>NC_061470.1:5188625-6476869 GCF_022581195.2 Helicoverpa zea | reverse complement strand
CCCTACGTACTGCAACTATTTATCGTAAAAGACATCGATATAAGATAGGATTATCTTTTTGAGCAACCGCATTGTTTTCTTTTGTGTTCTGCATCTGAGAAGAAGTCCTTGAAAGGTGAAAGACGCGTGAAAGGACCAATAGCATCATAGATATGGATTCCTATGGGAAGGGCAAAAAGACTCTGCCGGGCTGCGGGATTGTTCGAAAGAATTACCGCGGCCCTGGTACATAAAAGGCCTACGATGGAACACGACAGTTTTTAGTCAGTAAGAGTCTGGGAGGGTTTTTTTTTTTTCTCTTTTCTTTTTTTTTTCCGACGTTAAAAATCATCAAATGACCCCTCCCGCTGTGGGTTAGCAGCGGTGAGGGAGTGTCAGACTCTTACTGACTAAAAACCGTCGTGTTCCGTCATAGGCCTTTTATGTACCAGGGCCGCGGTATCTCTTTCGAACAACCCGCAGACACGACAGTTTTTAGTCAGTAAGAGTCTGGGAGGGGTCATTTGATGATTTTTGTCGTCGTTAAAAAAAGGGCAAAAAGTCTGTTATTTTTCTTTGGAATATAACAATTTCAGATTTCTGTCATATGCTTCCAGGGAATAACATTACTAATAATGTTGCTGGAAGCAGTGGTGGTGCTCTGCCGACAATCCTCCCACTTCCGAGTGACGAGGGCGCTGCGCCCCATCTTCTTGGTGGACACCAGGCATTGCGGCGGAGTCAGGAGGTTCATCAGACAGATCCTGCAGTCATTACCACCGATTATTGATATGTTAGGTAAGCCTTCAACGACATAAAAAAAATACTAATTTATACAGGCAATCTGTTTAATTTTCTTCTTTGCAGTATACTTAAGGAAAGTCCCTAACTCGTTCAACTAAGAACGTGCCTCATAGCAGACATGTTTTATCACCCACTTAACAATACCTCTTCAATTGCAGTTTATACGAAAGATAATTATATAATTATGACGAGTCTCTAAAAATAAAATGCCGTCTTCTTGTTCCAGGGTTACTCATGTTCTTCGTGGCAACATACTCTCTGCTGGGCTACTATCTGTTCTCGGAACACGTTGACAACGGACATTTTCAGACAATAAGCGATTCTTTCGTTAGCATGTTTGTTTTATTGACGACTGCCAAGTGAGTGTGAACGAGATTTATTGCTCTATAAACTAAGTTTTGAGTTTTTGTAGTATCTTTATTTTCTTTGTTAAATGGTCATTCCATTTAACGAGCTCAGTCTGAAGTGGGCTCGGTTAAAAGACTTGTCGAAATCGCTTCTTATCATTCGTCTTTTGTTTCCAGTTTCCCCGACGTCATGATGCCATCGTACGCCAAATCTAAATGGTATGCAGTGTTCTTTATACTGTACATCATCACAGTCCTCTACGTGCTTATGAATTTGGTAAGTTTATCCTTCTTGAACACGGAAAACACAGAACTAAATAAGTCACCTAAGTCTTGGAATGGAAGGTTTACTCAGGTCCCAATTACCTGGAAAAACCTTCAATTCAATTCATTAAAGAGGCCTGCAATACACGGGTCATCCATGTAAAACATTCGGCTGCATCCGACCTCAGCATGGTTGGCAAAATTCTAAGCAAATGATAATTTTTAATAACATTTTCTAACACCTTATGAACCAACTGTATTCATGTGCAAATAAATACTTTGACTTTGACTATGAATTGAAATGATGGTAGAAGTAGCTTTCAGAATCGCAGGACCAAAAATATTCAACCAGTTGGAAATTTCTTCTTTATCTTTTGGAAAAGTCTATAATATCAACGATCTATTTGCAGATGTTAGCCGTAGTATACGAGACGTTCACCCGCATCGAGCGCGAGAAGTGCCGCGCGCTGCTGCTGCACCGCCGCCGCGCCGCCCGCCACGCCTTCCGCCTGCTCGTGTCGAGGCGGGCGCCGCATGCCGTCAGGCTCAGGCACTTCGCCGGCCTCATGAGGCATTATGCGCCGCATTATAGTGAGTTAGAAACTGGCACTATTTGAACAAATGAGTCCCTTTTGTCTGCCAAGTCCATGGTCAAATCATACTTTTGACCATTTATGAAGAAAAAGAACTGGGCACATACACACTCAAATGTAACCAGTAAGTTAGACAGGCCATGCTCTTGTTATTCTTATGTGCCTCGTTGGTCTAGTGGTCGCAAGCGCGGCTGCTCTTCTCGAAGTCTCGGGTGCGATTCCCGGGTCGGGCCGAAATCGCTTTGTGGGTTTTCTTAAACTTTCACAAAGCAGCCCGTAGTCTGGAAGTTGGTGATTGACACCACCCGTGCATCGGAGAGCACGTAAATGTCGGTCCTGCGCCTAATCTCTCTAAGTCGTGTCGGATTGCCGTCCCATCGGGTCATGAGAGTGAAGGAATAGGGAGTGCACCTGTGTCTGCGCAAATGCTCGTGCACTATAATATGTCCTGCGCAGCTGGCTGATCTCCTTAAATGAGAACAGCCGCCGTTGCCGAAAGCGGCCGTGGACGCCATTATTCTTATGTGATGTTGGGCTTGCCAACCTTCCAACAGGCAGGGTCTTCAGGTGGTATTGAGGGATAGACGTGTCAATGGTGTTTTGTGTCACCTGAATGAAATAAGTAGCTATACTTAGTAAAATTCGCCAGTCCCTTCGATGATTTTCCCGAACATTCTTTATAAAGGAATTCTTCGGATTTTTCTATTTCTTTTATCCTCATAATCTCTTTTATTTTCCTAATTGACAATTCGCACAAATTAGATGTTCTCTCAGAGCAAAAATGCCTAAATTGTATACATTTGCAGGTGGTCTAGACGTGTACCTGATGTTCAAGCAGCTGAACCAGTCCTCATCGGGAGGCCTCTCCCGGGCGGAGTTCGCGAACCTGTACGAGGTGTTCGCGCTGCGCTGGGCGGGGCAGCAGTCGCGGGCGCCGTGGTACTCGCAGTCGCCGCTGGAGCCGCTCGGCAGGGCGGCCGCGGCTGCGGTCAGGTGGCCTTACTTCGAGTATTTGATTTGTAAGTACACATGACAACTTTGTCTTCTTCAAACCAATTACGTGGGCATGATGCTCCTTATTAAGATTATTTCGCTTCTGAAGGCAGTTGCTCCATAAGACATAGGAAGTCAGATGCGGTGACACTGGAAACCAACCCTTATACTGTCAGAAACCTGTCTTTTGCTGACTATCAAGTAACCTGTCTTTTGCTGACTATCCATAATATGCACTTTGGTAGCAGTAGTCATATCGAAGTTTTCATTGCATCTTTTGGGAGAATCTACTAGTGTCTCCAAATTGAAGATATTTAATGGTTAATGATCTTACTTGCTTTTTTCAGATGCACTTATAATTGGTAACGGAGTAGCGATGGTGCTCCGAGTATGTGAGGCGGCGGGAGACCTGCAGGACAGTGCTCGACTTCTCTGCGCATCCTGGGACACCTGGTTGTTCCTGACATGTAAGTTACTCAATAATCACCATTTGAAACTAGGAAAGAAAGTGAGTACCTATTTAAAGATGGATTGTAGATGGTCCTTAGAATCCTGGGCAGATAGTTTGCAAAAGATTTTTTTGAGTGTCAAAATACCAGGCAGCAAACCAAAAAGCATGACATGATGAGATGCCATGATGTCATTTACGAGTATATGCTAAATTTGTTTACTTCTCTAAAACACAATTAGACGCCAGCATACTCCAATCCTATCCTAGGTAGAGTAAACGGAACATCAATATCCAAATTTTTTTTTTGTTTCCAGTGTTCCTCCTAGAAGCAGCCCTGCGCATGATGGCGTCCGGGCTGGCGGTGTACCTGGAGAGCGGGTGGAACGTGTTCGACCTGAGCGTGACGCTGCTGGCGCTGATGGGCGCCGTACTGCTCAGTATCGCGCCCAAGCTGTTCATTGTCGTTATATTTAGGCCTTTGAGGTAATGTCCTGAGTTAGGGATTATTGCTCACACTTACATACAAGCCTGTTCTTATTAAGTATCTTGGGCACATGCCCAGAGCTCCAAGGCTCCAGCCTGATGAGATTTTTAGTCTGATTGACTCCAAGCACTCGCTATATGTACTCCCTTGTACATAATGGAGTAAATAAGGAAGTGCATTCGAGAGTTTCCAGGGGGATTACATAAATAGGGGATGACATGAGTATGATGAGATGATCACAAATAAATAAGGGGTTATGGACATGCCCATGTGTTCATTATGGTAGATCCGTCACTGCAAACAAGATTTATAACTTAGTTTTGGAACATAGTAATACTTCAGCTACCACAGTTAACCACACCCCTTTAGTCATCGATTCTACTATACATATAGGACCTTGTTCTCCTCCCCAGGTTAATGCGTCTGTACAAACTGAAGAAGCGTTACCGTGACGTGTTCGGCACGCTGGTGCTGCTGTCTCCGCTGATGTCCTCAGCCGGCTGCGTCATGCTGGTCATGTACTACTTCTTCGCCATTATCGGCATGGAGCTTTTCGCTGGTTATGATCTTAGGAACTGCTGTGTGTAAGTATAATGAGGATGAAGAAGTTATTTGGATATTTTTCAACTTGAAATGACAATCCAAAATCAATGATGCGTTAACAAAAATATGACAACACAGACCCCGAAGTTTATCATACCCTTTACCTATCTTCCATAGTACATAAACAATAAAATATTTTGTCTTCCACTTGGGTCATATGAAAAAACAAGACTTGCTACGCCGACCCCAAACGGATTTGATCAGTCAGAAGTAATCTCATTGCGCCCTTATGTCAAGACGATGATGATGATTGAACTGACCTGGCTAAGGCCATTGTGAGAAATAAAGCTAAATTTTTCTCCTCTCCTTCCAGCAACACGACAGTAGAGGACTTCTACAAGTATTCCCTGAACGGTTCGACGGCGCTCGGCTACTATTACTTGAACAACTTCGAGAACATCGTGACGAGCGGCGTGACACTGTTCGAGCTGACCGTCGTCAACAACTGGTTCATTCTCATGAACGCGTACGCCACGGTAGCCGGACAGTTCAGCAGGATTTATTTTATGGTGAGGATGGGGTCCTGATTTCTTTGATGAGGACTTTCTGACTAGGATTTTCTTAGTTGTCCGTTGTGGTCGGCTTCTAGTGTAACCGTATGCAGCTACATATGTACCGTTGTGTACCTATTATATGGATGATAATAGATATAGTTGTTAATCCGGTGTTCGGAAGATCTGATCATGGTCATATAATTTGTTCTGAATTTGTCGCGACAGTCCGAAGATTTTGAAAACTTCTGCAAAAGGGCCGGTTTTATTTTTGTATGGTCTCTTAAAAAATCATCCACTTAAAAAAAGACAGTTGGGATCATATTTATTAAAAAGCATTTTCTTGTAAATTCCAGGTATTTTACCTATTCACGATGGTGGTACTGACTATCGTGGTAGCGAGCGTGCTGGAGGCCTTCAGATTCAGGATACAGTACAAACGCAGCACCACTAAAAGAGACGGTAAGATTTACTTCCTAAGTACATAATGTACTTATGCCTATGATTTTAATGGAGAGCTAATTTCTGAAATGAGTAACTGCAATTAAAACAGTATAAATGGAAAAATCTTTGGAAGCATTATTCTTGACTTTAATGCGATGTTTATGAGACCTTACTACTTAGGTACTGAAACTGATAAAAACTTTTTCAGAGGAGAAACTTCTGCATGAAGAGGTGCACACAAGTTGGGAGGAGGCACAGAGGTTGGGAGCCAATGGGGACCTGGCTGATGAGCTCAGGCCCAACCTACCACCTGGGGTAAGTCTCAAACCTAGCAACATTCATTATTACCATCAAAGCAGACTGCTTCTTCTTTAGTGTCTTTTGTGTTTAAATAATTTATTTTATATTCAGTTCTTTCGTGGTATGAAATAGTATAATAACTTGTATATTACAGGTGGAAGTAACATTTATCGGGTCTCGTCCGCGTACGAAGGAGGTGCTGCAAAGGAGAATGTACCAGACTGACATACAGAAGTGGCTTGCAGAAGAAGACGAGAATGAAGGTAGTGTAGCAACTTCTGGTGAAGTAGCTATAGCGTCATATTGCTACTAGCGAAATGTAGTACCAGATTTCAATGTTAACGATTCTCTTTATTTTTTCCAGGAGTACCACCTTCAACAACAATTACATCAAGCGAGGACCCCCTCGCTCCTCCCCTCATCCACCAGCCCGACAGCGAGAACAACCACCAGATGCGAACCGGCTACCAGTTGTAGAACATAATACAATTAGCGCTGTACCACAGGCTAATGTTCATCTGGGACGCACTCAAGAGCTTATGATGGGCCATCTGAGGATGGGCCCTCAGCTGGCTGCAGGCCTGACCAGGGAACCGTGGAAATACATAACTGCTGGGTACGTGCTTAACACTGGCTGGAACTTTTGTTTGAAGGAATTGACATTTAAACATTTGACGTTTATGAAGTGATTTGTTTGTGAACGTATCCGAACTATTCCATAGATTCATAGAATTTAATTTAACAGGATTCTGTGTAACATGGAATATGAATCAATTCCATTTTAATGTTAATTAATCGATTAAGAGATGATTTCCATGTTTATGTGTATTACTCAAAATTGTTATTTAATTAAGAATCTTCTCGTAGGAAATACGTACCTTATTGTTAAAGTTAGATGAAACCCTAACCCGCCAGCTATTATAAACTAATACTCTGCCAGTAGGACATTATTACCGAGTAGTATGAATGTATACTAAGTTAATGATAATAGGTATATTCTGAGAGTTAGCTTAACATCTGTGATAGAATTTTATGGAATTAATTATGAGGGTGTAAATCGACTGTACAGACAGAAATGTGTGAGTAGACGTACTAGACTTTTGATTTAGTTTAGAGGACTTTCTAGAAGTTTGTAACATTATACGTATTTGTATTAATACCGAATGTTTATTTATCAGAAATGGCAGCTTTTAATAATTGCTTCTCATTCGCAAATAATGTGTGAGAGTGAAATGAAATAACAGTCGAGCCATAGACAACATATAGATCAATTGCTACCGTTAGGCAGAATTAGGCCAATAAGTGTATTTTTTTTATTATTTTTGGGTTGTGTTTAATTTTTAGTTGTATCCGCTTGAATAAGTTTACTAAAATGTACAATCTACAAGAGTACACGTTACATAAGTTGTCTTCTAAGTCTACCGAGTTGATTATAAGTTCAATTTTGTACTAACACAGTTAGCAGGTAATTTAAAATGGGACAGTATGGAAACTTATTAGGCATAAACTATTTGGGAGAAAATGTCTTCGAGGATAGATTGAACTATCTTTACTTCCATAGATACCTACAAGGACTAACTATCCTATTTTAAATTGCCCTGTACATAGAATAGTCATGTTTGAATGCGATGACTGTTTAATAATATTAAAGTGAAGTCGACAATTGATTGATATTATGAATAAAACGCCTTCGTAGGTTAGGTAGAATTGTAATCGAATAGCTCTTGAAGTCATAACTGAATATTAAAACCATAGAGAACCTAATCTTGAAGTGTGATGTTTCTTAAAATAATTATTATGAATTAGAACGCTTTTAATGATAGTATCAAAATGGGCAATTAAAAAGAGAGTATACATTAATTGAGTTATTTACATTTCTATTTCTTACTGTACAGTATTAAAAGTGAGTCTTCACCGATAGGTTTTGCCAAAGAGGTCTAAGCCATTTTTTTTTATTTGCCATTAAGTACGCACTTGAACAAATTAAGTTACAGCTACTTACATTAATTAAGTATGAACAGCTTCCAAAATCTCCCTAGGTAGTTCTTAATGATTTTTAATTAAAATATCCCGAACATCCAGGCACCGAGGGCGCTACGCGCTACGAGTTTTTTTTAGAAAGCACTTTTTTACAGTTTACAGGAACTTAATTAAATTAACGTAATATCTAATGGCGCTACATGATACATATTTGGCTTAACTATACGAATATTTTGTAGGTAGATATGTAAAATCTTCGAAAACATTTCAACTTTGTTTTGAAAATCAATTTCAAAAGGACTTCATTTTAGGCAACATGCTGCGCTATTTAAGAAAATATGTACATAAAATAAATAGACAAATAGTCATTTAATGTGATAACTAAATATGGACCATAAATCGAATTATTTACATGCTTTACCTTATTTATTTAATTTAACTTTTAACCAAATATTTTTTGTGATTCTTTTATTTGGCTGCTCAGTATTAACTTTTTGAAATTTTATTGAAATACAACAATATGTATTTGTTTTAGATGTATAAAATGTTTCATTTTAATATATTATTTATAGTTTAAGTAAAAAATAAGTTTAAAACTATTCGTTTTTTTTATAACGTGTCAATGAACCTATCTAATTTTCACAATATTTTGATACAAACTTGAGAATAGAGGTATGTAGATAGAGCCTATAGCTTAGAACTCATTAATAGATAATTTCCCTTTTAATAGGTGTAGGTAGGTTTGCCTAAAACAGAGGAGACACGATACAAAATGGTGCTTGTGTGTGTATGTTGAATTTCCAAATATCGGTAGTCAATTCATAATTTTCATTTACACGCAAAAAAAATTTTTACCGTAACCATATTTAAGTTTGAAGAGCTATGTTATGAGAGTCTCACCATCTTATCTCATCCCTTTGGATAATCCTATTTTCAAACTAATCTATATAAATAAAAATGAATTGTTGTTCGTTAGTCTGATTAAAACTCGAGTAAACTGATTTTGGTTTTAAAATGTTTGTAGAGGTCCAGGGAAGGTTTGCACGATACGAAGTTCGCGGGATCAGCTAGTTAAAAATAAATATCAGTCCCATTGCTGAACATTTTGCCATATTTTCCACCATAAAGCCACATAAATGTTTTTTTACATAGATACCTTTATAAGTTATTTTTAGTTCAAGAGTTGCAGTGATTAAAAGGTAGTCAAAAGTCTAAAGACTGGCAAATCGAACTTATAGAAATTGTCAGTCTATAAAGGTGAATAGTATGTACACTAGTCGAATAAATCATGATAACTTATTAATAATAACAGACGTATTTATGTAGTTCCTCATTGGGTGAATTGAAAATAGTATTCAGGATTCGCTAAAAATACTTTCTGCTTAAGGCATATTTTTTCTTCCATTCCATATTACTCCAGGTTAGTTATTTGATTCACGTTTTTTTTTGGATAAGGATTAATTTTTGTCTTCCATATTTTTTTCAATTACATATATCGTTACTACAATCCACTTTTATAAATAGATTGTCGTTCATGTTTAGAAAGTAGGTTCATCATAAACCCTGAGAAATAAGTTGTAGTCCTAATCCCCCAGACAATAAGGTTCAATTTTGCCAGCAGTATTAATCGAATGAGTTCGAAACGCAGGCTTTAGATATATTGTTTAGAACTCACTTTGTTGACATGCAAATGTAGCGAATAGAGGAATAATTCGTGTTAATTTAATAAATGCACTTTTGAGTACATATATGCCTTTATTTTATTTTATGCTCATACTTCATTTTCTTACGTAGTGGTGATACAAGAAAATTTTGATAAGTGTAGAGGATGCAAGTTGAAAGTAGGTATATAATATATGAACCCATGCAAAACGATAAATAAAAGATATCATAATATTCAAATATTTTATTCTGTTTCCAAAATTACTAAACTTTTTATTTACTCAACTTTTCTAAAATACATTTTCATTATTTTATTCAGCACCAATTAACACTAAATTATTGAGCGCGACATAAACATATACCTACTTAATTATATAAAATAATAACTATTATGAAACGTTAATATCCAAGATTGATATCTTTAGATATTTTAGGAATGTCCTATTGTGAGACATAATTTTATATCTCGAGTGTTGCCAGTTTAAATAATTTCGTAACATTATGGGTAAAATGGTAGTTCGCATAGCAACACTGGCCCCGAACCAAGGAGATTTTATTACATGAGCGTCAGGTAAGAAATAATATTTAATCAGTATATAAGCTTTATCACAATAACACTGGAATAATTACGAATAAGCAGTCTCATGGAAGACAGACGCATGATATACTTTTTTATTAAGTCTCGGTTGACGCAAGCACACACAGATTTTATAGTAACTATAGTTTTTATAAGCTATAGTAATTTACTCTATTTAGCATGCGTGCATAAGTAGATACTTCAGACTGCTTTCTGACGTTGAGTAAATAAATTGGGCCACATTCACAGTAAACAAAATAAATAGGTAAGTAATAATTTAAATATTTACACAATACTGGATTGTATAAAAGCAAAACTGAGAGATTTTATATTTTTTCCTACTGTTACTTATCAATAACAACAAACATGATATTAAAGTATTATTCGAGTTTTATTTACACATAATTCATCTTCATTTCATGAAATTTAAGGACACTATTTTTAACAATATATTCGGATATAGCCACTCACGTGTAAAACGATTTAATTTGGGACCCCAAGTAGCCATTTTTACTTACATGTTATTCAATTTGTAAGTTTTATAAGCTTTTATTTATTTTTTCAGTATCAGAAAATGGTAAAAATGGCTAGGGGTCCCAAAAATTCTACATTAACACCCGTAATAATAAATTATGCGAAGAAATAAGGTGGGTACACTATACATAAATTAAACTAATAATATAAATTATTCTATAATAAATATAAGTAATAATATCATTTTAAATCATAATTTAATTATTGGAACTGCTATATTTCGACGTGGAGTCAAAATTGTCACGAACTGGGTTAAAAACGTCTTTACTTGTGTAAATCAAAACTCATTTTCTAACATTAATGTTTCTTTTTCATCCTTGTTAGTGTGATTATACTTTTTTTATAAGGCGAATGGCCATTTTAAGTATAGTTAAGTAATGGGAAACATCTTGTGCGTAACGAATTGATAGAGACTGAAATAATTTAAAAGACGAATTGGAAATTAAACAAGACTTTATTTCGATATTTAAAGTGACAATTTCGACGAATTATCATAATATTTACGTATTGTACTGTATACCTAAATATATAAATACAACCATTCGATAGAGATATTCTATAACATTTTGGAGTCAATATGACGTTATTCCTCAACTTGCAATAACATCAAATGCAAGATTCATAGGGTTATGCAAGCATTTTTAGTGTGCACACACAATTGCATAAAATTGAAAAAATATTCTCATTCGAGTTTATATGTGATTTCATTATAATCATCGCTACCGAATCGTGAAACTGTTGCGACACAAAAATTAAAAATGTTTGCGAAAACCCTTAAAAAGTTTAGGAGGTAGAAAACATGCATGATACAGACCTTTGAATGACAATACAGTCACTTAGGCACTTTCCAATATTTATAAAAATATGATTGGAAAGAGTCAAAACATTCACACATCCAGTTGATCAATCACTTTCAATCGAGTTTCTAAACTCGCAGTGTTGAATTAAATATTAATTCTATCTAAGGCCGTAAAGCCGTATTCATTGATTCAAAGCGTCAGTTATCCTTTTCCCTTGAATCTACAAAAGAGATTTCTACTCATGAGGCTCACGATTCACTCACCCATTGCACATTGGAACACTATAACCCTCTCCCGACCTAGTCCGGCAAAAATACTGTCTACACACTACGCACCCAGGTACATATTTGCAAACCCCAAAACCTTTGGACAGACCATCAGTTGTCATAAAAAGCGACAACTTTATTATACAACTGTCACATTAAACACTAACTCCCGTAACATCTACTGATAAGCAGCAACGTTCGTTAACTCGCGAGCAACTGTGGCGCAACTGTTGGGCAACAGTTGTGCGACTGTCGGGCAACAGTTGGTCGACTTAGCTGATGTAGCATGAGAAACTGGGCTATGAGAGGCGCGGCCGCTTGGCGTGCGGCCGGCGTCACATCTCGATGGAGACGCCGGGGCCGCCCAGTCGTGTCTCCTTCACTCGGAACCCGTTTTCGAGCAGCTGCCCGCATAGAGAGTCTACTATGGACCGCGGCGTCGTCGGCGGGATTAACACCATGGCGTAACTGTAACAAAGATAACAAAATTATTAAAAAAAAAAATTGGAAAGTGGACAGACATAAATATTGTGTCGCAGAAGAAACGCCATTTCTTCTTCCCAGCAAAAACTCATAGGAAGTGGTGTAGTTTTAGGGCTGTCTTTTGTTTTTGACGTCCGAAAAGTGCTCAAGAGCACATAATCTCAACAAATCTTTTATGAGTTTATGACGCATAATTCTTCTACTAAATAAAATCAATGTTGACAAAGGTTTCACACCGTAAGAAATCAATACAAGTTTTGAGGAATGCTCATATTTATTTATAAGAAGACATTTGCAAAACAAATAATTTAAAATGTTGTCTGTCTATGTTTGAAGATTTCGAGTTTTGATTGAAACTTGTTTGGTGACTTTCACGAGTTCACTCAACTACGAATATAAACTATTAGTTAATGTGTGACTCAACTTATTTTATAGCTGTAACGATTAAAGGATATTGAATATTAAATGAGAATAATATTCTCTTGTATTGCATCAGTATGCCTGACTTAACATTATTGTCTTTATTTTTTGATAATCTACGTCGGAAACCTAACATTTTGATCGAATTATCTTCAGTAATCTAAAATAATAAAGCTGAAGAGTTCGTTTGATTGCTAGAACACAGTAATCTCAGGAGAAGTTCTTGTGACATATAAAATATTGGAGTTTCTTGCCGGTTCTTCTCCGTAGGACCCATTACTTGGAACCGTGCACCTAGCTACTTCCTAAGCACCTATAAGTATTGGTCTATGTGAAATAAAAACCTTCGACTTGGAAAAAGTCTTTCGGGCGCGGATTAGTTCCCACGGATGAGTTCACGCGGGTGAAACAGTAGGAGGAAGCTACATAAAAAGACTCGCGTTCCTTTTCCGTATAAAAAGAGGCATGTACCCTGCTTTAGGACAATAAATAACCCTTCTTGGCAGTTGGGTAAGCTGATAATAATAGTAAAAGATATCTTCTTCTTCCCAGCAAAAACACATAGGAAGTGGTGAAGGGCGGGCGTTTTGGGGGCTGTCTTTTGTATTGACGTTCGAAAAGTGCTGATTTTCAGCCTACTTTGAATAAATGACTTTTGATTTGATTTGATTTGATTTGACTTACCCCCCACCACCGGCGCCCGTAAGTTTACAAGCTAGCCCCTTGGCGCGGGCGGCGCTGCGAATAGCTTCTAGTGCGGGGTGCGACACGCCCAGCGCCGAGAGCAGACAGTGGTTCATGTCCCACAGCTCCTGTGAAAACAAATAGGTAGGGTTAATTTGGGCTTTATTTCCTATGAAATAGGTCTGAAGTTGCTTTGAAGATGCTGATGTTCTGGAACGGCTATTTGCCAATTGCTGTGGTCATCTGCCAGTATTTAAGGGATTGTTAAACACATTTGTGGACATTGAACGAACTAATCGTGGTCGCCGCTCGAGAAATTCGTCAAAGTGGTTGCTTGTCAGCGGTTTAGTTTTTAATCTTATACCTACAAAATCATTTTATAAGGATCTTATGAAGTATTATATCATTACGTAATACATTATCCATTTTATCATGTTTTCTAATTCCTTGAAAATATGACCGGAATCGAACAGTAAAGGTATTACAATTGAAAATAAATTACGAACAAAACCGACAAACAAAACAGTCATATTTACAAAAATAACTTAAAAACAAATAGGCATTAACTTTCAGGAATAAACGCGGAAAATATTGTACTTATTCGTCATAGGTCAGAAACAAAACAAGTGCTATTAAAAGCCATTCCTCTACTATGCGCTTACGCATACCGAATAAAAATGGCATAAAAATATTACAAGCTTCATAATATAAAAAATATATTACATAAAAGTGACGTATAGTACAAAAACACGTGCGTTATGATGACTACGAATAGGCATGATGACAGTAATCAAAAATCATTAAAATAATATAGTTATTAAATTAAACTTGAAGCTTGGAATATAGAACGCGCATTGTTTTCTTTAATAATAATGTGATTAATATGTATTTTTATAAAATAAAATTACGAAATAAGGCAATCCGCCATGATATCTTGAACACCAATCAGAGCTCGTGACGTCATCTCTCAAAACAACTCGCGCGAAAGCGCGCGAACGTCACATTTCGTTATTGTGAACTTCCACTGCGATCTTTGTTTTTAATTAATTAATTGTTTATAACACGAGTTATGGAGCCCGGATTTATCAAGGCAAACAGCGCTAATTTGCCTAGAATTGATATCATAATGCTGGGAGAGTTTTTGGCATCAAATAAAGATTATTGTTCAGCTGAATTTAGAAATATTAAAACTTCCATGTAAGTATACTAGTTTAATTTAAAAAACTTCCATGTAAGTGTATTAGTTTAATTAAAAAAACTTCTATGTTAGAATCTAGAGAACTATATAATAACTTACATCAAAGTGATCTTCACAAAAATAAAGTTGTACCCTGGGCAATATTGCTTTTGAATCTCGCCTTGCAAGTTTAAGCCACTTGTTTCGTATTTTTTTATTGTGAGGAACGTACACAAATAACTTATCAGGAGTTGTTTTGGATGTGTTCTTACACTGGGGGACCCCACAACACCTATGCACTTTCGAATTCATATTTAATAACACAAAAAAACTTAATTATTGCACGAGCGTTGTTTACTTGCGTCTTGTAATTTCAGTCGTGACGTCACAAGTGACGACATGACACTGACAAGCGTTTTCGCGCCGGATTCAAAGTGGACAGAGAAAAATGCAATTATTTGATAAAAAAACTTCGCATTTTCTTAAAATTAATAATTTTTCATATAAAATAGACGTATACCTACATCATACAAAGGAATTTAAAAATTTGTCATCATGCCTATTATTTTTATAGAGCAGTCACTATTTCACAACAAAATGATTTATGGGTAACGTCACAAGTTTACTATGGCATGTAATACCTAGAATATTTTCGTCATGTATGAAAATCAGTAGTGGAATATACCCACTAGTTCTAAGTCCACACTTCTAAGTAATCGTGAATCATACCGCATTCAATGGAGATCTCGTAAATGCTTGAAATGAGAATCGTTAAATTAATTGTCTACTCTAACTTCACAAACATCTTAGAAAGCCTGGGGCAAAGTGGGAATGGGAGTTAAATGAGCCTATTCAAGTTAATGTTCTAGGACATTAAAATAAATGAAAAGTGTGTACTTACTGCTAAATGCTGGTACTCCGCTTCACTATCAATCTCACACTTGCCACTGGAGAGTTTTTCCAAAACCTGGAAAGGAGCAACATCAACTATTAAGGCCAAGTAAATATGACTTATAAACACGGTTACACCTCTCTTGAGTTCTTATGGCCCTGCCCTGTTTCCAATTTACTTGGGGTCAACGCAATTCTTCTCTGTGCTAACATTCGCACTGTTTTTCAGGGAATCTATCCAAATGAAAGAAGAAGAAGAAATCTTCTTCGATCTCCCTCTCCCCTTCCATCCATTTAATTCTTAAAGTAATCTTTAAGCAATCATATTTAAATTAAAATTTTCGCATTGCCACTACATCTTTTAAAGATAGGTAAACTTTACCCGATAGCATAAGTATAATTACAATAAATGACTTTACACCTAAAGCCTAGGATTAGAATAGCAAAGTGTGTCAATGTCCGCACTATTGATCAACACAAGTCCGGCTGAACACGAGGTGAGCAACCTGTCAATATTTTAATGTTATTATCTAAGATTTACGCATTGCCGTTTTACTAATAAGACGTACTTATGCATTAACTTCATGAATATAGCGTGCCTAAGTTTTGATCAACAGGTAGAAATCAGATATTATTCCTTTCATTAGATACAAAATCTAAGTGTGTCTGTGATCTATAATTTGCAATTTAGTCATAGTCAATATAGCTCAGTAGCAAGTGTGACTCCAACGGTTGAGTAAATCTGATTACATTTTGCTATTTGTAATACAGAGATTTACTATATTGATAATATTATACAGCTATCATGATTGACAACCTTAAAATTGCTGAAATAAAACCTTTTTGAACACTAACCTGCGTGGCTGTGTGAGCGACATGATCACAAGCGTCTAGGATATGATCAACGGCAGCTGTGTTCCTTTGCCTCAATGCTGCCACCTTCACGACCAGGGCGCGAGTCTCCCGGGACACGCGGGAGTCCACTAGGAGAACCCGAAGGTCCATCTTGATGTCTAAATGCCGGGGCTTACTGCCTTTCTTGAAGGAAACCAGCGAACCGAAGGTGCAAGTTGCGTTGTCTATACCTGGGGGTAGAAAAGATTGTTAGGACTACATGTAAATAAGAAATACTCTACAAACGGGGTTTACTCCGTATCTATCATAGAATTTGGTTTTGTGAGCATGTGTGTTTATTAATCATAGATAGTATTGTATTAATCATGTTTTGGCAAAATGTAAACTCATAGTGTAAAGTCCGTCTTGATAAAAGTATTTTTTCCTGAATAGAAGACCTAATAAGCAAAGTCTGCTACATTGGGAAATCCATAACACATGTGGTTTTTTTGTGTACTAGTTCAATTACATCATGAGAACTTGAAAATATTCATAGTTAAGTGGGAAAGTAAACAAAGCTGACGGTGCCTACGTCATATCGTTCAAGTGTTGAGATTTTGAACACTGGCAAAAACGTGGAGCATTTTTTTTTCAATGACTATGTCTTTTTACGTCTAATGTGTTACAGCAAGTTAAGTTATTAAAGTATCTTCTTATATTTAACTACTTATGACGGGTGAACACACCCATATCTAAATAATTTGTCAAGCACTATTGAAACATCCTATTAGCATATTCATGTTAAACGATGCATTATGTATTCCATACAGGGTTTTTCATTATTTATTATTTTATATACCAATATGTATGCATCTGACGTAGGTCAAATAATTACCTATATGTTTGCATAAATTCTAAAACAAATAAATCATAGTTTAAATGGGACCGGTGTCATTACAATATTTACGTAGTTTTAATGAATTATGTCGTTAAAAATAAGTAAATATATAAAATAGCATATGAAATTGTAATGTCAGAATGTCGTCAAGCGGTACTATGGATTTACCTTTATTTAATTTACATTTTGAATAATTCATAGAATCCGTTAAATATTTTCTCACGTTTTCATGCATGATTTATGCCTAAACCTATTTACAAGGGAAAACAGTCAGATTTACTATGAACTCATGTTTATATTAAAATTGGATGGGGGAAATCCTTGTTTTGCTTGGATAGTGATCTATTTTATGCCTTGTTATAGAAACAAACAGTAGTTACGCACAGGTTAATAATAGAGATATAACGAGTCAAGGGCTGCCTTGAGAATAGACCCGTTTATTTAGCTTGCTTTATTAAATAAACATGGATAACCAAAACAATAATAACCGCTGTTTCAGTCCTGAGAAACGAACGTAGGTTTCGATACCTACCTGGGCAAAGAAACATAGAAGAGACACAAGCAAATATCGCAGATCAAAATAAATGGGTGTTTCTGCCAACCTGGGTACCCCAAAAGTCGATGAACAGGACCAAATTTCTAAACAACGTAATGTTGTGTACACAAATTGCTTGACAACGCAAATGAAAGAGGTCACTTCACATTCTAAAAGTTTAAAAGAATTTGAACACTCAGCTAGCAGGCAGTATCTTTATAACCAGAATTCCAAAAGTCCCTATGTAGGTGCATTGTCTTATGTCATCCTCATGAACTTTGGACTCCACAGTGTACATGCGACTCGCGTACTAAGACCACATATTGGTCACTGGTCACTAACTGTGTCAAGGCCTGCATCGCTTTCTATTCAGACTATATCGGAAGGTCCTTATTCCTGATGATGACCAATGTACGAACGTGTCCCACTTTGGGGAACCGATCTGGTTTACGTCGCCCGTGAATGGTTCCGTGAAGGATACTTTAAATTGGTAGGTACTTCAGTCAGAGCAAAGTTTGAAGGAAATAAATTGGGTCCCAGAATAGTTTAGGATAAATCAAAAAGTATTCTAGACTCTAGATATTTACTAAGCTGATCTAAGCTTGATTTTAAACTACTTTAGAGGTTGAGAATCTTTGATAAAAATGGTCGTTTGAATATCAAGCAATAACCCAAAATTGACAAAACACTTGAAAGGCTTTGAAAACTGATAAAGAGAAACATCAATCAATCAATCAAAATTCCTTAAACTTGGCATTTACTATCTCAAGGGGCCCACATAACTTAGCCTTTTGAGGTCAACGCATATGAAGTGTTATGGCCCCTAACCTAAGAGTAGCCAAGCGGTCAAGGTTGCAATATTCAAAATAATTTACACTGTCAATACTGACATTACATAATTTCGACTAACGATTTATCGCTAAAACCTGTATGAAAGAGATTTAGATACCCGACCTTGCTCGAAAAACCTTCGGAAAGGTTAAATCTTGTTTTAAGAGCAAATTAATTAATAGACAAGAGGTCTTTACTAGCTAAACCCATTTATATTGAGAGTATGAAAGTTGCATAATAAACACAATGAATAAAGAGAAATCAGAATGTACAAAGTAGAGATAATTATGTATTAGGAAACGTAAACTTCACATTCTAGGAAAAAAAACCGTCTGTGTCTTTTAACTCATCACTACTTCAGCAAGATGGCGAACAAAATGGCGCAATTCGATACAGATTACTTTCAGCGCCCAGGGTCACCGGTTCAACGGACCAGATAGCCCAAAAAAAACTTATTTTTCAAAATTAGATAACTACCACAAAACTAATCTGTACCTAAACACCTTTGAACTTTCTAGAATCTAATATCTCTTCAATGTAATGCTCAGAGGAAATTGTCTATATAATGATTTTTATCGAAGTTTACAAAGTATTCCGAGGTTCCTGCCTCATCTGACGTCATTACCACGGCTTTGTGTATACTGTACTAATAATGTTGCTAGTGAAAGCCAAACATTGTAGACGAAAGATATACCAATAAATATACGTCTTTTATTTACCAGACTCTACGATCAACACATTGGGTTTGGACAGCTTAATACGCGTTTTACCGAAGTACTGCTGTATTTGAAAATTAAAATGTTGTTTTTTGAAGTTGGTTATCGAAATTGAGATCGTTTAAGGTCGTTGCAAATGTTTTCATATTTCTTGTGAGCTTTCAATTATTATTATTGATGCTATTAATAAACCGCCAGTATGCGTCATGAGCTGCTGTAACATTAAATCATTGGACTACGAATTAATAAAAATAAGATTACCAACATTTACTATCTCGACCTACAACAGTTAATTTTTCTTATTGGCCTCGAAAACAGAATCCCTTTTCTACTTTCTCCTCATAAAACTTGCAAGAGTTCTTATAAAGTGTGACTTTCATTCGGATTCATAAAAGGCATTATGTACTTGATATTAAAATTATTGAAAAACCGGTCCCCTTTGATCTTCCTCATCCACATAGGTACTCAATTAATTTTAGCTGCATGATAGGGGTAAAGTGCAGTATATAAATAATTTAAACTCACCTGATGGAGATCCGTGCATTATCCTCTCACAATTATACGCCCATTCCGATATGATTTCTCTCTCATTCATACTAAAGTCTTCACTCGTCTGATCATAGAAAGCGTCGAACGATGTCGAACTCTTCAATTTGAGGAGCTGGATTAACGCTCCTGCTAAACACACGGCGAATGAAGCTGAACTGCCAGTACCAGCTCCAATCGTCAACTCAGATCCTAAGGAAATGTCCATTGATCGGACAGGAAGGTTTGTGCTCCCAAATATTCCAGAAAACACGTATAGGAAACTGCGTAAGGAATTCTTCTGGTTATTTTGCAAGGCATCAAAGTTAGGTTTAATGATGTGTAGGAACTCGTCGACCCTTCGCAAATGGTTGTCATGGTCTAGCTTATCAGGTAATCTCCAAGAGAATTTGCCTGTAATCCCTGGAGCTAGCTTCGGGTGGAATAAGCTCTTAACTGTAGGTTCTAAAAGTAATGTTTCTTCTAATCCGACGCATGGCAAATGTATCCGTATCGTTGGCTCCACGTGATAATTTACTTCCTGGAATAGAATGAAAGTTTGTATGAATCTTACAAAGCTTTGTTGATAATTTCAATTGTTTTTGAAATATCATTCGGTCGCTTTGTGACTTTGATTTTTAATGAGTGAAACTCATGATCTAATGGGACTGTCATGCTCTTAAATAGATTACTTATGTTGAAAGTGACTTCATTTATGTTAAAGGCGTACAATATTGCAGTTCAAACACATCAAAAATAAAATAACTATATGACGTCAGTTCACATACTAATAGGACATTATGTCTCAAATATTTTACATAATCATTACACTGATTGTCTTTTGTTATTTGCTACCATACATCATATTTATATATATTCAGTTAAATGACCATCGATTTATTTGACTAAGTGCCTTACATTTACACTTAATGATTTGTTTGCATATACATATTAAAATAATAACCTTTACTTATTAAATTAACTATTCTCGTGTGAAGTTATTATAAATTCTGAATAATTTACAATTAAAACGAGGAAATCTCTTGTATATTGTATATTACCTTCCACTCTGTACCGTATGCTATTAATTTTATTTGAAATCAATTTAAAATCAATATTGGAAATAATATTTATTACATTTTTTATTGCGGATGTTAACATTTTGGTAATAGTTTTAAAACCATTCAATACATTAATAAAACACTTTCAATTTTGAAATAATTTGCGTCGATCATACGACATTAAATCATATCCTACAAAAAATGTATCTTTTCCTCATACCCAGGTATTGCAAAAGTGAGCTTTCTATGTAACGACATACACGACATAGGATACCTTAATAGCTACATGAGGCAACATAGATTGCTGATATTTGAACGCCACATATAAGGACATGTTACACACACCCATTAATCTAACTAAATAAGCGGATGTTAGACTAGATAGTTTGTAATTTTCGGAAATACCCTATCATCTAACCCCAAACACCAGTTGAGAAATTTAATGAAACCCTAATATTCAGTCATTAAAAAGTCTCACTTCCCAACAAAATTAAAAAAGTACAAAAACCAAAAAATATTTTTAAAAATCCTAAATAAATACGAAATAAAAGAATGGTTACCTTAATAACAATAGAGCTCCTGAGTCCAAGACTGACAGCCACCGCAGTCTTCCCGTACACAACCGAATGCTCCCCATGAAGAATCACTTTCCCGGGAGCCGACACACTTACTGTGTACAAGTTATCTATTCCGTTCAACATTTTTAACAAGTCTTTACACGCAAGGAACCAATAAAAACAACATATATTTTGTTCTACTTCATTATTATTTCCAAATTACATTTCAAGACTTCTGCGCGTTCCACTGTTCAACCGTGAGAGTCTTTTGCGTAAATGCGTGTATACTCTTCAGTTCTTCTTGCAGTACTGTGTTCACCAATCTGTGGAGCGAATTATTATACGTTAATAAGTATAATAGATCGATTGTTATTCTAATGGGGACGTTTGAACGTGTTTGTAGGAGATACCGATCTTCGTGAATACAAAACGTCGCTGTCATCTTATCGTTCGGGTGTTATATTTTTTTGAATACTTCTGCGCATTTCATTGACTTTTCAACCCTCAGTATTGTGTGCAGAGTTTTGTGCAGTTAGAGGAAGCCGCAACCAACGTCACCAGGATGCGTATTTTAGTGTACTGCTTGGCTCATTTAAATACGTTCAAAAGTGTGTTCTGAATTTTTATGGCGAGTTCTTTGTCTAAAACTGCATGCCTGATGACATCTACGATTAGAGGACTTTATTTGAATACTCTTTGTATTTACATTCAGTCAGATAACCTTAGAATTTTGCGCTATTTTTCCTCATGAGGCAAAGAAAAGAATAAAGGACAATAAGACAACAGTATGTGCATTAACACTAATGTAAAATGTTGTATAACAGGAAAAAGTTTCGTATATTGATTTGTTTCGACAAAGAAAAGAAACACGTTTATAAATGATTTTACTGCATCGCATTACCATGACATAATAAATATCGAGTTTAGCCACTTTTTCCTTTACCACGCATTTTTTGTCGTAGTATTTTTTAATAGGAGTAGATAAGTCACCGCTGCAGTCAGCATTTTATCGCAACCTACTTCAGTCCTACGCTTACGTACTGTTGCTATAGCAGCAATACTATGCAGTGTATGCATTTTGTCAACGCTTGGCATACAGCCAGGGTTTTTACTGCAATTTTTGCACGCACATATTATGCACAACGACCTTCTCATAGCCGTATTACGACGACTCAATAATATCGGTAACAATGCGATATTGTCTGATTGTGTATGACTGGGGACACGTAGACATGCTTAATAAATGGTCTTCGGGAATACCAACGCATTGAGCGAATTTATTGTACAGTCAACGACATATAGGTACTGAATTATTAACAGAGTACATAAATACAATAGATAGACGAAACCAAAATTCTGAAATATCGGTAGGAACTATTTAAAGGTACCTTATTATATCAAAAATCAGTTGACTAAAATTTCATACAGGTTTCAGACCGAGGTTTGGTCAAACCGCTATTTGCCATTGCCGTTGGCGGAAGCCCGCTGCCCGGGGCGCAATAGTATACAAAAAACATTAATTTGAATTCCCTGAACGTTACTACATATTTGACGCTGACTGTACCAGGAAAAATATGCGATGCTGCAAGTTAAGATGACATACTCGATTTATATGATCTGTACCACTTGAATTTTCCCGCTATCGCATACCTAAATGCAAGCCATAATGTCTAATGTTTCTAGAAGTATTTTTTAAAGAGCTTTCAATGAGTGACGAAGAGGAGAAGTGAATTTGTAGATCCTAAGACAAGATAATATGGACTAAGCCTTTTCAGGTGCACCGCATTTTTTTGTCGGCTCTGTAGGTCATTCTAGGTTATGCGTAGGACTAACATATCTATCTACTGACATTCCAGTACGCCAGATTCGTAACCGGGTAAGAAAATAGGGTGGATCGCTATAAACAATTTTAGACAACGAATGACGTACAGCTTAATAACCCACACCTTTTCTAATGCTTTTACGACCTGACCTAGAGCTATGGAACATTCAATTTGTGTAATGGCTTCGACGCAAGAAAGTAATTACAGACTGTTTGCTAATTTCGAGCCAGATACATTAAATTTCCCATACCAGAACGTTTTATAGCTTCGTACAAAAGGGTACGTATGAATCATTTCAATGAATTGATCCCAGTTTCTGTTACAATCAGTGCAGTGCCGTTGAGATCTAATTCGCGTTCATGGTCTGTGTACTTCAAAACAATTGCTTTATTAATACTTGCTTTTGTTTTTATAGGGTCAATTATCAGGTACACGTGACTTTCGCTTGTTTTTCTAAGTTTTAACGTGCGCTAAACCGTCTCACTTTTAAGATGCGCATTATTTGTTCCAAACTGATCAATCAAACAGTTCTTTTTTGTCTCAAAGTGCAAATCAACAATTCAGTAATACTTGGAAATATGCACACCTGCAGTACAGACAAATATATTGTTTAATCCGTTACAACACACAACACATCACGCTGTTTTATACCCAAAGACTAAAAAGGCCCTTTTTCAAGTGCTCAACACCAAACTCAGGTTAATGCCTACATATGCAGACTATACTTAAGTGGATAAAGCCATATACGGGTATTTTTATTCTAAGCAATTTCCTCAGAAAAGTCCTCAATTCTCCAATACTTGATGGTAGATTGGCACTTAAGACCTTCCTTTTGCGAGCCATCAACTGCACCTACCTATTTGAAGATTTTTCTGAGGAAGCTATTGATAAGACAGTTGAACTTACCTATGTCGTGCAAGTAGCGGTTTCCCCTGGAACTTGTCCGACACGATGAGCACAGAGAACTTCGCGCCACAGCCGTCACTGTCATCCGTCACCTCCTATTGGCAAAGAGACATATCGTCAGAATTACGTCATGAACAATGAGTTGCATCATTTGGCGGTTACAACGAACACGAGGCGTTTGACGACCGACACACGGAATTATTAATTACTCTTAAAGATGGGCAAGCAATAACTATTGAGGAAACCCCATACTAAATTAAACATGACAATTTGGACGCATGGGTTATGTTTATGAGATGAGAACTGTCCAGCATTGACGTATTCAATGTTTCAAGAGTTTTGTAATAAGCAGTCCATCAGGTGTTTAGAGAAGTCATGTAATCAATGCCTTAAGAAAAGAACAATACCTCATACAATACACTCAATTTACTACACACGCCTGATAATATTATGAGTGGCGCCAAGTTTGTTTATAAGATAGAACAACTATTCCGATTTGTATAGGCTCCTTCATAATAATGTCCAAGAAATGCGGTGCGAGCTGCCATGTTCACAGTCATGCAAATTAAATTGTTTCCATAGTGTTATTTGTACGAGGATAGTAAATAAAACCGCACCTACATAGTATTTTGTTAGGCGCGTAACTTCCTACGCAACTCGTAACTCCGAGGGGGGACTAGTTAGGTAGCGCGGGAAAACGGGCCAGACCGGTGCAATACTTTGTGAAATATTTAGCTATGTACTTCCATTACAGAATTATTCAACGGAATCGACAGACAGTCTTTGAGCAGGTATGTGAAAGTTCCAGGAAGGTATTTTTAATCGTAAATCCCTGCCGAATTTTCACTAACATATTTTTGCAATATCGATTGCGATTTCAGCGTTCCAACGGAGCTTCTAAAGCTCTATGTATTTGGGCCTATAATATAGACTTTGCCATTGCAAAACATACACTGTTGTCATTAGCGCGTGAATCAAAAACACAATTTTGTGTCCAATAATCATAAAACATCACCTCAACAATAACAAGTCCTCTACCGAGGTTGTCCAAAATTACTCTCAGTCTCATTTCACACAAATGACATGACCTACGTCTCCACAACCGTCGCTAGACAGACGGTTAGATATTTCTAGAGCATAGTACATGAGGCCCTGACATTGATTGGTGCCGAGACAAGAGAAATTGATGTGAATTGACCACAATTGCCCTGCACTCTTCCTCAAGGATGGGCTAGCAATTGGGGCACATGTTGATCGAACTTCAAGTATTCAATAAACTATTGATCTTTGTTCATTGATATTATAAACATGTGAGTCTGACTTAGGATTGAATAGAGCATGTGTTGTGCTGCAACGTGCTTGAGAGTTTCAAGCCAGTTCAAGCCAGTTCAAGCCAGTTCAAGTCATTTCAGTTGGTTCTTTAGTACTTTGTAAGGGACTTTATTTGAGAAGTTTATGTAATGAAACCAAAACTTTGTAAATAAACTTTCTCAACCACTTTAAAAGTCCTGATTAGGCCAAAAAAGAAAGCTTTCCATTCTACAGGAAATATGAACAAAGTGATTCTCTAAACATCCTGTTTAAGCAATCATTCAAATATAGGATTTTCAATTAGGATGTACAAGAAGGAGCAAACAGCTGTTACCTTTGTGGGCAATAATGACAGCCATCCCTGTATGGGTAGGTAAGCTGCTAAATCTATGACAAATGACGTCAGACGACTGCGTACTATACCCAAAATGTCAATCAATACACGAGGACAAATCCTACTAATTATTTTCCTCTAAGAATACAATAGTTGCCTAATGTGCGAAGCTTGTCCGTACCTAGATTTGGCGGAAATATTAGCGGATATCATCCATTCAAATCTATTTGTGCAAGTATCAATGATTACGTACTATAATTACTTAATCGCTGATTTCCAATAGCTGTTCGAAGAACCCAGACAAGTTCCGGTGGACCTAGATAAATAAATCTTGTTTATCTGTAGTCCCACGGTCAGAGATGTTGGCAATCTATCTCTTTTTATCCGGTCTAAGGAGGTTACGAACTCTTTAACAAATATTAGTTAGACGTAGGTATTTCCCTCGAGGAAAAAATTGCAAAGCAAAATTTTTAACTTTAGGCACATAATTATCCGTGCTTGGGTAATTTTTAAGACATCTCCATAATGATCTAAGATAATGTTTGTTAAAACAACCTTATCTTTATTTGTTTTAAAAATTGCATTTACAAATTCTAATTAAGATGAGGGTTTTATTTGCTTCTTTATGGCTATTTCAATATTAATCTCAACCTTATCATGTGCATGCGTGCATGAAAATCATACCTTACCTACGGCGATTACAAAACTTTTATCAACAGTTAGTCGGGTCATGACATTTGAACACGTTTCAAGCAAACCTGTCTACTTACTACCTATTTATTTTCGATTTGTTTTACACTAATTCTGATAACTATCATTATCTGCGAATGAAGAAAAAACAGATAGTGTCTGCTTCCCACGCGTTGAACCATCAACTTAGATATATTGATATAGTGCAACGTAACAGGTAAACACATCAGTTTTATGAACACCAGTATCTATTCGCCGTATTTCTTCATTAGATACATAAAAGTATAGTGGAAATTATATTAATCTTTCTATCTTGTTAAAATCTTCAAGTTCACAATTCAGTTTTGTAATAAATCACATTACATCAGATGTTTCATCTCACCATGCGTTTGACCGATCAAATCAAAGTGTAACCTTGTATCCGCGACATTGATCCCACATAACGACCACACTCACGGCGTTCCAAGTTATTTCATATTGACCACAATTGTAAGGTTAATCGCTCTTTCGAATTGACCTTGAACAATATTTAGGTGAACAAATATTACAGTAGCATATGATTATGATACATTTGTATTAAACGGATACGCTCTTGACCGAAATAGTTATAATCACGCAATTTTGTATGCAATCAGAGATTATATTGAATCTTCAATGAAGTCACTGAAATTGCATAATTTATCATTAGCCATCACTAATAAATTAATTTAGGTACCTTAGTGACTGTGGGTATAAATGGTAAACAAAACCAGACAATGAAGGTTCAGCCTTTGGAATACTACCAGGACTACTGAAAGTCCTTCCGCCTCTTACAAAAGTGTGACGTGCATACGTAAAAACTGATAATTACGTACAACTGACGCTATCTCTTAACGTTTTACTTCAATAATAAAACTGTCAAGATTACGAAAGATGCTGTTTCCTGGTCTTAATTATTCTGAAACGTGCTGATCCTCAACTTTAGCTTTGTCCACAGCAGTTCTTACAAATATGTACGTAGATAACTATAGAACATCAAGTTCATCTATTCATAAAATGTTTGAAAACAATTTGAACTCTTTTCATATTGCAAATCTACAGGTCCAAAGTAATTGAAGCTCGTTTTGGAAGATTTTAGAAATCTTTCTGTCCCTGTTTGAGCTATTCTCGACAAAAGTGTTCAGTTTTGTAATCAACAAATAGTCTTAGAATGCTCAACATGTAGTCTACTCAAACGAAACCATTATAAACAAGAATTTCGAAATTAATTAAAACCCAAAAAAGTAATAGATAATTAAACTGACTGCTAATGGTGATTAAGAAATATTATTTCCATGCAGGGTTATGAATGACCCCATTGAAGTAGAGTTTGATCATACAATGAATATGGTGAATCTACTCGTAAACCGGTCCATTAGTATAATTAGGAGGAATAATTAGAATAATTCCCTTGCATCACGCATAACCAATGCTTTAACCAAATTATCAAGATTACTGATTAACAGATGTAGTTTGATTAAAAAATCCATAAGTAAGTAGTTTAAAGTTAAACAAAGGTGAATTCGTGTTGTTTTTTGAATAAGTGGTATTATCTTAATTGAATGCTGTTATTCTTAGCGATATTTTACTGGTATACCTAAATAATTCAATAGTTTTAATGTAATGAAGGTCTCTATTTAATGAAACACATCTGAGACGCAAATAAAATATTAGAGTCGAAAGTTGTTCTCAACTTAGTTGACAACAGAGTTAGCGATAAAATCGAATATCTAGGTATAGGCTATTCTAAAGTTTTGTCTATAAATGAAGACCAGTGTAAATGTTTATAATAATGTTAAGCTATTAATGTTATTAAAACTATCACTAAGGTGAAGGCACCGATCTTCTTAATGTTGAGACTGTTACTTATGATGTTTTCGACGATGTTACTCAAGAAAGTGGAAACAGTACAGAGAGTGAGCAAGTGCATACGCAAGTCGTTGTCAAGTGAACAGGTTGTTGTGGCCTGTTTTCATCTCCCTATTGACTTTTACAATTCACGCAATTGTGCACACAATTGTTGTCAACACCGACACACGATCCTTGTAAGTCATTCCCACGTGATACTCACATGGCCCTATTGGTGACATTAGTAAACAACGAACAAAGAAAGTCTGTAAGTTGGTTTGAAGACGATTACTCTAGTCTTGGGTTAATTCCAAAACATCACGACTCTTCCATGAATCGATCAAAAATAACGTTCATTGTTCAAGTGTTATCTTCATTATAATAATGAATTTCAGTAACAAAATAGCCCTGCAATTTTAACATGAAACAGCATTACCCTGCAAGAAATTCGTTACGGAATTATACGACCCAATTGAAGTAAAATCCGTGTAATTTGCCCATTAGCCACTACAGATGAATCGAGTCTCGCCGTTATTTCAGTCTCGGCGATCTCGTAAATCATTTTACAGACAATTACAGCGTGCATTCTAAAAGGGTGATGGAGAAAAGTAAGATTAATGATCCAATCTTTAATGCTTGAAACAGAGTTTTGGGATATGGTTAGAATGTTCAGCCTGTAAAAATAAGTATGAAACCAGACTGTAGGTCATGAAACTTGATAGGGCGCAGTGCACTAAAATGCTGACAAAGATTGATCGAGTCGTTGAGTGCATTAGCAGTAGCAGTCTTGTCATGAAGCAACAGACTACGGAAGAGGACGATGACTAACATGTAACCTATATGGCTTCGAATGTCGACCTACTAAACTTTCAAACTGTCGAGTCTAAACATGAAGATGATACACGCAACAAGTAATTTTATTCGAGTGCCAAGGAGGAAACATTTATGTACTTTCTCTTTGACCAAGTAAAGGTAACTCGTGGTAATGCTTGTTTAAACCATGCACCACAAGGCGTTGTTTATGAACATAAAAATGTTTACAGTTCATATGTAATGTTTTCACTGAGTTCTGTACTCGCTCCAGTGCTTATTCAGTGCAAAGACAATCCATGTTATAATTTCAAGTTACTATAAACGGATCCGTTCTGCTATGCGACCTTATTATGATTTGATCGACTCTATGTTGCTACCGAAAGAATGTTTTAAATTCTTGGAGACCTTCAACTTTCGTAATAAGACGTCTCAGCCGGATGTTTCCTTTTAGAAAATAAACTTTCGAAGTAAACATAGATCTAAAGTATTAGCGGTTTGTACGACAGACATCGATCGTGGACCCGTAGTGAAAGCTGAGCTTTAGAAATCACTACATACCAGTTTTTTAGAATTATTATCATTTATTTACAATTTCTCTGTTATGAGATTATTTTATAACTTTTACTTTATCTTTTCCACTTTCAACATTAGTCGTGAATATCATGGACCACTTTCTAGATTACATGCATTTATGTGTTCAAGAATTTTTGAATATTGATAATAAACCGGTATAACACAACACATAAATATTCAGGACTTAATTTAAATTGCACCTTTATTGAGTTTTTTCGGTGTTATGATGATTGTTTTATGCATATTATTTTTCAATTCTAAATCACCACAGACAGAATAGTAATAACATACGATTGCACAAAAGATATGCATAAATATACCGTTATTCACATTACTATTTTCAATCATTTTTAAATAATGAACACAACCTTTAGTAATGTTATTGATAGTAAACCTTGAACGTAGAAACAAGCAGTATTTTATGTTATGTTTTTTTAATTAGACAACAACAAAAAAACATAATAACCGCAGGTACACTGAGGCCAATGACTCGTATAGCTTAAAAAAAACACGTACCTATTACAGTTATCACTAAAAAAAATAACTTCACTAAAAATCACGGTTCACTTTGTCTATTGTACGAGTTACTTTTTTTAGATCGCGTTCGGATACGTGCAGCGGCGTGCACCGACCGCGGCCCGCTAAGTCCACCGACTGACTTCCCGCGCTTCACGGATGCGGCTGAATGACCGGCTGCGCGATTGTGGCCGGCTTTTTGGCTTGTAAATCATAAGAGAGGATGAAGACGAGACGTCTAGTTTTCGAGTAAGCCTCGCTTTGGTTATTACGTGGCACTGGATGACTGGACCTCACATAAATGATCTTACCATGCGCTTGCTTACTCAATACAATCTACATTTTGTATAATACACTTTGTAAATAAACTGAAAAAGATATTGAATCTAACAAAAATATTAACATCGTACGTGCAGAATTACGCTTGAAAAGTGCACGGCGCTCCTACATCACCTTGACATTTTTGCTAGCAAAAATGGAAAAACAAGGACGTGCCGTTCTCAATTTATTACTTTCGGTTGCCAAGGGCCAAAACTACGCAATATATCTCCGGTTTCAAAACCCTGGTACATAAATATAGGTTCTGAAAAGAGAAGAGGTATACTAATTTATCGCATGTAGAGTAAGAAGCAATATTATTTGCACGCAACACGAAAACATCGACAGGAAAGTGAGCTCGCATGCACGGAACAATTGAACATCCTCGTTTGGTGGCCGGAGGAAAACCTATTAGATTACTTTGTATTAGAATAGCTATCAAACTTTAATTTGGTAACGCAAATTATCCCAAATTACAGAGTACGGAGTACGCAATCAAAACACGATACTAATATCATATTAGACTGCACCAATCCATGCAATGTAGCCAAAATCGATCTATTAGGAACATAAATAAGGAGTTCTTATTTATGTTCCAACACAGCCTTATATCATCTCTTCGAATTACATACACCAATATTAAGTTACAAGTTACGAATCGGTTGACAATGAAATATAAATCAATATGTCTTCTACAACAAGAATATCGTGTAACAAATTGCAGGGTACGGCAATAAATTAGTCTTTGCAATACAGTTCCTGACAACTCGCAGGTGCTTCGAGTTTATTATTGGATCGCCGAGATCCTAACCATCTAATTACTCACGGACAAACATTGGATAGATAGAACGGATTCGATTCGGATTACGGAATCTTTTAAATTGAAGCAGATAGCAACAAATCTAATTTATGTTTCGGTCCTTGTTACTCCACCATATTTCGCAATCAATTACCTGACGATCGTTAAACCACATACCATAAAACCAATTCATTTGTAAAACAAACACAATAAGTTGGAAGATGTCGCGGGATTTCATAATACGCTATAATTTGCTGGGACCTTGCCGAACCGACGGTGTTGATATTGCGCAATGCAAAGACGCGTATTTTAGCATACAGTTAATGTTGACTCTATTACTAAATTATTTACTTTTGGCCGCCAGATAAACGTGACATTGGCATTTAAGACGATCGATCATGCTTTTACATGTTTATTTTCTAATGTTTCGGAGAAAGCGATGTGCGGTGTGGGAATGCACAAGTGAAGCAATTCTGACTCATGGGAACTGTCACCGTGACTCTCGGTCACCCTTACAAAATTAGCAACTTGACAATCGGTTACAAACTTCTTTTTAAATACTTAAGCCATTCATATTACTTGTAAAGCTAAAAATACTTATGACAGACACTCCTAATGTCTTGACCTAGATACTTCTTAATTATATAGATCGATATCAAGTTTTTGTGGTAAATATTTGTTATGGAACTTACTAACAATACCTGTCTAGCAATTGCGTAAAAGCTATTACATTATAACAATTCAAAAAACTGGTTGACGACAGCATTTTTCGCATGACTTTACTTCTTTAATTAATGACCTGCTGAGGCCAATCCCATTAAGTATACAAGTAACATTTACAAGAAAAGTGTTGCACTCTCATAAACTATTACTCATTAATATTGTATGTTAATACACCAGGATTTTACCAAGCCCTTTGCACAATGAAGAAAGACATTTTCGCATACGTGTTACATAAAGCGATCTTTTTACGCGCCCCCGGATTGCGCCGTTCAAGGCCCACTGACGTCGAACGATAAGGTGCGGTTACGTTATGCCAAGTTTTTTATGACCGATACCACACGTCAATTAAGAATTATGCCAAATAGATAAGAGAAGATGAATGTATTTTCTTTTACCATCAAAACTTTATTGGAAAAGGATGAGGATAAAGATAAGGCGTACCGCAGGGAACTCTCTTGGGACCACATCGTTACTAGAGCTAAACAAATTTGAAGAAATAACTGACATTGCAAGTGGATTTGCGATGCATTCAAACGTTTCAAGGCAGATCAAAGGGCACGGATGACACATCACACATCCAGCTGATGACACAAAGAATTACTTCGATAAGGCTGTTAGAGACCTTGAGTTTCTGATAAGCGTAAGCATTCTTTAACGTGCATATGTGATGTGATTTACATTGTTTATTGTTCTCCTTGCATGGATAATTCCATTATTTTATTCCCATGCCACGTTTACGGTAGTAGTAAATCAGGAGAAAAACGCGCACGTACTACAAATTGTACTCAAAGATAACCAAATCAATCGATGACATAAACTTTTCAGATACATCCTCGTGATCAATCTTTTATTTTTCTAGAGAGTTCATCGCAGAAAGTGATGAACGGATTTTATCGAAAGATTGTGTCTTTCGATATAAGATTACGTCAAAAGATACCATGGATAGTTCTTATGAATTTTTGGCTTCCACGAGTGTCTTTAACATTCGCGTTTTATGTCTAACCACAAAATTATTCGCACTAATCTAAAGTTTCTGTCAAATGTTTGGCAATGTTTGACCTTGGTTGGACGATTGCACGATGTCTTTTGTTAATTTATGAATTCAACGTTGGACTTTGTATTGTATAAAGAATAACCAAAACATGTGAAAGTGAGAAGGTAGGTAAGGTATGTCGCTCTCCTTTTCCATAGTGAAAGGAGATTTGGGGCAAATTCTTAATGCGTAATTACTTTGTCTACGTTACACAGCGGTTGCTGAGGCATAGCACCTTGCTTTCTATTTATATCTTTAAGCAAAGATATAAGAGATGTCTCACAAGAATAACAAAAGCTATATACGGATGCATCATTTGATTCTTTTACGTGAGAACCTGAAGAGATAACAATTTCATACACATATCAATAAAGGATGTTCTAGCGTTTACTTTCTAAAATTAGTAATGAAGACCTTGATCATAACTAAAATTGATTTACACCATTTCGAAAGCTGACTTTCTTGCTGTTTACACAATTCAATTGAAATTGATTAGACCGCATTAAATGCTAAGTTATGATGAAATTGCAATTTTCTTAGATAAACATTTATTGAAATTTATCAATAATAAGGTTATACACATATTACTTCCTTAATGCTTTAATGATAAATTGATAACTCAACAAGATCTGGGCGTACTATGAAAGTGAAGTCAATATTAAACAAACAAATGATAAACCACTGTTATTGTTCTAATGGAATAGAAGTGAAACACAAAAGCACCAATAAGAGCTATTGGAAACACAAAGCTACTAATTCAATCAGGCTACATCGTAGGAAACGTTTGATTTTCCAATTACAATTCAAGGCAGCCACAAAGGCTGACAACTCTGATCTAGCTAAATTAGACGCTTAATATGCACGCTATGAATGAATTCTAATTTGATAGACTGCAAATGGTAAATTCAATGTTGAATGCAACATGGTGTCTAAGTTAGGTTTACTTAGACAAACCGGATAGGCCTGCATAGTATTTGCAAATCTGATGGACGGAGAAAACTTAGGAAGAAAGTTGTGCGGAAGGCAACACCGCAAGGTTGCAAGACCTTGGAGATATCGCTAACGACCCAGATAATGTTTGGCCCAGTGAGAGATATCAAAGCCAATGAACTTGGCGATAACTTTGGCACAGTTCGAGGAAAGAACAAGCGAATATTAAAAGGGAAAGTTTTACTTTCTTACGTTTTATAAACATGGCTTTATGAATACTAAATTAGAGGCGTACGTTTTTCGCAGTCTGTTTCTTCTCTTGATGTGGATCGTTTTTTGACCTATTAGTAATAAAACCACCTGGTAGTAAACATTTAGCGTCTGTAAGTCTGGCAGCTCTTGTATTTTGGTTGAGCTCAAATCATTAGTTTTAGTCAATATGTATCTATTAGATCTGAGACTAAATAATGGAAAAACTTTAACTGAGAAGATTTCTTATGCAAAAAATTATTTTTATCCAACAAGTTTTTCGTAAATTTATGCTTTCCCCTTACAAACTTGTGTAGTTTATGGATACTTTTTCTATGGTCCAACCAGTTTATTACAACACCAACCACAAAGATGAGTAGTTATAATTATATGTAATTAGAAATGTATGTTTTGATTCTTTCTAAGATGAACAGGTAGGTGTTACAGTGTTTAGTCTGCAAAGAGTAAGTTTCATCACAATCTTGTAATACAAAATGTTGAGCCAGTATTCAACCGAGTGGAATTTTACTGCGATTCATGCAATTCGCATTAAATCTCGCTGATGGTGCAACTGCAACGTCAATGGCTAAATGTTGATATTACAATTTAGAAAAACCTCGTAACACACTCATATTTAGGCCGTTAAGAAAATATTAATAATGCTTTATCTAAATTGTCGGGTAGCCGCAAATGTTTCGCAATTTAGTTGCAAGAGGACCATTGTCTCTGGTCGTAATGGCCGTCGATGTGTGCACATTAGGATCGCCGTAAGCGTGGTAAGCATGTGGCACATGTGCAATTCTGTTGAAGGTTACCCTAAGTGGAGCAACATTTACTGTGTCTGTTCTCAACGTTACAGTTTTCTTTGCAGATTTAACTGGTGTTTTTAATGCAATGTAAGCGGTACCGGTACTGCTTGATGGAGCGTACGGCAATCACATCCACGTCAAGTGATGGATAGCTACTGTAACCTGATTTCTTACAACTGCAGTTTATGAGATAATCTGTACTGAAAGTATCGATAAAGAATGATTAGAACGCGTTTGCTCAGTATAATGCGTCTAATACCTGGATGTGAAGTCCAGAGTCCAGACTGATTTATTTATGTTGAATTCGAATGTTTTTCATGGAGCAAAGCAATAAATTATGTTAACATTGTTTGTAAAATGTCTGAATATCACGTTTTCCTATTTTTCATACATACGTATTTTTACAAACAACTTACAACTGAAAACAAAACAAAAATTTTGATAACGAGTGGTGATTATTTCAGAAAATAAGAAAATTATGTAAATTATTATTTTTAATTCATTTGCCTGAATAAGTTATAAACAATTTATGTAAATTTTCAGCACTACAAAAAACTGAAAATTAAGTTTTTTCAAGGTTATGTGTACCTACCTGTGGCATCAAATTATTATTTTTTACACCTTTTTAAGGCACATACCTTACCTATACTTTTTTATTTTATTTACAATAATTAAAAAAAAATGCATTCTTTCACGTAATTTCGTCACAAAGGGAATGACCGATGACCAGTCCGCCTTGCATAGTACCAGTTCTTTCAAGCTGATAACCTTCGAAGCCAGTTAATCAACTCAAGAACTATGTTGAAAGAGACCTAAAAAAACATTTAGGTACTCATTTAGTATTGGCAATTCTTGCTGAATTGACCAATACTATTTTCGCGGAAAGATTAATTGAAATAACTTTTTTCTGCAAATCGTTTTCACGAAATGGCTAGGTACAACGTACCTAATGGATATTCCAATAGTAATAGCGATAAGCATCTAACATACATATGTAGCATTGATTGAGAAGAATACTTCAAATAACTTAAATAATCCTTGGAAGAAATACCTCAGAAACATCCTCCTGCCTCCTCAGCCAACATCGAAAACATCCAACTCTTTGTTCTTCTCAGAACAAGCTATGCAAACAAGCAAAGTCAATATCAATTATTATGATAATGAATAATTAGCATGATCAAACGATTCACCACCTATTCATTAACACAATAAACTTACATATCATCTTCTTGGAAGCAGTGTTAAGATAGTGCTGTCATTCAGTAGTTCTGACTCCTTGGTATTACCCAAAATGCATACACATTATTACACATGCATCACAGATTACATTAAACGCGTTATTAATTATGATGTGTAGCACGAGGTTTCCATATAAAGAGTCTGTATCTATCACTTTTAGCATAAGACTGTGATAGTTAGGTTCCTTATTTTCCTCATCTGAATACGCCTCATGCATAATGCTCATGTGTATAATTCAGAGCAGTTCTCATTTGATTATAATGGATGTCATTGTCTTAGATTCAAATGCATCTACTAGCTATAGTAATTGGGTTTCATTACAGGCTCTTTAAACTTATGAGAATAGTGGTTGTTCATCTTCATTAGGAATTAACATTCAAATAGATGTCGGTTGGTCTTGGTTGTTAGAAAATAGTTTTAGCTCAATTTCTTAGACCTATTTGCTCTATACATATATAACCAAATATAAAATAAAAAAAAAAACACTGAAACATCGCCCTTCTACTACTACTATTATCGATTACTTTGCCGTCCGTGACATCACGTCACGAAGTTTTACGAGCCTGAAACTGTCATCAATACTGTATTACATCATCCTGTTACAAGTTAAGCTTAAACTTATTTACAAGGTATTACTTAAAATGCATTACACGTAATTTTTTAAACATTCATCACGCATTGCGGTTAGCTCGGTCCGACTTGGACTGAAACTAAATTAAATAACTGCGGTTAAGGTACCAGTATTAAAAGTAATGATTCATTAAACATCTCATTAATATCTGTTTGTCGGTTTATTATTAATGTCTTATTGCAGTTCGATGTTTACTGGAAAACATCTGGATTTTGAATTCTGAGTTATTGCATGAAAACACTAGTGGACGTTGAATGTTTCATATCGTGGATTGAATTTATTTTAGATCATATTTTTATTTTCACTGTTGCAGGCACAAATCTAACTAATCACACAAAATCATAATAAGTCTAGTCTATCAACACAACCAACAACAGAACTGCAATAGTTGATATTCCAATTTTCATGAAGCTACTAATTTGAACATTCATGAATCAGCTACATAACATACAAGTATCATTTGTGCACAATCATTGTCCAATGGCCTTTCAAGTAACCATGGATGATCATTGAAACTAAATTATTATACTATATCCAAGGCAAGACGTATTCTCAAAGCAATCTAGGGAAATGGAATGTCATTCTTGAAAAGGTTAATTAATGTACCGTTGAAAATTATAGTGGAACATAACTGGTGGAACTCGTTATAGGTACATCGAATAACTATAAAACTGCCTCCCATTCGGAAGGTACCATTTCAGATACTGGCCATATTTCAAATTAATATTATATTAAAGAATACCAAAATAGCAAGGGTTAATTTTCTTACGAGTTCACAATTAATTTGTTGGACTACATATTGACACTGATTTCATTCCAAGAAAGACAGTTTATATTAAAACCGACATCACTACAGACAGTGCAGAATTAGATCAATCAAACGGTAGCACAGATTGTATCAATACAAATTACAATTTAACTGACGCAGACGCCGCTTACAAAAAAGACTAATAAGAGTAATGAAATTGGACCAGTAAGAACAGTAACAGACAACAATAAAACAGCTTTCAAAAGATTTCAAGTATCGAGACTCGAAATCAACATTAACCGTCTTACCACAAAAACTTTTTAACGTCAGTTTAAGACTTGTCTAAAAAAATGTCAAATTATGACGTTGACATATGGTTCATTTTGGAGCCACATTTTTTTTAGACAAGTGTTAAACAGTGGTTAAAGTTTTTGTAGTAAGGCCATAACTGTTTCAAACATTAATAGATCACTTGTATCGGTCTGATTTGATGTGTCTTCTATCTCTCTTTTACGACATACAATCGAAAAAGGAGGATGGTCGAGTTATTTTCGAATCGATTCACGTGCAACCAAATGAGCTCCATTGTTCTGGTGGCCGATTTGTCTATCGTGAGTCAAACATTCCTGGGAGTCCCAAAACTTATTCCCATTGAATCATGATCAATTGATCATACGATATTGTTTCTTGGTATGACAACGTGACGCAAGTGTAGTATGGTACCAAATCCACTAAGACACGCTTCAATGAATTTACTTGGGGAATTTTGGGCAGCAACGGTACAGTTTGCCTTATGATGTAACTAAAAGAAACGTAATGACACATTTGTCTTTAAAGATATCATCAATCGCGACATGTGGCTTTTCGGCAGAACTTTGTGGTCAATGAGTCGGTTCATACCAAGAATATCATTCATTCAGTATTTTCAGTTTTTGAGGATTTTTTCATATCAATAATCATATACCTTATCAAGTTACCAGTAGTCTACAATTATGATATGTAAGATTTCTAATACATATTTTCCTTCCTACATTAATGAATACTTGACATCTGTTCTGCCATTCCCAAGTAGTTCAGTTTGAACATAAAGATAGATTAATCAATTGTTTCCTTTATGTTTTCCTGCATGTTTAAACACAGCTATAAATCTCGAATATGCATCTACAAATGCTTGTAGCAAGTATGACGTTTACGTCCGACTCTCATTACCATTGCCCTACATCACGGCTTCAAATAGAGTCAAGTCGAGTTTGTTTATCTGTTTATAATGCAGAAATAGTTCAATGCAACTGAGATTAGCATTCATGATAACAAATGTGGCACTTTAATTAACTGTGTGACTTGTTGCAGAATTTATATCTCAGTTTCTATTATTCTAGTATGTTGGGTGGTTTTTGGACGCTTTCATGAACAGTCATGATTCAGAAGTCAGGGTATTAAGTTCTCGTATTTAAGTAGGTATTGTAATTTCATTTTTTTACGTGTTGTATTGTCTATGGGCCCCAGTTGCCTGCAATGCAGGAACAAATAAATAGAGAATAAAATAATACCTATAATATTCCAGAAAGCACCGTGCCCTTTCTAGGTTCAATTTTCGACTACGTTAAGGATATCAATTTATCATCCCTTCATAGTTCATTCAGACGCATATCAAACAAGCCAGTATTTAAAAAGAATCTCATAAACAAGTTATTAATAAAAGTGCACTTCCAGATGTCTGACAGAGGCCTCTCCCATCGTGGGTGCGCCTTAAATAAATCTTATCTGAAGCACCATAGAATTCCAATCAAAGATCCCAGATATAAAGCTGCGTACTTGCTTCGGCAGTACATATACTAAAATTGGAACGATACAGAGAAGATTAGCATGGCCCCCGCGCAAGGATGACACGCAAAATCGTGAAGCGTTTCACATTTTTTTGGGCTGCGGGTTGTTCGAAAGAGATACCGCGGCCCTGGTACATAAAAGGCCTATGACGGAACACGACGGTTTTTAGTCAGTAAGAGTCTGACACTCCCTCACCGCTGCTAGCCCACAGCGGGAGGGGATCATTTGATGATTTTTGACGTCGGAAAAAAAAAAATATAAAGCTGCGCTGATAGATCGTTTCCAGCTAATGCAAATAAACGAATACAACAATTATTACGAACAAGAAGATGCAAAACTAAGATAGACAAAGACAAATCTGGTACAGTTAGATAATTACCAGTCTACAATAATCATTACTAACAGCAATGGTCTGCAGTGCACTGACCGAACGTTAATTTCTCTAACTAATGATGAAGTAGTGAAGGCTAAAGTTAACCACAGCGTCAGTCCTAATATCTCCAATTTACTCGTAATGGCCGCTCCTCCTCATTAGCCTAGCTAACGCGGCGCGACGCAAGCGCATCGTTATTGCGGGTAGTTTTACACGCACACGTGAGTAATGATGCGATTTTCCTTCAGTGGTGCACCTTGAATACGATATTTCTGTTGTTATCATCCATATAGGCCTCATTTATTATGTATGTTTTATGTCTATTTTTGAATAACTAGTCATTACGCGATAGCAAAGGTACGTAATATATAATGGGATGACACGGTGACAGGAACAGTTTAAATTTCTCGATGTCCGCCTCCAATTTTGGGTATTTTGTTCAACTAAGTTTAATATGAATTTCAGACCTTTATCGGCGTAACTTAGGTTCTTGATATTTGGGTGAGTTGACGCTTTTCAAGAAAAAAAATTTGTGCAAACCACGCGATTGACAAAATGTGTAAGCAAATTGATTCACATCACTGTTGAGGCACGTGCATGCCCAGTGAAATCATGCGTCAAATTATGCAACGCTCAGTGAAAACAGCACGCACGGCGCATACCGAACGTTTGTGGGTTAGATTTGTGACAGTGTTCCCTGTGGCACACTGGCCACAGCTCGTATACGTGGAACCAACGAAATGGCTTCAATAATTGTGTAACTGCGTTGATTGATGACGATGGCCATGGGCTAGACAGTTTTATAGCTGATGAAATGGATGTGGATTTGTAGGCTCTGTCTAGCCTGTAGCAACAGGAGTGACTTAATGGAAAACAGATTTTTGCATGTTTTAATCTATCAACGTCAGTTTACTGTCGTTTCTATAGGCACCTTAAGCTGGATCTTAAGCATGTAAAGGAAAATTCTCCGCACTTGCTCAAGGCGAATTTTCAATTGCAGATCACTTCTTTTCAAATATGAGATCCTCACCGTGCTTTTTAAAGAAAATTCATGTTATCTACATAAAGCGATACGAAATCAGGCATATTATGTTTAAAGTCATATGACAAGAAAAAGACAAATTGAAAATAAAGCAAAAATATCGAGCACATTACTAACAGAAAATAAATTCGGTCAAAGCTCCACTTTTTAGATCACATTACTGATCTTAAAATAGAAGTCTTTGGTAATAGTCTCGTGACTTTGTTTAACAATAAACTAACTATGCTACAAGTGGATAGATTGGAGTTGCCTACTAATGTTCTCATTTCTATTTTGACGGTCACACTTTCTTTCATACTTTTTTTACACACTTACATTTCCTGAACTTGGCACAGATCTCGGTTCTTAATTTCTTTCATAATTTGTTTTTTATTCATGAAATCTTGTATCATCACGAGTGGTCGAAAATATCTGATTTCAACGGTTAATGTCAATTTCTCTATGCCCGAAGGGCACCAATTAAGTAGGTAGCTAAATACGTTTGGAATCAAAATCACAGAGCTTGTTGAATGTTAATAAGTACCATTATCAATTAATGTCTCCTCAATACTTTTACCCTTTTTGTATGCGGAAGAGAAACAACTTGGGGTAATTCCCTGTTATTAAAATTATTGCCAACATTAAAGCATTCACTAAGTAATATTGCTGTAATAACATCAGAACATTCCTTGGCATTATTATAATTATGACCTTGACCTTAGCAGCGATAATTTTTGCTTAATGTGCAGTCATTATTTCTGTTGCTATCAATTATGATTACAGATGGGTACTGCCGGGTCATTATAAACTCATAAATCCTCTCTAATATAATAATAAGAAAGTTATTCCGCCTGTCTGTTTGGATTTAGGTATATTGAATTTATTATTAAAGTGGGCAAAGGGACTGAGGAAAATAGAGAATATAAGTACCTAAGTAGAATCAAGGAGCGAAAAAATATTAGCAAATAGGTACGACAGGTAGGAAACACAACCTTTCACCATCCATCGGTTTCACAAAACACAGGTAAAGAAACTCCTCTTTATCAAGTCATCATTAGTCATCAATCAGCGTACTTCGGAAGCCTAATTGAACCTTACGCAATCATCATGTCCGATTGCGAAGATATCAATAGGTAGCTAAAACCGAGCCAGTTACCTACAAAGGCTGTAGATAACACGTATGAATAAGCAAGGCAATACTAATTATGATAATAGGTACGTCATTAATGTGACGCGTTTCCTAGTGTATTGAGCGACTTGTCTATTAGGATGCCCTTCCGCTGACGTTGTTCACTGTCCTACAATCGTACAGGACGTTCAAAATAGGTGTTGATTACTTTAAAAAATATGACAATAATTATTTTTCCATGACAATTGCAGATTGCAACAGTCACGATTTGTAAAGATTGCCAATCGGAATATGTACTTCCATTTGAGTTTTAGTAGCATGGTTATCGTCGACGTGTATTCAGATTTCTGATTAGACAGCAATTATTGCGTCAATATTGCTATCACTAGGATTATTACTATCTAACAAATAGCTATGCTACGCCCACCAAAATAATTAATTGCTCAAAATATTGTTTCCATAACTTTTTCGTTGTCACTTGGTTAGCATGAATAAACTATTAGGGACTTGGACCTTATTGCAAGCAACACATGTTGTATAATACTAGGTAATTTGACATCACAGTGCTCAGTACTTTGTAGGTCAGCATAGTGATTGGAAAGGCATACACCTTGGCCCATAGGTTTGATTAGTAAATACTACAGTTATCTAACAGCCCTTAAAATGTATACTGTACTCGTCTATGTTTGTCAAGCTGTTGTAGGTAAGTACACTAATATGTAAAGGAACATATGAAAAGGTAGGTAAGAAGAAAAACTGATTTGTGCAATCTACAAAGTCATTAAAATCTTTATTGGAATGTAATTTAGAATTTCGAAATAAATCTACTACCATACTACACTTAGTTACAATAATATGACTACCACATTTGTTATCTTTGTTTACATAAACAATATCAGTTTTAAAAACCCACTAATTGGCATATGGAACATAAAAAATAGATGAAAATTACAAAATTTAAAAACTCTTATAATTAGTAAAGTTTTAAACAGTTAAAAGGCAGTTCAGATATTCTAAGTAATTAATAATAAGCTCTACTTTCTTTTTTGCTTAGTTACACATGGTAAGCACACTGGTAAAGAGAACTGTTGGTAATAGAAATAGCAGAAGAAGAATATGAAATGTCCACATGAATATGCTGCAATCAGTAGCGGGAACAAGTCAGGCAAGTGCGGAGGTGGCTGCACAAACACTGTACCAACTGTCAGAAGTATCATACCAACCACTGAGATCACAAAAATAAGACTCAAAAAGGTCAAGAATGGAGAAGTATCTTTTTTGTTTGGTTGTACAATTTTGTACACTCGGTTAGCATTGAAAATTGAGAAGTAACCTGAATTTGGTTGCGACAACTTCAAGCAAATGCTATAGAATGATGTGTAGATGACAATGGTGGCTAGGAAAGGTATTAGAAGACCATCTTTGAGCAGCAGTGGAAGCATACTAAAGGTAGACACAATCAGGAACCAGAAACACATGAAGGGATCTTCAGGGAAATGTAGAGCAACCGGTATTGCCACCAACAAAATTGTTTTCTCATGAACGTGGAATGAGAACAAGAAAAAGGCCATAGACACATTAATCAAGCATGGAACAAACTTTCTAGTGTTTATTCTGAAGAATATGTCTGCACAGGCTGGTCCCGCAGCCATCGCTGTGATCAACAAACAAGTTTTAGCCATTTCCTGGTTACTGTAAATAGTCTTTAGTTTGATGAAGACATTGACCATGCACCATACATTAGAAACCTTGTCTTCAAAAATTCCTCGGTTCAATGGGAATAGTCTGTGAACAACTTGAAAGACATTCTCCCAACCGTTTAAGAATGGGTACCACATGATGACAAATGTTGCAATAACTGCTACAGCAAGTTTATTGAAACATCGCACAAAATGGGACAACTTGCCTCTCCCCAGTGGCATGCCTATGAAACATTTTCTCAACAAATAAAAGAAAAATGGCAAAGCATGATACAGTTCCATTTGTTTATAGTTCAGAGCAGCAACAAAAAATATTGTAGCCAAAGTATCATTCTTAATGGCTATTATAAAGAAAGTAGCCCATAAAAAGAAGCCAAGAGACACACAATTGTACTGAAAGTGACCATAGTCTATCAAAATGATGCCAGGGTACAATAAAAACAATGTAGTTGAAATGTCTGTTCTCTTCAGAACACACTTTGGCTCTTTGGGTTCTTTCCCTAGCACTCTTTCAGCGTCTATACAAATGCACAGCACTGCAGTCACATACAAATAAATGTCACTAAGAAAAACAGTCCATCTCATAAAGGTTTTATGCGAGTCGCTTTCGTAACCTCTCGACGCGAACAGACGCACCGATTCAGGGTCCAGCCAGTCCGCAACCAACCCCATAAGTAGACTGTGGTACGCCGTGAGCGGCGGGTAGTCCATACCCCAGTACTGAAGATCATTTTGTGTCGTATTATGATACCATTTATTGCTTGGCGTATGTACGGTTATTTCCTGCCAATGTCTCTGTGCTTCATAATCACCATACATTGGAGGTTTTTTATATCCTGAATACGGATAAGCTGCCACGCACCATCTCACTAGCAAAGAGAATAATATACCGGGAAGTAGCGCCTGTTTTGTCACAGTAAATTTATCCGGATCCGCTCTCCTTGTCATTGTGCCCGATTATAAGGTTATTTGTACGTTACAGACACTATTTTCATTCAGAAATTATAATTAACTTTACAACACAGCACATGTTGTTCGATAAAATTTTGACAGATTACTTACGACGTGAACGGCGTCCAAATCCTTGGTCAGCTTCTCCTTCAAATATCCTTCGGTATACACCATATTTTTTGATAAAAATCCATTTACCGTGAAACAAATACCATACACGGTTCACGAAAATTATTTAACACTTTTCAATGGAATTTACTATAAACGAAAACGGGTTTGATTCACACAAGTAATGATTTTTTTTTTCGAAAGTGACAAAACGAGAAAGCGCCTTTACGAAAGTGAAATTGCGGTCGCCGAACTGACGAATTTCACACCGGACGGGTCCATGCATGTAAACCGACAAAGTTTGATAATGTCCATTCACCAGTCAAATCTCATAGAAAATGTGGGTTACACAATTTAACAGCTTAGCCGTGACCTTGACCACCACTATGCAAAGGTATGCAGTATTTCTATCATCTGCGCCTGCGGAATCATCGGGTTATCTAAAATGAAAACCTTTACAATCATTATATCACAATAATTGTGTGAATCCAAGCTTGTAACCAAGCTTGTTGTAATCTTTTGATATTCATGAAATACTCAGCATGGATGGACCAGATCAGAAGTCGGCTAAAACGTACGGCTGAGATAACGAGAATATCATCCAAAAATAAAAATATAAACCGACAATGACCTCTATGGATGTGGCAAACAGAGGAACTAACGCAGACCGCCATTGTAGATAATACCAATTATGGGTGGTTTCCCAAATTTCAAGGAAACAAGCACGGCATTTAATAAAATAAGCGATCAAGATGAAATCTCATGGGTAGATGAAAATATGTTGGCTTTAAATAGTAAATATGGTATCTATAGTGTAAAGGTACGTAAATGATATTTGCATAAAAAAAAGTTTAGCACGTGGTAGTATTCTCATTCAGAATATATGACACGAATACGGTTGCTTATAACTCGGCTACATTGCGGATCATCATTGTTCTTCCCAAATAATAAAACTTAGAGTCATCGCACACTGCAATAATAGCTTTTCATAAAGTTGGGTATTCTTTTTTTATCGGCTGGTATTACTAAACTGACACTGACACCGACGTTTCAAGATGGTGGCTTTCGTTAGTTTATCTGTCAGCCACATTAGAACCGGACACTAGTAAAATCCGGCCATTCACTATCCGATTTTTCTCAGAGAAATAATGTGAATTTCAGATATGGTAAGAACAAAAATCAAGAAAAAACCCATTGACATATAACTATAGGGACAGGAAATGTCACGAAAAAAACGTGCACACCTACTGTCAGTCTGCAGTCGTAACTAAAATGGCTGCCATTACTAGGGTTGTACCGCTACCGGATTCAACAAATATCGATATTGTATTCTAGTTAGAAGTATGTACGAGTCTTACTGGGTGCATAAAAATAACAGAGTATAATAAATAATCTCTTCGTCATAGAACTAACTATCACATTAACTTCACTGATACTAATAAACTCAACAACTTCAACCAAATGGGAGGAGTCATTTCAGTAGGGTGATACCTTTGAAAAAAAAAAAAAAAACAGGCAAAGTAATTATTTATTATTTCAAATAGCCCTATGAAAGTTCTTTCACGTCAGACTAGTTGCAGGGTGCCAAAGATTCGGTCCTATGAAGAAGAATCCGCAAGAAACGCCATAAGGAGATACTCTCTTAAAAAAATACAATAATTTAAAATCGTTTTCAAGCTATTCATGAGAAAGTTATATAATGCAAATGGAGCTAATTATGTATTAATCGATTGTACAAAACAATTTTAGTGCTTAGAAAAAAATATTTATACAATTCGAAATCTATACTCGGTAACTAAGTTCTCAAGCAAATATTGCAACTTGCATTCCGATTTGCTCGTCTGTGCGGAAGCACTGCCGTGCCCGTGGTCGCCGTAGAAGCATCATGTGAAAATAAAAAGGCAAAACATATTATTTTCAATAAAATATGTCTTTAAAATCCTGAATTTTATAATACGCCTTTTTAATCAAAATGTTTTTAACTGATGTTTTGTTGAAAATAATACACAACTCTGAGGGCTCAGTGTCTTAGGGACAGTAAGTTCTGATGTTAAAATTTGTAAAAGCAGACTTATTAAGTGGATATTATATCGATACTATTATGACAACTGCACAGCACTATGCCAATATAACATGTTATTGTAAACAACATTTATTTCTAAATATAGGTTTTTATACAGAAATAAACCAAAATATAAGTACTTTCACCATCAATTCATGTTCCCGTAACATATTTTTTATAAAATGTGAATTATTTTATGTAGTTTCTAGCAAAAATAGGTTCCTAACCTGTGTAAAGACAATCCAGCTTGATTTTGGTGCTTCCTAGCACCACACTTCACAATACAACACATAGGCATATTCGTTGATTATTTCACTATTGAAATAGTAAAGTCTTAAAAGTAAACACGAGTGATATTCTATAAAATAGCAAAAATAAGTCACGAAGAGCACCTATTTGACAGCACAACTACCATGACATATATGGCCAGATATGGCACGCAGAAGGATTTCAAAAGTAAATGTCACCATTTTACGCAATCACAAAAATATTGTTGTCCCTGTTTTCAAATACACTTATCTGCTTAGAAAGAGTGAGACAGAACTATGTTGCATAGTTTGTTTCATATTTATATAACTATAGATACGTCAATATCAAAACGGCGTCTCCTTATAATTCTAAGCTCGATGAAAAAACCCTATCGGAAAACTGTAAAAACTCCGAAAAACCACAAACGAGCAAAACTTTCAAACTGAGACTTTGTTATCTGTGACCAATTGACCGATAGTGACCATAGACATATAAATGGCGGTTAATTTAATCTTTTCAGATTTGTAATGTATTTTTTCTTGTTTTGTTTTAATAGTAGTAGTCATCATTACGTAGGTTAAAAATAACGCAATGAAAATGGAGGGAGAAAGTTCCCCATTGAAGAGAAATTTGACCGAGTGGAGATTCAGTCAATACCCGAAATATATTTTGTTACCGATTGATGAAAATCATGACCAAATTAGATCCAATATAAAGAACGTCGTTTTTTCTGAGGTATTTTAATTATCTCAATCATGACTCTTATATTTTAATCCACAGCTAGACATCGCCTAGTTTGATCCTAGAAAAAATGCGCGGTGTGTCAATATTATGTCGGACTTATTTACGACAAAACCAAGTCTGGCAAAGATTTCTATAGCACCTATACAGGCTCAAAAGATTTAAATATTTATTTCCAGGTTACTCCTCGGCCGTTGGAACGTAACATACGACTGGTGTGCGCTTCTCAAGATGCCCTGACTAATATATTGGACATGGATCCCGACATGGCTAACCGCGAGGAATTCGCCGAGTTTATCGCTGGAAGGAAGCTGCCATATGGAGCGCTTCCTGTTGCGCATAGGTACTGTACCTTTTTTGTGGTAAATCCTACTAATATTATAAACGCGAAAGTTTGGATGTATGGATGTTTGTTACTCTTTCACGCAAAAACTACTGAATGGATTTTAATGAAACTTTACAATAATATAGCTTATACATCAGAATAATACATAGGCTACAATTTGTAAACATATTGTTCGAAATACTAAACCTGCGCAGACGAAGTCGCGGGCACCAGCTAGTTATCTATAGTCCGCAAGCCCCTCTTCTCCACTGGGCACTACGGGCAAGTGCCCAGGGCCCCGCGATCGAATGGGGCCCCCTAGTTCCTGCCAGATTAGATAGAGAGTCCTTAAAATATCAATAAAAAATCACTTTACAGTGAATATTTCTAAGCTATTTAGGCGCTATTTGTAAGCGGAGGTGGAGGACTTTTGCGTCCCAAATGTCAAAAAATGTTGAGCTCGCTACGCTCGCAGCTGCTTCACTTTCTAGTCGCTTTTTTTAAACTTGTTTGAGTACTTTTGTGTTCCAAAACTCAAAATTTCGCGCTCGCTGCGCTCGCGCCTTCTTCACTTTACAGTGCTTTTTTCAAATTTGTTTGGGTACCTACTTTTGTGTTAAAAATGTCAAAAATTTCGCGCTCGCTGCGCTCGCGCTTTACACTTTAGCAGTGGTTTTCTTTGAATTCTTTACATCTCTATTGCGTCCGAAAAATCAAAATTTTTAAAAAATTATCTTCGCTTTACAGCGCTTTTTTTCAAACTTATTTGGGTACTTTTGTGTTAATTCTGTATGATTTTACTACGTGATTATATTTTGTCGTTTTTTTTTTGGAAGGGTTTGCTCAATAAGTAGCCCGCCCCGGGTGCTACCCGATGCTACGCCGCCACTGGCGGAGAACGCTCCTTCTCCAAATTGAAACGAATAAAAAATGAATTAAGAAGTACAATGCTTCAAGAGAGATTAACTAGTTTGTCGCTGATGTCCATAGAATGTGATATTCTCAATACCTACCATAGATTTTGAAGAAGTGATTAACAATTTTGCTCGTCTTAAATCTAGAAGGGTACCTTTGCAATCAACATAGAGTTAATCTAAGGATTTTATGCTAAGCGAGTTACTTTTGTAGATTATTTTTTATATATCCTATTTTTTTAAAGTTAGTAACTGAATAAAAATAAATTTAGAACCTTGTTTGTCTATTTTCTTTATATATTATCACTAGTGTTTTCTCAAGGTCATAGGGGCCCCATGATCCTAATGTGCCCCAGGGCCTCAAATAGTTTAAAGACGGCCCTGATAGTCCGCGCCAAATAAACGTGCAATAAAGTTTGTTCACCTCCTTCTACTAATGTATCCCAATATTCCAAAACGATACGAAAAAAATGTATGGGCAGTGTCGGTAACACGATCAAAACAAGTGTATCGTGGTAAGAGGCGTCCTTGTCGCAAAGGATTACAAACCTTTGGTCAAAAGTATGATCAGTCAGTAAAACTTTCCGAGTAGAGTACCTACACAAGTTGAGTAGTCTATCCCAAGCGCATTCCAAATTCGAAATGACGGAAGGACATTATTACAAAATGGCGGACAGGGCCCCGATTCTCCTAAGTTAATAATGTCAAAATCGAATAGAAATCGAATCGTAATATGATCGTAACAGCAGTTTTAACCATATCGGGCATTCTGCTACTAATAAAAGACCAATCGTATTCGATTGACATTTGATTGGTGTGCGATTGGTCTGCTATTTTGGTGATTTTGGTCTATACGGTAGTTTGCTGTACAATCATTTTGCAATCGTAAATCATTTGCAGACAAAATGATTCATTATTGGATGACAGAAAAGGATAAAAACGTTTATTTCAAAGAAAAAATTGCGGAATGCCACATACGCTTCAATCGTAATCGAGTCGGGATTGGATCTCAGTCGAATCGAGTCGAACGTCAATTGAATGGCGCTTAAGTAAAATTAGGAGAATCGGGCCCCAGGTGATGCGCCCCTGACGGCAGGGCGGTTGAATGACCTTTATTGCAAGTTTATTTGACGCGTACTATAATGACATCTCCTGCTGGGGTTGGGTTAGTGTAATGGGAGGAAATAGTTTTTTACACTTTTGCTTCTTCTGGAAATCTCTGAGAACCATTAACCAGGGCTGCGATTACTTTAGGTACATAGATAATTGAAATAGATACCTACTCTTTCTACCCTTTCTTTCAATCCCTGTATAAGTTGTTTTTTCTTACCAAATTTTTTTTTGAGCATTTTTATTTTCTTGTTATAGATACGGTGGGCATCAATACGGACTGTGGGTAGGTCAGCTCGGTGATGGCAGAGCTCATATTCTCGGAGAATATGTTAACAGGTGACAAGAAAGTAGACTCTTCCAAAGTAAATTGTATTTTAATTAAAGCCAAGCTAAATTTTTTCACGTGTACCTACAGATTAGTGAGTAGAACCAGATTCCAGTGCGAAACAAGACCTCGGGACCCTTGGCCCCTTAGTCACAGATTACTTAATCCAGAGTCCTTACAACTTTCCTAAAGAGACTGATCTCTATTTTCGTAGATACATATAAAGAAACTCTCGAGTTTTTACATGGTCACCTATAGATAAGTCTACATTGTTCTTCTTTCACACACATGATTTTCTTCGTAGACGTGGCGAAAGATGGCAGGTCCAGCTAAAGGGTTCAGGACAAACGCCATACGCGCGTGTTCATGATGGCCGTGCAGTCTTACGGTCTGCCATCAGGGAGATGATCGCTAGTGAGGCCTGTTACTTCTTGGGCATACCCACTACCAGGGCTGTGGGACTTGTTGGTTCGTTATTTACTTTATTACTTTAATTTCCCTTAAAATTGTTGTTTGTAGGAACTGTATGGTTTTGAGCAATAGGTAAACATTGACAAATTTTTCGAAAGAATTGTACCTCCTTCCCGTTGTACATAGTCTCCCTGTTTTCAGTGTGTCAAAAGGTATTATGTGTGCAATAAAGACTAATAAAAATACCTCTTGGAGTGCTGTTAAGAGTAACAAATGAAACGCTATAAGCCAAGTTTCTTCAAACTTGACCCTTAACCACCTCATTTTTATATTTCTTCTTTCATTTTCTCATTTCTAGTACATCTAGCTGTTTCATCATACAAAACGCACATCGCAAATCTTAATTACAAAGCGTCAATTACAGTGAGCGACGAGGCAATAGTAAGAGATGTGTACTACAACGGATGTCCCCGCAGAGAGCGAGCAGCTGTCGTGCTGCGTCTGTCTCCCAACTGGTTCCGCTTCGGCTCCTTGGAGATCTTATCTAGGACCGGGGAGATCGCTGTGTTGCGGCAACTCTCTGATTTTATTATAAAAGTAGGTTAAATTTAACAGTAACTTTAGATATTCGCAATTTTATAGTTCTCGCACAACTTAATGGTGACTTAGCAAGTCCTATACCTAAATCTTGGGCATTAGGAACGCGCATCCGGCTATATTCCTCACTCCGTGTAGTGTTCGTCTCGCCTCCTGCCTATACAAAAAAATAACCTAGTCCTGGACCCCAGTTTCCAATGACACTAAAAATGTTAAAATAATGTACAGGAACTCCCAAAATGTTCCGAGTCACCATAAAAGTTAGGCGAGAACTTCTGCCGACATCTTTTCATGGCTGTATATCGGTTTGCAGGAATACTTCCCAGACATTCAGCTGACTGATGAGAATCGATTTATTAGAATGTTTTCAGAAATCGCTCATAAAACTTTGGATCTAGTCGCGAAGTGGCAAGGTTAGCTACCCTTTTGTTCTTACCCTTATTAATTAATTTTGTACATCTTACCTATTTACCTAATTTATTTTCATGTTTTACCTTATAATATCTGTTCCCAAACACCAGGTTTAGGATTCACGCACGGGCTTCTGAATACAGACAATATGAGTCTTCTGGGCCTAACAGTGGACTTTGGTCCCTTCGGCTTTGTAGACTCATACGATGGTGGTTTTGTTGCCAATTGCTCTGATGGAGAAGGAAGATATGCTCTGGCAAAGCAACCTGACGTGAGTTTTAATATTTCTATACATGTATAAGTACCTATAGATGTTTTAGAAGGTATTTTAATGTCTATTGTAACCACAGGTGGTGGTATGGAATATTGGGCAACTTGCAAATGCCCTCAAGCCCCTCTTGACTTCGTCCCAACAAGTTCACATGTCGCATATTCTGAAAACCTTGGATACTTATTGCAAAAATAAAATACTGTTAGTACGATTTAATTTCAACTTATGATAAATTATGTAGCGTCAATTCCTTGAGACCATAAACCGAGGCTCGGGTGTTGTAGTACTTTCACACATAATACACATGCAGCAAGGGCCCCACCTTCCCGCTCTTATGTAAACTATTGCACAAAGGAGAGTCGAGCGGCGTCGAGCGGCTGATGTGTCCACCCACCCTCTCCCTCCCCTCAAGATGTCCCGTAGAGGGGTGAAACAAAGCTACATATTTATCCTTTTTTTTTCAATATACGCCATTCTGAATTCGTACAGTCAGGACCTGCTCGAAACAGAAAAGGTATCTTCCTACTATGAACAAAAATATTTCAGGGAAACATTCCTAATGAAGGTAGGTCTGAAAGAAGAACGTTGGGGCGATGAGCAGCTGGTAGAGAAGCTATTAGACATGATGCAGCAAACCGGCGCAGATTTCACAGCCACCTTTAGACAACTGGCTGAAGTAAGTAATAAAATATAAGTAGGTAGGGCTTGTACACAAAACTGCGATGCGACGCGATGCGAATTCGCAACGCAGAAAATTACGACACGAATTGCTGCGATGCGATTTCGTGCGGCAAGGCGTCTCCCAGGGTAACCATTCCTTCGACGACCGTTGACCGTACCGACTATAGGTCGTAACATGGATCGTAAAAAGAAATGTGCAGTTTTATTATTGCTTAGGAGATACAGGAAAAAGAAACAAAGAAGATTTTGGGTTCTAACTAATATGGCGTCAACAAGTGTGACACAACATCGCAGGAATGCGCGATGCGATTCAATTCGCAAGTTCTTGCGATGCGTAGAGGGAGCTCGCAGATTTTTGCGATGCGACGTCGCATCGCAGTTTTGTGTACAAGCCCGTAGAAAAGAGCAACAATATTTATTTAAAATTATAAAAAGAAAAGAGTTGAGAACCTCCTCCTTTTCGGGAAGCCGGTTTAAACCAAAATTGAGTTTATTTTATATGTCACTCTTTCACGCTTAAACGGCTGAACTGGTTGAAATGAAAGGGATGGGGATAGCCCGTGGTGGTACCCTGGATAAGAAGATGAGACATTCCCTTAGGATACGGACGAAGTCGTGGGCGAAATTATAACTAAAATGATTTTTCCAAAACAGTTGGAACCTTGTGAGATGGTAAGCGAGATAAAGTTGGCGGAGAAGTGGTCGTTGAAGCGTCTATCTTCGCACGCGTCGTGGGGATGTTGGTTGGATCAGTATCGCGAGAGACTTGACAAGGAGGCTGGTGAGGAAATAATATAGTACTTTGTCGTCTTGGAAGCAAATTGCTAAGACATGGCATTTTGAGGCCTCGCAATGTTTCAATAGATCTAATATTTATTATTGGTTTTCGAGTATTTGTATGGGCTTTTCACCTTTTTCACTAATATTTTGCAAAAATATTTACCTAATTTACTTATGTACGAAAATTGCTATGAAAAAGAAGCAATCAGAGGGTAAATACATTTTTTTAAATATTTCTTTCCCTGTAGGTGTTTTACCAGTGAACAGCCGTGATTGTGGTGTAACGGCGGTAGACGCGAGTTCTAGTGGCTTGTTTGAGGACGAGCGGCGTAGGCGCATGTTGAGCGTGAACCCAGTCTACGTGCCCAGAAACTGGCTGCTGCATGAAGCTATTATTGATGCTGAACAGGACGATTATCAGAAGGTTTGTCACTTTGAAATCTTTGTAGGTAATAGGAAAAAGTGTCACTGTCTATAGAGTATGGCATTGTTGGCAGAAAATCGTTGTCAATGCCCGATTGATTGAAATCAAGAAAAATCTCGGGATTATTCGAAAGCTGCGGGATTGTTCGAAAGAGTTACCAGACGTCCAGGCCCTGGCACATAAAAGGCCTACGAAGGAACATGATGGGCTTTAGTCAGTAAGAGTCTGACACTCCCTCACGCTGCTAACCGACAGTAGGAGTCATTGGATAATTTCCCATAAAAAAGGCTTCTATTAAACATTTCTTTTCTAGGTACGTTTTCTCCTTGATGTTCTTAAGAATCCGTTCGAAGTGCAGCCCGAGGCAGAAAAGCGCGGGTTTTCGGCACAGCCACCACAGTGGGCGTACGCTCTTAAGATTAGCTGCTCCAGTTAAATGTCTTAAATAAATGTTATTTATTTTTGTTTTTTATGGATTGTTTTGTTACTTAAGCCATTTTGAAGTCATGCCCTCGGGTCTACTGCTTACCTCGTTATTTCTGCACAATACTAAAATGGCAGTCGGTCAGAACAAGCAAGCACTAAATTCACATTTTATGTCGTGAGAAAATAGGAGATTTTGCCCAGCCCTGTGATCGTGTCCGGTAACTAGTAGTGACCAAAATGTTCATTTATATTTTGATACATGTGTTGGTCAAAAGTTACCTAATGCTCTACGATTATCTTTTCGAAACTTTAAGAACTGCTAGGTTAGACAAGTCACTTGAGAAGTTTTCATTTATATAGTTAGTACACAGCTAGAGTATAAAATGTAGAAGTGAATAAACAGTTGCAATCCTAACTATGTAACTATTTTATGAGAGTGATGCCCTCTTGATGTCAAGTATAAACAAACAAATAGATTAACATTGATCTTAAACTAATCGGATAACTCAATATAGGTACCTATATTGAGTTCTCCTGATACTGTTTTCAGTTTTCAGTTTTCAATTATACATAATCTAGTAGTCATGAATAAAAAAACGAAGTGATGAATGGACCTGGGAACCAGATAACCTTTCAGTTAGTAACTAATTTTTACTGTTGTTACTTAATTAATGATTCACGACCAATTAATATTACTTACATATTTAGGTTTTGATTGGGATTTGAGTTGAGAGATGGTCCAGTTGTGTAAATACTTACATTTTTATTGATGACATCGGAATGTGATCAAACAATGACTCAAACGATTTGTATGAAATTAAAAGGATATTTTAAAATATTCGCAATTTAATAAACATTAAACTAAAATATACAAAGTAATTAACATAAAACAAAATCAGTGAGCAAATCTGTCAGCCATTTTGGCACTGCGATTAACATTTCTACCTCTCAAAACCAGATCTTGACAGGGAGACTTGTGGGTGTCTTCGGTGGGTTCATCATCAGCAGCCCTCAATTGGATCAAAAACATACGCCTAGGTCTGTTAGAAAGGTTCAAATATGAGCCATGGAGGGTTAAGTAAGTGAAAACGATGATCTCTCCCTTCTTAGCGCTCACTGGTGTAGCTTTGTCCAGGGGATACTTTTCGGGGTCTACGTAATGGTAAGCTTCGTTCTTCTCATCGTAGATAGTCTTAGGTGGTAGAGGTCCAAGCTTGTGGCTTCCAGGGTAGATAGCAAGTCCACCATTCTCGGGTGTCGTGTCGTCAAGGTGGATGAAGATGGCCAACATGCTGTGCTTCTTAAAAGGAAAGTATGGGTAGTCTTGATGCATCAGGTAGGGAGCTCCCTTCTCTGGGGGCTTGATGTGAGCTTTGGTGTGATGCAGGAGAATGTCTTTGGTGTCCATGATGTCTTCCATGGCGTCCAGCAAGTTGGAGTTTGTGATAACGCGGGTGAACACTGCGCTGTGCATCTGAAGGTTGTGAATGGACTTGACCTGCAGAAAAAAAAAAATACAAATTAATAACGTATTTAAGTAAGAATAGTTTGGTAAATGTGTAGGTATGCATAAAGTGCTTCCAGTTAGTATATAACAATAAATAAATGTAACGAGAGATATTCACAAAGCAGATTATAGTAGGTATATTAAATTGTAGGTAAGTGAGAATATTGTCTCAATTGGCAATCTGCGATTCACTTTAGTAGCTAACGCCGGGTGACATATTAATTAAAGTTTAATTTCAAGACAACGTATCCAATTATCTCTCTCGATATTAATTCCGCACTGTTGGATCCGCACGTACCTGCCTTGGTACCTTATGCTTTTTACTTTACATTTTTAACACGCCTATTTACTAAAAAAACGATGGATTATCATGTAGCAGTTAGGGTATGTGCTAACTTCGAGACCCACCTGGGTTTCCCGAGGCCTGTGGTATGCGTAAGCGTTTTCTTTGCTTGATAAAATGTTTGCTTACTTTTCTAATTCGCACATACATTCATATATTTATCCCGACTAGTGATTTTTTTTATTAAACCCAAAATTCCGCAGAAAACATGAATCTTTTCCGAGTAAAAGCTCTTCGCGCTCTTGCGCTTAAAATGGATTATCAAAAGATACAGTAGCGCACTGTTTGTATATGACTCTGCGACTATTGAAGATTTGAATTCGAGAACACATGGTAACATTACTTTTTTATATCCGGAATGTTCCTTTATAGTATTCAGTGGAACGTACAAAACTTGGAGCTTTAAGGCATGCAACAGGCAAAGTTATGTACTTACAGTGACACTGCGGTTGCTGGCCAGGTTCTTCATGTCATTTCCAGCCCAAGCTGCCTCCAGTCCCGTGAGATCTTCCCTGTTTTTGCGGTCGAACAGTTCATCGTATTCAGCAGACATTTCTTCGATTTCTGCTGGTGTAAAGACATTGGACAGTTTCACGTATCCATTGTCTTGCCAACATTTCTTCTGCTCCGGAGTACAAAACTTCAGTTTATTCATTTTGATAATGTGGCAGAAGAATTACGGTCACACTGAGAACGTGCGAACTATATTTCTCGCAATTGAAGACTAATTATTAGCGCCGTAGATGTGCGATTAAATAAAGATGCTCCACGTGACGTATCAATAACAAACCAGCGGTAATCGAAACAAATTGTTTATAAAAACACTTAATTTTTATCTGCCATGACATCCGACCTTCAACAAATATTCATAAATAACAATCGAACGATATTTTAATTTAATTTTTATCCCACTGCCTAATAGAATTTTGTTTTTCGCGCGTATTTTGTGTGTTATCCAACTAATATTATGAACGCTAAAGTTTGTATGTATGTAGTACTTGTGTACCTACTGGTTGTTATTCTTTTACGCAAAAACGACTGAATAGATTTTGATGATCACTTCGTCATCTGGCTACCCTCCTTTTTCCAACTATGTTGGGGTCGGCTGCCAGTCTCTTCGGATGCTGCTGATTACCAGTGACTTACCCACATGGAACTACGGGGCTATCTGACCTCCTCAACACAGTAACGGATACCCCTTGGTGAGACTAGTTGACAGTGGATTTGGCTTGACTACCCGTAACGATGACCGACGATGTTGAAATGACCGTTGGGCCCCACCAATTTCATGTGCCTTCCGAAACACCGAGGCGTTTGTCATCCACGGATCGACCACGCCGAGCGTTGCGATTGGGTGATCTACGCAGCTTGGTCCTTTTCATCCTATTTTTTATTTTTATGCAGGAGGTAAGCAGGTGCTCCTATTTCTGGGTGTTACCCATCTACGCTATCTGAAGCCTGTAGGGGCGGTAAATTCAAATACATGTAAAATTATTTGTTTTGACTTTTATTTTTATTTTTTTTTTATTTTATTTTAGTCACAATGTTAAATAAAGGATGCCTTATCTTCTACCGATGTGGTACCATTTCATGTCATCATCATTAATTTAAGAGCCCAGCTCTTGTCGGTGCAGCTCCTTCCATTTACACCTATCTATCGCCAACTCCTGGACTTCCTTATACGTCACAACCTTCACCTTTTCTTTAACTCATGTACTATAACATAAATTAAACTTCAGGCTTAAGTTATGTGATTGATAACCTGAACTCAAAAAATATATCTACCATGGAAAATTTTATGACAAATCGACTATTTTCAGGCAACAACAAACCTATGAAATTGTATAACTACTGTTGCGTCCGGGATTGTTGATAACCTTTTAATTGAAGTTTACCATAACGATACCATAGTGATACGGTCAGTTGTACGTTACATAACATGACCCTGGCTGTGGTTGCTAGAATATTAATTCGAAAAGGCTTATCTTGTTATGGTCTTATGGGGTCTTGACCTCACAAATAACGTCATATTGCCCCTTGCTAAACTAAATAAAAACAAATCCAGACCACACCGGTCTTGTTTTTGAGTAAAATGTGTTGCAAATTGATAAATCATGCGATCTTTAAGTTATTTGTTTCTTTAAGTTATATTGAAATGTATGGTGATGATGGTTTTTTGACGTGTCTTAGCGTTTGCGATTATAGACCGGCAACTTGGCGAACGGGGCTGATTGTGATCGTTCCGAAGTAGGACCTATATTGAGACTGATAAATTAGAGCATTCATGTTTCTGAGATAAGCTGTTTTTGTATTGTTACCTGAATTAGGACAGCATGTGAGTTTAGAATACGAACCTATTACCGTATCTTAAAATGTACCTACAAGACTCCATCTTTACTAGTGTCTACCCACGCTTCGATGCCCGTCCCGGAGGAACTATTCCCATCACCCGAATAAAAAGCAAAATTAGGTTCGTCTCTCTCTAGAGAACCCACCCTACCTCTCTCTCTCTCTCTACCCTAGGGTAACAGCTATCATTTTCAGCCTTTCCAAAATGTCACCACAGGGCACAATTCTATTCTCGTAGGTAACAGAGAAGCAATGAGCGCTAATCACCATGCGCGCTCAAGGCGGATTGGTGATTTCAGACTCCCCTCAGTACTTTCCTCGTGATGTGAAGAAAACCTGTTGTACCTCACCATACAAGCAAATATGTAATTTTTTATTAGAAATTAGAAATTCTATCTACTCGGGTTTGGTCTAGTAACAAGCTTATCAAAGCTTCAAAGCTTTCTTTATCTGATAATTTGTACCTAATGATGTTTGTTGTTTCGAGTACCTATCCATTTGTGTTTTGTTTTTTTTTTTATCACGAGTGATTATAGGGGTACCTAGTACTTAATACATAAGGGAAAGCATAGGGGGAATACTTACTTAAGGGAGTTAATAGGGGGAGTACCATAAGGGAGTGCATAAGGGACTATACATATAGAACGCATAAGGGAGAACATACCAGCCTAGAGACTATAGTTCGGCCATTCAGAGAATGCGTTCCTGACACGTCGCGATTGAACTGACGACGTAACTTTGCAATGGCGTTGCAGTTACGATAAAAATATTTTTGCTGGTTGTTTACCGTTTTAACAATTGAGGAGCATTAAAACAACATTATTATATCAATAATCAATGAATGTAGTTACGTCGTCAGTTCAATCGCGACGTGTCAGGAACGCATTCTCTGAATGGCCGAACTATAGATACCTACATTTTCGTCCTTTAAAGTCCTTTCTGAGCATTGATCCACTCTCTATAGACCCTAGCCGATCAATTAAATTGTGAAGTATTACGAAGGGAGAAAATTATTGACCGTGTAGAATTAATATGGAAAATTGCGCATTTATTTTTAGCGAATTATATTTTTTTATTGCAAAATACTTATACCGTCTACCCTGCCACTATATAACATCCAACATCCAACATCAGACATCATTTCTGATCGTATTTGTAACTGTCACGATGACTGGCATTGCATTTGACAGCTCATCCTACGTCGTTTCTCAGTTTTGTATTTGCAATATTATCAAACTGAAAAGTATTCCTTATTTCTTTGGAATAAAGTTCATTATTCCATTCAAATAATACAATATATCACTTGCTAAAATCTCAATAACAAACTGAGATTGTAATTTCGAGCTTGGAGAATCTGGTAATTACCTAACTTAAAACTTAGTGTCTGTCTATAAGAAACTCGATGAAGAGAGCTTTTTGCGTGCTAGCGGCACTTATGAACGAGCGGAAACATAGTGTGATAGGCAAAATGAAACCAGTCACTAATTTCAAAGAGTGGAAGTTCCGTGATCCTCCTAACTATGCTGCATTGCCTATTGATGAGAATCCGGAATACAATGTGCCGATGGCTGTGAAAGATGCTGTGTTTTCTAAGGTAACAATAATGTTATCTTGTTATGAAGTTATTGCGACATATTTAATCAGCTGTATGTTTAATAATGTTGGAGGCAAAGTCCTGACTTGCTTACTTTTGAGTTTCTTTCTTTGCTAGTATATGCAAAAAAAAGCTATGATCACGTAAAGCCTTAGACATAGATCTTAGGGTTACCCTACTTATGGAGTCATGTTCCAAATCTGGTAAGGTATATACAGTCTGTAAACAACACAGCCAAAACAAACTATTAAAAAACATATGCCCAATTACTATAAAAAAGTATCATGAAAATTGTTGACTTAACAAGTCCCGTTATTTATCTGTATACTGTAAGAGACTACTTTTCCTATTGTAATACCATTTCCAGGTACCCACAGAGCCTTTAACAGGCAAGCTACATCTAGTGTGTGCATCAGACCCTGCCCTCATAGATCTGTTAGACTTGGACCCTTCAGTGGCTGATACCGAGGAGTTCATCAACTTTGTGGCTGGTGCCTACCTGCCTGAAGGAGGGTTGACAGTTTCACATAGGTAGGGTTGAAAAGTGTTTTCTTATATAATTTCAGTAGTCCACGTTTAGGGTAAAAACAAACAAAATTTTCTCCCTCCTCCTCTTCATATATTAGTTAAGAGTTTATACTAATATTTTGTTAAGAACAAAAGATTTTAATTCAGCGCTATTATTATAGATATAATGAAGAAGGGAATATGCCAGTTAGTGATGTATGCCAGTTTTTTTTCACATCCCCTGAATTGTATATTTCTATAAGACCTACTTATCATTTCCAAAAAACAATAATATTTGTCAACAAGCTATAAAATTTGCCCTTCAAAATGCAAAATGAGAGATAATAAAAAAGCATTGAATGGTTATTTGTACTAACTAGATATGGAGGTTATCAGTTTGGATTCTGGGCAGATCAACTTGGTGATGGCAGAGCTCACATTCTAGGGGAATATGTTAACAGGTATTTATTATTTATACATATTATGTCCTTATATAGTCTGTGGCAAAGGCTACCAAGTCCCCACTAGGATGCTTGTATATCTCTGTTAGTGGAGAAGGTATATGGGAATGGGATGCTTAAGGAGTACTCCTAGAATTTGACACCACATAAAAACACCTGCAAAGTTACTGTTGAGAAAAACCAATTCTTGCTTACCAATATTGGACAGGACAGGACAAGACCAACCTGAGCCAACAGGCTATATTTGACCACTTTATTTGGTCCTTGCATTTGGTATAATACTACCCTCACGGTATAAATACAACCCTTCATCATCATCATTATCATCAGCCTATCGCAGTCCACTGCTGGACATAGGCCTCTCCAATTGCACGCCACTGAGATCGATTTTGAGCTTCTCGCATCCAGCTCCTGCCAGCCGTCTTGCGCAAGTCATCACTCCACCGTGCCTGAGGACGTCCTACACTACGTTTGCCGAGGCGTGGTCTCCATTCTAGAACTCGTTTACCCCAACGGTACAATCGGTTCTTCGGCTAATATGGCCAGCCCACTGCCACTTCAGCTTGCTGATTCGGTTTGCTATGTCGATTACCTTGGTACTCGACTTGATACTACCCTTAAGTTGTTTTAAAATATTGATGATGTTGTTTTTGTACAACCCATTAGATGACATAACATTGATTTATTTTCAGCAAAGGTGAATCCTGGCAGCCGCAACTGAAAGGTTCTGGTGAGACGCCGTACTCCCGGTTCGGTGATGGTCGCGCGGTGCTGCGCTCGTCCATCCGAGAGATGATCGCGTCGGAGGCCTGCCATTACCTCGGCGTGCCGACCACTAGGGCTGCTGCTTTGGTGGGTAAGGCTGCTTGGTTTATTCTTGACTAGCTTCTGCCAGCGGTTTCACCCGCATCCCGTGGGAACTACTTCCCGTACCGGGATAAAAAGTAGCCTATAGCCTTCCTCGATAAATGGGCTATCTAACACTGAGAGAAATTTTTAAATCGGACCAGTAGTTCCTGAGATTAGCGTGTTCAAACAAACAAACAAACAAACTCTTCAACTTTATAATATTAATATAGATTTAGATTTAACTTATACATGTGACTTTTGAAAGCCGTTAACAGTTGGCTGACCTCTACAGACTCCTGTGTATGAAGGCTACCTTTATTTCTATAAGGTCAAAAGATTATTTTGTTCAAATTGGTTAGGAAACAAGGTACGCCAAAATAACGAGTAACCAAACCATATGAGAAAATTCTAATTTCCTTATGGTCAGTTCCACTGGTTACAGTGGTTACTCATAAAGTATCTTAATCTATCAGGAACTTATCTGACATCATGTCCCGACCCTTTTCTTTTTAGGAACTTATGTGATTAGCTACTTCGGTTTGCAATATCTGGCGGAAATTATAAGCAGCATTTATCGGGCAGATAGCATAAACTATCAGATAACTAACCAACTGGTTACCGAACCAGTGTAACCGGGCCTAAATTTATTCATTTCCCCAGTAAGCGACGATCACAAGGTATGGCGCGACAAGACGTACAGCGGTCGGTCGCGGCAGGAACGCGCCGCTACCGTCATGCGGCTCGCAAACGCTTGGTACCGCATCGGCTCGCTAGAAATACTGCTTAAGAGGAAGGAGCCACATACCCTGAAACTGTTAGCTGATTTTATTATTGAGGTATGTTCCTTTTAGTATTTCTTCCTGGTTAGTGATGATAACAAGGTCTGGCGCGACAAGACATACAGCGGCCGGTCGCGGCAGGAGCAAAGGAGCCCCATACAGTCAAGTTGTTAGCTGGTTTTATTATTGAGGTACGAGGTACTTTTTATCAAAAATACCAAATTTAAATCCCGTGCGCCTTTATGCGTAACTATGAATCACTTCTTTTTACCCGACTGCACAATGCGAAGAAAAATCTGTACTGTTCGGAAGCTATAACTTAGGTACATATTCATATTCTAGCTGGGTACGGAAGGTGGTTTCTAGGGCGGGCGGGTCAAATAATTCGTATAGAATAAGTCAAATGAAAGCTGTAAAACTTAATGTCTAATTAAGTCTTGTTATTTACAGAATCATTTTCCTGAAGTTGCAAGTTCTGAAGAAGATAAATATGTGAAATGGTATTCGGAAGTTGCTCACAAGAATCTTGACATGGTGGCGACATGGCAAGGTATGGTCCTTTCAGAGCCTGCTCTAGTGATATAGGTACCCATGGGCCTAGCCAGCTTTGGGCTCAGGGTGGGGCAGCAGTCAACCTATCCCCGGGGGAGGGCGGGGGCTTCCTATTTTTTGTATCTTGAGCCGTTAATCTCTTAATTTGAGAGGTTTATATTTTCAGGTACAGAAAATAAACAATCACACACAGGACAAAAGCCAAAAGTAAGGGCATATAGTTTCTGAATACGCGAGCGAAGCGAGCGCGAAATTTTTATCGGACTTAAACCAAATATTACGCAAAATTTTGCCCAAACGTACTTAACTTTTGGTTTTTAGACAAATGCAAAAATATGGGCATATAGTTTCTGAATACGCGAGCGAAGCGAGCGAGAAATTTGTATCGGACTTATACCAAATATTACGTAAAATTTAGGCCAAAGGTACTTAACTTTTTGTTTGTTGACAAATGCAAAAAAAAATATAGATTTTGAATACGCGAGCGAAGCGAGCGCGAAATTTTAATTATTTTTAAGACTCAAAACCAAAAACTATGTAAAATGTCGCCCAAATATACATTTTCATGAATGGGGGGACTAGATACGACACACCCGATTTACGTCCATACGAAAACCCCCTCGCTCGCATAGATAAGTCGATAAAAATAAAGTTAGATAACGTATAGCAACTTCGCGCAGCTAAGCTTCGCGGACCATTCGGCGGAATGCCTACAGGGACCACCAGTGGTCCGCGGACCACCGGTTAAGAACCACTGTGCTAAACGATCGTTCTATTGTACAGGTCGTACATGGCTGGGCAAGCAAAATAGCGAGCGCGGTTTTTACACTAGGATAAAATTGCATTTCCGAAATTTTGATCACATTTACCAGTTCCATCTCCTTCAATGCATTATTTTTTGGATTAGATGGACGGCTCAGCTCGATAGCAACTATTCTTTAACCGACTTCCCAAAAAGGAGGAGGTTCTCAATTCGGCCGGTATGTTTTTTTTTTTTCTATGTATGTACATCGATTACTCCGAGGTTTATAGACCGATTTACGTGATTCTTTTTTTGTTCGACGTGGAATGGCTGCCAGTTGGTCCCATAGTCATCAGGTCAGGATCTGATGATGGAAACCTTGAGAAATCGAGGGCAACCTTCGAAAGTTGTAGGGATACATAGGGTAAAAACTTGACACTCAGGTGTATGCCTGAAAGCACTATTCAGCAGTGAAGGTTTGGAGCTGACCTGATGATGGAGACCAGAGAGGGTTGAGGGAACTCGACAACTGAATATGTAAAATACCTCGTATTTGGGCTTATATTCTTTGTATTGATGAGAACTTCCCTCTTATATGGATAGTGACAACTATTCGTATCACTGAAAAGCTGTAAATAAAAACTTTTTTACAAAAAAAATAAACCGACTTCCAAAAACACTAGAAAGCAAAAAAAAAAAACAAACTAATTTTAGGTGCATCGGCCTAGAAGTCGGTGGCAAAATTAACTTAGTAACATCCATTAGACACCGACGTCTAGGCCGATGTACCTAAAATTAGTTTTTTTTTTTTTTTTTGCTTTCTAGTGTTTTTGGAAGTCGGTTTAATTTAGGATTGTGATTGTTGAATTATGATTGTTGATATTGTTAGTTAGAGTTAGTAAAAAAAAAAAATGTTTAATCAGACACCTTATAGGTCAGAGCCAGGGCCCAGGGTGGGGCAAGTGCCCCAGCTTGCCCCAGTGTGGCTACGCCCATGCTTAGGTACCCCAGACGAGTATTTTTTATCCTCCCCTTTTCTAACAACTACACCAAAAAAGAGAATTGTTTCTTAGGCAGTTTAACACCCTTGTATAAATAAGTATAAAACCCTTGATTTTTTCCAGGTCTCGGCTTCGTTCACGGCGTGCTAAACACAGACAATGTAAGCCTGTTAGGCCTGACCATAGACTATGGCCCATATGGGTTTATAGACCACTTCTACGAGCACTATGTGCCTAACACTTCGGACGATATGGGCCGTTATGCGTACAACAAACAACCAGAGGTTTGTTTGAATACATTACTTAGTTAATTACAATTTTAATGTAATCTATGCCTTTAAAAGTTAGGCATAAAGTATAGTTATGAATGTTCAAAATGAGTTATGGAGTTTTATTTTGTGTAATCAATATTGTGCCTTATATATAACACGTTAAGGTATAGATTAGAATGGTGAATATGTATGTATAAGTAAAACCTCTTTATCTCCTTTTCTTTAGTTGTGATATTTATAAACTTTGCAGATTCTAGTGTGGAATTTGGGCAAGCTAGCTGAAGCTATGGAGCCAATATTATCTGACGTACAGAAGCAAGAGATCAAAGATATACATGCCACTCTAGATGACTATGTCAAAACTAAAGTATTGTAAGTATAATGTGGTGAAAAAATTATGGTTAGAAATCATATTATTGCATCAACATCATTTGCCTAGCCTTTTCCCAACTATCAGCAGTTGAGTACCAGCATTATACTTCGACCGACTGCCTATCTGACCAACAACTCAATATCTCATAGTAAGACGTGTTAAATCAAATGTTTTCAAGTCCCCTAATATTAATTTCTATTTCTAGGAAAACATATCTGCTAAAACTAGGTCTCAAAGAAATCCAAGATGGCGACCACAAACTGGTGGAAGATTTGTTTACAGTGATGCAGTCGAAAATGGCGGACTTTACAGCTACGTTCAGACAACTTGCTGAGGTATTTTACTCTATTATTTAATCAAATATATCACGTCATGCATGTATTATTAAAATCATGATAGTAAGAGCAGTTTGCTTTCGAGAACAATGTCAGACCTCCATAGTAACTTAGGCTCAATAAAAATATTTCATGTACAGTGAAAATTCTTACAGTTTTTTGTGTAGTTTAATGTCAGAAGCTTTTCTATGTTTTCCACTTTTGCATTGAACTTATCAAAACCACATTATTCAGACATTGTAAATTGGAGGTTATTTATTTTTACAGAGTAAATTAAACAAAAAATATACAGTAATTGAATAGTTTTAGATAACAATTAAATATTTTATAAGAAGTTAGTATTTTATATTTAAATTGTTGTAGTAAAGAACTTTGTGTCTGTGAGAATTTAGTTTTAAAAGTTGATTGGGCCGAAACCTGACATTGTTCTTTGGACTTTATTCCACCTACATAAAGTCTATAGTAAACATTTTACTAATGAATTGTTTTTTTTTTTAAGTGAGTAACATGTAGTATAACACTAAAACGAAAAATAATATTTTTGTTAGGTAGAACCCGAGCAGTTGGACAAATCAGTGCTAGAGACAAAATGGTCCCTGAACAAGTTGAGTGATGAACGAACTTGGAAGAAATGGGTGCAAGCTTACCAAGAAAGGCTGAAGAAAGAGGACGGTAAAAATCTATACTAATTATTTTAAAGCTGAAGATTTTTATTTGCCTGAATAAGTTTATATGATCCGAATGGAAAAAAATCATTATTGAGAAACCCTTTAGCGCACTTTCTATCGAGGTGCGCGAGGTAGTTCTCACGTGGCGCCGGTGTAACTCCTGGCAGCGACCTCGTATATATATGCGATCTGATAAGCCAGTTTATTTAGCCCCCTATATTTTCCCAAAATATTTCATCACAAGATTTACTCGAAGTGGGAACTACTGAATTATTCTTTGTTTATAATTACAGTAAGTGAAGAAGAGCGACGTGAGCGCATGGTGAGAGTGAACCCAGTGTATGTGCCCAGAAACTGGATATTGGAAGAGGCCATCAAAGATGCTGAGAACAATTACTTTGAGAAGGTAATGTTCACACAACTAATCAAAATCAACATTTGTACATTGTAGATTAGTGGTACGAAGTTTTACTAAGCTGTACCTGCAGCTCTTACAAAACTCAATGGCGGTTCGTCAGTAGATTCCGAGCACAAGTACTCGCAAGGACCTAAAACTTTCTGCACAGCGACTCGCGCAATATTTCGTGAGGACTAAGGGTCAATTCCCACTGAAAGAGCAGCGGCCGGCAGCGGCCGGCAGCGGCCGTAATTGCAAGGGATTGAGCGCGAGCGCGGCGGGCCGCGCGGCGCCGCACCGCGCCGCGCTCTTACATTTTCCGTGCTCTTACGGCCGCTGCCGGCCGCTGCTCTTTCAGTGGGAATTGACCCTAAAAGTTTGGCGAGAATGTATCTCTTTAAACGGAAACAATATGAACACCTTATTTTTTAACAAAAACTACTGTTTCAGGTCCGATTCCTGCTGAAACTCTTCCAAAATCCTTTTGAAATAAATGAAGAAGCTGAAAAGAGAGGCTACTCTGCACAACCGCCGAGCTGGTCTTATGGACTCAAGCTTAGCTGTTCCAGTTAATTAATTATATTTAAGCTCAAAACGCAAATATTGAAATGTTGTAAAACAATGCTTGTAAATTAGAATTTAAGTTGAAATGATAATAAAGTGATATCAAAACTCTGTAGATATGTTATATACATATGTGACTTGCCTCTGTAAATCTGTTAATTATATTTTTTTGGTCCAGTGTAGCTTATTGAGATAGGATAAAAACATATATTATGAAAGTGGAGGTATTCTAATTAAGTTGTTATTCTACATAAATGTAATTTATATTTTTTTATAAATATAAGCTTAATATACTATGCTGTTATAATACTTATTTTATTTAACCCCAAAGACGGTATGTTCAAGAACAAGAATAAAATGAAAAGCAAATTACAAAAAACACTGGTAATTAAAATATATTTTCCATAATGTAGGTGTTTAAACTAAAATAATAACTATTTACAATCAACATAATTTTCCTTCTGGTATAAAAACGGCCAGCATTAAATATTCACTCATAATCTTCATCAGCACTATCATCAGGTTCTGAATAATCTTCATCAATGTCTACCTTCCTTCTTTTGGTGTCCGGAATATTTTCCTTCTCCTCTTCAATAGCCTTTGGAGCCTCAGTTTGGGCAGATCTATGGTGGAACACAAAAGAAATACTCTTTGCCAAATCCCAGCACTGTTTCAGAACTAAATCTGCCAAATTCTTCTTGTCTGCACAGTGGTACCAGTTAGAGAGGTCAGATGTGCAGTCAGAATTCTCTGGAGGTATTGTCACTTGGATGTTGTTCACACATCTCTTGCATTTGAACTTGCTGTGCGTATCTGACAACGTGTTCTCTTCTAATCTAAACAGATCTTTTAAATCTTCTGAAGTGAAGTGCCTCAGAGACTCCTCGTTCTGATCAACAACTGTGTCACTGAGGGCCTTCTTGTGTGCTTGTCTTTGGAATATTTTCTCTTCTATAGTTCCTGTAGCTAATAGCCTGTAGATGTAGCATGGTTTCTTCTGTCCATCTCGCCACACTCGCGCCATGGCTTGGTCATCATTAGCAGGGTTCCAGTCAGGGTCAAACATGATAAGTCTGTTTGCTCCAATGAGATTCAGTCCACAACCACCAGCCTTAGAGCTGAGCATGAATATCCATTCTTTATTTTCCTTGTTATTGAAACTCTCAACTACTTTAGCTCGCTTCTTGATTGTCATTGAGCCATCAAGTCTTACATAAAGGTAAGATCTTTTCCTACACAATTTTTCAAACAAATCTAATGTTTGTGTGTAATTTGAAACAAGCACAATTTTATCATCAGTGTTTGTCTTCAAATTGGCTAATATACAGTCAAGGATCATGAGTTTTCCTGATAATTCTGGTTTTACATCTTTAGTATCGTAATTGCTTGGTAGGAGACTCATAGCCTTCTCAAAACCTTCTGATCTTTCTATTATTTTATCATAAACTAAATCAGGGTGGTTACAGAGTTTCTTAAGAGTAGTTATGCTTGACAGAGCACTTAGTGTGTTGCCCTTTTCACCAGACCCACTGAACTTATTGCGGATGGCATCAGAATTGATAAAGTTCTTATACAACTCTGTTTGAAGGGGAGTCATCTTTACACATATGACTTGTTCAAACTTAACAGGTAAGTATTTAGTGAGCAAGCTGCTAGTTCTGCGGATCATACATTTATTTACAATTGATGTTAAAGTTGACAGACATTCCTGAGCCTTTTCTCTCTCAGAGGGAGTGGCTAATGCATCTTGACCTCTAAGAATTGGATTCTCGTATCTTTTCTTGAATTCATGTGCTGTTCCTAAGATGCCTTCATTTACAAAATGAACTAAACTGAAGTATTCTGTCAAATCATTCTGGATTGGAGTCCCAGATATCAAAATTCTTCTTCTAGCCTTTAGACCCATTAGTGCTTGATATGTCTGGTTCTCAGAGTTTTTCAGTCTATGTCCTTCATCACATAAGACTAATCCAACTTCAGATGAGTGTAGAATATTGGAGTAAATTCTGAATGTTTCATATGATATGATTAGAACTGGGGTGGCTACCCGAGTTGTACTGTATGTGTTCATGAACTGCTGTAGTTTCAAAGTAATGTCGGCTTTAGATCCTCCATCCATTGGCAAAGCATTGATCCTCTGTCCCAACCACTTGTGTATCTCATTGTACCAGTTCTTCACTAAGCTGCTAGGGCAGACAATGATTGCTTTGCAAATTGTAGGCTTACAATCAGGTCCTTGCCTCAAGAGTGTCCACAGTAGAGTAATACATTGTAAAGTCTTTCCCAAACCCATTTCATCTGCCATGATACAGCCATAAGCGTTCTCTATCTGTTTCCCAGTGACGCAGTCGTACATGAACTGGACGCCTTCTCTCTGGTGAGGACGTAAGATGTTCCCGAGCACTGGGTCAACAACAACAGCCACTTTAATGTCATTTGGACTCATTTTCATCTTCTCATGTTCGGGAATGTAAGGCGGCCGGTACAATACCAATGCATTTGGTTCATCTGGGTCGTGCAGAGCGCGCCTAACCTGAGTGCGCTTTAGACCCAAACTTTTACCACAGAATGAGGATACATAGTTAGGTATGGGAACCTTGAAAGGCTTGTTGAGTATCTGTCTGATTAATTGCTCGTGTTCAGAAGCAGATAGGGCTTGTGAAGCTGATTTCTGAGTGAGAGGTATCTTGGTGCATTCCCGCCGTTTATTTCGTTTCGACTCTAGTAGAGGGCTCTTAAAGACGGTGTTGTTCGAGCCAATCTGGCTCGGCGCTTGGCTCCGCCGCATTTTACTGTTTCATTAGGCCATTTGAAAGTTTGAAAATGAATTGAAACACTGAAACAAGGCACACACCTGTTTGAACTTGTTTTTGAAAACACAGAATTTTCTTGGTTGATTTCTGACATTGACTTTTAAAATTTTCGGTGTTGCCCATGAAATAAAAATTTGCGCTGATCTTCACGCTTTTTGCTTTAGGAGCTTGCCGAAGTAAAAATCTGTTTTACAAAAACGGTTCAGCCAAAATTGAGATTATCGGGCCCAACATACATGCTGCTCAAACTGAGAACCTCCTTTTTGAAGTCGGTTAAAACTAAAATTGTTCGCACGTGGTCGTCATGAGATCCGATACTATAATTTGTATTCAATGGCTACATAATGGAATGGCTGTAAGATATATAAGGAATATGCATTGAATTTGGCACTTTGTCTAGTAGTGATTGCCAAAAAATAAATGGAATACTACCTACTGAAGTCGAAGAAGTGCTTATCAACTGTGGTCGATCGAAATCCTCTAAAATATAAAATGTTTTTCACTTGGCTCTTGTAAATATACATTACCAAGACTGCAATATTTTAGTAAATAAAAATTAATCTTTAACTAATACAGAAACTGGTCAGTGGGTCGTCTACTGCTTTGAATGTGGTTTCTTGCAAGATAATTTGTGTTTTCAGGGTTCATTCAGGGAATAGGCTTAATGAAAATGAAACAAAATGATGGATACAAAAATACTTATTTTAAAAAGAAAACATTTAACAAAAACTTTCTCTTACTTTTTAAGTTACAATCGGTATTGATGTGTCACATCAGTACTTTACTAGCATGATTCATCACAGACAAATTTTAAACTTATTTAAAGCGTACATCAGCTGGTTTTTGAGTCCGAAACATAGAGAGGACCTGCGATAATAAGTTTTACAAAACATTTTATGCTTTATACCAATGTTTTACACGTGAATTGGTATTAAAGTACGCTAAGGTTTAGTTACAAAAAGTTTCTAAATAATTTTAAACACACAAAGCAACACATTAAATTAAATGACAGGTATACAATTCCAAAAATAATTATTCAAAATTAATCAACTAAAATTCTCATCAAAGTAATAATTTTTATATGAAATGAACATGGCAAAATAAGTAATCAAATATTTATTTTAGACTGTCGTCAATCTTGGGAGGGATATAGTGTGATCAAAATACTTACAATGTTCTTTTGCTATATGCTTACCTGTTACTGTCGCACCACAATTCAACTAAGATCACAAGACAGATAGAAGACAGCATACATTAGCAAAAGAACGAGAATATGTAGCCTTAGCAACTTCGGTATTAGGGTGTGTTCACATCTGGCGAATGCGCAATTCGCGAGCTGCGGGCGTGCATTTTTGTTCGAGCCTTTCACAATACAATTGCCGTGACTGCACGCACTCAGTTCGCAAGCCGCGCATTCGCGGCACATTCGTCAGATGTGGACGCAACCTTATGAATACATAGACAATTTTTATCAACATCAGCTTAGACAGACAATATTAAATGTATTTTGTGCATTAATTGGTTAAATTATGGCTATAATGTCATTAAACAATACAATTTTTTAATGTGGTGGGCAATATATTATAGTGTTACGTTATTATGTACTATGGAGAATGAATTGATTTCTTAGGCACAAGTTATGTATTAATTAGAGAATATATTTTTTGGGACAGATCTTTATTTGAACCCGTTGTCAAATTTTGCAATTTTCTTTTATATCGCTACTTTATACTGGTACCAAATTAATTCGGGTGATCTCTTAATGAGGATACCAATATTGACGCCAACTTTCTGCGTTCACGACCAACATTTGGGGCTATGCTAACTCTCAAAGCTACTCAGAAAGTGTTGGATCCAATATTGGGGCCAATGTCATCATATCTTCATCGATATCTCTTGCCTCTTGGAAATAGACAACATGAGCGGATTACTTCTTGTTGTTCCGCACAACCTTAATATTGGTGCCTTCGTACACGCAGTCAGTTCGCGAAGGGTACACATTCTTCAGGTTTCCTTCTAGATCCACAACTTTCACCTGAAAGAAAAAAAAAAATATGGGTTAATTTAATTCTTAACCGTTTTTTAAGCCGATTGAATACACTTGTCTAGTCCATTATTTTGCGGCTACTTCCGACGTTGGTTTAATGTTATTAAGCAATTTACTATTCATTAATGATGGTTTCTCCGATATTACCTGTTGCACAGTGAGGGTGTGGAAGGCGGAGCCGGGCTCCTCAGGGCCCAGCCCCAGTAGCAGGCACTCCTGAAGCAGCTTGTTCATCACAGACTTGCAGGCACCGAGTGAAGTGTGGGACGTCACCTCCACCAACATTGCCTTGCTGTCTTGAGACATCTGCGTAAAAATGTAATTATGGTTAATATTATAAATGCGACAGTGTGATTGTTTGTTATTTCAATTTTTTATGCTGTCACCCTAAAACGGCCATATAGTTATCGTAAGACTCGATGTTGTTCCGAAACTTAATTCCGTGAACAAGTTCGCGCATGTGTCCATACCCGTCTACCACCCACGCAACCTGCTGAAACGAATTCTAAATCTACTCGCTCAGAAATATACCAATTGAGATGAAACTTGGCATGGAGATAAGTTTTGTCGAGGAAACGTAGAAGTACGCTACTTTCTACCCTGTGGTCGGAAACTTATTGGAATGCAGTCATGGGTGAAATCTTGTACCTAATAAAACCTTTACTAAATGGATGGGTCATACCTTGGTATCCTCAGAGTTAGTGATGGGTGGGAAGCTGATGACCTTGCCACTGGAGTCCTCTAGACATGGGTACAAGGGCTTGCCTTCTAACAGGTACAAGTATCTGTAACAATAATGCATACCATGTTATGTTCCTGACACTTTGGTATCTAATTGAGTATTTAAATTAGCTGAGATTCCTAATTCGTTTCCCGTAAGAAATCAAACACACAACGTGTTTTATGCTTAATAAATTAAAAACATAAAATGAGGCAATTCCTTAACAGAAACATATTTGTATGCTGTTCTTGGACTTATTTTCCAGCTACAATAAAGTTTTGAAAGAATATTCAAATCTTAAACAAGAGATCTAAGATTTCCAAATCAATTTCCAATAGTATTCAAATATTTTTAAATACTAATGGTGCATACTTGTGTATCCCCGAGTAGACATTCCTCTTCTTCTCCTTGCGCAATGCTTCAGCTTCAGCAGTGAGTTGTTGGAACAGCTGTTCCCCGGAGTATGGCCTTAGCCTCGACAGGGGAGTCAGTTTCAGAGCGGCTGGAGGCTTCGCTGTGTATACTAGGTCACCTGTTAAAGTAACAATTTTGAAGAACAAACCCAATTTTGATTGTCTATTTAGTTAGAAGCTAGTAAAAGTACTTACATAGTTATTGAATACTTTTTTTCATAGAAACTATAGGCATATTAAAAAAGTTAAAAAATATTTGATTGTTTATTGAAGGAAAAGATTGCATACCAAATTATGATTCATCATAAAGGCTGATTTACATTGAGTCAGTAACTGACGTCAGTGTAGGCGCCGAAAACTGACGCGTGCTATTTACACGAAGTCAGTGTAGTGTCAGTGTTTCGTCAGTAGTACTGTACTGACTTCAAATCAATTTACACGATGGCAGTGCCGGGTCAGCACTGACTTGTCAGTGGACTGACGTCAGTTACTGACTCAATGTAAATCAGCCATAATGCTTAGTTAAAATATACTAACCTGGTGCAATCTTACTCAAGTCATGTGTAGCTATAGTAGCAATATTCCTCTTATCGCAAACCGTGTCATGGAGTTTAGTTTGCATCTGTATGAACTTCTTGAAGCTGGTCTCATCAAAGCAGAGATCAGTTACGATGCAGCACAGGATGTAAGGACGGACGGCAGCTACTTGTGACTCAATGATTTTAACTCGGAGTATATCATCTTCTACATGTAAAATCTTCAAAGAATGGCAAAGGTCACATTCGGTTTCTTCCGGAGCTGGTTCCTCCTTCTTGCCCTTCTTAGCCTTGCCCTTGCCAGCTGGCTGGGTCTGGTCTGACTTGGGGCAGTGGTCACGGATGTAGTCCACTATTTGTTTGGTGCGACACTGGTCAACTAGCTTCATGAATCTTTTGTCGGTGAATTTGTTTCCTTTGAGGTTTATTTCTGTAAATGTTTATTGAGTGTATTTATTTACATAGATATTTACAATACATATTTACAATAAAAATCAAAAACTATCCTAGTAAAACAAACAACTAAAAAGCGTCAAAAAATTCGTCCCCATTATTATAGAGTTAGTACTGTTGACAGGTTTTTAATCTGTATGTTTTATTTAAATAACTAGGTTTATTGCACAACTTGCATAACAGTGATTCCTTGTTGTGTGATATTTAGGAAATTGGTGTAAAATTTCATCAGATTATTTATCCCACTGAAATGATTCATACATAATAGTGGAATCATTTCCCTGAACTAAAATAAACATGTTTCTATGATGATGATGTTTTATCTTAATTTACATAGGGTAAATAATAAGCTTACCTTTCAACTTGGACATGTTGGCTAACTCTCCAGGAACAGTCTTCAATTGATTATCTCCAATGTCGAAATTCTTCAATGATGGCAGACTACGCACAATGTAGCTGGGCAACACCTCTATAGCATTGCCTTTGATTTTCAGATCAGTCAAGTGAAGTAATACAGCATTCTCCAAGTCCAAGAAACTGGTCAATTTATTGTTTGACACATCAATGGTTAACAAATGTGGGAAATCTGTGAATTTTGGCATTTCTTCTATTTCATTTGAACTGAAATTGATACTCGTCAATTCTTTCATGTCATTGAGAGACTCTGGAATACACTTCAGCTGGTTTCTTGATAAATCGAGCACTTTCAACTTCTTCAAAGAGGTTATGTTTTTATTGAAATCTGTTATTTTATTACCGAATAACAGCAAGGATTGCAGGTTCACAAGACGACTTATATCGTCTGGTATCGCTGATAGACATGTTTCACTGATATTTAGTAGGTTAATATTTGTTAATTGAAAGATACCTTTGTCTAAACCGCTTTCCGAAATTCGTTTCGAAATAGCCGCACCCGCCAATTTGATTTCATGACGATTTTCCGACTTTGCAGTCGTTACTTCTGGCCACGCATTCATTTTTGCAAATAAATTATAGGGAGATAATAAGTCTACTCTGTTAAAGTGGTATCAAATTGAAATTTAATAAGAAAAACGCGCGCCACGACGGTTGCGAACCGAAAACATGAAAAAAATCAAATGACGTCAAACGTCAAGTCAATCTGACAACCATATTATTGACATTCATTGACACTTTTTTGTGATTTTAAGTTACCAATAAAAAAATAGAAAAACTAACGTATTTTAAAAATTTTTTCAGGAAGCAGTTACCAATGATGATAAACGGTCTCAGGTTTACTACAGAATACATCTTTTCTATTTTCAGAATACATTGGAGATTATATTCAGTTCCTTTAGAGGCCAGAAAACATAGAATTTCCCTATAGAATGGGTTTTAAAATCTCTGAGTTACTCTAAACCAGTTGACTATGCGCATTTTGTTCTAAAGTACTTTCTTAGCGATAAGTAAAAGAATTGTACACCAATATTTTTCTCACTCAGCAACAAGTCAAATGGCCTGAAGATGATGTGCACAAACAATAATTAATTATTATTATCAGGAAATAAAAAATAACTTAGATTACAACTGATAAAGCACACGGTATGCTTAAACCTTAATTAATTACCGATTAATTAATTAACAGTCATGTGGGGTGCGGTCGTGATTTTCACAATAGCTGCTGGGATATCGGTAAATATTATTTTAAAATATTATCAAAAAAAAGGCAGAAGTAGGTAAATAAATGTTATTTATTGTCTTTTTCAGGCATCTGCTGAAGTTCTTCCCCCAGAAGCTACTCATGGTAAAATTGAAACACACCATTATTCCTGTCCCTCGTTTCATTAAGAATATGATAAAATACGCAATTAAAATGTCCTCTGTTTTCTCAGCAGACTCCCGGATAGTATCAGGATGGGAGGCCAGGGAGGGCCAGTTCCCGTACATGCTGTGGCTGCGTACAGTTCGCTGGACTGGTGACATTACTGCTTGCGGCGGCTCCATCATCCACCAGCGATGGGGACTTACCTCTGCTAGATGTACCGCTCAGTAAGTAGTTGTTGACAGATGTTTCTTAAAGTAGTAGGTATTGAACGAAGAAGCTTAAGTTATATAGTCAAGGGGATTTCTGTAACTGCTATAATATCGTATGTATAATCGAAACTATGTACTCCTCTATACGCTCCCTTCCCTTAAGTACCTACTACCTCTATATATACCCTTATTGTTGGCCCGAAAACCAGATCCTGAGTTTTCACCCGGTTGGTTGTGCCCATAACCGCAAACCGTTTTAATTACATATTCATTAGGTATTTATTCCTTAAAGAATTTTACTATGTCGATTCTACCCAGGCGCGTCGAGGTCACGATCCATGCCGGCAGCGTGAACCGCAACACTCCCCGTGTGGTGCTGCAAGCTCTCGATACCTTCAGACCTCCAGGGTATGAAGACTCCATGCAGCCCATCACCCAGCCTAACGATATCAGTCTCATGCGGTTCAGCCAGGACCTCACTTTTAATAGTAAGTTTCAAATAATAGTTTGTTGTTAGTTGTTTTTCGATCAGAGATTGAAACACGTATTGTAGGTAGGTATATGAAGTTCGCAAAACAACAAAAGATCGATTTTCGAAACCCGCAGTAAATAGTGTCATTCATATTTATTTATAGGTGGTACATATAGGTGATCGTCAAAAAGCTTGCTGCGAAAAAAGAAAAATATCTCAAGGGTGTTCCCCTTATGCATACGAATAAAATGTCCGTTTCCCAGTAACCCTTAAACCTGTCTTTTAAACAAAACAAATATGCATACAAACTCGTCCTACCGTAAAAGCAAACAGGGAGATGGTCATCTTTATTCTTCTATTTGTATTAAATTAGCTATTAGTCTTGCGATGTGTTTGTGTGTGAATTCGCAATTGTTCAATTAATCAAACGCCTACTTCTATTTTGCAGGCAACATTCAACCGATCAGAATCCAGCGCTCTGCAGACAGGGACCGCGACTACAGCAGTGTGCTGATGACCACCAGCGGCTGGGGAACCACATGGACTTGCGTTGAGGCCAACTGTAAGTTTGTAACCCTGATAGAAAAGAAAAGGAAAATGTTGAAAAATCTTTGGTATATTCGAAGGACTTGCTGTCTTGTTGAGACGCTAAATGAAAGTCTGCCCTACTTAACTCCCAAGATATAACAGAAAACAGACTAAGTAGTGTTTGCTATGAAAAATATTTGGGCATTAGCTTTTCAATTTTATCACCCTACAAGAATAAACACCACCTAAAATTTTCTGTCTAGGGTCCCATGTAGCTCCAATCTTCATGAAAATAGATTAAACGTACAGTGTTATTATGATTTGCAAAGGGAATTAAAAAATGTAGAATGCATCAGTTTTAAGCATCCCGTTTTTAGAAATCAGTATCTAAAGGTTGTTTTCGCTTTTAAGGTCCTACTCCCGTAATCCTAAACTGGGTGCACCTAGTGGGCGTATCGAACTTCATGTGCCTGCTCATCTACAACTCTAACTACCTGATCAGACCTACCACCATCTGCGCCGGTCCTTACAACGTCACCAGCCAGTCTATTTGTGGGGTAAGATACTGAGGAGTGTGATCTTTATTTATATCAAGAAGATAAAGTACAATTGTATTAAGTTGCAGAACTTAACTATGACTTATTAATATCCTACTGCTGAATATCTTCTCGTAGCATGTATATAGTTGTGACGACTATAGTCACGAGTGTGCAGCTACACCTAGGATTAAACGGCTACAGCTTGGAACCATCCATATACGGCTAGACATAGTTGGATCCTGTTATCTCTGGTTAGAATAAGGTATAGACTTAAATGCAGCCGCACACCCGTGGCTAAAGTTAGGTCTGACTATTTCCCTTATGTACCTACTCCGTTATGTGCTTATCCTTATTGTCCGTATCCTTACTGATTCTAGGGTGACAGCGGTGTCCCACTGACTACGGTGGAGGCTGATGGAGTGGCCACTCAGATTGGAATCGGTTCTTTCGCCTCTGGATTTGGATGTCACGTTGGTTTGCCTGGAGGTGAGTTACATACAGAGGGACTGTTTCGATTACAAGCTTTATAGTAATAACGCTTTGCAACATGAGCATGAGATTTCAGTAGAAATAATCCATTCTTATATTCAGGAAAAGTATGGCAATTCCTTCCGCCTCATACACTTACAATGGGGTATACAATTACAAATGACACAATGATACATTTTCGTCTTTTTCTTCTTTCGCTCTTTATAAACTATTTCCATCGTTCCTTCAGTCACAATCCACGTGCAAATAAATTAAAATTATCTACCTACTTAACTTCTACTTCAGTAATATATTCAACTGCCCAAATATTTAATGCATGAAGGTTTCACCCGGCCTGGCCACTACCACGACTGGATCCGTCAGGTGACGGGCATCAGCTTCGACAGGAGTGCAGTAGCTGACGATGAGCTGACCAATACTGATGCAGAGGTGCATGGAAACAAGGCAACGTTAGATATACTGGAAACACGAGACGGCGTGAAGATTTATTAACAAAATAAAGTATTAGCAAAACTGTACTTATTTCAAAGAACGACACATACACTCACAAAAGATTTCATAGCAAGTATATAATTACATACTTACTATTTAATGTCAACCTACGGTTGTTATAGAAGAAATCACGATTCGTGTGAAACATTTTGTTACAACATGTTCAAGAAGTATAATAAATAAGTAAATAAACAATTTTAACACCTTTCACTCAACCATACCTACACCTCCAGCTTAAACTATGTAATTTCTGCAATAAAATTCTCGAATCCCTGTTTATATCTGATATAGGATGATACGGTTAGAAAGAATGTTACTTGTGAGATGACATATGGCAGACAAGAGTATGGAAGCAGAAGACATGCTGCGCCGAACCCATATAAAATTGGGATAAGGGCTGGAAGATGATGACGATTATATATGATGCTAGGAGATTGAGACACATAGGTATCTACTCTGCTCTATTCTCATTTAAAATTAAAATAAAATATATACATAATCCGAGCATAATCCAAAAAGTTATCTGCGCAAGTAAATTACAGCAACACAACACAACAGTCATATTCAAAGCAGCACGCAACAATGCTTCGGTTTCGGGCTGCTATTAAAAAACATTAGCACGAGTAGGTAACATGCGGCTCAATGAGACAAAATAATGAAAATATTTATAAAACGGAAGTCTGCAGCAGATATCACTGCTGCAAATAAAGAAGTTGCGCCATATCATAATTAGAATATTTCAATTATCTGCCTACCCATTGACGTAGTGGATAAAGTGGATAAGCAGGCCAACGAAAATAACCGTAATTCTGGTATTATCGGAAAGTTTATCGAAGGAAATGATTTATCTTTTAATCCTCCCTAATCTATGTAATGCGGCAAAAATAAGGTAAACAACCTTACATTTGTGGAATAGCAACAAAACCTTTCAATACTTATATATTCATGCAATGCTGAATCCTTTAATGCACGTGTGTGCATTTTTGAGTAAAATAGCACCTTCAAATATTTTAAATCGAAGTCCTCCGCGGTCCATCACATCTAAATAGATGACGTCAAAATTGACGTCGAAAAGGTCGTTGATGTAGTCTTCAATTACAATTACAACTACAGCCGTATTAGAGAAATAAATCTAATTCTAGGGATTGGTAGCTGCAACAAAATTAAACCTATACAAACTTGGTATGCATCACAGCTAGACTTACACTACTGAATGTCAAAAGTAGGTACTCGGAAGCTCATTTTCAGCCACTGTGGCTGTTCTCGAGATCAGCGGGATATACTGTAGTGCACAAGCATTTGCGCTGACATAGGTGCACCCTTTACTTCCTGACTCTCATTGTCCTCAGGGACGGCAATCTGATACGACCGGAGAGAGATCTGGCGCAGGACCGTCGAACGTGCTCACTGAGGTGGTATTTAAAGGAGGAATCAAAATCTTCACTGATTAAAATATATAATTAGGGTGATATTGCTATCGGTTATCTCACAATCTTTAGGCATACTTTGGTATCATTCGTGTGCAATGTGACACGCTTCATCTGATTATGACGGGTTTTCCCAAGTACCTAGTAGTTTTTCACAAACTTGGACTTTGCCTGACTTTGCATGAGAGGTGTTTATAGGAATCTTAACAAATGGAAAGCTACATGGCATATGAAATAATGCACGTGAAAGATTCATACAGATTGCCGGTTAAGACTCAATAAAACGCTATGTATGTATGATCTACTAATTTACTTTAAAATTTTGAGGTATGCTTCTAAATTGGTAAATAAGAAAACAGTTTGCTATACGCTACATTCGAATTTTTAAACACTGTTGGAAATCACCTAATAACCATGACCTATGTTTCGGAACCCATGCTTCCGATAGTGGAAACAAAAATAACAATAGAATTGGGAAAATCGGCTAGGAATTTCCAAATTACCGATAAATCCATTCACGGATTAAAATTATATCGCATCATTTGACGTCATATGTTTTGTGATATTTTTTCTGCTATTAATCATAAGTAACAAGTCAAGTGGAACATTTATAATTCACCTGCATTGCTATATCATTTAAATTGACAAGTGTAATCCCCCGGTTGTTCTACTTTAGAATTTTAAAAAACACCTTCTTATGATGCCTAACTTTTTATATACAAGTCACATCAATGAGTAAAATTTTATTTAACGAAATATAAGTGGTCGAGCTTTCACGTATTTATTACGCTTCCTTATTTGTGATACAAGTCCTATTTTAGTTTCACTTCTTTAATCTTCAAGAGTCCAGCTCTTCATGCCATCTATTGGGAAACTCATCTTGAGGCTTATTTCTAACATGTCTGACACCTGACAAAGGTATAGTATACACGTACAGTACAAGAAGCTTAACATTTTTGAGACCTCAAATTATCAGTTTGAGATCTGTGTTTAAAAGGAGGGATAAGAAGAGATGGAAGTAGCAGAAATGAGAATATTGAGATGTATGTATGGTGTGATAAGAATGGATAAAGTGAGTAATAACAACATTAGTGGGAGTCTGAAAGTAGCGCCAGTTACAAAAACGATGAGAGTTAGGTAAGAGATTATCATGGTATGGACATGTGATACGGTGGAACGACACGCAAGCAACAAGCAACAAAGTGTGTGCTAAGTATGAGTGTAGATGGATGGAGAGGGAGAGAAAGACTTAGGAAAAGATAGAAGGGTTACCTGAATGATAAAATAAAAAAGAAGGGAGTACTTATCAGTATGACAACTGACAGGCAGGAATGGAAGCAGAAGACCTAAGGCGCTGAGCCAAATTAAATTGGGAACATGGCAGGAAGAAGAAGCAGAAATGATCAGTTTGTGGTTCACCAAAGAAATCCGTTGATTTTTTTATAGTTGAGGTTATAAGAATACGCATTGTATAAAAAGTTTGTCCAAAGAAACCTGCCTCAGCGGATGTTATTAAGTTATTTATAGTGACGTGTTTACTATACAGGTAAAAATATTTTTTTAATTCATACAAATAACTTATCGCGGCTTTCATTATCTTACAGGGATTAAAACATCCTCAAAAGATACGTGCGGATAATCAACGCCTAAACAACCGGCCTTGGATTATACGTTCGAAGTTTAGTAACCGGTATTTGGTATGTTTGGTAGATACCTAATACTTGTTTGCAGGTTTGAATGTACCTCAAAAGCTTTCGTATTGGTCGCTTCCAGATCAATCAAGTTACTAGCGATGTAACTTTTTTAAGCTAAGCTTCTGCTAAATAAGTTCAAGTAATGAATGGACACCAAGGACTTGAAAACATTTTGGAATAATCTGGACTTGAAAGTCTGTAATCGGCAATCCACCTTGAGTAAGCGTGGTGATTAATGCTTATTCCTTCTCTTTAGAAGAAGAGGCCTGTCCTGTAGTGATCCCACTACTAAAAGGAGGATAAGCTGTTTGGAAGAATGCCTTAGCTAGACTCAAGACTGTGCACTTGCAAGCTCGGAAAAATCAATCCAACTACAGTTTCGCAATTTGAAATATAGATTTGGATTGAATTAAAAATAATGTTTCTTTTTTGGTAAATGTGTTGAAATATGTCGTTTGGCACAAGAGAGTATACTATTTTCACGTCTTTATGGCCCTCTCCTTCGGCTAGGGAAGTCGGGAGTCCATATCGCCTCGACTGTACCGACAAACTTACACTTGGATCCAAATGTAGTAAAGGTTTATTTGACCCCCACCCAATATGCGTGGAATGTGAGGGAGTGTCACTCCTACTGACTAAACCCCACCATTTTCCTTTTTGAGCCTCTTATGTACCAAGGCAGCGGTAACTCTATCGAACAATCCCGCAGCCACGGCAGGCAAATGTAGTTGCTTGCTTCTGAATTCTGTCGATAAAGGGATTGTGGATGCTAAAATCCTTTAAAAAAAGTTCTGTAAGTAGTAAAATATATCTTCATCGATACGTTAGTAGGCAAATATTTACATTAAATATCAAAAACACCCGTGATAAAAAAAGGAGTAGAGTTATACATTGGTAAATCCCGAAGACATATCGATGAAAAAGATTAGATTAAAAGTTATTAATGATGCAAGCTATCTTTTAATACTAGACTCTGAATTTATATATGTAGGATGAATAGGAAGAAACTCGCATCAGTTGACAAAGTGTAGGAATACCATGTTGGGTGCTCTGGTCATAGTTGCCCTAGTGGGGACGGTAAATATTAATCATGTTTAACCTTTATTTAAAAGTAACATAATTATTTTTCTTAGTTTATTTGTTTATTGTTGAAAGTTTCCCGGGGCTGCATTTATAAGATGAACCGTTTTCATTTTAGTGGATTTTGATATTAACTAGTTTTAATTTTAATCTTGGTAAATTCTTTAGCTTAAATTACTGTCTATAACTTTAATATAGGACAGGAAATAGCTAGTATTTGCTAATATGTAAAAAAGGCAAAGATTATGGGGTTGCAGGGGGTAATCTCTGGACCAACTGCATTGATTTTGTAAATTAGCTTACAAATATAATTGCAACGTAGTTCGCAACTGCCATATTTTTCTCGGTACGGGTACCTGAAAATAAGATAGTTTTATAATAAATTGCTTTCATATAAATATTTAATCGGGATAATATTATTGCTGGAACATTTTCAAATTTTCTTAATAGTTGAATTTTACTTTTCAGGCTTTTGCCGATCCCAACTTGGCATTCCCTGAAGATGTAAGAAGTAAGTATTATAAAATCAATTAACTAAAGTTGAAACAACCGACTGCTTTTATTTTCAAGGAAAATTAAGGTTTTTCTCGGAAAAATCTTCTTACATATATCTAGATAAAAAGTAAATTAGCGTCTCTCGGACAACTTTATATGCATACCTCTTTCTGCCACTCTGTAGGCCAAAACGTGTGAACCAATTGGGTTTCAGGGTTCGAAAACCTTGATAAAATTGCTAGATAAATAAGGTGTTTACATCCACAAACAGTTGAAAAAAAATTACATACTTCTAGAGATTTTCTCATCTTCAACATATTTCTCTCCCACAGTGTCGGCATCCCGCATAGTGTCAGGATGGGAGGCCCAGGAAGGCCAGTTCCCCTTCCAGCTGTCTCTCCGCATGGTGAACCCTGCTGGCTCCGTGTTCGGCTGCGGAGGCTCCATCCTCAGCGCCGAGTGGGGTCTCACTGCTGCTCATTGTACCGCTAAGTAAGTTGATTCTTTCTTAATTTTAGGTTTACATGAGGAAAAAGTTTGCTTCAAACCTTCAACTTCTGCTAATACCTTGTACTTACCTATTATTAAAGGTTATCGTTAAAATACATGGTATTGTTTGTTAACATGTTTTTCTTCAATCGTGATAATGAATAATATTAGGTATGTACCTATGATAGTTGGTTTTATAGAAAAATACGAAAGGGCATTCCACCTTTTGAACTTTGTTATAACTTTGTTAAACTTGTGTTGTGTAACTTTGTTAAATATATGAAAATCAAAACAGGACGCTGAAAATATTTCCAGGATTCATTCGTCTCAATTATGAAATACAACTTGATACTCTGTCCTTTTAATTTACTATTAATGACTAACAAGACATTTATTTCTCGTACAGCCGCGTGACTATCGTCATCCGCGCCGGTACCACGAACCTGACCCGTCCTTCTGAGATCTTCGAGACCACCACCTACTTCAACCACCCTCTCTACAACGAGATAATACAGGGCACCGTGCAGCCCCACGACATCGGTCTGATCAAGTTCGGCAGATCCCTCACTTTTGGAGGTAAGCTTTCAGACTTTGACACTTCCTGCGTTCTCTTAACTCTTGGGTAACGTGTTGTAGATGGAGTAAATAGCTAAGAAATGTTGTCTTTATTAAATACTGGTCAATAACGCAGACATCTTCATATTTGTTTCTCGAAACTTACTTTCCTATCTTAATGCTATCTTACTTTACCAAAACCTTTTTTTAAAGTTACTTTCATGCTATCTTAATTTACCAAAACCTCATTGAAACTGTAAACCTTCAACTTTAAGTAGAATCGATGGTACTAAGGTCTTCTACTAATATAAACTCTTTCTTCATAGATCTTATCCAGCCCATCAGAATTCAGAACTCGTTGTCCATGAACAAGAACTACGCTGGTCAGCTAGCCACCGCCAGCGGTTGGGGAGCCACCTGGACTGGAGGTATGTTTAGACTCATCAACTTTTTCTTTTATCTTAGATTTAATTGGTGTTATCAATTAATTATATCGTCTATCAATGAGCCTCGGTTACTCAGCTTCTAGCATAAAGGGATGCTGTTGAATACCAAAAGAAGTGTATTCAGTTTCCAATACTGAAACCGATGCGTCTTCTTATTTGAGGATTCCATTAATCCCAGTTTAGAAATACAAAAAAATATTTGGATGAACTGAAAGACGGAAGATGACGTAAAAGACGAAATGTATAGAAATGATGCTACTAGGGAAGTATGAAACGATAAAATATGCTGCAAGAAATGGAAACGAACGAAATATATATGTTTCGCTTTTTTGTTACCAGCCACCTTAAGATTAAGATACAGCCTACCTACCTTACAAGAGTCCTATATTATTTTTAATTAATCCATTTATTCAGGTTCTTCCCCTGAGGTCCTGAACTGGGTGAACTTGAGACTGACTTCCAACGAGGAATGCTCCGCAGCTTACGGAGGCAGCGCAATCATCGCTCCCTCTACCATCTGCACGAGAGGTGTTGACAATCCTACACAGTCTACCTGCCAGGTATAACAGCTACTTCTAAAGTTAACTACCTACAAACTACAACCATTATTTGGGAACATTTTGTATTGGGTATTAAAATCCTAGCATATTCCCAACTTTCTAGAGTCACATAGTTAGTAGTTTATTCATTGTCTTTATAATCTTCACGTGAAGATTGCAGTTACTGTTACTGTTACAGCCTTTTTATCGTCCCACTGCTGGGCACAGGCCTCCTTTCACATGGAGAAAAATTGAGCATTAATCACCACGCTTGCTCAATGCGGGTTGGTGATTTCAGACTTTATAGTCCAGGTTTCCTCAAGATGTTTTCCTTCACCTTTTTATCAGCCATTGGCGTCCAAGATATGCTTAGAAAGTACATACAAACTTAGAAAAGTTGCATTGGTACTTGCCTGACCTAGAATTGAACCCACACACTCATACTCGAGAGGTTGGTTCTTTACCGACTAGGCCACCACGGCTTTCGACGTGAAGATTGCACCGCGATATTGACTTACAGACTAGTACCTGGAATATTGCTGATGTCTCACAGTGATCTTTTTTTTGACAGGGTGACAGCGGTGGCCCTCTGACCAACATTGACGAAGATGGCCTCATCACTCAGGTTGGAGTCACCTCCTTCGTCTCTTACTACGGTTGCCACGTTGGTCAACCCTCTGGTGAGTAAAGGGTCCTTCAAAAGTTGGTGGAATATACTTTAAATTGTCTACATCTTTACTTTACTGCAATAATGTGTACTAGAACTCAAGGAGTGTATATCACTCACATTATTGTAGCAAAATAAAGATTCAGTTTTGCATAATTCAGAAAGAAAAAAAGGGTTTGTCTTTCCCATTTTCAAATAAGTAAACATAATACGAGTATTTTCTTTTTATTCATAATCAAAATAACTTGTTTTATTGATTTGATGATGTATTGTTTCATGAAAATAAAAACTTATTTCTTTTACTAGGGTTTATCCGCCCCGGCCACTACCACGCCTGGTTCACCCAAGTGACTGGTATTGACTTCGACTGGGATTACGCTGCTCCTACTGAGGCACCTGAGCCGACTACTGAGGGTCCCGAAGATGAATCTCCCGAGGTCCCAGACTCCCCCGAGGTTCCAGACTCTCCCGAAGTCCCAGATTCTCCTGAAGAGGAATCTCCCGAGGTCCCAGACTCTCCCGAAGAAGAATCTCCCGAGGTCCCAGACTCCCCCGAAGAGGAGTCTCCCGAGGTCCCAGACTCCCCCGAAGTCCCAGACTCCCCCGAAGTCCCAGATTCTCCCGAAGAGGAATCTCCCGAGGTCCCAGATTCTCCCGAAGATGAATCTCCCGAGCTCCCGGACTCTCCCGAAGCCCCGGAGTCACCCGAGGCCCCGGAGTCTCCCGAGGCTCCTGAGTCCTCCGAATCTTCTGAATCGTCAGAGTCTTCGGAGTCATCACAATCCTCGGAATCTTCCTCATCAGAATCTAATGAATCTGATGAATAAACGGACTCTTGTCGAAATTTTGAGCCATCGTTCAACTCAAGTGGAGTTGATAATATGACACGTGTTTTCAACTTCGTTATTTCGGCACGTGATGTTCTCAGAAAACTAATTTAATGAATAAATTAAACAGTTCTCTTGAACTGTGGTTTTATTATGTCTTTTTTACTACAAGTTGCCTAAAAATTGATTTAAATCCTTACAATAAACCAACTACGGCAGGCCTACCTTGCTATTTACGAAAGTCGTCTTTGGTTCTCGTGGCCCCTCTCTAGAAGACGGCACAAAAGCTGAGGTTTTTAGTGGGTGCAAGCCCCACATAACCTCACCGTCTCCCCGGGCAGTGTGTGTATGCATTTTCCTCAGCTGAAACAAAAAAAAGGCATACCTTGCTATGCCTAAAAAAAATAGAACCGATTTGAAAATAGTTAAAGTTAAAAACCAATGTGATCGCCATCCGACTCCGATCATCCGTACTCTTCAGATTCAGCAATATCCGTCGGCAAAAAGTTACTGATATTTACCTAATGTAACTGTGTTGCTTAATGTTGTTTCAACTGAAATGCGGTGTGGATGAACCAGTTGCTATAGAAATGGTTTATGAAATCCGTCTGGGTAAAAACGCCGCAAAGTCTGAAATAAAAGATTTGAGTCAGGGGTTTCTTTAATTTGAATAATTTTTTTGACAGAACGTTAACCCTCTGACACAATAACACGAATTAAGGACGTCATAGTAATTATCATAATCATAATCTGCACAAAAATATCGAACACCGTTATAATCTGGCTAAATCCAAAACGTAGGTATCAGTTACGCAAACAGCATAGGATTACTAAGATTACAATTAATTTGTTATCATATAATCATTGTTTTATCAATTCATTCCCGTCCCTGAATTAATATAAGCTAAAAGAATATTCAATTTAATTAGTTAGTTGAAGACAAAATGGCGATGTGGGGTGCAGTATTTTTGTTGGCTGTTGCTGGCACCACGGTAAATATTTCATGAACATTATAAGGGTTGAATGTGTGGTTAATGTGATGTGCAATAACTTCGTTTTGGAAGCATTTGGGTAGGTAGGAAAAGTGCTGTGTTAAAATTTTCGTTTAGAAAACTGTTTAGTCGAATGATGATTGCCGTAGGCGTTTTTACCAAGCAAACATTTTTGGTTCCTTTGAGGTAGTATAATGTAGTATTTAGTACGATAGTATAACGCACCTTTAGGATTCTTGAAAAGTGATGGTTAGCATTGCACCTTCATAAGTAGTGCAGCATCGCGGGTATCCGTCGATTTTTCTGTAGGTGCCGGTTTTCCGAAATTATTTCGTGGTTATTGGCCGGGATCCTTATAGTACAGGACCAAAGAATTTCAGGTCCCAAGCGACTAAGTTTTCGAATGACAAAATTATCTAAACTAGGTCGTGATGATATTACGCGGTCTTTTAATTTTGTTAATTGTAATCCACCGCTTTGTCTATCTTAAAAAAAAATCGACTTCATTAGGCGTACCTAACGTAAAAGCTTAAAGTTTTAAGAAGCGGCCAAACTGCGATAAGGGTTTTTATTTACTAATCTTTTATTTATACGTTTCTGAACTCTGAAGCCAAGCTTCGGATTTTTTTTTAAGTGGCCCTTGCTATTTCATTTCAAAGGTTTGTGTGTTGTAACCGGTTAACTATGATTGTTTTTCAGAATCTAAAAGCTTAATTAAAACTTTCAGGTGCTGGCTGAGCCCAGTTTAACCTTCCCTGAAGTTGCTAGAGGTAAGCCATTTAGGTTTTTACTTATCTTATTGACTAATAACTATTCATTTATTAGTTGTAATTATGTCCTTAATTAAAAATTAGAGACGGCAGACTGATCTTATCGTATCATACTTATCAACATGTGTACAACACGTTCTTATAGAGTGTTATCCTTATATCTTACAAGTCATCGAAATCTTAGATGAACTGCCAAATAAGATACATAATTCATAATTAATAAAAAAGTATTTTTTTTAAGTTGTCATCAGTCAAATGCCGCCCTGCTTAATTTGATATACCAATTTATGTAAACTTTACCTATCTGCAACTTGTATCACAAGCCGTGATACATTAAAAAAAACCTATCACGGTTAGAAAACTTACAACCCTGAAGACAATAGCTAAAAACTTTCTGAACGTAATTTGAAACACTACTTCATATCGTTTGTGAAAGTAACTCTGTCTGTCTGTCTGTTACGCTTTCACGTCTAAACCACTGAACTGATTTAAATAATTTGGTACAGAGATAGAGTTGACCTTGAGAAAGAACATAGAATAGTTTTTATCCCGGACTTTTGAAGAATTCTCTTGGAAACACGATATAACCGAACTCTATGCGGGCGAAGCCGTGGACGGAAGATAGTATAAAAAAAAAATAAAGTATAAGATAGTAAAATATGAGCAGTTTGATGATATTGACATTTTCTCCCAATAGGTCCATCCCGTATCGTGTCAGGATGGGAGGCCGAGGTGGGTCAGCTTCCTCATCAGCTGTCGCTCCGTATGGTGAGCCCGGGAGGTGACGTGTCATCCTGCGGAGGCACCATCATCCACTCCCAGTGGGGTTTGACTGCCGCTCACTGCACTGCTGGGTCAGTTTATTGACAATCTAGATACCTACTTAAGCATACAACAAAGGGTTGTGTTAGTTACGCTTGGTGGGGACCCGTGGAAAGGACATGGGTTAGTTTTAATCCCTATACGTCATCCGTACGGGAAGGCATCCCTCGGAACGCGCGTAAACCGCGCACGGAAACTTCTCTGCAATCTTAACCGATTAATTCAAGAAATCATCAAAACAGTATATTGCATTGACCCTACTTTTGCCACCTGGCAACTTGAGTTGATATACATAGACGTAAGTGCCTCAAGACTTGTTTTTGTTTTTCCGTAGACGTGTCACGATCGTCATCCGCGCTGGTACTGTGAACCTCACTCAGCCGTCAGCCATCTTTGAAACTGAGAAGTACTACAACCACCCCCTTTACAACGAAGCTTTCGCGTGGATCGTGCAGCCCAATGACATTGGTCTCCTTGAGTTCGGCAGGGCTCTCGTTTTCAGTGGTAAGACCATCATCGTACCTACTCTGTCTCCGTAGTATTGATATCAGTATTCTTGTCAGTCTATGAAAAATGTCTTTTACCAACTGTTGTGTGATCTATATTTCAACATACTTATGGCCAGTTTATCGGATACTGAAAATAAAGTGACGGTTACTGTTAAAGTCTCTGATATAGCCTATTGGAAACTATTTGACCGATAAACTATAAGTGTCACAGGTCTTAAATAGCAATACCTGGCAGAAATTATGAGGTGCCTTTATCTGGCACAAACTATCAGACAGTTAACTGACACTTTATGTGGCTGTATGGTATAGTTCTAATTTATTTTTATCTCTATGTTATAGACACCATCCAACCCATCAGGCTGCAGAGGACAGCTGGTAAGGATGACGTGTATGAGAACGCTCAGGCTGTCGCCAGCGGCTGGGGACGTACCTGGACTGGAGGTAAATATACTTCCTTCTAAGATAATCGATAATCCATTACCTTTTATTTCATGAAACCCGTAACACTGATTTACCTACCTTACTATATAGATGAATTCTTTTAACATAGGTATATCTACACCGATGGGAAATCGTCTAATGACTCCTCCTGCTCTGGGTTAGCAGCGGTGAGGGAGTGTCAGACTCTTACTGACTAAAACCCATCATGTTCCTTCATAGGCCTTTTATGTACTAGGGCCGCATTTAAAGCATAAACCTTTTGTTTTTTATCTACCCCCTAAAAATATCCTCGTAAACACTGTTTATGTCATTATAACTATTCAGGCTCTTCTCCCGAGAACCTCAACTGGGTGTACCTTCGCATCACGACCAACGCCGACTGCTTAGCCGCCTTCGGAGGCAGCAGCATCATCCAGGCCTCCACCATCTGTGCCAGGGGCTACAACGTTACCAGCCAGTCTACTTGCCAGGTAACAGGAATACTGTTGTCTACTACATTTCTCAGAACTTGGAAATGACTTACTAAAAAATCGTCAACAATCAGACATATTTGGATCTCTTAAAACGCCACGAAAATAGATTAAAACTTTATATAATATTGAAAGTTCTTTTTTTAAATGTTATGTTGATAACCTATTTCGCCAGTAAGACTCGCGAAACCTCTTTGGCTTTTTTTTTGTACTTACTAAAAATATTGTTAATTTATCCAGGGTGACAGCGGTGGCCCTCTGACCACAATCGACATCGACGGCAAAGTCTCCCAAGTTGGAGTCACCTCCTTCGTCTCCGGAACTGGTTGCCACACTGATTTCCCTGCTGGTAAGCATATATTCTGGAACTTTCCTCTATATTTTAGCATTTTATATTTTGCCGTCCATGGCTTAATTTAGTTTTGATACATTTTACACTGGTAGCTGTTGTTACTAAAGAAAAATTTTCTAAAATCTATACAAGCTGTTGATTTGCATCCGTGCCATAGTCAAGGACGTAATTATGCTAATGATTCTCGACCCAAATCAACCAAAAAATTGGTACGTAATTTTTTTTTAATTATTTTTTTTCCGAATTCCGTCTATGTCATCTAGCCGTATTTAAACTTGGCGTGTGTGTTACTGGCCTTAAAACCGTGCTGCGCCCTCACACAAACGCAAACACAAAGAATACGCAACGATCATTCGTAAATTTCATTCATAAAATTGGATTACTTCTGAAATACTACGACATTACAATGACAAAAAAAGCAGTGCATATTAGCTATTTCCCGTCTACTGTAATTCCAATCGATTATTTACGTACTTTATGTCCTCCTCCTGAACTATGGCACAAATGCAAATCAACACCTTGTATATTCCAAAATAGTTATTACTATAAGTAATACGATCTATTTTGGAATACATCGAGTTTTGAGAATTAAAGTCGATTGATTGATGGTATTTATTAAAAAATCTTCAATTTCAGGTTTCGTCCGCCCCGGTTTCTACCACGAATGGTTTGAACAGTTGACCGGCATCAACTTCGACTGGGACTACGAAGAGCCTGCCACCACCACCGCGGCTCCCGAGTCTGAGGAAGTCACAACCACCGAACCTGAATCTGAGGAAGTCACCACTGCTGCTCCTGAGTCGGAAGAAGCTACCACCACTGCCCCTGAAGATGATGATGATGATGATGATGAGGAAGACGTCGCCACTACCCCAGCCCCCGAGGAGGATGATGATGCCACCTCTGAGTCTCCCGAGGAATCCTCTGAATCCAGCTCTTCTTCTTCTTCTTCTTCTTCTGAATCAAGCAGCTCCTCCGAATCCAGCCAGTCTTCCGAATCGTCGGAAGATTAAAAACTTCCTAAACTACTCAGTTTTTAATAAATAGAACTAACTTCTTATGTCAATCAACTCAACATAATGTTTTACATGTCATCTATTTATAATTAAATAAAAATTCTCGTTTTGTATAGTGTTATTATGCAAGTCTTTTATTTCGATCACTGAATGCAAGAAATCAAATTAAATTAAATGAAGCATTATTCAGAAGTTGTTATACTTGATGAAAGTCAGAACTTATCTGTAACTTTTGTGAAGTTTAGCTCGAAAGGGATTAAGGTAAAGCTACAGGTGGTTAGGGCTCCTAAGATAGGAACCTTCTTTCCGAATAAAGGAAAAAGTATATTGTGTAAAAAGAAAATAGGTCAAACCTGTATGGAAACGTCCAGAAACAATAGTGATGGCATGATAGAAACTAGTTCTAAATTCAAAATTCAAACTGCGTGTGCACTCTAGCCTCTAGAGACCGCAGATGTAGGGGTCATCAGAGGTCAGAGTCCTCTTGGTTGCCACAATTTTGTGACCTATTTCCAAAGTGCCGGTTCTTGCAAGCCTATTCATACGAAAAATACATCGTTCATGTTCTTTTCTCAGAAATATTTTGGGAAAATATTAAAAATAATATTTAAATAGCAGACACATTGAATTCAATATTCCATACAATAAAATATCACCTCATTAACCCTTAACATTAGTGTCAACTTTTTTTCAACCAATATAGAAAATGTCGACTATATTTGCGTGACGTATCAGTATACACATAACTCTATATACGTTTTCGTGCTAAATCGGGTTCGTAGAAATTCTTATCCTTAACTAAAAATTCTAACTAGCAGCGCAAAATTAATACACAGCGTTAAGTTCTTTGTTTCATTGTCCAGTATTAAGTAACACAGTTCGAGTCTCGCTAGGCCTAACCTTACCCCAATCGATGTTAACGTCTAAGGGTCCCTTTAAACCAAATCTAGTAAATTGAATACCACATACGCTGTAAAAACAGCTCTTTGTAACCAAAACTTACGTATTCTATTACCTTTTTGTAAATTGAGGTGGTTTTAAGCAATATTTTCTTGAATTTTGACGGACAGGTGAGTCGCCGGTCGCGTGTGATGGGAAATCGCACGGAAATAAAAATAGGCGCATGGTGCTACAGCGTCGTATTGCAGTGGCGGTCTACGGCGCATGCGTTGAAGTGTTGCAAGCGTAGAAATTTATTTACCCCTGGTTGATATGTTTTATTGAGTTCTTTTGTGTTTGTATGTACAGTAGTATGTACAGTATGGCGCTGAAAATGTATGTGAAAAGTAAAGAGAGATTGTAATGTGATTGTCTGTAGGTACTTATCAGTTTTATTACACTTCAAGAGGAAAAATATTAAAACAAAAAGATGTTGTTTCAGGAGTTCTTTTGGAGGATGAGTGTATTACTTTTGCATATATAATAAGAAAATTAGCTTTAATAGATGTTTTTGGAATATTGTGTACATTCTATAAATTATCAGTTCTAATTGACATATTGAAATGTAATGACCATAGAAAAATCTGCATATCATCAATTTAATTAAAAATACCTATAAAAAGGGAGACTAACAATTGATGGCAACACACAATTGCAATTGGCGCGCGCGCGAATCGCCCTTCCAAATCAACATGGCGAACGCTCGGGGAGCGCGCCTCGTCTCATAAAACAACCGGAAAATCTCATTCTCACGTCACTACACGTATTTATAATTTCAACGAATCGTCCACGGATAAAATGTTATAGTGTCCGGTCTACGGGTGTGTTTAGTGAATTCTTTTGTGTACAAAGTGAGTTATTGTTTATTGCATGAGTGGTTCTCATGGAGTGCCTGACGCACGGGACGATGGACGCGATTCACCTGCCAGCACCGAACAGCTAACGTAAGAATTCAAAATCAAAGTTAAATATTGATAGCAACTAAATACACTATCACTCATGTAGGTATGTCTCCCGAAATTCGCCGTAGTCAATATATTTTCTGAGGAACGTTTGAGTATGCATAATGAAGGTTTTACCGCACCCCTAATGGCAGCCCTTGGTCGGAACAAATGGTGTCTGTAATGTTACTGGCGTGGTTTGCGAACAATGTTGACACACCAGCGCTAATCAATGGAATCATAAGGATTCATTTGAACTTCGTCACATTTATAAATACGTTGTGATTTGGTCAAATTCTGAATATACGGATATGAGTCAAGGGAAATATTTTGAGTTTTGTTAAAGAGACTTAAAAAGAAAGACAATGATGCCTAAGTTCACTTTCTTGACTCATAATTTTTCCTGAAACACAGTTTAATGGAAATATGTTTCAGAAAAAATAAAACAATTTGTTTAGATTTTCTGAAAAGTAGGTATGACAGGTACAGGTGATTCAAAAGTTATTTAAATGCAAGGAAAACGGAAAATATTTAAATACAGTATAGCTGACAAGGCTGACATGTTTTTAGAATACTTCATGATAATAGTCGTAGATTTAGTTTCTTCTTCTTCTTTCTCCTACCCTGTTCCCAAATTTTACTTGGGGTCGGCGCAATATGTCATTTTCTTCCATTTCCCCTGTCACTCGTCATACTGACACTCACTCCCTTCCTATTCATATCATCTTTCAGGCAATCCATCCATCTTTTCTTAGGTCTTCCTCTTCCTCTCCATCCATCTACATTCATACTTAGCACACACTTTGTTGCATGCGTATCATCCCTCCTCATTACATGCCCATACCACGACAATCTTCTACTTCTCATCTTTTCTGTAACTGGCGCTACTTAGTTTATTGATCTGCAAATGCGATACAAACATAATTTGACGCTTTTACATTTAGAACCGTAGACATAGATGTATTATCATTAGAAACAGGAGTTCACATCGCCATGAAATGTTTTTAATGATGCGATGAAAGCCATTCATGCTGACGAGCCCGCAGCTGTCAACAGCACTATAAGTTCGGCCATTCAGAGAATGCGTTCCTGACACGTCGCGATTGAACTGACGACGTAACTTTGCAATGGCGTTGCAGTTACGATAAAAATATTTTTGCTGGTTGTTTACCGTTTTAACAATTGAGGAGCATTAAAACAACATTATTATATCAATAATCAATGAATGTAGTTACGTCGTCAGTTCAATCGCGACGTGTCAGGAACGCATTCTCTGAATGGCCGAACTATAGTCTAACATTAGGTACTTACATACTGTAACAATTTGTCATTATTGTCTACAAGTTTTCAAAACTAGAAATATGCTGTCTATCATCATCCTCCTAGCCTTTTCCCAACTATGTTGGGGTCGGCTTCCATTCTAACCGGATTCAGCTGAGTACCAGTGCTTTACAAGAAGCGACTGCCTATCTGACCTCCTCAACTCCTCAAATATGCTGTCTATGTTATCTATAATATCTACGAGTAGTCATACATAGTAGTCATACATGGTAGTCATGAACGAATCGGTATGTGTTGTCCAATAAGTGGTACTTCACAATCAAAGATAGCAATGTAAATCAAGTGATCCATGAATGTGCATAGAATGCTAGATGCTGATTCAAAATCTAGCGAAGTAAACAGCACATTTGCAATAGGCTAGTTTCCTAAAAAATAATAATTAGTCCGTCTTGTAGATTGTCCAAAATTAAGCGATACGTATTTTTTCTTTTTTAAATTGGATCAGAACTTGTTAAGATATAGCGTGTTAAAGTTGAGTGTGACGTCACAAGTTGCTACAATTTTCAGGACACTGTGACGTAAAAGGCCCCCACTCCTAATTTTTGAAGTGTATTATCTTTGTCATTTTATGTTTAATTAAAAAAAGAAAAAATACGTATCCAATGGACACTACCCTATTGCACGAGTATAAATACGAATCTCAAACAAACTGGCGACGTACCTAATCCTTCTGTTTGTAGTTAATGTTAATTCAAACTTCATCTACCTATTCAAATTAAGCTGAACAATACTGCTGAACTTTCGAACGTCAGTATTTCAAAAAGACAAATTCCTTTCAGAAGCAAGAAATAGGTAACCCCAATCATTAGGATTCTCAGCCAGTCTTTTGTATTTGAAGCTAGTTATGTTATTGAAGGACCACAAGTAGGGGTAGTAGGTATACTTAGTGGAATCCCCTTTTCTTGTTTAAAAGGCCTAGTACGATCGTAACGTTAACGATTATTAGGTCATTATTAAAGTTATCTTAAAGCAAAAGAAGGATCGGAGCATCGTCTTGACTTTTCCCATGAAGGTTTCAGGATTTTTCCAAAAATCTTTCGTGACATCAAGAGTCTCCCATTGGCGTAGCACAAGATATTGTTGTTGGGCGAATGAAGCCAGTGTGTCAGTCAAGCTGGCGGGCTGCCAGTAGACGACGTTACGACTCAGACGGCGTCGACGTCACCTTTGCGTAAAAATCCATACGTATTGTGTAACGCGTGTGCTTGCGGCTCCCGCGTCACTGGCTTGAGGATGAGTAGATAGAAAATCTTATACTGTATAGGATATATGACGTAGATATGAAAATTTGATGTATAGGATAAGATGTATAGGATGGGCATATTGATGCCATTGAATATGGACATGAGAGATAAGTTTTACGTACATACTTGTTTGATGACTGAAACCAGTAAGGATAATAAGGAAAGTTAAGTCTGCAAAAAAATCTTCTCGAAGTGTATGATTGACCGGCGTGAAAAGGTGCACGTATTATTCATTTTTAGACCGGGTTTATGGCTATTATTTTCTCGACTGAAAACAAGAACATTATCACAAACCAAAATATCCACGAATGGACGTCAAACGCCTGCTTAAAAAGATTGTCGCGGTATTGTAGACAAATTAGGTCTGTACAGATAGATTGAAATACAGTCCACATTTGTAAGATAATGGAAAAGTGTGATATTCATTAGCGTTAACTATGTTTGAATTCAAGAGTTTATACGGAAGAGCAATTTTTTGAGTTCGCGCCAATTTGGCAGCGTGGGTCTGCCGCGTACAATAATGTCGCCAGCTACATCTAGAACCTAGCCTTTGTTACATGATTAAATATCAAAAACAAATACAAATTGCGGAAACAACCGGTCATTTGTTTTTCTATTTCTCATTTAGCTGTTTACAAGGTTTTATTGGTTATTCTCCCCAATAAAACCTTGCTTGCTAGGCCTCGTTGGTCTAGCTGTCGCAAGTGCGGCTGCTGAGCACGAGGTCTCGGGTTCGATTCCCGAGTCGGGCCGAAATCGCTTTGTGGGTTTTAGAAGACTTTCACAAAGCAGCCCGGAGCCTGGAAGCTGGTGATTGATACACCCGTGCATCGGAGAGCACGTAAATGTCGGTCCTGCGCCTGATCTCTCTCCGGTCGTGTCGGATTACCGTCCCATCGGGCTATGAGAGTGAAGGAGTAGGGAGTGCACCTGTGTCTGCGCAAATGCTCGTGCACTATAATATGTCCTGCGCAGCTGGCTGATCTCCTTAAATGAGAACAGCCGCCGTAGCCGAAATCGGCCGTGGACGCCATATTGGTTATTCTGGTCTGCTTCAGAATATAGCGAACATCAAATTATGGTCTGACCGTTTTTTGGTGCAGTACTGTCAGTCAGTACGTCAGTCAGTAAAATGCTGTTTTTCTTTGAAAATTGATAGTCGTTAATTTTACAAAAGATTGCCCCCTATAGTTTCGTTATCTGGAAATATGGTAATCGATACAGACAGACTTATGTCTGTGAGAATGAATTAACTAGTGCGATTACTGGAAGCCTATTAACATTTCAGCCTAGGATAGTCGGAAAACCCAATTATATTCATCTTGAAAGCTTTGCAGTGTTTTCTTAGACACTTTCTATCCTTTGCTAGACAGTAAACCCTTCAGAGGGATTACGCTCACTGGGTCAGTCGATGTCGACATTATTTGATAGAACTACCGTCTAATTTATCGCCATCTGGTTAAATGATATAAATTTTTTATTATTAGTTCATTGTAAGGGCACTACGAACGTTATATTACCTAAACACGATGTAGGGCTTCTCTACTTTATATTAACTAGAGTAGAAAAAATAACATTACCTATTTATATTTTCTAACGAAAACTATAACATTTTGTAGGAATCATTCGTCTTGTCATTTCCTAGCTACACCGTTTACATCATTGACAATTCTCCACTTTGCAAATGTATGTGTTGTGCTCAATAGATTTGTGACTAGAACTAAATGTACTTTAGTTTATTTTAGTAACAATCTACACTGATATATTTAGTTCACAGCTATAAATACTGTATTCCTTTTGATCGCGAACTTTCGTTTAACGAATGAGCTCAAAAATAAGCTCAGATGTAACGAGTCTGTCTAGCACGCGTCACTAGTAGGTTTCCCCTTTAATATAATGTTGGAATAGGATTAAGTAAAAGTGATAAATTAATACAATATATTTTAAATGTAAGTGTATTTAACAGAAGTTGTATTAAATCAATACAGATACGGTTTATGAGAAATGCATTAAGTAAATTTAGTTCGATACGTTACGAATTTGAAATCAGTTCTATATTAAGCATTGGTATTGATTTAATGCGTTGAAGTAAATCGATTATTACCTTTGCAGTAGATTAACTATGTGGACCTTTACACATAGAAAAATATATTATAAACAAGTGTAGTATACAATAATAAAGATTTCATCCACATCTTGCACAGATAAATAAAAACGCCACTGGGTTACTGAGTCGGGACACATGCCAAAGCAAACGAACCTACATACTTCATGCTCGACTTTTGTTCGACGCCATCATGTCTGAGAGCGCTTAAAAGAAACTTTGCCTTGTACGTACATAAATAATGAAGCGACAGAGCTGGTGGCATCGTCTTTTATGATAGTATCAAGGATAATTGACTGTTGGAGCTCGTAAAGGAATATGGGAATTTTCCTGTTGGCACCCACCGTGGGACCCGTGCAGACTTTTGGCGCCCAACACGCTTGCATTTTTAATGTTGACTTTGAGAATAATGTTATTTGCATATGAAGTATAATAATAACATATTGCAAGAAGATGGATCTTTTAGAAGATAAGGTTGTCGTAATCTACCGATGAGCAGTAATTAATTGCTCATTTATTTAACGATATCTCGCACCCAATGTGCTTCATTTCATAAACTGCTTTTATCTAGGAAAGCTATGAATTAACTTCTTCGAAGTATGATTCAATTTGAAACAGCTAAAGGTATTACTAATTCTGATTTATTTGCCACTTTCATGCTAGATTATATTTAATCACAAAGTTGTTTTGACTTCGCTTCTGAAAAATGCTCTAGCTTAAAGACAGGTATTATTCAGCAATCTGTAGAACTTACAACGTTAACGGGCCTCATTAGTTTCCTTAACAGCCGCCCCACGGGGACTAATTTCGGCTTGACACACAATTCCACGCGGATGTTTGCTCGGGACCCATCCTGTTTACAGCTTTAGATGTATCGTCATCTACTTCTGTGTACGATAATCAGCTTGTATGTTTCTCGCTAAGTATTCATATAGGTTATATTTGTGTTTTAAGTGGCAATTTTTCCTCAAGTAGGTACGGAAAAAGTCAGATTTTTAAATCGTTGCAAATTGGCATATTTATTAATACCTGCAGTTTTTCCGCAGTTTGCTCTCGTGACCTATTGAAATTATTTCGCGGAACTTAAAAAAATCCCAGAATAGCCATCACCAGGGTTTTGCTCTTTTCATTTAAGAACAGTCAAGGCATGACAATCAATAAACCAACCACGCTTTCCTATTGTGATCCTTATATAGTTAATTATAAGTAGGTAGGTATAAGATGTCAGTACTCTGTTTAGAAGTTTTACTTGGAAGAAGGGTGATACTCCACCTGGTTAAGTTTCAGTGTTCTAATGTTACAAAGTAAGAAGTTAGTTATGTTTGTTGTAGTGTCGGGACGCGGGCAGAATGTGCATAAGTAACATTGCTGTACAAAGTCACTGCTAAAGAAATAGCTAAAGAAATTGTAAAAATTTATTCTGCACAATACTTTTGCGCAGTTTCTTCAAACTGGAAAGAGCAGAATCGCTGTTACCTATCGACTGATTATTGTCTTCAAAATCACGAAGGTAGCAATTAGTAGCAACCTATGGCAGCTGGTGCCAATTAGGTAGCAACTCTCTGTATGTATTTTGAGGGAAAATAGGAGGAGTGGCAGCAATTCTGTTACACACAACATTCCACATAATAGTGGTGAATTATTAATTAAGCTACATTATAATTCTGAATACCTTACCCTAAGTATAAACAAACATAGCCTTTCTTTAAGTTTCACTATACAAGGTGTTGATTTGCATTTGTGCCATAGTTCAGGAGGAGGACATACAATACGTAAATAATCGATTGGAATTACAGTAGATGGGAAATAACTAATATGCACTGCTTTTTTTGTCATTGTAATGTCGTGGTATTTTCGAAGTAATCCAATTTTATGAATGAAATTTATGAGTGATCGTTGCGTATGCTTTGTGTTTGCGTTTGTGTGGGGGTGCAGCACGGTTTTAACGCCAGTAACATACGCGACAAGTTTAAATAAGGCTAGATGACATTTACGGAATTCCGAAAAAAAATTAAAGAAAAAAAATTACGTACCAATTTTTTTATTGATTTGGGTCGAGAATCATTAGCATAATTACGTCCTTGAATATGGCACGGATGCAAATCAACAGCTTGTATAATTCTAAAAAGCCCCGGCTAATACGTTGATAAGCATTTCAAAAGACTGATGACTCACTTCAGGTTCGATATCCGCGTTCAATATCAAGTACGTACCCTTCAAAATTGAGGTCCCTTGTCCCTTGTCGCCAAGAGCTGCCCTCGCCAACACGGCCACATAAAAGAAAGCCTTGGCATTAATTTTCTCAAAGCTTTTTGCTAAACATAATAGAATAATACCGGCTTCCGAACAATTCACAGTTTTAATGATTTTCGAGATAGGGTTGAATGTTGAATTGTATTTGATTTACGTGAACTTCTTTGAAAGAAGGACGTAAGAAAACTGTAAGCCACCTCTCTTTATCGTGCTAAAAATATAATAATATATAATGTTTTGGCCTGAAAACTATAAGGACTACAAACTTTGTTTCGACATTTCTATACGGCTGGTTGCTGTGCCAACTAAAACTAAGGCAATCGATTAAGAAACTTTTTGTCCAAAAAGAATATGCACCCTTAAAATAAATATAAAGATTCCCGCATAAGTATAGCCAATATTAGAGAGAGAATATATTTTTCGAATATTACTTTCCATAGGTATGTAATGTAAATTTTAAATGACATCCTGACCAAATAAAAAATGGGAGCGCTACAATTTAGTCGTGAATATAAAAAGGCTCGTTTAAAATAATAAGCCGGCGCGCGGAGGGGAAAGGCGTTTAGACTCTCAGCTGAGTAACGCTCAGCTGGATTTATTGTTATCAGCTGTAACGCAAGCCGCATGATAAACAGCCTCGCAATGTAAGTCAAACAGTAAATTAACTTCGTGTGACTTACGAAGTTCGTACGATATTTCTTGGTATTATACAGACTAATAAAATACTGGAGCATTTTGAATTTCGAGGTTTACCTAGACCCCACTTATTATCCAAAAGTGTAAAGTAATATTTTTTATAAGGTTTTGGTAAAAAGTAAACTGTATGAATATTTTTCACATTGAACCAAAGTTATTGTACAAAAGAATGTTACGCACAAGTAATTAAATAAGAGTTATTACGGCTCTTTCATTAAATTGCTACATTTATATAACGCTTTTGCATACTTACAAGTGAAATACGGCCATTCCTCCGTTTTTGACGCAAAAGAATTCTAATGGGGCTTTGACCTAAGGTCTAAAAATAGATGGCGTTGATAAGCTAATCGCGACGGTGGGCCGCGATACAAGTTAATCATTCCTTGTATTGTGAAATATTAGTTTTACCTATATTTTGTATTGTACCTCAAACAATTGGATAAAAATATCGGATAGTCATTTGTCGATCATTGAGCTATATGTCGGTACATCGGTATATGTTAGGGAACTGTGAACGATGACTGTAAAAAAGATATTCATTTGATCCTTCCTGATTAATTCACTTGCTGTATTATGTTCTTTTAAAAATTCGTCGCCATGCGCCATCATCTTCAACAGTTGATTCTCTGTATCACCATATACAGTGGTTCACGCCGACCTTTCAGCTATCGATTTTGTACACCAAGTGAACGTCGTGGTTTGTTTTAAGCTTGGAGCATATAAATAACCGAAGACGCCATGAGCACTCTCTAGGCTAGGCTAAGGCTCAGCTCCAAATTTGGCGCTTAGGGTTCGAGGGAACACTACAAATAAAGATAGCTCACTAGTGCATTCACAATGATATTGCTACGCCGTGCCGTGTCGTGAACAAACGAAAAAATTGTCGTAAACACTACACCTCAGGCGAAAAAGTACAAAAAAGTTTCAGGCAGCACAATGTGAACAACAGATAATGATAGCTCTCATGCATTTACTATCACATCGGTACTCACGAACATGGCAAAATAGTCAAACGTACGTAATCTTCAACAGGACGCCCAACATGCCATATGAGAAAGAGCGGCGTTTTCATACCTTTGTCAAATGTGAAGGCACGGCAATGACGTGTCCAGTTGGTTGAATAGTCTAAGGTTTTAACTGATCGCCGTCTTTATAGACCTGCCTTGACATTATCTTCATCATCGCGGACTAATAAACTTGGAACGAAGATATTTTTGTTTTTTAAAGCGACGTCGTCGGTGGCTGAAGGTATTTATCTAGGCCAGTCTTTAACTGCTGTTCTGTCTTCTATCTTTTTATTACTTTTCTTGTGGTAACCTTTTTTGACTAGCATTTCTTTTTCTTAATCTAGTTTTCTATCCAAATTGTTCTTTTGGGCAGGAGTTATGCAGATTCAACTAATATTTATGTCAAAATCAATAACGCCACTAAGTAGGTATTGTCACGTACATATGACATGTTCTGTTCTTATAAATCACTTCAATATTTCATACGTATAATTTAAAGATATATGTAAAGCTTTGGTTTCCTAGTAAAGCGGTGCCGTCATATAGCGGCCGTAATACAGCGGTGAAAGACGTCACCAGAACGTTGTCTATGTAAACAAAATGGGGCAGTTTCCTAGAGAGCGGTAACTGACACCGTAACTTCAAAAAGCGTCGTCGCCGCCATTTGCATGACGGCCGTCTTGACGGTGTCAGATAGTTTGGTGAACGTTTTATTGAAAGCGGTGAAGCTTTTTTAATACGTATTTGTGTTTTTTTTTCGGAACAACGTCAAAAATTAGTTACAACTCTTAGAGCAGCGAGGACGACGAAATTTTAATAGATTTCGTTCGTAACCACGAAGCAATATATAATATAAAAATAAAGATTATAGAAAAAGTCAACTAAAACAGAATTGGTGTCGTGAAATTTGAGAAATATTAAATAAAACAGGTTAGTAAGTATGATACAACTAACAAAAAGTTTATGACGGTGTGTTAAAACGGCCGTGGAACTTTCCGCATGTCATCACCGTAAAGACGACCGTCTATTTGCGTCCGTAATATGACGGCCGCTATATGACGGCACCGCTTTCCTAGGAAACCCAAGCTTAAGTGGAATAACTGACACATGTAGTATTAATTCGTAGAATTCTAGTCTGTAAGTTATGTCAAACTGTGGTATGGTAGCAATCAGTTTCGCGGAACCGTCATCCAGAAATGGACAGTTATTTCCAATCATTAATTTGGTTGTGACATTTAGATAAATGCGGTTTTGAGCGTCCTACGCTACTGCCGTTTGGTAATATTTGTGGGTGAATCCCAGTGCATACGTCAGAGCTTTGTGTAACGTTAATAGACGGCCATTATGACGTAGGTAAAAGGCCATTTTGATTTCAGAGGCATTGTAAACCTTAATATTTAATATTAGAAAGGGTTGGTTTTAGTTTTCATTTAGCAAGTTTCAGTTAAGAACAACGGGTTGAACCTTTGCGTCACCTTGTAAAAGTTTTAATTTCAGACATTTTATACCTTGGAATAATAACTTTTAAAGTTTTAATGATTGATGTATTATTAGAAAGTCAAGTTAGGAAACAATGGCACTTTTAATTCACTTTTTTTAATTATTTGTGGCGCCCAACGTGGGACCGGCTTCACTTTACAATGTAACAGAACACCTTGATTAACGTGTAGAAATAACATTTGACCAACTATAGAAAAGTGTTTATAGCGACTATATTTGAATTTAAAAGTAATTATTGTTGATATAAAGCTTACGTTTCAGAATTAAAGCTGCCATCAGAAACTCATCGTTGAATGGCTTATGATGACGTTTATTCTAATTACATTATCGCTCAGCCCTGTAGCCGAGACTAATGACGACTATTATAAACAAAGCTGAAATCGATAACGTATTGTGTACAGAAACATACAGGTTACATTATGTGTAGGTCTGCTTTTGTTTACACAGAAGCACAGATTTCAATCATAACTTCAATATGGTGGCTTCAATATGGAATAAAGAAAATAAACGATAAAGGAAAATTTTAAATGCAAGAAATACGGGTATTAAAAAATAATGTTTCCTGTTTGAGCTATCATCGGAAACAAGAAAATCCTACGGCGACTTTCCTTTGATATACCCTGATGTGCTTAAACTTATCAAGCGAATGTTCATTCTAACTACTTAGTAAGAACAACGAAAGACTTGTGTTTACATTAAAATAATTTGTTAAAGTTTGCTATGTATGCTACGAAAGTATGTCTAATTCTAGCTCTGGTTATTTCCTTTCTTCGATTTTTATAACCACACCCTTACAAAGAGCCTTGTCATACTCACCAAGCAAAGGGGTATCTAACGCATGTCACCCATAAAATTTACGACACTAACTACAATACCCTCTGTAAAACCTAAGCATGGCCACCATGGTATAGCCTTGACCGTTAGATGCAGTGGGTGTGCCTCGGACACCATACAAGTGCCGTATAACCCTTTGCGTCATACAGTGCTGTGCCAAATTACCACCGAGAAGGTCATGGACGGAAAAAGGATTGATTTATTTAACGCCGATTGGATATGCGTCAGAATTCTCTAGAACAGAATTTTATCTATGTTGTCTTCGTTTGGTAGATGGGAAATATTTCCTGAGTGTCAGATTCTTAATGACTTAAACACACGATAGATGTTTCGTCTGAAGACCTTTGTATAACCCTTATAAGCAATCCCGCAGCTTCAGCAGGATTTAAAAAATGCAATGGATTGCAATGGGATTGAAAAAATCGATAATAATATAAAAAAACAATGCGTGGTTCATACGAATGTATGAACGTATATTTGTCCTAGACTAGATGTCTGGCCCGAATTTCAATAAAGCAACAAAAAGCAATTATTCAGCCGACATTTACAAATTACAAGATACTATCTTTTCTTTTCTGCTAAGCTATTAAGGTTTGTCCTATTTTTATTAATTAAAACACTATCTAGAAAAGGCAGATTAAGTAAACTGTTGCTCCATTATAACAGGATTAATTATTATTATTTTTCTTAACTAATACAATAAAGGGGACACTTTTTTGCCTAAGGCCTAAAGGCTCCGAAAGTTCACAACCGATTTGAAAATTTCTTTCACTGTTGAAAAGCTACTCTATCCCCGATTATATAGGCTATTTTTCCGCTCACGGTAAAAAGTTTCCCCAGGACACGGGTGAAACAGTGGGAAAACCACTACTGCTTTTGTATAAAAACATTGTCAGCATTTTGTACGAACTCCAGGGTATCAAAACAGATACTCTCAGGTACACGAGCACTCACAATTTCAATTCAATTTGCACCGATGCACTGAAACGAAACCTTCCAACTGACCAATGTAAATGTTAGGTAATATCGAACACTTTTACTCGTAGTAACCCTACTACGAGTACGAGCAAGGAGGAATTAATGATGAGCGGAGATGCCATAAGGCAGGTAGATCAGGTGCCTTCTTCTAGGTCAAGTAACACACGACAGGTGATCAAGACCATCAGTTACTAGAAATCTATAGCAATCTTAAGATTGGTCCTGATGAGTCGGGTTGCAAAGAAGACGTATCAAGGCAGAGCTAGTAACGTTCCTCTTAACCTAAACTCCCGCAATTTGGTGCTCTACTTACTTAAGAGATTTTGCTCGATGACATCTCCGCTAGTCATTTTGTTCTCCATGGTTAGGACCTTAACATAGAATACCCTGTGTTTACCGCGTGGAAAACTACTTACGTGATTAATAACATGTTTTATGAACGGCACGTGTTTCCTTGCTGTAAAGTTTTATAGCTGACATTCTGTTGTTGTTCGAACTTTATGTAGGTACCTATATGCATCGTAATCTGCCTAGCCTTTCCCCAGTTATATTGGGGTCGATTTCCAGTCTAAATAGGTGCAATCAGGTACGAAGTTGCAATCTTTTTGCGTTTATAATGGTTGTGTAACTTTTGATACCGAATTACATGCTCGAGTTATTCGAGTTCGAGGAGACAAACACAAAACAAAAAAACGTATGACATTACATTCAAATAGTCCATATGTAATGGCAATAAAAATATATAATAAATTACCAAATGCTATAAAAAACGAACCAAAGTATAATGTATATGTAAATAAAATTAAGGAAATCCTAACTAAAAAGGCATACTATACAATTCAAGAATACATGAACGACAAAATAAATATTATTCATACATAAACAATATACACACTACAATACACTAAAATAGCTAATATCTAAATAATTTCCTAATATATATTTATACAAATATAAAGAAATATAATATATAATTTTAATTGTAAATTAACTATTCCTATTATACCTAATATTTAAAGCTACCGCCATAATAATTTAGAATTAGTTTTAAGTATTTTAAATGTACTGGCATTAAATGCCAAATGTTGCTGTGCCCTAACAGGGTCCACAAATGTACGTAGCTGTAAGCTTTTGTAACACCATGTGAAACTTGTGGAACGCAATAAATGATATGATATGATATAATTGCTAAAGAAAATATCTCATAACCAGAACTCTTGATTATAACATTTCCATCTACGCAAATCAGTACCTGATTTACTTCAGAAGTCTAGCTCATAATGTAACAGTCTAGATTTCTAAAATGTACACAAACAATTCAGTCTAGTCTGATGTGTAGTGGGCGTTTTATTAGCTATGTCCCGAGCTGTCTGGCGCGTTTGAAATCCAGACACATTCCAGACTTATGCTCGTTAACCTTTGAGCTAGACGGATTGTATTTACTTGAAGATAGACCTAGGTAAGGGAATCTTGTATGAGGATAGTTATTTGTTTGTTGTCGCTTTTGTAGGTGAGAATGGTTAGAATGCGGCCTTTGAATTACAAGATTAAATTATGTTAATGTCACAGGGCTACTTACAAAGGATTTTGTCTGTGGTATTTAGTTACATAATTTGAATAACTTTTAAGAATCCCTCCTTGTAAGAAAATTGGTACTCAGTACTGGTACTTCGGTTAGGTTAGGTCCTTTTTTTTTTTGGGAGGGGGAAATCCTCATGGACTTCCTCCGCCTGGGGAGAGGCGGAGGGGTATGCCGGACTCTTACCGGCTAAAACCCCCTTGTGTGTTGCACGTGTGCGCGGGGCCGCGGGAATCCAGATTCTTCCGCGGCCCCACACTAGTGCTGGCCCTCGCACGGGCCTCGTCTCTTGCACGGGGTAGTGAGGTGTTCGCCTACCCCGTGCATCGCCTCAGGGGCAAGCGCCGACACACGCGCGTGCCACTGCCTCGGGTCCACTGAGTATGGGCGGGAACTTCCCCAAGTCCCTCGCCCTTGAACCCATTCATGGGGGGCGGAAGAGGGCATTGTCCGCCCTTCTCCTGCGCCCGGTGCGCCTTCTGCGACCGGGGAAGAGAGTCAAAATCTCCCTCTCCCGTTCCGCAGATTCCTTCTGCGACATCACTTCCTCGCAAAAGGAAACCACCGCGTCCCACGACTCTGCACTGCCGACCATCCTCCGCACCACAGCCGGCAGCGACAGATCGTCTCCAATTTCGTTTGTGAGGACACGGCGCTGCTCCTTCCAAGCTACACACTCAGCGAGCGTGTGTTGCGCCGTGTCCTCCCCGCAATGGACGCAGTGGTGACACCGAGCGTCCGGCTCCCTGTCTAAGCGACACAGGAACTTGCCGAAGCACCCATGCCCCGACAGTACCTGCGTCACCCTCAATGACAGGGAGCCGTGCCTTCTCCCGAGCCAGTCGTCGAGTACTGGCCGGATCGCCTCGACGGTAGCAAGGCCGGCGGTAAGGCGGTAGGGCGCATCAGCCTTTGCCGCCATTCCGCCACTAGGACTCGACGGAGCTCCTCTCGGCGCAGCTCGATCTCCCGCTGCACCGGCCTCGAGCCCCGTACCCGCTCTTCCTCGCGCCATTGGTATAATGACGCGAGCACTTTCGCCTCTAGGTCCCAGGGCGGGGATCCGGCCAGGACACAAGCCGCCTCGTAGGAAATCGTGCGGTAGTTAGGTTAGGTCCTAACCTAACCGTTAGGAAGTCCTCCCCAACATATTTGAGAAAAGGCTAGGCAGATGATGAATCTAAATATGACATTTCAACCTGCCCAATTTTTACACACCTACATAGGTCCAATTGAGATAAGCGATTTCAAAAATCGATTCTTACTAATTCCCTGAACCAAAAGTTGACCGTAAGATGTACCTACATATGTAATACAATGAATTTATTGCCACAGTTTTTAATCCCCTTCGTACATTCTTCTGGGTCCAAAGACCCCATAAAAATACACGTCAGATACCCCATAGAATTAACCAAAAAGACACGGGTTATACCGGGTCAAAGCGTGTCAATTTAATAGCCCGTCATTAACTCAAGACAAGCAGGGTGCGTCATATAGTCACGGCAATAGAACCGATTTCGTTAAGTCGGTCAAGCTAAATAGTATCGTTACTAAATGGAAGGTGAATATGCTTTGGTTAATAATTAAGGGCGAGGCGCTTAGTTAAGTAAGTAAATTGTGTTCCAAAAAGCATGTGTGATGATGTATTTTATTTTCTATGATGCTAAAAAGATGAGTTATTGGAATATCCGTGAAAACTTCTTCAGTAAAGTCGCTGTAGGTTACTATTACTGGATTTTAAATGTTTAGCAATATTAATTAACTACCTATCTGTTTGCTAGAACCTTAATTGGTTATAAAGTTGACACAGCAGGCCACAATTGAATTAACGACTCTATCATCATCAACAGTTTCGATTATGAATTATTGCATAGGTAATACATAGTGTTACTAGTTAACAACAAATAAATACATAGTAGCTTTAAGGTACCTAGCCATTAAGGTTGTACGGGGTCACTACAACAATATCAATATAACCGTTGACCTTCTCAAAACAAAAAAATAAACAAAGAAATAAAAAAATAACGAATATATTCAAATTCATATCAAGAATCGTGTCGTCTGCTAACTAAGTTCTGACTTCGCGTCGCTTGACAATGGCAGTCCTTTTTTTTCATGGGAAGTAATCAAATGACCCCTCCCGCTGTGGGTGCAGCGTGAAGTGTCAGACTCTTACTGATTTAAACCCTCCATTCAATCTTGAGCCCTTTATGTACCAGGATCGCGGTAACTTTTTCGTAGAATCCTGCAGCTTATCCTCCTGCCCTTCAGTCGGCGCAGCATGTTTTCTCCTTCCATAGTTTTCTATTCATAATATATTCGGACCTTAACATACTGCAATTTAGCATAAGTGTTACAGCCGGCCGCCTGCCTGGCACTAACCCTTCTTGGGAATACAATCCTGCAGCTCCGGTAGGAAATGGCACTCCCGCCATTGATTATGACAAAATTCGTCATGACAACAGTTTTAAAACACACCCTAAAGAAACCCCTTGCAATACAATATGCAGCGACTTCCGGGCGCCGTGACCACCCCTCTGTTACGGCCCTACCCTGACAACGATTTGCCGTTTCCCTTGAAATTCAACACAGAAATAATAAACATTAAGTTTTTAGGGAACCATTAGCATTAGGCAACTGTGAATATGGCACAATGAACGTGTGAGGACATGGGGTCATTCATAGAGACTGAAAATTGGATTAAACTTTTGGCTTAACGATGTGGAGTTAAAATGCTACATAAACCCGAAGAGCACAAAAGTTTGGAAATGTAAACAGTTAAACACGGTAATATTACACACATTCAGGTAATAAATTCTATCAAGAAAGCAACAAGAAGGTTAAACATTGCCTATTGAGGATTGACATTTTCATAAAGAATTTACAAGATTGACCTGGAAGAAGAATGATGTATGTTTCTATTTAATCGTGTGATTTCAGACAGGACAAAACACTGCTTCAAGAAAATTAAGAAAATTAATGTCACTTTTCTTATCGCAAATAATTTATGCAACAGCGTAATTTAACGAAACGATATCTTATCACGATAGAACAATTAAGTTAACCGTTTTATGTTTAACCTCGGACCTAAGAAGGAAAACTTAGACCATTAAGAAAATAGCATTAAAAAAGCGACGGCAGTGTTAAATAATTTCATTCTACTGAAACAATTTCAGCCAATATTGCTTTATTTGGACTGGTAACGTTCCCAATTTTACATTGCATACAAATTTCACTGATATGCGTTGTAACACAAAAATTAAAAAAAAAATAAAGATAGGGATGAAAAACCAGCTCTATAGATTAACTCCAGCATGCACCATGTAACTGTAACTATAACCAAACCATAACCAACCCTTAACTGGCCATCAATTTGTCAAATCGGCGATTTAATGGCTGGTTTACCACCCTTCCAGTGGGTAAAGAACCAACCTCTCGAGTATGTGGGTGCGGGTTCGATTCCAGGTCAGGCAAGTACCAATGCAACTTTTCTAAGTTTGTATGTACTTTCTAACTATATCTTGGACACCAATGGCTGATAAAAAGGTGAAGGAAAACATCTTGAGGAAACCTGGACTATTTAGTCTGAAATCACCAACCCGCATTGAGCAAGCGTGGTGATTAATGCTCAATCCTTCTCCGTGTGAGAGGAGGCCTGTGCCCAGCAGTGGGACATAAAAAAAAAGGCAGTAACAGACAGACAGACCTTTGTCAATTTAACTCTCATATTTAACACTGAAGTGCGAAAACGCTAGCGAGATGACGATCACACACAACGTTGACCAGCCTACGTAACCACGAGACATTAGTTTAAGACATTACAAGTCATTACTCTCTGTCAGTCGGTTTCTATACGTCAGCCAGCGTGTCGGTGAACTGAAACACTTAAATAGACGAACACATGACGAACAGCTGTTGGGAATGACGTCAAACTCAATACATAGCGTGAATATGTCTCGTTTCTTCACAAAACATAAGAAGTTGGCTTCAAAACTATTCAAAAATGTTGCCAATTTTATATCTTTGAAAACTACAAACAAACGTTCTTGACCGTTTCTGACAGTAATTGTTTAGTCTATTTTGTGACTGGACAATTAGCCTTGTTGTATTTTGAAATCTATTTCGACTAAATAGGGTGGATTATTGACACAAAGTGAAGATGAGATCACAAAGTGAAATTCTAAAGTCTAGATTATGAACGCCAATCTTCGTAGTCACAATAGAGATGAAAGCACAAGAACAAGCTTGCAGTTTTCACTCTTTGTCGTTAAAGGCCGTCAGGCGGATTTGAGAAAAGTCTGATACTAGGGCTTGATAGGTAAATAAACCAAAAAAATATATCAATAGTTTTCATCCAAAAAACGATACGTTTCAATTTACAAAAGCCCCTAATTCTACTTGCCTCAACAACTACTTATTTTATTATAATCAGCTATTTTATTCGTTAAACAGACAGTTTACGAACTCGGAAGTTAGTAACTACTAGATGATAAGCGCTTTCAGTCATTTATTATCTTCCTAAACCAATATTTACGTTTAACTAAGTATACTACAGATTTTGTGGACACTGATTACGTTACGTCACTCAACTTGGCTAATATTTTTTGATTGACAATAATTTCGGAGTTTACCACTACAAACAAAAACATACGGTCTTACTACAAAAAAAGCTTAAACAGACTTTCGACACGTGGTTAAGAAAAGTCTCCATACATTTTTTTTTAAAACACATGACGAATGGGTGCTTAAATTTTTGGCTTTAAAGGTTTTCCTATTTATGTATTTAAGTAGGTACTTATCAACCTTTTATTAATTCTCCTTTACCTCCCTGAACTCTATTGCAAACTAAACCAAGATCTTCTTCATCAGGAAATGTGGAGAGAAGGACAGAAGCGAACTGGACTGCGTGGCGGTAGGTAGTCGACTGCGTGGCGCCATGGGGACCCGACCACCGGCCAGGTTCTGGCCACAGCTGTGGGCCACCGTCGTCAGGAACCTGCTGCTCAAGAAACGGGATACCAGGAAGACCCTTGCTGTGAGTACTTCTCCTTTTATGGCTGTTTTTTTATGAATGGCCTTGGTTAATGTATGGTGGAGGAATAACGGCCTATTAAGTAAATGACCCATTGCTGGTTATTTTGTTATTGCCAAAACTTACATCGTTCGTTATAGGCTTCGCCCATTCCGATAATCTTAAAGCGTTGCTACTTATTTTCATCAGATATTTACTAAGCTACCATATTTCAAACCAATACGAAATGACCTTTTACTCATGTAGATATTACAAGACTTGACAGTCATAACTTGGTTTCCATTCCGATTGGGGTAGGTTATGATCGAGTGATCCCCTAGATCTAACAATAATTTTTAAACTTCCCAGGAGGTGCTGGTCCCGCTGTATTCTCTGGGTGTACTGATATTCCTGAAGATGCTGGTGCCGAACCCCAACTTCCCGGAGGTTCGGAAACCAGGCCGGCTGCTCAGGATACACCACGACGCCTTCCCGGAAAACCACTCCGTTGCTGTTGTGGCTGACTGGCTTAATGCCAACGGAACAATGGTACGGGATAATTTTATATATGTAATTTAATATTTTTTTTTCTTCTTTTTCAAAGTTTTATACCAAATTTTGTTAAATGTAATTTTAATACAGGTACCTACTTACATATTATTCACAGATTTAAAACTATTTTTTATATTTACTTACCTAAAACTAAACATAATGCATCTAAAAACTCCTCATTTTATCTTCTTGGATGGCAATATATAACCTATTTGTGTTCTCTTTACACATCTCGAAATTTTCGCGAATCGTGTCTTTACCTAACTAAACTGCAGCACACTTTAATTTATATGGCTTTATAGCACAATTTAAGACGTTTTTCCCATTATAGGGTTTCCTCGAAGAGATCAACAATTTGCTCGCGGAGTCCCACCAGCACCCGATCCGCTGGATCAAGTACAACAACAACTCGGAGCTGAATGACGCGTACCACAACGACGCCAGGAACTTCCCCATCGCCGTCATCTTTCACACTGACCCTACATCCAATACTGAAGCACTTAGGTAAGATATACTGCATGACACATATATTTTAGACTTAATTTGTCCAGCAGAGATACTTGGAAAATGTTACGTAATTTATTTGACGTAAACTCTAGGAACGCCTTTCTGCCTGTCGATCAAAAATTAAATGTAAAAACTATGACTTTAAGTTCACAAAACTCTGAACTATCGCAATTGAAGCTCTCGCATTGTTGACTGACAGTTTCTTTGAAGTTAATAATTAATCCAATCAAACTTTTAACGGTCTCATACTGATTGTTACTACCATTTATCTCCATGAGTCCTATCAAACTATCTGATGACTAAAAGTTTGCAATATGCGTGTACTGTTAAGGTAATTGCTCAAAATTACTGCGCCATAAAATGTCGTTCACAACATCCATCAACAATGGATAAAAGATGCATGATGATGCATTGATTGCTTTACACAATAAAGGGCGTAAGTCATTTACTAAATTACCTTAAATGCGCAATATTGGATGTTTATCAATAGGTACCTGTAGTATCTGAGATTAATCTTCTTCATCAATCTCTACAAATTTTTTTTAAGTCATAAGTATATCAAGAAATACGAGCCAGCCAGCATTATCGCTTTCGATTACGTCTATAATTGAGAGCGTATGTTAGTGACCATTAGCACTGGTGCGAACAAATTGTTTATGGCAAGCATCATCAAGCGCTTTTGTCGTTAGAAATGTTCAGTGCAAGCTCTTTGATGTTTAGAAATGTACTGAAATAAATCAACGTCTTGAATGCCATATGTAGGTGCACGCCACGATTCATCAAAGCAAATTGAAGCATCCTTTTTCGTCTACCCAGGTATACCATCAGAACCAACCCATCCCACATAAGTACACCGTCCACCCGGACCTTAACGACCTCCCCAGCAAAGTGTCGCGAGAGGAGTACCACGAAGGACTGGTCTTCCGACTGGTCTAGAGGGGGGCAGCTCATACCGCTGTCAGAGATGCACAGGGAAGACACGTGTCCTGTGCTGCAGTATTATTACTCTGGATTCCTGGCTTTGCAGACGCTCATTGATTATATTAAGATTAAGGTGAGCAAACCTAACCTCAAAGTGATTAGAGCCTTTGTAAAAGCAGTGATCACTAAGATGAATTCATGCGGGATGATACGCAATTTAAATTCTTTTCAAGCAGTTAAAACACAAGTTTAGCAACTTACACATAATTTAAAATATTTTATTTATAGCTTTTGGGTACTTAAAAACTCAAAGAATTTCCAATCATTGTTAAACGAAAAAACTCAAGAAATGCTCACCAATTCATTTTCTTTTGACAGTATGACACGGATGCCCCAATCCCGCCTCCTAGAATAGACCTCCGGCAGTTTCCAAAGCGCCAGCACACTGGTGATTGGCTGGTGATCTTCCGGGTGATCATGCCCATGTATATGGTGATGACTCTCTCTCAGTTCATCACCTACCTCCTAATGTTCGTGGTTGGGGAGAAGGAGAAGAAGATCAGAGAAGGAATGAGGATTATGGGGCTGAAGGATTCGGTGTACTGGTAAGACTAATAGTTCTCCAATAGTTTTCCAAAGTAATTTAGACGGTCTTGCTCCTGTTGACAATCTGTAAACGACATCAATAATTCCAACTCGTTTTACTGTAAATAAACTGTGACCTTTCTGTTTTTAGGGGTTCATGGTTTTTAATATACGCAGTCTTCGTTACAATATTATCAATCGTTAGTACCGTGCTACTATTTACACTGAAGGTAAGTCTAAATTCTTTATATATGTTACTTTATAATAACGATTTATTTACACTTTAACAACTATTTACATTTATAGATTTACACAGATATTTACAGATTCCTTAAAAAACAAAAATAATAAAAAAGCATAGGTGCTTTTTGGATCGGGGTTAAAATACTGGCCACAAAAAAAAAAGAAATTACATGACAGCTACCGCTCAGGCGGGAAATTTCGAAAACTTGTTCCCACTTTTTCGTTATTAAGTTTTTTTAATAAAACAAAAAGTAATTGTTGTATTATTTTCAGGTTTTCCAGCATTCATCCTACATCTTAATATTTTTGTTGATGCTGTTGTTCGGTTTTACAATCATCACGTTCGCCTTTATGCTGACTCCGTTCTTTGATAGAGCTAGGGTAAGTTATTATTACTATATACTATATTCATAAATCCAGTTTTCAGAACAATTAAATTATTTAATTCAATCGTAGACATTGACAATTCCTCAAGAATAAATAAAATAAAAACAAGCTAATGGAAATCTAATCAGTAAACTTTATTTGTCTACATTACAAATAAATTAACCTCGACTTCTAAGTATATTTTTTCCAACATTCGCACGTTTGCTTTATAGATAAATGATGTAAGGCTTGTTAATGTAATTTAACGATGGTATTCAAGCCAGTGTTTTCACTCGATTTGTACGGGCGGTGTTACGTATTCGTAATTCGTAACACCGCCCGTACAAATCGCTCGTGCGACAGCAAACAATTGACGTGAAATTACTGTTCATTGTTTGTAACAACGGTTTTACATATTATTCATCTCAATATCATTTCGTACAGACAGCAGGCATCCTGGGCAGCTTCGCGGTGAATCTGATGAGCGGGCTATACTTCATCCAAGTGTTCGTCTCCAACGCGGACTCGCTCGCCTTCTGGTTCGTCTCGCTCATCAGTTCCAGCTGCTATGCTCTGGCTATGGATAAGGTTTGTTTCATATGTTGGTTTATGACTTGTTTAATTAGCCTTTGTCTTTTGGGCCTTTTCCCATAGCGGCCATGCTGGAAGGGATTTCATAAGCGACTTTGTACTTGACTGTTCTATTTTTATTGTCATCTCATCAACCGTGTACATAAACTGTTAAATAAATAAATAATTTAAAATAGGCACTGAAATATCTATTCAGTTCTATTCATAAATATTTCGATTGTATCTGTAAGTTGCGGTTTAGTGTTTTGCTATTATAGCCCGGTCAAAATAGACATAAAAGTAGTGGTCAAATAACAAAAATTCCCACAAAGCTGATTTTTGGTGGAGAGCTAGATTTGATTATTATAAATAAAATACTAAAAGTCCCCATCGATCCCATGTGTGCGTCAAAAGTTATTCGAGGTCAAATGTCAAAATTTTAGGTTTTTTGTTTTTTTTTCGAAAACTGTAAGTTTTATCAAAAAAAAACATCAGACCAAAGTTGTATATCTTTAAATTTTCTACAAAAATGGCATTAACAGTTTTCTCCTAAATCTTACCATTCCTGAGATATCGCGATTCAAAGAGTCACACTACACATGATATGCACATATAAGCCACGTACATACGACGGCTGCCTTTAAATTGTGTCGTTTGAAATAAGTATAGACAATCTAATAGGTTAATACCATTTATTGTTTTTCAAAGAATTCCCCGCGATATTTAATGCACTTTTGCATGCATTAAACCCAATTCTTGAAATTTTTATTCCATTCTGAAGTGGGGGTAGTCAAATTGGCCGATTTGTACGAGTCAACAGCTTTTTCAGGTGTGCTGAAACGTTTACCACGAAGACTTTACTTAATTTTGGGGAATGTAAAACAATCGTAATGCCCACGGATCTATGTCACGGTATGTTACATGTTGGTCTGCGACAATTAACTGCCGCATAGCCTCGATATTATCTTGGGTCATATCGGGTTTTGAATTAAATTCACGTGACTTGTCGCTAAGGCTAGATTGCCCACTTTTAAATCCTAAATATCAGCGTACTGCAGTCCTAAGGCATGGTTCTGCATCACTAAACACAGAACAAAATTTTTTAAACAGCTGAAGTCGCGACAATCCGCTTTTAAAGTTGTAGAAAATTATCGCACGCTAATTTTCCTTCGACATTTCCATTTTTATCCAGAAGACTGGGGTTGGAAATTGATACATTATGTATCTGGACCCTATTAAAACTTTACTCCCACCTGCTCCAGAAAAACACCTGACATTATTTTTTGCAATTGCAAAAATGATTGTAGTATCAAATCATCCTCCGAGCCCTTTTCCCAACTATGTTGGGGTCGGCTTCCAGTTTAACCGGATGTAGCTAAGGTCCAGTCCTTTACAAGGAGCGACCGCCCTATCTGACCCCCTTAACCCAGTTACCCGGGCAACCCAATACCCCTTGGTTAGACTGGTGTCAGACTTACTGGCTTCTGACTACCCATAACGACTGCCAAGGATGTTCAATGACAGCCAGAACCTACAGTTTAACGTGCCATCAGAAACACAGTCATTGGTGTCCAAGATATGCTTAGAAATAGTACATACAAACTTAGAAAAGTTGCATTGGTACTTGTCTGACCTGGAATCGGACCCACTCATACTTGAGAGGTTGGTTCTTTACCCACTAGGCCACCACGAGTTTTTGTATGAATCTGATAAATCTAAAACAATCACAATAATAGTTAACCCAATAGTTAATATCAATAATGACATCATATTAGAACTTGACGGCAATTATTCCCTTAAACTATCCTAAAATTGTCATGACAGTTAGTGGAGTAGGCCTACAGGGGAAACCACGATAAAAAAACACGCGCCGAGTACACTTCCTCACAGGTGGCGTGGAAATGTGTGCATGTCATGTATGGAATATACTTTGAAGCGCCATATCTCAGGTATAGTAACATTTAGGAGAAAACCGTTTTCGAAAAAAACACAAAAAACCAAAAATATTGACATTTGACCTCGAATAACTTTTGACGCACTCATGAGATCAATGGGGACTTTTAGTATTTTATTTATAATGATCAAATCTAGCTCTCCACCAAAAATCAGCTTTGTGGGAATTTTTGTTATTTCAAATGTCTATTTTGACCGGGCTATTATAGAAAATATGGTTACGGTTACAATAAACGGAAGATTTACAGGTTTAAAAATACCTCTTATAAAAAGCTAACTTTACAGTTATCGGCACGGATCTTGAGCTCTGACCTACATCTGTGCAGAAGTGATTTATTAGCAAAGAACCAATCCCGAGTGACGGCTATGACGCGATGCACTGCGGGCCAATCACCGCTTTAGCCCGCCCCGCGCCTCACTTCATACTACATAAGAGACCCAATAAATTACTTCTGCGCAGGTGAAGGTCAGAGCTCAAGATTCGTGCCGATAACTATAGATATAAAACACCCCTTGAAGCATCACCAATGACATAAAAACTCTAGGCTTACTACTAACTTTATGAATATTTCCTCCAGGCTTTAGTCCTAGACATGGCAGGAGTAGGCGTCACCTGGGAAAACTTATGGAGCGGTCCAGGAGTGCCCTTCGGAGGCAGTCTCATCATGATGGCAGTAGACACCGTGCTGTATGGACTGGCTGCCTACTGGCTGGATGCCGTTATACCTAGTAAGTGAGGAAGATAGGAGCAAAAAGATCTGATGACAACACATCCATCTTTCAGAGTTTAAATATGTACTCGATTGTTTTATGTATAAAGTTTTTATAAAGTGGTATATAACTGAACAGAATATTTATATGACAATATATCCACCTAAGTAAAATTAGTTTTTTAGTTAATTAATAATTTAGTTTTTTTTTGGTTTTGGTTGTAAAAACTTTCATTCAAGTCTGCAGTTATTTAACTGCCAAGGTTTTCATTTAAGCCAACAGATTCCTAGAACCAACTAAGAGCTATCTATCGAAGTAACAAGGGATCGGCGAAGACAAGATTATTAAAAAAAGCTGTACCGATAGGAACATGACCGACATTATCCTCTTTCCAGGTGAATATGGAATCAAACAGAAGCCTTGGTTCTGCTTACTCCCATCTTTCTGGATCGGCAGCAGACGAGGCCGAGTGTCGGCAGTACATTTCCATTCCAACGGCGAGGCGGCTTCTCATAACAAAGATATTGAACCAGTTCCTAGGTATTTATGATCAAACTTTTTCTTATTACATAGGTATATGTCAAATTGAATTACAGACAGTAGTAGTATTTTAGGGCCGTTGTCGTTCACATCGATGCAGTCATATACAGTCTTTAGCTATTTGCATTACCTCTATAATCACATTTCAATCTCGGAGTAAATGTGGTACTACGAACACACGCGCCATTCTCCTTTCCTTTCAGAGATCATCTGATGTCATCCAAAATGCTAGCGCATGTGATTAAAGTACGTTGGTGCAAAGTCGTAGCGAGTTTACGAAATGTGAAACTGCATTGCTGCAAAGTTAAAGAACCGGAATAGGATATTTACAAAATAGACTAAAGCTTTGGAAGACCGTTTATAAAATTATTATGAAGTTCCTATCTAAAAGTTACCTATGACAAACGTTCTAAGTCCAAATGAAAACATAAACACAGTCGCATTATTTACTCTATGAATTAAATTGCAGATCTAAATGGTGATGTTTGGGCGTTCTGCCAAATTGCAAGAGCGCCTTAGCATTACGACTTAGTGCCAAAGCGCCATTAAATTATCCGTACTATAAGTTCTATGATTAGATACTATCAATTTAGTGTTAGTAGTTCCCGATAATAAGCAAATTGAAACATTTCTCAAAGTTCTATTTGGAACTGACAGTTTTATTAGTTCATCATTATTATCCATAACGTATAGCTCTGAGTATGCTGCAATTTGAATTTGCTGGTACTGCATCTTTTATTCTTCTTCTTTCGTGTCGATGACATGTCTTATGGTGAGACTACACTTGCATGGCCGGATGCCCTCGTTAGGTCCTGCCACGAGCAAGTTTCAAGGCACAGTGGACTGCATCTTTGAATCATATATACTGAACTTGTTAAAAAGGCCATCTCAAGAGTCTAACCAAAGGGCTATATGCAACAAAATGACTTACATATACATACATGTACTTGTAAAAACACACAGTTGGTCCCAAATTATTACTACACAAAATATGTTTTATCTCCAGGGAACTTCAAGACAAGGAAGCAATCAGAATCGTAGGCCTTCAAAAAAGTTTCCGCCACTGTCGGAAACCCGAGATCAAAGCTATAGACAACATCGACCTGAGCATCTATGAAGGTCAGATTACTGCTGTGCTGGGCCACAATGGTGCTGGCAAGTCTACTCTCTTCAACATCCTCACTGGATTGACGGCACCTACTAATGGAACTGCCTACGTATATGGACTTGATGTTAGGTAAGTTGGCAGTCACATAACTGAGTTTGTATCTCTTCATTTTTGTAGAACGATATTTAATTATGATGCTAAATAACAAACATGATCACACCGAAAATCCTACTATATTCTGTCTCTATTTTCTTCATTTTTAGCTGCTTATATTAGCTTCACTTGTAACTATGTATGTAAGAAAGTCTTGGAATCTTAATTTGACCCACTTCCCGGCCTTAGATTAGGTTGAAATTTTGCACACGCTCTGAGTTCTGATGACGTATATGTATAAGAAACGTTACAAAAAGCGTGTTTTTTTATATTTATTTTTCTTCTTATTGGCTTAACAAAATGTTAACCATTGATGATTTCATTCTCGGGTCTAAATTCAAGTTTTCTATCTACAGAGATCCTAACGATATGCATGAGATTCGTCAAATGATCGGCGTGTGTCCTCAACAAGATGTGCTCTTTGATCTACTATCCGTCAAGGAGCATCTGCAGTTCTTTGCTGCTGTCAAGGTAAGTTGCATGCATTAATATAATAATATTAAAGTCATATTTATGTGGTCTATTTCATTCTCGTTTAGCTATGTCGTCTGTTTCAAGTTGAAAAAAATGATGGATCGCGACTTAAAAAAACAGTTACTCTTAGAAACCCAGTAAATTATAAAAAAGAACTTTGATGGATGTCTTACACGGCATGATGATAACGTGTGATAAAATATTGTGTTTTATTTCCAGGGTATTCCCCGTAAAAGGCTGTCAGAAGAAATTCACAAAGCGCTTTCAGATGTCGGACTATTAGATCAGGCTAACGTATTTTCTAAACATCTATCGGGAGGACAGAAGAGGAAACTTAGTATAGCCATCGCGTTTATAGGTGACCCTAAGGTAAGCAATCCTTAATACAATATTGGCGAGTCCATAAGTCTCATTGTAAAGAGTATCCAAAGCTTAATCTATTTACCTAAGTTATTCATAACATTCAGATATTATAAGTTATTATATACTTAAGTTATTCATCTCTCATCGTGCATAGTTCCCTTTACTTTCACAAGGATCATGTCAAGTCTCCCTGTTCTAATTTATCTTACTTATCTTTTTTTTTCCTAAATTGTATATGTTTTGAGCCTTAGCACTCCTCAAATTCCCCCAGATTATAATCCTGGACGAGCCAACAGCGGGAGTAGACCCTGTCTCCCGGCGTCAGACGTGGCGCATCCTGCAGAGAGCCCGGCACGGCAAGGTGCTGCTACTGACTACACACTTCATGGACGAGGCTGATATCCTGGGTGACAGGAAGGCTGTGATTAGTAAAGGCAGGGTGCGTATATACTGTTTATCCTCTAGGTAATATCTTGGACAAATCACAGTGGGAATATACCTGTTCTATGTCATACTATAGAGATATTTTAATGGAAACTGTCTGTTGCAGGTTCGGTGTGCAGGCACATCATTATTTTTGAAAAACAAATTCGGAATCGGATATCACTTGACTTTAGTGTTGGATGGTAAGTTTATTGAAAAGTCTCTCATGCAATTCCTGCATATAGCATGCACTTTTTGTTTACAATCAGTTGAGCTACAAAAAAGGTTCACCTAATTAACTAGCTGTACCGAAACTAACACTTTCCTTTTCAAAAATGTCTTCTTCAGGAGCGTGTCGAGAGCACCAAATCACCCGCCTAGTCCGAGGCCACGTGCCCCGCGCTGAGAAGGCTCGTCGTCATGGTAGAGAGCTCTCCTATATACTCCCTCACTACGCCGTGCATTTGTTCCCACCGCTGTTCAATGCTATCGAGCAGGAGATTAAGGAGAAGACTAATAGACTTGGTGAGTAGAAATAGTAAGCAGGAAAGGTTGTAGGATGGGGTAGGCTAAGTTGTACATTTGATATTTAGATATGCATTTTCGTATCGTGAGTGATGCGCTGAGCATTGTTGACAGTAGAAAAACACAATGATGAACACAGCCTCGTTCTTTCTCTTCCGGGATCATAGCCAATATGTTGGTTCATACATATATTAACTTCTTAGATACTACAAGCCAAGTGCAATATATTCTTCACTAAGATTATGTCAATTAAATAGAAAATTGCATGAAGCATATGCAGACTGTTGAAGAAATATATAAAAAACAAAACCTTAGCAGTTGGGTAAATAAAATAACAAAAAATCGTTTTTTTTCTTCAGGAATCACAAGTTACGGTGTATCAATGACAACTTTGGAAGAGGTGTTCCTCAGTCTAGAAGGAGAGAACGCTGAAGAGACGGAGGCGGTTGAAGGAGTGTCATCAGTAAAGTTAGTGAGGGCTCGAGCACTCTCCAGGAGTTTGTCGTTACAGAGCAAGACGTTAAGTTATCAGGTAAGATATTCCTACATCACGCTGTTAAATTATTTATTGATAGTCGATTCGCTATACATAAACCTAGAATATTTTTTTTTCGATGGGACATCATCAAATGCCTTCTCTTACTATGGGTTAGTAGCGGTGAGGGAGTATCAGACTTTTACTGACTAAAACCTATCATGTTCCTTCGTAGGCCTTTTATGTACCAGGGCCGCGGTAACTCTTTCGAACAATCCCGCAGCCCACTAAACCTACACAGACAGATGTATATGTAGCAAAATTAAACCCCAAAACGCCTACTTTAGCCATACCATTGACAAATCTTTGTTTTCTCAGGAGTTAAATGACAAAGAAGGTCAGAAAGCCACATCATTACCTACTCCACCTGCATCACACGCGCTACATTCTACCACTCATGGCGTCGAACATGTCAAGGTAATGTCTTCTTGATACTAAAATTTTAAGCTTAATCCTTCTCTGTATGGAAGGTCTGTGCCATTCGGTGGTACGATAAATAAGCTAGAGATGACTAGAAGATAACTGGAGAAGACCAGAGATAACTTGAGATTACAAGAGATCCCTACAGATAACTAGAGTTGACTATAGACTTAACGACATCACTAGAGACAACTCGAGATAACTAATGGATAGTTAAGTTTTAAGGTAGTAATTTTTTTGCCTCTTCTTAGTAGAAGAACACAGAACAGAGCAATTTTTCGTTCCGAACGTCGGAAAACTTGTATGTAGCACTCTTAATAACTACTCTATCCAAATTATCCTTCTATTCCAGGTGGCTCCAGAAGTCCCGATTTCAGTGGATGCTCTCGGCGAGACAGTGAAGACAAATCCTACTTGTTGGAGAACATTCTGCGCTCTCGTCTATATTAGGATGATGCGCATGATCCGGGATCCCTACAAGCTTTATGTCATGATCTTCATGCCTATCAGTAAGTAATAAACTGTAATCATAATTATCTGCATTTATATTTTTGTTGTTAAAAGCGTTTTGGCCTCGTAAGTACTACATTGGAGTTACGAGCCTTCAGCAAGTTCTGAAGAAGAAGAAGAAGAAGAAGCTCGATAAAGTACTTTTGTATCTCTTGTTCAATGATTTTACTTAACTAGTTTCATTGATTCTCTCTTTGCAATATTGTGAAGGATACAGCTATCACTTTCTCAGAATTCCAGAAGTTATTCAGGTTGATTACACTACATAGAGTGCCATTTCTTCTTTTTGTTTTAAGCTACAGTAACCAATTGTTCTTTCAGTATCCTGCGCACTGGGTCTCTACATGAAATCCAGACAAATCGTCTTCTTCCGAATGCAGCCACTCAAGCTAGACCCCAACGCTTATTTCAACAAGACCCCCATAGCCGTGTACAGTGAACAGGACAATTTCAAAGAAATCACAGACCTTAGGGACTCCTTAGAGTCTTTGGGAGCATTCCCTATCATAGACTTTGATGGAAACTTCTCGAGTCTATTAGACATGGAGAATTTTGGAGCGTTCAGCTTGAGAGATAGCTTGATACCCTATGGGAAAATCATGGCCTATTACAATAGTACTTATACGCACAGCTTGCCTATCATTGTTAATTTGTTGGACAATAGTGTTTATAGGTAAGTTTGCTATCACTTCTACCTTAAACTAAAATTAAGAACCGTATAGCCAGATACTTTGACCATACCGCATAACTTTGGGCCAAATTGGAACTAATAATAAATAGCGAAGGCACAGAAATAGAGAACAGAAAGGAAGCGAAGGAATAAAGCATACAGTTTTTAATATTTTGTCAATAAAGGGATTCTCAATATAGTATAAGTCGCAATACATAAGCCAATAAATACAGTTCATAAGAAAATGCCCAAAGCACCACATATGACAAATCACAACGTGGCAAAAACAATCCCCCCCACCATTATCAAATTACCCTCACTCTACCCAACAAACCTAAAATCTTCTCTCTCATCTCCCCAGGGTCCTAATGTCAGCATCAGGTATGATGGAGAGCTTCAAGCCGATAGAAGTGCTGGCTCACCCCTTCCAGCAGACGGAGCAACAGGAGGAGTTCAACTTGGGCAATGTTGTGTGTGCCATATTCATGGGCATGATCTTCGCGTTGGTGCCTGTTACCTTGGCTGTTGATATCGTTTATGATCGTGAGGTGAGTGGGATTGATACTGAACTAATAGGTATTGTAGTATGTCAAAGTTAAGATGGATAGGTTGTAAAGTGTAAAAGAAGAACCTAACTTTGACGTTGTGGATATCGTAACTACTGCATGAATGAATTGAAACTGTGAAGTGAATTGAAACATTTGGCATGTTAACAGATGATATCCTATGCAGGGTTCATTTGAATAAAAAAATATATAGATGATCAATTAATGTTGTCAGTATTAATTCAATTCACTCTCTATAAAACTGCACAATTTGAAATTGTGTTAATGGATCTTCTTCCTGTAGATAAAAGCCAAGAACCAGTTGCGAGTGAACGGGCTGTCGATGAGCATGTACTTCCTCACGTACTTCACCATACTGATCTTCATTATGATCCTCACCAGCGTTGGAGTACTCGTGTTGGTAAGTACTCTCTCCTCTTTTATCGTTTTCATTCCTAGAAGTGTGTGAAAAACACGTGGTTAAAGCAATTTCTGCTTGCACTGCAGTTTATCTTATTAAAATCGCATCTCATCTTAGGGACTTAATGATCAGATGAGATGAAAAAAGTTGCTAAAGTTCTCTCGCCATATGGTTCTCTGTCTGATGTATTTTCTCATATCTTGAACCCCCTGTATTTAGCCGCTACATTTAGGATGTAGTGGTCGTATAAAAATATCTGCCAACTGCACCAATCCAAGACATACTTCTATATCATATTATCCAGGAAATACTTATATCAGATGTTATCAAATCATGGTTTTCCTTCGCAGGTAATCCTCAACGATATCCCCAGCTTAACAAACGGCTCAGCAATAACAATGCTATCAGGCCTCCTCCTCCTCTACAGTCCGTCCGCCATCTTGTTCAACACGTGTCTGTCATACATCTTCGACAAGATGGACTCCGCGCAGAGTATCATGCCGAACATAACCACGTGGGTTGGCGTCATACCCTTCATATTGGTTGCGGTGCTTGATACTTTTAAATGGGGTGAGTTTTTTTTAGGTTCTTTTAGAGGACCTGAGATAATTTAGGATTCACCTAGCTACATAGGATGTTCAGATCTGCTCACTTTTTCCACAAAATAAATACTTTTTAAAACTTATCATGAAATTCAAGAAAAAAGAAGTCTTTTGTATTAAAATTTGAATGGTAGATAATTGTTATGAGAATTGCATACTTATCATGTTCTTCTTTTCAGGTAGCGACATAGCGTTCTACTTGCACTTAGTGTTCAGTTTCCTCGATGTGATGTACATACCATACGCCATCATATACTACGTTGATAGGTGAGTGCAAATCAATATACGCATTACCACTAATATCCTTCCCAATATACTACCTAACCTACCATTTCAATTGCTCACTAGTGAAAAAAATTGACATTGGCCCTATACAATACACGTAATGTCAAATTCCTATCTGTAGTAAAGAAAAAAGAGATATTATATAGAATATTTGTAACGGCCGTAAAACCAAAAGCCGTCTCATCATCATCATCATCATCATCAGCCTATCGCAGTCCAAAGCCGTCTCACAAGTGGGCAAATGCCAAACTTCGATTCAAAGTTTAGGATTCGGTTGTTAGGCGGAATCCCTAATTGAGTACTGCCTTTACTGGTCGGTGATGCAAAGGGTTGAGTGAAACACGGTGTTCGGATATTTTTCGTAAACCCCCAAAGAGAACCGTTCACTCGGACCAGTGCGCAGTAACTGTCCGTTCCTTGCATGCCTCCCGCTCTCACGTTTTTGCTTACCTTGCACTCCGCTATACATACTTACATGTGTCCCTACAAAAGTATTGCATACCTACTTTTCCGTCCCAGGGTATACGTAACATGCAACCTCCGTGGTCTCTGCACGACTCCAGCGCTGAGCAGCTACTTCACAGCCGAGGTGTGGGTGCTGGTGGCGGCCATGTTGCTGCACGTGCCGCTCTGTGGCGCCGCGCTCCTTGCCGCCGACAGGCTCAAGTCCGGCGGCAGGATATGTCCTGTAAGTACATTGACGCTGGCGAATTTTCCGCGCACAAACGAGTGGCATAAATCTGTCGCTCGTTCTATAACATCATTCTTGCAAAGTTCGTACAAACCAAGCAATGGTTTTTTCTACTCTGTAAATTCACTTATATGTAAGGCTTAACTAAATATTGAATTAAACACTGTGTTTTGTCCTCAGCGCAAGCGCAGCACGTCGGAGAGCGGCGGCCAGGCGGAGGCGGAGGCGGGCGGCGAGGCGTGCGAGGACGCGGACGTGCGGCGCGAGCGGCGCCGCGTGCACGCGCTGCTGCGCCAGCCCTCGCACAGCGCGCCGCCGCTCGTCGTGCATGTCAGTACCTAGTGTATATAGCGCAGCGCAGCACGTCGGAGAGCGGCGGCCAGGCGGAGGCGGAGGCGGGCGGCGAGGCGTGCGAGGACGCGGACGTGCGGCGCGAGCGGCGCCGCGTGCACGCGCTGCTGCGCCAGCCCTCGCACAGCGCGCCGCCGCTCGTCGTGCATGTCAGTACCTAGTGTATATAGCGCAGCGCAGCACGTCGGAGAGCGGCGGCCAGGCGGAGGCGGAGGCGGGCGGCGAGGCGTGCGAGGACGCGGACGTGCGGCGCGAGCGGCGCCGCGTGCACGCGCTGCTGCGCCAGCCCTCGCACAGCGCGCCGCCGCTCGTCGTGCATGTCAGTACCTAGTGCAGTGGTTCCCAAAGTGGGCGATAACGCCCCCTTGTGGGCGCTGCAGGTCTCAAGGGGGGCGGTAAGAGACCCAGAAAGAAAATAGGGGCGTTGTGTAGAGGCCTGGGGGGTGATTTGTAATTTTATTTAGCTAGGAGGCCTCTTAGACAACGACTTGTGAACATCAACTAATATGAATTACAAGATTGCTCAGACTCGGTTCTATATTTCTCTCCACGTAGTTCATATATCTGTCCTATTTTACTGAATATAGAAAAAATAAAAATCATGTCAATGTCAATCGGTCGCTCCGTTTCGTAATTAAAGTAGACACAAACAAACAAATAACTTCGCACTTTCGCATTTTGATAGTTATTAGTACTCGTAGATATCTATCATGTTTTAACAAGTTTTTGTTAAATAACCCGAATTGTGAATTCCTGTATCAGTCGGCTGGTTCAAGTTGTACGACCAGGTAGGCACGGGCAGAAGAGACGAGTCACTTGTTGAGGTACTTTTGTGCTCCAAAACTAAACAATTTGCGCGGTTTTTTTTAACTTGTTTTGGTACTTTACTCTTCCAAAACTCAAAAATTTCGCGCTCGCTACGCTCGCGGCTTTTTCACTTGTGACTGGTTTTTGTAAGACATGTTCGGGTTCTATTATGTCCCAAAACTCAAAAATTACGGGCTCGCTTCGCTAGCGCTTCAAAAGTTTGAAGTGATCTGTCTCCGGTTTCTTTATGTTAAACCAGGCAAAAAGTACCATGAATGACCATATTGCACCATATTTTGTCGTTTTTTTGGGGGGTGCTCAATAGGTAGTCCGCCCCGGGTGCCACCCGATGCTACGCCGCCACTGTAAGAGTCAACTTGAGACCTAAGCGCCGCGGTATTTTACCTACCTGCGCTCAGGTTTCAAGTTGCGGGTTATAGTAAAAGTTTCGTTTAGAACTCTCCGTTAATAAACATTTATAGGTCACAATAATTAATTAATTTAATTTGAAGTTATAGTAGTTTTTAAATAGGAGAAAAAATGGGGGGCGCTAAAAAAATATTTATTCTCAAAGTGGGCAGTAGACAAAATAAGTTTGGGAACCACTGACCTAGTGTATATAGCGCAGCGCAGCACGCCGGAGAGCGGCGGACAGCGGATAACTTACTTCTTTAGGAGATACTCCATGGTTGTCTGGATAAATATAAAGAACATCGTGAAATTATTCATATCTATATCTCACGGGAGAAAATCAGAGGTCTAGTCTAGAGGATCATTTTTGATGAACCTACAAACTTTTGAAGAGCATATTACGATTTAACAGCACGCGTTAAGGCAATAAAATTATCCAGTTACAAAAAAAAATCTGCAAGATCCTGATTATCAAGCCTCTATTTCATACATATCTAATCCCTACAGCCCCTTCAGTCATCCTTTGATATCTGAAGCACTCGACCTCTAAATTCCCAACTAAACATTACAATACCTTCCAGAACTTACGAAAAGAATACAAAGTCCGCGGCACCGGCAGCGGGGGCTCCTGCTGGTCACACCAGGAAGAAACTTCTTCTCGGGCGCGGTCGCGGTTCGTGGGGCTCCAGCGACTCAGCTTAGCAGTTGAGGGGGGGGAGGTGTTTGGTCTGCTGGGGCATAACGGCGCCGGGAAGACTACTACTATGAAGATCATTACTGCCGAAGAGAGGCCTACTAATGGCACTGTAAGTTTTGGCATCGTGTTTTTGTATTGATTAGGGAAGGTGATTAACTGAATTTTGTAATTTTAACGATCATGTATCCATAAGCGCATCTCAAAATACTCATATTCATATTGAAGTTCTATCTGCTCAGCAATTTATATATTTTAAAGTATTAAATAATAGCTCAGTAAACCTTTGAATGCCCAATGGATTTACCCTTATGGTCTTTAATTTGAACTTTATAAACGAACCTTGAACAAATTTTTTACACCTAGGACTCCTCAGAGACAGTCACCGTCTCCAATGTTATTTCCGCTCATTATTAAGCTGCTCTTTTCCCCCAGGTAATGCTAGGCAGTCAGAACATCGACGACTCTCAGGCGTCAGCGTTCATGATGCTGGGCTACTGCCCGCAGCACGACGCGCTCTGGAAGAACGTCACCATCCGGGAGCACATCGAGTGTTATGCCGCCATACGGGGCGTTAGTAAGGCGGATACTCCTAGGTTAGTACACCAAGCGATTTTTGTCATCATTCACCTGCAGATTGTTGTTTTTCTTTTTCATGCACACAAAAATTATAACCTAGTCCTTGTATGATTTATCGTATCATGTAAAACATTTACATGTCACGGGAGCCCGACGCGACGTCTTTTCTGTTGGTTGTGATTGTCGTCGCTTAAAAGACTGTAGTGTCGAAAGGGACCGGGGTAGGGACTTGCTTATTTATATACTTCTTCGTCTCCAGTGTAGATAGACTTCGAAATTGTACTGACCTGATTGTAGTTTTGGTCTGTAGACCTTTTTCAATTAAGACATGATCAATCATATAACTATATATGATATAGTTGGAGTTATATGACTATATATTACGATAGTATCATGTAACTTCCCCTCAGGTCTTTACCCAACTTCTTCATCTTCCAGGATAGTAGACGCATACCTAAACGGTCTCCAAATAATGGAGCACGCGGGCAAGAACGCGGAGGAGTGCTCGGGCGGCACGCGGCGCAAGCTGTCGTTCGCGCTGGCCATGGTGGGCAGCCCGCGCGTCGTGCTGCTCGACGAGCCCTCCACCGGCATGGACCCGCGCAGCAAGCGCTTCCTCTGGGACACGATACTGGCTAGCTTCCAGGTATGTAACTAAGAAATTATCTTGAAAGTACCAGGCAATAACCTGGTAGTCTGAGACCAATAACCATCATAACACGGCCGTGTTAGATATGAATCCTCCTTGCTACGAACCTGGAAGGATACGAAGATTTGTTCAATGTGCCTGATTTCTCCTCCTCATCATTTCTCTCCGCTGGTAATCATCGTCAGTAGATAGGCCCAACTCCCACATATCCCAACGGGCATTCGTCACCCAGGTAGTCTGAGACCTATCTCTCCCTCTTGTCTGTGTAGCCATGTCCTGTGACTCTGATGGGCCTGTCTCTGACATCGACAGCTACTAGTAACATTAGGAGCTTAACTCAATGTTTAAAAAAAAATGGCCACATATTATGTTTTTAAGAACTTTCGACAGTTTTTGGCTAGAACGTCTTTATCTTAATATTTTGTTACAGGGTAAAAAAGGTGCTATACTAACGACACATTCCATGGAAGAGGCTGATGCTTTATGTTCCAGAGTCGGCATCATGGTCAAAGGAGGCCTCAGGTCAGTGAAAAAACAATAATTTTAAAATATAATACACACTTAAAATAATATTTATGTAATAATAATATTTTTGGTTAAATATATATGTAGATGTATCGGCTCAACACAACATTTGAAGAATTTGTACGGTGCTGGATACACATTAGAAATGAAGATTGGTAACAGCAATCAGAAGACTACTGTAAGTAGGAGTTATGAATAATTTTGTCATACAACCCAAATCCAATCTTTGGAACATTGCTAAGGTCCCAGTGTGGGCGCCAAAACATAAATATTTAAATTATTTTTGTCTAAATAAGCAGATGATGGAGACGGAGTCATTGTCACCATCACCGCTCAGATCGAATGAAAACTCGCCGTCATTAGGAGAAGCTGATGAGGGTAAGTAGTACTGTGTTTACAGCTACAGAAATTGAGAGTTTTATTGTCCTTAAGTATATTTGTTTAACTTAAATAACATTTCTCATGCTCATTTTGTTTACATGAATGTCGGTGTGAATGTCACCATTAGACTGTGGATGTCATAATCTTGCTCATATTCTGTCTGTTCTGTATTGACTCGCATTCATTTCATTCGTTAGTTTATCTATCTCCTTTTTATCTATCTCTACATTGAATTTAAAGTGTTTTAAATATAGTTATGTATATTGTAAAATTTCCTCGTGATAATGTCAGGCGGTTCGGGTGGGGGCTCTGTGTGTGCGGAGGCGGAGGGCGAGGCGGAGGCGGTGGACGCCAGCATCCACACGCCGCTCGTGGCCGGCACCCCGCCGCCGCCCAGGCTGCAGCACCATCGGTAAGAGACACGCAGCAAATATCAATACATTCTGTAGAATAAACCTACTTTATACTTTACTGATATAGCTTTTGTGTATTACGTGTTTGGATACGCACAAATAATTTATTTCCTCAGAGTAATAAACCAAACTGGTGTGGCGGCTACGCACAGTTGAGAATACCAGTGGAATTTGGTTGGTCAACTGGAAATACTATATAAAGCCCTAAAATATACAAATGAATCTCTGAATCCGCAAAGCGTCTTCGGACAAGATTTATTTGAAAAAATCTATACCTACCTATTATATTTCTTGCTATCTAGGTATACTATTTTTGTATTTCTTAACCTTTCGCATCCAAAGGTGACATATCCAAGAAAATATGAAACCATTTTCTGAATTAGAAATTCCTTTACACGTTCCCATAACTTTTCAATGACCCATCAGCTGAACCACACTATGTCCGTCAAAAAAAATCATCACCCCATCACATTTTCACCACTCCAAATACTTTTCAAATCCCCACAGGACGGAGTCCGGTGGTGGTGGCGCGAACGCCGAAGCAGCGATAGCTCTGGTCGGGCAGATATTCCCGGCCGCCGTGCTAGAGGAGAGCTTCGCGGAGCGGCTCGTCTTCTCCGTGCCGCAGTCTGCTGTCTCCAGTCTAGCCAGGTGTTTCCAGCAGATTGAGGACGGTATGTATTACTAAAGGAAGATATAACTAGCTAAAAGTTTCAAAGGAGCCGTTATAAAGCCTATTTGAAAAAATGAATTTCAATTTGAGTTGGGCGCCAAAAGTAATTTTAATTAGATAAAGCTCGTATTGGTCATCATGGACCATAGTGTACTATCTGATAACATGCTGAACACCAAAAGTTGTGCTGAACACAAGGCAATCTGGTCCCACGGTGGGCGCCAATATTTATTTCTTAAATTTCTCAAATCTTCTAAAGGAAAATTGATCATTGGCAATGAAACTTGTCAAATTGGTCAGGTTTTCTTTTATAATGTGATAAATATGATGATTAGAACTGCTTATATGAGTCCCAGTCTGGGCGCCAATTAAATATTAGTTGACCTGATTACACACAAAATAATATTGGTAGCTGGAAGTTTCTAAATTTTAATAATTTTGGTAAAACTAAACTTAACATTAAGGAATTCATTCAAGTCTACGATATTTGACTATTGTCAATATTAAGTATACACAATTGATAAACAAACAAGAAAATAATTTATGAATAGCCATTGTGCTACAAGATTATCATTCCGTTCCATATTGCGTAGCTGTCAAATCACAATAAAAATAGTTCGTACAAATAATCATCCGCATTTTGTTCATTTATAGAGCAATGTTATTATTCCAGCGAAAGAAAAACTAAATATAGTCGAGTACAGCTTCAGTCAAACGACATTGGAGCAAGTGTTCCTGAAATTCGCACAATCTGAGAACGTCGATTCGTCAGACCAAGAACATTAAACCGTTGATAGTATTGTAAGTATTACGTCACTGTTCTGACTTAGCTACAATTTAAATTTGAAAAAAGAATCGCGAATAAAAAACAGCCAGTGTTTATGTCATCGAGGCATAGATAATCAGCTTAACTCTTTGGTAAGCAAAGTTAAAAAAGAATTTAAATAAAATTAGATTTCTCAGTCCCCTGGCTAGTGTAGTTCTTTAACGAATATTTATATCAAAGATATATTTATTACTTGTTATTTGTTACGTGTTAAGATTCTCGTAAATATGGCAGCTAATGAATACAATAAAAAAATGTAAATGCTAAAGCATTTTTGGTACTATAGGTCGGCAGAGTCAAAACAGTGACATATATTGTGCTTTTTTGAAAAGAAAATGTAATATAAAATAAGGATCGCTTCTGATATTACAATATTGTGTAGTTTATTTAGTTGTGTTCTGTTTATAGCCTGGGAACTGATTGGTAACTTTTGATGTGAGTAACGTCTTGTAAAAAATATTTACAAAGTATGTAAATGTTAGTGGTTTCTGCAGCAGTAGTTGAGAAACCACTAACAAAGTAGCAACTTAGTAAGTAACTTTCTAGATCTACACAACTAGAAAATGAAATATTTAACAAGTAAAATAAACTTCATTTTAATTACAATTCTCATTACCTGTAATGACAGTAAAAATAATAACCAGGGTAATGATAAATTATAAATTCCCTGACGTTAACATTAAATCATAGACAGGTAAGAGAATATGTTATATATTCTGTGCAACAAATTATGATTTCGCACCTAAAGTGACCAATCACGGTAAGGCTACAAGCTTTGTAATATTTCCGGTCGAAGAGAGAATATTACCTAGGTGTGTAGACATAGGACATGTTGACTGTGCGACGTTTTATAATCATTTGATACGTTTATTAGCCAGTTTTATATTGTATTAGGTATGTGGTACTGTAAGCATTGTGTTCATTGAAAAATATTATTACTTCACATTTTTTTTCTGGCAATACTTGCCTCTACACTCTGTAGGGGTACTTAGTTGGTTGGATGAACATATTTGTTGCCAATTGGTGTAAAAAGAAAAGTGTAATTTGGTCTGTATGTATTGAAGTGGTCAAACATAATATATGTACGAGTACTTGGTTACCTACCAACTAAGTATCTATGGTTGCAACTTTAGTATTCCAGAAAGTTCATACTGCTAATTTCCCAACTTTTAGCAACTAATATCAAGTTTATCGGAATATTCAGTAAGTTGCAACACAACGGGTCTAAATGTATGTTTTTCTCATACTTAGCAAAGTTACATAACAAAAACTTTCTTCAAATAAAAAATAAGCTTTCGTAACGGTGTTGATCAACAAAAACAATGCTTACGTACCTACGTTAAATAGTATACAATCATACTCTGCATACGGTCTAACAGTGCCTAAGAACATGTAGCTGTCGAACCATATGTGAACGTTAAATCTTGACAAAAATGTGATTTTTAGTTTTAGAACAAACTTTTGTGATTGATTTTCTAGTCGGCAACACTGTATGCTTCATTTTGTCTTTGGTAACAATAAAAATAGTTTGACTTTAAATTGAAGGTAGGAATTTCTTTAAATGTCCAATTGTTCTGGCTAGCTAGAGTTTCTCAATCCTCATATATCTTCCCTGTCTTTAGAAAAAAAAACTACTTGTGGTACAATAATAAACCTTCAAAAGTGATATAAAAGTCAAACCAAACCAAATACAAAATGGCGCAAACATAGGAGTTAGTTTAATTTATAGAATTTTACATTTTCATACATTATGTTGCTACGTTTCATAATGTCGAAACTACGTATATTATACTGCAATTGTTGACAAATTGTCTAAAAACCTAGTCTTAAAGTAATACGGACTATAAAGTATAATGAGATCCAGTTTCGATGACAGTCGCCGTGTCGGGTGTAAGATTATTGTCATGTTGACAGGACACTGATATGGCAGGGCAATAAGTAGGTAACGTAAAAACAACTGAAACATACTTTTAGAAGCCTTAGCTACATATAAAAAAAACGGTCATGTCATGAATTGTGCAACACCCAGCGATTGCACCACTAAATATGAATCAAATAAGTTATTACAGTGATATAAAATAAATTAAATTACCTTGAAACGAATACCAAACTAAAGTTCTCTGAAGTATTGGCATAAACTTTTACTGCAGGCTAACTACGAAATTATTTATGATACCCTAGCCATACCGGTGTCCCGAGCAACGGTACTCATAGCTATTTTAATATTCTGTTAAATATAATGAAGGGACTACTAAATGTTCGAACAAACGTATGAGTTTAATATACTGTTAATAGGTTAAACATTTTAGGGTTAATATCAGTATTAGGTTAAGATCGCTTTTGTATCAGTTATTTTCAATTCAACATCTACATTTTAATAAAAGGACAATGGGCGATTCCGGTCCAAATGTCCACCACGAACGAGACCTATTTGGCTAGATAGCCCGTTAAATATAGATCATTTTTTGTTATGGAAGTAAAAAAAAATATAATGCCAGAAAAAAGTTATAGCAAAATCAAATAAAACATTTTATATATTTTTTCAATTTCAATTACTTTTCGTGATGTTCGATTCTCGTACTTTCTGTAACTTCTGACAAAATAGAATTGTTCATTATTAGAGAGAAGACACCAACAGTTACATCGAACTTTCTTAGATCCTGGCACCGCTGAGTATATTCAAGTACTTCTGGCGCCTCAATTGGTTATATAGTGATTCGTACATCCATCGGGCAAAAAAATATGGGCTGTTTATATGCAAATGTGTCTTACTCATCTTAGTTTTAGATAAAGTGCGGAAAGGGAAGTGGAATAAAATAAAAAATAATTATGATAACATACAAAAACTACCGAAAATTAAGAATACATTTTTGGCTATAACTTTTTTTTGGCATTGTTTTTTTTTACTTTCTTAGTAAAAGTTACTCTAAATTAAGTGGACTATTTAATTATATAGGTCTCGTTCGTGGTGGACATTTGGACCAAACTTCATACATTCTTGCCCAATCTCCTTTTTATTTTTCGCTTCTTTTATTGCTGTAATTATAGTTTTTATCATGGACGTTACAGCTAAGGTAACAGATGAGGTGTTCCATTTTCCCGCCTTGAAATGTCAAATCAAATATTCCACAGACAATAAACAGCAGCTACTGCTAGTTAGTAAACCTCTTTGTTATAACGTTATTGATAGTAAACAAAATATTTTTTGTGCTTATAAAGCCAGAGGAATGAATATTGTTCATATCATGGTGTTATTATTTTAACATTCAAGAATCGTGTTTATACATGAATCTTGAAGCGAGCCTATTGTAATCTTTCGAACAACACGCATGTCTACTAGTTTACCTAAGTAAGCAAGTCCTAGTCAAAATATCATCTTTTATCTTTGTATACAGTTAATAACTATATTATGTTTTTTATACTTAGTGACAGAAAACAAATATGCGTAAGATAACTAACCGTAATATGCTAACGGAAACACGTTTAAACTATTTAAATATTTACAAAATGTCAGTAAAATATATTTGCCTGAAATGGTTCCTCTACTTTCGTAACTTCGAAACTTAATACTGTCCAAACAAAATAATCATAAAGTTCTGTCCATCGCATAACTTAGCGGTCCTTTCCTAGACTTAAGTTCCTTGACCCTATGTTATAACGTAGTTCATAAAGTTAGTTTTAAATACCACTTATAGTAATTGTAACAGGTTCATACGCCTCACGAAGACATTTCCTCTTGGCTTTAAGCATTTCATATCATTTAAATTTAATTTCTCCTAACGTGAAGGTACAAACCTAATATCAGAATGTTAATATTTGCTGTTAAGAGAAAATGGTAATTAAAAGACTACAATTTATGTGTGGGTTTAGCTTCCCGAGCTGGAACGAGCTAGACGTTGTTTACGCTTATTTTATTGATAAGTTTCTTGTGAATTCACTATTAACATTGAGCTAGGAAGATACTTCGAAAAGGGCAAATAATTATAGAGCTAGAAAAACCTACAACTTCAGAGAAATTTTCCTGGAAATGGCCCATTAACTAAGAAAAAACAAGACATTAAAATGATTCAGAATAAAACGTGCAAGTTATTCAAACAATCATAATTCAAGACGGTTTTACAATCTAAGAGATATGCACAGATTGTTCAAAGAAAACCTTGGAGCGCTCTCCTACAAACAATTTGTATCATAAATACTAAAATACGTATATTTCGCGTTATATCTCAAACGTGAAACCTACTCAATGTTAATAGTTGAAGTGAACATTAAATTATGCAACGGTATTTTTATTTTCGCATAAAAATGTAAGAGATTGGCCAATTTATAGAAAAGTTTGGCAATGACATTTTGCATCTATCTAGGTAAGACGATACCTATGACCTCTTATAGTTTGCAAGAAACTATTGGAATCATAAAAGTATTCCGATTACCAGGGATTGAGGTATTTGGAAAATTACAAGCTAGAGTCTAACAAAATTAAGATCATAAGTACGTACTTATTAGGTAAATAATGTTTCTAGTATGAGTAATATTATTTAAAAGTGATATTTTAGCTTAATTACTAATAAAGTTATGTGAATATTTAATATGCTTTAGCTATGTATAATGATTTAAAAAAATGTTTAATTTACACTGATATGAAATGAAAAATAAATTCTGTCAAATTATTTATCATTAGTAGGTACGTTGGTCGATTTAACTTTTATGAATCAAATGAGTTAAAAATGACACTAATTTAAAGAAGATTGTATTCAGTGTTAGTTGACTCTAGCGAAAACGTTCCGTAGTTTGATGCGAAAATAAAAATCCTTGCGTATAATATTTATGTAATAAGAAGGCAATCCAGGCCGTCTGTAAGATCTGCTGTTAATATTTATTTTCGTTTGTTAGTGAATTTTAGTCAATTAATTTAGTACAGAATAAAACATCCGACACGATTTAATTTGTTTTATTGCAAAAAAAAAATACCTGTTAACCTATTTTTTTACCAATCTGCGAAGTAGAAGTAGAGGAACTAAGAGGTACGTATTACTAACAAAGGCAGAAAAATACTTGTAAGTATAACTTGTTCCGTTCGACTCATTAACACGCATTGTAGTGACCGTGGCATCAATGAAGTAGGTATAGATTTTTCATTAACATACCTATTATTTTATGTTCTTCCAGGAAACTGAGAACTACATAGAACTACTGACAACTTTTGTAACTAGCGAGGGTATGAGAACACGTCTCTCGTCGAAAATATGCAAATTGAATCGGGGAAAATTGCCGAATTGCAGATTGTAGAAACGTAGGTACCTATTATAAAATCACATCTAAGTAGGTATAGATAGGTACCAGAAAGGTAAGTTTCATGGGAAAGTATCTCTATTTTCACCACCACAATTCGAATATAGGATAGTTTTGGAAACTATTCAGTGTTACAGGATTTTTCAGAAATATTTTCTTTACGCAGAACTTTACACTAGCTAAGTACACTTTATTTAGACCATTTAGAACGCTCTCTAACGTCTAGGTATATATTGTACCTACAGACTCAACACCTCTTATTCGTATAGGTAAATATAATGTTTTTCATTCATATCATGGAAGTACTTCTTGAATGATACATAATACCTGCGTATAACTACGGAATTTACGTAACTCTATTGCAGGTATGATACGATTATAGGTGCTTATAGCATGTAAAAACTATCCACAGGGACTTTTATAGGGTAGTTCTATCAGAAGAAAGACTGACACTCTTCAAAGATATCGCTATCTACAGTGGATGGTACATATTTAATTTCTTGACTGACACGCGTTCCAAAAATAAAGGTAGTATTTCAATTACATTATTTTTCTTTATCTTAATGGTATATGGCCCATTAGAAAGCCAATATATAGAAGAACCCGATAACCTTGTCCTCATTCTGTTAAAAAAATATTCCGTATTCAGAAATAGCTGTTTCTAAGGTTTTACTATATTGAAAGTACCTCATTTTATTAAACTATAAATACCAAAATAACTAGTTTAGTAAACAATAACCTATATCGACATAATGTTTTTGCTTTCTCTATATGAATGGTTAAAGTACATTGATAAACGGGGAATTCCTTGTAAGTATTTATGTAACGCTTTTACTCTTCAAATAACACGGTATAATTAAATATCAATATTTTTCATTCAGGAACTTGAAATACTTATACATCGGTTATAAGTTAGTATAATTATCGGCACGAATCTTGAGCGCTGACCTTCACCTGCGCAGAAGTAATTTATTGGGTCTCTTTTGTGGTATGAAGTGAGGCGCGGGGGCGTTGTAAAGCGGTGATTGGCCCGCAGCGCATCGCGTCATAGCCGTCACTCGGGATTGTTCTTTGCTAATAAATCACTTCTGCGCAGATGAAGGTCAACGCTCAAGATTCGCGCCGATAACTATAAACAAAGAAAACTATGAAGAAACACATACTTATTTCACTTACAAAAAAACAACCTACCTAAAACTTGCAACGAATAATTATAAGTTCCTTACATTATCTACGTAAAATAAATGAAAAATATCATCTGTTACAGTGTCGTTAGTATATCTAAGTTTAAATAGCACGTCACTCAGAGTTCTCCGGTAGGTAATCTCTGATCAAACATGTCGGTCAACCATAAATGAATGAAATGCTACTAGATATGTTTATTATGGAAACTTAGGAAGATCAAGCCACTGCTTTATAGAAAAATACATTTTGGCCGCAATTCTCCTTGCACTTATCGAAAAAAAATTACAACAAAAACTTTTTCAGAACAGAAACTTTACAAGTACATTTTTATTCTATTTCATCATCATCATCAGCCTATCGCAGTCCACTACTGGACATAGGCCTCTCCAAGTGCAAGCCACTATTCTATTCCATTCAGCCGTTTTTTCATGATACAGTGACCAACCAACACTCACACTTACCATATGTATCTAAATGTATTGTAATGTATTTAACAGAACGAAAACATTTTCAATCGTAATTATTTACTCAAGGTGAATGCATATTACGAATCTTATAAATACTATCTCTGACATACTTTATTTGTTTTTTCATAGTTTTCCCCGCTCATTGAAGAAAATAAGATATGATGGATCGTTTATTTTATAGGAGCCAATATTTTCTTTAAGGTTATTATTATTACCTAATATTTTAACCACAGAGAAATAAACGAATAAACATTGACGTCATTAATTAGATAATACCTCAGGAAAGGAGAAAGAAAGAAAGAAAAACATTTTATTCACGCGAGTGACACATGGACAAAAACATAAATATAAAAAAAAAACAATAAAAGACGAATTACAATAAGAGACACGACTCGAGAAGAAGTTACATAACGGCAAATATGTGTCATACCCGCCTGAAACAGCCCTCGCTCAGCATTATACTGAGACCCTATACGGGACAAAAGCTTCAGAGCTGATTTTCAGCGAGAGCCGAAATATGATCATTCATCATCAGGCAACCACGCAAGTGAAAAGAGCACGCTCAATCTATTCCTTCTTTCTCCATTTGAATTGAGATCAATTGCATTCTTGCAATGTCCCATAGTCATAACTCTTGGAGTCCCAGAATGGCTAGGTATAAGTCGACCAGTCTTTTTTTTTTAACGACGTCAAAAATCATCAAATGACGCCTCCCGCTGTGGGTTAGCAGCGGTGAGGGAGTGTCAGACTCTTACTCACTAAAAACTAAAAACCGTCGTGTTCCGTCGTAGGCCTTTTATGTACCAGGGCCGCGGTAACTCTTTCGAACAATCCCGCAGCAAGTCAGCTGATCTGGATATGTACACCTGGTGTAAATTATGTGTTTCAGTAAATTGTTACACCCCATTTTATCCAAATTACACAGCTTTTTCGACATAAACTACAATACATATCTCCAAGCCTTGTCAACTTGTCAAACTCATGAAAACTCAAGCAAACAGAGCATAAATCAATCCGTCCTTATCAGAAATTGTATAACACGTTACCAAAATGTTCATTAAGGAAATTCGTGATAACTCACTCACTGTTTTACGTCATATTAGTTTTTCTAAGAGCTGATGATGCTTATCACAATACACACACTTGCGAACAAACATACAGTAAACTGCTTTCATAACAGTTGAAAGGTAGTTTTATAGGACGTATATTCCGTGGCCTTCTGTTTAATAGGACAATAAACCAGCTTCCGTCAGCGGTTTCACCTGCACCCCACCCACACCCTGTACTAAAAATAGCCTAAATAAAGCCTTTCGTTCTGCTTCCGTGATAAATGAGCTATCTAACGATGACATTTCCACCTTCTTCTATAGATTACAGTTGATAACAACTCTTGAATTCGCTGCTATTAAACCAAAAAATAACTGGACTGCTGAAAAGCATCTAAAACCTAGAAACCCAAATTGATACTCTTTTCCTTCCTTACTCCTTTATCCATGGGTAATGGGTACCTATAAAGACATTCGATGACCGTCAAAACTGCAAAATTGCTAACCAAAATCGTAATTAAAATCAAGGTAAATAGAGAAATGTACGCGAACTGCACCAAAGGTTCTTGCCATGAACTTGCTAAACCCTTACGCTGGGCTACCTACTTTATGTAACGGAATATAGCGTACGGCGCAAGGTTATTTATTCCAGCGAAATTAATCATAATAGTTTTTATAACATGTGTACGTAATGCCAATGTTTTACATAGACCACCACTGACTGTCTCTCCGATCACTCTACCGAAGTCACCTGCAGCCTCGTTCGTCTAGTAGTCGCATAGTGAGATGACTATACGCACGGATACCCGTAATTCTCAGGTCGGGCTCAGATCACAATGTAGCCTGGAGTTTGGATATTGGTAATTGACAATCCAGTAGAGCGAAAAGTATGTAAATATTGGTCCTGCGCCTGATCCCTCACCGATCGTGTCGGATTGACATCCCATCGGCTGTTCTGCGCAGTAGGCCTCCTTAGAGAGAACCTTTGTGGCAGACAATCGGTCTCTATCTCAATTTAATAATTAATGATGGAGTCACCTTGTAAGTAATTCGTTACCTGTAGATCTTGAAGATTGATTGTTACTGCTTCCCAATAGGGATCACAAACAAACGTGTCATCAACCTATTATGTGAAAATATCAAGTTTACTACTTAAACGTGTATGCTCAATGCTCAGTAGTAAAGAACTTAATTTATTAAGCATTTATGACGAGTCCATAGTACTAGCAGTGCGATTATACAATGCAATTTAATTAGCAAATCAACGAAACAGTTAATACTTAGTAACTGCTTATTATGTCAGACTGTTTAGCCAGTTTAGCCTGTTGAAAACGAGCGAGAATCTAACTGACACCGTATTAACTATTATAGTAATCTGTGCTGACACGTTTTAAAAGCCTATTTATGTAAACAGGCAAGGAATCCCTTTCTACCCCTAAACATCATTTTCCATTTTCTACAAAGTCAGTTTCACATTTCGCCACTGATGTTAATACACTACTTTTAACATCTAAGCCATGATCACTTATTTGCGTTACAAACCATTATAGGTTTGACACTGGAACAAAACAACGAGATGTTTGTTTTGCATTCATTCGATTTTAGACAAGCTCAGTAAACTAACAAGAATCATAGGCAAATCGCTATGCTTGTACCTTGCGCCACTTGCTATCACCTATCACAGCAGCCCGGTCGGCACACATAGGCGCCCGCGCAGTAAAGAATCGCACCAGGGTTGTGCGCACGCGCGAACGTTACCAAACAAAAATACACACGCGAAATATACTCCGTTAAAATGACCGTTTTGTTCTAGTGAAGTGTTTAAGAATTAATTGGTGAAACAGGTTGGTTGATTACCATTTCAAATTAATTCCCGTTTCGCGCGCGTATCGTTTCGCTACGCAAAATATTTTATTGATTCCGAAATTGTATAGGAGTTAGTGAAAATTATAGTGTTTTCACAATTTACTATTACAGTGTTATATTTTATAGGCTTTGTTGTAAGAGTGATTATGTTGATAATGTTCATGGTAACCGGTCTGCTTTCTACATCCAGTTTTCAGGACGACTTTGCTTTTGCTTTATTTTTTTATGTGTCAGGAATACCGCGTCTAGTCTACAGGCATATCTCTATTAATGATTATTAATATTGCAGGAATTCTTCTACACCCATTATTCGATCTTGCTCTTGTTCTTTCTAGTTGTAAATATGAATAACAATAACAGTACGTCTATGATAGTAGAAACAAAAACCATCCATGCATGAAGTATAAGTAGCTAAGATTTCTTTGAGAGAGACTTTTATATTTATAAACCACAATAAGAAGCATCTGTATAGACATCATACTCATTTACCTAATTGTCATTAGTTTTTGAGTTGGCTTAATTATTCTTAAACATACGTTCAACTATCAGATGGCCAATTACAGACGTGCAATCGTGTCAAAAGCTTTAGATAAATCCACAAAGCATGCCTCAAGGGTCTTTAATGGGTCCTTAACGATTTGCCTGCGGAATTTATTACTAACCTATAGTATTTCATAACTTCGCGACTTACTTACATGGAACTGAACTCATAATGACATAATTATAAAACAATTGAAATAATTTTCAAATGTGTTTAGTATTACGCACGTGCATTCGCGTTTGCTTTCATATTCTTTTAAATTCCATATTTCTTGATGTGGTCTACTGAATGGCGACAGTCGTGCCCATAAAACAATAATATTATATTCTAACTATTGGCATTGTTTTATATCTCTATGGTGTGTTTAGAAGTATTGAACGTGAACTTGAAAATGGGTAACAAATAATAATTGTTGTTTGTATAGGTGCTTGTTTCTCGTTGTTTATGAACTTGCTGGTACAGTTCGATATGTGGTATTTTAATGTTTGATATAAAATTCGTACTCGGATTTAAGTCTTCCTTTTATAAGTAGCGAGTATTTCAGTGTTAGGGAAACAGTAAGTAGGTAGATGATAAATAGTTTGATTTTACCATAGTTCGTGCTCACAATGGTTGATTAGTACCTACATTGACGGAATTACGGTCTGTCTAGCTTTAGCCTTTACATTCGAGTACCTACGTAAAGGTTCCTTGACATCTCGAACATTCATTAACTGCAATAACTGACCAACTTGCCGTCGATCATTCAAATGCACAGATAGATCTACGTAGGTAGGTATATTATGACAAATACTATTCCAATTGTTTCATAGCAACATTCCATATTTTTTTAAATGTCTCTTGTACCCACAAAATTATTGCATTTTCGTACTAACACAGGTGATCTGATAATATGTAGGTTTTTAGAAAGTAGATTACTGATTTCTATTTTTATGTAATTACCTCCTTAGGAAAACTAGAAACTTTTTATTTCATACACATAGACCAAAAGTACCTGGTAATAAGTATAAAAAGACAATATTCCCTTCGGTCTTGGGTGGTGGTTATACCGCCACCAGTTCGTCGGTGGAGCCTCTTCCGTTGTTCAGCAGAGTGCACCACTAGCAGGTTATGATGACATTGGGGCAGGACAATGTTGGTGCCTCTAAATTCCTTTTCTCCAATTCAGCCACAAAACTGTGTTCCACAGTGACAACTTATGTTAATGTGTTGTGTCAATCATTAACTGATACTACTTAGATGATAGATAATTACACTAATCTGGTTTTCTGTAGTTCTTTGATCCCTGCCATAGACAATTAGTGTTATAGGTATCATGCAACTTCGCATGACTTATCTCATTCTTTGCAATGATTTTATCCAAATCGCTCATTCAAGAATATAGAAATTTTATTTAAATATACCTGTTATTTGAATCAAATGAAAGGTTTATTTAAAAGCATCGAACGGCCAATCTAAGGCAAACGAAATCTAAGGTAACTCAAACTCGAAAACATTTACTGGCTGATAAATTATCACGTTTTGAACGTCAAAACAAAAGATACCCACCCTTCTTCACCACTTCCTATGTGTTTTTCCTGTGAAAAAAAAGTGGCGCAACTAACCCAGCATTGTTTGGCGCAGACAGTCTGTGTTACCAAAAATCGTTTCAATTTCTAACCAATTTTATGGTATACTTAACTGAACAATTATGTAAGTAACTTTCATATGTATTTCTTAGATCCTAGAGATCCTTCCGTCTTCAGACAGCTGTAGGTACCTAAAGACACCTGAACCAATTAACGTTGCGATAATTACTTATTCACGGAAAATATTAATTAAGCTAGTTATTTGAGCAGATCATGTGATGTGTACTTAAACTGAATTTGACTAAGTAGGTACTTTACAAGGAAGAAACTTAATAAACACAGGTGCGATTATCGATATTTATATTGGAATTTCAGTTGTATTTTTCACTTGATTGCAAAGCAAATATTTTGCTATTAATAAACTCATTGTTATAGAAAAATAACATGGTTATATTGGCAAATATCATGAACGCCAAGGTTAACGAACTTTAACTTTATAGCTATCTCATTGGATGGCCATTGCTCTATCTATGGCCATATTCCTTCGGAAACCATAACTCAGACGAAAAGTAGCCTGATTGAGTTTGGCGTCCAGCCGGGGACGCCTTGATTTAGGTATTTTGCTAGAAACAGGCTGTGAGATTAAATGAATGAAAGATCAAGTACTTACAGGATGCCAGGAACACAGGGATCACAACACCAGAGCACTTTTAGTCGTATTCACAGGTTTTATTTAATTTTTTACACCGCGCGCGCAGTTATCGATGCCGGCCGGCCATTGCTGAGTTTGAAACTGGAGTTTTGTCTATGAGTTCCATAGATGGCGCTCGATGCGCAGTTTTGGTTGCGTTTTGCTTTGTGACGATGTAGAATAGGGAGGAAAAGGATGGGAAAGGAAGTATCCCAAAGCCTGTTCATAGCCAAAGTAGTAGGTATAATGCACCACCACCACCAGTAAGTAAGTGGTTCCCTAGAGTACCTAAGGCAAACTTTCGCTGACAATATAAAAGTCAGTTTTTCAAAGACCACAGTGTGTACATACGTACACATAGGTACTATAAATTACGTTATTTTACGAAAAGCGGACGTCAAAGTTATCAGTGAAAATGGGCCTTTCGCTACGAAAAAATTCTAAACGCGCCTAAACGCGAGGTCTAAACGCGCCTGTATGTGTGGAGCAAAACAAGTTTTGAGTAGACAAAGCCAACTGGGATTTTATATTGTTTGATTTGGGTTTGTAGTTATACAATAAAATACGTACCTAATCCTATAAATAAATATTATTGAGTCTAATTAATTACCTACCGTTTGAAAAGGTGAACGTTATTTATAACATTTATAAATGGCATTGCTGTAAAATGACTAGCAGTCTTATTATTTAACTCTAAATTCCTACTTGTTTATGTTATTCATAGTTACGAACCTAAGTCTATTTACGTAGTTCAAAAAACACCAAATCGTTTATGTAGGTACGCGGGAAAAACTGCTGATCAATCAGCACTTCGCAAACGTTAAAAATAAAGACAACCCTGAAGGGCTCGCTCACCAGCTCTTATGTTTTTGCTGGTAAGAAGAGGCGTTACAAATCCACCAGTAACACAAGTCTCAAATAACCTGGACAGATATCCTGAGCCTTTCCTAGACACGACATCCCATTTTTTTTTAACGACGTCAAAAATCATCAAATGACCCCTCCCGCTGTGGGTTAGCAGCGGTGAGGGAGTGTCAGACTCTTATTGACTAAACACCGTCGTGTTCCGTCGTAGTAGGCCTTTATGTACCAGGGCCGCGGTAACTCTTTCGAACAATCTCGCAGCCCCGGCAGAGACACGCCATCCCCTGCCACGAAAATCATGTAGGAAAAGGTCCGTTACTTTTTGCGAGCTGGCAGGTAAAAGGTTACTGTAAAGGGAAGTAAAAGTTAGGTGCTTAATTTAGCTATTAAGGTTCGAATTGTGTATTTTTAGACCACCTTCAGCCATTAAACTCTTGTCCTCAACCTCGCGTGCTCACTTTTTAAAGTAGGTATAAAAAATAAAAATATATCATTGACCGAATCGCTAGCTGATATATTCTCTTTTAAGAAATAGCAATAATAATTCTAATGGCATTATTTAATATTCAAATTGCTCAAAATAACAGAAAAAGCCTGTTTCACGACAAATTCTTGAATATCCTTTACTTAGACTAGTTTTATAATTAGCTACGATTTAAATATTTTATTGAAAATGGAGATTGGCGCCAAAATCACATGACTTAGCAAGATGGCGCAGTATAACTGGTCACTCAAGCATCACATGATGATTGTTGAAAGTTTTCGGTAATTTATATCTTAAACTTGTACAGCCTTACTACAAAAACTTAAACATCTGTTGAACATCATCCTCCGAGCCTTTTTCCCAAACTATGTTGGGGTCGGCTTCCAGTCTAACCGGATTCAGCTGAGTACCAGTGCTTTACAAAAAGCAACTGCCTATCTGACCTCCTCAACCCAGTTACCCGGGCAACCCGATACCTCTTGGTTAGACTGGTGTCAGACTCACTGGCTTCTGACTACCCGTAACGACTGCCAAGGATGTTCAATGACAGCCGGGACCTACAGTTTAACGTGCCATCCGAAACACAGTCATTGGTGTCTAAGATACCTATACTTAGAAAGTACATACAAACTTAGAAAAGTTGCATTGGTACTCGAGAGGTTGGTTCTTTGCCCACTAGGCCACCACGACTACGAAACATCTGTTGAACACTAGTCTAAAAAAAGTGTGAGTGTAAAACGGACCTTATTTCAACGTCATAATCCGTAATTTTTTTAGACAAGTGGTAATAATCTAATCAAGAACTTCTAGTACCTAGGTACCCACATTGTAGCAATATTCTACTAACTTTTGTCCTATTGTCGTCTCAATGATGGATGGGCACTTACAATGCATTAAGTATTTGAAAGTATCAAATTGTGGTTAATAATATTGATTCTGAATGCAGCAAAGTTACGCCAACTGTCTAAAGTAGGGCGCTCTTAATGACGAATGTAGCTTAATTATTAATTACTAGCCTTTCCCGCGTTTTCACCGCTTCCCGTGGGAACTCCTTTCTGTAGGTACCATAATAAAATGTAGCCAGTTTCTCGGGAAGAGTGTAGCTTTCGAATAGTAAAAGAATTTTTCAGATCGGTTCGGTAGTTACGGAATTTATGGTACAAACAAACAAATAGAAGAACCTGTGAAGATTATCTTGTCAGCTTCCGTTATACTTAAGGTACATGCTCTCATTAGCAATCTCGAGATCACTCCTTCATCCATGATGCCTGGATATCCGTATTTAATCGCTCTACCACTCTTAGATATACCTATCTAACTTTATGTACAGTCAACTTCAGGTCAGTGGAAACAGTTTTATAGGAAAATCGTACTTATTACTATCGAGTTAAGGTGTTCGACAGTTAGCACTAATGTGCAGTTTACAATGGTAAATGTATGCATCAGATAATTATTGAGCCTGTAGTTCTCTTATTCCGCCGGTTTCTACGTAGCGACTCCACACCAAGCAATGTATAGCTATCATCATCATCATCATCTCAGCCAGCGGACGTCCACTGCTGAACATAGGCCTCCCCCTCAGATCTCCACAGATACCTGTTGGAGATGTATAGCCATAGTTAATACCAATGTACCTAAGTCAATAGTTTAAAAAATCTGATCCAACAGACAAACTGTTGTATACAGTTTTGTTGGACATTTTGTACCTTTGAGAATATATAATGTACCTTGTAATAAGCAATAAATAAATAAATAAATGTTCCGAGGCGCCAAAAAGTTTGACGAGACCTATATCTAGAGACATCCACTAAAGAGTCGATAACATACCTTCACCTTGGATAGTAACGAACTACAGGTGTTTACGAACACGACGTGAGAACAACTCAATTCAATACATGTTTTGCTTTTCCTAAAAAACAATGCGACTAATGAATAGGTTACATACTACATAATACTAGTGTATGCGAACGTATAAGTTCCACTTCCTTACATTTTGTAAATGTTACTGTCATCGCTGTAATAGGTACCTTGATATTGTGTTTGTTAATTAATTTCCAAAAAAAAAAAAATGACCGAAAATTAATAAATGAGATTTAGGAAAAACTTTTAGTGACTCTACTGGAATTGAACATTAAAGAGTCATGACATGATACAGAAAAACAGATTTTTCTACTGTGTCATGTAAAATCTGATCACAGTAGAGTTCAATATTTTTAAATAAATTATTTGACAAATGAGTAAATGAGACAAAGATTGAAGCGCCTAACATGATTTTCATAGCTATCAATTGCTAGAAAATTATTTCTGTGTGGTCGACAACAGGTAACCATAAAGGCAGTACGTTACGTACAGAACTTCAACCCTTCAACTTTTTTCAAGGAGATCCTACTATTAGATTACTAGGTATTAGATATTACACAAAAACAACAGTAGTAGGCATAAAATAAACTTTATTTAACAGTTAACAAGGCTATAAATAAGTAATAACAAAACTAACGAACTATATCTAACAAAAATAGAATTATAATAAAACAAACAAAAATATATTACAAAATATTTTTGACTGTGTCAAAAGAAATCACTAAGTAGGCAGATTCGATTTTTTGGAATTGTGTATCACAGACTATAAAAATTGTTTCTAATTAAGCATTCAAGACGTAACATTAGATTTAGTCAGCAGTTTTCAATGGACATTAACTGAAATATGCTAGAATTAAATTTTCTTAAATAACTCTGCTACCCTTGAGTTTGTTTCGGTGTTTCTTCTTAAGATAGGAATTACCGATTTCATCTCGCTTCCAATGAAAATTCTATGTGTAAAAGTGTTGTTTTCAACCTATTCACAGCAATACCTATCTATTTTAATACATTTAACAAAATAAACAGCAATATCTATTTTAATATATTTAACAAAATAAAAAAATACCGACTAAACCTAACTGCACCAAGAAATATTTTCCACATAACGTTAAATCTACAGTAATATTCGTAAATATCAATGGCAAGTTTACAGTTCATAAAATTTCCAAATGCTCTCCAAACATACTTATTGTAATATATTTCACTTATCTTAAGGACACTTTACAGATCTTTCTGCCCTTAGTTAATCGAACATTTTTGCGAAGCTTTGTAACTAGTAGCTATAGTCATTCCAATATAATATTCACAGTCCGAAACGACTCGTAATGTGTCTAACAAGAATTAAACAAAAACACTAAAGTCTACTATTTATCAATTGAATATAGATACTTTTAATATGATGTCCTCCTAGCCAATTATCGGCTACGGTGGCTGTTCACAGGTAAAGAGATCAGCCAACTGCGCAGGACATATTATAGTGCAAAAGCATTTGCGCAGACACAAGTGCATTCCCTATTACTTCACTCTCATAGCCCGATGGGACGGCAATCCGACACGACCGGAGAGAGATCAGGCACAGGACCGACATTAATGTGCTCACTTTTAATATAATATAAGGTCAATTCTAGCGTTTGTGTTTACATGTATTTATGGACGCTACATTCAAGTTTTGAAAGCAAGTAGATATCAAATTCAAGTTTCGTGTTCATTAAGTTTTGGGGTTGAATGTACTACTCAAAATACAGTAGTGTATGTAGTTGTACTATTAGACTGATATTACTTGCCATCTCGGACTGTGTGTCTAACTCTAATAATACTGTCAAATAACTAAAGTCTTAGAAATATGTATCACTAAAAATCTAGAGGCATAATATGTCAATGTATTCCTAGTTCTTGAGATTGAATACATTTCTGAAAACCAAAATCCACCATCACATTTCATTTCACAGATTCTCAAACCACATAGAATATTATTCACAAATAAAACCAATTAATTTTACTACGTAAAATCTACTCTAATTTGGTGTAATTTTTGGTGCTTCGAACAGTTACAAGTCTAACTTGCTAGTCTAATATTTTTATCTACAGTAAAGTCAAATAATTGATACGAACACTTTTCTAATTGAAACCTTCTACAAACATTAAGCTTTCTATGTGGTCCCAAACATATTGATGTAGCCAGTTTTATTTATACAACAATCTGCAATCCTAATCGTGCGACAGCTTTTTTGTCGCGTATAAAAAAAACCGCGCGTATACGCGCAAAAGCGCTGTATGAGTAATCGGTAGTAAACTTGTCACACAAAAGTTAGTCTTTATTTATGTTTTCACATAAAACCTTTTCACTTTATTTTGTCCACCTAAAACCAAAGCAGCATATGTTTGGAACCACTCTAAGAAGCTCAAATCTTTTCCATCAATCAAGCAATCATTTATTTACTAAATTTCCAACAATTTGTGTACACAAACCTTTTTGCTGTGTCCCAGATCTTGGCATGATTCATATACACGAATACATGATTATATTATCTCATTTATATTCTAGGAACACGAAATTGCAGCATTATATTTTACCGAGGTATAAGTAAAGTTTTCTTACCAAGCATTGCACTTGAATTGTTAGAAAAATAAAACGTCTATATTGGAATCACATAATTTCTATGTGTCAATGTGTTCTTTCGCTCTTAGAGCTCATTCTGTGAAACAGAAGTAATATTTAAGGCATGAATATTCTTAGTTTTGCTTTATTATATGGTAATGGAAGCTTAACTAAGGAAGAGTAGATTATATCTGAAATTTTTTTGGAAGAGGGGAGTATCTTAAAGTATATCACCCATTTTTTTTTTACATACACAGATCAAGTGCTATCGATAGTCATGGATAGTCATTTTATCCAAAACATACACAGGCTATTTCTAACTCATAATTTAGAATCCTGTAATAAACCTGTAATGAATATTATCCTGTAATATTTCAGGTTATTAACGATTTGGATGGCTGCTCAATTCTTCGAAAAAGGTATCAGCCTTTTCGATATTCCTTTCAGAGTTTATTATCATATTATTATCAGAGTATTTCTCAAATACTGACTTTAACATGAAACTTAAACTTATCAGAATGTATGGCACGATTCAATGTATGGCATTCATGTTAACTAAAACTGTAACCCTTAAAATAATAGGACTCAACTGTTAATGTACCTTGACCCATCTTCGGTAGGTGCTATCCATAAGCCATGTAGTGCTGGAGTCTATAGGCTTCACTATGAACGGGATAGAGGATAGACCAACCCCCACGGCTATCCAACTCCTGGCGGTGCGAGGGATAGTGGGATACCTCTTGAGATACACTATGGAGTATGTGCATAGCCTGAAATAGATGGAAACAAGCTCGAATTATTTTGAGTACAGATTTATTTTAATGTTTTTATTCAATTAAATTAACTAACTTCAGAAATGGAATGAAAATCAGTAGAAGGTAATTAACTAGCGCAAAGTGTACATGACACCATCGATTATAATCGATCTATTGCTGGCGTTATGATTGTAAATGAGCAGATCGGATATTTTGTTTGGGAACTGATATTTATAATTTGGAAGTCCAAAAATCCTGATTTTGAATTTTTTTTAGTACAGAAAAATGAGGTGAACAAAATATCTTTGGCCTCATACTATTTATGTAAACTTGAATGATTTTATTGCCAGCAACTGGGCACTAATAATTATAATTCTTGATTGTGTTAGTTACCTGTTAATAACGAATCCGGGTATAACGACAGACGCCAGTGTCTGCCACAGGAGCGCGTCTCCTGCCTCTACCAACACACGTTTTGGTCGCCCGTCTTTCTGTAATCATGCGTAGATGATGTTCAAATTACATTTAAGAGATTAAATAGTTTTTATCTACGATTACTGATGCTACCTATCTTTCCACTCAAATCTTGCTCATGAATCACAATATGTAGTGGTAAAAATTGCATGAAAATGCACTCAGGATTTTTTAAGTAGAAAAAAAAACATATAATCAGACAAACATAGCTGGAGATTCTGATTTAGAAATGTGTAATACGCTCATGTCTTAGCTTAAAGATGAAAAGGCCAGGGCTTCATAGCATGATTCCTCATTCAAATATCTTATTCTCCGTACCCTTAGGAGGCAATATGACAGGTTCCTATTAATTATAAATACTGTTGACATACTTGTAACATCTGGTAACTTTTGTCCGCAGTATCTCCGAAGGTGTATGCGAAGGCGATTGCATAGCTGGACCTGACCACCTTGGTGGAGACGAGCTGCCGGAAGGACTCCCCAACCTCGTTGGCGTACCCTGCAACATGAACCTGTTTAGCGACCGGTACATCACACGGGATGAAGGGTAAGTGTAGTTAAAGTTTCTTAGACAAGTTTACTTTCTGCTATATACCTGACAAGAAGATACCTAACATAATCAACAATACAATTTTTTGATTATTTTTGGGTCATGTGCTATTTCACTGTAATAATGACAACCTAGCTGATTATCTGCCACAGCAGCTATTCTGATATAAGGCGATCAGCCAGCTGCACAGGACATATTACACTATTCCTTCACTCTCAAATTCTCCACTGTCAGATGTGGAACTGTGGAAGTCTGAATTAAATAATACATTTTTACCTAGTATCACCCCAGCACTACATTAGAATTTAACTATTTATTTATACTTTATGTACAAAATTGGTACATTGACGGACTTAATGCCGCAAGGCATTCTCTACCAGTCAACCATCAGGTTAAAGGGAGAAAATAAATAGGTAGATAGGTAGTAACTATATCAAATTATAGTAAAAAATTGTTGTCTTTAATGATTAACATGACAATGTGAATAGGTCTATGTAATATAATAGTGCATATGAGTAGAACAAACACACTTGGTATCAATTTATTTGTCCTTGAATAAAGTTCCCCACAAACGCTTTAATTGGGAGTCTGGTTACATGCTGTAACTGGTTTCAACCAGCCTTATATAGCATTACAGGTTTATGTATAACTTACCATTAAAAAACTAAACTTTTATGTCAGGAAAATGGGTTATTATGTCAATGTAAATGGGTAAATGATAAGGGCATCTATTTTTGTAAATTTTCAGATGTGTATGAATTAGATTCAGTATAATTACCAAGGTATCGTATCCATGTGTCCCTCCAGATGTCCGTTTCGACAGGCTCCGTCATAGCTAACTCAATATGCCGATTTTAAGTCCAAAACAAACGAGTTTGGTTAATGTTACTTATTCCATAACAGAGAACTAAGGTACTCAGAACGGTAGCTAAATTTCGTATCAGGCAAGAAATAACGTAGAACTACGCTAGTTTAATACTAAATCCACTTTCCGCTAATACGAAACACGGAAGTAATATAAATAAAACTATTAGGTAACAATGTGAGGTTATGCCAGATCTTTCCAACTCATTCAAGAATTATTAATGGAATGTTTTATAATGTTCAATTAAGACGAGTATGTGGCCAATACTTTCAACAGTTTATACAATATATTCCACGTCTTCTTTCCATGTTATTATTGAATTTCATAGCTGCGCTTCGAGACTTCGATCGATCGCCCTAATGATTTTTTTGATACTAGCTGTCACTGTCAGTTGTCAGGCAGTTGACATTTAGCTGTAGGGTTGCAAGCAATGTTGAATTGGATTCCCAGTTTTGTAGAAAATACCACCATCTGCTAAAATGGTCTGTGGACAGAGGACAGAGAAATGTGTCTTCTAGAATTCTAAATATAAGTATTTTAAGATACAAATACAAGAAACGTATACGTTCTTGTATCTTTAATATTTTTCAACAATTAAAAAGTTTCGTATTTGATTTCACATACTTAAATAGATTATTCTTTATTGTACACCAATAAAATTAACAACACAGGACATCAAAACACATAAAGAACAGTACAAATGGCGGTCTTATCGCTGAATAGTGATTTTTTCCAGACAACCTTACTATACTTTATACATAAATACTTTTGTATCTAAGCTAATATAGTATATAACTAATATATTTAAACTTAATACTTTTGTATCTTTGGTTGGTATCTTAGTATTTGGAAAATACTTTATTGTCAAGATACTTATTTTTTATACGACATGGAAACTAGCTTAAGGTAAAAATATTATATAATGCAATTTATTATGTTCGCAGAATTAATTTATTAAGTACTAGAGCATTATTTTATTTTATGTTCCTCGTCGGATATGATCATAGTAAACCGTTTTTTTACAAAGAAGCAAATACCCCATTATCGGGTAAAAAGAATAACGTAGTAACACTGAAAAATATAGAGTTGCCAACCAAAAAAATAAAGTTTCCACAGACTAAACAAGTTATTTTTATAATCAGCTGTTGCGATAAAAGAGTTTAATTCAATATACAAACAAACATACGATATCTGATATCTCAAAAAGATACAGAACCATTTACTTAATATTATCAATTTATAGTCACCAACTTTTCTGAGTTTAACTATCTCTCCTTATCGATGAATCAATTATATGTTGAATATTACGTACTTAACTACTTACATACCGAATTATTTACATTCGTCATTCCAATATTTTACTTTCAACCTTCAATCAATGTCAAGATCGCTTTGGCGAAGTACAGTGTCGTGCAGAAATGGCACCGCGAACTGACTCGCGCTGTTATTGCTAACTTCACGATCAGCTGTTCACTCACGGTTGTTGGAGCAGCACGTACTACGCGTAATAAGGTTATATTTAGCCAAGTCAATAGCAACAAACAAAACGGCTTCAGACTCAATATTTTGTGGTGAAGTGTACTAAAATTAAAGAAAGTTAAAAGTGGACAAGGACATTATTATCTTGTGCCTATTCGTGCGTATTCACGTATCTAATTGACTTTTATTTAATGTACTATGCTCTCTGTTTTTGACTGCTAAAGGTAGGGAACATAACTCTGTTGTTTTCTTCTGGTAATTCTATAAATAACTTTATAATAATAAATTGCCATAATCGACCTCCATTTAATGATTAGTGATGTGACATTGACGACTAGTTATGTCGATATTTGAATGAGAATTTTAATCAACAAGGCTTTGTTTTAATTAGGTAACTTTTAATAGATTTAAATTACAAACACATTTTTATAGATATTTTAACTCGTTATCTAAATTCGTAAGGTAACTCTTTATCGTAATTAACACTTCAAAAATATTGTGCAAAAGATGATAATTGAGCGAATAAAGATTTTCAGGTTGCCTTGAATACCATGTCGTAAAAAATTGTATTTATAGAGCTTCAGATATTCTAGCCGAAATTAAAATCCGTGCTTTCGAACTGCGTGAACATTTGTTTACAAATGCGGTTTAAAGTACATACTATAAAGTACAAAGACCTAAGCACATTAGTAGGTACCTAAATAAATGTTAATTTGAATCGAAACTAAAGTGCTAGCATGTACTTCTGAATATGCAACATGTGCCCCCTGTTTCGCAAAAGCGAGCTATCAACTAAAACCTCTGGTGGTTATCGCGTTTTTCTTAAGGCGACGATAACCGGCACGCGCATCTAAGGGGCCAAGAGGGGACGGAACGTCTGAGCGGGGCGAGGATTGCAATACGCGCGCTAGCTTATAACTAAAAGTCGTAAGCGACAAAATGGTTTTGTAATTTTATTATTTAGAAATGATAATTTGATAAAAATTCCTTCCACAATTTTAAAGAGTATGTATATACTCAACTAATAATAATAAATCTTTTTTAATAATAATAAATCTTTAAACTACTAAAAAAGTTAAGAGGCTTAAATCGGTCCCGTTTGCCCATAATATGTGAATCTCTTTTTAAAAAGAGGTATGTTTGATATATTTTTCTCTGTTATAAAAGTTACCTAATCATGTTTTGAAGGCTAACAAAATAAGGTTTATATCATGAACTTTCAGGTAACCAAGTTTTATTTTGATCCGTTTTGTATTTACTGAGAAAAATTGAGATCCTTGGCGCCAAAATTTCCAATTCGTCCTCTTAACTTTAAAATTTCGCAGATAAAAGTAAGAAGGCGAGTTTAAAAAGCCGTTGTGATTGCTAGTTCCTACTACTCGTTTGTACGAACCTCAGAGTAGGTTGACGTATGATGAATACTTGACACTCGTTAGGAGTTGTATAAACGAGCATACCTGCCGTTTCTTGAGTGAATAACATACATTGCAAATGCAATGTGAACTATACTATATCCCCAATCATCTAAGCTAGGCACGTCAGCGTACAGGACCTAAGTCACCGAAATTTATACAAAAAATCGGAGTCAAAAATATATGCATATGAAGTTAATGATGATCCTTTCTTGCGTGCAGTCTGAAAGCACCTATACATTTGTAAAGTAAATCGCTTCTGCATAACAAAACAGATGTAATTTTCCGGGATCTGTTCATCCAGCCGTATGTCCGTTTGTTGTTTTGTCTCATAAGGACAGACAATAGACAATGTATGCATATTCTGAGAAAGGAAAGTACAATGCACGTTTGCAGAGCTTGTATTATTTGCGGTACATAAGAAACACTGGTTTATAATGTAAGATTGTTTATACAAGGATTGGATGGACTGACAGATAAAGAGATAAAAAATAACAGTACGCGTAACAAGGAAGACCTATCCCTTATATCGATGTAAAAATATCAGCGTGTGAACGTACACACTACTAGGTACCGAGCAGTTTAATCTTTCTTATTTCACATAGAAATCTATGATTGTGGAAATAATATAAAGTTCCTAGGAACTACGGTACCTGACGATTAAGAAGGTAAAGGTAGGCCCATCACCTAATAAGTAGCTTAGTTGTAGGTATATAGCACATAATAGGTATTTGTGTGATATTGTGCTACTACCGTGATCAGCTTCGTTGACTCATCAACTCCCCGCGACCATTCGCAATTAGTTATGTGGTGACCTACCTCTTTCGCCACTTATTGGTACTGGCCGGCTGGTTTGGCAGCTACGTTCGTAAAAATGAAGACTTGTCAAACCAGTCGGCAGTCGGTTTTTTCTCTTTGGTAGGAAGAAAATGTATATTTTTATTGTCTCAATTTATCTTGTAAATATTATGTAAATATATCGATGTAAATACCAAACCCATTTATATTTCTTCCTACATTTGGTGACCCCGTCTGAGCACGACAACAATGTCGATCAGCAAAGCCGACGTTGACGGTGCTGAGACTAGCAAAGTCGGCATCGACGCTGCGGAGGCATGCCGCGTGGGCGTGCGAGTTCCACCGTTTTACCCTGAGAAGCCGGCGCTTTGGTTCGCGCAGATGGACGCGCAATTCGCGCTGGCGAACATCAAAACCGACGAGACGAAATACTTCTACGTCACGGGTCACCTCGACCCGAAATACGCCGACGTCGTCGAAGACATAATCGCCAACCCGCCCGCCAGCGATAAGTATGAAAAGCTCAAGGCCGAGCTCATCAAGAGGCAGTCAGCTTCACGCGAGGAGAAGGTGAAGCAGCTTCTCATGCACGAGGAGCTCGGCGACCGGAAGCCGTCGCAGTTTTACCGGCACCTCCTCAACCTCGCCGGTCCAGGTGTTCCCGAGGAGTTTCTGCGGACGATGTGGACGAGCCGTCTGCCAGCAGGTACGCAGACCATAGTGGCGTCGCAATCCAAGCTGGACTTGGCCGAGCTGGCCGAGTTAGCGGACCGTATCCACGTCATCACCGGTCCCGCGCAGGTGGCATCAACAGCTGCCGTCGCCACTGCACCGTCGTCGTCCACCAGCGGTCTGCACGCCGAGATCGCCGCGCTAAACCGGCAGATGCAGAAGATGGCGCTCAAGCTCGAGAGGTTATCCCGCAACAGAAGCCGTTCCCGTAGTCGCTCACGTCACCGGTCCAGCTCCAGAAGATCGCAGTGCTGGTACCACCAGCGGTTCGGTGATAACGCTAAGAAGTGTATTAAACCGTGCGACTACACAACGTCGGGAAATGCGCGGGGCAATCTGTGATGGCGGCCGATGATTGTCCGAGCGCTGGTCGCCTCTTCGTCACCGACCAAAGGTTGAAGATACAGTTTTTGGTTGACACCGGCAGCGACCTCAGTGTATACCCCCGGTCGGCGATTCCGCGACGATTAGGAAAAACAGAGTATGAACTGCGTGCAGCAAACGGCACTGTGATAAACACTTACGGTTTTGTGAGCTTAACATTAAACCTAGGGTTGCGCCGCGACTTCGCCTGGCGATTTATTGTTGCAGACGTTACAAGGGCGATAATAGGTGTGGATTTTTTGTCTTATTATAATTTGGTTGTCGATTGCAGGAACCAACGCCTCATCGACAACCATACTACGCTCTCCACCCCGGCGTCGCCTGTCCGCCGCTCTGATGATGTGTCTTCGGTGAGGGTGAGTCTCGGTGATTCCGCGTTTACACACATACTGCGGGAATATCCCGACATCACTCGACCTCGCGGCATACACGACACATCCAAACACAATACAGTACACCACATTCGTACTACGCCAGGGCCACCAGTATCTTCATCCCCACGCAGATTAGCACCGGACAAATTAAAAATTGCGAAGGCCGAGTTTGATGACATGTTGCGGTCCGGTATCTGCCGTTTATCCGAGTCACCGTGGTCGTCGCCTCTTCACCTCGTTCCTAAAAAGGGCAATAGATGGCGCCCTTGTGGCGACTACAGGATGCTGAACGCACGCACTGTCCCGGATCAATACCCTATCCGGCACATCCAGGACTTCGCGCACAGCTTGTCTGGCTGTACCATCTTCTCGCAGATTGACCTAGTTAAGGCTTATAACCAGATTCCAGTGCATCCGGATGACATCCCGAAGACTGCGATCACGACTCCGTTCGGGCTTTTCGAATTTCCGTTCATGACGTTCGGGCTTCGAAATGCCGCACAGACGTTTCAGCGCTTCGTGGATGAGATGCTCAGGGGTTTGGACTTTACATACGCATATCTTGACGATTTTTTGGTGTTCTCGAAAGACCAAAAGACGCACGAGCTGCACCTGCGTCAGCTGTTCACCAGACTGCGAGAGTATGGTATGGTCATCAACAGTGCTAAGTGCGTCTTTGGTGCGTCGGAGGTTAATTTTTTAGGGTATCACATCTCTTCCAAAGGGACGAGACCGTTGCCTGCCAAAGTTGAGGCTGTCCAGAATTTTCCTGAGCCAAAAACGGTCAGGGAGCTGCGCAGATTCCTCGGGATGCTAAATTTCTACCGCAGGTTCATCCCGAATGCCGCAGCCTGTCAAGCACCTCTCAACAGCCTGCTCTCCGACTCCGTGAAGGGTTCGCACCCTGTCAATTTCACAGCGGACCAACGTGAGGCGTTCCAGGGCTGCAAGGACAGTCTGTGTCGAGCAGCACTGTTGGCGCATCCTGACTGCACCGCCAAGATGGCGCTGGTCACGGATGCGTCTGACAAGGCTATAGGTGCAGTTCTACAGCAGCGTACCGGAGGAGCATGGGAGCCTCTGGCATTCTTTTCCAGGAAGCTGAGCGACGCGCAGGTTAAGTACTCTCCTTACGACCGTGAACTGCTCGCTATTTACGAGAGCGTGAAGTACTTCAGGCATATGCTGGAGGCTCGTGACTTCGTGATCTACACGGACCACAAACCTCTCACATTCGCCTTCACCTCTCGTAAAGAAAACTGTTCCCCACGACAGTTCCGTCACCTGGACCTGATTGCTCAGTTCACTACTGACATCAGGCACATCTCCGGGAAGGATAATGTCGTGGCGGATACCCTTTCGCGGGTTGAGGAGATTACTCAACCTGTGCCCGTCGAGAGGATCGCTGCAGCACAAGAAGATGACCAGGAGCTGCAGCAGCTGCTCGCCGGGGACAACTCACTGCGTCTGCAGTTGGTTAGCGTCCCAGGTTCACAACAGCAGCTGTACTGCGACCTCAGCAGCGGCACGCCTAGACCTTTTGTACCCAAGGAGCTGCGCAGGTCAATTTTTCTCAGCCTGCACTCCTTGAGTCACCCTGGTACTAAGGCGTCTGCCAGGCTGATTGCAGCCCGCTATGTGTGGCCTGGGGTTAGGAAGGACTGTCGTAACTGGGCTCAGAGTTGTCTGGCTTGCCAGCGCTCTAAAACCACACGGCACGTCTCTGCACCACTGCAGACCTTTAAGTTGCCCCAGGCGAGATTTGCCTTCATCCACATTGACCTCATAGGACCTTTGCCGCTGTGTCAAGGTTTCCGGTATTGTCTCACCGCCGTCGATCGCTTTACGCGATGGCCTGAGGCAATACCCCTGGCAGACATCACTGCAGAAACCGTGGCAAAGGCCTTACTGGGTGGATGGATTGCCCGATTCGGCTGCCCATCGGATATCGTTACCGATAGCGGTAGGCAGTTCGAATCGGCCCTCTTTAAGTGCCTATCCGGCATTGCTGGCTTTCAGCATCGTAGGACCACTGCCTACCATCCAGCCTGCAACGGACTGGTGGAGCGATTCCACCGTCAACTGAAGGCTGCAATCACCTGCCACGCAGGCAGCAGTTGGGTGGAATCTCTTCCACTTGTGCTGTTAGGAGTGCGCAGTGCCTTCAAGGAAGACGTACAGGCTTCCGCTGCCGAGTTAGTGTTCGGCCAGCCACTGCGCCTTCCAGGCGAGTTCTTCGACCCGCAGGTCGAGGAAACGGTCGACATGACCGATTACCTTTCTAGGCTTCGGAGTATTGTCCGGAGTTTGCAGCCAGCACCAGCAGTCAGACACAACAGCCGCTTCAAGACATTTGTCTTCAAGGAGCTGGCTACAGCCACGCACGTGTTCCTTAGGGACTGCACTGCTGGTGGTGGTCTGAAACCGGCATACTCTGGACCTCACAAGGTGCTCGAACGAGGTGACAAGGTGTTCAAACTACTGGTGAACGGTAAACAGGTCACAGTATCGATAGACCGCATCAAGCCGGCCTTCATACTGCGTGACCCTGACACCACAGCACACTCACCACACAACACTATCGCACATAACTCACCACAGTCACCACTCGACAATAACACTCATCACTACTCACCTGACGCGGATAACCGAGGCTTACCTTCGGCTGACGATGGCGTCATCAGAACGACGCGGTCAGGACGTCGCGTCCACTTCCCAGCTTATTGTCGCCCTTGAAGGTCTCTGGGGGGGGGTGATGTGGTGACCTACCTCTTTCGCCACTTATTGGTACTGGCCGGCTGGTTTGGCAGCTACGTTCGTAAAAATGAAGACTTGTCAAACCAGTCGGCAGTCGGTTTTTTCTCTTTGGTAGGAAGAAAATGTATATTTTTATTGTCTCAATTTATCTTGTAAATATTATGTAAATATATCGATGTAAATACCAAACCCATTTATATTTCTTCCTACAGTTACAACTAGGTTAAAATAATGCACATAGCGTTATACGCTATATTCCTAATAACCTAGTGCCTCTAAGTATTTTTTTTGATCTTTTCCTTATGAAGGTATTTATTTACAAAATTGTTCTCATATTTCCGCGTTGCATAGTGACAAGACAAAAATACATTATTTTAAGTTTCTTTTTGTAATAACTACTAGGCATCGCGGGACTTTCCTAATACCATAAACGTATGGAATGACTTTATGTAGTTGTCTACACTTCCCAAGAATTCGCGGGCTGTCGCTGTGTACTGAATTTGAAAGAATCTTATTCATTAACCAAATAAAACACAAACAAAAGAGATTCACACACATTGTTTAACTAACACATAATTTACAAATGACTGTTTCAATGTGGTCTCAATTAATGATCCATTAGCAGTTCACAGTCCGCAAAATAACTCGATATTTTTGCAATATCGTATGGAATGGACTCATAAGAAAAAAAATATGCCGCGTACGTACAGTAGACTACAATAATTGAATTACCTATTTATAAAAAAATATTATCATCTTTATAAACATCAGTCTAAACATGCAATTTACTTTTTACATATTTCTTGTCGTAAATGTAACACGAATCCCACCGCTAAATCGCTGAAAACAATTTAGCACAGTTTCACGGACATATAAGAAGTTATAATACAGTACGCAAACATTTACATATGTACATATCTATTTAGGTAGGTATCTATTCTAGTAATAAAAGCCGATCGGGTTTTTTGGACTTGCAAGAAATCATTGACGTAATAATAACAGATTAAACATTGCACCATAGGTTTCGAACTGATAAAAAAAATTATTAATGGTTTGAAATTGAAAAAATATCACACACCCAAACCATAATCATAACTTTGCCTATTGACAAAATGTATGAACAAAATACACACTATGGTGCATCATATGCTGACTGCTAGTTATTTTACGCGCTTTTTCTTAATATTTCAACATTTATGATATATCGATATCGATATAACTAACCGGTTAAACTCGCAACATCACTATAATGGTGCCAAAATTGTATGTAGAATTAACTATCGTAACACCATACACGGTGCAACCGGCAGAGGCTAAAGTGACCTGCATCTCACCGTTTGGCATTAAAAAAACTGTAATGAAATAAGCAGATTATTCTAATTTATACCTATACATATAATTTGGATATTATCTAACAAATTACCTACTATGCTAGGTACACCAACTGAGAGCATTTATTTATTTTGCAGCATGTCTTTTGTTATACAATTCTTGAGAACTCTTACATCATAATTGGCCATACCTACTTTTTTACATATACAAAAAACATTGACCCTGTTACTGATGAGGCGTAACCTCAAATACGAAGAAAATATCAAAAAAACCTTCAAAAATTTAGGTACCGGTTTCTCACGCGCAGTTTTGAATACCTACTGCAACAAGGTTCCTTTAGTATTATCATCACAAATGATCGTCAAAGGAATGGTTAATAACGATATTGATCACAAATCCATTCAAATCAACTTTCCTTGAAAATGCAGGAAGAACGGCAATTTAACACGCAAAGATCGGCCATGAAAGCTTTTCCTTAAATACTCGCCTTTCTAGGTCTTTAAAAATAAAGACTGTGTGTAATAAAGTCTGCCTTGTTAGATGCTGCTTATCGTAAAAATTTAATTCAATCTCATTAATATGCATTTACATTATTTACCAAACCAATTACTTAAAGAAAAACTAAAGGACCATGGGCAAAAATGTATGAAGCCTGGGCTCACCCACCAACAGAGATGAGACCACTTTGAATATACTTGTAAAGCACTAAATATAAAGATTTAAACTCATTTTTGCGAAGAATCCATGGGGTTATTTTGCTATAAATATTTTTCTCCGACCATAAATAAACTAATATTCTGCAAAAAGTAGTGCTGTTATGGCAGTGTAGGTTTTGTTATTGAACACCTTTAACTAGTTTTAATTCCAGGTTTAATGTATACATAAAAAATAAAACAGCTGCTAACAGTTACAATTATTTTTGTTAACATTTCAATCAATATCAATAATAATGTCGTCTAAATATCCTGCCGGTGGATTAAATTGTGAGTGCCTGCCTAACCCTAGACACCATATTATTGAAATGATATGAGCACAACTTCCTACTGAGCGTCTACCTGTTAGACACGACCAGTAATACTGAGCGATGGCATCTCGACCCATTTTGTTTCTGTTTACCAGAATGTATACCTACGTAATATGTAAACCTATTTAGGTGCATATCTTTTTTTTGCCATGGAATTGAAGGTAGTGCCCAAAGTAACAATTTTAGTACAAACAAAAACCTTCACAACGGCATATGCTATAACTCTGTTGGACAATGAGCCCAATTTGACTCATGGTCCTTTTTCAATCAAGTAAACAAATGTGTATGGCAATAAGAAGTACCTAAAAGATGTTTTAGTGAGTTATGTAATGTGCCCCTTTTAATAAGTTAAAACAAAACAAGCTTGATAAAAGTCTGTGTCACTCTCTTCAAATTGATTTCTTGCATGCATGTTATCGAAAGAAAATCAATCATAATAATGCATACATCTGCCATTCGCGTAACAACCTCCTCCTTCATTTTACAAACATACTTACAGTGTATGTAAAGACTTCATTTTAACCAACTAAACAAATACATAATATACCTACATACTTGGTCAGTTCAACGTATTTCCCCAAGCTAAGGTGTTACTCGTATGAACGAGGAAAAACTTCTTTTTAACGTACCAATTACATATTAGGAACTCTAAAAAAGCCAAAAGCGGCCATTGAACTGTGATATTATTGAAAGACATTCTAGAAAGGATTTAATTCTTAAAATATACGAAAGGGAATCTACTATTTTACCGACTTCCCAAAAAGGTAAGACTAAAAACGAACACTAACTCGCGTTACTTTTTTGCTTATCAACAATGCAATCATGTAGTCTTGCAATTAATTTTAATGGTTTGTTGAAGTAACTGCGGTAGTTAACTTTTGTAGTATACGAACGAACAACACTATACATAATGCAGCGTAACACGACGCATTTGTGACATTCGTGTGCATTAGTTTTAAGTTGTTTATATAAAATATGTACTAGTAAATAATTTAATGTTAAGTATATTTATTTGTAGTATTTTATATGGGCGTTTTACCTGATTTAAATAGATAAATAAAGTAATTGCTTGCAGACAACATAGCTAAAATCTCGACTGAAAATCAAAGTTTTGTTAGAATTCACTGTTACTCAAATCGTTAGTCGTTACAGCCTTTCTATCGTCTCAATGTTAGGCACAGACCTTCTCTCACATGGAGAAAGATTGAGCGTTATCACCACAAATACAAAAAGTCGCCAAGAGAACCATCATTTTGAGTTTACAGCATGGCAACAAAATCATCATAAATCTCTATCACTCTAAATTAGAATGACAAACGTGCCACGCTACTATTAAAAGAAAACCGTCACTATAATAGTATCGGATCTTTCCACTAAGGTCAAGATCAGAGCTAAACGTAGCGACTAGCGTGTTGGGATAGTTGCGTGCGCGCCTCCCGGCTGACGCAACGTGCGCGAGGAACCACGTGTTCGTCACGAATTCATGTACGATATTATCGTAATTAGACGTCAAATTGTAGACTATAGAATTTTTGTATTGGTAGTAATGTTAAATTAGTTTTAGTAAAATTGTTAAATAGTGCTTTGGCACGTAAAAATATCTCGAAGCTAAAGCGGTTTACGCATACACGAATAAAACAAAACATGTTGACTATGAATGAGAAACACGCTAAATTGCTCTGAAGTGGCTTAAATAATACCTATTTCTTGTAGCTACCTATGTCTTGTGGCTAGAGGTGTAATAATCATTATTGTAAGCTTGAATGAGATGCTATCCGTTTGTATTGCATGCTGAACTTTAAAACTACTGGATCGATATGAGGTTTTTCCCCACGGGTTTTCCCTGTTCGAGGAAAATTGCAAAACATAGAAGCTATCAGGAAGCTACGAACTTTTCGATCAAACTTTTAATCTGTTAAATACAACATAGTAAACTAAACCATCATCATCAACCTTTTTATCGTCCCACTGCTTGGCTGCGGCCTCCTCTCTGACAGAGAAGGATTGAGCATTAATCACCACGCTTGCTCAATGCAGATTGGTGATTTCAGACTTTATGTTCTCTATAGTCCAGGTTTCCTCGAGATGTTTTCCTTCACTTTTGACCAGTAGGTAAATAAACACCTATACGTATTCCGAGAGGTCTTAAGCTCTTTTTGCACAGATAAGATGTCCAATCAAGTGATTATGATAAAATGATATCATCCAAGACTAGACACGTGCTAAGAGTTATGATCATTCCGATTTGTTAGATATTTAGATATGACAAGGAAAAATATAGTTCCGACCTCGTCATGTAATAGGAAACGATTGTTAGTTATAACAGCATATTGCACTTTTAAATTCCTGATTGCAACTGCAGAAAATATATTAAGTACCTACAGGATAGATTTAGCGAGCTATTATATTGCCGTATTTCTTAGCACGATAGTTCTGTAGCTAGGTAGAAATATGAGATCTGATACAGTTATTTGTGCAGATACATTTATGCACCATCACTGAAAATTCATCTCAATTGGCGCATAGTCACTAGTCGAACAAAACCATACTTAGGTACTTTTTGACTACAATTATGAGGTGACAGTAGCTACCTTCGGAGCAGATAGGTTTTACGATTAGAACTAAGTCAACTACTTATTCTGTAGTTAAGTTACACTAATATTCAAGTCCACTTTTGTTATTTAAAACATCTCGGCGAGTAGGTAAGTTATTTCATCCTCCTTGAATTCATCTCAGTCGTACAGCGAGCTATCCGGTTATGAGGCAGCGCTATTGTTACAAATGTATTTTTAATAATAATTGAAGATATTGTAATAACAGTTGGCCTTCAGAAGAAATAACAAGTTTCTTGTGAGGAACTCTTAAGGAAATATGAGTTGTTAACGTAAGTAGTGTTAATATAACTTACCTAACTTGAATAGTTAATTTAAACATAGGTAAGTTCGTAACGTAAATTAGATCTTAACAAATGTCAAAATAGAAAAGTAGCTAGCTACATATTTCAGACCTTGGCAGAATATAAGAAATTCAAACAAAACACAAACGAATAATAATAATGGCGTCCACGGCCGTTTTCGGCTACGGCGGCTGTTCTCACTCAGCCAGCTGCGCAGGACATATTATAGTGCACGAGCATTTGCGCAGACACAGGTGCACTCCCTATTCCTTCACTCTCATAACCCGATGGGACGGCAATCCGACACGACCGGAAAGAGATCAGGCGCAGGACCGACATTTACGTGCTCTCCGATGCACGGGTGAATCAATCACCAACTTCCAGACTACGGGCTGCTTTGTGAAAGTTTAAGAAAACCCACAAAGCGATTTCGGCCCGACCCGGGAATCGAACCCGAGACCTCGAGCACAGCAGCCGCGCTTGCGACCACTAGACCAACGAGGCAGTCAAACGAATATAGATTTTATGTACAATGTACATATCTACGCAAAGATGTACGTATTTACTGTTCACACATTCCGAAGTATGTAGGTACATATTATGTACCAAATGTACATATTCGCGAACATTTCGAAACCGTGTTAATTTCGAAATAAAATAAGGAAGTCTACTTTACATTTACGTCACACTAGATATCGGTTATCGAAGATTGTCAAATTATATTATCAGAACAGTTTACCTGTTTAGGATGGTTATCCACTGTTGCGATCGATCTGCCATTGATAACTTTGCAAAGTTTTCAATGCCCAGTAGCATAACAATTCATATATATATATTAATGTAAACTGACATTTATGTTTCCGATGAACTGGGGCCTAAAGTCTTAGCCAAAATTCTAGGTGAACTATGTAGAAATCGAACATCATTTCGCAACAATTTAGTATTCTTTCCCTCACAAATTAATATAAGAGGCAGAGCATTTTTTCATTATTCCCTCTAAATGAATTTGATAGATAGTTTTAGAGTACATTCGATCTAGAATTAAACGTCAAGAGGAGTAGGCACTGCCAAAGAAAACTCCAAAATTTTCATTCAGAGATACAACAGATGGACAAACACTCTAATAACTATACACTTAGAATGATTATCGGATGATCTCCAGCTAACACGACAAAGTCACGCTACACGTGAATCTCATGTTATATTCTATCACATCTCATCACCCGATGCAAAATGGCGACATCATAACATAACACTTGATAATTATGGAAAATATTATGAGTTAACTGGCCAGCTGCGAATAAATAAGGCTGCAGATATCTGAAATAGGAAACCGTGTACGTTATTGCATTTTGTATTTTATTAATAAGTAGATAACGTTATAAAATTACCAGATGTTGCTGTTTTAATAACCGAGTGCTTGCATCTATCAGGATAGAAATACCAGGACTACATTCAGGATGCATACTCCCATATTCGAATGAAATAGATAATATATACAGTTTGATTTTAGAGAATAAGAAAATAATGCAAAGGTATAATACATATAAAGCTTTTTTGCAGTGCAAGAAATTATTATGCGATCTCTTTTTAGTATTAAATTATCAGAATGTAATGATTACCTACAGGCCTTACATTGATTATCTTGCTGCAAGTCTAACTAAACTATAGCAAGCAATAATTTTATGATGTCTAACATTATAACACTTTATCATACTAAACCTCAATGAAATTAGCAATCATTGCATAACGTTATTTTTTTATCGGCATCAAAAAGTTTTTATATCAACGTATTCACGACCTTCATGGTATTACAATGCCAGTAATCGCTTAACCATTGATTTACGTCGACGCGTCGCGAATCGGCTCATTTACGCGCGCAATTTTTTATCGAGTCTTCACTTTTTAGTCTGTGAAATTCCAGTGATTAGAAAAAGTGCGTTTTTAAATGTAATAAAATATTTAAATAAATAAATTCATTTAAAACTAAAAGGCAGCGAAAAGTGGTTTTACATTGGATTCGAAAACTTCAAATTTTATTTTAAGCAAACAAACAAACTTAACAATCAGCTAAGTACTCGATTGATGTGTGTTTTCTGAACGAATTTCAGCATAAATTAATAACGTGGTTTTTAGAAACTCTTACTGCCACACTCAGAATGGATACTTAAATTAGTCCTAATGAGTCCTTAACTAACTATCATTAAATCTGTTAATGAACGATACATCCCAGAGACGAAATTTAAGGGTTCATTAGTTAATGACAGCTTTAAGTATCCGTAGGGCAGAGTATCGTCAAATTGTCTTTGATAATGCTTATCGATAAACGAAAGGTGTAGCCGCACCTTAAAATGTGAAATTATTAAGTAGCAAAAACTGTTATTTAAATACATTAAAACCTTGTATATCAACAATAGAAATAAGAATTTGTTAATTTCGGGATCGTTTTTACGTAAAAACACCTATTTTCATGTAAATGATATAAAGTACATGGAAACTTTTTCTGGTATCACTGTCAATATTGTACTGTCAGTGTCAAGGTTACGTTTAAAATTCTTGTTCCGTTAACCGTCAGGAAAGAAAAGTGTGTGGAAAAGTGTGATAAGCTCTGAAATAAATAGCTTTATCTTAACATATTATCATGGTAAGTTTCGTTTCTATGTACATTAGTAGCTGCACACATGTATTTGAAGAATTTAACTTGTGCTTGTTTCACTTTAGGAGTCTTCAGGAACAAGAGCCCCACGCAAACGTGTGGCTAATTTCACGGCGGACGAAAAAGCTTTGTTAGCACAATTAGTTAAAAAGAGACCAATCGTGGAATCTTAAATAACAGATGGCAAGTCAGTCGCCAAGAAACAAGCAGCATGGGATAGTATAACACAGGAGTTCAATCAGGAATCAATCACCAACTTTCTGACTACGGGCTGCTTTGTGAAAGTTTGAGAAAACCCAAAAAGCGATTTCGGCCCGACCCGGGAATCGAACCCGAGACCTCGAGCACAGCAGCCGCGCTTGCGACCACTAGATCAACGAGGAAGTCAAATAAACTTTGTACTACATAATTGGCCTCTTGTTCAACAATTAAAATAGTATTCCTCTTATTTTATGGATTTTTATTTATTAAAAATTATATTATGAGAAAAATCTATCAACTATAGATTGTCGCACCAAAAATCCATTGCTGTTGGTTGTGCTTTCACGCCTTTCACTCAGGACAACATCATCATTCTCAATATGAGGAGATTCCCAGTTCTTTGGAACCAAATCATCAACCTGTAAAGAAATATTATGCAGTGTCGCACAAGCACATATAACAGCCACAACTGTATCCATCTTAATGCCCATGCCAAGTTGGAGACAAGGAAACCTTCTTTTCCAAATGCCAAAGCATCTTTCCACAGTATTCCACATTATATTTTATTTGGCTTCTGTTGTAGTTTTCTTGTGCAGTTGAATTTGGTGATAAAAACGGTGTCAGTAGCACATTGCTAACTGCATACCCGCTGTCCCCTAAAATTATCCCTTTTAACACACCAGTATTCAGTCTTTGTTTACTTGCACTGCTGTTATAAATAAAACTATCATGGGTACTGCCAGGCCACCGGGCTACTAGATCATAAAATTCCAAGTTTGTCCCAGTGACTGCTTGAACATTGATAGAAAAATACCCTTTTATATTCCTATAGACTTCTAATGTTACTCCTCCTGGGCTTCTTATTTGGCTCCACTACTCTAAACCTTCTGGTATAGTCTACAAAATCAATAAAGTCAAGCAAATCACTCATCTTTACTTTATTGTTAAAACACTTCTATTCCTGAGACTTTAAAATATTTTATTTACTTTTATAACCTTAAACATAAATGTCAAAATCAATCATTAGAAAGTTAAGTAAAGGTTTTGCTGTACTTAACTTTAATTGTCATTAAGGGATGGTAACGGATCATTAATTGTCTCTGAGAGTGAGCTTTTTTAAATCTATACTAAGGAGCCACTTAAGTAACCATTAAATGACTCTGAGTGTGGCAGTTACTCTTTTTGGCAAAAAATTAACTTACCTATCGTACCTAAATATAGGATGAAAAAAATAGATCGAAAAACTAAAGTAAACCTTTAACGCCTAACTTTGTAAAATTAGCGAGTCTTCCAAACGTTGTTAAATTTTGTAAACAATTACTGCATGTAAATAATTAATCTACCTAATATAGTCGTAGTGAATTTTAAATTTTCCGCACCCTCTTACTCAATTTCCCAAGTAGCCACCCAGATTGTCCTGCCGCCAAGAAAAGATCATTGTTATGATATAAGTGATCACGTACACATATACGAGTGTGTAGATACTATACCTAGTATCCCACCGCTTCGTTTACTTTATAAGACAATGGAGATGCAACATCATGGTACTAAATGGAAAAATACAAAATCAGCTCTCATACGTGTGTACCTACTCTTGAATTTACGTTTCAGTAAAATTAATCAAAGCTTCTGAATTTAAATATTGCAGTTTTTTCTCTCTAAAAATATTGAAAGGTTTCTATCGAGTTTCTTACCGATTCTTCTCCATGAAGAATCTTCTTCACTCTTTGGAATATGAAAGTAGCTTGACTTTTCGAAAGAGTTTTTATAGGCAAAGGACAATGGGCACAAATATATGGGACCTGGTATACCCCATCAATAGCAATGTCATACATATCATTAGATAGGCCTTTTTATGTAAAACAACGTTTACTATGACAGCTTTGCTGAAATGTTTGTCCGTTCTGAGATATAGATAAAAAACTGTGCAAAAGTTAAAGTAAAGTTAACTTAATAATCTATTGATATCTCAAGTTTTAAGAGGAAAAACTAAGTTCCACTAAGTGTAAGTCTTCTGAGTCCTACCTGCTGTGCCCGTTAGGGTCCATAATTGTTACTATTATTTAACATTTCAACCTTATACTGTACCAACTGGATATTGGGCATAATGCTAAACCCCACCAATAACAAAGTCATGCATATCGATGGATAGGTCTTATTAACTGGAACAACATTTACTATGACAGCTTTGTTCTATTGTTTGTCCGTTCTGAGATATGGCTAAAAAACAATGCTAATCAACACTGTAATCTGATTTTCTTTGAAAAATAACACCAATGTCTTTCTTTTTTTAATTTTTTTATAATCATTATGTACCTAAGTCGTGATGGCCTTGTCGGTAAAGAACCAACCTCTCAAGTGCGCGGGTTCAATTCTAGGTTAGGCAAGTACCAATGCAACTTTTCTAACTTTGTTTGTACTGTCTACCTAAGTATATCTTGGACACCAATGACTGTGTTTCGGAGGGTACGTTAAACTGCAGGTCCCGGCTGTCATTGAACATCCTTGGCTGTCATTGCGGGTAGTCATAAGTCAGTAAGTCTGACAACAGTCTAACCAAGAGTTATTGAATTGCCCGGGTAGCTGGGTTCAGTTCACTTTCACCTTCTTTCGTGAAAGAAATTCACACACGAATCGATTACGGTGCAAGATGCCCAATTGTAAGGGCACGACACAATGGTCGTGTACCAAATGTAATGTAGGTACCGTTGTGTCTAAATCAGAGAAACAACTGTTTCAAAGATTTTCATTCACTGCAGTAAGCCTAATTCCATAATTAGGCTATTTCTAATAGCATAGTACTTAGGCTACATTATTATTATTAACTGTAATGCATACTGATGTAGATCTACATCAGTAAGTTTTTTTTATAAAAATATACTTTTTGGAAAATAAATATTTTTTCTATATTTTTCCCTTTATCTATGTTTAATTACCTAACTGTTTCAATTTATGGTATTTAAAAAGGTAAAATCATGCATTTAAGGGTTAAGACTCTTACATACAAATAACACAGGTACTTAAAAATTAAATTCCATTTCTTAAAACCCCGTCCGCACGGCAGCCATTAAAAAGTAAAGTTCATTGAACCTCGTTAATTGCGAAGTGCACACAATGAATAAATCGTTATAGTTTATTCACTGAGGTAGATAAAGCTTCCAGTTAATGATATTGAACTTTAATACGATAACAATTAGGTGGAAATTTCGAAGAGTTACAATTTTGTGCATAATATTAGCATCAATAGCATTAAAATTAACACAGTTGGCTTGTTTCGCAAATCGTCATGTTCATTTGGGATGCACACATATACTTTTTAAATAAGTTTTAATTATAATAAATGAATATGTAGCCTACTACGTATACATTATTTTGTACTATAAATGCAAAATCTGAATGTTAAAATCAAACTTATTTGGTCGGATATACATAATAGGATTATAAGATTTTATCCCATTTCAAAATAGGACTGTCATAGTAAAAAAAAAATCTCCATGACCCTGTTTTTATTTTCCCTGATTTATATTACTTTCAGGAGAATTTTGCCCCCGACAAATAATAACAGTTCACTGTTGCAAATAAGTACAATTCGTTTCACGTAAAAAATCACGTGGAACACATGTGCTTATTAATAAACTTAAAACCCGTGATATCTATTTACAATACTCTTAATTGTTTTGAAATACGCTCTTACAAAGCCTCTTGAAGATCTTATATCTATTTACAAAGGTATCATCGTATTTGCGCAAAAGATAAAACTCTTGTACATAATCTAGACATATTATCTTTTATCCCAGTCTTTGGTATTGAACAAAGAAATTAGTAACGCTGTATATGAAGTGTTAAAAGTATAATTAAGGTTTGCTTTTGTGAAAACATTCAGTTTTTGATTGTCTTTGTCTTATTTCTACAAAAACATTTTACGGTGAATTGGAATTTTGCACGCTGGCTGAATTATTAAGAACAGAGTCATTAGTGTCGCGTATAAAAAAAAAAACAAATCATTTTAATTAAGAACAAAATAAGTTGGTTTTCTATCATTATTGTATTGGTTGGTTTCTTGCAAATTCAAATTGAACGTTAATTTCAACTATAACGTGATTTAAGTGTAATGGGAATATATTTTGATTATTGTTTGCTTTATAATCAAATTGATGCTACGTACCTACATTTTCTTAAGTGCCGTAGCTGTAGCGTGTAAAATTAAACATCATATATAAATGCTAAATATGTGTTTCAACAATGTCTCAGTGCATGTCTTTTTTCTAGTCTGTCGAACTGTGTTATGTCAACAAATATATTAATAATAAAAGAAAAAAAATGCGACTTAATGCAAATATTATAAAATTAGACGCTAAAACAAATAATTAAAGTGTGTCTAGTCTTAAAGATTAAGTCTAAGATGCCGAGATAAAGTTAATCGCAAAGGTATTATTTTATAAGAACAGCTAAATAAATCTAATGACGTCAATTAGAAGGCTTTAAAAGTAAGGCCGAGACAAGTAAATTGCTGACGATGACTAGCTAATTAATACACCACTTAAAAAGATTAAACAATCACTTTTCAACTGCTTGCTTCCACGGAGACGACAGCAATTTAGAAAGAGACTTGTTGACAAAAAAAAACAAGTTACATCTTTAAAAAGAAACTCGTAAAGAATTGCAGTATGATTTTCATATAAAATATCAACTTATTTAGGCTCATTCTTGTATCATCTCTAACTGCGGGTTCCAATAAAAAGTCTATCCTATATTTTGCGATTAAAGATTGAAACTTGATATAGCTCTACAAATTATATATTTTAATCTATAATAGCAAAACAAAGGATAACTTTACTAACTTATTGAAATCCACAGCTAATAATAATAATCTTCGATTACCAAAGACAACAGAGTTATTGAGCAAGAGCAAATTGACAGTAGATTTAAGGAGAAAAGTGTTGAGATAAAAACAAAAATCTGTGATAATGTGGTGGAACTTCAGTGGTGAAAATATACAAATACAGTGATATAAATATGAGGAACAGTGACAAAGGAGCTGAATGGGAGAAGGAGAAATTGGACCCTAATGGATGGTAAGCTGGATTTATATTTCTTTATGGTAGGCTTGCGTATGACTACTGTCTCATCTACCCTATGGTGAGTGGTAATGTGGTCGAAAATGCATGCCAGCCCTTTCACACATGCGAACTTTCCGCTCGTTCTTTCCGCACGAAACGAAATCACTCGGTTCGTCAAATATGTTAATTGAAATTAGGGTTTATATTGTTACGTAAAACGCTTAGTTCATATTTATATTACTTATATTATTAATCTTACTCATCAATTAGGTACCAAGCAATAAAGGATTGATTACACCGCGACTTTTTTTTCTCATGCGTAGCATTTCTTGTCAGGTCATTACTATGGGAAAGTCAGCATTATTTTATGCAATTCACACATATATAGATTAGCATACCTATCGTTATAAGTGTCAATATTATTATGATAGGCAGAGAAAGAGGTATAAAGTATTCTGTTAAGCTACATATGTGGTAGGTATTATTATGATCTGTATTTATTCATCACCACCAGCCATTTTTATTAACCCACTGCAAAGCACATATGTTTTCTTTAACAGAGATATTATATAAACATAATTATTGGTATCCAGTGAACAGGGTCCAAGTTATCGGTAGTTAATGTTCCTGAGACAAAACGTCATAATATGCACCGCCGGATTAATATACTTGCAGAGTTGTATATTTCTGAATCGGTCCCTTATTATTATTAGTAGGTAGGTACTTAGTACGTTAAGTATTCTAGAACAGTTGTGCATTGAAGCACTTATTGCTTAGATAATGATGCATAGCCTCAGAACAGAGCCTTGATTGTTTTGATATCTAAATGGCATCCATCTTTTAGTGCGTAGCATTTGATCAAAAAATCTATAATAACGTAAACTTATTCGCGGATTTTGTGGTATGAATTATGTGCACCAACTCAAATTCAGTTGGTATATAATCCTGCTTTTTCAACCGCGGCTCTAGGGCAATATTTCACGCAACCGGGAAAATAATATAATCGCTGAAGAATTCTATAATAGTGAAAGATTTTTCAAAATCGGATCAAACAAAAGCATCAGTCACAAACTACCCTTTAACATAAAAAGAATGTAATTTTAGAGCCATACGGTAAACACGCAAAAATTTCAAATTATCTCACACCGAAACAAAAACCAATGCAGTATTTAAAAGAAGGTTAGTAACAGTACTTTTACCGCAATGTCACAGGAGATAAAAAATCAATATTTAATCAATATGTGCGGTTCTTATCTTCAGTGGACGTCTTTGATAACCGATACCGTGGAAAAATACATGTTTATCTCAAGTGACGGCTGTCGACTGACAACTTGTCAATATTAATCTGATCGGATTTATAAAACAACGGTACCTAATTAAGAGGGTTCGGAAGTTCAATCAAAAGTGTGTCTTAATATTTTTCAGAATATAGCTCGTAACAGGTTGATGCGTCGTTTAATTCCTATTACAAATGAAGACATAATTTCATTCCTTCTGACCATCTTTCTAGTAGTTAATTAATAAGCCATTTATATGAACTTAGTTTCTAATTACGTTTATCAAACCGCAGTCATAGTTTGCTCTTGGTTTGTTGTTACTATGCTATGAGCGCCTGATATAATTTACATAGCACGTGTCAGAGTATTGCTCTTCTAAATAACGAAGGCGCGTTAATGATTGATGTTTACTATGCGAGTCAAGGTTCCAAAGATTCAATACAATTACATATTTGAAATATCTCAAAAATTGCAATTTAAATAAGCTTTGTGTAAATACTTAAAATGACCACAAATCAATATTTCAAATGACAGTAATTTTAAAAGTAGGTATTGGAATTATTCATAGAGTTTACAGATTGCAGATAGGGCCGGGTACGTACGTGCATGTACCTACTGCAGTGTAAGATTTCTTGCTTATTTTGAAAACGTAAACATACTGGAACATTAAATACGAAACCAAGGTAAGTAAGAGTAAGTTTCCATGTATTATGACAATCCTTCTGTAATCGGATAAATGTTGATAAAACTGTACATTGTCACACGTCCGCTGTTTCATAATATTTTTGTACTAGATTAATCAAAGCGATTCTACTTTTGAAGTTTACTTTTGTTTCTTCTATCATGTCAGTCTCTTATGCGTACCTAATCATAAGTTTTTGTTGCGAATATAAAGGCTATTGAGAACTTCTAAGAGAAAATTTCTGTAAATGGTTTTATGAACCATAGGATGCAGAAAAAAGTTTTTTATGAAGATCGTTTATAGAATAAACCTTTAGACATAGTTTTGAGAAGTATTTAAAGCCATGTATTTACTGGGAAACAATGTTTCAGATACACAGTTTCTGAAACATCACGTAGATGTTTACAGCAACAATGTTTCGGAAACTCTGCCGACCACATCGTCCACAGAAACAAAATTATATGTTTCAGAAACACGTAAATATTGTTTCTGAAACAGTGTTTATAAACAATTGTTTCTCAGTGAATACATGACTTGAAGAAAACTGCAGACAATTCTCAAAAAAATAGATTAATTTCCACCGAAAAATTACGGCACCGAACTGCATATCTTTGGACTTTATGAGAAAGCAAGAATTTTCATGTCTTTGCTGTATCTAGCCCGTTAGTTAGATAGTCTAAGTTAACTTTAAATTCAAAGTTCAAACCATATCACATGACATCGTTTTTATAAGCATGTAAGTAAACAGTGGATAATGACGTCACAAATAATTATATTGACCACACAAACAAACTGCACTATACTGCACCACGTATTTACGATAAGGCCTATATATAATTTGCATGCATATCTTTAGACTATTTGTTAGTAGGTTAGTGCACTTCAACCAGGAAGAGTGATGTGTGATGCATTAAAATATTGCTAAGTTCGTAAAGATAAAGCAGAAATATCGCAAAATCTCCCATGAAAATAAAGACGAAATAAAAAGATTAACTTCAATTTTATGCTTGACTTTAACTCCGTTAACCAAACACAAACGTAATTTTTTTCAAAGACCAAATTGCTACTAAGGAAATTAAATAAAATCAATAGAAAGTATACACGCTACCCCAAAATCCACACAAGAGTAAATAGTAATTGTGTTTATGTAAAACCATTGCCAATAAAAGAAATCGAAAACCATGTGTATGATTGCCAATTAATCGTTTTGTTGACTAACAGATTGCTTATAAAAACTTGATGAAATACGCATGAGTTACATTGTCACATTAAAATCGATGATTACAAGGTATTTCTGATTATCAAGTCTATGTAATTGCAAAATAAATAAGCAAGTTGTTAACTACATTGTTAATACATCGTCAAGCACGTGTATTGCTTATTATCGGCTACGATGTTACGATCGGGAATATAATAAACCTTTATTGGAGCTAATGGGTTTCAGAATATGCGTCGTCTTAAAATTAAACTTGTAGGCAAAGTATACCTCACAAAACTTATAATATATATGTGAAGACTTTGGCGCAAATCTTAGGAACTTCTGGCTCGTCGTGGCGGTTTATGGGATACTTTTCATCTAGGTAGTTAAGGTAGGCAGTTCCAACAGAGCTCTAGTCTAGTAAAAGAGTGTTGTATATAAAAATAATTTGATGCAGAATCGAGTGTGTATGTATGTAATCGAGTATGTATAAATCTTCAAGTCTCAAGTAAGATAGTTGCTGCTTGGTCTTCATAAAATCTAGGAATCACTAGGAAGTTTGTGCAATAGTCATAACAACATATTAAAAAGCAATAAATCCTTCCGCATCAGTTTACATTAAATCGGTGAAGGCTACGGGGTCGATATACTTTAAATAAATAATATGATATCGACATCACATGACTATCCAGAAGTTACTGATAACAGGTCAGGGACACTACACCTCGTGATCGATGTACATTATTATATTTTTTACTAAATTATTGTTTATAATTTTTCTATTTCATACCATCAAATCACCCCTCGCGCTGTGGTCGCAGCGGGAGGGAGTGTCAGACTCTTAGGCCGTATACAGAAAGAAAGCTAGAAGAAGCTGAAAACCTATAAGCGCTTATCGGCGCTTGGCAGCGCTGGTAACCCGCGCAGGAAAATGTATGAACACGCTACTGACTAAAACCCATCATGTTCTTTCTTAAGACCTTAACGTATTAAAGTTTTTCTGTAGGTAAAGACTTACTTTTCTATATAAAACATTAGATCAGTGGTGCAAATATAAGTATTGTAATAATTGGATACGCGTTATAAATTCGTAGGATATGTTGTAAACATCATAAACAATCTGAACTAGAGCAAGACACGAAGATAATATGCAAAAAACCTGCTTGCCTGCTTTTTATGTCTCAAATCAAGTAATTTTTACGCAATTTTATTCACAACCTGTAAAGATGTCAACTTAAAAATGTGAGGGTAATCTGGCAATGTTTTGATTCAAAAACGTCTGCTACCTCCAATTTACCTATTTATCATTACCTACGTTCAACAAATTCTAAAAACAAATCAATAATACAATACTCCAAACATGTTCTTAGACCATTCTTGAAAGTTTACTAAATAAAAATTTCATAATACAAGGTCATTTAGAATTAAATTTCGCTAATAACTGCCCAATCGTTGGCCGTCCAGCCATGTCGGCTTGCGTTATCTCGGGACCAGCTAGAACTCAGTTTAAAACTAACCGATTGGCTTACCAAACGTCAACCCAGTTATCGATAAACGTTAAAATAACTATTGTTCGAAACGGTAACAAGCAATTAGAAGGGATTTTGCGACTGTAAACGAAACAATTTTATTGTGTGCCAAACTTTTTTTGTGACAAGTTCGTTTTTCTTTCAAATGATTGAACAGTGAATTAATATGTGTAAATAACATTATTTGTTTTACATATTTCTTTCCTGTTTTGGTCATTAATATCCTGCTATATGAGATATTAATAAATATACATACATACATTGTGTTGTTTAAAATTCATGTATCTGTGACAACTAGTGAGTGCACGTTCAAACGTTTCATAAATAAATGTGTTATAGGGGATTTTGACAAAATTTATGATGCGTATGAAAAAAACGTTTTTGATATTTGACAAAGATTTTGGATTGAATGACGAAGAAGAACCTTTGCTTAACGATGATGACTGCACTGAAGAATGGCAAGTTTTCAATTATTATTTTTTTTGTAAATCTAAGCTGCCTGGATTCTTTATTTCTACTGAAATGTAAGAACGATATGGAAGTTTATGTTATTTTATATCCCGCTGCTAGAAACAATTTCCACGAAACGTATTCCGGAGCCTTCTGATTTCGATTTAGTCAAGTAAATACTACAATCAGACGCAAAACTTTGTACACTGAAAAGCATAAAAGTCGTCTTTTTATATCGTCGAAACTAATTCGTTTTTTGCTTAATCGAATATACGCAACAGCCCTAACAAGCGTGACTTCATAGATTGCTTTAACGAGCGACAAAAACTATCTTAAACGGATGAAAATCACGGCTCAGTTACTATCATAATATTATTTGTATGTAGGCATCTATAAATTATTAACTTCTAAATGATGTGAGCTAATTAACAGCTTTTGTTGGTTTATTAGAAGAGATAACAACGTCGTATGCTTAATTAAATTATTGGGTAAGCATAGTTGGGTACAAAGTGCATGTTATAGTAGAATAAACTTTGTATTAGGGAAATTGATTTGCGGCAGAAAGCAAACCTGATTTGATATCAAAGATATTCACTGTTTTGTCTGTCGTAGTCTTAAACGTATTAAAATCAAAAATCGTTTATTCAAGCTTGGCTGATAGACAACACTTGAACGTCTGGAATTTACAAAAGACAGCCCCCAAAACGCCCGCCCTGTGTTTTTTTGTTGGGAAGAAGATGTGACGCACAACCAACTTCCCAGCAACACATATGTCAGTCTGTAGGTTAGAAGGACCTTAAACATTGAACCAAAAACTCAAAAAGGTCGAATAATACTGGGTACAAAGGAACTGGGCGTTAATTTATTGTCAAGAAAATGTCTGTGGTTAGAAGTTGTCAAGTGGACAGTGGACGTCAAACAAGGCCTGGGCGGTGAAGTTCCTCTGTGAACAGTAAACAAACTGCATGTCTGTAATATTTTATGAATTAATAAGTCAACTATATAATCCACGACCAGTATTATAACACGTATTTATCAAATGGCTACATAGCTCTATGTTTTTTCTCTAATAGCAAAAAAGTCTCGAGACAGGATTTTTCTGGGAAACCCAAAGTTCAGACCGTGAGAGTGTAAAATATTGTACACAAGTGGTATGGTATTTGATGGTAGTTTCAAGTCCAAATGTATGATTTCTTTTATTAGTGAGAAGCTTTCCAATTGGTAAATATTTAAGACTGTTTTTTTTTTCCTTTTTGTTAATAGGTTTATTTTTGTTGATAGAATAGTCATGTTGCTACAAAATAACGTTGTTATGAATCGTATGTGTGAATCGACAATGTGTTAAACTTACAAATTGGAAGCTAGCAATGCAATTCGCTCGTTTAAAATATTTCCGCTCAAAGTAAACAAACAAGATATGATTGAATATGCTTCACACACACTATATAAAGAGAATTGTATAGTAAACAGACAAAGTAGAAGTCACTAAAACATAATGTTTTTATAATGAGAGATTCTTAACATTCATTGCTAACATCTTATGGCGAGAGGTAAATGTAAAAGATATTTTAGACCAAAAATAGCAAAAAATCAGATATTCTGGTCCAGCAGACGCTATGGTATCTAAATTGGATCTATTTACTGATGTGCATACTTACATTTTCACGAAAGACCAGAAACATAAGCCTGGATATTATCAGGACAATCTCCTTTGTACATCTCTGATCGGATCAGTCGGCTGATGTAGGTACATACCTACACTTACGAAAGTTCAGATACATAATCCAGGATATTATGGTTGTCCCCAGGGCCCCGACTGTGTCCAGTCAGCAGCAGCTGAACGTGGTCCGACGGGTGTACCAGCAGGAGACCCTCAACAAAGATGCTGACTACAGGATACCTGACAGACCGCGTAAGTTCCCTAGCTTTAAGTCCTGCGTGCCATAAGACGTGCCTTTTAAAAATAAGGACAAAGGCTTTCTTTACTATAAGATACTCAACCAAACCTAAAAACAAAGGGTACGATGTATTTTACGTCTCCCGATTCCTTGACTATTAAGGATACAACGGGTCTCGTCGCAGATAGCTGACCATAATTATTCTTGTGAAATCGAAATATGAAACTGCAATTTGCACTTTCTTTCAGAAGGCAATGTTTTCTAGATTTCTGGGAAAATCAGTAAATAGCTTCATTCTCCTAGACTTCCGAGAAAATGGTGCTTATATTTTTTTCTTATTTTCTTCGACAGTCGGCGAGCGGTGTAAAAAATTCGTGCGCAACTGTGGTTTCGGCGATTGCATCGTCAACTCCGTTCCACTGGTGCGATGGCTGCCGAAATACAGTTTCCACAAATACGCGATAGGCGACCTGGTAGCTGGGGCTACTACAGCCGTCATGCATATACCACAAGGTAAGGAGGATGAAAACTTTACACCTCACCTTTGCAGCTGTGTGTAGATGGGGCAAATTTTTAATTTTGTGCCACATTCTGAAAATCTATGGATTTTAACAATAAATTGTAGACAAAGTAATCATTTGATTGGATTTTTATAGGGACGGTTAAAAGACAGATTTCGCTGCATGAAAATTGCCTAAAAAACCGTGTCTGCGAAATACGTACCTTTTTTAAACGTGCCATTTTTATATTTTCCCAGGTATGGCGTACGCCCTCCTGGCGGAGGTGCCTCCAATAGTTGGGCTGTACATGGCATTCTTCCCGGTGCTGATCTACGTAATACTAGGAACATCCCCTCACGTGTCAATGGGCACCTTCGCCGTAGCTTGTCTTATGGCGGGAAAGGTAAGCTCGAGGATTTAGATTGTTTGGTATTTTATTCAAGACAAAAAAGAAGTAAAATCCGGTTCATCTGACCGAATTTTGTCAGTTTCTGCAAGCGTACATTTGGCGCCAATTGGCTGATTATCAAGTGATAATTAGCCAATTGGCCTTCAAGATATCATTAGCTGGCTAATTCTCATTTTTTGTGGTGTTGTGGTAAACAAAGGCTATAGTATAAAAAGTCTGTAGGAAATTTAATATATTTTTGGAATAGACATTATTATTTTCTGATAAATCTCCTAATGGGTACTTTGTTTTATATCCAGGTAGTAACACAACACGCAACGCCGGCTTCAGAGTTCATACATCCAAATACTACAAATCCATTATTAGGTAAGTCATATTCAAAACTTGTTATCTACGACTACCTACTTCTTTTTCTATTTACTTTAATATTCTGATTTGTGTTGCTGGGGAGTTTGGTGCGCCACTTCTTCAAAGCAAAAACACATAGGAAGTGGTGAAAGGTGGGCGTTTTGAGGGCTGACTTTAGTTGACATTTGAAAACGGCTGAACTATCGACTTAATTAGATAATTCGATAACCATTTTTTCATCTTCAGTTGACGTCTATCCTCAGATTTTGAGTCGAGTATTATATGCTTGGTTATGTTTTGTTCTAGTAGAGGGATTAGCAGGACCAGTACAATATACTCCGTTACAAGTGTTAAGTATAGTCTGCTTTTGCGTCGGAATATTTCAAGTAAGTATTTTTATTTTAATTCATATAATATCATCTCAGATAAAAAAGAACGGTATTTCTGTTTTTGAACGGTTTTTCACTTTTCATTAAATAAATATTAATAAAATATAAGTACTTGGGGTCCCCAATATTGCAGAGCTAGACGATGTTTCGAAATATTCGGTGGCATTTAGTGAGAAGTGATGTAAACTCTTTAATTTAAAATATAATATTGCAAAGAAGACATGAAATATCTTCATTTGGTTATAAATGTATTGCCAAAATATTGACTATTATGTGGCATCTAATTGTCTCTTTAATCATCATTATTTACTATCTGCAATCACCCATTCCAGATAATAATGTGGATACTGCGACTAGGGGCGGTGTCCACGCTACTCTCGGAGCCGCTAGTATCAGGGTTCACGACGGCAGCCTCCTTCCACGTGTTAGCGTCCCAGCTGAAGGACCTCTTCGGAGTCAAGCTCATCAAGTTGTCTGGCAACTATAAAGTACTTTTTGTGAGTATCTCTAGTTTCTCGTCGAGATGATCTATTCTTAGGTATCAAAATTATATGATGAAATTCAGTTTTTAAATTTTTATGGGAAAAAAAACAATTATTCACAGCGCTTTCACACTGCCGGATTACCGCTCGCTTTTTCCTAGCGGCATTGATCGATTCGTGCGGACGCGCAAAGACCGATGTCAAAGAGCACTTTTAAATCCGAGCGACTGATATTTGCCGCTCGGTTTTACTACGGACGATAAAAATCCGCCAGTGTGAAAGCGCTGTTAATGGACAACTAAATGACGGCATTTTGTAATGTATTTTTAATATTCTAAAAATGTATAAATAACTAAATCTGAATTTGTTTTGTTTTTTCAGACATTCATAGAAGTGTGTAAGAACTTGCCGAATCTGAACTGGGGTGCGTTTGTAATATCCTTCATTACGTGCCTCATCATCGCCCTTAACAACGAAAGGCTTAAGGTAAACAATGTTTATTTGACTTCTGACTTTCTGTCTTTTATTAAAGTAGTAAGTAGGTCCGTCATCCCTGGACATTTCGTTCTCAATTTCAACGACAACATAGATGTCTGTTTTTTGTAAAGCAACCGTTTACTTTTGAAAATTGAACGTAGATATTAATTCATAGTGAACTCTGGCCTTAGTTACCGACTGTTTAAGAATGGCTTTTCATTCTCTTTGATGTTTCTCGAAACAATATAATATATTTCGAACTATAATAGTATAATAAACTCCTCAACCTATTTTTTGCCGTTCTTTAAAAGAACGTCCAGAACAAAAATGTCCTGATATTTAATAAAAACAATATTATGGTTTCAGCCATGGGTAAGCAAGCGGTCCCGCGTGCCCGTGCCCATAGAGTTACTGGCCATAGTGATCGGTACTCTCGCGTCAAGGTATGGCCATCTGCGGGAACAGTACGGCATCAGCCTCGTTGGAGAAATACCTACTGGGTGAGTTGTACTACATTGAAAATGTGATATGGTAACATAAATCAGTTATAACAATAAATACATACCTACCGCTCGGGGTTTCCCCTCTACTTAATGATAAAGTACTTTTATACAAGCAATGATAGAGAATTTTATTTTTTTCGTAAAATCGTCAAAATCAAAATCGTCGTCTCTGCCAAAAGTTATCTATTGCTGGACAGATACCGCCCCCAAATTCTACTATGTTCGGTCTCTTGTAATCCCCATTATTCACTTATTCTCGGTGACCTTAGCCATATCAGCAGTACTTAACTAATTTGGATTTCTATAACCTATATATATTCGGATGTCCATTTCTATATATTCTGTTGCTTTGCAATCAGAGGTAGAAATATGCCATTTGTTTTTTTTGTCCATGTTAATCTCTAATCGCAAAATTTTGGATAGATAGAATATTGGCAACGCCCTACAGTTTTTCACATGCCTAGACTTATTTAAACCCAAAAATATCTATGTTCCGCAGCCTACCAGTCCCCCAAGTCCCCCCGATGGCGTTACTCCCCGAGGTGGCAGTAGACGCGTTCACCATCACGATGGTGACGTACACCATATCCATGTCCATGGCGCTCATCTTCGCAGCAAAGGACAAGTACGAGATCGATGCTAACCAGGAACTATTGGCGCTGGTAAGTTTGTGATGGATATTAAAGAGTCCCCCAAGTCCCCCCCATGGCGTCTCTGCTCCCAGAGGTCGCGGTAAACGCGTTCACCATCACCATGGTGACATACACCATTTCATACATTATATTACATACATTTTTGTGCAATATGTGGCTGCAATACAATGGCCGGCATCATTGCAAGCAATACCAGCCAGAATTTGCAACATTGCAATAATGTACCGGCAATATTTGCCAAACATTTTCGGGATGGCCATAAACAATATGGTATATTGCCGATATAGTAAATAGATAGAGATAGAGTAATAGATCCTCGTCATCAGTTACCCTATTGTAGACATATTGCAATACATGGATCAGCCATAGTTTCTTGAATCGACGGACGGTCGACGTTTAAAAAATATTTTTGCCAATATTGCAGCCATAAATTGCACATAAATGTCGCCTTTTTAAACTGACTCCAATACAGTTCAAGAATACCTTGAAGAATCTTCTATCCTTTTAAGACAATCTCTCTCTCACTCTCTCTGTATGTATCAAAATGTTTGCAGGGCTCAAGTAACGTGTTCGCTTCGTTCTTCTGTTGTGCTCCATTCTGCGCCAGTTTATCCAGATCTTACATACAGTATCAGGTGAGTTTTGTAAAAAATATATAACGATAATTTTATTGAACATTCTCGTCTTTTAGTCCATAATTATTATCATCATTAGTTTTCATTCTCAAAGTTCCTTCTTTACCTAAGACTTGAAACCCGCGCGGTTTCATAAAAAAGTGCAGCTTCAGGCCTACCCGTTCTGAATTCTTGAAAGTAATCTTAAAAATATTTTTTTTTACAATTAAATTACGCATATTCTTATTATTTTTTAAGCACGTGCTATATTCTATAATTCCTATTTTTCTAGGCAGGCAGTAAAACAGGCATAACCTCCGTAGTAAGCGCAGTACTGATCCTATTCGTCCTCTTGTGGATCGGCCCATTCTTTGAGCAACTACCCCGATGTGTACTCGCGTCCATCATCGTCGTGTCGCTTAAAGGCATGTTTATGCAGGTCAAGGAGCTGGATAAGTAAGTAAAGATGGTTATATAACTACTTATTTAATATTGGTGAACGAAAAGAAATGAGGCCTTCTGGGCTGCTCAAAGTGCCCCAAAACTAGCACAGCGAGAGACCTATGATGCCACTGACAATATCGTGACGTGGCGAAATAATAGGCCTACAGAGTTTAAGTCCGATTACTATCAACTCCCTAATAAGTTTTTTTTATTGTATTTAGTAATATCAGAAAGATTTAGTGGCCCTTTGGAAGTTATAAAGAATAATTTTCACCTTTATCAGATGTATAAGCAGCGAAAAGAGAATTATGAGTAGATTGGTTTTCATTATATTTCTGCAGAAAACTTAGTAGGTACCTGTTGAATATATTAGTATCTCTTGCTATGCCTGGATTATATATTTTTTTCTCTGTAAAGCCTATATAAAATCTATAAATATTTGCAGGTTCTGGAAGCTGAGTAAACTGGATGCCATGGTATGGCTCGTGACCTTCCTCGTCACTATCTGCATCAACATTGATATTGGGTAAGTTTATAATCAGATTTAAGATTGACAGCCCCTAACAAAAGACTTTCATACAGTCAAACGATTTTAAACTATGCAATTTATATTGAAGTTTCTAGGCTTCTCGTGTCCCTCCCTCTTTGGTTTACAGAGCCTTTTTCGTAAGATGTGAACTTCAAGTACTTCTGTTCTTTTTTATTAAGGGTTTATTTAAGGGGTATTATTTAAGGGTCCTGTTATCTTCTGTGGTTATATAGAACACCTGATATATGGGAGGAAACACGAATAGTACTCAAAATATAATTTTAAAAAATCAAATCCTACTCAAGTCGAAAATATCCCCCAGGGGGACCAAGCTGGCGGAACATGAGTCCTAAGCCTCTATATCTCGGTATTTCTTTTCAGTTTGGGCGCGGGTCTGCTAGCAAGTATAGGAGCGTTATTCATTCGCTCTCAGAACCCTTACACCTGCCTACTGGGGAAGGTGTTGGACACAGACCTTTATCTAGACACGAGGAGGTACAGAGCTGTGAGTATGAAAATTAATCATCATTTCTTTGTTTATTTCTAAAATCCTCTCGAAGTTTACCTTTGCAACGGCTTAACCGCATGCAATAATTGTTTTTCTTCTGTCTGCAAACAGAAGTGACACTCCTGGATTTTGATACCAAAAACTTCGCTCGCATGATGAGTAGACACACCAAGATTTGTGGGAACTGCTGTCACATCACCACAGAATTATTTACGTATATCTTCAGCATTGTATTCGTAACTAGCTGACCCAACAAACTTCTTAAGTATAGTTTAAACCTTCCCTGGATCTCTACAAACATTTTAAAACCAAAATAAGCCGAGTCGGTCCAGCTGTCCTCGGCTTTTAGTGAGACTAACGAACAGCAATTCATTTTTATATGTAAGATTTCATAGTCTTATAACAAAAAAATATCTTACTAGCCTTCTAACTACGTGCAATTAATAAAACAACAAATAATCTCCAGAACATATGTCCATGTAGGTACAGTTTATTCAAAGAGTTATTTATTTTAAATTTACATGCAATTTTATTATTTTAATTGTACCAGAAATCTTCAGTAAGAGCGAGTTCAACACACTCCCGGAAGTTTGAATACCGGCTTCTTCCTCTGTCACGTTTCTGATTTCACCTCCGTTTACCATATCTATATCATCATGATTGTCTATAGCTTTTACGAAGTTATGCGCAAAATACATCATTACTATGTAGAATATAAAAAATATGATCCATTTTTCGTAATTGCGGAGACTGATCCCGTAACTGGAAACGTCCGGATACGATTTCTTGGAAAACAGTTTCATTTTGCTCGGTTGCTTTATCCACTTCATTGTGAATGCCATCGCTAGAGTCGCGTGCTATGCGAAACAAACCAATATTATATAGAATATAGAAAATTGGATCCAATTTGCAGTCACAGAGATCTATCTCGTAGGGCGTAGTTTCAAAGTCCGTCTATAGCAAGAAGTTTCCACAATAACAAATCAATTAAATTAGAACAAATAAGTTCCAGAATATATAAACCGTTTATTCAAACAGTTATATCTTCAAAGGTATACGAAATCCTCAGTAAGCCCTAGTTCTACGCACACCCAGTAGTAGAAATACTTCATCTTCAATCACGTTTGTGAACAAACTCGGCTTACAATATCCATTTCATTATGACTGACTATCGTGAGGACCGCGTTATGAGCGAAATACATCAAAACTACGTAGAATACAGAAAATATAATCCATTTCTCGTAATCGCAGAGACCAATCTCATATGTCGTAGTGTCCGGATACGATTTGTATGCCAACAATTTCATCCTAAAAGCCCTCAAAAAATACGAGTAATTTTCAATGGTGCAGGTTGTTAAATAGACTTCCGAACGGCAGATTCATTTCATTGTTATTGTCTATAGCGAGGATTGCGTACTGCGCGAAACACATCAATACTATATAGAATAAAGAAAATTTGATCCATTTTGCGGAGTCGAAAAGACCGATCTCGTAACTACAGGCGCAAGGGCACGATTTCTCTGAAATTAGGCTCATTTTGCGGCAGTAATTTTCAGTAGTTCACGTTTGTAAATAGGCCTCGGCTTGCCATGTCCATTTCGTTACGATTGTCTATTGCTAGGATCGCGAACTGCGCGAAACACATCAATATTATATACATGAGAGAGAAAATGATCCATTTTGCGAAGTCACCTATGCCGATTTCATAGTTGGAGGCGTAAGGATACGATTTGTCTGACAACAGTCTCATCTTAGGAGCCCTCGTTAAAAGAGGGCTGTTCGTATCCCTTTCGCATGATATTTTGTTTTGTATCTTGATTTTAAACTTGTTGCTTTTTTCGATATTGGCTTGAATGTGACAGTGTTTGAGTGACGGGTTTTGTTTTTTGTCTTTTATGGCTGCTTGATTGATTGGTGACAAGTAATGAGGTCTTATAGAATTTTTGGTATTAGGTATAGTTTCATGACCAAAAAGTTATTATTCCTTATGGGGTTATAAAATTAAATTAAAGCCCAGGGGTACTTATATAAAAATGGGGAAGGGGAAACATATCTATTTATTTACGAACGTATAAAGGTACTACGGACAAAACCTTTTTATACATATATCCTACGTTTCGGCCGAATTGCACGGACCATTGTTACGGGTGGATGTTTAAGTCCTGATTATTTTTAAACGGTTTTATTTAGCTTACCCCGTTTGTTTTATTTATTATTTATTCATTCTTGGGTCAAATTTAGTAATTTAAATTTCACCCTCTTCCTGTCAACCGATTAATCTGAAATTTTGTATACACCTTTAATTCCGATGACAATACAATATAGTAATATCAAAAACATTGTAAATCCAATATGGCCGCCGGCACAAAATGGCGGATAACGTAGATTTTATCAATCCCATCAATATGGGTATCAAATGAAAGGGCTCAACAAGCAGAATACAATATACTATAAAAAATTGAAATCCAAGATGGCGGCCGCTACAAAATGGCGGATAACGTAGGTTTTATCAATCCCATCAATATGGGTATCAAATGAAAGTTCTCAACCAGTAGAATACAATGTACTATATAAAATTAAAATCCAAGATGGCGGCCTCTACAAAATGGCGGATAACTTAGGTTTTATAAATCCCATCAACATGGGTATCAAATGAAAGGACTCAACAAGTAGAATACAATTTACTATAAAAAATGAAATCCAAGATGGCGGCCGCTACAAAATGGCGGATAACGTAGGTTTTATCAATCCCATCAATATGGGTATCAAATGAAAATTCTCAACCAGTAGAATACAATGTACTATATAAAATTAAAATCCAAGATGGCGGCCTCTACAAAATGGCGGATAACTTAAGTTTTATAAATCCCATCAACATGGGTATCAAATGAAAGGTCTCAACAAGTAGAATACAATTTACTATGCAAAATTGAAATCTAAGATGGCGGATAACGTAGGTTTTATCAATCCCATCAATATGGGTATCAAATGAAAGGGCTCAACAAACAGAATACAATATACTATAAAAAATTAAATCCAAGATGGCGGCCGCTATAAAATGGCGGATAACGTAGGTTTTATCAATCCCATCAACATGGGTATCAAATGAAAGGTCTCAACAAGTAGAATACAATTTACTATGCAAAATTGAAATCTAAGATGGCCGCCGCTACCAAATGGCTGATAACAATTTTTTATCAATCCCACCAATACGGGTATCAAATGAAAGGGCTTCACAAGTAGAAAACTGTCAGTAACTCCAGCGGGGCCCAACAGGGCCAAGGCCTGCCTGGGCTGCGAGATTGTTCGAAAGAGTTACCGCGGCCCTGGTACATAAAAGGCCTACGACGGAACAAAACGGTTTCTAGTCAAGAGTCTGACACTCCCTCACCGCTGCTGACCCACAGCAGGAGAGGTCATGTGATGATTTTTGGGGTTGTTAAAAAAAAAAGTATCTGGAAGGGCTATGTATTGAGGAATTAGATTGTAATAAATTGTCAGGTAAGAGACCGTGTAATAATGATACACTAAATGAATTAGATAGAATGAGGAATATTCGGTACGCATTTTCATTAAATACTAAAAACTAGAAAATAAAAAATCGGTAAAAAAACTTTTAAGTTAAACGGTTTTATCTTATGTGCACTGAAAACTAGAAAATAAAAAAATAGTTACTTACCTGTCAACCTACGTAGGTGGTCCCGGTCATATTAAACTAAAATAAAAACGTGGGGCCCCTGTGAAATCCTACCTATGGCAAAGCATATCTTTATACTTTGGTAGATCATGAGCTCGGCGTTCGCTGGTGAAGCCGCTACGGCTGATTATTGATTGTCAAAATCTCCAGTTACGATTATAGTAAGTCGATGCAATCCACACCTATTATACCTCTAGAAGAAAGTACTACAGCAATAGTTAATGGGCCCCACGTTTTTATTTTAGTTTAATATGACCGGGACCACCTACGTAGGTTGACAGGTAAGTAACTATTTTTTTATTTTCTAGTTTTCAGTGCACATAAGATAAAACCGTTTAACTTAAAAGTTTTTTTACCGATTTTTTTTAAATATGTGCACAAATCACGTAAGTTTAAATACCTTTACAGGACTAAAGTAAAACATAACTTGAAATACGTATAACTTTTCCAGGCCGAAGAGCTGCCAGGCATCAAAATCTTCCACTACTGCGGCGGCCTGAACTTCGCCACTAAGAACCTGTTTAGAGACAAGCTATTCCGCAAAGTCGGCTACCTGAAGCCGACTGAAGTGGCGCATGATGAAGACAACAACCTTACTAAGAGCGAGTCTTACGAGTGGGATCCTAATATTAGTCATAGGGTAAGTTTTAAATACAATTTGTCTGTTATAAAGGTGTTCACATCTTAGCCACATCTTCAAAGTCAAAGTCAAAGTCAAATCATTTATTTCACTTAGGCCTTTACAAGCACTTATGAACGTCAAAATTATAACTAAGTTTGATTCTAGTTGCCCATTCCAAAAGTAGCTTCCTATGGAGAAGAACGGGCAAGAAACTCCATGGTTACTCTTTTTAAAAATAATATGGTATTACAGTTTATATGTATTGATACATACAGTAACAGCATGCGAAGATCATGTAGAATCGCAAAGATAAATGAGGATAAAATGACAATTAAAATTCTACATGGTGTTCACATTTACAAATTTATTTATATTTTGGTACAAAGTTACAAACAAATAATCAAAAGATGAATACAATTTTACTTGCTGGTGTAATTTTAATTTGTTAATTAATTAGATATTGTCAGTATGTCCTATGGAGCAGGACCAGCATGTTTCCAAGCATTTTTATTCGTACCTGGCAAAAATATTATAAAAGCTTAAAGCCATTATTTGAATAATACCCAGGTTAGATTTACCAATAATACACCAGTGTATGACGTTACGTTTTTTTGCTAAGCAATCTAGATTATAATGTATTAGATACAAACAAAAGAACAGTTGAGTAATAAATTGCAAGATGGCTGAACTCAATGTTGCCATCGTCGTAAAAGTTGCCTCCAAGAAAAAAACAGTCTAGCTATCAACTCAGAAAACATCTTTTGACTCCGTAAAATTATTTACTGATTTAACTTATGTAGGTACCTAATAATCCTTTTCGTCCATTAATTGACTAGCAACGAAAAACGGAGGTATAAAATCATTTTTTTTACTATTATTGTCTCGCGTGCGTCAATTTGCGTCCAACCAAATGGTCTTTCTTTCTTCTAACAGATATTTATTGTTCCCCAGGTACAATGTGTGATAATAGACATGACGGCGTTGTCATACGTGGACGGGCCGGGCATCAAGTGCCTGGTCGCAGTACAGAAGGAGCTCGTCGCCAGCCACATCACTGTGTTACTAGCGGGAGCTAACGGTAAATACTTACACCTTTTTAATATGAAATTATCATTTGAACCTCTCCCCCAACGGTAAATCATAAAGTAGCTACACCTTTTTTGTGGGAAATTATCAAATGACTCCTCCCGCTGTAAATGCAGCGTGAAGTAGTGTCGGACTCTTACTGATTAAAACCCGCAGCCGGGAAATGTTTTCACTGGCTTGGTTATAGTTTTGGCGTAAATGTAGTGTTCTTGTATTTTTACCAGGCTATTTGGGAAAACTTCACAACTTTTTACCCAGGCGCGAGAAGTATTTTCGGCTGAAACCGTGGGAAACAGCTAGTTAACCATAATTTACGACACCCAACGACACACATTTTCTACTTCATATATCAGAAACTAAAAAAATCAGAGAACGACAAATTTAAAGTTCTTCACCTTTCTTCCACAGGTCCAGTCCTAGAAATGATAGACAGGTACAACTCACTAGAGACAGACATACTACAAATGGAAACATTTCCAACAGTTCACGACGCTGTAGTTTTCTACAAATACTTAGAATCTAAGAAACACGTGGTCACGGTGACCACGTGAGACCAAACCATCCCCTTTGGGGGGTAACAGCCAAATACCATGGCCTTATGTAAGGTCGCGTAGCTCAATCAATATAACGTAATTTTTTACACTTCTATTTTTGTACTGCCCTGAATTTTGATAACTGATCCTTTTGTCGTTAACATTATTTCGGTACAGTATGTCCAGTATATAACTTATCTTGTGCTAATTTCAATTTTGTAAAACCCCTAACTGTCACTATTTTCTTTTTTAATCGATTAAAAAAAATAAGAATGTTCTTAATTCGACCGTGAATATGTTTTTCCCTAAATAAGTTCAAAAACAAACCGTCATTTTTAGTCATTTATAACTTTTATTCTGTCATACTGAGATGTACTTGACATACTGTACTGAATAAAGTTTTAACATTCAGGCCTAACCCTTACAGCTGTAAGAATTTCGTTCCTATAAAATCGTAAACTGTTTTTAACAGTATTAATTTATTTTTACAAGCTACATGCAGGGTTAAAATAAAATTCCTTTTGTAACAAACTACACTGAACTTGGCTCAGCTGTATTTTATTTAATGTTTCAGTACTTTGAACAATTAATTTGACGATTAATCGTATCTTCGTGTAAATGTTGATTTGAGTGTCAGCAACGTTCAATAATGTCGGCCAAATAATAATAATTATATCCAATACCCAGCTTACATTACTTTTCACTAAATACCCCTAAATATGTGTTTAATTTCTCACTAAAATGTTTTAAGAATACAGATATAAAATGATGTTCAAAATACGTCATAACGTTCCTATTTACTTTAAACTGAATTTAGTGAAAAGTGGTGCAAGTGTGCCTTAAAATAATTATCGCTAAATATAATCAAAACAACTTTGTCTCTACCAACGTTAAACGATTGATAGAAATAATTGTTCTTATTATGTTTAACGCTAATTTTATTTATGTAATAAATAAGCAATTGAGCCTTATTAAAATACTTATGATGCGTTCCACCATTTAAATATAATGATAACCGATTTTGAGTTGTGAAATCACCAATTGACCAATGGGCGACAAGTATACGGCTGGTTATAGTCTAGTTATAGTTATAGTTAAATGGTGCAACCCACCCTTAAATGAGTGAATAATTTAGTGAAATATGAAGTACTTAAAGGTACTTAATCGCTTTTAACGATTTTAAGTTATTAATTTAAGAAAAGCTTATGTGGATCAATATTTTGTTGCTATTGTTTATCAAGCCTTATAATTTTTATTGTACAATTTCTAGTGTCATAATTTAATTGTAATCTTCGAAATACTTGCGGAAAACTGTACACATTTGTTGTTAACGAAATAAAGTAGAAAAAAAAAACTTTTTTTGCAATTAAAAGGCTATGTAGAAGACCAGTGTAAATAAAATATAAAAATATTAACCAAATACCTGTATTTCTGATAATGTTGATAAATGTGTGCAGTTTTCAGCCAGAAGGTAAATGTATTTATTTCTAAATCTGTTGTGATATTTAGTACCTAATGTGATTGTACAGAATGTACTTAGTATAAATAAAATGTTGAATATATTTTAATGTATTTGTTTTATTGACACACTAACGTTAGCCAGTGGTGTAACAGTGTTATAGTATAGATTGAATACCTCTCTAATTTTGCATTTGTCAACAAACAAAAAGTTAAGTACGTTTGGGCTAAATTTTACGTAATTTTTGTTTTAAGTCCGATAAAAATTTCGAGCTCGCTTCGCTCGCGCATTTGGAAACTACATAGGCAAGTTTTTCTTTATTTGCATTTGCTTACCTACACAACTGTCGACATGCGTTTAGCAGAGTGCTAATTTAGGTAAACCGATGAGGTGGAGTTTAAAATAGCCCCGCGTTTTAAATTATTTTAATTTCATATATACTTACCTACTTCGCTAGCCTGCGTACCTTAAAGTATTTTAAAACCTTCAAGAAATCAAGTAACAAAGATATAAAAGAAAAGTCTAGGTACTTACTTGAGAACCTTCCCCTTCTGCCGGGGCTGCGGGTTGTTCGAAAGAGTTACCGCGGCTCTGGAACATAAAAGGTCTATGACGGAACACGACGGTTTTTAGTCAGTAAGAGTCTGACACTTTCTGCAGACGCAATAGTGGAGTAGGCATTCGACGCAGAAGAAGGAAGCGTAGCTTTTCTCAATTTGTATAATCTGGTTTTTGAAATAACTGTATTTTCGCAGACAACTGCTTGAAGTTAAGTTAAATCTAACAGCTAGCTCTTTAACTAAACAATGCCATTTGATAACATCCAGACGCGGTTTGATTGAACGGCAATTTCAAAAGTAGTCGTGGCGTTGACTACGAACTACGGGCTACGTCGCGTAGCGTGCTTCCTATGATGCGTAGGCGAAAGGAATGGACTGTGAATATCCACACCCTTCTTTGAGGCAACACCTGATTCTCACCTGTTACGCACCACTTAAAGATTAATGACTAAAGTATAAAGTTAATTGTCCATAACATTCACGGCTGACTAGTCTGCAGATATCTTGTCACACTTCGTTGATAATCTTTGACAAAACAAACCTACCTGTTCTATTCTTCCTGTTGAATGAATCTAAAAACAAAATTCCAGGTTTATTGATCATTATCTGCATCTAATTGATGAATACCGAAAGGGTTGATCGATCCTAACGTTCAGAAAAGCTTCGTCGGTCCATGGAAGGGTGATTATCTTCTCTCTCTTAATAAGTCTATCATCATAATAAGTATAGTCTCTATAATAGTGATAGTCAAATGGAGATGTCTGACAACCAGTCTTACAATGGGTGTCGTGTTGCCAAGGTAACTGAGATGAGGAGATCATATAGGCTGTCGCTTCATGTAAAGGACTGATACTTAGATGCATCCCATAAAATAGATGTTAGGTAGATGATGCAGGTGTTTGGACTATTTTGAGATCCTAACGGCAGATAAGCCACTCAAATTATCGTCAAAAACAATATGAAATTAAGCGTGAAGCTAAAAATATTGTAATTAATCAGTTCCCGATAATATTTATCTGTTAAGCCGCTAGCAAGGAGGCAAGATGTACATAAATAGCCAGGAAGACCAGTAATGCTGGTTGTGTGCTCAAGATGGTTCAGCTATACATCTTTGGATTGCTTCTCGCAGTCGGATTCCTTCAGGTAAGTACACATACTACTGCCACCTTTATATACCCTAGGACATTGGACTAGGTCAGGAATAATTAGGGACCTAATAGTACCATCTTTGCTGGGCCAAAACCATCGTCCCGGAAACTTCGCATCGTATTCTCTCTCTCTCTCTCTCTATTTAAAAAAAGGAAGTCAACTTCAAAAAATACTGAAAGGGACAAACACCAAAGGGACTGCCCACATAGCCCTGCGGATAACCTCGTTAAAATCTTTCAGTTAATTGAAATTTTATGTAAAAATCTATATCATATCGGTCCAATCGAGTGCATTACTACTGCAGTATACCCAGTTGTAAATACACCTGTAACGACAACCGCAGATGCATATCGTTGCTATCTAATCAAGAACATACGATGCATTCATCATAATCAAAACGACTATCGGCGCAGTAACGAAAATACTGTTATGTAATTTGACATTTATGCCATCTTGATCAAATCACTAAAACAACGATTACTTACATAATACATAATGTATGTGAATACTTTTATTTTTTCAGGCTAGTCCTGTCGACTCCGAACTTGCTTATATCGAAGATATTCGCAGTGGTAAGATCATTATCATCATCGTTTCTTACTCCTTAGTCTGATCTCAAAAATCTCTTATTAAAAACGTTTAAAAGCTTTCGCCAGCGGTCACCCACATTCCATAGTAACCTCCGTGCACACAAATAAAAAGTTACCATAGCCTTCTTCGATGGACTATGGATTCGAGGAACTATGCAACACTAATAGGATTTTCAAATCGGACCTGTAGTTCCTGATCCTTCAAATAAACTCTTCGGCATTATAACATTAATACATACTTACGACCACACATAATTCTCTTCAGCTTCCCCAAGAATCGTAGGCGGCTGGGAGGCCAAAGATGGACAGTTCCCGTACACCGTGAGCATCCGCATGGTAGGACCTACTGGTGGTGTCGGCGCTTGTACCGGGTCCATCCTCACCAACCAATGGATCCTTACTGCTGCCCATTGCCTTGCCAGGTATGTCAAGCACCATGTTTCATAAGTGACAATAAATTAAAGAACTATACCCAATGGATAGAACGCCTACAATAAGTCCGCCTTCATTTGTAAAATAAAAACACGTGTGCAAGAAGTAAATAATTAATATTAAAATAATTCTTACATACATAGTTACAAGTGAAGCTAATATAAGCGTGTTAATAAATAATATAAATTCTTGAAAGAGAAGAGCAACAAAAAGCAGCTAAACAGCTGATGTATAAAATCTCTTAGGCGCAGAGTATCGGTTAGGTATTGAATCATGAGAATCATGAATGTTGTGAGAACAACACACATGAGATATCGGCAAATCGGTTATTAAAAAGGGAAGTAAATGTCACATCTTCGTATCTAAACATACCTCTAATTCCAACAAAAAAATATATTTTTATATCCATCGATGACCATTCGTTATATTACCGCCTTGGTACCGTCTGAATCGATCACTCCACACCGATCCCCTCGAATCACATAAATGGAGTTACTATTTAATCGCTACCAGCTACCATTAGATGCTACCCCTTGCTGTCCTCGTGGTTTTGAATTCATTCAAATCAGCATTGCTATCATTTTCAGACGTTTCACGTACGTAGTCCGTCTGGGTCAGACCAATATCACTAAACCTGGTTATATGGTGGAGGCAACGGAGCGCTACATACATGAGGGTTACAACCAGGAGAGTACTGGAGTGCAGACTGAGGACATCGGCCTGCTGAAGCTGGACCATTATATTCCTTATGGAGGTTGGTATTACCTAGTACTCGTAAAGCCCAAGTTCTTGAACTATGAAAGAATGGTTTTGAGACATTCAAAGTTGACTCGGATTTAGTTTAGCTATTTCTACTGGTATCAATAATAATATTTCCTCTAGAAACGTGGTTTTTACCTTTACAAAAACTTGCAGCTTATTTCAGTATACCTATAGCTTCAAATTATAAACACCTTTATTTCCAGACTCCATCCAGCCCATCAGGATCCAGAGCAGCCAGCGTAAGAACGTGGAGTACGGCGATGTTCAGCTGACCCTCAGCGGCTACGGACGTACTGATGATTGGTGGGCCGGTATGTAAATATACTTCTATAATACGCCTGGTGATTAAATACGAATATGCTTACTCTCTGTAGCACGATTATAATTAAGTAAGCAAGATTAAAATGGAAGCTAATTCAATTCAGTCGTAAAAATGATAAAACTGTCACAATAACAATTGTAAAAAGCTAAGTTTCTTCAAAAGTTTTTCATACTAACAATGTAAAATAGGAAGGTATATATAATATTATCACTAATTACATATTAATTCTTTAATTAAACTAGCAGCATCGGTAACACCTAGTCGGTTGCCTCCGACTAGGTGCTCCATGCTGCTCTCCTCATCGCTGCCACTGCGGGGAAGCTGTCAACAGCCTCGGTCACCACGGCCTGTCGTGCAGCCGGAGTGCCGGCCGCATACCACGACATGCCAACATAAACGACGTGATCCGTCGCGCTCTTGTTGCCGTCGGCGTGCCAGCCGTACTCGAACCAAATGGCTTGGCACGCGACGATGGCAAGAGACCAGACGGCATGTCGCTATTTCCGTGGAAGGTGGGTAGGACTTTAGTGTGGGACGCGACATGCGTCGACACTCTTGCGCCATCTCACCTTCCCGGAACTGCATGTTGTGCTGGCTCCGCCGCTGCACAAGCAGAGAACCTCAAGCGGCGCAAATATAGTAACCTTATAGGCAATTACATGTTTGAGCCGTTTGGGGTTGAAACTCTGGGGCCGTGGGGTCCGAGGGCGCACCTTCTTGCCAGGGATATTTCCCAGCGCCTGGTTGACACTTCCCGGGACCCAAAGGCTGGCTTTTATTTCGCACAGAGGTTGAGCATTGCCATCCAACGTGGCAATGCTGCCAGTCTTTTGGGTACATTACCCAGTGACAGCGATGAGGAGCAATTTTTTGATGCACTGTATTAGTTTTAAGTTGTATATATATATATAAGTTTATTTTATTTTATTTTCAATTAAGGCGAGGAAGTGGTCAACAATAATTCCATAACCGGCACGCGCATCTAAGGCGCCAAAAGGGGTCGGAGCGTCTGAGCGGGGCGAGGATAACAATACGCGCGCTAGCTTATAACTAAAAGTCGTAAGCGACAAAATGGTTTTGTAATTTTAATATTTAGAAATGATAATTTAATAAAAATTCCTTCGGTCCAATCGGTCCCGTTTGCCCATAATATGTGAATCTCTTTTTAAAAAGAGGTATGTTTGATATATTTTTCTCTGTTATAAAAGTTACCTAATCATGTTTCTACAACTAACAAAATAAGGCTTATATCATGAACTTTCAGGTAACCAAGTTGTATTTTGATCCGTTTTGTATTTACTGAGAAAAATTGACATCCTTGGCGCCAAAAATTCCAATTCGTCCTCTTAATGTAAATATGTATATTGTGAATAAATAAACACACCTTACATCGGTAACATAATCACCCTCTCCAAAAAAAACTGAACATTTAACTAACCTTTTATCTTCACTATTCCAGGTGGCATAGTCCCAGACATCCTGTACTGGACATACCAGCGCGGTATGACGCAGCAGGAGTGCAGGACCTGGTACCCCAACAGCCAGGTCATCAACGTGCAGACCATCTGCTCGCAGTACTATGATGATCCCAGCCAGAACCCTTGCACGGTAAGAACCCGATGAGAAGCAGTCATCTGGAGCTCCATTCAGCTAATTTAACTTGAACGACATACCAATTGATATCCAACTGAGATCCAATCACGACTCAATTACGATAGAAGCGTATGTGGCATTCCGCTATTTTTTCTGTGATTCAATAATGAATCATATTGTCTGCAAATAATTTACGATTGCAATATGATTATAGAGCAGACTGCCCTATAGATCAAATGGCAGTCCAATATCAAACCAGTGAAATGTCATTTAAATACGAACGGTCTTATATTAGCAGCAGAATGCCCGATAAGGTTAAAACTGCTATTGAGATTGTTATCCAATTGTCATCAGTCCCCTGATGAATTAAAAAATAAAATTTCACAACAAAAAGCAATGACAAGACTTACCGAGACTAAAATATTTCTCGATCCAAACTACGCTTATTATAATTGAGGAAAAATATAAGTAAACATCACCCACTGATTGTTAATGCTGAAACTGAAATTTAACCCCATTGTCCGCATATTTCAGGGTGACAGCGGTGGTCCCCTCACCATGGTGGACGTGGACGGCAAGGTGACGCAGGTCGGCATCATGAGCTTCGGCTCACAGCGCGGTTGTAACACGCCCAACCCACAAGGTAAAATAGTAAAACCACGGAACAGAAAAATAAGTAAAACTACTATATATACTAAAGTATGGCCACTACGCCTTTTATTATATGGTTTCCCTATAATACGATATGTAATATATGCTTAACTATCGCAAACATGTTGTTGCACGTCATTTAAACAAATAATGGAATATTTAGTTGCAAGTTCTTTAAACGTAATCTTAAGCTTTTTTTACTATTTTTCTTTTTCATGTCGTGGTGGCCTAGTGGGTAAAGGACCAACCTCTCAAGTATGAGGGCGCGGGTTCGATCCCATGTCAGGCAAATACCAATGCAACTTTTCTAAGTTTGTATGTACTTTCTTAGTATATCTTAGACACCATTGACTGTGTTTCGGATGGCACGTTAAACTGTAGGTCCCGGCTGTCATTGAACATCCTTGGCAGTCGTTACGGGTAGTCAGAAGCCAGTAAGTCTGACACCAGTCTAACCAAGGGGTATCGGGTTGCCCGGGTAACTGGGTTGAGGAGGTCAGATAGGCAGTCGCTTCTTGTAAAGCACTGGTACTCAGCTGAATCCGGTTAAACTGGTAGCCGACCCCAACATGATTGGGAAAAAGGCTCGGAGGATGATGATTTCTTTTGCACATAGTTAACTCCGCTTTTACGCAATCTCTTTCTAAAACTGTGTGAAATCGATGTGGAAATCTACTGACGGTCTTTCCCGGGTATCTTTCCCTTATCAAGCCGTGTTACAGTTCGGATAGAATAAAAAAACTTATGCTATAACACCTGCTATTACAGAATAACAGAATATGATACAATTTGTTTACAACAATATCTCATACAACATTATGTATTTTCCAGGTTTTGTCCGCCCGGACTACTACCAGGATTGGATAGAGAAGCAGACTGGCATCAGCTTTGACTGGGATGTCGAAGAGTTGGAGAGCTTGCAAAACAATGTGTTAGCATAAAAATAGCTTAAATTACCTATTAACATTGTAAATACAATAAAATACAGACGAACAAAAAAGGAAGCGAGTAACAATTCAAAACAATTATTGTGCAGTTTTATTTCAATCCTTGTTAATTGTAAGGCTACGAAATAGTTGGATATAGCATTCTTTGAAACACGGCCATGTCCGTTAACATAAACAAAATTGACAGGCAGTCCACCTTGACAGCGGAATAACGAAATTTGAGAACACAGAAAGAACCGCAATTTGTTAATTTGTTGTTTTAGCATAATTTTTTTTTTAAGCTACGTAGCTAACGAACTAGTTACGGGAAGAAGTTCCCCGGGACGCAAATAAAACCGCGGGGAATAACTGGAATAATATTATGAAATATTGAAAAACAAACATGAGTCAACAGGTAACATAGATACATACTTAGTACCTTGGGAAAACACAGCTTTATCTTAGGCTGTTGTGTCGGGTAAACCGAGGTGGTATTACCCCCGATATTATCAGTTCGTCAATAATTCAATCAATTGATGAGACTAACCTAACTAACATTGATGACATGTGGCCACCATGTTGCTTGAATATTTTGGGATAAGTCCTGAATTGTTAACCTAGGAGAATTTAATATTTCTTTATTGTATTTTTAATTATTCTGAGTGGTAAGTCCTCAGAAAAATTGTGTTTAGAATCATTAGTATTGTTAACTGGAAACATTCCTTAGAGTTTTTTTAAGTTCAGTAATATTTTAATATCGTATTTTAGCTTTAATAAGTCCAGATAAAGATTTATATTTCTCCTTACCATATACAGAAACCCTTTAGCTATTTCTAGTATGTAATCATCATTGGTGTTTCTTAAACGAAACAGTCAATTTTTCATGAAGTTTGCTGAACCACCAATGCTGAAATACCCAATTCTACGGACTTACCTATATTTTTAATTAAATCGTTTATCATAATCCGAGATAAAGATAGAATACTTGTTATCAAATAATACGAGTTTTCGTTACAGATATAATGTAATTAATCAGGGTGGTAGTGACCACTCTTTGGGTGTCTCGCAAAATGGTGACTGCTTACGTGCTGACTCTTTTCTTCGTGTTCGGATATGCCCAGGTAAGGGTCGTGGAAAAATGTGTTTTAAGTGAATTTGAAAGAAAGTTATCTTAGAGTGTGAATTGTGAGGTTCTTAAAAAAATAACGTCAATGGGAGGAATAAGTCCCATATTAGATTTTTGTTAGAATTTAGAACCTAATAAGTAGTACACATCGTTTTTGTAAATCCTATTGGGTTTGCTTCTTATTATGGAACATAGGCAAGCAATTTAGAACGTTCTGATAATATAGGGGCGAAATTTTGTAATAGTACATTATACTATGTACCTATTCCCAGCAAAGTTGCACATTTGTAGCACTTAGACGTAAGCTTAAATAACTGTAGAGCCGAATATGTAAATGCGTCGTAATCATGAAGTAGTCCCACGGTGGGCGCCACTAAGCTCCTTTAAAGTGAGTACTTAACAGAATGCCGTTTTCAGTGACGCAATGGAAGTTTCTATGTGAATAGTGAATATATTATGCAGTACATCCTGTACATCTTCTTAACTTGAATTTGTCTTATGTTTTAGGGCCAGATAGTTACTGGAGAGCCGGCAATTATCGAGGACATAAGAGATGGTAAGGAGCTTTATATCAATCACATCCACACTTGTTCTTTTGTTATTTTCTACAAATATGTCACCTCAAACAGTTAATTGCTTTTCTCAAAAGTTACAGGCTATCTAAGCCTCATTGCTATCATTGATTTTTAACCTTCAACGATAGAAAAATCTCCTGATCTGATAACTAATTAAGGAAAATCCTACACTTTCGGCATTTCCCCTGATATCAAATTAATGCCTGAATTAAATAGTGAGAGGTGATTGATATGACGTTAGGTACTACTGCAGTCTCACTAAAATGAGTGTGTTTCCTTAACTTCTTCATACGGCAATAGTTGAACCATTCTTGATTAATCCTACACATCAGAATAAGTAGTTCCCTCAGGAATCGGTTAAAATTCATAAGCAAATTATGCTTTGCATATACATACCTTATTTAGAGACCAAACTGTGACAAATAACTATCAATTTCAACGCTTTTTTCAACCGACTTCCCCTTAAAATCGAACCGTTTGTTGCTCGATTTTCTTTTAACCTCCAATTTTCGCCACGTTACAGCTCAGTCATCAGCAGCGAGGATCGTGGCAGGTCTGCCGGCTGCGGAGGGCCAGATCCCGTACCAGTGCAGCGTCCGCATGGTGAACGGTACCGGCAGCGTATTCTCTTGTGGCTGCTCCCTGATAGATAATAAATGGGTCCTCACTGCAGCACATTGTTTGGCCAAGTGAGTTTTTTTTAAGTATTTTTAATCTGTTGATTTCTGACACTTAAGTGAATATTAATAGCCTTGCGAATCATCTGTAAAAGTATACTAAAGTAAAGTATAGTAAATGTATTTAAATACTTTTAATCTGTAAAAATTCGTCACGTCGAGTGTCGCTTTCTTTGCATGCAGATAGAAGCCATGCCAAGTCATGCTACATAGAAGTCATCGAGCACATTTTCAAACCTAACTAATAACTTCATCTAACGACACATTTTTTAGTTTTCAAAGCCAGGAAATAATTTATTCATATTTATAATCAATCAATCAAACTGAATATAACATAACCTGCCTTCAAACCACCACTTCTGCCAATTAATAGAATTGCTTATGATTACAAACTCATGTTATTCTTCACAGCCGCTTCTCCTTCGTGGTCCGTTTCGGCGTGATCAACGTGACGCGTCCGGAGATCATGGTGGAGTCTTCTCACAAGTACATCCATCCGGAGTACGATGAGGTCAGGGCTGGAGTGCAGACTGCTGACCTTGCGCTGCTGGGACTTGACCACTACATACCGTACTCTGGTTAGTTGCTGAACTGTATTTAAAATGCAGTAAAAAGACAACGACACTAAATTTGAATTAAGTTTCTACTCAATTTACTGCTGTAAGTAGAAAAAAACTGCTATCAAGAAAGGAAAGCTTACTTAATAAATAAAAGACCATCTCTACAGTTTTTTATGATTTAGAAAGTGTGGCCTCTTTTCACATATGCAAAAAAAGTAGAATCTGATAATAATTTTCTGTTTCCTTAGCCAACGTGCAGCCATCCCGTCTGATGAGCAGTAAGCAGAAGAACGTCAACTTCCACGGAGTCCCCATGGTGGTCAGCGGTTTTGGACGCACCGACGATCTCTGGAACGGTTAGTTCCTTTATAACGTCTTATTTGTATCATATTGTGTAGTACTTCCTAATTTAAATTAGACGGCGATCAACTATCGGGGTTTTCTAATTACTTTGCGAGCAGGTATGGTTCTTGTAATGGAGAAAGTAACCCGTGTGACAAATAAAAATTAATGTCCTTCAACATATTTCCAGGTGGTGCCGCTTCCGAAATCCTCCTGTGGGCTCCTCAGAGGGGTGTATCCAACGAGCAGTGTCGTTTGTGGTATCCTTTCAGCACGGTCATCCAGGAGCAAACCATCTGCTCTGGATACTTTGACAACCCCTCGCAGTCTTCTTGCCAGGTAAATAATTATTCAGTTATCAGTTCACCCCATGCCTTTAAGAATCAAAAAGAACTAAGATAAAAACTAATTTGTTATTTAATTGTGTTTTGTATAGAAAACCAGTGTAGCTCTACTTTGTACATACGTTAATGTAATGTAAAACAATATGTACTTACCTATGTTAGTTACTTAGTATACATAAGTTTCTTAAATATATTTTTATGAATATGATCCTCTAAACCGTTTACGATTTATCTGTAGAATCCTTAAGAATCTTCTTTCTTTTACTTCAACATTCGAGCTTACCGCTCCCGAGGAAAAACTGCTTAACTAACTTGGCAAACTTGTCTTTTTAATCAGGGTGACAGCGGTGGCCCGCTGACTATCATTGACGCGGACGGCAAGCGCACTCAAGTCGGCATCGTTAGCTTTGGATCAAATGCTGGATGCAACACACCCATCCCCTCTGGTGAGTACATCAACTAACTCTGATATTCCCTAAGAATAATGGGATTATAATTATAATATTCATGCCTATTGTCGGCCACGACAGCTGTAGACTCTTAAGGAGTTCAGCTAGCTGCGCAGAGCGTTTGGTGCACTAGCATTGGCTCGTTATATTCCCTCGCAAAAAGAGGTGAGAAATTCAACTCATCATCCTTCATCTTTGTCAGGTTACGTGCGCCCCGGCCACTACCACGACTGGTTCACCGAGGTGACCGGCATCAACTTCGACTGGGACAGCGACGCCATCATCCCTGGCAGCAGCGAGAGCTCTTCCTCTGAGAGCAGCGAGCCTTCCTCCGAGAGCAGCGAATCTTCTTCCGAGGAGGACTCTGCAAATCCCCCCGCCTGCGAGGAGGATGGTTCCAACCCATCTTCCGAGGAGGTCGTCGATAGCCCCCCCTCTGAAGAGGAAGAGGCTCTCGAACAAGTTCGCGTTGTAGAGTATTAATTATGTGAAAGGGACAAATAAAAGTGATTTTGCGACAAAAACGTTGATTGCTTTCATTTCGTATTCTATCTATTCATATTTCGTCAGGATGCGTAGGTGATGTACCTTCACAGACTCTTATTCTAGCTGCATCCGACAAATGCAAAGACTGCCACAATGACTGCCACGATGAATGAGATTTTATGAATGGTTTCATGTAGTTCATCAGTTTTCTTGTACAATAAATTATATTCTATGCTAATTTATTATGCCTACTATCTATCAAACAAAGGTAGGTACGATCTATACTTAGATAGTTCACAATCTTTGGGAATCCTAGATAAGTCATCATAAATCACAATCTTCGGAGATTCCCAATTCCCACACGAAAGTTTGGCGACCCTACTCAGACGAAATCCGTTTTCAGTAACATCTACAGAAATTAATCAGTTTAACACGTATTAATTATTTATATCGTAAGTCTCGTTGATTACAATATGATAATCACTTAATTCTAATGTAAGATAGGGATAAGTTAATATAATAATTGGTACATTACAAGTCGTCACTCGCCAAAGGAACGTCCAAGATGGCGGCCGCGTACTTTTTGGGACTTTTATTCGTTTTGGGATATGTGCAGGTGAGACTTCATTTTACTCATTTATTGAAGGGAATTTTATTAGGAATTCCTGATCCCAGATTGTAGTTCTTCAGAATCTCAAAATCTGAAATAATCACGCCCTTGTTGGTACCTATAGTGATCGTAAGCGCCATTGATGTGAGCAGGGTCTCTGTTCGATTCCCGGGTCGCGATGTAATTGCTTATATGGTTTTAAAAAAAAACAATAAACAGGCAAGAGTCTGGAAGATAGTAGTGTTACATCCCTGTAGCTGAGAAGCTCTGTCTGTAGTATTGTAATAATATTTACGTTTATTTAACGACAGCTTTGACCGTTCGTTTTAAATTGTTGCTTGCAATCGTCAGAATCATAACCTAAAACTTGCGAGGTGATTAAATCTACAGCAGCAAATGATTGTTCACTTTAGGCATCTAGTCGAGGATTTACCAACGATAAAATGTAATCTTACTTAGTTCAGTAATCCGCATTTCCGTTCATCATTAGGCTTTGTAGTTGAAGTCATATCAATTAGTCCATCTTATCTAAATGCAGTTTTTCGAACTTATTTTTAGCTAATCTTTATCTTATAAGCTATTGTGCAACCTGGTTAAAAGAATACATATAATTAGACCCTAAAGAGTACTGCCACACCACAACTTAATTAGATAATCATTGCCAAATATGCAGTATGTCCATTTGCATCATATTAATTGGTTTTTAAATATTCTCCTCTCTGCTATGCTTTTGGTGGTCTTTTGGTCTACCAACTAATCGTCTAAACGACGGTTAACTACCAAGACCTCCTAACTGACATATTTTAACCAATTGGTTTTTTCGCGGATTCTATTCAAAAATATTGTATCTCATCCAATAGAAAAATCTTCTATTTATAATTCGTAATATTTCGGGTATTTTTACAATCATGGAATTATCTACTAACTTTACGAGCGCGGACTTTGGTGGCTTTTTTGTGCCTCTACTGAAAAGTTTTGACATATTGAGTTAGGAGTTCTTGGTGGTTAACCGTCGTAATGCCATTTTCAGCCATTAGGTACAGCACATAGGTACATACCTAATACGTTAGAAAAACATTCACTATTCGATAAAAAATAATAGGTGCTAATCTAATTACCTAAATACCTAGTCAAGCGTTGTAATTACACTGATTTAACAAGATAAGGCTATCTATTGATTACAAATTAATTTACGTAAATACAAAATGCCTGCTCATTCTCTACCTGCCTACAGTTGTTGCAAAACAAACTTATATAACGTTGTGTAATTTCAGGGAGGGCTACTGAATGCCGACCCTGCCATCATTGAGGACTTGAGAGATGGTAAGTATATGATAAAAAAAAGAGTAAATAGCACCGACGTACATTACCTAAGTAGTATTGTATTTCACTGAAAGAACTGACTAGGTACTTGAAAAAAATTAGATTTGGAGATGTGACAACAAAAAAAAACAGAAATGAAAACTACGACTTCGTAGCATGAAAATGACTACGCCGTAGTCAGGCGTAGCACTGGTAATATATTAAACCCTAACTGTATAAGTATCACAAAATCCCGCCCCAAAATAAGCCAAAAGGCGGACAAAATTTTGTGTCCCTGTTTGTTTCGAAACAAAATCTGGAATTAATTTCTACGCAACTACTCGCGCACCATTCACAAAGTTCGAGATTGGGGAACTATACATATGTATTTCCTTTCCCCAGCTGAGATCTCATCAGGCTCCAGGATCGTGGCCGGCTGGCCGGCGGTGGAGGGCCAGATCCCGTACCAGGGCAGTCTCCGCATGGTGAGCGCCATCGGAGGAGTCAGCTCGTGCGGGTGCTCCCTCATCCACAACAAATGGGTGCTGACTGCTGCTCACTGCCTGGCTAAGTAAATAATATGTACATGTCGGAGGCGTCATCAGGATGGCACTATCGTCCGACATCAGTTAGGGTAATCAAGCAAAGAGATAACTCAAAGAAACTCAAAACTCAAACAAACTAAAAACTCAAACGTTTATTCAAATTAGTCAGAACAAAAGACAGCCCCCAAAACGCCCGCCCTTCGCCACTTCCTATGTGTTTTGGCTTGGGGAGAAGAAGTGGCGGAACAAACTCCCCAGCAACACATGTCTGTCTGTTAGGTTAGAAGAACCATTACAATACAAAAATTATAAGACACTACAATTAGTTTAGGTACTACAACGCTAGGCAATAACACTAGGACACTACACGTAACGAAAGGCAGTAACGCGACAACTCCACGAAGACTCGACGAAGCCTCGACCAAGACTCGATCAAGACTGAACCAAGACTGAGCTCCGCGGACGCCACGCTGACCGCCACCACTCTGCCAAGCGCGCCAAAATGTTGTTTCACCGGAAACGCCACCAGAGGGCGCGCTTGCGTGACGTTTAGTGTCCGTACTATTGACAGTCTCCGACACGGCCATCCTGCGTAGACCCACGTCCTCGTGGGTTAATCTGCAACAACACAAACACAACACAGTATGCACAGTACAGCCTCGGCCACTCCTGACCACAACAGTAACTCTCGATCTTTGTTTTACGCTCTTACTTCTCTCAAGGAAATGAAACAAACTTCAAATGGCCTCAATTAGGTCTTTAACAAACAATCTAGGTGACAACTAGTTCTCAAAAGCTATACCCAGAGCAACCGAGTACTAAACTCTCACAAGCAACAAATCAAACTACATTTAATTGGGAAATGATCAATGAAAAGAAAGAAAATAATCGTTTCATTACAATAATTCAGAATCAAAATTAGGAAACTCAAAGTAAAACCGATCACTGCCTCTTACAAGAGACAATAAACTCTAAACTGATAAATTAAAACAAAACATTTAAGCTCTACATGTGACCATGGCTACACTTAGCCCAGTAACCTCCAGTTACTCTTTACTCTTTACTGCGAACCTCACATAGGAACGCCGAGTCTACCCTGGACTCATTGGTTTCCACTGAAACCCGACCTCCGCCAGAGCTGACTGCTTACCGCGTACTCACGGACTACTCACTGAGCAGACGCCGATTTCTACTGAGCTACGGCTACACGACAGCCTCTGGTACGGTCCGATCATCATGCAAACTCAAACACTCCTCAATATCATAACTACTTCGTTCCATCTCAATTTCATCAGTGATACTTTGATTTTCCGGCCTATCAAGTGCGAATTGATTTTTAATTAGAATCAAATTTTATTTTGTGTACAATAAAGAATAATAAGAAAGCATTGATAATTAATAATCTAAAACACAAGTGACAGAATACAAGTCACAAATTATTCCTCAAAATCAGTCACGACTATGGACCAGCTCAATAATTCAAAGTTACAACATTTAATTGGTTATCGTGAAGTTTGTCTGGTCAATTTAAACATTTTCAATGAAATAGAATGCTTTCACCTTGTGTGATGACATGCGATGTCCTGGCCTGTCGCAACTCATACGGCCTCCACGACAAATCCGGGGGAGGATGACGCTCCAAACAGCAACTGCAGCGCACCTCGCCCGCCGCTTGACTAGTAGACCTCGTCCTGTTCTCCAGGCTCGGTTCACCTTAGATTATATCTGTAAAGCTAGAAATAAAAAGTGCTTAGGCAACCGATAAATATTGACAACATATGGGTCAGCAACAAACCTTCTCGTTATGTAAGATAGTAAGACCTACACACATGTTACAGATTTAAAGAATAGCAATCACTATTCAAATGAAGAAACTAGATACATTAAATGCTAAGCACGAAATCAAAGAAAGATCGAATTGCTAGTCAGACTCAACTTGTAAATTACAAAATCATTACAGCTACGGTTGTCATTCACATCTACGCCTTCTACTTGATAGGCTTCACATAACCGTCGTGTCCCTTAACCGAGCTCTCAGCCCATCCTGGCCTCCTAGGGACCACAACCACAACCACAGTGACATGACACCAACTGTACCACTGATGTATACGGATCTCTTCCTGGTCACCCCGATGCCGTCACACAGGCCAACGGGTCTCTTCCAAGTCACCCCGATACCCATCATAGGTACAGCTTAACACAACGAAATTACAGAGTAGGTGAATGTAACACCTTACCAAAATCTATAGTCTGATGCACAATTCAATCAAATGACGCAAAACTGAAATATTCTAATTTAAGGTTTTAATTGATAAACAGAAACCAAGTCATCCCTGTGACCAAACATAAGGTACACACTTCAGCCATCCTTGTGACAAGTGTTCAACGGCAGTCATCTCTGTGACTTCCAACGTAACAGTCAATCAACCCTGTGATTGAAGCGCAACACACAAGCATACACACATGTCAACCCTGTGAACCTAGCTTTCATCATCTACGATTTCATTAATTAAAAAAAAAAAACTACCATCATTAATCACACATCAACATCTCAACACATATCGTGATTCTACACAGTGCCTCCATCAAGCACGCAAATCAACATACATAACGCCTCCATCAAGCGCTATCTGGTTTGAGACCAAATAGAACCAAACGATCAGCCGAAACCACCTAATACCACCAGCTATATCTATGCTGGCCGTTTGAAGAGGTTGAGACCGGGCTCTCTGCGGCTCTGAAGGAACGAGACTGCTGCTACAAGGAAAACACCCTAACACCCAATCCTGCCAAAACTCACGTCTTGTGCCTACCATCTACGCAACCGCACGGCTAACCACGAGATAGATGTCGCTTGGAGAGCCGTACGTATCGCGCACATGAACTGCCCAAGGTCCCTGGGCGTAAACCTGGATAGGGCACTGACGTGTAACACCAACTGCGAATATGTCAAAAAAAAAGGTGAATTCGAGTAACAACGAGTAGTCGCGTTACACAGTGGAAAGTTGCTCGACCTGATTTCATACCACCCGTAGAACGACTCCCATCAGTCATGAATTAGCGTGTCCCGTATGGAAGTCCCTAACAGACTACGTACACCAGTCGGCAGATGCAAGGATAATCTATCTAGGTAAGGCTATGCTGACGACAGCAGATTGCCGCACCACAACCACAAACAATGCTGCCTAATGTGCCCCAACACCTGCAAATTAAAAGATCTTCTTGCCGCCACTGACATTACGTTAACGTCAGAAGCGACATTTACGTGCTCTCCGATGCACGAGTGAACTAATCCTCAATCCCCAGACTAAAGGCTGCTTTGTGAAAGTTTCTAAAACCCACAAAGCGATTTCGTCCCGACCCGGGAATCGAACCCAAGACCTCGTATATAGCAGTCACGCTTGCGACCACTAGGCCAACGAGTCAGTCAAACAGTACAATGTACAATGACAAGCCACAATAAAATTGGATTGATCTCACCATGTTTATCATTCAGGCGTCTCTTAACATCTCTGTGCATAGTGCCTCGTGTATGGTTATGCTGAAATCCGGCGCGCAGTAGAATCCAGGCGTCGCGCTCGCGAACAACACAGCGACGAACTAGCAGACTAGACTCCTTTCACTCGAAGCAGGGGGAGGCTCACGGGATTATCACATGCAAAAGAATTTGGAAATCGGTTAATTTTATCACAACATTTTCATAACAACTATGATAATATTGCTATCATGGCATAAATCTAATTTCACTGATTGACGATTTTCCCAGCAATGCAATTCATGAAGGTCACGTGAACAGTATGTCAGAACATTATCACATTCGGATTAAAACAAACCTAACAGTAGCTTTATAACGAAGCTTGTGGCAATGAATGCTCCCTGAACCCAGGCGGTTCATAACCAACAATAATCAGCGAGACAGACTGCCTTTCAAATTTAAAAATGTCGTAAAACAAATAACGTCAACATAAAGCAAAAATGGATCGGTCTCACCAGGTTTCCACTCAACGCCTCAACGCGCATGACGATCGCACATCGCTATGGCGCGCAGTACAGCAAGGCTTTCGCGGACGTGAAGCCACGGAGATGCACGAGCACCAACACTCCGAACTCACGATGACACGTTGGGCTCCTGGCAGGCAGCTGGAATGCTCCGCAGTAATTTTGTCGCCAGATTGCACAATAACCACCGTCATTGTTGAAACATGAAAAAAAAGACAGATTCGGTTAATTTTCTAGCATACCCTCAATAACTAGCTTGACATGTAACAATGGAAAACGATACCATTACCATAACCGTGGTTACCATACTTGTACCTTTGCTGAAATTCTTAATAATTCTTCTACCACAAACTCCATTTCAAATTATCGACGTTACATTTTTTTTTTTGTTAGTGGGTAGAAATTTATCTTCGCATGGCGAATTCGAAACGCATGTGGGCATTCAGATTGCATCCCACTTCTGATGTCGGAGGCGTCATCAGGATGGCACTATCGTCCGACATCAGTTAGGGTAATCAAGCAAAGAGATAACTCAAAGAAACTCAAAACTCAAACAAACTAAAAACTCAAACGTTTATTCAAATTAGTCAGAACAAAAGACAGCCCCCAAAACGCCCGCCCTTCGCCACTTCCTATGTGTTTTGGCTTGGGGAGAAGAAGTGGCGGAACAAACTCCCCAGCAACACATGTCTGTCTGTTAGGTTAGAAGAACCATTACAATACAAAAATTATAAGACACTACAATTAGTTTAGGTACTACAACGCTAGGCAATAACACTAGGACACTACACGTAACGAAAGGCAGTAACGCGACAACTCCACGAAGACTCGACGAAGCCTCGACCAAGACTCGATCAAGACTGAACCAAGACTGAGCTCCGCGGACGCCACGCTGACCGCCACCACTCTGCCAAGCGCGCCAAAATGTTGTTTCACCGGAAACGCCACCAGAGGGCGCGCTTGCGTGACGTTTAGTGTCCGTACTATTGACAGTCTCCGACATACATATTTGCTGTATGGGCTTCTGGTCCAATTTTTTGGATTTCCATATGATCCGATAAGATTGGAAATTGATTTTGCACTGTAATGCAAAGTTCAAAAATAGAATAGTAGTAATGTCGTCATCGAACCGGACATGAGTCAACACAACTCAACTAAAACTGCTAAAAACAGTTTCTATAAACATAAGTTTTTTTCTAAATCTAATAAGCCGTTTTAAATATTATGTACACACAATCTGGACTCAATATTGTGTGAAATTACAAAATTAATTAACCTTATGAAAAAACGTAATGAAAAAAATAATCCTTATACATAGGTTCTAAGAGCTTCCATCTGCTGAAAATCTTCCCATTATCACGATAACTAGAGGAAAATAAGCTTATCTTTGGGAATTACCTACTTTCCAACAGCATTAAAAATAATTAGTGAAGTCATAATCACGCTTAACGCGATAAGAATTAGGTATTTTGGAATCTTAATTCCTATGTACCTATTTATATTAAGACACATCCGCTGATTATTGAAACTCAAAAATAAAGTTTCTTGCATGTTATAACCCGACATAGGTATCATGCAAGGATGTTATCCAAATGCTATGATGACATAGACATAATGTATACACCTTTGGGACCTCCTTGTCACCGCCACACATTTCAATAGTAGATATGACCATAACCAATTCACCTTCTTTCTTCACAGCCGTATCACCTTCGTAGTCCGTTTCGGTCTGACCAACCTGACCCGCCCCGAGATCCTGGTGGAGTCTGCCAACAAGTACATCCACCCCGACTACGATGAGATCAGGGCTGGAGTGCAGACTGCTGACCTTGCTCTCGTCGGGCTTGATCACCACATCGAATACTCCGGTAAGTGGAAAGAACAGCATTCTACAGGAAAAAACAAAGGGGAATATGACGAAAATATTGGAGACTGATGAATTAAAAGACTGTTGCTTACTGCACTGTCGTTTGCTGTTAACTGATAACTCATTTAGCTTCTTATTAAAATATCCAGCTACTTGAAAATAAAAGAGCCAGATAACTACCCTGAAATCTTTAGTCTGCTCTAAAACCTGAGACACATGATGATGCACAAACATTGTCGACATGTCATTCTCACATTGAAGAAAAGGACAAAATGTAGAAGACCCCTTTATGTTGTCTTGTCGGGGAACTTGAGCTCTAGTCTGTACTAAAACGTAATGAATCATTTATCGTTCCTCAGCCAACGTGCAGCCATCCCGTCTAATGAGCAGCGCCCAGAAGAACATCAACTACGAAGGAATCCAGATGATTGTCAGCGGCTTCGGACGTACCGACGATCTGTGGAACGGTCAGCACCTACATATATTCTAATTTTGGAAATGATACAGCATTATAAATATATAAATACTTATGGGTAGTAGGTGCCTATTCTGGATCAGAAAGTAGGTAGTTCGGGAAGCGAGTGAATCCGCTGGCGGCTACTATATAGTTAACTAGCCATTTTCCCGCGGTTTCACCCGCGTCCCGTGGGAGCTACTGCCCGCACCGGGATAAAATATAGCCTATGTTACTCGCAGATAATATAGCTTTCTAATGATGAAAGAATATTTAAAATCGGTCCAGTAGTTTTTGAGTTTATCCATTACAACCAAACAAACAAAGTTTTCCTCGTTATAATATGCTTATGCAAACCTTAATCTTTCCTATAATCGACTATGGTGATATTTGCTACTATGACCTGAATGCAGATCTGCTCAATAAACTCGACCGGCTTCTCAACAATTGCATTCGATTCGTTTTTAATCTTCGCAAGTACGATCATGTGTCAGCGTATCGAGCGCAACTTAAATGGCTACCGATAAGACAACGACGTGTGATGAGGGCATTAACTACTCTTTTTTCTATACTTTATACCCCGTCTTCACCTTCCTATTTAACCTCTCACTTTCAGTATGTGTGTTCTCAGCATAACAAAAATCTCCGCTCCTCTAATAATCGTCTTCTTCACTGCCCTGCTCACCGTTCAGACATTATTCACTCTTCCTTCTTTATGAAATCTATTCTTCTCTGGAATGAGCTACCTCTGGAGGTCAGGATGGTAAATAGTCGACACACTTTTAAAATGAAACTGCGAAATCGCATCCATGGCAAGTTGGCGGAATCATTAGAGTAGTTCATTTTTCTTACCATCTTCTCCTACATTCTCCTGGATACAGTTGTACATATATATAATATTTATATTCTTCTAATTTTTTATTATCTTCCACTGATGCTCAAATTGTGTTGCACCTACCACTTCTATTTCACCACCACCCTAAGGTAGACTGGCAGAGAACGCCTAAGGCGTTAAGTCCGCCGTTGTACAATGTGCAAAAAGTATTTTAAATAAATAAATAAATATTAGTATAGATGTAGATTAATAACATCAATAACAAATTATTCATCAGTCTTAAAACTCTTATCTCTCCAGGTGGTGCTGCCTCTGAAATCCTCCTGTGGGTGTACCAGCGCGGTGTCTCCAACGAAGAGTGCTTGAGATGGTACCCTACAAGCCAGGTCATCAAGGAAGAGACCATCTGCGCTGGCTACTGGGACAACCCCTCTCAGTCTTCTTGCCAGGTACCTAACATAATTTCTATTGCAGATTTTAGAAGCTCTACAATAGTATTCAATCGTTGTGGAGTATGGAGTTTAGGGTACCGATATTCTTTTGTCAATTTTATGCCAACTTACCCGTCCGTGAATAAGCATGTCGAAGTCGAGGTACGAGGCCTTTTTGAATGGGAAATTATCAAAAGATACCTCCCACTGCGGGTTAGCTGCGTCAGAGAGTGTCAGACTCTAACTAAAACTCATCTTGTTTCGAACAATCCCTCAGCCCCGGAAGGTACGAGGTCTTTGTCAGTATGCACTCTTTTATCATAAGTACTATTTTTTTAAATACTTGTGTTTTAATTCCCAGGGTGACAGCGGTGGCCCTCTGACCATCATTGACGCTGACGGTGAACGCACTCAAGTCGGTATCGTGAGCTTCGGATCCACTGCTGGATGCAACAGCCCCTTCCCCTCAGGTAAGCTACTCCGTACCTTCATAACTTCTCTGATCTTCTGTATAACTGTCAGTCAGTGACTGTTACATAACTTTTCATTGTAGCATATTCGTTAGATCCTCTGGCTATAACAAAATTCCTTCCTTAGTTGGTCTCTTTATTCTTGTATCAATTTGATTCTCTATCTGTTTTGATTATTAACGTTTACCTACCTACCATTCCAAGTGGTCACTGAACTGGTGTACCTTGCCTACCACTCCCAAAGTTCCTTTTGAAGTTATATATTTATTTATTTATTTATATATATGTTATATAATATAATATATATGTATAATGTTCTAATCTTGTTTCTCAGGTTACGTGCGCCCCGGCCACTACCACGACTGGTTCACCGAGGTGACCGGCATCAACTTCGACTGGGACAGCGATGCCATCATCCCTGGAAGCAGCGAGAGCTCTTCCTCTGAGAGCAGCGAGCCTTCCTCCGAGAGCAGCGAATCTTCTTCCGAGGAGGACGATGCCAACCCATCTTCTGAGGAGGACGGCTCCAACCCATCTTCCGAGGAGGACGCCGGCAGCCCCCCCTCTGAAGAGGAAGAGGCTCCCGAGAAAGTCCGCGTTGTTGAGTACTAAATAGGTTGAAGTTGTGAAAATAAAAAAGATAAATCATTTATGACGTTCCATGTTTGAAATAAGCATGATAGAGGTCAGTGTAAGCATGTCTATTAAATCTTGTATGTGAGAAAATACCAATGCTACAACAATTCTAGCTGAAAAAAGTGTCAAAATATGTATGTGCTAACACCTTTGTAATTTTCATAAATAAAACCAACTTTTACAACTTAAAAACTTTATTATTTACATAGTTAAGTCGCTGTTATTATTCTTGTTAATATAAAGCTGTAACTTTTGTGTGCGATAGCTAAAAATACAATAAATACTCTTGATGTTGCATATAATATGCAATCTTCATTAGAGATGATGTTAAAGATGTAGTTTTGCTGTTACCGTTAAAAAAATGAATTTGCTTGTTCATGACAGCCATATTTTATGTAGACGCTTGAAATATTCTTATTTTTAAAATTGATATTTCTTTAAAATGGTGTCATTAAATGCTGATTGGAATATGGATTATATTTCGAACGAATTCAAAATAAATTATCAGGTACTTGCTTATAAATGCTAGTAGGCAGTTCATCACTGTATATTCAAACTTTCAGAGAAAAAATAATAAACTGACAATCACATTCGAGAATGAGAACACAGATATCAAAAATTAAAATTCCACTAAATTAAGCTATTTCGATATAAAACCCTGCAGCTTCTCAAACAGGCTGGAAGCGCTGACATTTACAACTAAGTCATTCATTTACACCTGCAAAACAATATTTACAAGTAAACTGAGTTTTGTCTGCATACTAAATTAATTATATTCACAAATGGTCGCACCAATTTCATAATCCGTACGCAAACTTTTACATAATTCGTAGTTAAATAAGAGAAAAAAATTCACCAATGCATAATTTGCATTGTATAGTATACCAAGTTACCGCAATCAGACACGTTTTAGCGCCTTCTTATGAACATAATAATTTAGTACAAAAACAACACAATTAAACTACACAAGACTTAAAACTATCTTATAGCCTGGTTGTTCACAGTACTACCAAATACATGCAGTAATACATCTTGACAATACTCTTTTTCTTCAGTGAATCTATCATCACTCAGTTCCGGTCTACTTAGATGGTTTTCTAGTATTTTCTTAAGGTTAGACCTAGGCTCCCTACATTGCTTCAGAACAGTGGCATCGTTGCTTGTCACTAGGACTTGTAAAATGCTCAGTAAGTGCTCCGTACTCTCGTCTCGATTTTCTTGGATCTTGGCAATTATTATCGTCACTATATTTTGTTTGATGAATTGTTCTGAAAATGAGATAAAACGGCTTTTAGAATGATGTTCTTATCAGAACTAGGGGTTCAACATTTTTAATTTCTCAATAACAATCTTTCTATTCATTTTAAATCAGATGTAAACTTTTACCGTTTTACGGAAACATTAACAAACTGAAGTAAATCAGTAGTAATTAATTTCGTTTTTATTCTTACGATTAAAATTTGGCTAAGGCTAAACCAGTCAAGGACAATTATTTTATAAAGCGAAACATCAACAGAGCAAAGTTAATCTTAATCCATTAAACAAACCAAGAAAGAATACACATAACACGTACATTATTGATACAGAGAGTATAAATTCAAGTTATATAAAAAAATAGTCTTACTTTTCGCTTCAGGATAATGCTGGCAGAAATATCTGATGAGGAAGGCAGCCTTAGTCTTAGCAGCGGGTTCAGGAGCACTGAGTACTGCAACCAGGGTGCTGCAGCCACCCTGAGCAATCAGCTCGCGACAGGCTGGCTCGAACTCGCGAGTTGAACCTGAGAAATTAAATTAAATAGTCAGATTGCGAATTTAAAAAGTGGTCTTTTCTATACTATTACTATTCAGAGGTAAAGTTTGTGAGTTTGTTGAAGTTCTGGATATATTCAACCAATTTTGTGAATTTTTATCAACTACTTGGAAAGATAAATTATTTGAAAAATAATAGAGGTCATTGGTATGTGGTTAAAAACAGGCAACAATGCATTATTGATAACTGATAACTACATATATACAAAAAAAAAGGATCATGTAAATCTGCCAATAAACCTCAAAGTAATCGATGTACATAATATGGAAAAAAAAAACATATGGGCCGAATTGAGAACATCCTCCTTTTTGGGAAGTCGGTAAAAAACTATACGACAGCACTATTTACTAAGGTAGTACTCACATGATATAGCATAGAGACACTTGGTGAGCGTATGCCCCTGTTCCGTCTGCACTAGATTCAGCAACACATGTAGCAGGCCACACTCCAACGCCCGGGTCTGACAATACGGGTTGTTCTGACACAGCGTGCCCAACACAGCACTGGCTCTCTCTCTTATTTCTGCATTCTTACTGCTGTAACATATTGGGAACATGGCGAAACCTCCCATCTTGTGGAAATCTGAAATTTTAAGTTTATAAAGTTACTCATTTGTGACAGTAATTTGTGTATTAGAGGAGTATGATATCAGATTTAATGTTAACTAGCACCCAGATGTCGTGGAGGACTTTGTCTCAATAAATAATTAGTGATTATTTAGTACTCCATACTTTCTCTTGTAGAAAACTCATGTAAACTATTTAATTCTCACAGCTTTATGGTCTTCTAAAAGAAGCAATCAAATTTTAAACTACACTAGGACCATTATGTTTTGGAGACCAGGTAGTGTGAACATCAACTTGTGTCATAAAATTTACATAATGCCTGCCTGATAATATATGGATGTTTATTAACACCTCTGTTCACATCCTCCTCCTCCAAGCCTTTTTCTCAACTATGTTGGGATTGGCTTCCAGTCTAACCGGATTCAGCTGAGTACCAGTGCTTTACAAGGAGCCATCCGAAACACAGTCATTGGTTTCTAAGATATACTTAGAAAGTACATACAAACTTAGAAAAGTTGCATTGATGTTTGCCTGACCTGGAATCGAACCCGCACCCTCATACTTGAGAGGTTAGTTCTTTACCCACTAGGCCACAACAACCCCTGTTCACAATAGTTCACATAGAAGGTAGTAATTTGTAATCCTAAAGTCAAAAGATATAGAATGAATTCTTACCATTAGCCACATCAATATTATCAACATGATCCAGTAACACAGTGAAAGAGTTCTTCACTTCATCGGGCAGCTGATCCTCCATCTTAATGTGATTCATCTTGACCGAGTTTGTCAGAACTTTGATGGCATTATCAAGTACCTCTGTCACATTCACTGTCAAACTTCTCAATGCTTCCTCTAGGAATTGTCGCCTCTGTAATGCATGATGTAATATTTTTAGATATTGAACATTTAAATCTTATATTAATAATGGTATATGTACTCTATGTACAAAATTATAATTAATATAATTGACTTTACCAACCTCTTCATCCATTCGTAGATCTGCATTTCCTGGGGCATCTTGAGCCTGTGTTGCTTCCATAGCATACTTCAAAAGACCCTGAAAAAGCCATGAATACGTTGTAAGTTACATTACGGGAATAAAAATCAAACATGTGTTACTTGTCATTTAAGAATTAATATGTTACCTGTAAACTTCTGGGTGCTCTAGGTTGTATAGATACATGTGAAGCCTCATGGCTGGCGACAGCTGAATTAGACTGCAGTGGAGCACTTTGTACAGGGAGCAACTGGCCTGCCCTACCAGAATTATGACTCGTCCGGGACGGTGAATTACTTGATTCCATTTCTTATGTACTTTTTCTTTCAGTACGAATAAAACTTCACATAAACAGACAATAATCCGCTCAATGTGTGTAACGCTACTAATGATGTAAACACAAATCACTATGCTTTTATTCCGCGCAATGAATCACCGAGCAAAGTTCTAGAAAAAATAAGTAAAATCGAGAACTTGAGCGAAGATAACCACAAATCCGAAACCTCATTGACAGCTGAAATGTCAAACTGACATGACAGTCATGATTTGTGACATTGACTATCAGTTGTCAAATGTAACAATGCGACTAGAGCAAAGTCTTTTAGCTTAAAACTTTTTATTTTTAATATACACTGGGGAGTGAAAGTTAAGACTTGATGTAGATGACGCTATAATCGACTGTTCCTTGTTTCTTGAAATTGCCGACATCCGTTTTTTTTTTTTCGTTTCCAACTTCACGTCGTTGTCGCGTTCAACGGTCATTAATGCATGTCACACGTTGACGACGCGTCATCGCAGCGTCAACGCTGCGCAGACATGACGTTGACATAAACGCTTGTAAAACGCCAGTGGAATAACGACCTTAATGATGAAGTTGTACATCGGCGTGTCACATTTTAAAAGATCAAACCAATCCACGTTTCAAAAAGCCTATTTCTGGTGACAAGTTACCGAATAGAACTTACTTACTTTTTATGATATCCTGGGAGACCCTCCATCCTAGTTAAATTGATTCCCAAATGGGCGACTGTGGTAAAGGCAGGCATGAGTGGACGCCCCACATACTTCACTGCGATCACGTATATAATTATAATAAACCTTCAGAATAATCATTGACAGACATAATTTCATAATTAACATGACTTTAAGGATATTCGAGAGGAACTCCTTTAAAGGGTTGTTAGATTTTTAGCCTCTTCGATATGACGAACCTGTGTATGTGTTATCTGAACATATTTAGGTACCTATTTGTTAGCAGCATAACAGATTTTACTGCCCCACTCTCTGCACAAGTTATTGTCGAATGTCAATACACTCTGAAAGTCACAACAACTTCAATAAAACGCCGGGATTATATGCTGCCTAGGTTGATAAATATCACTTCAGATAACTTATCACAAAGATAATGCTTAGCGAAGTAACATGTTTTCACAATAACATCCCACGCAGCGGGAGATCCAACGAACCACTATATTATTAGTTCAGAAATTAACAATTTTAATTACTTATTATTTTTGTGAAAATTTATAACCTGTGCTGTGTACGTTTTTAATTACGTTAATCAAGATTACAGTTTTGAATTACGTACATAATAAATTAAAGTTGAATTAAATAATTTTAATACGCAGGTGAGTACCTAATCACATGATGTTTTTCAGTCACATTAACATATTTTCGTCCTATGTATTAATTAGGGATTTGTCAATTAAGGTAACTATTCGCATTAATTTTATACTAGTCAATCAAAAGCGAAAGCTTTTTAAATAACTGCGTGGTTTTCTATAACTTTACGATGTTATACAATTGCTTGTCTCGAATATTTTGTTGCACCAACAGATCAAACTCATAATGTACCGTAACATTAAGATATAATTATATCATTATATTTTAAAATTAACCCTGCCTAGCCTATCGGCCTGGCCCTAAGGCCAATCAAGAAAGATTACGATAATTTTCATTAAAATTAGGTCTGGGTTTTCAATATGTATGTACAAAAATTGCCGGTTTTTTGTTTTGATAACACAATAATTTATTCAAATAGATAATGTATTTAACTTTTGTTTGCTCTTCACCAGAATAATCTAGCATTCTCCGCACAAGGACTTGTCTTATCAGATAAAATTATTATTTATTGTATCTTATGCAAATCGATAACACAAGTAAATATAGTTTCAGTTACGTTATTCAATAATATAGAAAATTATTTCTAAGCTAACATTTTAACCTTTATATTATTAGAAAACCGCTGCTATTGTTATATAAACCTGTTAGGTTCTTCAATTTGTCTTCATTTACAATGTAGGTGTATTTTTTTCTTTACTAACTAGTTCATCAATCGATTTCCAGCGATGGCGCCTCGGCAGGACATCGTAGCCCAGCCACAGCCGATCAGAATAGAGCAGGGGAGGCAGCCCCCGCCGCCTCCGGCTCCCGGTCGCCTCCAGCGACCCCCGCACGACAACCCCACCGTCTATATAAACAGGCCCACGAATATACCTCGCAACAATGTCAACACCAGTGAAATCGCTCGCACGTAGGAAAATATACTCAATGACAACAAAATTGTATTTTCAGGCTAGACGGGACATTCACGAACTTTTTTTCTATTTTCATTAAGAATTTTCATGGCTAAAAGGCTCTTATCTCACTTCAATTAAAACTAAACTTTCATTGCGTTCATAAATAATTTTATTGAAAGGAAAATAAATTGTTTCTGGATCGTCGACCGTCGTCGTTAACGTTTTGATAGAAAATCTACCGTTTTAACGCAATCTTAATAAATTATTTTTTTAGTTCACTGCATGCACTGTATCTAGTTCTCTAGGTTTTCTTCTATAAAGTAAGCACTTTGTTTCTAGTGACGCGATTTAAGTGCATTGGACATTTTATTCTATTTCCCAATTTGTTCTTTTAGAACAAAATGAGAAACGAACTCTGTAAAAAAAAAATCTAAAAGCTATACCTATACGTATTTCCTTCTTAAATTAAGTAGATAATTTCTAGTTACACTTCTCAGAGTCAGCATTTTAGATAATTAAATCTTATTAAAAAACAAACAATTGCAAAAAACCTTCTTTCTGAATATTTTTTTTCTAAACCACTCTAACAAATTTTGCCAAATGGGCCGACCATTTCGCAAAATTAGTTATAACTTTCAATTTTCAAAAATCTAACCGATAAATAGATACTTAGTGTTCATTTTACCAATATGTAATCGTGATCGGTGATCGTAACCACTAATTTGAAAGTAGGTAATATAATATTGTATTTAAATACTTACCTTATATTTATAATGTAGTTTTTAATTATTTTAAGATAAATAAGACCTAGTTACTGTATATATTAGAAATAGGTAATATAATAATATCTGAATAAATTATGGTTGTAATTTAAATTGGATTTTAATGCGTAGGTATTAATGATTTATGTATAATGGAAAGATAATGCAAATTATACAATTATGTACTCAGTTTTGGTTTGGAAAGCAAAAATCACAATTGCGCCAATATTGCGCCTGATATTAGTTTTGGCGGCTCGGGCTATTTCCAACAGCGAAGGTCGATTAGAGGGGATCAAGATAACTTCTTCGTCCTTTGCAGCACGCACTCTTGCAATGACGTAAATTATAGGCATTTTTCTTTTTCAACACTACAAACGCAGATTGAATTGGACAACAAATATTTTTCTTGCCTTTACATAAGACAAACCCAGACTCTTTCAGATGACCATGTTTTCTCTTTAATTTTCGTTAAAATTCAATGTTTGCCTGTGTGTGTTATGTCTTGCATGTAGTAGTGTAAGTCATAAGTACTTAAATAAAAGAAATTGGTGTTTCAATCAATCAACTTAATTTTAATAAAGTCTGTAATTCAGTAACAAGTTTTAAGATATTTCTTTTAATTAGTTTTAGTTTTCGAGACACTTTTGTGTCCGACAGCCGACTTCACGTAGGTACCTAAAATGGGTAACCAATTTTCGTAATCGGTAAAGACTTTCAGATCAGTTTTAAATAACCGATATTCGCTGCCACTATGGGTGGAGTACCTTGACCTATTGCCACCTCGGGCTTATTTACAAGGGAGCAAATCAGCTTTGACAAGATGTCAGGTTTTAAAAAAGGTGCAATTTAACTAACAATTCAATCTATAATGTTTACAAGTTCGCAACAGAAAACAATTTCTTAGTAGATCGATGTTTGCTCAACTCTTCGTTATTATTTCTTACAATGATATAAATTCTTATCCTAATAAATAGTTTTTTGGCATAATTTATTGGAAAACATGAACAAGGAGCGCAGTAAATTAGTTGATTCATAGTTTCGAAAATGGATTTGGCTATCTTAGAATTGATGTAGCAATTATTGAAAAAGTTCTGATAACACCTTTCCATCTCTTGTACAAAGTTATCGAAGCTATCTGGTGGAGCGACTTGTACGTCAATATCATCGATATTTGTTAGACAATCTACATCCATTTGAATTGTTTCGTTTGTATTATCCAGCTTTAAATTCTGCTTCAACTGTTCGCAACCACCATGTATGATCACACATTTCTTAAACAAGTAACTACTAATATATTTCAACTTATTTTCTTCAGGCAATTCTATGTTATTGTAATCTGAAGTCGAAATGGGATGAGTGCTGGCTTCTGTGTTCGTTTCATTACAGTCTTCTTCCATTCCAAACGCATTTTCTTCGGTCTCAGCACTTAACATAACTCCTAGTTTTTCTGTGTTCACAAGTAATTGTGACAAATCACCTGAGCTCTTCCCTTGTTTGCCTGCTTTTATTATGTTAGAAAAGAATATTTTTCTAAATGCTGTCATAAATTGTCTGGTGCTGGGCCTTTTGCGCTTGCGTCGGACTTGACCAAACAAAATATCTGTAACGTCTTGATTGAGTCGCCTGGTCAATAGGTTGTTATAGCCTTCTGCCGTGAGCTCGTCAAACAAAAGTAGAATTGACGTGATCGTTATTTGATATCCCCTAATGAATTTGGCAGTTGAAGTCACATCGCGTCCTGTTGTCGAATTAATTAGTTTCAACGATTTAAAGAACTCTAGCATTTCATTCATAAATGTTCTTTGTGTCAAGCTGCCACAGAACGCTTGCTTGTATTCGCACGTCGAGTGCACGGTTGACGAATTCAAGATGTCGAACAAGTCGTTTATAATTTTAATTAACTTGACAGTATCTTGTGCGGCTCCGCTTATTGCTTGAAAATCGATGTAGCATGAGATAGCGGTTGCTACTGTATGACTTAATAACTCGGTTGCGTAATGAACCTGCTTTTTCTCAAAATTTGAGGGTTTAATATGAGTCTCTGATAACTTTGGAGCTAGTTTAAAGGATTTGTTTTTCTCACTTTCATAAAACTGCAGAATATGTTCATATTTAGCTACCGACCCTTGGAAATGGAAGTCATTTACCATCAGATTGTTTCTCAATGATTTAATCAAGTGCAGGGAGTCAATTATATAGAATATTTTTCTGTTATTTATAAAGAAATATGGTTTCTCAATAGAAATTAATTTCTTTTTATCTTCGGACAAGAGATCGGATTCAAGGTCGGAAATAAATGTCCTAATATCTAAGCCAACCTCAAGAAGTCTTTCCAATAACTTTTCAATCCACCTTGAAATGTCCTCGCTGTTATTACAATCCCCAAGGAGTGCAAAACCAATGGGTTGTTGCCAGTTTCCAAAAATGCCTCGTATTATGACTACAACAGCCTGTGCTGCTAGTACCGGTGACTGAACTCCGTTGACCTCTTGCAGTCCGATGATTTTGTCCAAACGTATATTGTAGAAGAGACTTGATTTCAGGCTCACGGCGTCCACAACGACCGAACAAATTCTCTCAGAATTTGACATATTATTAACTTTGGCCTGTAGGGTTGCCATTAGATGCTCATTAAGTTCCGTGCTAACTGGCAAAGAGTGTTTCCCTAACGTTGCTACATTCGGCAAGCACAAAGCTTGCTCCAGTAATTTGTAGGCCTGTGGACTTGTGTAGTACAAATTGATACAAAACTGTTTATATTTCGGCGAATATCTATTGCCTTTGCCATGGAATTTCAATTTAGTTTGTGCCTTCACGATCTCTGCTAAGGGTTTAGTCAAAAACTTGTCGCAAAGCTTATGGAACGTGTCTTTTGACAAGTTACTTGCATTTGCCGATTTCGTCTGCTTCTTACACGCTGTAAGCTCATCTTTCAGTTTTTTTACACATGGAAGTGAGTTCTGAAGGTAGTTAGGAGTCTGTGCACCTGATTCCAGTTTCAATACATAAAAATCTGTTTGTGCGAATTTGTTTTCTGTCGTACGTACTTCGGTTTGAGTTTCTTTTTGAAGGACATCCTTATTTGGCAAATTACGTGTTGGTATAGAGAATGCTCTCAACCTCTTCAGTAACTTCCCGTGTATAACGGCTCGAGGGTCGAAGTGCGCTTCACAAACTGTGTAGCTGTTCGGGTTCCTATCTTGCAACTCTTCTCTACAAATTAACTGCAGCCATGTGGCACGTCTGGAAATTATTTATCATAGTTTAATCGAAGGTCAGATAGGCAGTCGCTTCTTGTAAAGCACTGGTACTCAGCTGAATCCGGTTAGACTGGAAGCCGACCCCAACATGATTGGGAAAAGGCTCGGAGGATGAGGATGGAGTTTAATTGAAGTAACTATTAAGTAGGTAATCTGTAGCTCAATGCAAACTCCAATTTTGAGATACATTTAAATTCGAAGAACTACTTATTACCCGTAGTTTTCATTGGGAAATTATAAGTCTAGCCACAAAATTATTTATTGGACACATGATTAAACTTCTAATTTTATAACTAAGCAACGGGGAAATCACATAGCCTCTAATAAACTAATTTGTCTTTTTTACAACGCCAAGTAAATATTCTATAGAAAGCTTCAAATAAAGATTATCAATTATTGTGCCTTGTCCTTCTTATTTATACATTGTCATCTAATTTACTAACTCGGCCTCGTTTTTCTTGGCTCGTTTTTTTTTCTTTTTGATGGTAGAATTAAATTTGTATTCTTTTTTTTTAGCATATTGCCAGTTATAACCTTCAATTAAAAAACATTGTATTTAAAATTGAAGTTAGTGACGAAAACGAATCGCTGCAAAACCGACTCCACGTAGTCTTGTCTGCCCTACCTCTAGCTAGAGTGCAATTCAAAACTGCGTAGGCGCGAAGGGGCGAGGCGGCCTGCGAGCTAAGCCGCAGGTAGTTTTAACGCTTGCCGACCGAAGCTACGGTGGTGAGCGTGAAAACCATCTGCGACGATAAGCCGCATGGGACCGCCGGAGCCCCGCAGCGCCGGAGCCGTGACAGAAGCCATGTTGCATGCTTACTTCCATGTTGCATGTGTTTTATTTTAAACGTACTGAGTTAAAAAATTAGATGCTAAATAAATATATTTTATGATGTCATTTAATAGTATTTTAGAAGTTTAATGTTAGAATACATGCTAAAAAATAACCGTCATGCTGAGTTGTATTTAGAGTGGTTTACTTAGAATATAACTAGTGACTAAGATAGTATTATTTAGATGCTCGTTAATTGTGGCTGACTTAGTAATTTAGAAGGCAACATACATTGTTGGGGGCGAATAATGATATTAAAAAGAAGCCTGTTCATTACTTATAACAAAGTGTACCTACAATCTATCGCAGCCGCCTAGATCTGTATTTTACTTGATTTTATTTCGACCGAACACAGAGACGATTACAATTTGAAAAAAAATTGTTATTCTCACCTTTTATAATCAGTAGGAAGTCCAAAAAACGAAAGCTCCGGATTTGATGCAGCCGCATTGAAACAGCCAAATACTGCACAATACGCTCCTGGCATTTTTGCTTTAAAGCACAGATAACTTATTACTAGTTAATATGTATATTTATTCTACCTACGTAAAACAGCGAAATAAACTTATACGTGAGCACTCGTTTCGGCGCAGCGGCGCACACTACCTACTGGCAGTAACGCAAGAACCGCTCATTCGTCCCGTCGATACACGCGCTTGTGTGAGTGAGCAGTTTCGAACCTTTGTACGTAGTTTACGAAAGCGTACCTACCATCCAGTATTGAAATTAAAAAAAAAAACATTTCCCTAAAATTTGGGTAAATAAAAAACGGAAATTATTTAAGACACCCTTCTCACAAAAAAAAGCAAATAAAACTAAGTATTTATTCTTAAATGAATTGTATGATTCCTTTAAATTAAGTAAGTAAGTAGGTAGGTATATAACACTCGTTTATTTAGAATTTTAGGTATTGAATGGTTGTAGGTATAAATTTTAATTTCAAATCGTATTATTATTAGCATTTGGTGTAGGATAAAAGAAGATCAAACAACTCCAAAATAAACAGACAGAACCACTTGAGAAAAATGATTTTTAAGTGTATTTATTTGATCTCATTGAACGCTAAGGGTAAGTTACCATGTGAGTGGACAGGTGTCATTATTCGTTCATAATAATTGATTGGCAACAATAAAAATAAACAGTAAGTGTTGCAGAGCTGGCGGCGGCGAGCCCGGCCACAGAGCGGCAACGTCGCACGATCGATCGACGCCGCGTTTAAGGCCAACAGGAGTTTCCCCGTACGAGAAATACACTCAGAGTTTCTTTACAATCAGACTTCTTTCGTTGAGTGTTACGTACATAGGTACCTACTTATTTGCTGAAAAAACATTTCTTAGAAATTCTGGACAAGTTCAAAGTGAGTTGAAAAACATTTAATTGAAAAGACTCAAGAAGAAATAGGAAAGAATTTCGTACTTAAAACGTAGCACGTGGTATCAGATCAGATTGATTCAGTATTTTTGCAATAAGCAATCAAATAGTAGAAGGACATAGGTAGTTTTAATAAACATGGTAAATTAGGTAGGTCGGCTACTGTTCCTTAGTGGTGATCACTTTTTTGTGACCAAACCTCATAGAAATATCGTCTTCTTAAAGGAGAGATAAAAGCGTTAATGTAAAATCCTAGATCCTGCTTTGTCTACTTGACTAAGAACATCTCATTTATAGTCTTCTAACAAGTAACAAGTGCCCTTTAAAAACATAAGAGCCCACAAGAAAAACCATACCAGAAAAAGTATTCTGAATTTGCACGATGCGTACATAAAAACCCTTGATTCAAAATAGCTGACATGACAACTTTATAACCATGGCGGGCGGCGCGTCCAAGAAATCCGTCATTCATTATTTTGTCGTAGATAAATAACGCCCCCACGATGGATGGTTCATTCAATTACTAGGTGTGGTAAAGTGAAAAATATATGTACTCGTTATCGTGAAAATTTCTGATATTCAAGTTACGCAATTTTACCCTGACTTCGGTTTCTCAAATTGTTGTAAAGCATCGAATACGGTGTACTCGTCAAAATAGGCTCTAAGAGAATCTAGTGGAATCAAAATATAGGTAGTTAACTTAAAGTGAAAATTCACACAAATGGTATGGTCTCAAAGTCAGTCGAAGTAGACCGCAAGTACATATCCTTGGTCCGTCAATATTTGGTGATCATACATTTCAAATTGGCTTGATCTACTCCTGCCTTATACATACGTATCTCCATCTAAGACTCTGTCAAAATGATTCTTTTCTCTTGGAATTTCGCGTACGTATCAAGAGAACCCATATAGCAAAAATGGGTAATGCTTATAATCAACGATAAACAATTCATTTATTATGCATTATTCGAAATATTTCAACATAATTAAACTGCATGGTCATTGAAGCCCACGCCTTGGGCAATCAATGAATGCGCACTACAAAGGGAGGTATGCAAGCTGCGAGGACAGAGCGGAGCATTGTGTTCCTTGCCTTATCTACCTGCGAGGAGCTGAGTGCTCTAGCTCCACAGCGTTAGTAAGTACAACGGTAGCCGTGTTGTCGATCGCCGATAGCTTTCCTACCTTGTAACACGCCCACATCGCGTTTTGCACAGAGAACTGGTTCCAACTTCAGTGGGAAGTGGTTAGGTGAAAGTTACAAATCTTTACAGTAAGTAGAACGAGCGAATAAAACAGACATTACGAAGAATAATATCATTATTAAATTCATTGTTTCCATTCAGACGCATGTTTGACGTCAATGGTAGTTAATGAGAGTAAATACTTGATTCCTCCGCCCAAAATAATTTACATAATGATATAGGTAGCCTTCACAAATAAGTGTTTCTATTCTCTGCAGTGGTTTAAAAATACCATTAGAAGATGACTCATCGATAGTCGTCTGCTGATCACAGAATGTTTTTAAAGCGAAGAAAAACAAATGAGGATTTTTTGAGGAAGTCACAGCGCTGATTGACATGTTTTACACTTCTGACGATAATGTCAGGAAATTATGACGAACAGAAGGAATTATCACGCTACAGGTCATCTGATGCTGATAACAATATTTGTCTTCTGATCCAGAACTCCTGGTACAAAATATGGCAAAATATCAGTACAGTGCCACGCCTCGAATATGAATCGTGCGAGTAAGTCAATTCCGTTGATAAAAGTCTGCTCTACAGATTTTTGGACCATGTGAATTGAGCGAGCTCAGGTTTAGTTTAAGGCGTTTAAGATTTTCCAAGACTCAGTAGCCGTTTGGCGATGACTGTTGATGTTGACCAAGATGGAAGCATTGCTTTAGGAATCAAAATATACTTGGATTTAAATAGTCTGGAACTCACAGACAGTCCAGCAGTACGTAAATGTAAAAAATGAAAAGCGTCTTGTCAGGCCGAAGATTATCTTGGCAGTTATGAACCACCCACCTATTTATACCACGTTGTGTCGGTCGACGCGACGTTGCCAGCTCGCGCCCGCTGGCAAGCACTTTGAATTTCGAACCTGGACCGGTATTATTGCTAGCGTACAAAAGTTGCCCGTTTTGTACAAAAGAAGTAGAGTTGTGGAAATATGCCAGTTATTGTTGTACAATAAAATTAGAAAGGAGCCATTTGGACCTAAGCGGAAGTTCATAACACTGAATGATACTCAGGCATAGAATAGATCTGATCACCAGCGTAGATTTGAGACATTTTTGGTTAAATCACTGCTAAACTTACAACACACATTCATTATTTTGAGTCATACTAACAAATAGGCAATTCGCTTTTGATATGTATTTATTTTAAAGGTTGAATCGTAAGATGATTTCTATCAAACAAACCATATTTGAATATCAACTTTAATCATCATAAAAATATGGCGCACAGTATTTTGCTTTACCCAAATATAAAAAGCAACTTTTTTCTTAAAATTTTAAGCCATGTAGCATTTCGACCAGCCCCTATCACCAATTAATGTAGAGGCAAGATAATATCAATCATATTTAAATCCAAAATATTCAACTAAAATTATTTTTGTGAACTATCGGGGAAATGTATGTTTGAGCTGGCAGCCCCGACATTCTTGCTTCGAGTTCGGCCGCGGCCGGCACTCGGCCACAGATTACTGTGTTTGTGTAGATTATTTCCTTACATTTTGGTTCAGTACTAGCACTTGAAGTAGTTGGAAGAGATGGCAGCAGTTTTGTAGGCATAGCGTCAGGTCGTAACTGTGGTATATGAATAATCACCGACTTTTCAAAATGAAGACAACACACGTAATGACTTTTTGGCTTGATTTCTGGCCTTGCTAAATCGGGCCTGCCAATCAATTCAGCCCATGTCTTACGCCTGAAAAAAATAAGAATAATAAAATAGGATAGGTCTAAAATAGGAGATCGGTACCTAGATCAACCTCAAAAGACTCCGTGCTTTGCAGTGTTTTATGAACATTATTGCAGTTGTTAGTTTAGCAGTTTATATTCGAATGTTTTCTTTCGAAGAGTGCATCTTCTGTACCTTGCAGGTACTATTAATTATTCTGTGGTATAACGTTTCTATGTAACAAAATTAAGTAAATCTGTGTCTGAAACTTGCCTTTCAGACACAGATTTACATAATTTTAAACGCTATCGCTTAGTATATACCTATTAAACTGTCAAATTCTAAGTGGATACCGGTGTCCGCAAACCTACTGTCTTTTAATTAGGTCTCTGATGACGGTATGTGAATGGAAAAAAAATTAAACGACAAAAACTAGTAATAATTTATCACTTACCTTTCTTCGTTGACAGGTAAATGGAAAAATGTTAGGTGTTTATCCCTTCTTTTGCTCGATTTACACCCATCTACAGCACATAAGGCACCACACGGCATCTTAATACGCGTACGAACGAACAGCACTATTAGAAGTTGGTTAAAAATTGAACGGCGTGCGCGCGCTTCGCTTGCGAAAACCGCATTGAATTTGATCCGCCGGCGGACTGAGCGAGACCGCTCGGCTGGACGGTAGGCAGGCACTTATAGCGCGCAAGTACATGGAGTGACGGAGGCCTGACCTTGCTTTTGTGTTGGTAGGTAATTGATGATATGATATCACGATGATTAGGTAGTACAGATTTTTTTTATTTTACAGTGATGTTTCTTGAACTTCGGACTATTCTAAAGAACCTTCCGTTTTTGAACTTAGCCGAGAGCGAAGAGAAACAGTCAAGCGGTTTAGTTACCTCATTTATTCATTCTAATCTATACTAATATTTTAAAGCTGAAGAGTTTGTTTGTTTGTTTGCTTGAATGCGCTAATCTCAGGAACTACTGGTCCGATTTGAAAAATTCTTTCAGTGTTAGATAGCCCATTTATCGAGAAAGGCTATAGGCTACTTTTTATCTGGGTTCGTGCCGAGGTTCCCACAGGATGCGGGTGAAACTGCTGGCAGAAGCTAGTGATGGATAAATACTCGCTAGGTATACTCATGTCTTAGGTAGGTATATCAGTTGTTTCAAACATATCTGCGTGCGTGGTCTGTCTGAGAGGTCGAGTTAGGCACAAAACACATTAGTTTACCTACCAAAAAATTCGACTTCCTTTGAAGTAGGCGGTACAAAACTACGAACATATTTTAGAAACTTCACTTAGGTATTATGTAGTTACCTACCGCTGTAAATGATTTTAAGTTGTGTGCTGAAATAAAAACGGAATTTAACTGCCTGTAAGTTTCGACGTATACTAACATAAAATGGGTCACTAAGGTTACTACACTATTATATTTTATCTATGGTCCAGTGTTGTCTGCAATCAATAAAGTAGATGCGTTACTGCCTACTGCATGTGGACGGGCACTTCACACCTACCCATATCTACGTCGTATGTAGGTATGTATGAAGTGCTACCTACCTATCTACGTGGTAGGTAGGTATGTAGGTATACAAAGTAGGTATGTATGAGTGAGACTCGCATCGATTCGCTGCGTTCCTAGCGTATATTCAACGTGGCAATTCAGGCACGCTTATAATGTTATAGCTAGGTCGTATCTTTTTACCTTTGGAGAGGAGAGTGTGGGAAATGGTAGACAGGGAAAACCTACGATGTGTTAATATTCAATGCAGAACGGCAATACAGTGATGTCATAATATACGGAAAATCTTACTTGGTATGGTACTCAGATCATCTATAGAAATAGGTATGGTACTAGGTACCTAAGTATTCTTAGAAAACGAAGTTTTAGAATTTTAGCAATCAATGCATTACTTACTTATAGTTATTAATTAAAATTCTAGGCTTATTCTTTTATTAACTAATTGTATCTACTGATGGAAATAAATACAGAATATGTAGGACCAAATAGCTGGCCAATACTTTAGCGAAAGAATATGCATTGTCATTAAACGTGGCAATGCAGCTAGCCTTTTGGGCACAAGCCCCGCTGAAAGCGATGGGAATGATTTTTATTCGATGCATAATTTATTTTTTTTATACCTTTTTTGCATACTCACTTAGTTAAGGCGATTAAAAAACTAGGAACGTAACGCAGATTTAGGTAACAATTGGAGACTTTGGATAAAAAACTGTGGGTAAGTAAGTATATTTAAGAAGATTGCTAAGCAACACGGATTATACAGGAAAGCACCGAAGAGTTTATTCAGCAATTGTTCGGTTCGCTGCGTTTTCTGACTTCTACTGGTGTCACAAGAATTTATTTCCAAAATGGCGCACCTGTCAGTGCTTTGTTGAACATTGCCCCTCCCTGACTTCGGTACCTTGTGGTACACTTAACATTTTTGTACAATGGGACACGAAACACGTGTCGTTCACATGAAATAAAGGGCACAAATAATTACGTTTAATTATGTCATTTAAACGACAGCTAAATTACCCCTATTGACACGTTTAAAAATGAAACTGGAACCCCTTTTCGTGTAAGCATACATTCGACATGAAAAGACTGTTCTTTAGAATATTAGGCCTAATTCAAAACGTGAACCAAAAATCGCCTGAAAAGCGTTCCAACGTTCCAAGAGATTTTTTCTTGAAAATGTAAAAAAAAGTAGATTGTGTTTTCGTTTCATATCGTAATAGTACTACGCCCCTCGGCGAGTCGAGAACATTCTACCCCTTTTCATCCCAGTGATTCCCTTCGCTATTTAATCAACCTGTATACACCCAACTCTGCGCTAGCTCGCACCATTTTGAAACAAAGTCGCCTATAGTGTTGCGGACAATAGATATTCGGGATATTCCCAATTCAAAAGCGCAAAAAAGTGCAGTCGATTTTACCATGATGATTTGTCAGCGTCATTTCAGCGAGCAATACCGCGTTTCGAACCAATAAACAGGAATGGATCTTTTTTAACAGATATCCGATGAGTGCATAACTCTAGGACTGGTTCCATACGTATATTCACCGTTACGAACCAACCGACACACAGGACCTGTTTTCTGAAAATCGTGGCCGAGATTCAAGTTAAAAAATATTTAAAAAGTTGTGGATTTTAAAAAGTTCTTCATCGTGAGTGGGTTGCGTAAATTCTAAAGGACAGCTATTCGTTTGTTTATTTTAGAAATAAAAGCACCTTCCACACCCCGGGCTTTGCTGTGACCATGCTGCCGTTTTTAAGCGGATTTTTTATGACTGCAAAAAGAAGTAGAAGAGTTACTGACATAGAAAAAGTATTGCAACTAGAGACAGAATAAAAGTGTATTAAATAAATGATTAACTATAGCATTATGTTTCTCATATTATGAAGGAAGCAAATCCCACAGTAGGTAATACTTCACAAACTCCGGTTTAATGTTTCGGGCTTCAAAATTACCCGGCACAAATCCACGTGTCATGTTAGTCTTACGTATACATGAATGTTGGTGATTCTAGTGTGGTATGGGGGCGCGCGGGTGATACGGGGCGGAGAGGCACGGGGGTGGGGCGGCCCGGGGTGACGACCTTCGCGGAAGTCCTACTCGCAGCTGTAATTACTGAAACGGCCTCAGCAGCCCTCCAACTCAATTTTCTTTGGGCTACATTGATTTTCACCCGGCTGTACGCGAGCGCGACATTTACTACTGTCACGTTTCTGCCCCTGTTGATGTTTGTATGGGAAAATATTAAAATCAGCTGATAAAACGGAACGTGAATATTTTTCTCCGATTCTAATGGAAGATATAATAAAAGCTAGGCATAAAAGAATTATACCCCAGTGTTTGCTGCCATTACCAATTAAAAGAAATAAGTTAAGTTGTTTTAGCTTGGCAAGAGAATGCCTATGGCTTCTGTACAATAGTAAATGGTTGGAATCGTACCAAAGAGCACAGTACTCGAGGCCAAGCGAAAACTAGTATTTCAACTAAGTTGGATCAAACGCAGTGTTTGTACGAACTCAGAATCTTCCACGAGCAAATAGTCAAGCTAAATAAACAGGCTACTTGGAGAATAAGTAAAACTGCTTGGTTGTGAGTGTGCAATAGAATCTCAGGTTTTTAAACAGGCAACTCGCACACACGCACGTATGCTTGTGTGGTGTAAATATAGGTAATTGAACACGATACCGCTTCCAACTCAGCGTGAAGATGTGATAACGTTTCCGTACACCTAATTGTTGTTGCAGTTACATACAATTAGCTATACATGCTTTATTATGCTCAGTTTCTACACTCAACGGGTTGCTTTTAAATCTATACAAGGTGTAGATCCCGGTTGTGCCCTATCTGCATACGATTGAAGAATTCGACAACATGACAAACATTAAATAAAAAATAGAGCCTTACAAAAACGACCTCGCTAGATAAAATACTACAAATTTAGTTTCAGGGTTTTATTTTCAGTGGAAGCTAAGTATATGAAAAAATATGTTTATAGAAGCGACAATAATCACTTGAACTTGCACATATTGAAAAATGTCATCACGACTGGAAGATTAATATAAAGCTTCGGAATTTGGCACGAGCAGACGGAATGCCATGAAATCAGATATTGGAGCCAAAAATGCAATCGTTGAGAACGCCAAAACCCAGCGAACCGACTTTAAGTTGAATGAGGGAGACCTGGATGAAGAGGCATATAACTTTGCATTTCTGACCGTAGTCATTTCATGACCATGCATGCCCCAAAAAGGTTTTGGTTATAACTTTTTTGACTGTTGAGAAGCCCATAGAACGTACTAACAAGTACGTAAGAAGTCAAATAGCTTCAGTTTTTTTTTACAACTTTAATTTCAGAGATTGCACTTATTTATCCCGATCCTTGACATTAGACTATGGCTTCCGTGACACCATAACATTGTTTTATGTTTACGACTGCTTGTAAAAAAGGATCATGTTATTTGAGGCGCCCGGTTAACAACCAACTTATACGAGATATTTTATTATTAGTATCCATCTGCAAATAAATATGAAACAAGCTACCGAAGCCTTTTCTATTTGTATCCATTCTGTTTTGATATAACAATAAAACACGATTGGTTGTGTGTAGATATGTCTATAAACAGCATGTATGTCTATGACTAAGAACGTTCGCTTGGCCGAAAGTAAACAAAGGAGTAATATAATTACGGCATGTTCGTCGTTCCTGTGACTTTGCCCGCATTGTGTTCTCCAGACGAGAAGTTTAGATAACAAGAAATAAATATTCAAAGCAGCTCCGCAAACAACGAAGTTATTTATAGTTGTTTTTATATTAGACTCGCGACCCGCTGTGAACTGCTGCAAACTTAAATTACATATTGTAAATACTAGATAAAACTGTTTTACTGTGTACTAAAATTTGTGGTCCCCTGGTGCAGTGATAAAAATCAAGCCTGTATTTTCCACAATTGACAAAAGGAAATAAAACTTGAGAGATAACCTAGAGTCATACAATCTATTACAAGGCAGTATTTGTCTAGCACAACTGCAGGAAAAAATCGGAATACTGGACATTATTTTCTTAGAACCTTTCTTTAAAGTAAAGTCTGAGTCCCACTTGTACGATCCGTCCTTCGTCGTCACAGATTTTTCCCTGTTTGCATTATTTTAAATAGAGAAATGACTTAATCATGGTGCGACATAGCAAACAATTTTTTATGCAAGCATTTGGCTAGACACTCGCTTATTTTGAACAGCCATAAAATAATTACAGACAGCACTATGTAGTTTTTGCTCTTTTACATAAGACGCAAGGTTCAGCGATCACTAACAGATAGCACAATCTTATTTATTTGAGGACAGAGATAGGGACACAACGCCTTGGAAACCCGCCAACTTGTTTGAATTGTATTAGATATGGTTTTATTGCAACATTATAATTAATATCAGTCGTATAAAGCAACGAAGAATTACGATCCGTTTTGCCAGAAGACGCTGGCTGCAATATTTCAGGAGGTTTGATAACACAAATAAAGAAAACATAGTCTAAGATTTTTTTTTAACACTGAATGCAAATATCTGTGGAATTGTAGTAACAGGTTTATCTACATATACCTCTCAGCTAATTATAAGTGTTAAAGCCAGTCTTCCCTTTCACCTTATTAATATGAAAGAATTTCTGTAAGACGAACAGGTTTCTTGACTTGCAAACTAATCTTAATCCCTCATTATCATAAGTCGACCTATGTGAGAAAATTTCCATTGGTTTTATTAATAAAAACTCAAGTTTAAGGACAAAATATACCTTTAAATATTTTTAATACAGGTGTAATTTAGTTACAAATGTACTAGATATTCTATCTAATTAAAGAAAACGACACAAATGGTAGGTCATAGTTTTCATTTTTCGTTCTGAAATTTTTTTTTGCAAATAGGAAATCGAAACGCTTCGAATGTCGGACGGTTTGATTGTCAGGCTGTCTGACAGGTAGCCATGTTGTCCGTCAAATCCCGTGCTAGCCTGTCTCGTGGTTACCCTACTCAAAAATCAAAACTGGCGGAGGAATTCTGTAAAATGTGCACATTTCTTTCTTTCATTTCGTAAAAAGATATGGCAAAGGCTAGGTACTGGAAAATTTAGCGTAGTAGGTTTTAATTTTTATGCCTACTTCTAGTATAAACATAATTAATAAAGTTACGACAATATTCGCGTGTTCATCACCAAGCCTGAAGGAAGTACTTACTTACCTCTGAGAATATTTAATGTTATAGACTAGCTAGACAATGAACTGAAGATGCTTGATCTTTACGACCAGATGCTGCCAACTATTATTTCCTTGATCGCGTGTGGTCCTTACCATAAACTATTCTAAAACGGAACTTTTTGAAGTATGCGTCACTATTCGCCATAACGCTGTAATATTTCAACTTGGGATTTAAGTACTTAATATTAGCAGAATTACCTAAATGAGTAAAAGAAACCTTCTAGAAAATTCTAGGTAAGTAGCAAAAACCCAAGTTGACTGTAAGTTGTACGGATCAATCAAATTGCGTTTTTGCTTCTGTACAATAATATCAGTGATTCAGATAATTAATCCCTCTACTACACTATGGTATCTCATGCCTACCTATGCATGCCTACCGACTTCTGAACGACAGTAAATGAGTACTTAGGTCTGAACCATATTTTCCTCACTATTCAGAACAAAGAACCAATTCCAAATCAGATTTTCCACTTTAATTCAATGTTTGCTGAAAAACAATTAATTTGGAGAAACGAAAGTAAGTCATGTAGGTATTGTTTTATTCAAGTAAGTATTTATTAATCATGCAAAAGTAGGTAGGTATAATAGGTACCGCGTTTATAAAAATACTTTTATCTGTTAACAGTATTACGTCACATGTTATTGCATATTTTCACGTTATCTCAGCGATCACAATAGGTACCTAGCAGTAAGTAGATAGGTACGCATAGAGCGATATGTATGTTTGTAGTGACTTAGTAATCTGGCTTTTGTCTGACGATAATTTTACATTCAATAAGTTATCTAAGTTAGTACCTACGAAGGTATCTGCAGACTTACCTAGTCTTAGTAAGCAAACACTATGCCTGTGTTCCAAGTATTTCCAACCTAAGTCTCCCTGCAGCTCAGAATGAACACCCATAACCAACAATTTTCTAGACCCAACCATTAAGCTCATAAAATATTACCGACTGATTTAAAGCAAAGCGAACACGTTCCATACACAAAGTTATTCGTGAGCACTAGTGTTAAAACGTCTATAAATACCTACCTACTAAGTAGGTATAGCGTGGTAAAATGTTAGTGCTAGGTAGGTACCTACGGCGCAATAGCACACAGGGACTTTATACCTACCTAACCCGGCTTAATAAGCACAGACTGCTGCATTGAAGCTACCTAATTCCTCCCTGGGGTGTCCTATTTCGCAAAAATGGTGAAACCTGGAACGGCGCCATAGGGGCCAGCCATCGTAATAACTCTCATTTTGCACCATTCGCATGAAAGTTACAATATAAAGGCGAAGTGACTGCGTGTTGTGTAACGCCGAGCGTTTGCTTGTCTATATTATTATGTAGGTTAGCGCATGGCTTCGCGTGTCTAGGGCTAGGTTCGTTAGGCAGGCAGGTATCAAAGGGCCACGGGGATTTCGCCGACTTTCGTAATCTGTGGAAACGTGGGCTCGAATGCCGCAGCGAGTTGGCAACGTCGCACGCTCGACCGACGACCTCGCGTTATCGCCCGCGGTGACGCGATACGCTGAAAAGGTCACCAGTCGCCGCTCTAGTCGCCACCATCCGCTAATGTCTTCGCCATCTAAACAGTTGCAGTTTCGACATAGAATCCCATAAGTACACCGTGAAAAAAATATTGTTGCGACGTGGCGTCGTGGTGCGTAGCGGCGTCTCGCTCGCGCGGCCGCCGCGTCCCGCTCGGCTCCGCCCCCCTCCGACCGCAGCGCCGCGTAGCGGTCGCGCCGCGAAATGTACACGTCGCCTATACAGCGTTGCCATTCCGTACCTATAATTTCGCTGGACGTAAATTTCAACCGAAACAGTTCAATGGACTTTCCGAAAACTCTAAACGTGTCATTTTACGTAAAAAGTCCTGTGTTACATAGATTATTGTAGGGAGTGGTGTGTGACCATCTGTTCTGTTAAAAATTGTGATATTTCAGTGTGAGTTGCGTGTCCGTGCTTGTAATCCGTGAACAAAGTCCCGTTGGGAGCTATCACGTCTGTTTTCGGCTCTAAGGTGAGTACTAGAACGCTATTTTGATGATACATAACTCAGGTTTCATGTAAAGTGACTGTTAGACGTGTTAGTGTTCGGTGAAAACTATCTCATTACTTCCCCTACTTTTCCTATTCCGTCATCGAAATCAAGTTTCTAGGTAACTGCGCAAATAAGTACGGCGTCAGTTTTCTCTTGTAAGGTGTTATTATATAAAAGCGTGTGGCACGTCGTGGTGCCATGGTGGTGCACGTGCTGGTGCCAGCTTATGTAAGCCATGATAAGCTCTCGATAAGTTGTCGCGGCAGCCGCCGGTGGTCGCACATCGTTATTTTTATCTTGGAATGCCCTTTGGCCAAACATTAAAATAGCTGTGCATCCGACACCAGCACCATGTGTCGATCAGTAGTGCGCGTGTAATTAGGTTGTGGTGTAAACGGTCAGCCTCGACCGCTGCCGTAGGCCTATATCGGTTCAGGGCTCGCGGAGACGCGGCGCCAACGCCAGGCGGCACCCGTCCTGCTAATTGCCCGTTCCTAATATAAATCACCACTAAGTTACTCTTTACAGACAAATACTATACATAATCTAACAGGATATTAAAAGCCACTCAGAAAAAACAAATAATGTGAGTTACCCAACATCAAATTATGTATAGCTTCTAAACACAACACGCCCACTCATAGAACAGTCCGAGTTTGTCAAGATCATGCCAGGTTATTTTGGTTCATGCGTAAATTACTAAGTGTGAGAAGGGTTCCCTAACCAACTAGAAAACTCCTTTATTCTAATGCAAATTTTGTAAAGAGTGACGTGTCCGAATTGCTATCTTTTGAATATCGAATTCCGAACCTTCACAGACTGCTTATCATCGTCAGATACAGATAATTATATTCATATCTCGCCCTCGCCTCATTGTCGGTCATCCTCGTACCTAGCAGTAGTCAGCACAGTAGGTACTTACATGGTGTAAAATATACTTAAACTATCCCATTGATACAAGAAATAGCTCATTTCCTAAAATTAGCTGATACTCTGATAACCTGATCTTGAGGGTAGTGGAAAGAGGGCTACGGATTTTCCACAGACTGAGTTATAGATGAACCATTATAAAACGTTTGTCTTGTAATTTATCTTGTCTTCTGTCATAATGTTATTAGTGAACAACTAAGCACCGACTACATAATTATAGAACGATCTATGTATTAAAGTTTAAAAATATCGTTGGGTTCTGTAGTTATTATCGTAGATTAAAAATAAATGCATTACGTACGTGCCATAAAATCATGATGAAGGTCATTGACATCCACACAATATATCCGTAATTTTATGTCTGGACGTTCCAAAATCGAAACTGCCTCAAATATAACGTTTTACAGCATAACAGATTCGATGTGCAACCTAAAATACCTACCTGGCATGCTACGACTGGCTTCGACATTCAAAATTCAGTTTTAGAACAGTTGTGCAACTTTATTCGTTTACGTAGGTATAATGATTGTCGATGGCTATTGTTTTTAAAAATTACTCGTAATATGACGACCGATAGAGTAACCTACATAACAAATTACGTCGATATTTATGTGAATCTGCGTACGACTTGCGCAGCTACTTAAATCTGTGTAAGCTAGCTAGAATCTTGTTTTTGCTTAGTAAGTTCCCTTGTTATCGAATTTATTTTCATATCATGGTATTTATAGCGTATTTTACACTAAGATTTTGCATGTTAAGACTATTATTCTATCCAACAATTTGTAACCAAGGGCAAGAAAAGACATATCCGTATCAAACTAAATTAGGAATATATGATTACAAATTGTGAAAAAAATAATAATGAAATCAATCGTTTTGTAGCTAGCACCCTCTGTCACCATTTGGTCATCCATTTTGATGTTAATAAAATGATTAATGGCTGCAACTTCAATTCATCATTAAGTCCTATACCATGCCGAATTATTAACCCCTGCCTCTAGTCACCCCAATTGCATTACAAAAGTATATTCCCTGGTCTGATGCAAAAATAAATCCACTAATATGTATGATACAGGTTGATGAATCACTCTAACTATGTACATAGCGTAGTTTACAGTATGTATCTTTGTGTATGTTAACCTATGCTATGCATGCATGACCACTAAAAATGTTTTGAAAACAAAGACGTAACACATTGCTATATTATTGGCAAGCACGGTACATAGTTGCGAAAGTATTTCATGATTACTACGTACCTAGTTAGATGATATTTTGAACTAGCTTTTCCGAAAGTTGCAGTGTTATTCTGCTGTGTACTATCTATCAAAACCCGTTGAGTAGTTTTTGAGTGAACGTGTAACAAAGATCCACACAAAGGTTCACGTTTATAGTAATTAGTGTGATGTGTTTTGTCCTATATTTTCAAAGCTTAGCTAACGGCAACCGTGTTGTAATTATGTTTAGATATCGTTATATTGGTAACCCTTAACTGTCAATATGATTGCCATGAATAAGCTCCAGGAAGAACTGGTATAGGTAGTTGTTTAAATACTTACCTATATACATTTCACAACTGTCCCTGATCAGGGACCATCCCTTTCCTCTAGATCGCCCGTTCTCTTCAAGGCTGCTTAGTATAACAATTGCATTAACCCTTAGGATAAGTAATAAGTTGCTTTGCAATTAATTGACTTCTACAAGATTTCCAGCGTTTTACGAAATACTCATGTAAATGGGACCCAACAGTCATTTGGTCTTGCCAAGGGGTATAACGTTGCACATGTTGGTCGTCGTGATCGATTTTGCAGTCGCTCCGTACTCAGGCTCACTGCAACTCAGTTCTAATGCAACAATTTAGCAAGCTCAGGCGTAGTTTATGACTAGGTAGATGAGAATTTCTAGCATATCAAAATAATTATAGCCATTTAATTTTGGGCTACAAGATTATACTCAGGATGTTTCCTCTCAGGACGCATTGTAGTGACATCCAGTCACTTTACGCCAGAAAACTTTAACCAGTAGGCTTTACACCAGGAAGTAGCGCAGATACAATATAATCACGTAAATTATATTGCTACATAAGCACTATTTAGTCCCGATGAAAATTGTAGGTTACAAGTATTAACTGGACTTATCTTTAAAGCTCAAGTCCATTGTGTTCGTTAAACAGTTTTATAAACATGGCTTCGCCAAAAGAGAACCGCTCAGGGCACATTTTTACGAATGGATCCTCTATTTCTGCCTTTTCCACTTAAGAGAAATAAACAAAGGTAAGACCTAAAACGTAACTAAGTTAATAACTTAGTTACTTGTGGTTAGCTTTGAACAGTCTACCCTGTAAAGTGAATCGAGCAAGTATATACGTGATCCATTTTCTCAATCACCTGGCCGCAAATAAAAATAAAGTTTGTAGGTACCGCGTGACCCAGTTTTCGTCTGGGAGACCTATATTTTATATCCATCCAACTATATCCATTATTGGTTTGCTATAACTGTTCTACCGCTTCGTTATTTTAGAACTGAAATTCATGTTGGGTCGAACTCTATAAACGTACTAGCCGACTTTACCCTGCACTGTAGCTATTTGGACTCTAACGATAGCTGTGTTCCTAAGCTCTAAATTCGGCCTCTCCTTCGTAACTAATAATAAATTTTATATTTTTTGGAGCTTACGGCTTCGGGTCGTGACGTGCCTTAAGAATACTTACCAGAAACGTGCGGATCCCAACATGACTTGAATACCAGACAAAGAAATTTTAATAAATTATTGCCATTACGAATATGTCCTCTAATACCTGGGTGAACGTGCGGTTTACACTGAGAGAAACTACATTCTACATGCGACCTATTAAAAACGAATAGAATGGAGAATATTATAATAAATCTTCTAGATCCATAATTAATCTAAATGGGACAGCAGCAATCCGCATAGCATATCGTAATGGCTTTGTTTTAATTTTATACCAGAGGGGATCGTCAGTAGACGGTCATTAGTATAAAACGCGCTCACCTTTCCGTCTAATGGGCGACATGGTTGACAGCAGCAAAGTGTCCAGCCACGTGGATAGACGACACCTCTGGTTTGTGTAATTGGATTGCCAAAGTGTCGCCTTGCGGAATGTCAGTGTCACACCGATGCACAGCGCACAGACCCACATATTCGTGCCATGATTCACGTCTGTGAGATCCAGGTTCCTAGTAGAGCCCAGGATTTGTTGTGGAGCTATTCTTTTTATTCTCTTAAAACGTTCGTATTGCACAATCATTTTTCTGAGTAGTTTTTATGTCTCCCCAATATAATGGCAACTTTGGACGTCTCGGAAATGTGCAGACTGCAGATTCTATACTTTTTCAATAGTCCTTTGTATCGCGCAGTGTATAAAAACACTGTTTTTCCAAGAAAAGGTGATCAAGCTTTGCTATCGTTGCCAAGGTGATACATTTTACTGTTATTTTGCCGTTACATTATAACGTGGATCTAATGTTAAAAATACTCGCTCTAACTGCGTTTGCTTTTATTCTTCACCTGCCCACATAGATGTGCGTTCATCGACACTGTTGGTATTATTATATTGTACCATGGATAGGGGAAGGGTTCCAAGTCCACCAATTAAAGGAACAAACATTGCTATTCACTTCGGCATGTTTCCCGAATAGCTTTATTGAAATTTCTTTAGGACTTAAAACCTGATTCCAAATCTTAGGAGCGTGTTGGTTTCGACATTAAGATGACATTTAAAAATATCAAGCTAAGTCGCATGAGTCATCCGATGCTAAAGAATTTTGCTTAATTATTATTTTTCATTACAGACTTTGGATGCCATTAATGTTTGCTAAATTCCGTGAAATTATCATTAGACCACCTAACTCTTGTCAAAAATTAACTCTTTTTAGATTTTCATTACTTAAACCATCATTACTACAGTCAATTTCTGCATATACGAAAATTGCACAGCGTATCCGTGCTAAACACAGATCTGAGGCTCTCTAAGGACCAAAAATATTTTATTTGGACCATGTACTAACCCCATAAGTCAGTGTAGACATGTCAGTGAAAAGTTTTGACATGGACCCGCCTCATCAGTCTAGTGATCGATGCCTAACTGTCAAACTGAACTCCTGAGTTCAACCCCCAGGTGTAATTGATTTAGCCGAGATGTATCGGGTTATTTGCTCTTCAGTTCAAGTTATTGTTACCGTTAAATGATGTTGATCTTATTTAGGACTTGGAGTTATCCTACTGGATGTTGTTTTTGTGTATGGCATCTTGCAGTTCAGCCGAGGAGGCTGCTTAACCTGACAAAATCCCTGTGGATGCCTAGAATTTAAGGCCTTTAGCCAGGGGCATTCCTACTGGATGCTGGGTTGGTATTGCAATTTACAATGTTTTGTTCTGAGTGGAGTTTTTGTCGGCAGGTTATCGGTGCAGTGTCGTCGGTCGTGTCGGTCGTGTGCAGTGGTGTGCGTGTGCATCCGTGTTTGTGTGTGTTGTGCGACGTAGCGCCGGTATGGCGCGCAGCTAGCGAGCCGCGCCCGCCGCGGCATGCGCGCCGCCTAGCCATGCCTGCTGCGCATCACGAGCCATGGCGCAGTACTCGCAACGGACACAGCCAATGCACAGGTACCTAACACTACATACTATAGCCAAGCGAACCTAAAGGTGCCTCCCCCCACACAAGACATTACAACCATTTTCAATGTCACGTTTTGTTTTCCCACATTACATAACGATAATCAGAAAGCATTTCAGCAGCTGCCGCCGGTATGTTGCGCAACATGCTCTATTAAACATAATATTATTTAACTTATTCAATTTGTATGGTGTTTAACACAGTCACGGTCGTTTCCAATCGAATGTCGAATTGAACGAAAATTGGTTCCGTTTAATTTAGCTCCGTTGAAAATTGTACCATTTTCATATTATCTCCACGTGTGACTACGATAATGATATTCTTTTCAATACTTACCGTCTGTCCTGCTGAAAGAGCAGAATAGCAGAATTATTAGACAAACGTGGCTTTTTCTTCGGCGTCTAGAATATTCTATGTATAAGGCATTGCCGTAAAGATAGATTAATAACGGTCTACGTGCAGAGTTAACTGGCATGCCATATTGAATTTCAATTAAAACATTAATGTTGTCTCCGGTCGGTTCGTCTGTAGATCTTAGTTTTACTGCTAGACAGGTATTGGAAAGAAACAGTAAACCGGTGCGTCGAGGCGTTTCGCATTGTTGCAACCTGCGCCACAGGTACCGCGCCCAAGCTGCGCCTTGCTTCTTTATTTCATAATGACCTTTGTACATATAACGGGAATCTTTTCTACTATCAACCCCTCGTGTTACTGGATACAGATGTGTGCGTTACTTCTCCTTACCCGCATCCTTTCATTCCAGATTGTGAAATCCCGACGATCCTATCCCAAGATCCTTGATGAATTTTACGAAGGCACATAGAAGACCCTTCACATTTACTATACTTATACCTTTTAGTTAATGAAAAAACAAAAACTGCTTTCCACATAAATGAGATACAGCAAAACAATAATTTGTTTTCTTTATTTTTTGCGTCTGGACATTGGACCAGACAGCCTGTATTTAAAATTATACTATATTTTTTCAAACAAAAACATAAATGTTTTTCTTTGCACGTTACGTACGACATGTGTTCGTTATACAATATTTATTTACGTTCATTACAATGAAATTTGCTTGGACAGCTAATTTGAGGGGTAAAGTACCGGGCTAGGTCCTCGCCTTCCATTGTTCTTGAGTACCAGCTGTCAATATGATGAAGTTCTAAAGTGGCACGCAATATTTTAATGTCTTCATTATTGTTGGTACTTGTAATGACGTCGTGTGCAGGTGCTGTGTGACGCCACTTCCAGTGGTATGGGGTATTTGTAATTGCGACGCAGTACCTTCCCTTATCGATACGCATTATGTGGGTAGTTGGTGACACAGGAAATTATATTTCTATTGCTTCTGTAAATTATTGATTGGTGTCGCCTACGTGATACGTGAATTATTACAAAGGTATATATTTTTTACTTGGATGGATATATGAGTGAAGTTTCGTTTATGGAAATGCGTCCTGAAAATAAAGTATTTCATAGTGTTTGGTTAGAACGTAAGTATTAAGTACCTAATTGTTATTTACCCAGCCAGATGGGACGTAAACGATATGTTCATTATTTGTTCGTGTTTCTTATCTTATTTAATTATTTCCTATCATATTTTTATCACACATCATGCCACATTTCCCTATGAGCAATGTTATTTATCTATGAATGTAGTAACATGATATTTCTGCGTAACTTTTTAATTCTATTAGTTCCGTTAAAATATATGTTTAATTAAAATATAATTTAATTTTGTAATAAAAACCGTTAATTATATTTTTGGTCCAAATTAGGTAGGTACATGATATTATACCTACTCATTTATTAATTTCTGGAAATGGTATCAAGTAAAATAAAAGGCAAAGATTTCGAGAAATAGCTGCCAGAAACGAAATGTCTGATTTAGCCATTTCATACTGAAATTATTTTTAAACAACTTTCACATTATCATGTTGATGGACCACGATGCAAAATGCACCCATTTTGGTGCAATATAGATCGGCAATCTAACTATAGAAAAGTACAATACACTGTTGCAGTTTATTTACTTCAAGTCGCAAAATGTTTCTATTTCTAGAAAATATCTGCTCTAATTTTTGTGAGAAAATTTTCAATTTTCGTACTCCATTATGTTTATGCAAGGAAAATAAAATATGAGGCAACATAGTATCTCTGCTTTGTAAATATTTGTGCCTGACTGTGTAGGGCAAGCCTTAGGTCATCGACCCTCTTGTCATGACAACTGAGATTGTCGCACGCGCCACTTGGACTAGTTTAAAAAAAAAACATTTGTTTTTAAAATATTCTAAGGTTTACCTACACGTTTTATGTTTTGGATGAATGCCAAATATTGATTCATCGTAATTTCGGCGAAAAAGGTATTTGCAAGACGTACAAGTCGTGCCTATTTGTTGTTTTTCTTTTTCATTATGGACGCTTACTACTTTTTGCAACAAAAGAGGCTTTAAATTACATAATGTATTTCTTCTGTGAAGTACGAAGTCAAACATATTTTTGTCTCTAAAAATCCGGGGAACTTCTGGTCCTGGGGGACAGGTTTTAGATATAGCAGCACTCACCACAGAGATGATAGTTCTTGACTGAAATTTGACGAGTTGCTTCAATATTACCTACCTTTTCTGCTCTATGAAAGATCGAAGAAGGAAAACGAGACAGCAAAAGCAACTGAGGTTGCCTAGCTTCTTGAATTGGTAGGTTTTTTGACTGCAAACGACTGTAGTTCGGTCAGACAACTAGAGGCAAAAAATGTCATTGTGGACCAAGTCAAGGGACCTTAGTAACAGATGGAAAAGTGCATCACATGTTCAAAATCAAAAACATATCTTACTTAGGTAAGTAAGTAGAATCATGAACCGATTTATAATGAACTTCATAATAAATCACAAATAACTAAGTTGAGTGAAAGTAAACAACTTAAAATAGCTAATGCGGTGACCGTACATTCTGCAACAAATATCCGCTGCAAAAGCAAATATGTAGTTTTCTATAAGGACGATCTGGCAACGTCGCGTCGCCGAACGGAGACGAAGTTCCCCGAAGCCTCGAACGCGATGGGGCAGACGCGACGTGACGCGCGGCGGGGCGGGGCGGGCCGCCGGCGTTGCCTCACTGCTCAGTAAACTCACAGAAGTCACACAGTGCACCAAACACTTCGTGTAGCGGGACGTCACCAAACATGGATGTAGTTCAGTTAATTAAATTAGTCAAGAAACATGAATTTTTATACAACCAAAATCATCCCAGTTATAGGAACACAGACCTTAAGAATTCGACATGGGAGCTTATTGGACGAGAAATGAATGAATGTCGTAAGTAGTTTCTAACTCCTTTTATTTATGATTGAGGCACCTAATTATGATCCCTAGACACGTATCTAACTAGAGAATATTTTTAGTTACCTACACGTAGAATAGTTTGTAGGAATAAAAACCGTTTTTTAAAGCTAAAAGTATTTATTATCGCTTTGTTACATTGACAAGTTGGCAACACATTCAACATGTCTATCTTATGTAGGTATAGATTTGCCTGCCAGCAGAGTTGCGCTCACTCTCGCGGCGCGACGCTGGCTAACCCATTAAGCACTTGTCTGGGCCTGACGGGCACTTGCAACCGTCGCCCGACTCTTAACATACATTCTAAAAACGGTTACAGAATTTTCCGTCAATGTAACGGCATGTTAGGAGTATGGACCATACCAACATCATATTATAGTTATATAACTGTAAAGCGTTTCTATTCAAAATATTTAGGCATAAAATTGAGTCTTTCTTTTCTTTAAATCCCAACCAGAAGTCAACAATTCTTAAGTTGCTGTAACTTTACAGGTGAAGCCTGTAGACTAAAGTGGAAAACCGTACGAGACGGTTATATAAAGTACAAGAAGCTATCCCAAATGAAGAATAGTAAAGTTAGTAACTACGTTTGGAGCACCCAATTGAAGTTTCTGGATAACTACAGTTATCGCATCAAAGGAATGTCGAAATCTATGTCAGAGCAGTCGGAAGGGTCGCAGACAGCGGCACAGGAAGTGTCACCGGTACAGTCGCCATCACCACCGCCTCTAGTGCCGCTAAGATCAGTACCATCAACAGAAGCTAACTCACCGATGCAAACAGACGAAGAATTACAAAGCGTCATTGAGAGAAATTCAAGTCAGCTTGAGAAATTCAAGCAAATAGATTCTACCGATCTCCTTTTTCTCAGTTACTCGGGGACATTCAAGAAGTTCTCAGCGAGACAACAAGCCCTGATGAAGATAGAACTGGCCAAATTGTTCGCAAACGCTGAACTGGAACAGCTGCAGGCTGGACAACATAGTTCACAGATAAATGATGATGATTATTCAACGCTCGTTGTTAAAGCTGAATTTGATGACGAATAGTGACGTTCTAGGTTACATTGTAGAGTACTTAATAGTTATTCCAATTTATTTTCTAAGCATTCACTATAGGTTAGTAACTAACTGTTAATGTGATATATTCCTAATAAAAAATATAACAGAGGTTTTGGATATTTTAATACCTTTTCATATAACATAAGTATCTACGAATGTTAACTTGAAGTCTATTCCATCCTCCGATTTTCTAGCACAAGCCAATAAAGATTTTAACGACTTTATCTAAGAATTATTAGGCAAATTCATTAGTAGGCAAGAAATTGTTATTAGGCAAATTCTATAATAGCAACCTGACCTTTTCAACCATCAAAAACTGAGACGCGTGTAAAACCTCAAAAATGTTAAAGTAGGAAGTTTCTAAATGCCAAACGATTCTAGTGTAAACTAATTTCTCGAACAAATTAATACAACGTTTATTTATCAGTTACACAACAGCGATTTCTATTGAGCTGATCGGCCATGACTCCGGTCAACTGCCAAGGTTTCGCTCATTGAAACTTTTGCTAAGATTCCAGTTTAATACATGTGATTTGTTCAAATGTTATGCTCGGTACTGTTCCGAGAAAAATCGTTTGGACCGCTTTGGAATTTGGAAGTTGGTTATGGAGCTACTTTCAAGGTTTCTGGTAGTTCATTTCTTAAAGCTTAGAAGCAGTAGTTACACGAGTTAATTGTTCTATCGGCAATGCTTGACGATTGCTCATGTCTTGCACTAATATAAAACTGGCAAATGATATAACTGTGGAGGTCATACATGCAGGACAGAGAGCGTCACGCCTCGACAAGATGTTGTAATGATCAGTATGCAAAGGTTACGTTTAAAAACTGTAATTATCCTAAAACAGGCCAAGTGCGAGTCGGACTCGTGCATGAAAGTTCAGCTCCGTACTTAGTCATTATTATAGATACAATTATAAAGGTTTGTCTTAAGAAGGTTATTGATAACCAATTAACTGAATACCTAATTATAAAAATAGATAGATAATCTGTCTGTTGGATTCGTGACGATTTGTTTGTGGGCTGTAATCATTGAACCTGTTTTTTTTTTTCGCATTCGTGAGTCGCGGGTATGGCATGAAGCCCGATTGTCGTGCCAACGCCAGGCGCTTCGCTCATATCGAATGACAACAACAACACTATTTGAATGACGGATTCCGACTGCTTATATTTAAATTATATGTGGTCAGACAGTATTCTTTGAAGATTTTTTTGACCGCGCTCGCTTATAATATGAACGTCTGTGTTACTTCCTTTTGAACGAAGCGTATGTTTGACTCCTTCACCACTAGGTACAACCTCGAAATCTTCATTTCATTAAATTCCCGTTTTCCCGAGTATATAAAAAGAGTAGGTGTAATTAGGTAGGTAGGTATTACATATGTGTTAAGTCATCAAGGCAAGAAAAATGGACGTGTGACTCCGGAGTACCAAATGCCTAAGTCTTACAGTTGCTATATTCCAATACTTAAACAGTTAATACCTTTTACCAAGGCTGCGCGTTGTAAACAACAACAATCTAGTGAGTGGCTCGTCCTCGGCCGTAATACCGAACTATTGATTTTTCATTTAGCGAAATGCGGTCAACGGAAACCTAGAAACATATCCGTCACATCGATTAAGTTTATTCAACTATTTCTGTAATAGTCCATCGACCCGGTTTTATTTTCTGATCCGTGGTGATGCAGTATTGTGTCTTTATGTGACTGATGTTATAGAAGTAATAAGGGGAATCTGCAATGAGTTTATCCCGATTCGTCACTGTTTGGAGGAGTTATTTCACCAGTTGGTAAATAGCGCGAGAGTTTCAAGTAACTTTCAAATGTACTAGCAGTTGGTATCGCTTTTTCATCGAAATCTGCATGGACAGTCATTATATCAAGTGTTAACGGCAGGCGACGTCATTTTCGATTTTTTTAAATGTTACCGATATGCTCCTAATTCGACTTGATAATTAATATCATAAATGCAATTGAAAATGCTTCGTTTTATAGCTGTTTAGACAGCCGGATACCTACTTTTGTTTATACGAGACTATAAATAAATAACTGAGCAATTCTGCATATAAATAAACCAGTCTAGTGCAACCCAGTGTCGGGTCACCCGTATTTATGGAGCTAGAGCCACCAACTGAATAGTTATCGATTTTAAATTAAAATAAGCTGGCCAATTCGTCGCACCATTCGCTCGTAAAATAGAGAATTCTAACATAAATCAACTACTACTAAACCAAAGTAAGTACCTATTTGTAGGTTCCTAAACGTCATTCGTTGCCTCTTCTCTGTAAGAAAAGAAAAATTACCTACGCGTAATCTACTAAATGGACAATTTTTTTTTTGGTTGTCATGCCTATTTATTCAGATTTTAAGACCACTTTCTCAGTAAAATAAACGCCATATGTGTTTTTTTTTAATTTTCAAATTAAAACTTCCAAAAAATAAGCAATAGTATCACGTAAAGATACCGTACCGTACCGTCGCTTGCCCGCCGGCCGTCGATCGTCGCGTTATATGAAAATGTTTATGAACGAGTCAGTCGTTGGCGCACGCTCGCGCTGTGAACTCGTCCGTACCGCACGCTCCCGCCATGTCAGAGAAAATCGAGTATGAACCAGCGTTTCTGATCAAAATCCTAAGGAAATATAGAAAGTGCCCTATCCTATGGGACACAACGCACCCAGAGTACCATAAGAGAGACAGAAAAATGGCAGCATGGGACAAAATAGTACAATTATGGCAAAAAACCTATCCAAACGCAAGTCAATCCGATATCAAAACTAAAATATTTCATATGCGAACGAATTACATGCGGCAGAGGAAAAAAGTAAGTGTACATTCACATTTTCTAATACTATTTAGAAACATAAAATCATTTTCAATACAACATGTTGATGTATGTGGATGTTTGTTTTAGGTTGAAAATAACGCTGGAACAATAACGTTATGGTATTACCCACATTTGTGTTTCCTCTCCGGTGACGAAATTGAATATGAAGAGTCGGAGTCTGATGAAGACGTGAGTATTTATTCCTTTATCTACTAATATAGTTATCGGCACAAATTTGAAATTGAGCCCTGACCTTCCCCACTCTTCCGCCAAGAGCTCAATATCCGTGCCGGTAACTATACCTATGTGTAATTTGATTTTAGTCCGCCCTTGTTGGCAAAAGCAAATAGAACTTTAAATAATTGAACATGGTCAAAGACAGAGTCATTCGATTTTTTTTTGCAATTTCCAACTATTTACCCGACTGCCAAAGAAGGAGGGTAATGTTTTTCACTCAGTGCTTAGGTTTTTTAGGATGTTTTAGAAAAGTTAGCCTTACCGTAGAATATAATGTGTTTATGTAGCTACCTACACTGTAAAAATGTATGTAAAACAGTCCTTGTACTTATACAAAAAATTGTATCTGCTAGAAACATTACATTACATTTCTATTTCAGGAGCCCTTAGTACCTTCAACAAGTCGAAAGAGGAAGGCTTCAACGGAGCAAGAGTCCACAGGAGACTATCTTCCAGCCATAAAGGACGCATCAGCAGCAGCATTCGGTCACTCAATAGAGGCCCAACTACAACACTTGTCTAAAATGCAGCGGTGCATTGCTGAGAAACTGATATCTGACGTCATTTACCATGGAAAGTTACAGCAATTAACAACAGGAGCACATATTAAAGTCGAAGATGAGCATAGTGTTAATACTGAAGATATAGTTATACCTCCAACAGAGCCGTCCTGGTATGAAATGGAAGGAACTGCGGAACCCACGCCGAGTTGTGTCACAATGGCCGATTATCCGCAGAACAATGTAGACGAAACGGAAAATGCAGTGAATGGTATCAAAATTGAAACGGATGAAAACAGTTTTTATGTCAGCGAGTATGTTCAGGAAGTAGATTAAAGCAAAATACCTCATTTAAGTGATGTTACCAATTATAGCTAAATATGATTAAATAATTGATTTTTGATAAGCAATGTTGTGTGTTTTAATATAACGTGTTTAACTGAACTATCAGAAATATTGTTATGAATGTTACTCGGCAGTTTTTAGCGAACAGAGCTTTTAGTAATGAAAACATTAATCTCCCACTCACAAACCCTCCCCCGAGCAGATCCTACAAACAGAATCCAAGCTACCTAACGCACACAAACATCCATAACTCGTACGGTCGCTATAGTAAACACTCACACAGACGAGCACAGCTGATCTCGCCGATCACTTCGAGACGGGTAGCGAAATAGCGCTGTGCGGCGTTGCCACACCGTGCGCGACGTTGTCGCTCCGCACCCCACACAATGACAACACAAGTAAATATTCGAAATTCGAACTTGGATGGCATTGCGAATTGGATAACATGGTGGTGTAAGTACGGTAGGTATGTTTATCAAGTAGTATCCAATAACGGTTCCTTGCCAATTAAATGGGCCGAAACCGGTTACAATTTCGGGGTGTTTGTTAATTGGACGGTAAAGGTTAGCGTCAGGACCGCCGTCACAATTCTCCGATCCTCTCGAAATACATATAGAGAGTTGCTACCTAATTGCTACCAGCTACCATTAGTTGCTACCAATTGCTACCCTCGTGGTTTTGAAGATATTCAGCATCCAAAGGTGACAGCCATTCTGATATCAGGATGGCTGTCACTTTTCCCAGTGTGAAGAAACGGCGCAAAAGTATTGAGTTTTTTTTTCACCCAGAGTTGCTACCTAATTGCTACCCTCCGGAATTAAATTTTGGGCCACAACGATTCCCTGGATAAAAAGATATTTAAAAAATGAGTTTTTACGCCCTGCCAAATTAAATTAGCAAGCAGTTAGTTAATACAAATGAGTACTTTTGACGTAGGCGCTATCTATTATAATCCGACAGCAGATATAAATGCGGCCGAAAAGTGAACTAAAGCAAGCCGCCATCTTTGAACATCATTTTTGATTAGGTGTATTTATAAATGTTACCTGTTAAATGAAATTTCCCGAAATGCATGAAAAAGTATTTATTATAATTACCTCAGCCTTCGATTGTTAACACGAAATAATTCAAAATTTATTAAATCATGTCAGGGTATGATATACACTCTTTTGCAAAAAAAGCGGGCACCTATGCGATATCTTAGTTTTAAGGACTTTATGTGTGTTTCAAAGGGTTTTAATGATTGTAGTATGTTTCTAGCATCAAAAAGGTTAGCCAAGCATGCGTGAGAGTGTATTCTAAATTTGAATATTTTAAAATTGCTAAAAAAATGGTAAACCTTGTTTTGGACTAATCGCTGGCAGAATGTTCGTCGGTGTTTTGAAAATTTTTTAGTCCTTAAAACTAAGATTTCGCATAGGTGCCCGCTTTTTTTGCAAAAGAGTCTATTTTAAGTCAGTGACTGAAATAAAAATATTTTTTAATAAAATCAATATTGTTTTACTGTGACCAAATCAGTTCATGTTTTACGTAGAGTTGGGTATGATTTTTACACGACTGGCCTTACTGGATGTTTTCGTGTTAACAATCGAAGGCTGAGGTAATTATAATAAATACTTTTTTCATGCATTTCGGGAAATTTCATTTAACAGGTAACATTTATAAATACACCTAATCAAAAATGATGTTCAAAGATGGCGGCTTGCTTTAGTTCACTTTTCGGCCGCATTTATATCAGCTGTCGGATTATAATAGATAGCGCCTACGTCAAAAGTACTCATTTGTATTAACTGACAGCTTGCTAATTTAATTTGGCAGGGCGTAAAAACTCATTTTTTTAATATCTTTTTATCCAGGAAATCTTTGTGGCCCAAAATTTTATTCTGGAGGGTAGCAATTAGGTAGCAACTCTGGGTGAAAAAAAAACTCAATACTTTTGCGCCGTTTCTTCACACTGGGAAAAGTGACAGCCATCCTGATATCAGAATGGCTGTCACCTTTGGATGCTGAATATCTTCAAAACCACGAGGGTAGCAATTGGTAGCAACTAATGGTAGCTGGTAGCAATTAGGTAGCAACTCTCTATATGTATTTCGAGAGGATCGGAGAATTGTGACGGCGCTCCTGACGCTAACCGGTAAAGAGAAAAAACATCGGACGTGAATGCGTTTTAATGAGGTTTTTTTATTTTTGCCTGCATTACTCTTGTAAAGTTTGGTAAAGATTCGGTACTTTCAAGTCATGAAATGCGAGGTAATTAAATTGATATCAAAAGTTGTATGGCAAGCCAGTTCACAATCGAAAAGTTCGTATTGAAGTCTCTGATGCCTAGATTTACAATAACTGAACTTTCTGAACAGTTCTGTGATAAAATTACTTACGAATAGTAAACTTTATTGATGTGATTATGATTATATCATTATTTACTCCCTATTCTTAATTTGCCGCTTCTTACATCTTCGATTTTATAATTATCCATTTCAATTGTAACGTCTGTTTAAAGAAATCTTTCGGATTCTTTGGTGAGGTACTTACCTAGTTTCAAGGTCTTAGTCGGAGTGTGGTTGTTTGTTAAGGTACCTTCCATTCCATCTAACTTCCAAAATTCTAAATAAAATTAAGTAGTTGAACTAGACCATGAATCGCCAAATTAAAACTCGTGTGTTAGGTACCTACCTATTACCTACTTAACTCAGTTCTCTCTGTTATGTTTTGAAAATCATAGAATAGGTCCTCTAGTCGACCTTAGCCATGGTGACTCAGTTTAGAAAGTGCCGCAGAACTGATCCAAGGTTGCTGACAATTTATTATGAACAATAATTTGGTCACGTGGTTTTCCGCAGCTGTCGCTAATCGTGACTTTGTGCTTATTAGTTAACTTATTTACCTATTTATTTACCTACCTTCATGTTTGTAGTGTTCCTACCTGTATCTCTATAATTATCATTCGATAAATAAGGTTTCTGCTCCCTTGCATTCATTTCGTCTTACTCCGTGCCACACTCTCTCATAGTTTCCCGCCAAATGGCCATAGTGTCTAGATGCACCATCCGCGTCTATGCATTCAACGAGACGAGAGATATCAGTGATATACTAAATATACTATTTTAGCTGGAACTATTGTTCCTAAATACTAGATTCCTTACATAAACTTAGTTAGTCTAACTACGCAGGCACATTTAACAAATGCTTGGCATCATCCTCATTGCGTGTTCTCAGTCCAATGCCGGCAAATCGCAAGAATGACTGATGAATTCTTCCACTAGCACGCTTATGGAAACTAGTCATGCATGGTCCTATCACACGAGTAGCCAGTTCATCCGTGAATATGATATGGCCAGTATGGAGATTCTGCCTAGCGTTATTCATCCAGGCATCTATATTGTATGTGTGTGTGTGAGCTCGTATTGATTTTAAATGTTTGTAGGTAGGTAAAGTTCTAATGGTGCACTGCCGAATTGAAACTTAGTAGATGGGAAATTATAAGATCAAAAACACTATGTACCTATGTCTAAGCTAGCTATGTTCAAATTTTAGTCATCTGGAGCTATGCATTTAGTATCAAGACCAAAATTTTCAAAAGCAGCAATTGAATTAAAGTGCCTGTGCTGATTCTAGTCGAAAGTCCAAGACGCAATTACTGTTTATTTTAATAGACTTGAGCCATACTTGAGCAAAATCGTTTGTAGGTACTTTCTGATAAGTTTTATATTTCATGTTTTTAATTGATATAAAAACAACAAAAAAAGATATTTGTTCTAAACACTGCGTGGAAGCTGGACCGTGTGATAGTATTCTCAGTCGGGTAAGCCGGCCGGCCGACAAAACAAAGTTGGAGCCCGCCGATAAACGTGGCGGGCCATCGATCGGCGACGTTGCCGCTCTGACTACGCGTTGCCGCTCTGCGCGCCTATTATTATTTATTATATTACGCGCGGCCGCTGCACGGCTTGCGTCACTCGTGCATTGCCCGCACTGTTTTATGCTAGAATGTCTTCTGACAGCCAGATGAGGAATGGAGGGTGATGGAGAACTTGCACCTATACTACAGTGAATAATACTCCATATAATGTATCTTGTGTACGAGTAGTTGTAACTCTGACGAGCTGTCTCGATCTAGGATCACTTCTTACAGAAATCAGTGTTGGACACAAAATTCTATAAATAGGTAGGTAGTTTGCTGCATTCATTATAAAAACAACAAGAAAAACAGAAATTCTTCTTTATAAACTTACAAGTTAAAGTTTCAATTAGCTACATTATGGCTAGCTTCTCTATCAACTTTCACTTTTTCAAAAGTCTACGAATGTTCTTATGCAGCTACTTCAAGTTTAATTTAGAATAGGTAGGTACTCTAGTGTTCGAGGACCTCTCTAAGCTCGTTTCAGCGACTGAGATTTAGCTCAAGGCGAACCTTTTATAACTGGAAACCACTTCTTATTAGGCTCTACATTATGTCTCTTTGTTAAAATCCAAGTTTGAACTTTTTAAGTTAGTGCTTAATTCGTCTTCTTCCAATCAACGAGTCGAAGACTTAAGAATTAAATAGTTACGTATTTAATTCTTAAATCTTCGACTTCGACAGGATATAGTGTATCTATGTATTTTATCTAATTCGTCTTATTACGAATCGTAATGTCATCGAGGTAAACTTTTTATAAAACGAGGTCTTAAAAAGTCCAGACTTTAGATTTATGCTTAAGGTATGTTTAAAAATATATTTTTTTATAATAAGATGGTTTAAGTTTACCTGTATCGAAAAATAATATGTATCCATTGTGTGAGAAATCACAATGCATTCGTCTATCTTCAACTGCAGATATCCCTTACACAAATCTACAGAGATTACGCTTTGCAATTTTATGATACTTATCTGGTTAAAAACCATAATTATCCGTATCCACCGCCACTACCCTAGTCTTTTGTTACAAACCCATCACACTTACATCATCATATACCTACTACGTAAGGCTGCCTTTTAAGTTCTGTCGTTTGCTAACCTCCTTCGATTATTAAAAAAAAATGTATATGCCATTTACATCTTTTTGAATTTAGAATTCGAAAACAAAAGAATGTTTTTAAATTGGTCGAATAGTTTTATTGTATTGTCTATTCAAAGGTGACGAGTCAGTTGTAAAATGGAAATGTCGAAGGAAAATTTGCGCGCCATAATTTTCTATAACTTTAAAAAGGGATTGTCGCGACTTCAGTGCTTTGAAGAGATAAGTTCTGTGTTTGGTGATGCAGCACCATGCCTTAGGACTGTAGAACGCTGGTATTTAGAATATCAACGTGGGCACTCTTGCTTCAATGACAAGCTACGTGAAGGTCGTCCAAAAACCGCCATGACGCAAGGTAATATCGACGCCGTGCGGCAGCTAATTCTCGCAGACCGACATGTAACATACCGTGAAATAGAGGCATCCGTGGGCATTTCAGGGACCACCATCCAAAAAATTCTACACGAAGAACTTGGTGTAAGAAAGTTGATCTCTCGTTGGATACCTCACTTGCTTAGCGACGAACAAAAAGCAGCCCGAGTAAGTTGGTGCCGCAAAACTCTGCAGCGATTCGACAGAGGAGAGTCAAAGCATGTCTATGACATAGTCAGTGGTGACGAATCTTGGATATATGCTTACGATCCAGATTCCAAGCAACAGTCAACTGTCTGGGTCTTCCAAAATGAGCCAAAACCGACCAAAGTCGTACGCTCACGAAGCTCTTCAAAAAAAATGATTGCCTCGTTTGTGGCGAAGAGTGGTCACATCGCCACAATTGTATTAGAAGATCGCAAGACGGTTACTGCTGACTGGTATACCAGTGTTTGTTTGCCAGAAGTCATAACCGAATTCAGAAAAAATAACCCAAGACGTCGCATGATACTGCACCATGACAATGCAAGTTCGCACACCGCCCGCCAAACAAAGCTGTTTTTGAGTTCCCAAAATATTGAAATCCTGGATCATCCACCTTACAGCCCTGACTTAAGCCCTAACGATTTTTTTACATTCCCCAAAATAAAGCAAAATCTTCGTGGTTAACGTTTCAGCACACCTGAAGAAGCTGTTGACGCATACAAATCGGCCATTTCGAACACCCCCACTTCGGAATGGAATAAATGTTTCAAAAACTGGTTTGAACGCATGCAAAAGTGCATTAAATATCGCGGAGAATTCTTTGAAAAACAATAAATGGTAATAACCAATTAGATTGTCTATATTTATTTCAAACGACACAACTTAAAAGGCAGCCCTCGTATTTTTTCTAAGAATTTGTCAAAGTCTGTCTTTGTTAAGAGAAAAATACGGCCGTTTTGTGTGACCTTGCATACCTCATGCTTAGATATACACAAATCTATTCAGTTCGGTAGCTTACGCAGATAGATTTAAAACTGGTTATTATCTTGTTGTTCATGTTTAAGCCTAGACAAGATTTAGAACCCAAAAAAACTGCTTTTAGCGCCAAACCGTACCAATTTCTGGTGTTTGACCAGTTTAGATTATCACGTATATTACGAATGATTATAAAGCTTGGTTGGTGATCTTATTAACGATAGTACATAATTACTTTTGGTTACATCACTGGCGCTGTCGGTCCATCAAATAAGAGCGTCGACACAATTGCTTGTATTGTTTTTAATTTTGATTAATACTACAGCTTACTCGCTAGTGTTTGGTTGCTATCTAATCAGGATTGACATAAAATTGACCTTAGCTGGCTTGACTTTTGCTTGTCCCAACAAAATAAGAGGAAATAACAGAATCTGTGCTGACTCAAATTGACCGGTTCGAATTATTAAAAAATAATATTATCGCATTAACCATACATGATAATCGATTAAGGTAACATCCTGCACTTTATTCTAGAGTTATTTTTGTTATAGTTAAGCGGAATTTGATAAACTCCAGCTTTTTACCTGTTCATTGTTAAGCAATAATGTATCAAGTCTCTAATCCTGCACTAACCTTATACAAAAGTGCAAAACCATCACCTGTTTGCAACGTTTTATTACCTACACGGGTCTTAAACCGGATGTTCTACACCGCCGTGAAAATAAAAAGTCTAGGGCGATCTTCAAACAACAAAAAATACATCCGACTTATTTCGCAGCTGCAGGGAACCGCCTGGCGTAGTGGCAAACAAAGCGCTAAGTGGCAGGTACTGTCGTGTCCTCGCGGAGGGTGACGGACGCCTAGCCTAGCGCATTGTAAACATTATAGATTTTCTGCCTAGCCTGAGATCCAGACCAGGCACACCCACTTTTATTATGCCTTCGCTCGCACCGCTTGCGGCTGCGTGAACCGGCGAGCTAGCGTAGCTCCATTCTAACTTTGAATAGCACTCATAATTTCGTCAGTAAAATAGCAGCTGCTATTTTAAACGACATTATGTCTGCAAACTACAAACAAGCCAGTTGCATTGACAAACTCTAGAATTATTTTAAAACTTTTAAACACCTGTGCAGTGGTATAATTTGTGATGCCGTTAAGCACGCACGGTGTAATCAGCTGTGCGGTGCAGTGTTTCACGGGGGAAAGGCTTTATTATAAGCAACCTTATTGATTGAGCACTCTCACGCGATACTGACATCAAGTTTTATGTGACTCATGGACTACATAGGGTTCTTTGCCACTGCAATAGAGGCGAGGCCGTAATGTCCCGCCTGTCTCGTAAAGGCCTTCGCGTCATTTGGCTCTGAGTAATGTATGTTTGTGTCTCACGAGTACTCACGACCTTTTTCTAAAAAAAAACAAAACTGTTACGCGAATATGTCTCACGAACGCTTACGACACCGTGTTCCTAGCATTGCTTATCAACAGCATTGTTCTCAAAGCTAAACTGATTGGCGATTGCTATGATTAATTAAATTAGCACTTAGTGAAGCAATTCATTAGCAGCTCTTAACCTGATTGGTAATTAGCGAGAGTTCATTGCAAGCTGTTTGTTCCAAAGAACTCCTCTTACCAAAACGCGTAAACAACATTATAATCCACGAATGCTTTACTAATTATCTTCTAACGTATTTTGTCATTTGGTCCATTAATTAATATTTTCATTTCTTGCTCATTACGCCATAACGGCCTCAGTTTTGTCGCATCTCATAATTATTTTCCGTTCCGTTGATTCTCCAAATATAAATTGGGTTTTTACCGTGTCATTGATTCTAAATAGGAAGTGAAATAATTATACTTTATTATGGAGTATCGCTTACCTAGTTTACAATGGATGGACTTGCGTCACCTTTCAAAACAAGTCTTAATATGAACAGTACAAATCACGACTTAGCAACAAATTGTATTGTACGGTAAGAAAGAAGAATTCTAAATGAGGATCCTTTCTTACCAAGATATACAATAGATCGAAAATAAAATGGTCGTATTTCCCATCTAACAGAAGTCTAACCCCGATCATAAACTTAAAGAAATACAAGTGAAAGTCGAAACTTCTGATACTAAAATACCTAAATTGACTGGGGATATTGAAGTTAAAATTCCACGATGTCATTGCTGAAGTTCCAAAGTAAACATTCCTTTATATTTGTGTTTAAATCTTCCACGTTATTGACGAAAAAGTCTATTTGTTCTTTAACTTTGAAAGTGGTTTCTGCAACTTTGTCAATAACTCTTCTCTCTACATCGTACCAAGTTTTTGTGAACAATTTAGGTAATTTCCATTGTTGATGATTAATTTTGTCTTTTGCAATGGAGAAGATAGATAATATGCAATTTTAAAGAAATTCGAATGAATTGGCTTCCAACTTCAAACTGCTTGAAATGTAGAGTACCTAGAAATAGAGATTGTTTAGATCCGTACGTACAATTTGAATCCAAATTCAGATTCAACCAATATAGCTCTAAATGCGTGCCCAAATGAGACCTACCAAAGCCTAATTAGGACGACCATGTACTTAGTTACCAACTGACGATACAGGTGAGCTTATAGCGAAGCTTATTCAGAAAGCTTCTGTCTTAATAAATTCCACCTTAATGAACAGAAAATGCGTACTTGTCTTATTTATGTGTCAAGTAAAAATAGGAGCCATTAGTTTGAGATGTCGCATTCCGGCTCTGTGATAACCCGTTGCCTGCACGTAACACGTTCGATGTCAACCAACACGTGCTTTGGTACGCGCAATGATATACGCAGTAGGTATAATGTGGTTGTCGGAAGGGTCAGCCGCCCCGCACCACGCCGCCCCCCGCGTTCTATCGATCGCGCCACGTTGCCGCCCCGCTACTTTCCCCGCGACGTTGCCAGCTCGCTGTTACTATTTAGACAGATTATTGTAACAAGACTGACTGGTGTATCATTACTTGTTGCCTGTTACCGGCGCTCGTCGCTGTGATCCTACTGAGCAGAGCCTGGTGCCTTCCGATGTTTACCACGTTCAAATTAGCTATACTTTGTAAGCTAGCCTCCATCTCGGCCTTTTTTGCTCGTCTGAACAGTTTATGTTTAAAATACATCTATCTTAGTCTCGGGTATTTTCGTATTTGTTTTTTTAATGTCCTGAGCTCTTTCGTTTCTATCGTAAGATCGACTAACAGGCAACGTTATTTCTCTCGCATCAAATGTTTATGTATCGTCACTGCTCTATTTATAAATTCTTATGTTTATATTCTCGTTTCATTCATCTTTATACTCTCGTATTGAACTGTACCTACCTACTTAACCAGATAAACGTCTATTTTGGCATTTCTAGTTCAAGCCTTGTGTGAAGATGAGCTGAATCAATCATGGTGTTGGTTATGTTAGTTTCAAGTTTATGTTCTTTATTTCAATACGGTTTTAAGGCTTAACTTTAGCTGCAGTGACTGCTTATGATCTGACTGTAGGAATAAATAATACAAAACATTGAAAATGTTAAACATTTATTAACTGTAAAAAAAATGGAATGATAATATCAGCAAATATCACTATGAGAAGTCACCTGTAGTAGGGTCTAATTTGATAAAGTTCCTTTTACCTGTAGACGACCTTAAACCCTTGATTAAACACAACACTTCACTTCGAAATTCTAGTTTCTGGTCCATATTAAACTCCCTAACTGCAGGTAGCAACGATTCGAAGAACGATCTATCTTCGTCTTCAACCGGAGTACTAAAACTAACGCTTGCGTCTGGGAATGGGGTATCTACATATTCGATGTCAGTCTCCTCTTTGCTGGTCCTTTTCCTTTTTAAATTCTCTATAGTGGAGGGCGAATCTTCTGGGTCGCTGGCCCACATTGTCGAGTCAGATAACAGATCGAACCTTTTGGTTTTAGCACCTCCACTTTTTAACTTAGCGTCTTCGTCGTCGCTCTGGTTATCACATTCCACGTCGCTTCCCGATTGACTGGTCTTATTATTATACAAGTTACTTAGGAAAGTCAAATGTTTTGCGTACACGTAGCCCTTTTTACCATATTTTCTTTTACGATGACGCACGAATGAGTCTCTTATGTTTCGCCATTTTCCGTGCAGTTTACGATCTGGAAATATGGAATATTTGCTTTTATTAATTAATTGCTTTTGTTTCACGATGACACGCCAGCTATAATTGGAAAAAAAAAAACATTCGCATGAAGATAGGAAAAGTAGAAGATGCTACACAGAGTGATAACGAAAGCCTTAAACCATAACATGAAATAAAATGGCATTAACAAAAAACGATAAGTAATTTCTATACCATCATAGTTTTTACTCACCGAGAAGGCTCGGCTAGTCTAAATTAGACTACTTCACTTAAAATACTTAACGAGGCAAAGAATTACAAAAGTCTATCGAACCCGCGGGATATACGATAATAATTGATGATACAGCTTATTTTGAATTATTTGCATAATAGGAGTTTCCATTTGGCTATGCGGACGAATTGAGATGAAACGCTTGAACTAAATTGCTCCACACATTTTATTCAACCCCCAGTTATCGCCGGCCCGAGTTTACCCCTTTCAAGCGAACAAGAAAGAACGGGCTAAGCTTTATGAATCGTACCATACATATTATATCTATCCATAGAATGTTATTGTAGGAATTGTTATAAGTTTATTTTTACTCATGGATAATCATGGAGTTACTGGCACACAATCTTCAAAAGAATTACTTAGTGTCAAACCCGACTATGCAGTAACTGATTTGTCTTCAACTCATCTATTCAGAGACTGTTGACAAGTAAACTGAGTTTGTTCAGCCAACTAGGGATTACTCAAAAAATGTGGACGACTGTAACGACCGATTCTAGGTCCGATGACTAGGTCCTTATGTATGTAGATGTCCGCATTTAATAGCTTAATACAACGGTAAGAGGAAGCCAGAACGAAGAGAACCTTGCTGCCTATCGAATAGTTCCTGGTGAAGAGAGTTACAAATGTACGTAGGGTTTGATAGAAATTAAACCCTGTTTTGTGATATATTTAGGTACGCTAAGAATTGCTTTCATTTGCAAAATTCAATAGCCTGAATCATGCTTGAACTACTTTCATTAAAACGCGTATGAACACATTAGATATAGCAAAAACAGTCGATAGTGCCGTAACCAAAGGGCCAAATAAGTCCATAAAAGAAGATATTCTAAGTATTTTCCTTGTCGTTACACGAGAAGTAACCCGAAATGAATGGATGTGTTGATGTTGACTCGCGAAAGGCAATCGCTTTGAAACGCACACGAAGGAACGCGATCGATCCGTCGACTGGTTGCTCAACCGCGAGCCGCGACCTCTGGCTTTCAAGGTGACGCATTTCGCAGGTATACGCTGAATCGCGCACGTTGGTTTATGTAAATAAAGCATTGAGACGAGGGACCGCCTATTCCTAACACCTTTCCTAGTGTCTGCTTATTGTTGAAAGTAGCTGTGGACTGCCGATGTTTGATATAATTTTTGTTCATTGTAGAAGTATTTTCGTCCGTTGCATTTTCAAAATGGCCACGTGTTACATCATTATTTGTTTACTAGTTAAAATCTAGACCGATACTAAGACCTAAACCTGAATTATGCGTCACTATCTTATCAAATACTTGTTGTTTGTAACACTTCTTGAAGAGCTGATAAATAAGTACCAATTCTATCAGATTTGTATGCCATACATGCGTAGGTAGGTATTGTGGAATGTGTCGGTCATACTCACAAACATCATATTTTTCAATATCGGGAATTTCGTCAAAGTCAGTTATGAAGACCCTAGCGATCTGCGCCCAGGCTTGTTGCTTCTTGCTCTTGAACCTGTGGTCGTCACTGTTAATGTCCCATATTTCCGGGTATTTCTTCACTTCACCTATGAAAGTCTCAACGTCCAGACAGTAGGAATTCATGTTACACTAGTGGAAACGCCGCGATTTCACTGCGACAAACAAACACGGCAGCCGGTACGGACGTTCGACGCGGAGTGACGCAGCGGGGTCGCAGCGGCCCGCCGCAGCCCCGCTTACGTCTCGCGTGTGCGTTTTGCGCGCGATCTGGCAACGTCGCATCGACCGCTCGCCTAACGTCCTTTAGTATTTTTTTTTTGTTTAATTTATTGTAATTTATTTGTTTACCGTATTGTCTAGTAGTAATATGAATGACGTCGTTTCTTACGTGTTAATTTTATCATAATGAATTGAATTAATTAGTTTGCTAAGGTTTATTTTTATCCCTTTAATTAAAATTCCTGGTATGTCCGGCTAATGATTGAGAGTGACCATATTATTGCTGTTAATATTATGTACAGTTATTCCTTTGTCAATGCCGACATTGCGGATAGATCGTAGGTACCTACCTACTTTATGATTACGTATTGAAACAAACAAGCAAACATGGTCGGAAGTCCACAATATCTATGTGAGCACTGTGGTACTGGGTCACGTACAGTTGATTCCTATTAATAACCTACATCCGTGATAGGTCAGTTCATTCCATAACTTTAGATTATTATCTGCTGCACTTGTCTTTGTGGTCAAAGATTTTTCTCGGATCACATACCTAAATGGAAAACCCCGTATCTAGGAACACACTAGGTTCGTGATATTACCTACATAATCCCTATTGCCTCATTTAAGTGGTGGTCAGGTAGGCACCTTATCAATACAGACAGTGCATAATTAGAAAAAAAAAACGAAAAATTACGCCGTATGTTTTCAATTTCTCTAATGTAGCTATACTTTACACAATGTGCTAAGTCCAGCATGCATGAAATGTGTAGCATGTACAGTGGTCCCAGCCAGATTTAAGTTTGAAGAAATTGCAAAAACAAGATGTGACATTCGCTACCAGAGATCTAGTGCAAGGGAAATGAGAATATCCCGCGAACGTATAACGCGAAGCGAACAAGCGAGAATTATTGCGAAACTTCGGAATAATCGCGCAACTTCACAATTTAGGGCGCCAACTTCCCACGAAGTGCTCCATAGCGCCAAGTTTTGCATTTTGTCCAAAGATATGGCCGGATGCTAGAAAAACTCAGCGAGTTTTTATAAGTTTTTTTTTCGGTACCACAGAATAAATAGTACAAATACAGAAGAGGCACTTAGCGTAACACTAAGTACGCAAAATCAATAGTAGCTAGTTCAGTTTATTAATGTATTTTTTCATATTTTTTATCTATAACCATAATTTAACAGCAGTAACCTAATGAGTGTTATTTTTGTTCCAGGTATATCCATAAACTGGTCGGCCCTCTTCTTTAAGGTAAAATAATATACAACTGTGTGTAAAAATACAATAACATTTATTATATTATATATACAACGTGTCCCGGGGATAAGTGACCGCCCGAAATTTTTTGAATATTTGTACAAAATTAAGGATAATTTCATTTATATTTTTGAAAAAATTCATTAAAAAAAATTTATTGTCAGGCCTGTTAATAACAGGCTTTGCTCTTTTTTTTCAAATTTCAACTGACTGTATTTTTGCATTTGTTTGAAATAGCAGAAAACATTGTTGTGAGCTATTGTAGGAAATATCATGTAGTTTATTAATAAATTAAAAGAAAGTGATATTAAGGGGGCATTTATTGGACTTATTTTGAAAAAACTGAAAAAAAGGCGTTATTTTCTTTGAATTTTTATTTTCTTTTTTTTCTAATAAATGTTTTATTACATTTTTGTTATGTTTGATAATTTTAATTGATAAACTATGATGTCGGCTAGTCAATGAAGAAAAAAGAATTTAAAAAGATGTAAAAACTTAGGAAATATCTTAAAAAAACTGCAGCACGTCACAGTATTTACTAAAAATCATTAAAAAAAAACCAAAGGCGGTAAGTCCCAAATATAAAGGAAATTATCCTTAATTTTGTACAAATATTCAAAAAATTTCGGGCGGTCACTTATCCCCGGGACACATTGTATAGGAACATACATATATTCAGTAAACAGGAAATAAGGAAATCACAAATAGTGTTATTTATAAGTATAAATAATTGAACTCAGGAAAACCGATAAACAAGTTTTTGTCATCATAGGGGCAATGTTTGTGCCTAGCCAAAGAAAACTAATTCTTTTAGTGTTAGATTCTAAAACTGTAGGGTATTAATTAGAGTTAACAAACAAAAACTGATATTTTATACACAATATTTTAAGTATTTATTATTTTCTCACTGTGTATTTAACTAGACTAGAAAAATAATGTTATATTTATTTATTGTTTTAATAGTAAATACCTATTTCTATAAAACTTAACCAAATGATACTCGCTACCGCTTCAAGAACAAAAACCACTTAACTTTGAAGTTGGTAACTTTTCACAAAAATAAACTTGTAAAATAACCCTAAGATGGTCATTTTTTAAGAACAAAAACTGAACTGTGCAACTATGTACTAAGAACAAAAATAGTTTTGTTGTTAAGATTCACCTTAACAATAAACAACAGAAAAAAAACATTGACACCATGCCAAACAGGGTAGGATTATATTAGAGTAACTAATAACAAAACATAACACTCGTAAACTATCTGTTTTCGCCAACAGACTTGGAAACCGTCCATATTTCTGATACATTTTTTTTTATTTTGCACAAGGCTGTTATGGAATAACCAATGTAAGACGCAAACATAACTAAAACGGTCTAAGTTATGGTCATACCAAACTTTTATTTAGAACCAAAACAAAATGGTGTCTCTATACAAAATAGTTATTGTTGTTACATCAAAACAGCCAATAATATAATCACCATTAAAGCTGTCTGACACAATTCTATTATTTTGACCGATTCCTTGATCCTAATAAAATGTTCAAATATCAATAGGCTATATTTTTTTATTACTAAAGATATGTCGACAGCCTGATCTTATTTTATGAATCAAGAAAAACGAATACTATAAGAGACTACTTATTACACAGCTTGAAAAGTAATCTGATTAAAATTTTAATATTAAAAAGTTCCTTATTTTTTTTAGTTTCAAAGAATAATTACACTTTTTTATGCAACCAACAATGCCAACAAAAATATACTTTCAATCATTGAAACTTAAACAACAATCAAAAACAATATGGTACTTATCCCCTCTAAAACTATTTTTAACAGCACCAATGAATTAATTAGCAGCTTCTATAACCTATCCTATTCTGTACTATCGTGGCGTGGTCGTTTGATATCTATAAAGTTCTTGTCACTCGATGTTCCTGGCGTGGTGTTGTTATAATGACAAGATACTGCTTCTTGCATCACATTGGCGATCTGAGCTCTCACCCACATCTTTATATTGATAGGCAGCTGCCTCATTTCAGGAAGAAACGACAGCAGGAACAGTCGATCACTGTCCGTCTCAGTTTCAGCTATTTCCATGGGAAACATGGGCATCTCCAACTCCTCAGTTGGCTGGTGACTGCCCTCGCTGGACTCCCGTTTTCTCTTCTTTTTCTCCCGTTTCACCTTCTTTACTTTAACCGTTTCAATATTCAATGCCTCTTCTGGTATCTGTGCCTCCAGCATTATATCTTCATCCAGTTCCCTGGTAGAAGAGAGATTATTAAAATGGAACCGTGGTTTCTCATAATAAGGATCTGCTGAGCAAAAAAACTACGCTCTTAGAAAGAGTAGAGCTGTAGTAGGTACATATTTAGATTATAGAAGTGGTTCAAAAAAATTATATCTGTTATTTCAATGTGGATAATCAAGACTTGTGTCCCTGATGAAATAAGTTTAGGGTACAAAGTGCACCTCTTTATGTAATAGAGTATTTCTTATTTAAAACATACTCGTCTGCACTCAAACTGCCCTCGAAGCCTCCGAGGAAGCTCATCCTCTTGAAGTAGCGATACACTCGCCTGTTGATCCTGATACCCGAGCGGCGTGCGCGCAGCTCTCGGTTGTAAGCGTCCCGTAACGACCGCCATTTCCTTTGCAACTGTAGAACTTTATTTAAGAAAATCATAGGTATTAGCTGCCAGTCATACGCTTACTTAGTTTACTACGTATGTGTTTACCAATGGAGGTTAACGGAGGTTTATTTATTGTGAATTGCATAATAAAGTATAAAGATTTTAGTGGGTTTGTTTAAGGTGATCCTTTCATTAAAAGTAGTTACTGCAGGGATGTTACTATACTGCGATTAGAACGTCATAGACCTTTTTGTCGACTCACGACTTCACGACTGAATAAAATGCGTCAAAAAAGTTCAGTCGCTATCTGCATGCACAAAAATGCTCCGCTCTATAGTATAATTTTTTTATTACAAGTGCTATACTTTCTGACATTGTTTTCAGCTGAGCAATATGCACTTTTCTAGATTTAACAGCGCTGAGACTACAAATTGGTAACTCCATCTAAGACGTTATCTTCGTTTTTGATAATTTATGCTTTTTTGGATTATAGAAAACGAAAAAAAATCTCAATGCATCATTAACTCTCAGACCGGCTATAACTAGATGTTTCCCCCATCATCTGGCAGTAATGAACATTGTGATTCATAAATAAACCGCGATACATACTGCGTTCATATTTAACGAACTTAGGCCGTTTCGCACACGCGTCACGGTATGCAAATCACATGTTTGTTGTACCACCCATTATCATAATGTACGCCAGACTATTTTAATGCGGTCAAATACCTGGAAAATATGCTACCTACCAAACTGTTAAACTATTTCTTTATACTGCCAGCTAAAACTCATATTGATTGATGATTATTAAATGTATGCCTAAATGAAATCCTAATTGAAGCAAAGTTCAATGTCATCATGGTCAGAATGCTATTAAATTGTTATTATGGCGATAAAACGTTAATTAAATGGCGCAATTTTATTCCGTAGCGCATTTCAGTAATACAATATATTATAATGCTATTATTCTGTGCTATGTTATAATATTTCCTTATAATGGTTTGTTATTAAATCGTAAAAACTATGTAACGAGGGCAAAAGGGCGGGAAACGGATAACGGAACGCGTTCATCATAAGTCGCGCCTTCTCACTGCATGCCAGACACTGAGCGATTCGACTGTACCAAACGTCAAAGTCGACAGTGCATAATGTCGATTTTGAAAAATCGTGCACGATTTTCAATATAACTAAACGTTTTACTAACATTTGTTATTTCTTTACTAATCAGATGCTCTGTTATGATATCAAGAGGTATATAAAATCCAATAAGAATAGGTACCGACCTACTACAAAAATGGACTGCGATTTATTTTGTGTTCCAAGAATACGCACGACAGCTCAGTGAAATTGACAGAACAGAGGTTAGGTTAGTTTATTTTCCCATACTAACCTCTGTCATAAGCTGTCGCCTTGTTGAAATCTTCCCAACCTTGGTAAATTACCGATCCTATTTCTTTCCATAACGCCAATTTTTCCTCGCGGTCTGTAGGATGATCAGCTTTGTACAAACCCGGTCGCTTTTTTATTTCATCTATCAATTGAACTGGATTAAAGACTGACATTTTGACAAATCACTTCAATCGTCGATATAAAGGCGTAGTTACGATTGCGACGAAAAAAACGCGCCACCTCCACAGCGGGGTGCGATGCGACTGACGCATTATCGCGCGTTTGTGCGCACGCTCGACTCTCGTGATTGGTCGCGTTGCGACTCCGCTGACAGAATCCCGCCCACTGCGACTGGCGTGTCGCTGTGTCGTAAACTTTGTCGAATCGATTCATTTTAACACGATAACAACTTTGTTATTTTCGTTTAGGTATAGTTATTTATAAATTACCTATTATGATTCTTTCTACATACCTATTCTGCACGTAATTCTCGCATGTGCTGTTCTAGTAAACAGTAAGGTCAATACATTTTAAGTTAGTTCCTAGAAGCTAAATGCGACAAACTAAACATGAATTTTGCTGTTTGGATGTCCTTGGGTATGATAGCCATACATTTTGTGGTGCTGAAAATAATTTAGACATAGTGAAGAGTGACGCTACCTATTTATTTACTTTAAAATGAGGTACATTTCACATTACCTACTCTGGTAAATACATAATTATATTAACGTCAAATAAAATGAAGTTTAATTTGCTTCACATTTATACTGTACCGAGCCCACCTGCCTCAGATCTGGTATGTGAGGTATTCATAAGCCCATGTTGCAGGTATTTATAAAAACATTTGTAGTAGGTACCCCTTGTGGGCCGGCACGACTCACGGAGCGACCGCAAGGCAACGCGTCTTGTGTTTGCAGCCAGCCCGTTTGGCTGGATCGTGCGACGTTGCCAAATCGTGCACGCACGGACACGAACGGACCGCTTTTCAGCTTTTTTTTTAGCTGATGCACTTTTCATGTTTTCACACGAAACCTGCTCCGTGCTAAAAATTCACACAAAAGATTTAGGTAGGTATATATTCCGGAACTTGGTAAATGTGTATTTTGGCATAATTAGCGTCTGAATTTGGAGTGGTTGTCGTTGATGATGATTGATTGTTTTCAAGTTTTATCGCCAGAGCTAAGCTTCTTTATTTATTTTAGTACAGGTACGCATGTACACTTTATCATCGCTACCCACTGGTTCTTATGCCAATTCTTATAATTCTTAGTCACCAAGCCCGAGGACAATTGCGTTGGAATAATTGCCATCGCAATTTCAGTTGGTAAAACATTTTATATGCGAAGTTAAGTTAGTAGGGTTTTAAAAATTCAGCAGTGTTGTCTGTTCAGTTTGTCGATCCGTTGAACCGGAACTTCTCATCTCACCTACAAACAAGTATCGATTCGCTCGACTCTTGCAAGTTTCGTGTTGCAAACGGACAGGCTTCAGATATTCCTCGTTTTGTATCCATACTACATTTTCCTAAGTGTTTTTAACTCATGAGGCAGGAATAGAATGCTTACGTGATTGTCAAGTGTCCATTATTCAAGAAATAAACACTAATTTGCACATATCTTTCATTCGTTCTGTACTAACAATTCTTCTGTTGGTGATTTTGGTTTCAACATCATTTAACACCCTCGAATGCCCTTGATATAATTAGAATTTGGAGATTCAGAACTCGACTCGTCTTTTCTCATTAGGACTTTAACCCTAGAACAAAGCTTAGTTTCACAGCACTTAGAGGCTGCACCATCAACTGTAATTGCTCACATTCAAGACACTTATTGAAGCTCTTGTTTCTTTAATCCGAGGGCATTAATTATTTGAATAGAGCAGCTCAAAACTTGATCAGCTTCTATTATTAATTTATTCATTAAAATTACGTCTAAACTATTCTTATAGGAGCCTTAACCAGTTCTCTATGTGGGCAAGTGGGGTACAAAGGCTGACAAAGCCACTATGCTTTTATAAGATGAAAAAAAAAACATCCGATATAGACTCAGGCCGTGCTTGCTAGGCCCAAGAATTACCATCATCATATCGACTGCCAGCTGAATTCCAAATTGCATTTTAAGTGCACGTTACCAAGCTATATCAAAAGATCCTACGTTACTAGACAATTATTGTAATGTTTGGTCCGTATGAATGTTTATTTGATCGTTTTTGTTGCTTGCTCATGCAGTAATAGGTGTTCATTGCAATGATTTGTGACGACGTAAATAGCTGAAGTAGTTTATAGTCGTAACCTATTGTACTCAACTACATTGCTCATGCATAGATTCGGTATATGTGACCTACAACCATTTAACTAACCATTTGATATGTTGCTGATGTATACTACAGTTGCGCTTTATTTTGGATTTACATTGAAATTAGTTTAGGTTTTGGCAAAGAAAAAACAGTAACCCAATTAAATCGAAATTTTTAAATAGCTTTGCACATCAAATTAGCAATTAGTTAATCAGCTGTGACTGTTCTGTCAGAATGTGCAGAAATGTGTTAATGAATGGATCCTTTTGGTAGAGTATGTCGAGCTCTTGATTCTCGAGCCCGAATTTATCGACGATACAAGTGGCGGCTGCAGCACGCGACGTTGCCGCTCTGCCGGTTGTACCGCTATGCGACGTTGCCGCCTCGACCCACTTCTAAGGCGGCAACAGGCGCACTTTTTTCGCTCGCCAAAATGTCGGAGTTTATTACTTACCTATAGCTTTGCTTGCTATTTTTGATATCAAGTTTTTAGTACCAATGTCGACTACCAATAATACCAACGCATATAAATATCTTTAAGTAACCTTTACTTTCCTGTTGTTTACGTTGTTGGCGCAGAGAATTTAGAAGACTAAAATGCCTAGGTATCATCATATCATGCTATTTTGAGTTCGACAGAACTGCCAAAGTAAAAAGTTCACAGTGCAGTTTTTGAGCAAATTATCAAGCTGGTTGGTACCTTTATGGATGCAAGTTTAAGGATTTTTTGTCGTCCAATTTTTTTCGATAAACATTATCTAAATCAAGAATTAATTAGCTACCTATTTACTTATTTTACTTGGTTTCGTGTCTTATATGTAAGTATAGGTAAGTACATATAAATAAGGTCGACATTAAACCTTTTTGGAGAAACAACTATTATGCCTGCATCCTAAATCGATTGTGTCACGCCCTTAGTCGCAAGGCGTACAAACTTTTTTTACAGTTCATTTAATTCATTAATCTCAGTGATATGAATTTAGGTACATAGAACCACCGAATAGATACCTTTTCAGTCTGCTCAGATCGGCACTGCTAGCTTAGATTTGATGTTGTCATTTTAGGACAACAACCAGAAAAGGAAAATCGGAATTAATAATCAGGGAACCTCTCAAAAAGTCATCTTCAAGACTTCTCAAATTATCAATGTGTGCTTTTTTTTTAAATTAGCATTTTTGCAAACCACTCAGCTCCCTCCGTTCAAAGCCGAGGTCTGCGATAGTAAGCGCGCAGTCGGAGCAGTCCTGCGACTGGTTGCATTATGAAGTCGTTCTGTCGCATCAACGTTTAAATTCTGCGGGCCCTCTTCTTTCTCCCAACATAGAAAATAATTAACTGGATACTTCCCAAATCCCAATAATTGATCAGGGTGTTTTATATCCTTTCCTAGTTTTGCCTTAAGAGTTTACGAATCTGTAAGGACTTATAATATAAGTAGGTAAGCACTTTTATTGCCTAGTTCTCGAACTCTGATGTTAACCATCGTCGGCTAAAGCATAAAACGGGGAGATATAATCTTAAATTAATGTCTGCGCAAAATCACATAGTAAATTACATCGTGGAACTAAATAAATTGCTTCAAGCAAAAAAGCCGTGGCAGAGTCATTAGGTAAACTTGTGCTGAGAAAAACTACTGGCCAAACAGTTCATTACTTATTTTAACTTCTTTAAAATATTAAGAAAAAGAAAAGGTACTAAGTTTTAGGTTTATTACATTTGAAAATGCAGTGGGTATAGCTAAATCTATGTATAAATGGTCTGTAACAAGTAAACCGCCCAGTCAGTCGTTTCTCTTCTTCATGCATAACTCGTATTGAAATCCCGGGAAATACATTTACAAAGCAAATGTGTAGTTGTGTGTACTGAGCACCATACAACTGAATAACAGGATACATCAGTTCTTAGAACCGTAGAGTTTAACAACTCGGGGATGTCTGAAATTCTTCTGTTTGATGTTTAGCTTGATTTGGTACACGTTTCCCGATTTGTTTTGATGGGTAGCTGTTAGGTGGTAGACCTGTAAATAAATAAGCTACATTTCAATTCAGTTTTAGAATCTACACTGAGGATGACTTTCCAGTGTTAATTCTTTGCAAAGCATTTCAGTCTTATGTTTCGGCTACAATCAATGAGGTTCGCCTTCAATTCGCAGACATACACAACAATACTAGTTAGAATGTACATGTGCATGTGCAGTGTTTTTGTGTTAGCATCAGTTGCGGCCACAATGCACATCCGGTGCATTGTCGGGCCTCCCAGATCTGCATCTTTATGCTCCCTCGCATATGCAACCGTAGGACAGCCACTTGCCATGAAACGTTCATAAAACTATATTTAGAATTCTTGATTCAATGCTATTTTGTTCATGAAGGAGTTACAAGTAAATTGGACGTAGATATTAAAATCCATTTACACAGAACGGTTCTTCATTAGGCACTATTTTACCAAAAGAATTATGTTAAGTATAAAAATTATTATATTATCCTAACTTCAAGTTTTCTATATTGAAGCGAGCTTCCTTGATTGACTTTCGGGCTTCAGTCATTGTGCATGAATCTGTTTTCCTCTGGACGGAAAGGCTTACTACCTCAATTGAAAGCTCGAACTTATCTAAATTGAATAGGGAAATTGCTTGCATGGAGTCGCCGAAAGAAGCATAGATAGATCTAGGACTTTCCAATGTTGCTCGTGTATGTGTGTGTATGTCTCTATCGGCATTGGCACAGGTCAACGCGGTCGGCCACCAGTCTGCTCATCACTGCCACGCTTTAGCTGCCAGCCAGCTCTTAATTGGATTCGTGAACGTGCAGTAATTGGATAACGCAAGTCCGCAGGCTTTTAAAAAGCATTCAAGGACTTGTGAAGCTTCAATAATCTCTAAGTAAAAGCTTTTCTAAGAATTAAAATTAATTAAACTAACGGTTTCTGTTCTTTAACTACATATTTCTTTCTCTATTCTATTTTTGTTAAGTTCGGAGTTAATTACGCATATTTTTAACGTTTTTAAACAGCTTAAATTATATATATTTTTTGCGAAATACCTACTATCTAAGTAGAAGACGCCATTAATCAATTTTATGAGTTTTGCTGCGCCCAAAAATGTTAGCTTATCTTGCGGCGGACATGTTTACTCGGCAAATGACATTGACCTTGATTATAAGACTTATTGTGCCTACTGCCACTACTGCCTACGACAAAAAGACGAACTCGCTCTTTATCGTAACAGATAGAATGGAGATAGCTTTTAGCTATACTAATTGGATTAATGCATGGACGAAAATATCTACTGACTTTCCAGTATCTACCCAAGAGTTTTTGCTCAGAGGTGACATTACATTTGTGAGGGAAAGACATTGAAAAGTAAGAATAAAATTGTGTTTTCTGCTACAAAGGCAATTTCAGTGGCAATAGAAAATCCTTTTCAAAATGGCGCATTTTAGTGTACGCCAAGTCTGAGTCAAGAAAAACAGCAATGCATAAACGAGCTTGGCTGTTTAGCCTATTTTGGTTAGCTTTTTCCATTTCACGTCTTACCCATTAGCAGACTAAGTGCCTTGTGGGCGAAAAAAAGTAATCACGGAACTTATCAAAACTTGTTTTGTGGAAGTGTAGGCGTTGATTTTATAATAACCTAGGTACTATTTATACGGTTTATCTATCCTATACGTTGATAAATCAGACCTATTTGTACCTCTACCATTGTTTTTGCAATCAATTTCCTACAAATGCCTACAATGCTCTAGAAATGTAGCAATTTTGGAATATAGGAAGATTGTTTTTGGTACAAAACTTTGACAAATTGTTAAAATCTGGCTTCAGTTAAGTGCCTGCATACCTGGTACCTACCTGTGCATACGTAAAAATAATATGCTTAATTAAGAAAACACTGAAATTAGGTTCTGAGATTGTGCTGTTTTCATATTTATACATAGGTTCTAGACTTGTTTATATAGCCTGCTAAATAGTCGGGATGCGTCGAGTTTTATAACCCCTAACAACAGAAATGGACACTCGCATGCCGGTATATTTACATTGCACTATCAATAAAATGAGTTCAGCGATTACTCAACTATCAATAGATATAACCTTCAATTCCCTTGAAATTAAAACAAGTTCTCTATATAAATCGATGCTATCTCTACGCTGAATGTTAACTGCTGAATCAGTGCGAGACGTTGCCGTTCCGCAGCGCTCGTTGCCGCTCTGACGGATACGAGGCGCCATGTTGCCAGCTCGCACAGTGCGGGCGGGCGCCACGCGCCGTTGCCGCTCAGCGTGGTATAAGCCGTAAAATACCATTCATTCAATTAGTGTGTAGCTACATCAAACTTTTAATGAATTCACAAAACTTACATGCGAATGGTCAGAACGCGTTATGCTAATATGATCAAGTGCGTTTTAATTTTGCATGATATTAAAAAAAATGCTTTAAATTTGATATTTTCTACGGTTCAAGTGCACAACCATGTAATAAAATATCAATACCTAACAATGAAGAAAGCTATAAAAAGAAAATACTTATGATTATAAATTATAAAGTACACACATAGTATAAAGAAAAGGGAAGTAGGTTATCTTCATACAAATGCACCGCGCGCGGCTCATATGTGTGGGCCATAGTATCTATGCGTCGACGCACGCACACTTCTCGACCCGTTTCTCAGTGCGCCAGTCGGGGCTTACACTGATCGAGGTTCGCGCGCGCATCACGGCTTTTCGGCACTATTAAATGAATAAAAAATGCCTGATAATCGCAGAAGAAATTATTGCTGTGTGTTTGGGTGTCTTAATAATCTAGACACACGGCAGTGTGTCCGCCAAGTTCGAGCAAAAAAAGCGACACACCGGCCGTGGGTTATATTACACGAACCATTTCGGGCCAAATTCGACCCCCCTATAACTCAAAATCTATTTTATTTACACATTTCAAATTTCTAGTATCTGTTGAGACCCCCTCACTTATCTAAAATACAAAATTTCATTAATATACCTATTGTAGGTCTTGAGATATTGACGTCAGAAAATCGCTATTTTTACTATACACTCACTGACTGACTCACTGATTCATTGATTCACTGACTCACTGACTCACTCATCAAAAACCTAGACCACTTCCAATGGTCGTATTGACTTGAAATTTGGCATGGAGGTAGGTCTTTATGTCAAGGTAAAGGGAAAAATCTGAAAATGGCCAAGTGTGAGTCGGTTTCAAAATAATGAAGGTGTAAAATACCCAGTGTAAATTTATACCCCTAAGGAACTAAAACGAACTAAATTTATCTATATTTATATAATATATCTTCGAATGGTCGTACCGATCTGAAATTCGTTACAAAGGTTTGTATTTAGTCAAAGTAAAAATCTGAAAACGGCCAAGTGCGAGTCACTTTCGAAAATAACGAATGTGTAACTTTGATCCACGAACATAATATATGATAACATGTCATGTCAGTCAATTGGTAAATCTAGTCCATTTAGTTAATCTAGTTAATTTCTTTGTAAGAAGCATAGTGCATATTCAAAAATCTGAAAGATAGTATAAATGAGACATTTCCTTAACTAACTTAATCACAAGAAAAAAATAAAATAAACAACCTTACAAAAATAAATGAAATCCCACCCAAAACAAAAATGTGAAAGGCTGCCAAGTTCGATAATATGGAAATCCTTCGCCTATAAAAGAAGTGAGATCTGAATAAGTACCAAGTTCCATACACATACCTCAGTTAAAAATAGTTACTTTTTAATAATGTTACTTGGCAAGTTTTCACACACCTTCTTATAGGTACGACGGGTAAATAACTAAATTAGGTACGCAAATCATAACAACAAATTCGATTATAGTCTAAGAGACAGTCTTTAGATTTTTTAATGTTGTTTTTATTATATATTTTTTTTTATACGAGTAGATATTTAATGTACTAAATGTGCTTTTTATTTCAGACGCCTTCAGTGGCTGCGCTTAATTGATCGTGAGGATTTGAAAAATAAATCCCAACCCAAGCATGTTGTTTGTGAAGCCCATTTCCACCCAGAAGACATAATAAAAAACAGCGTTAGAAAATTACTAAACAAAAATTTTTTGCCGAGTTTAAATTTACCAAATCTTAAAAAAGTTGACAAATCTACACAAGTGGAAATAAAAACTTCGTATAATAATTCAAGTCAAACAGAAACAATTAGTGCTTCAGGGTCAAATGAAATTGATCTAACTATTGCCACTTCACCATGCCAAACGGATATTAACACCACGGATAACCTAACTCAAACTTCTGCTGGTCTTTCTGCAAGTAAAACCATGCAACTAAAACCGATTTTAGTTTCCTCTTGCGTGACTCTCTTGATTGAACTGACGACGTAACTTTGCAATGGCGTTGCAGTTACGATAAAAATATTTTTGCTGGTTGTTTACCGTTTTAACAATTGAGGAGCATTAAAACAACATTATTATATCAATAATCAATGAATGTTATTACGTCGTCAGTTCAATCGCGACGTGTCAGGAACGCATTCTCTGAATGGCCGAACTATACTCTATATAATAAACGAAGAATTAATGACAGCACTAAAATTAAAAGTAAACAATATGTCATAGAGAGAAAAACATTGCACTTTAGTGATGGACGCTATGGGCCTTACTACAAAAACTTTAAACCCTGTTTTACACTTGTCTAATAAAATTTTGGCTGCAAAATGAACCGTATGTCAACGTCATAATTTGACATTTTTTTAAACAAGGCATAAACTGACGTTTAAAAGTTTTTGTGGTAAGACGGTATGAGTTTAAAAACGAACGTCTTTTACGATATAAAAAACGATAAAATAATAGGCTTCCACGAAGTAGATGGCGTTCAATCGCCGACACCAGCAAAATATGCCTTAGTACTAATAATGAAAGGTATTTTTGTGAAATGGAGCCAGCCAATTGGCTACGCATTATTATCGAAATGTTCAAGCGACGCTAATATATCTATATGGATTGATAAACTTATAATTACTCTTTGAGATTGGATTACAAATCAGAGTGTGCGTTTCAGATATGGGACCAGATTTGCTAAAAGCTGCTAAAGAAAGAGGGATTCGCGTAAAGAAAACTTACTTTACTGTTAATGGTCATAAAATTTATTATATATTTGACGCACCACATTTGATAAAGTTGGTTCGTACGAACTTGATGGCGTATGATTTTCATTTCCAAAATGGCGCTGTAGCAAAATTTTGTCACATAAAAAAATTCTATGAGCATGATAAGAAGAAAAGCTTTAGACGCGCTCATAAATTGACTATATAACAGCCATATGTACCCTACGAACTTTGAAAAAATGAAAGTTCGTTACGCGACGCAACTTTTAAGCAGATCTGTAGCAGCGGGTTTGTCAACGTACATAGATTTTAATGTGATAGATGAATCAGCAAGGCACACAGTCGAATTAATAATGTTGATGAACGATCTATTTGACGCATTGAATTCATCTAGTCTTCGTGACAGCTATAAGTACAAAAGAGCGTTTTGTGGGCGTAAAGAACAGATTGATTTTTTCAATAAAATGTTGACTTTTTTCCAAACATTAAAATTACGAGATCCCCGAACTGGAAACGACGCTACTCAAAACGTGAAATTTATTCAAGGGTTTCAGATCACAATCAAGTCAATTTTACATCTGTACGAAGATCTTAAGCAAGAAGGATATAAATACATTCTGACAAGACGTCTTAATCAGGATGTGATTGAGAATTTTTTTGGTAAAATTAGATCGAAAAATGGAAATGCTCTAGAACCAACTAGCAGACAATTTATATCTGCATACCGCAAAATTTTCTTTGCCAATATTACCCGGGCTCCGAAAGAAGGCCATTGTACGGAAGATTTGACAAAATCCCTGGTTCATTTAAGTAATTACAAAAATACGGATAATGAAAGTACTGAAATCAATAACGTTCCTCCCGTTATCAATATGAACCAATCAGAGATATTGCAGTCAAATAGTGTATTGCGTGATGTTAGTTGTTCAGACTATATAGAATTTGATATTCCCAAAAAAAATGCTTTTTTTTACGTATGTGAAGCCTTATTGAAAAAATGTATTGATCGTCACGAGGATTGCGAACAACTTAAATTGTATTTAAACTCGAATCAGCAAGTTTGCAATTTAAGTGCAGAATCTAAGTATCTTCGCTACAAAAATTATTCTAGAGACCAAATTTTGTTAGTGATTCCACCCGATGATTTTGTAGAAAATATTAAGAGGATGGAGCAGATATTCCAAAAAGCATTTAAAAATGATCACATAAACTGCAAAATTGGCATGTCTATTTATGAGCAAATAAAAGATTTACAGTTTTCACCACCCTGCCCATGCTTTCCGAAATTATATTTGCAAAAGTTATTTATTAGGATGCGGATATATTACACATTAAAGTTTAATAACAAGGCGTTTCGTAACGGTCGAAACCGAAGAAAGTATTTTTCTGTACCTAATTTGTAGTTTTTTAATAAATTTGTTATTCATTAAATATGTTTGTATTACTTCTTTTTGTATTACTTAATTTAAAGAAAATATGGTCCATGTGTAAAAATACTACATTACGCATATTCAAAATATACAAAAAACTGACTAGTAGGTATAATGTATAAAAAACTAAACATAAAATAAATAATTTAAACACTATATAGCTCTTAGACTGTTACCGCCTGGGCCATCTAGTGGCTTGACTTGACGTTGCCACTGTTCATGCGGTTGTGAGCGAAGCGCGAACAGCCGCGCCTAATATTTAACTAAAAGTGACAACCCTAAGACAGTAGGCAATTATATCGCGGATTGGGAAGAAGATGGCCTACTTCCCCTTTCTTTATAAGTACTATGGTACACAGGAAGAATTTCCCCACTCAATTCTAGAGTAATCATTTTTGTGCATTTCAAGATCTGAATAGGTATCTGCTAAAGTAGGTATATTCCAGTCTGATAAACCAAAAGAAATTCAGAAATTACGTATTTATTGAAAACATTTTATTTCTCGAGAAGAAACATTTCTCTTGTGTAGCCTGGTAGCTGCTGGTGATTCGAGAATCGGGACCGATCGCAGCGTTAATGGCCCGGAATTTCGTTGATTGCACGATTTCCGTACCCCTTCGTCCCGTTTTATCTCCGCTCTAAATCCTTTCGTCCTTACATAGGACGCTAGCCGCTCATAACCCGTTTTAGCTGGATTATTCCTATTTGTGTCAACGGAAGGGTTCATACCCGGTCCAAAATCCATTTGCCCAACCCATGGCACGTTTCATATCGTTGCAAAATCATTTTGACCGGTATGGGTTCCCACTAGGTCTTCGTAAAAAACTCTTGGTTCAAAGGATTTTATCTCCCCTAAATGGGTCCTTTCTTTTCGACGTGTGGAATCTTATTGTTATTGAGATTCCTAGAAGCCATCATACCTTCAGCATTTTACGACATCATGACATACATATTTCATAGTTCATTACATGCGCTGATACACGATGCAACTATGCGAGAGCGAGCACAAAATCTTAATAACGCTGAAGTACCCATTGGTAGCGATTTATGACGCAAATCTAAATATCCCTTGCCGCGCTGGCTCTCCCAGTGAAATTTATTCACATATTGCGGTATTTTTGCGTTGATTCCAGGCTATTAGCCAAACTGACGACGCTGCAGACTTGAAACTCAGTCATGCTAAGTCTAATTACGTAACACGCAGAGTTTATAGCTAATGCCTGAAGTCAAAGCTCTAAAAAATCGTTGAATTGGAAGCCCTGTTCCATAAAATTGCTCGATCTCAAATCGTATTGTTGCCCCATGTAAAGAAGGACACAAATAAGGAATTCGTGCTTCAGAACAACACGTGCTTGTCTGTCAGTAATAATAATAATATTGTTTATTTCAGTTACTGCGGCTATGCCAGAATATATAAAGATCAGTTCAACTCAGTGTTGGCAGAGACTCGATGTTTATAACAAATAACTGAAGCACTTATTCCTGGCACACATCCACCGTGCGGCTTACTATGCCATGGTCTGTTACAATATTTCCGTTCCATTCATTTTTACCAAGACTGCCTTTTTTAACTGGAATTCTTTGCCAAAGGAAAGAAATGAAAGTATTCGTTCGGAACATAAAGCGTTTGCAACATACTTTTTTTGCTCTTCTTATTTTTAATGACTTTTTCTGCGGCTGCTTTCATTTTGTTTGTGGTTTATGCTGTCTGAAATAGACTAGACAATACAAAAGTGAACGGAAGATAGATTCAGTAAAACCTAAATAGCTTATCTGTTATAGATAACTATAACATAATAATTAAACACCAAACCAATGCTTGGAATGAACAGGACAAAGATGAAATAATTACACAAGTAGTCAGGAAATTATTACGACAAAAACGAATCTAAATCTGTTCAGCAATGAAATCACAACTATAACTTCCCAAGATATTAGTGGCAAATTCATTATTTCGTCTATCTACATGAAAAAAATATTGCATGTCAGACTTATGTGCGAATTTTGCATGGCTTCGTGAAAGTCTATACGTCCGTTGGCAGAAACCTGATCTGACGGTCTCGACTAGAATGACACGCGGCAACTAAGAAGACATGCAACTTGTCTACAAAATACTGAACGTGGAGAGGTACCTATAAAATGTGATTTTGGGAGGAAAACTAAGGAAATATTATCGATCCCAGATGATGAGAAATCTGTCAAATATTACTTTCCTATAAGTTGTGTGCCTTCACAATTACGTACTTCAAGTTATTCTTACAGAATTTCTGCAACTGCGTAGTAATTTTGCAGATCAAGAACCCGGCCTTGTACACAGCCACGCCCTCAATGGTTGAGTTTGTTGAGCACCTACTTCAGAATTTCGCACATTGACTGACATTTCAATACGAATAATAAAGACACAACTAGATGAATAACAAGTAGCTTTTCAATGTAAAAAGTCGCTTACAAACTTAACACTCCTGTTTTTCCTTATACAACACCTACATTTGGACTGTAACAAGTTTCGAGTAATAAAAGGCGAGTCGATTGCAATAAACCAGGTATTCCATACCTCGAACTGCTACCTACTGAGTGGTCACATGTAACCTTCCTTCTAATATCTACGTACCTACTTAACACTTTCTTACTGATCTAGGAATAGAACCTTAGCAGGACTTCATTAATTCGTAACCAGCATTGAGGGTGATTGAGGGGTAACATTTCGTTTGAGAGTTTGCTAGCGATTGGGAAGGGAACTCTTTTTTACGTAATTGTATGAAGTTTCGAGTTTTAATGACAGGGGAACAGGGAAATTAAGACTTAAGTATCTGGGATTTTTTTGGGAAAATGTAGCTAAAAAAAGAACATGTCCTCATGTAGGCAGGCACACTGTATCAAGTAAGTAAATAATACGAGCAGTAAACGTGTCGTGCGAAAAGATTACGCCTTAATTAATTATTTGATAAGTCAAACACAAGTGCAATGACGCGAGACTGATTATTAGCAACACACATTAGATGCGCCATAATTTATTACTAAAACATTGTTTTTATTTTGAGAGTGTGTGGCGTAACAAGTTAACAACTGACTAGCTCTCATCTGAATTGCAAATGGCCGCCGCGCCGGGTGTGTAGACCCGGCAACGTCGCGCGGGTTGTTGAAGAGCGGCAACGTTGTATCGTGCGTATTTTTATCAAAGCAACAATCGCTGAGTTATCTGTTATCAAGAGGTATTGTAGTGGTCGTCCCGCTTGGCTGACTGGTGCCTGCTGGCTTCTAATCATTTTATACGATGCGTACCCCAATTACTTTTGGCACGCTTCAAGCATAAGTATTTTTAGTGGAAAAAACAAAGTGGAGACTGCACTGAATCCGTAGCTCCGTTGCATGAAACGGATGTCAATAGATTCATGCGAGTTTTACTACTATGTTTAGAAAGCACCTTTGAATGTGATTGTAGAGATCATAAATTAGACTGTCGTCGATTAAATTCTAATATGAATTAGGTACCTACCAACAAAACAAGTCAATAACTAACTTTACAAGACAAGCGGAGGATTATTTCTTTTGAACGTTACAAAGTAAACCACAGTCCACCGACAATTTCCAGATGATTTTGCACCATGCAATTTTTATAAGTAGAAATTCTGTAAAGTTTGTCGTGCAATAATTCCGAGTAACTTTCCATCAGCAAATATAACTCATCATAAACATTGATTTCTGTGAAAATAAGTTAGTCGGCGAACGCGGACGGTTTAGGGCGAGACGGGAGGGCCCGGGGCCCGGGGCGCGGGGCGCGGAGCGCGGGTAGCTACAGGGGCGCTCTAAATTAGATTTCTCTCGGGGGGTGCGCCTTCCCGGGACCTTGAGGCGCCTCCGTGCCACAGAATCAGCTGTTCTTCCACCCCACTGGGCTTTACCTTATTGATACATAGCTCAATATCAAATTGACACGTGTCACTACGATCTTGGATTGCAAATAAGAATTACACTCGGTTTGCATTATAAATTGGGTGACGTGGCCTGGTCACTAGACTTACAATGTAATATTCTTAGCTCTACATACCTGGGTATGTAAGTACGAATATCACAGAATACCTATCCAACCAAGTGTGTAAATGGTATAGCTACCTACATATTAGCTGCCATTTTGTTCTGCAACAACTTAAAGTCTCCATATATACTTTTGGTATCTGTCCTGAGAGTCTTATTATTTTTCGTTCCGTTTGCGGACCAAATTCAGTGCAGTTGTCGCAAAAGAAGCACTCGCTCTGTATTTTTTGTTCGTACACGTACACGATCCATGTTTCCTCAAGTGCTACGATGTCGCATGGAACAAACTCTTAATTACACTGTCTTATAATAACAACAGGGAAAGAAGACTAAAGAATTGATTGTGTCGCAACTAAATAGAACAAAACTTAAGAAGGATTAGGAAGGAATAGAGCAATAAGTTCAATCAAACGAGTCACAGTCTTTTGAAGGGTTTATAAAACGAGGTGCTTAGGATGAGGGTCTGAAAATTACCTTAAAATTGTATAAAAATAACAGTCTCAAAATTATGGTTTCATTAAACATACATTCTTTCTTTATATCCACGCACCTAAAACATGAGCATACTTTCAAAATACATACCGCTTTTTCATAAAACAACGAATGAATAAAAAGTCTCGCCCACGTCGGTCGGCATTTATAAACCCTAAAGGCTGGCAACTGGTTGCTAAGCAACGGCCGCCCTCAGAGGACGCGCCCTCCCAGCGCAATTAATTCCGAACCCTCCAGGAATAGGGTCGACCTTGGTTGCCCTGCTGATTTCATTTCGGCCGTTATTTGCGAAAACGGCTTGAGATGAAGTACCCACGTAATTTTTTCTATGACTTCATTAGGCGTGGCAGGTACTCCTAGCGTCAATATTGCGTGTTAAGAAACCTCCAACTCAGATATTGAGTCTCTGGGAGACGTCGTATCAGAATGAAATGCTTGAGCTCCTTTAGGCACTTAGGTGGATAGCATACAAGCTAGTTCCAATTTATTATGTGCAAGACTAATTTCACCGGTCATTTATAAAGTCGAAATCGCATAAATGGCGGAAAAGTCCGGTTTATTTGAAAATTTGAGGGAAATAGCTTCTGGGTATTCCGAACACTTACATAAATCTGAATCACATTCAGAAGCTATAGAAACTCAAATCTAAATCAATTATTTGGATAAATAAACTGCGCCGTCAGTCCATACCACTGGAATATTTGCAGCATTCAATATCCCACATATTGAATAATGCAAATGTCCAGCATAATTGAAGATAGCTAGGAAACGTCATTTACCGAGAGCGATGCCTTAAACAGGAAAAGTTTGTTTTGCATCGTATACGGACTTGTGCACGAGTGTGTGTAATGCGCACTTTCGTTTTGCGCTCGTGTGGGTTAGTGCGCAACGCCCTCATGCGCCCGCGCTCGCCAGACGCTCACGTTATCTTGCATTCCACAGATACTATACACCTACATTGTAGCCACCTACACACACATACATAATTGTAACCCAAATAGATATAGCGAGCCCATTTTAGCATTTATTCGTATTCGCCGCAGAGTTGTTCTTCAAGGGTATGTCTCAAAGAATCTCGGAGGCTTGGTGAACGCAGATTAAAATGGTCATGCGATGCATGTTTTATCGCCCCAATCTTAACATTTTCTGGCACATTGCCAAAGTCTGTTTTGCTAAGAGGAACTGCGCTTATAAGCAAGCTCATAGTTGGCTAGTTTGTTTTTGTGGCCAAGACACTGAGGGATTCTTAGAGATTATTGCTTGACGTAAATACTCTGCTCGTAACTATGTAACTGGTTTGATGTACAGTAAACAATAATTTGGAATCGAAATTCCTAGCCGCCTACGTACCTATGTTTAAAAATGATTGGACTCGTAGTAATTTCAAAGATTTCTCAGCTAAACATCACGACTTAAATGTCGCATCGTGCATGTTTATCTAAACTAACCTGTAACACAGGATTTCGTAGTCAAATTGTGGAACATGCTAGATTGATATGGCCGCTAGTATGACTCGTCGCGGGTTTTACTTATTTATGAACGTGTTTACAACATCAGGCTAGTGTCTGTGTCTAGCTATGATTATCAAATTTGAGGTGCGAGTTGTTTCAACAACTAATGGAAAACCCAAAAGTCACGAGGCTAAATGAGTCCGCGGACCTCATATATTTGTGTATTTGGTAAACAGGTCTAGGACCCTATTTCCACTGATTTTGAATAATTTTGAATATAAGGGATATAATGTTCTGGTTATGATGCTGTTCAGTTGTCTTATTTATTACAACAAAATCATTGCGGAACTTCGGACTCGCTCATAAAATCGCTTTATGTGTATCTAGAGAAAGGTCTTGGTTTTTTTGTTGACAAGATAGCCAGGTGTCCGTTGCATTCGATTAAGATGACCGACATTCCATTTCTATGTTTTTTTCTTCTTTTTTTTTAACTTGAGATGTGTTTACTTCAAGAGGTTTAGATCATGCTTTTTTATATTTTTGTTGATATGGTTTTACGTATCTTGATTTCTTATTATTTGTTGTTTTAATTAAAGTAGGTAACCAAACACATTGTACGTAGTATATTTCTAAGTTTCTAATGCATACTTACTTTTAGTCCTTCGTCATCATGCCAGCTGCTACAAAGTGTTATAACTAAAGGACCAAAAATAGACGAACCTTCATAAAAACATTTATTGATAGTTCTCGTACGTAAGTAGTCCTAATACTCGTGTATGCAGATGTATCGTTATCATTGTATACTTATCAGTCAGATAAAAAAAAAAGATCTGGCTCGTAGTGTGAATGTTGCTAGGCAAAAAAACTGTTGCGAAATCCGAGAGAATACTTTCTTTGTAATAATCTTTATTATTTATAAAACTAGACCACGTTACTATTTCATCAGCACAATACCATAAGATGTCGTGTGTACCATAAAGTAAGGTTATGTTTATTGATTTAACGAAACTGATGTTTTTCCTTGTTGTCATTTGAAATTGTTTAATTAATGTATCCAAATATTATCAGTTATGGACCAAGCAATGAAATTACATTAGGTGAAAATTAGTATGCCACACGTGTTAGTCACAAAATAATGATAGCGTTGTCGAATATGGAATCACTGTAATTTTTTCACTATGTCATAATATGCCAATTCTAATGAAATTATTCTGATTGTTTCAGGTACCTACAAGTTAAAAATGCAGCTGTCACTGATTATGCTACAGAATGGTAATTTTTCAACACAAGAGAGAGTGCTAACAGACCTGCACATTCAAAACATTGACGATGTAATTAGAAATCAAGAAGTGCTAACACGTTACCAACACATTAAGCTCACTAACTATGTTACCTTTCATTTTCACATAATTTAAGGATTTTTTTATTCGACTTAAAAACTGGTGTATTTTTTGTCATGTTTTTTCTAAAATATAATCACAACATTTATTCGCAGTAATTTCATCGATTTACGCAAATGCTAGCTTCGAGAGGTCACTGGACACTCCGATCACATACTCGAGAGCTTCAATCATCCTTTGTTTCTATTGTATCGAACACTTTCAGCACGTTCGACATCCGCAGCGCGACTGCCGCGAAATCCATTCAACAGGCCGACAGGATGTGGGCGGGGCGTGCGGGACGCGGCGTCATTGGGCGAGCTCGCGACTCGCAGTGATGGCCGCCGTCGCATTCAACCAATGAGCGGCGCGCGAGCCGAACGCGCGTCCGTCCGGCGAGCGTGCGACGTTGCCAGCTTTTACCAGAAAAAAAAATACCAGATTCGACCTTCTTAGGACCCCCGGTTTTTTTTTGTTTGGCCGCGTTATCATTCGGGAACGTGTATTGAGGTCCTTATCCGTTTGTGAGATGGTTCTGCGCAGGTGGATGTGTTGTGTTGTGTTATAGTTTATTATGGTGTGGTCCACGCAGACTGGCGAAGTGTTGATTGACATCGTAACGAGGTACCGTACATACATAATTCGTTATATTTTTATTGTGTACATAAAACACGGCTGAGTCATGTGACATTACAATTACCTCATTCACTAAACTGCGTGAGCATTATCACGGCTAGTGACTGTTTATCGCTTAATTCGATGTTTTGAATAAATAAAGTTTGTGATATCGTTTATTTGGTGGTGACTACGTAGGTATCAAAGGTTATTGACGTTTGTTTCACAATCTCTTATGTGCTACATAGGAGTTGTATCCTCATGTTGCATTCTTGCATCGTAGATGGTAGGGGTCGTTGACACTATCGGTGCATCTTACATGGGTGTAACATGAACTGTGCGGCGAACAGCAGCCCTTGTAGGGTCACAGGTCGGGTGCAACCATACCTGGTGGAATGTTATCTTTGCATCAACAATCTGCCTAGATGGAAAATATCTGATTAGTCACTTCACAATCGATATCCCATGACATCTAATGATGATATTGTTAGTGCCTGTGTCCTCATTGGCAATAATTTGGAACAGATTCCAGTTTTGTTTCCAACGAAGTTGTCGATACTAGTCAACTTGCAATGAGAGATAGGTAGTTGCATCAAAGGTCTTACTACGTAGTTCCTACTTCCTACGTAGTTCGTGTGTCATATACCTAGGTGCCTACCTTCCTTCTTGTATTCTAGGAAAGAGATCAAAAGTTTGATTGAACTTATTGGCAACAGACCAGGCCAGCTTGATCTAATAGGATAAGCCACAAGATCAAATAGCACACAGCACTATTTACTTTCTAAATATTCTGGTATCTATATAGGTGCCTACCTCAATATATCTCTTGGTTCTTTATGATTAGGAAGTTGTCTCCCAAATGGCATACTAATAGGATCTAACTTGATGGTGGTTATTTTACTTCTGATTACAGTCCAATTATCACTGGCGATAATGATGATTTAGGCAACAATTTGATGTACCTAGGTATTGGAAATAGGTATACGTGAGTCAAATTTGATAACCCCACTATTATGTATCATTGTCTTAGCTTTGAGATCAAGCTAGTGGTGTAGTTACCAAATATCAAAACACACAGGATAGCTAGATTTGTCTTCAATTAAAGTACACAAGCAAAGACAGTAAATCAAAAGCAAGCTTGCCAGTTCATCATCTTCATCTTGAGATGGTATATGGGACCTTCGAATTGTGACCGATTCATTAGTAATTTGGACCTGACCTATCCAAATCACGTCAGCAACCTTCTACATCCTACTGTACTGCAAGGAATTCGCTACAGCACTGGAATCTACTCAACTTATAAAGTAAAATCTTGAGGAAAATACAACTTTTGTGTTTCCTTAGTCAAAAGCAGAATTAGCAATCAAATTATTGAAGGCTAACTACTTTCCTTTTCAAAGTCCAATATTTTAATGTCTGTTCGATCATCTATCACCAGTGTTACTTTAAAAACATATTGATGTAAAACCTCTACAGTATCTACACTAGAATCTTCCATGTTAGGATCCAAAACCTACTTACCACTTACTCTGCCCATGCATCATAGAGTAAGGAACACAGTATGCACATTGCACAGAGCTCCACTCGTAAATAACCTACTTATTAGAGCAACGTTTCATTATACTTAAGCTATGGCCATGTGTTGGTGGCACATTTGCCAAGCTACAAATACATAGCTACCTTCGAGTTTGTGGTCCATTTAATTGCTGTCTTAAAATCTACGAATCTAATAAGCATAAGCATTAAACATGGTAGGAATTAGGAATAACTAAAGATCTTTGGCTAGTTTTATTATTTTGGTCAATAGGAACGTGCATGCGAAACTACAATAATGACTTAATAACTATTATTTCAGTCAGAAAGAGTAAGATGTCTTTTAGTGGAAAAGCCAAATCAAATTTAATATTTAGACAATCAAATGACTCCAACTCTATGGTTCAGTATAGTCTTCTACTATGTAATATGCCTCTACTATGTACCTATAAGACCTGTGACTTGGGAGAGGATCAGGATGGCTTTGCTACGTGGATGGTAGCAAGGTTCAGTTCAACAGTAAATCGAACTTTAAGATCTCTGCAGAGAGATCATGCATAGGATTGAAGTTGATGATAGCAACTCTACGCAGATTTATAGAGATGATAAAGCTATTCTTAACTAAAGACCTTAAGACCTTCTGAGCTTCACGTGACCTGTTAAGTATAAACAATGGACATGATGCCTCATTTAGAGACACAATAGTCTATCCCAGACATCAGCAAGTCGTTAACTACATCGGCATTGTACTCAATATCAATTGGTCAAATCATGTCTTACTCAAACATACGAGAACCTATTGATGTAATACACAAAATATGTTGTAATCAAAACTAACAAAACAACTACTGATTATAAAACGATTTACTTAAAAGCGCATAACATTTCGGTTTTAATTAACGTTGTGTCAATACGACAAAGGAAGGTGACCCTATGTAATTCTACCTGTTTATATAGTTTAGAGGTTATTTCGGGCTAGTCAAACTAACAGTCACTTTGACATTATGCCCTTGGTAGATCGCGATAAACCCAGTAATATGTTATGCGCATGCACGTCTGCGCACGCCCAGATTGAGCTTTAAATAAAGAACAAACACGACGCCTACTTTAAATGTCGATCTGTCTGCTAGGAAAACTTAATTGTTCCTTCATGGAAGCAGGAAAAACACGAACAGGTTTATGTAGTTATAGATCATATTATAAAGCACTTATTTATTTGCTGGCTTATGGAAGTTCGCACAGATTATTATTTGTGTTGAAAGACTTAAATAAATTCTAAACTGTGTTTAATATTCGTGCCTAATAGTTTCCCGATTGGATTTGAAAACTGGATTAACTGAAATAGCCGGTTATTAATGCACGCACAGGTTTATAAATATTCCTAGATTTAGAGTTTGTGTTAGTTTGTTTAATACCACGCAGCTTTTTAAATTGGAATCTACGAAAGGTACCTAAATAAAATTACTTTGGAAATATCTGCGTTGCCTATACATATCTGGACTAGTATTGCTTGCACTAGTGCTATAAAATGGCGATCGACTTTTGCAGCCCAGTGAGCCAACGGTCCCCGGAGAAATTCTGGGACATGCAATCGAATTGACTGCACAACTTTTTTTCCAGCCTGCATTTTTAGTCGAAATAAAATATAGAAAGATAAGTTGACGTTTCTGTGCAGTTCAAAAAATCCTTTCCTCTTATGAAGTCGCAAAATAATCACGAAATATGCAAGTACTAGATACATATTTTGTAAGTCAAGACAAAATAACTACTAAGATAAATTATGCTTGTATAAATACTCGTATCATGTATATTGGTTTACAAGCTCTAAGTTGTGAGGCTACATGATAACCCCTGTCTACCAAACATAGGCTTAACATACATAGCAATAACATATAGTTTATGTAATGTCTGCAGTTTGTTGATAAGCTCCTACTCTAAACACTAGCACTTAAAGACTTAGTGGTACACTTCGTTAATTCTATAGATACTTACCTAACTAATACTACTATTGTGTATGAGACAAATCCAGACCTACATTGATCTAAGACGGCAATATTTTTGCGAGTTAGTTCTCCGTCTTTACTAGTTCTTAAGTCCTGACTAAGTGAAAGTAACCAACAATGGTTACTTTCACGGGGAATCTCATCTCTGAATGCATACCTTGAAGCAAAAGAAGTATTGGTTCCTATAAAGCAGACATCCAGTAAACACCTCTGATGAAATTAGGTGTGTCAGGGTGCCCTACTGCCTTAACCTTTAAGGAAACCAAGTTTGAATATGTCCTCAATAAATTCAAGAATTAAAACACAGTTATAGAACACTATTAATATAATAATGTCATACAAAGTCCACACACGCTCCCCGGTGCCGCAGTGTCGATGACACATCGATCGTCTTGCGACGAGCTCTAATCGGCTCTGACCTCATAATTATTTCACACTGGGTAACTAACACACAACTGTATCCTGGACGAACGAATTACGAGTCCAGAAGACCTTGCGAATAAATTACTTCAAAGCAAATTGTTGTAACTAAACAGACTGCAGACAGACATAACAACTTTCTATTCGATAAATATAAAGTTCTTTGGGCGGTATTATGGTACAGATGGAGATCGTAATACTTTTTCCTCTGTTGCCAAGGGTAATGATTTAGATACACTTATCTTCTAAGTTTTAGACGTTAGACGTAAAGGTTCCTGGAATACCAGAAAGATTCCATAAAGTTAATTACAAAAACTTACGTACAAGGAAATAATTGCTATTTCGGGTGAGTCATCAACATCATCTCAGAATCAAGTTGACTGTTACATGGGCCTCTCACAGACCTCACCTAATCCTTATTCGACTGTTTGAATCATCAAAAAATCTTGGAAGTAGACTACATTATAGCATGCTGTTAAGCCCATAATATTTTGATACACAGAACCGGCATTTAGCTTATTTGGTTAACAATACATGATGACAAATATTTGTTTAGTTTTTGCGGAGATAAAGAATGAAGCTGTTTTAATATCTGCATTTGCCATTGTGTTGCGATCTAGACGTAGTTTTCTCATATTTTTCTCTTTCTTTGCAACGTAGTCGAAGTGTCTGTGATTATTACGTCCGTGTTAGTCCCCATAGAATTTCTTGGGAAAATCCATTATTGAGTTTAATCGGTGCTCAGTACTTGAATAGGCCGTAGAAGGTTTGATACTAGGTACAGCTCGCATTTCTAACCGTCAAAACTATAATCTATACAACAAAACTGTAAAGCGAAACCCAGAACATCGTTTTTATCGGTAACTCACGTTTGCTACGTTTTGAGAATTTTAATTCGTAAGGGTCATCAAAATTTTGATCAACAGCGTATTTTTGTTCAAAGAAAAGGTATGGTTTGGTAGGTATACGTTTCTTGAGGTATGTGAAGGAACAGGAGGTTCTTGAAAATAACCAGTTCTGCGAACTGTTCGACAGAATCTGTGGCATTTTGAGTGGTCTATTTAGAGGTAGCACTGGCTTTAACAGAAGACAGGTCTGTATTAAAGTGGCACACATCCATACTATTTGTAAAAGCTATAAATATAGTACATACACAGTTGATTAAAACGTCATCAATGAAAGTAAAACTAGCAGGATGCGCGTTGCGCGGTGTTTCTCAGAACCTCGATTATTGACCGGCCGGCTCGCTTCCTGTAAACATGAGGTATGCGTTGCTATGCGACCACTACTGGTTGTCTAGCACTAGAATCAAAATGGCCGTACTGCACGTGTACGTCTAACTACGTGGTTTGATTGACTGGGTTGCATCGTCGCGTCCGGGAATCAAAATATTTATAAACGAAGTTTTTGTTATGAAAAGAATAATCGTTATGACGTGAATGCTGGTACACTGTTATGAAATAAACACCGACTAGTATTTCGACGTAGATTCTGTTTTTATACGAGCCGCACATTAATGTCAATCTGATAGGAAGGAGAGAAATACTGTGTTTTTCCACGCCAGAACCACGAAATTATGTTTTCATTGCGTTGCTGTGTTACGTGTTGTTTCCTGCGAAAGTTGATTAGTTAGCAAAGTTATCGATTGCAGATTGGCTGTGCTTGTAGACTGTCCAGTTTTATTGGTTCAGCTGCCATTAGCTGTACAGCTTTCTAGCTTTATTGGAAAACCAACGCTACACGCCAGGCAATTACTGTTGCCACAGCAGTTTCTTGCTATTCCTCGTTTTAAAACCTCATTTCTTCTTTAGTTTCCTTATAACTTCTCTATCTCTGGGTATCAGCACATTTGTTATATAAAACTTGGCAGTCACTGTGGGAGTCACGGATGTTATTGAGAGAACTGAAACACGCCACGCGAGCCACGTTTACACGACCTCAATACGACTGACTGTAAGCATTTTCGCATGCATTTGCATGAGACCGTTAACTACATGAAAACGGCAGAAAGCTGAGCTATTGACTTTTAAATTGTACAGCTAGGGCTGACAATATCCACAGTTCTATTTGTTTCATCATTGGCATGATACGCATGGAATTCCCAAAAACTGGAAATAGAAACTACGCAATCTTATGCAGTGTTTTATTGTTGACACTTGAATTAATTGTGAGATCGTAAAAATGTTTAACGCCTATGTTTACAGAAACTTGAATTTGACCGTCAATGAGTCCGTGGCTATTGTCTAATTAATCAACATAACAAGATTAAGCCCGTACGACGATATGTTTAAGATTTAGCCGTGACATCATTGAACATTCCTCATCTCGAATGTTCAAATCATATTTTTTGTCAACCCTAAACGATTTCCTGTTTTTAGGTAACAAACAAACCAAAATGTAAAACCACGGCTAACTGTCCATAATGACCGTACCGTTTCCCATTTTCGGCAAGAAATACCAATTATATCGAAGTTTATAATAAAAGTTAAGGAAACTGGTTTAATAATAAGGCAAAGTTTTTGCCACCAACAAGGTCAGGACATGAGCATAATTAAACTCGTTTACAATATCAAGGGAAAATTGGAAACAATTGAGTGAATGTTATTTTCGAGGGTTGTTGGGTCGACATTGAGGTTATTCCTTTCAGTACAGCCTTACTGAGGATTCCCTTGGAAGATATTTTTAAACGAAACCCTTATAGTAAAATCAAAGGCCTTGTCAAAAATTCTTCTGATTTACAAACATTACTATGTGCTGCTTAGCTTGATTTAGCTACTGTATTTAAAAATATATTGTTACTTTGTTCCATGGAACCCATGCCAACTTTATATAGGTTATATTTATTGCGTGGGACACCGTCGTCCGACACCATTGCAAATTCATTTATTCATTCTGACATATTTTTTCAACTTCATTACGTTGTGTTCACCGTTTAAATGTCTATCTGCGAGAAGGTTTACAGTTAGATTTGTTTTTGCGTCACTAGAATGACTGTCCACTGAAAAATTCGTGGATGGCAGATCTTTGGTTGATGGTGAATCATTATAAATTCTTGCACGTGGCTTCATTCTGGATTATTTGTGGTTATAGTTCGGCCATTCAGAGAATGCGTTCCTGACACGTCGCGATTGAACTGACGACGTAACTTTGCAATGGCGTTGCAGTTACGATAAAAATATTTTTGCTGGTTGTTTACCGTTTTAACAATTGAGGAGCATTAAAACAACATTATTATATCAATAATCAATGAATGTAGTTACGTCGTCAGTTCAATCGCGACGTGTCAGGAACGCATTCTCTGAATGGCCGAACTATAGTGTTTTCGACTGCAAAATATTGTCACTTTATATTTAAAAATCAGCTTTATTTCGTTTCATACACACCGAGTATTATACTCGGTGTACCGGTTATCGGAGAGAATTAATGGGTAGGTTTTATTTTGTTCCATATATGAAGTTATCTATGTTGATGATCTCGTCGTGTTAGCTCCTCCCCATCTGTTGAACCAGACTAGGTTCAATGAAATAGTAAGTGCTCATTAAGATGGTGAGATTCTCCCGTAATGTGTTTATTTCTGACGTTAAATTACTTGTGCGGTTAAATAGGTATTTTCTTCTTGTATAGCAACAGATTTTATTATTATATTAACGCCCACCTTTCCGGATAACGTGTTAAAATGATCTCACGTCTTCAAGGACAAAATAATTTCTGAGAAACTATTTCATTAATTGTAAACAAGAAAGACCAAGGATTTAATATATTCCATTATATGCTAATTGTGTTTCGTAATAGTGTATCTAATGGGCATGTTATTTAAATATCGTGTCGGAAGGTGCTTGTTCTAAATTACATGACAATTAATCAATGCGGGTTAGTAATCGCTTTTTCTTTGTGTGAAAAAGTAGTGTGAAACACATTTAATTAATTACATTGCTTGTGTACAAAAATATCGACTGAGGTATTTTTAAGCCTTCGGTTAAAGCATTTTTTTCCATAGCAGAAAAGGAGGAATGCATTTTCGCAAATTCTTTCAAAAGTAATGAGAACTTTACCTATTAATTAAAGAATGTGGTAAATAAATTTATAAAATGAATCAAGGTAATCTGCTTAGTTTGCCATTCAGATCGAAAAATAAAAATAAACCGGGACATTAAAACAAGAACCACAAAATGTGTAGGTATTCATTATATTAAATACACAATGCGACTGGCTAATCATCGGGACATTAATCGACGTTTAAGAATTTTAAAGTCTGTCTTCTTTGCAGCTTAATCGCAGCTCTGTTATAAGTAACATACCAACCCATAATAAAATTGCATGCATTCTAGACTAGAAGTAACCTGCAAAGTGGTTGTCGGTTTGTTAGAATAGCATTCTGATCCGTCTATTCTCAGTAACCACAGTGCAGCTCAAACAGAACTTGGCGTGACAATATAATACACGGTAATTACGGACGACAGACGGCCAGCTGCATTTCGCATCATCACTTCTAAACGCCAACCGGACAGTATCTGTTTTCGTTTACTCGGTACACTGCACTTGTGTTGCGCTGCTACAGAAATGAAAAAAAAAACCTGAACGCTTTCCCGCCGCTTTGCACTTCAATTGCAACTTAACCTACAAACGCTGCGAATTAGATTTTGAATCTTATGTCTCAGTGTTACGATTGGATATTTTTTATTGCGTGCGAGCGATTGTGACCTTTCGTCGGGAGCGAGTGCATGCGTCACACGTAATGGCGGCTGCGCGGGCGGGTGGCGCGCAGGTCATCGCGCTTATACATGTGTATAAATACTGTGAGTATAGCGTTGTTTGATCCGATCTCTATACACAGCAATGTATATGTATGTGTACGGACGGCGGTTTTACGTTACGCTGCGTTGCCAGCCGGCTGTTTGTTAGCGAACGAAGGTCACTCGACTCGAGAGGTGATTTCGCTGTCTTGACATATACATAGACATCTCGGTACGGAGGGTCGTTTTTTGTCCCTTTTTGATGTTATTTCTTTTACGTGCAAGAATGGATGTTCGTTTTTTAACGAAACCTGCCTTATAGTTTCGTGTTTCCACATTGAATACAGTAGCAACTAAGGGAAAAGTTTCATTGGGCAGGTGTCTAAACTGTATTACGTATGAAGGGGAATATTTGTGCATTTCGCAACTATTCACCCTGTATACAGTAATTATTGTGAAACTGCCACCATGTATTTGCATTTAAGCATAGCAACATTGAATTGTTAAGTAAATAAAATTGCTTGTTTGAACATGAAATTGCATCAGTCATCGAGCGAGACGAACAGGTAATAACAGTGAGTCAACTTTAGTTATTTTCTGACTAATTCCACGTATGAAGCCTACTTGTATCTACGAATATAAGGAAATAAACAGACTGTGGTGCCTACGCAGGCACTCTTGTACACTTCAATAATGATGTAGTCATTATGTAAATAGGGTACGGAGCAAGGCGTGATGTTTGACACTTGACACCAGGGTCCTTACAGTCATGAGTAGTTATCTTTGAACGCCAGACTGTTGCCTTTCTACACACGAACTATTAAGTTGAATATAACTACACATGAAGACACGTCACACGTTTTGTGCAAATACATAGTTTTGTATGAAGGAACTATGAAGAGACTTCCTCTGTATTCCGTTTCATAGACAAAAGGCTATAGAAAGCCTAACTGCTACGAGAAAGTTATGTTTCAGGAAGACTATCTTTCTTTGTGCTATAGAATGGAATATTGATAATTTTACTATCAAAGTTGGCTTTTGCCTGAGGATGATGAGTTTAATTATTCTGGAACTGAGACTCTGGAACATTCTTATGGAAGAATAGGTCCTTTTCCTGATACAAAAATAACCACCACAATGCGGGTAAGAGCACAAGCAAGAATGAGTCTATTTATGGGCCTAATTAACTGGCTTCCCGGATGTTTTTCACCAAAAACATTGCACAATAGGTACCTAACTAATGTTATCATCAATTTAAATAACATAATACCACGTGGTTGTATGTTTGCGCCATGAGGTAATCAAGTTTCTATATACTTAATTAACTCTTTATCCAGGCAATTGGCAACCGAATTTTCCTTATCGAAATATTTGTGTTTGGACTGGATTTCCTTTATCACTGTTTATTTAAGCTGTTCTTACAATTTAACGACAGAGTCAGAACTTCTGTTGAAATAATTTAAAACTCACATTTCAAGTTTGTTTTTTCTGTTTTTTTTTTAGCTTCTGAAATGTGTGTCAGTAGTTCTTAAGAAGTTAATTCGGTGTGTTCGCGTGATATGTCAAAAGGTGACAGTTGCAGCGTCAAGGTTAGGGCGACACGTGGGTGGCGCGCGCGCAGCCACGCCGTGCATGTGTGCGCACCAGGATGTCGGTACTTATAACTTATAACATTGCCGTGGATATAGCTGGCTTACCAACGTAATTAAGTTTCTGTACTTGAACCCAAAATGGTTCTTAAGTATAGGATAACAGCGTGTGCAATTAGTTGGCCTTGACTTTGTGACTTTATTACAATTATCAGACTTACGTTTTAAAGGTAATTGTTACCTAACGTTTGGGTTATACGGCTTCAGTTTAGTAATGTGGATTCATCGAATCAGAAATATCAAAATACAACGTTGAAAGTTTCGAATTACAGACTGTCTTTTACGTCAATCCAACACGAGGTCCCACAAATGTACACCCAAGCAATAATTTCATACTACGTAATAAAATTTTCGTAAGAACAGCAAAATATGTAGACACACACAATTTTCTGTTCATCGAATAATTTCTAGTCGAAGTTGCGGGTATTTCGTAATAATTGGCAAGTTCCTCCACATTTGTTTCGATGGTGGAACGACCGATTTACTACAAAACGTCACGCGACTCAACAATGGTATTTGTTTTTCACAATTTTGGCAGTTACTAGCCAAATATAGGCCCATGACATAATATATACAGTAGATACTGGAAATCCCGAAAAATTTTAATTTATTTCAAAAAACCCATGAAATATGATTGCACAGTCTCAAATGTAGATAACCCCTGTGATAACCCTTTGTGGCCCTCGCTCGGGAAAACATGACCATCGATTAATCGATTTTAAGCATAAAGTTTCGGGCGCAAAATCTTCTATCAGGAAATTATTTCGCAAACTACACACGTACTTAATAAAACCTGTCTTTGCACCGGTTGTTCTATGCTCCTAATTTTATTCGAAATTCTAGATCACTGCATGCTTTCTGGACTGTTTTCCTAGAACTTAGTACACTAGTCTGTTACTGTATGAACAACTAATTAGTCTGAATTAACTGCACAACAAACAAGTTACAACTGGGTCATAGTTTATCAGTCTCCTACTGATCTGACCCATCCCTTACGACTCACGAACATAAATAACTGCCTATTTTTTATTACCTCTGAATTCGCGCGAAAAAGGGACAGTACCCTAATAATTGGCCATAGATTTCACCTTTTCTAAGAATAGACAACGATAAATAACATTTATTGGCGTGTTTGTTGCTCAAAACTACGCATTCTTGTTTTTTAGAAAGCAGTTTTTTGGCTGTAGAAAAATAACTTGCTAGAATTTATAAGGCCATAAATACATGAAGTCATTGAATGCCATTCTGAGCCGGTTGTTATTAAGACATTACTGAAAGGTCATGTTAAAGCATTATCACGTAATTATCTTATATTCCTTTAGAAATAATAATGCTAAAGTGCAGTTAGCACTTTCGACAACCTGTCAGTTATTTAGATGAAAGTTAGACCGCATCCATCAATGCCTGAATGGGCACAGTTTTTTTACGACGCACGTATCATGAAAAAAATTACATGTAAGTACGAAAATATGTACCTACTTACCCCACCTACCTACTTCTTTTATTGGATCATATTTCTAAATATCGAAGAGAAGAATGAAACGAGAAAATTCTTAGTATTTTTTCTTTTTTCAAAGACGAGGTCAATGTTTCATGAAAAGGTTCATTTTTCGAGCTGTGGGACAACAATGAGCCTTATACATTTTTTCCCTGAAGATCGACACGTTTCAATTGAGAGGTTTGACATGTTGAAAATTAAAGGGTTTTTGGTGTAATGTTTAGTTTACGTACTAGCAGAAAGCGCCATCAAGGATTTAGATATTGGACCTTCGAATGGAATGCCAAACCCAATCATAGTCGTAGGACCAATAGTAAAACTACATTTGAACAAAATCTTCGTTCATGAATTTAGGTGGAGCCCTAATCTGTAGAACTGGATACCAACGGTAACAGATAGAGCTATTTTTCGCAATTAAAATGTGCATCAAATGGCAATTGGTTTCGCATCCGTGCCGAGTAAGGTGTGTGAGTCAGTCCGTTGTTCGCGCGCACAATAGCGTGAGACTGTGACTCACCGTCACATCTGCCCTGTTATTGCTCTGCATTCTGTTACTCTGTGACTGAGATATTATTTATTCACGCCTGCAATATTCGTGTAAACACCAAGGGCTTTGCGATTCAACTGTACAATTGTTTTATCAAGAATTGTTGATCTCGCTATGTTGGAATTCGTAGCGTTTACTCGTCAACAATCGTAAGCCATTATTTTAGCTTAGGTAGGATAAACAGCAAATCGCTCTTTTTCTTCTCGGGTATATACATAGAAAGAAAAACATACACGGATTAGTTTAATTAAGTTCGTTGGTTCTTTTATGATTATGACTGAATATGGCTGTCGTAATGTAATACACAGTAATACACAGAAGCTACTTCAAATTGTACCAGGTTTATTACCTGCAACATTTTTTGCAAACCCATACAAGAGCCCTTGCCAAGATTGTATAGGATCCCAAAATATGATGAATGCTTTGTTATTTTTTTTTCTTTTTGGAGCCATATTTATGACTTGCAGGTTTACTTATACAAGATTTTGATAACATCATAATGTATTAGGACCACTAACTCCCACGCACATACATACATAATGGCTACAAATACATAAGTTTGCAAATAAAACCTATCTGAATTTCCGTCTATTTTTCTATGGCCCGTTAGTAACCCACAAAGTAGACCATAAATAACGACATTATGGGCTATTTAACCGCTGTCCTACATCCCTAGCTTAGAATTTGGTTTGCCAAGCACGCAACAGAATCGTTATTACTAACAACTGACAGAACGACTGAACGATTTGTGACTAATTTTGCGTACAAGGATGATATAGCAAAGAACATATTTGGGGATATAGGTTCAGCAGTAAAAAGCAAAAGCATAGTACTCCATAGGAAGAATAGGGATTTTACTACTATTATCATTTTGCTCTTCCGGTGGACACTCATGTCTGACGAAGCACTTACAAACACTTTACGTAACAGTAGCTACTACTAGTATTTATTAACGGTAGATATGGTAATAGCAGCATATTTACCAACATCAAACATTCGCAACTGGCTTATCTAAGCACGTAACTTTTGAGTGGCAGTGACACATACGCCATTGTTTCCGAAACAGTACACCTTTGTGTATGAGGCAACACAATGTACGCTGCACTATTGTGAACACTTTATAAACACTAGATGACTATGTGTTAGTTTCTTTGTAAAATTAACACCTAGGCGTAGCTGGGAGACTGTCCTTGCTTCGCCTAGAATCACCTTCACAGCCCGAGAAGGTCATAACTTCTCTGCAAGAGAATTTTTGCAGTGTTCGGTTGTGATAATGTGAATTCCTGTTAATAACATCAATAAACCGTGAACAGTTGCAACCAGTCATTGAATAAACATTTCTTTCTTTTGCGAAGAAAGAAACGTTGTCCGACATATGCGATACACGTATCATGACATCATAACTTAAGTATTGATGTATGCTGATCACTAATTGGTGGTCAGTTTTTGAGAATGTAAAAATATATCTACGTTTGCCAAGACTTATTTACAGAAATGGAGAATAGAGCCTGTAGAGTAACCATGAACTTCTATCAAACCCCGTTAGACGCATTACGTTTCTTTTTTCTGGTAGACTTTTAGAGGCAGACTGAGAATAATTGAATGTGCGTTCGTTGGACGTTATTTCACTTCTCCTTTCTTCTACTTATCCTCTCCAAATTGTTTCACCCCTCACAAGAATCTGTCTTTCAGCATACAATATTTTAATTCAGTTTTATACTAAGGAAGTTTTCTGTCGAAACATTTAGTAATTGCGACCGGACTACGGGACCTACTAGTTATATAAGATAACGTTATCTAAATCCGATTGAAACATAGAAATATTATGTATTAATCAAGCGTTTTTTACGAGCATCCGGTGCTCACCGTCATCCCGTGAGCGTAGGGTGACTGACCCGTGCGTCACAGCTATTCGCGGCCGGATATCGGTCACATTATTTATTTATTATTATTACGTACATAACGGTGTTCATGGGTATTTACTTATTCCAATTTTCAGCCATTATCCTCTATTACACATATTAGTCATTTCTTGTACTGTGTCTGTATTTTTGTTCTCATTATGCAAGTTCAAGAGTGTATGGTGTGTTATGGTGTTGAAAGGGAAAGTCTTGGTGTCTAGACAACGAATGATGGTTTCCATTATACTCTCAATGTGTGGACAAAAAAATCTGAACAGAATTCCAGCATTTGATGACTGACGGTTTATTTGTGTTTTCGAAGTGCGAATCGGTTTTATGTATTCTATTATTAGTTTGGGTTTGTGGTTGGCAACGTGCTTTCATACTTTATTTACTGTTACACAAAAAGGCGTGTGAGTCCCATTAGAGGAACACTGTATGTCCTGCGTTTTAGCAGGACTGATTTCTTCCATCGTGTCGTCACTGTTAATTTTGTAGTGGTCCCGATCAACCTATACTTAGGTAGTATTGCTTTACTACCACTGGTGTTGGTCAGTGTGAGCAGTGGTTTTCCTTCAAGGTTTTATCCGTTTTCCTTTACTTTTGAACCAGATACTTAATTTTGGTTTTCCTTGTTCCAGGCCCGGGCAAACGGATCACGGGCACGGCGGCGGCGCGCTGGCGTACGGCGGCAAGCCGGCGGCGGGGGGTGTGGTGGCGCCGCCGCAGCCCCGGCCTCCGCCCGCGGCGCCCTACGCTCCGCAGCCCTACCCTCCCGCACAGCTGCGCCTGCACCAGCCAGGATATGGATCTGCGGCATTATCATATAGGTAATTTCCTTCTGAGGTTAAAACACACAGTTTAGAAAGGGCACTAAGGAGGTATAAACATCATCATTCGTTCGCAAAACAGAAATTCCAAACACAATATACCAAATTGTCCATAAAGCTAAGCCAAAGGGACTTTGAAGTAAGCATACCTAACTAACTTAAAAGCTATTCCTGGAAAGATGTCATAAACATCGTTCGTACTCACAAACAAGTCAGACCCTGCTTAAGAGTGATAGGGCCGTTTTAGTAACAGGGTTGAATGCCCAGGGCCACACCAGGGCGCCCTGAAGGCGATTAACTATTGCCAGTCGTAGAAGTAATTTTAAAGCAAGAATCAAACTTAGGTAATGGATACTAACGACAGCTTAAGAATTAAGCGTTCAGCCCTAGGTCACACGGTTTAATTTTAGAACCACCCCTCCAGCCTCGATCGATCTATCCTTAATACAACTGAGTTCAGTAATCAGTCCGTAGATCTTGCTGGACATTGAACTCACTCTGACATCAAACTAACGATCCTAGGATATTCCCTTAATCCCCGCTCGACAGCCTGATTGATGAGAAAATTGCGAGCGAAGACGCCCAAACATTACTCGTGTAATTTTCCTTACTTATCTTTGATCTTGAGTTTAAAGTGCAAGCTTAATTTTATTATTCAGGTTCTAGAAACTATTTTTATAAAGATTACCGTATAAAGTATCCGTTAAATACTTTTGATGCCGTTCAAAACATCTTCACAGTCCATAAACCGCAGTTCTAATGAGGTTCTTGACACAATCAGTTCTTGAAACGTGTGAGACAAGTAAACGAGTTGTTTGACTCCATCATTTACTCGCTATTAACAGCTAGGGTACTAAATTGGTAGCGCGTTCAACTTATTAGCGTCTATTGAATTGATTGAACCGTCTACTGTTCTACCTTCAAACCTATTAATACATTTAGTCGTGCCTTCGTCATATATTTCACTTCACAAAAAATCACTTACCTACTTACCTGCTCACGCATTTTTTATTCATGATAAACATTTCACCATTTTGTGAAATATTCGCAAAACACTCGGCGAAGTATGGTTTTTTGTGGAAGTCTTTTCTGACGAGACCCAGAGTTAAAAAAGTTGAATAAAAACTTATTCAATTCGCATCTTTTGAAAAGTTGAATGAAAGAGTTCGTTATTCTCATTCTGCTACATTGCAGGATTCTTTGCTTCTTCAGAGCGGTATGTTTTGAAAGGTGATGCAAAATAATGGGGTCTCTCACAGTACGTACCAAGTTTTACGTAATATATTCAGAGACAACCCACAAAAGGTGCGATTCATTATATAACATACCTAATTCGTTAAAGGGTCCTTTCAAAGGACATGTTTGCCCACTCCCTAGTGCCCCGAAATGGGCTGAATTGTCACTTATTCATATTCAAAATCACAATCTATATTTATCTTGCTGTGTTGTTTTTAAAGAGAGGGAAAGGTCTTCCTTAAATTATTTTCGATTTGAAATTACGAAAAAGTATTTTGACTAGTCATCTGCTGTAAGACTAATAAAAACTTGAAAGTGTTCAAATTGTAGCTTTGTAGTATGTAAGTGCTGTGTACTTCTGTAAGTGACTTGTTCACCATGATGTGATGCATGTGAAACATCCTTCAATTAGTTGTATAGTGGATAGGTCGTTGAAGTACCTAATTTATAAAATAAAATAAAATAAAATAATAACCTTGGTTAGTTGGTGGACGTGACAGCCGGCATGTATCGGAGAAAGACTTCTATATTATTCAGTGACTGGGCACAGTGGCCATTGGCCATGCGGTCTCCATGGCACGTGCTGAGACTTTTATAGTTGTTGAATAGTTGCATGCCATTTCCTTGCTTTATTTTGTCAGTCCCCAAGAAGCCATATGTATTATATGTATACCTGGCACTAGTGTAACATGATAAAAGAGAGCTAATGATTTTTGTGCAAATTCATCTCCCAAATTCTACAGACTTAGAGAAACCAAAAAGAATTAACTACATTCTGGAATCTATTTGGTCATTAGTCTCCAAGATATTTCTGCAAGCTAATCACTATGCCTTCTTATACCAATAGTATGACGAAACTATCTCTTCATCGCAGAATAGTCACAAGAATCCTTGCGAAATTTTCCTATCTGCTGCGTGAGATATTAATGGTCTGGTCACGTCTGGCTGGAGGGAGGGGGGCGTCACGCACGGTCCCACTGCGAATGCCAAGCGTCCCTGTTGTCATTCATAACCATTATCTGCAAGCGAGCATGGGAAACTTCGCTTTTAACTTATGGGATCTGGGTTCAGAGGTTCACGGTCCACAACATATTTTAAACCGAAAGGGATAATATTGGAGAAAACTGTTGCGTTTTACATCGAAGTTATCATATTGTTTTGGATAGGTTTACATTGATATATGATGACTGTATTGCAAATCAAACAATGACTTCATTTCCGATAAGATTATCTGCTGTTGTTTTTTTTTTAAAAGAAGATTTACAAAAGTAGGCTTCATTGACAACTGGCTACTGCGTGTTTCATGTTATGTACTTTTAATCATTATTTCATTCTGCACGGTGAATGAGATGCATTAATTGTATATCTGGGTACGAATTAATGAAATCGTGGAAACATTCTCAATAATAACATTTGTTTTTTTCAAGAAGAGCATTATTTCTTTGAAAAGATGGCGTATCTAATAGATTATTTTATTACGAGAAGTACTAAACTTAAGTAGATAGACGTTTCTAATTGTGCACTTGTATATGGAAGGCAATAAAATCTGAAGCACTGGAAAGCCATCGCGTAATTGCATAGTAAATGCAATTTGAAAGAAACGCTACCGTTCTAGAGTAAATGCATAAGGAAGCTATGCTTGTTTCTTTATGAGTTAATTGCGGTTTTATGGGAATTATAATAACTAATAAATGTCCTGCAAAATTATGGTGTAGGTAATCATAATCACACAGTATGTCTTGTAATATAAATTGATGTGGTTGTTTTGTTCACATAAATAATACCTACTAATATTTTCTAACTTCATGTATCAAACTGCCATCTAATGATGTTCATGGTGGATATTATTTATTTAGTGGTAAAGAAACCGGGACAGGCTGTATATCTTCTAACTCCGTAAGGAGAGGTTCTGGATATATTTCAGGGACATAACTGTGAAGACTGGCTGAATGGCTGAATCAAGCTCACATTTACCTGGCATATCAGTGAGTCAGCGTTTGTTATTATATCTAAGCATCTGATATGAACCCTAGTATTACGTTAATAGTGTCATTATCTCAATGGGTTTTTCTTGAAGAGCTGTCATGCTACTTTTACGCAGATTATACTTGCAGACAAAACAATGTGAACCGGCATTACGACGTGATAAGGAAACAACACCATTGTACCGCCTAGGGTTGCCAATAACAAAGGCCTTTGAAAATATTTTGATAAAATTACGAACATCCCTCGCCGCGGGCGTACTACGCGTTAATTTACAAAAACATCAGCCATGTTTTTCTCGTACCATATTTTTTCGCCGTTCTATTAAAAATAAACGTGACGTCAGAGCTAATTTATGTTAAGCGTTTCGCCTAATTTAATTTTCATGTAATTATTTATACGAATCGCTAAAACTGAACGAACTTTTTATGAGAATTGTTTATGTTTTAATTATGTAACATTCGTATGTGATCTTGGTGGACCTTGAACTAAAGATGGTGGAATATGACGTTATAGGCATCTCATTAGAGGACAAGGCCTTCTTTATCTTACATAACATATTGAATCCGTCTTTATTTTCTAAAATAGTTGTATTTAATAAATAATTCACGGTTATGTTCGCATTCTTCTTGGTTACAAATGTGAGGCGGATTCGTGGTACTACAATTAATCATCGGGATGATTAATTCAGCGAGTGCAACAGCCCTGGGGCTGGCTCGGGAGAAGTAATGCCGGTCTAGCTACGACAATACCCGCCATGGGAAACGATTACAATGTTTTTGCACAATACCTACTCTTAATAATTGAGATTTCTTCACGATCATACAAGCCAAAGTAACCTGAAACACAACCTAATGAGGTCCATTATACTTCTACACCAGAGAACGGATTCAGATTTCACCGTGCGAACAAGAATAATTGTTTTAAAACTTGGTTTTGTAATAATCTGATTAAGTACAACTAAAATATACTGCTAAGTCTGCTTTATCCAACTCATTTGCATACTTTTATTTGCAAAAAGTAAAAACCCACATTGACTGATTCTGTTATGATTTTGCTAAGAATTTACGTTTAGAATTATTTCTTTGTGTGATTTTAGTGAATCTGTGTCTTTCAGAGGCTATGTTAATTAAGTTATTCGTTTGTTTGGTAGATGTGCATGAAATACGTAACGTGTCTTCGTACACGACACGAGGGATCTTTGTTACAGAATAGAAATACTCTATTGATAAAAATCATAAAAGATCTCAATACTATACAGTACCTAGTCGAGCTATTCAATTCTTCCCCTAATATATCTACTATGATGATTTACACAAAAGCTAGCAACAGAAGATGATTGTTAAGAGGTTCCGAGACGTGCATTCTTGTAACAAACAGGCAAACAGCTGGAGTTGGTCCAACCGGCCTGTTATGAAAGGTAGCACAAATAGCCCCGACAGCCGACAAATATCATTCACATGCATTTTACTCGTTTATATTTTTAGTCATGCCACCTGCATTACTCAGTTCTCGAAATAAAATTAAGATAGCGATGGTTTTGTAGTCTCTGAAGTTTGTTCGTCTTGCTGGACCTCTACAATCTGTGCTGGGTTTTATTTTTCTTTCTATGTTACCTACGAACTATTGGGTTCTTAATTCCGTGGTAGGTTTTTCTTTTTTAAAGTTATGGGATACTGAAAAATCGAGGTGTTGGTTGACACAAGTTTGCTCAGAATTGCCAAATGCTAATTTAATTTGTTTGAAATTAGTCATTAATTAATAGAATGGCGTATCTATGAGTCATGTACAGGTATGTGTAACGGTGTTAATCACATAAATAATAATAAATTGATCGTAAACTTTAAATCCGTTCGAGCAATAAAATAATTAAGAATTTCATCAATGCTACCAATATAAACAATAAAAACGTGGGAAATTCAGTATTAGTTCCACCTCCTGCGAATTTTTAATTTTTCGTACATAAAACTGTAAAAATAACATCACGCGATTGTTGAGCTCAATCACCTCTGTTGTTGGTCGTCGTGAAGCACGTGTTTTTATTAAAATATTGTTTTTGCCTAATTTTATTGCCATTTTACGGTAGGGTACGCTGCCACACCACCGCGTACGTGTAGGTATTGTGTTGCCATGTAATCTTACACAAATCGCTGTCTGAATATTTATTTTATTATTATACCTGTTATTATTTTTTGCGGAAAACATACAATTTACTGTTGATTGTCACTATGTCATGTTCAAGCTATTAGTCATGTGAAAAACAATAAGTACAATAACTAGTACAGTACAATAGTACTATTCATATCAACTGATGATTAACTTATCTACGTATAGATTATTTTAATACTAATGAACTCGTCATTGGAATGTAAGACAAGAGATAAGTTATTAACTGTTAATGAGTATGGGTACCTACTTCAGTTCCGTTATTCATTTACTGTGGCCTCAGAAATGATACATTGATAGAGTTTAGTTGGGTTTAAAGGGAACACCCGAACAACGGCTTCGAAAGACCTTTCATCATTTTAGAACTCGCAAATACGTGACATTCTTGTGGTGATGTTGGCAGTCCTGTTGGCGGGCGCGTTCGGTTCAATGTTTATTTTTTATTATTATTCAGCGCGCGTCGCGGCCCGGCCACCACGTGGTGGCCAACGTGGCGTGCTAAATAAAGACGCGTAGACGCGTATTGTCGCGTATCGCCATCACGGTTACGTCATACCCTGTCTATAACATTAGACTACTTTCGTCAAACAGGATGAGGTTACTTACATCCAGCCACAATTTAGTAGTCTGGCATAAAAGTAACACACCACAATTTATAAACCCACGTTCCAAGAAATAAAACCGGTTATGTACAGTTTTCTTAAAACGTGAATGTATGGGCGATGGCATGGCCACGTCGTGCAGGAAACTCTCTCGCTTATTGCAATCTAAAAATGTGGTTTCATAAAACCATGTGAGAAATTGATAGGTCAGTATCATGCCGCGTGGTATTGCGAGCAGCACAAGGAAAATCCTTATCATTTGCTCATGAAGATAAAAATAGTTCAAGTTCAGTTTCAATCACATTTGATACGTTGTTATACATTGTTGCAAAACTTGATAAACAAGAAAGAACCTACTATTTAAGTATCACCGATTTATCTATTGCGACAATTTATTCAGAAGGAAGAGTTGAACACCTTGTATAAGCTAAGTGTCAAAACTCCGGCTTACATTATTTTACCCCCCTTATAAAAAGATAATACCAAAGGACAATGGGCGATTCCGGTCCAAATGTCCACCACGAACGAGACCTATATGGCCAGATAGCCCGTTAAATATAGAACATTTTTTGTTATGAAAGTAAAAAAATATATAATGCCAGAAAAAAGTTATAGCAAAATCAAATAAAACATTTTATAGATTTTTTCAATTTCATTTTTTCAATTACTTTTCGTGATATTCGATTTTCGCACTTTCTGTAACTTCTGATAAAATAGAATTGTTCATTATTAAAGAGAAGACACCACCAGTTACATCGAACTGTCTTAGATCCAGGCACCGCTGAGTATATTCAAGCACTTCTGGCGCCTCAATTGGTTAGTGATTCGTACATCCATCGGGTAAAAAAATATGGGCTGTTTATATGCAAATGTGTCTTACTCATCTTAGTTTTAGATAAAGTGCGGAAATGGAAGTGGAATAAAATAAAAAATAATAATGATAACATACAAAAACTACCGAAAATTAAGAATACATTTTTGGCTATAACTTTTTTTTGGCATTGTTTTTTTTTTACTTTCTTAGTAAAAGTTACTCTAAATTAAGTGGAGTATTTAATTATATAGGTCTCGTTCGTGGTGGACATTTGGACCAAACTTCATACATTCTTGCCCAATCTCCTTTAAACAATATCAAAAAATATAAGCAAGTATGAATCTGAAGTGAACTTATTTGTGTAACGTCGCGACCCTGCCACGGCTACAGTTAGCCCCCCTCCCCCCGCGCTCAACCTTGGCCTTGTCGCGGCGCGGCATGCGATCGGCCACAGATTACTAACAATACCTACGCATTTATTTTCACAACCCGCCACATTTATTACGAGATCGTTTATTAAGTTCAGTGAAAGTTTACTGGCATTCATCGATGCAGTCTGTTCAAAAGTTTATTTAGGTAACTTTTCAATAACAGCTTTGTTGCGATTGCTGTTAGTCTAGGTTGTTTATTTTTAGATTATAAAAATACTTTTTATATTTTTCTATCTCAAGTAGAACACAAGAAGTAGGATTTACTTTTTTTTGTTGACCAGGCTGTATACGACCAAAGATCCGTGCTCGGTTACGTTTAAAAATAAAATGACTGCCAAATTGGTAATGTCAAATTCGGAATGGAGATTTTTCCAAAGAATAAAGTAATGTTAAAACGAATATGTATTCAGGTATTACTGATAGTGAACTGTTATGTAATGATTCCAATTTTAATGGAAGCGAGTATTGGTAGGTACTGATTACTGAAATGGTGAAACTGCGTCTGATTTTTTGTCCTGTGTAATGGCTGGCGGCTAACTACGAAATAATTCAGCCTACCATATTTTGTATGTGAGTATAGTTTTACGTAAGAGTATAAAAACTTGCACAATAATGATCTCCAAATTCATGCCTGGCTTTGAAAGGCGATACAGTCTGAATTGGCGTTACGCCTGCCATCTGTTCTGCTGCACGCTAAACAACTTTGGATTGAGGTCATTGACGGTTGACATTTAAAGGTATCCCAACATGGAGGTATTATTACCACGCCAAAGAAGACACGCGAAAAACGGGACAATAAGATTTTTATGCAGGAAGCATTCTAACTAAATTAACATTAAATCAACTAGGGTATACTCATCCATGATGTACACCGGTAAACAATGTCGCGTTGTACCATCACCAAGGACCAAGGAGTCCCATACACAAAGGCTATTAAGTTCCAAGTTTCCATCCATGTAATATGCCGTGTGTATCATTCATTAGTTAAGCAATTTCCTAGTCTATAATCGACCCAACAGACACTTTCATCCATCGATTAGTAGTCCAGCACGTTTTACACGTTGCACCCCTTACTTCGACTATTTAAATGCTTTAGAACCCTCCCATCCGCTTGCCCACCCCACGAACAATGGGAAACCACCATCTGTTACTTTAACCGCCTATTTGCGTCGTTATTATTATTCTGGCCATAAGAAAGTTTTCTTACAGGTTATTTGGTCTAACACGCCGAATTATACAAGTCCAATTTTCGGTAGGATACGTAGTTTTGACGGGAAATCTAAAATTGCGTATAACAACAAAATATTAAAGTTGTAGTTTCTGAATCCAGTGCAGTAACCAGTGGTTTCTATATGGCTGAGTTTACGCGTTTACTGCAGTCCTATTGAAGGTAGGGCATCGTCCAAATACATCCGTCCGTTTTGCCCTTGGTTCCGATCCAAATTGTTCTTCAAATTTAGAAAACAAGTCCATCAATATCAATTTCTGCAAATCATAAATGGAATGCTTTGACCGTTCCTAACTGGTCTGCTGGCTACATTTACTCGAAGGCCAAATCAGGGCATCGAATTGAACAACAAGTTGGAAACTAAACCGAACTTACTACAGAACTCGTGGTCTTCAATAGAGAAGCCTTATAAAACTAGTTCGCATCTAATCACGAGTTTGATTTAACACACAATAAATGTGTGACGTACTTCCGAAACAATTTCTTACGTATGTGTTTGAACTTTCTTCACAATTTCCTTGTAACCAGGATACTTGACTGAAGTCTTTAAAGATCTTAACTTCTGTTAAGGCTCATTTTCATAGATTTGGGATGGGGAAAATTTGTGTTCACGAATGCCATAGGGCATCCCATGTGGTAACCATATTCACTGGTCGATGCTCCCTCATCAAGATTGTCTTATAGTTCGGCCATTCAGAGAATGCGTTCCTGACACGTCGCGATTGAACTGACGACGTAACTTTGCAATGGCGTTGCAGTTACGATAAAAATATTTTTGCTGGTTGTTTACCGTTTTAACAATTGAGGAGCATTAAAACAACATTATTATATCAATAATCAATGAATGTTATAATTTTGTGCCAAACTGAGTGTCAAATAACTTGGTAAACAATATTTTTCTAAATCTATACTGCGCTATTACAAGGTTATGTCAGCGGTTTATATTTTGTAGTGCTGTGCTAAAAATAACAGGCAAGTATCGTAATCTGTTCTTATACAGTTATAATATAAAATAATACGTTTTGATTTTCTTTTTAAGAATTGGAAAATAATGGACTATAAGACTTAATTATAACGTTTATGAAATATAAAAATAAAACTATGACCAAACCGCATTTTTATACTTAGATTAAAAATGGTAACCCCAAATGGCGTTATGGGCCGCCATTTTGTGACGCTAAAACAGTCGTCCGTTGTCGTTTCGTGCGCATAGACCACGTTTTTCAAGTGTTTTCGATCTGTTTTTATTCGATTACCCGGCTTTTGTTAGACCGAGATATCAGGATTGATTCTGTTATTGATAATAATATAATTATACATGTAGGCGAAGATGATGATGAAGACACCACCTCCTCAAGCAAATCGGAGTCTGATTAATATTCTGTTCGCACATTCAATTCAATGTACTTGTAACAAAGAATAAATAAAACAATTTTATTATATGAATATTACCTTTTTTTGGTTTCCACTTAAATAACTAAAATATAAAACAAATGATTCCGCCAATTTAAAACGAAAATAATCTTAAAATAATGCGGCGGTTCATTTTGAAGGAACGGTAACGAACTCAGTGTTATGTTGTGCCCATCACTAGTCGTGACTAACTGATAGGTGTCAGGAACGCATTCTCTGAACGGCCGAAGTATAGTTATACACCTTTCTTGCATTTGTTTTGATAGAGAAGGATTGGTAGTCCCCGCACCAAGTCCATTGTTAACGGAATTCCTGCGTGCAATACATACAGGGGCTGAGTTGTCGACCAATGAAATGAGTCTGTTACACAATTCCACCCTAATCTTCGTGGTCTTCTGTTGGTGACTTTGGTTCTAACAAGTGTTGTCTATGTTTCAGGGACAGCAGCTACGTCCGCGGCGGCGGCGCGGTGGGGTCGGTGGGCGGCGTGGGCGCCGTGGGCGCTGGCGCGGCGGGGGCCGGCGAGTACCGCGGCGGGCGCGTGTCGCTGCTCGGCGCGGCCTACCTCCCCCCGCCCGCGCCCACCGCGCATCACCCGCCCCCCGCAGACCCTCCGCCTTTCAAGAAGATCAGACTCTCAGCTGATCGGACGCCGCTGTCACATCATCAGCCGCTTAGGGTTGATACTAGGGTCAGTATCTGCAGATTCCTCTAGATGAAACTTACGAGCGAAGACATAACTCAATGATAAGAAACTGTAAAACCATAAACCCAATTCCCAATTGGTTTGTTCAATTTTAGGTGCAATAAAAGCCACACGTGATAAAGTTGCAAATAAGCCATCAGTGGCATTTTTGTTTAAAGCATCCACCTCAGGATTTACGAGCCATTATCTTAACAAATCTTTTCTGTACTTTCCAGGAGCCGGTGAACCAGTATAGCACAGTAGAAGTACTATCTCCAAATCCCCCTTCGGAACCCACGATGGAGGATCAGAGCTTTAGGACCACCAAGGATGACTTATTACAACAAATATCCAAGGTAAGGTGTGACTGACAGTTATTCTCTCTGGTTTGACCCAACAAAAATCCAAAATTACACTTAAGCCTTCGGAAGTGACTTCAATTCGAAAGGTATTCCATCCTGGGAACTACTGCATAAACTTTTCCAAAGTCAAACTTAGGAATGATGGAAATAAATAATTAGAATTCTAGCAAGAAGGACCCATTTGCAATTTGGTATTACATTTATCAGTTTAATTTACTTACCCCTAGATATTTGAAATATGTACCCATGCTAACCGTACCCTTTCTAACTCCCCAGGTGGACCGGGAGATGGCGTTATCAGAGTCAACGCTATCCAAACTGAAGAAGAAGCAGGAAGAGTTAGAACAGACTGCCTCAAAGCCCGCCAGGGCTGAGGAACCTGAGGAAACCGTGCCTCGGCACCGGAGCCTCGCGCAATGCGTCTACGCAGAAAATAGGAAAAAGGTTCTTACCATAGCAGTTGTATATAGCATAGATACCCATTTCGTCGACAAAGCTAATATTTTGAATTAATACATCGTTAACAACTAACAAGACATTTGTAGGAAGTTTTGCGGATGTTTTTGCTGTTGTTTTGACTTTTTTGAGAGGATAGATTCTGCTCTGCAATTGAAAATAGTTTAGGATAAAGTATTGTGCTTGATAAATAATTGTACAGAGGAAAAATGGTTAGCGTAGGTTGCCTACGGCTGGTGCAAACGGATATTATGTATAAGAAAGAAATGGTTTTCGGCCATTATGATGGCTGAAAAATATACATAAACCTGCTTTTGTGATGGATAAGGAACCATTTTCTCGCTATTCATAATTATCTATTCTGTAAAATATATTGCAACAAAAACTACGCCATGCCTTCGACGATTTTAATAATTTGATGGACCATAATACCTAGTAGTTAGGCACAGTTAGGCCTCCATTATCTCTATTATGGCTAGTAAGATATTTAAAAAGTTAATAGAAACTGCTAAATATTCCGTAAAACCACTAATAAATCTGTTGTAAATAGTTACCTTCATGCCATGCTCCTTCCGGGATGTAAAAACTACAAATAGTGTATCAGTTGAAAGGAATATATCTAGACTTTTAGGCTTTGCGAGGCTACGAAAGCCATGTTACTATATAGTTAGAACCCAGTCACTTGCTCGGTGACTTAAGAATTTGATTAGTGTCTGTATTTTTAGGTAAGACATTAAAATCATTATCCTAAAAATATACAAAAGGATAAGTTAAAAATCAACCTAAATAGTTAAATGCTAGAAGCATTGTATTTTCCCGACAGAAAGTCCTGGTATAATCTGGTTACCTTGACACCATCCATGTGTTTGACTGTGTCTCGTGACACAAAATTTTACTCTTGTGTTAGTTTTAGGCTATACATAGAAAAAACAAAAGTGAAAACGTAGAATCGTCTGATTTTTCTGAACTCCAAATAGTTAAGTTATTATCCTATATCATGTTAGATTTAGATAGTCATGCGCAGGTCCTCCTGTAGCAAATTGTAAGCAACTGTTCTCAACTAGGAGTAGAGTAAAAGAAAATACATGATTTGATAATACTTACATGTAGGTAAAAGTTATCTGTTTAATAGATTCAACACTATATGTAATGTGTATGTGACGTTGAATCCCGCGGTGCCAATCGTCTGATACATTGTTGTTTTTTTTCCTTCCCAGATCAGCATGGATAATAAGCGGCAAATGGTATTTATAATTTGTTTTTATAAACTATTATAAGTACTGAGACATTTTATTTCTAGTAGACATTTCATTTTCGTAGATAAAGTTACAAAATTAGTATTTTGTATCGTAAGTTATATCTGTGTTAGAGTTGTGTATTGTTATTATGAAATAGCATGCTGGTATATAGTTCTATGTAGGTATATGTGTATCTATGTCTAGCGTTAGATCTTATGAACGAATATTTAGCATATCGACTGCAAGCAAGCAATACCTCCTATCTGACATTTTTGTTTCAAAAAACCAAAAAACTTGTATCTACCATAAACTACCTTTAGATTCAAAATAAAAACAAAAAACTTTATTAATCAATACTATGCTTAGAAAAAGAAAACTTGGATTTTCAGTACCTATCTCATTATACCTTCCTCGGAATAAGGATTTTATTAAGTTTTATTGTTCCCCTTTAAAATCCACCCGGAGTCAGATAGGAGGTATTGCTTGCTTGCAGTCGATATATTTATGTATTTTGAAGAAGAAATGTCTGTGAACCTCTTTTTTCTGTCTTATTACTCATACTGTGAACGTGATCTTGTAAAAAACATGCTGCATGTTTATTTGGTGTTTATTTAGTTTTAGAAACCTTTTACGCTCGATTTACTTATAACTTTGTGTCTACTTAATACACTAATATAATTATGTAGCTGTAGTTTTGGCAAATTAGTTAGCGCGGGTTGCACCATTCTACTATAACAATAACCAACCGTCAAATCGCTGCCTATTGCACAAATCGGCGATTTGATAGCTGGATATGGTTCGGTTATCGTTATAGTTAAATGGTTTAACCAATGGTTACAGTAAACTTTACTATATTATTTTAGCTGTAGAAGAATTCTGAAAGCTTCACGGTTGCAGTGGTTTCATGAAAAAGGTTCACAAATATTTCTCCATTGTTATGTTATTGTTTCTTTATGTATTTTGTTGTAGGTATGTGTTTTACTATCTAGTTCACACTAGGAATGAAAGGATTGAGTAATTGCAGATCATATTTGCTAACATTGTACATGTATGGAACCACAATGTGCTTGCTCAGCAGAGATAAAGATAACTATTTAAGAAGAATTTACTAAGCAAGGTTTTCTGTTTAGTAATTTGACCCAACTGTTAAATGGGGGTTATGCCTGTCCACAAGCAGCCTTAATTACGGCGGAATTCCATAACCTATCTATCCAGTTGATTTTTTTACTAGAGGTACTTAGGCGGTTGACATAACTTGCATGAGTCTAATGTCAAAATTCCATCCTTAGTAAGCACATCATCGCATAGATATGTTATTAAAATCCACAACAAGCCCATACACGTTATAAAACCCCCTCCTTTTTAATTATTTTATCGTATCATGGACAGTGAAGTGGTCAGATATATCCAACATATCCTGCAATCTCAACCCTATCATTCCTTACCCCATACAACGCTCAGTCTAGTAATATCTTCCGTGTACCAGCAGGCATCATCAGCCCACGCAGTGCTCTCACACCTGGGTCCGCCCGTCCTCTACCCGTTGTACAACCAGCCCCAGGACACAGAGGTCTACCACGAGAATATTAGGAAACATAGGACCTTTAGGAAGAGGTTGGCGGAACATATTAGGAAGCTCAAACTTGAGGCTGAGAAGGTATGTGCTTACAATTAATACGTATTTTTCGTATACCTCAGTTAAATAAATAAAGATTTGCATCCTCCGTTGCAAGATCCTCCGTTTCGTATGTCATTATTGCCTGTTTTGTTTGTATAAGCGCCGAAAAATTGAATACTTATATATTCCAAAGGAACTGTCAGTTCGGTTGCAGTAACGCTTCGGATCCTAGTCAAGCCAAGGCGATGTGATATAAAAATAATAACTTTTGAAAAATATTATTAAGAGCTTTATAACTAGCAAATGGAAATCATTATTTACTGTAGGTATGTGTTTCTAAAATATATCTATGTGTTGTTGACAGCGGGAAGACGCATTAGCAGAAGCATACAGCAGAAGAGCAGCAGAATGGTTAAGAAGAGTCGAGAGGATAGAACAGGGACAGAAGAGGAAAGCTAAGGACGCCAGAAATAGAGAATTCTTTGAGAAGGTAAGAGAACAATGGGTAACATGTTTAAGTAAATGCATTATCTTGACAGAGAAATAGATATCAGTAGAACGCTCTAGAAAACACAAAAATGATCAGAGATTTGTCGTTTAAGACGTCTCAGAAACATTGACTTTCGAAGAAATAATTAGCCACCACTCTGGTGCGTGTTTTTTAAACTATTATTTTAGTACCTATCTAGACCCTTCATACCTCATGCCAAATCATCCACATAACAAACTAAATCCAACCTCCCTCCCCAGGTGTTCCCTGAACTAAGAAAGCAGCGCGAAGAACGAGAACGGTTCAACCGATTAGGCGCCCGAGTGAAGTCTGAAGCCGAGCTTGAGGAGATCGCGGACGGATTGCACGAACAGGAGCATGAAGACAAGAAGATGAGGTCCTTGACTGTGGTGCCGCCGCTGCTGAGGGACCCTAGTGATACCACGCCCGTTTATATTGATACTAATCGTTAGTATTGACTGTACTTATTTTTATTTATATAGAGCTAATGTCTAACTTCTGTGGTTCATCATAAATCGATGGATAGATAGTTTTCAGAAATGCTCCGTTAGTGACTTTAACTCACACAAAGTAGGACTACTTCTCAAAAAAAAAAAAAATGGCCATATTTACAATAACAATAAAAAATATGGTAGTACAGCTTTCCTTATATTCTACCTGCAAATTCGTAGTATCGCCGTATATTTACTTCGATAACGTAACAGAGAGACATAGGTATGACCTAAGTAATATCATTATGTAGTTAAATGTGACTAGCATAGCATACAACATAGCAATTCCATAATATAGGCAAAGTTTATTTCTAATAGATTTAAAAAAGACACTAAGGCAATGTCATAGTTTATCCCTCAATTGACATTTCTCAGGCAGATCTTAAGTCAAGAATTGATGTTGTAAATATTTAAGTAAATAACTGACTTTTATTAACATTCATACAGCCCTATCTGCAGATCTCATAGAACTAACCTTTTCCTTCTCCCACAGGACGGTGCATGGACATGGAGTCGGAACACAAAGAGCTGCAACTCCGCAACGTGTGGTCTCAGGCTGAACGGGAGCTCTTCCGTGAGAAGTACCTCCAGCACCCCAAGAACTTCGGACAGATCGCATCCTTCCTGCCGAGGAAGAGTGTGCGGGACTGTGTGAGGTGAGTTTAAAGCCTGTTGAGGGATGCCGTATGCGAAGGGTTTGGTCCCTAGAGTAATGGTAGGAACCACAGCTGTGGTGCATAAACTCCAAAAGGAAAAATACGAGTCAGGTCACTATGGTTGCCTCGGGACTACAGTACATAAAAGGCCTACGACGGAACACGACGGTTTTTAGACAGTAAAAGTCTGACACTCCTTCACCGCTGCTAACCCGCAGCGGGAGGGGTCATTTGATGATTTTTGACGTCGTTAAAAAATAAGGTCACTCGTTGCAAGATTTTAGCACTAGACAGAGTGTTTTCTAATTCATAATCAAAGTATTCCTGATTGTTATTTAATGGAATAGTAATAAAAAGAAAACTCAGCACAGAAAGATCTGTATAGAACGCAATCTCCTCAATTGTCTAATGCCAGGGCTTACGGATGGTGGTTTTTTGAACCGGTCATAGGTTGATCTACCAGAATCATGAAATTTCAATTGGTTTGCGAGATTCAGTTAATTAACCTTCGCAGATGCCAAGCTTACTTACAATCACCCCCACGACTTATCCCAAGGTCTTAATTACTTATTATTAAACCTTCTCTTCTCTGCACAGATTCTACTACCTATCAAAAAAAGCGGAGAACTACAAGCAGCTGCTGAGGAAGCCGCGACAGAGGCGGTCGGCTCGGAACCCGCCGCGAGCGCAGCCCGAGCCCGAGCTGCCGGCTGGAGTCACCACCAGGCTGCAGCGGAGCCAAGGTTAGTATGCAAAGCCTCTGATCTTAGACGTTAAGTGACTAAATTTGCAGTAGTCCACATCTGTCTAACTGGTCTAGTAGACGCCTACCTACTGACTACTGAAGGTCTCGAGTTCGATTGCAATTGCAAGGTATACTTTCTCAAAAGTAATCAGCCAGCAGCACAGGGCACAGGACACAGGTGCACTCCTTATTCCGTCACTCTCATAGCCCTATTGGTAATGTCCTGTGCAGCTGGTTGATCTTTTTAGAGAAAAAAGACTCCTTGGCTGACCATCTGGACGCCATTATTACTGGCAATCCAGTGTAAACAAAAAGAAACAGTATTCTAGTCTGGAAAATTGGGATGTACATTTAACTCGTTATTAATAAACAGGGATTAAAGTTGTACCATGGACTTAGACACCACTGACTGTGTTTCGGATGGCACGTTAAACTGTGTGTCCCGGCTATCATTGAACATCCTTGGCAGTCGTTACGGGTAGTCAGAAGCCAGTAAGTCTGACACCAGTCTAACCAAGGGGTATCAGGTTGCCCGGGTAACTGGGTTGAGGAGGTCAGATAGGCAGTCGCTTCTTGTAAAGCACTGGTACTCAGCTGAATCCGGTTAGACTGGAAGCCGACTCCAATATGATTGGGAAAAAGGCTCGGAGGATGATGGAAAGTTGTACCATGGAAAAAGAAAGGAATAATAAAACATTTTCATCGGCTTAGACTTGCATTAACTTAACCCCCTATTTATTAGAAAGGGGGCTAAGGTTTTAAGCTTATACTAATACAACTATTATCCTCAGGTACGACAGCGCGAGGGACGGAGAACAAAGAGCCGAACATGGATGAAAGCATGCCACAGGTCACTGACCCCGTCACCTGCATACCTATACCTACCGCAGCGCCCGCGCAGCCACCTAGGTCAGTACATAATACTTTACTAATTATTTTATTTATTTTCCTTGAATGAAACGAAAATAGCACATAGTTTTACATTTGTAAGACACCAAAAGTAAAAAGACGCTCATCACACAGTGAAAACACAAATGAACCACTTGACGGTTAGGAGAGTCAAAAATAGTTGCTCATCCTACGGTAAAAAAACATATGAAGGATTCATCGGTTGGAAAGGACAAAAAATTGTTGACATAAAATTATGCATGCCATCTAGCATTCTTGATTGATAAAATAACTGTCAGATTCATCTAGCTATGTATAAACTCTATGCTCAGTGGTTAAGAGAACATAAAGGAGTGATACAGCAGCTTAAATAGTTTAGGTATATTTTCTAAATGCATTCATTATAATAAATTAATCATAGTTTAAAGTAAAACCCGAAATGGAAGCTACAGTTGTGTGATAGCATGTCTAGATAAATCGGAGGGCAGGAGGGCAGACAGTGGCAGACATTGAAAACGTTGTCTGCGCAACACAGTCGTTAGTTGTTAATACCCCACGTTAGGGGTAGATGGCGTTACTTGTATCAGTCAGTTCGGGAAACTGAAATATAAGGGTGCGTTTAGAGTTTAGACCTAAGGAACATTGAATTTGAACTGAAGTTAAGATAGTAGCATTATTTAAAAGTATATTAGTATTATTTTCCTTCCAAATTATATGTAAACAGACACAGAGCATTATTTTAATGTTTTTTATAATAGAATTGGCCAGGTGGGGATCGAGAGGATATTCGCTACCCTTTCGTTTTAACACACCTCGGGAATAGTACAGAACAGAACTCAAGTCAAGTTTAGACTATGCTTTCCTCTGGAAATGGCTGAATGATATCCAGCTACAGTCTCCCAGGTTTAGACGGATATTTTGAACTTTCAGTCATGCCATTATCTTCTAAGCAACTGCTAAACTAAACACTGCAAGCACTAAACTTAGTGTATTTTCTTCAAAGTATGTGACCGTCATAGAATAACTAAATACAACAATTTAGGAGTGGATTGATGAGTCGGCGACAACCCATAAATATTATCAGTAAATTCAGGCAATGTTTTGTAATACATGTTATTCTAATATCAACAACACAATACATGTTATACCCAACAACACATAATAGCCATAATATAAGTAAACATGAGTGTACCGTAACATTATTATAACTTTATTTAACCGCCGCTTCCTGGAACGCATTAGCACTAAATCTACAGCAAATATCACGGACGATAGGCCAACAAGTGCTATTTGATCTAATTCCCTTTGAAATTCAACATTTCCACGAATTCATCCGATTATATTATTTATACTAAATTAGCATTATTTACTTTGCTAAATTAAATTGAATTAATTAGCTTTCATTTATCATTTGAACTACCGATATTTCATAACGAACTAACAGTCTATTAAAAGTACACTCGCTGGCAAAAAACCGCACCCACAGCGAGGCATGATAATTTTTCTCTCAATATCTATAGAGATTCCGTAGGATTCCGTGGAGTCGGGTCGGGCTTTTTAATTACACCGTGTCAACATTGCGCGGCTCCCGCTCAATGAATTATTCACCGATAGCTCGGGAGAGACGGCCGAGTTTTTTCTCCGCTTCTTGACTGGTTTTTTTCCGTGTTTGTAGTTCGCGGATATAATGTGCTCTTGAGTCAATGAGGAGCGTCGCGGTCCATTGTCTTGAGGAGTGCTTTATAAAGACACTGTTATATGGCTGAGCTGCGTTCTGAGTTAATCTCTGTAGGACTTGAGCAAACTTTGAATGAGTCTTGATCTTGAAGTAAAGAGTGCTTGCGTTACATGTCCTCGTTGTAATCAAGGATTTAGTTAGAATTTGAGTTATCTGGATAAACCTGATACAAAATGTCGTTTATTAATTTGTTAAAAAGATTGGATGTTGAAATTCTTAAAAACAATTTTTTTTATGAATTAAAAAATCGAATGCTCGCTCTAGACTTCGATTTTGATTTATTTGCAAATTGTAATCTTGTTAAAATATTTTCTAGGAAATCTATGAAAATTCTGAGTAGCCACGTATATGGGTATCATGAATAATGAATAACTTATTCATATAATTTTCTACGGTAACATCAGAAATTCCATTTCATTGTGTTACTTAATTCCCAAATCTAATTTTCATAAAACGATTCAAAAATTCGTTCCAAAAAGACGTATTGTTTAAGCGAAGGTTTGCTTACTGCCCTCCGCTCCGCTCTGAGGACAGGGCCGGAATAAAAACATTTTTTTTTTTAATAAAAATGCCAAAAATATTGCTTTTTATTCATATTTTAACATCCTTGATATTTTATTGCCTTTTAATATTAACTATTTATAGTTCAGATACAAAAGCGTTTTCTTAAGCTAGTCCAAGAACTGCTTGAAGCTCTTAATCCGATTAACAAGAGTCGAACAACTTAGAATCGTTACTTAAATTCCTTCATCAATAAGTCATAGTTTGTCAGAAAACAGGAGCAGTTGAGTCCGTCCCTGCGGACGTATGTTTGCACTAACCACTCACTTTTATGAGCTTCAGACAATGAGAATAAGTCAATTTTTCATCGACCAGATTAATCGTTTAAAATTCATGTATTTTTATTTCAATGGTTCCTAAGAAATTGTGGAGAGATTTATTTTATTGGATCAGGAAACTTGGTGCGGGGACTTGTTAGTTTTAAAGTGACTTCTTTAGTAGTTTGCTGGGTAATCGTGTCTTTTTTTTAACTTTTTATATTCCCTTCAGCAATGAAGCAATGAGTACTTTGGAAAATAAATCTAAACAGTCTCAATTGCTTAATTAGTAAAAGGCTGATTTTGTAATGTAAATGTATATTCTCATTCACACCTGACATGAGACATCAGAACTTGGTAGTTACCTATTTGTGTGTGTTTGGAAATTTTTCAAAAGCTAGTCTAGTTACCTCAAAGTACTCATTTCTTATCGATACGGAGGGGATAATTAAGTAATAGGAAATTATAAATAAGAAAAAAGTAGAACCTGTTTTACATTAGAAGGAAACTTCGATTTATTTATATTCCTCCTTTCAATCTGATACGATATTACCATGAACGCGGAGAGGGTTTTCGAAGAAGTAATAAAAGAGAAATATGTATGAAATAATAATGGTCGTGTGTTGTGCGTGTGTTGACAATCACTCCGGTGATTATTTGCACAAGAGTCCCGCGGGATTCACGCCGGGACTCAATCAGCATACGGGACGCAACTCGATTATCGATGAACTGTTTAAAGATGTTATTGGTTGTTCAATTATGATTATTTTTTCGTATTAATTTTTTAAGTGCGATAATTGTATTGCTAATTTGTAGGCATTTTTTTAATGAAAATAGGTTAGAAAAATTATAAACCGATAATCTCTCCGAATTTTCATAAACTTAGTAAAAACTTAATCTTCACTTATTTACATATTTTGTTATCGACAACTATAAAAAGCTTCCTCATTTAAAATTCTATCGATAATACCGTAACTAGTGATCTAATTCCCGTTATCGAAGAGCATGAGTACATCACTACCGCCACGGTTTCTCCCGACACGGTTTGTTTAGATTTTTACGCAAACACAGGGCCGACCCATCTTTCTAATTGCCTTAATTAAAAGCATCTACCAATCGAGAAAGCTAAATACGAGGGAAGAGGGGTGCGGCAAAAAACTGTCTGTTTCGGCAATCGTTTGATTTCATGTTTGCTTATTGATATGATGGGTGCTGCGGTTTATTTTCAGAAATCGGGGTCCATTCCTTTGCGGTATATTCACGAATTGTTTATTCATTATTCCCAAATGCTGACTTTGCAAAAAATTCAGCGGTTTTAATAAACTGTACAAATGTTTCCAGTCGATAAAACTGTCGAATCGGTGCTGGACATAAATGTTAACCGAAATAAATCATTCAAATGTTGACTATTGGATTTATGGGATGCTTTGCATGCAGTGTAGCGCAAAACATGCATCATAAAACCTTAAACAAACATGAAATAAAAAAGGATACCTATACATATGAAAATTGGTCGCGAATTCGCAGAAAGGGATGAGATTAATTTGATTGTCAGGTTTACCCGGCGAACTGTTTGTGCAGAGGGGTGCACGCCCGCGGATAATTACCACCCTAGCCGGTATTAATTGGCCAAATTTTAATGATGTTCAAATACCGACGAACCGTGTTAGTTAGTGTTGAAACGCTCCTGTTTTTCGCGGCTACAGATTTTTTTTTGTTTATGTTTCAAATTTTTTTGCTGAAATATCGTGTTTTCTACTGGACAGTTTTTGAACGGCTCGGTTTATTTTATACAGGCATATATGTACTGCAAATATTAGATTTCGTAGTAAGAGTTATCTATTTGATTATCACAATTCGCTGACGTTATGTCGCCCTGATTTCCTTACATCTATTACGAATGCGAAGAAAATCACAGAATTTCCAGAGATTTCCCTTGAACACCTGAATAGTGCTTAAAAAGTTGTTATTATTTTTCTGCTTCTTGTAGAGTCTCTCTAGAGGTATCTAGGAATAAGTATATTACTCAGTTCACTATCCCCAAATAAGCCACAGATAATCGAAACATTAATTCGATTCCAATCCCAATCGAAACTAACCGATTAATTGAATTCTTCATCCCGAACATGGGGCGGTCACCAGCCCTCCCCAGCGCCGCGGGGTAACCGCTGGTAATTAAAAGAGAGGCTGAATTCAGCTAATTATGTTTGCTATAACTCCCCGATGCGCCGACCGTTGTGTTTTGGTTTTATAATTAGCTCCCAGCTTATAATTATAATTAATACCGCGGAATTCGGAGTTATAGTTTCATGATTGATAGAGTAAAGGTAAATATTTCCTTTAATTGTGGTCTCGCGGGTCTGGTAATTATTATGCATGATTATGACCACGCGTGCTGCGTGGCATAATGAGATGATCTCATTAAAATCGCAATATGTAACGTGATAATCTTACTCGTTGCAGGGTAAAGCTATGATAATTTCACATTTTTGTACAAACATCTCCTTAGCCTTTTCCCAACTATGTTGGGGTCGGCGTCCAGACTAACCGGATGCGGCTGAGTACCAGTGTCTTACAAGGATCGACTGCCTAACTGACCTCCTCAACCCAGTTACCCGGGCAACCCAATACCCCTTGGTTACAGTGGTGTCAGACTTACTGACTTCTGACTACCCGTACATCCAGACATACAGTTACCTATTTTATCATCGACCACTCTTGAACTTTAAATTTATTGTTACATTATTCTCTTTGTCACCAGGTCGGAGTCAACACGAACGCCTCCTCTACCCCCGTCGCCACCACCAGCTTCTTCAGCTCCGCCCGCGCCGGTCACGTCAACAGCCACGCCGATGTCGGTGGCGGGAAGCCCGGCAGCGGCGCCCACGCCACCGGCTGTTGACGTGCCGTTACCGCCCGTCACGTCCGCCGATGTTACGCTTACTATTACGCCTGTTTCGGTAAGTTTCTTGTGTATTTCTTACGCATGTTGTTGATATTTTGGGATATCTATTTAGTTTGCAAGTTGAAGAATCGGCCACCAATTGGTTTGACATAAAGCAAAGAGTAGCTTTTTATATGGTTTCTCAATTAATCAGCTCGGCACCCTTTTTGGACGCTAATGTGCATAAAAAGAATTGAAGTGAGCAGGTCTATGATGTGTTAAAGGTCAAATATGTAATGATGAAAGAGGATTAAGGCAACGGTGTTTTTTGTAGTTTTGGCGTAATTTGTTCCATGAATACGTACTGACTTTCAGAGTAACCTTTCTTAGAGATGTTCCCACATTAAAATGATGATGAGACAGATATCAAAACCTAACTATCCCATCACTCACACAGACGCCAATAACAACGACGACAGCAACAAGCGTAGCACCGACATCGTCACCAGTGACGTGCATAACATCGACGGCAGCGGTAGCCGCAGCGACGCTCACTGCGCCGGCCATGTCGACCGGCAGCAATAGCAACAGCAACGGCAGCAACAGTATCGGTAGTGGCAGTAACAGTAATGGCAGTGCCAGTGGAAGTGCCCCGCCTACGCCGCAGCCGGCACAGCCACCTACGCCGACGCAGCCGCCGCCTACACCTGAGACCGGTGAGTCCCAAGTCCCAAGACTTTTGATTTTGCTAGGTTTTTTTTAGGTTCATGTGTTCTTGAAGAGATAACCTAATTTTGGGAATATTTTGATGGTATTTGGAAAGGTTAGATATTTGCAGAATTTAGCTATTGCAATAATTGTAATATCAAGGAGTTACCTATGTTGTCTTTATTGAATCCTTACTGCTTTTAAATCGATCGATTCCGTATTCGTTTGCCAAGCACTGGAGTTAAAGTCAGAGGAAAATAATGCTTTTCGGTGTTTGGAATAACTTCCAGATTACACTAGATACGAAGTCTGTTCAAATTTAATTGGATTTTTATACAAAAGCACATAGAACTTTGCTGAATAGACAATAGAGTATTTTTTAAACATATTATCTGATAAAGTAAATATTTTAACTAAAATCTGTAAATAGGTACTGTGATCAAATTAATTTATTTAATTAAAGTCTATCAATAGGTATGTTATTTATATCATACATGATGATGAAAGACATAAAAGTTATATCGCAGAAATTAATTTTGCTGTCTTAGTTTGACATGCGTAATTCCAAACTTTTCTTTAGAAAACTTTAGTCCGTTCGGGGAATTTAAATGAAACAAGACGTACCTTTAAATATTTATTATAACAATAGTACATTTAAACCGAAACACGTTATAACCAACACGGTAAGCTCGTTTGAGATCACTCCATAATACTGATATGTACGGATTCACTACGCCTTGCTGTTCACTTGGCGGTGGAAGTCGACGGCTCAGGCTCGGGCTCACGACCTTCGCGGCCTTCGCGGCCTTCACGACCCTCCATGCTGGTCTCCTCAGCATGGCAACGCTTGCGATGCTTGTGCACGAAGTAGTACGAAGGGAACTTAGAGCCGCACGTCTTGCAAGGGTAGTAGTGCAGTGTGGTGCGTGTCTGCGACTTGCGGTGCCGGCATGGCCAGCTGCGTTCCGGAGAGTTCTCCCGCCAGGCCACGTTCAGCACGCGGCTGAACTGCACCGGACCATCACACGACGCTATGTCCAGAACAGTGTTGCTTTGACGCTTAGGCGGCTCAGGAGCCTCGATGCGCTCCACGTCCAACTCGCTGGAAGTAGTCGAAGAAGGCGACGGTGGTGGTGGAGAGGCCGGTGGGGATGGGGCTCGGGCCCGGCGCGGCACGGGCCTGTGGGCGCCCGGCGGCGGCGCGGGCCTGGCGACGCAGGGACTAGGCCCGAGCCACGCGCGGTACAGAGACAACATGCTCGCTCGCGGCCGCTCGACGACTGCGAGCCGCCGACACGAGGGCCGCTTTATATACACCGCGATATGGTTCTACTTCCAACAACAAATACAGATTTTATAAGCGTTTTTGAAACTTCGTAGGGTAATGGGAAGTTGTGATTTAATTTTGAATAGTTAATTAAAGACTTCAGAAAATAAACAGCACAAAGGAAATCACTTCAACGTCTAAAGTTTATAAAATGACGAATGAGAACTCAAAGCAAAAAAGGTTTGATTTTTGGCTAATTACCCTAAATTATGAAATTAGCATCAGCATTTACACATTCCAATCCCATTCCTGTCTTTCGGGAGAGCAATATTTATACAAAGTGAAATATGAAGCGTACCGGCGACGTTCCCTGGACATTAACGACTATTCACTCGAGTGTCTGTGACTTTACAAACAGTTAATCCTCTTACACGTCCCCTGATACCGCCATTGACTTTGGTAAAACGTCATCTTTGAAAATATTCACTGACAATTTTTCATAACTTAATGTCTGTCTTTGTTAATCGTTTGCATTTTTAATGAGTGACATCTGAAAATAACTGAGCTTGTAGTAGTAGCCTTAACATAATATTTAGGCTTATTTTTAGGCCAAAAGACAAAAACTCTAATCTCCGCTACACCTGAAGTCAATTCTATACAAATTATTTATAATTTATATATAATTTAATAACTAAAAGTATGTTCTGAAAACTCAACAGAAGACAAATCACACTTTAAAGAATAATGCAGATTCAAATCTGCTTACATTTTTTAATTTTAAAACTATCATAAATTCAATCTGGATCAACAGCCATGAATATTTCTGCTAAATGAGTTCCATACATTTCTATCCCTCACCTGAAGGGGACAAACAGACTCTGTTTAAGAATGCGCGGGTCCCCAGTGACCGCCGGTGGCTTTAATTTCAATGATGCTTTATCGCTTTGTCAAGTATCACAAAAACTGTTTTATATAGACCCTTTGATATCTTATGCATAAAAACTACTATAAAATAAAATGTTTATGACATACTTAGTTTATTTACGAGAAAGATATTGGATTATTTCCATGTTTCCCGTCACTAGTACCTTTAAGAAAGAACTCCAAGAAAATTTACCTCAAAAGTAAGGTGATTTGAATATTAATACGCCAAACATTGCTATATCTCATTACATTACTCTTGATCTGATTATAATGCGTGATCGAAACGTAAGTTAATCCTGGCAACATTACAGCATGACAGGCGTAATCCCCAGCTTGGTTGACAGCGTAAACCCAGTCAACTCACCACACACGGAATTGTAAATCGCGCATCGGCCAGCCGGACCGACGCCTTTTGAAACATTAACAGATTAAACGGTCCATGCACGCCGGCTTTATCTTCACACCAATCATTTTCGTAATTACAAGGATTATACAACAAGTAATCAACTTTATACCCCACGTAAAAACTCAAAGAAAAACTGATCGAATTTATTTTCTGCAACCGTTTCAATCGCGATCAAAATTTTAATGTAAGCAGCGAAATTAACCAATAATTCTGAGTGATAGCAAATAGCTCGAGTAATGCTAAAGAGAACACGACAAATTGACAAATTGTATAATAAAATCAACACAGTGTCAGTTCAGCATACGGGAGGCGTGTAATCTACAAAATGTCTGCGGTTGTTTGCGCGGTAAATAAACACAGATAGCCGGTCTCGTTAAATTCTCGCGCTTGGCGGAACATCGGTGGGCAAACAGAGGTGACATCCCGCTCCACGGCTTGCCCACCCGTGGGATTCAAGTATAGGGGAGTGTGTACGTCCCTGCTTCATTGTGTGTGAATATCTAAAATTTTACACAAGATTTTAGCTGTCTATTTTGTTAGTCCCTGTTGGGCGCCAATTGCGGTATAATGAATTCGGTTTGATTTGGTTTATTACAAACAATCTAAATAAACTACTCTACTAACTATAGTGTTTGCGTTTCCGATAGACGTATATAAATTGTTCTAAGCAAAAGCATACATCCATTTAAAACAAAAGCAAGATTGCATAGTAAAATCCTAGTACCACGTTGGGCGGCAATTCAACAAAACGCTGTGTTAGCAGTGAATTGAATAAAACGTTGAGTCGTGATCCAATTAACGCTTGTTCAAATATCAGTAATTGGTGAGATTAATTGACAGTGCCCGGCACAGATCATAATATCGTAGAAACGACAAGGTACAAACGTATTTATTAGTTTTTAAAGAATTTGTAATTTTATGAGAGATAATTGCATATAATATTGAAAATTAAATATGGGCTTAGTTAAGGAAAGTGTTTCCAATATGTCAAAATTTCAGATTTAACATATAGGTATCTGTAGGTACCATTCTGTAACTACGTAGATGGTCCATTTTTTACCTGGTGAATTTCCAAATTGTACAAGTCATATCCAGCATAGTCTAACATCTCTGTTCTTTGGGTAATAGTCTGATATCTGTAAGACAAACGTCTGTGGTTTGCTCAGGGAGTGCAGACTAACTGCTAATTAGCACTCAGAGTTATAGAACCACAGATAGATTAAATGATCAGACGTGTAGAGCGGGACTTGTAATATTAGGTGAGATTTCTTACTGGTAAAATTTAATAAAGAAACTTCTCTGCCTAAATAATAATGATGGAAAGTGAAAAAATGCTGTCATCATGGAGGTTGTTGGTTGGTATTTGTTTTCCTTTTATTATAATGTGGTCTAGCCTAGGTTTTGCGACATATTTTTTGCGCAAAGGCATAGTTTTTGTAACTTTGTACTGCCATTGAATCATTTGAAAGTCTTGAATAAAATAAACGATTAAATTTCATCTCTCTGAAAATGCTACACTGTGGTCGCAACCGCATAAATGTAATTACACAGCAGTTAGACATTTATTTACTATGAGCTTAAATCTGTTCGGATAATAGTTAATTTATTTAACTTGCGCCGCTGCAGTTTAGCCTAACTCCGCCTCAGGATAACTCGGAAAACTGTTTCAAACAGTTTCAAACTGTTGCATTTTGTACAAACGGCTATATTTCTACCTATACATGATGACATAAGTACTGTAGATAAATATCGACGTTTTATAAATTAAACAAACACGTGCACAAAACGCGAAACTAAATAATAAATGCACATAGATATTAATTGAAACAAACAACGCGTATGTATGACGCGCTGTAATTCAATTGGTATAACAAACAGCGATAAATAATTAAACAAACATCGCATCGGTATCGGAACTAAATTGGCGCTAATCTGCTTTCGCTACAAATTGGCGCCCAACGTGGGCCCGCTGAATATTGCACGAGTAGCCCGCCCGCCCGCTCGCCCGCGACGTGATTCACGGATCATCTCGCGCTGTTCTGAATAAACTCGTTAATATGCAACTAACGCTTGAATAATAAACTATATGGAAACTAGATTTTCGTTTGTTGTTCTCTAAATGTTTTAGCTGTTTTGATTTTGGAATTTGGAATTCATTGGGTTTGGTTTGCGAGTTTATTATTCGTTATGTTGGTACGTTTATAAATGAAAATTTATTTGTTACACGCTTCAGGTGCCTGAAACTTTTTTTTTACATGAATTTTATATTCAACGTGTTTGGCAAACGGATATACAATTCGATTTAGGGATTGATACTTTTAAGGCCTGTACATTACATTTTTCATTTGTTAATGTCTTTTCATCTCCAACAGCGGTAACAGAACGCATCGGAACCCCCTCATCAACAGCCACGGTTACCACGACAACGATAACAACAACATCCTCAAACTGTGCCGTCTGCAACATGTCCGGTGCCACCCGAACGGTCTCAAGGTCTCGAGCCATCCACTACGGGCTGAAGGAGGAAGCTGTAGGGGCGAGGGTCTGCGAACCCTGCCACTGCAGGTGTGTGCGGTCTCGGTACACCAGGTGCCCGGTGCCCACGTGTCCTGGACCGAGGGTTAGGGCGAAACGGTTGAGGCATTTACCGCCGAGGTGGCATGATCTCTCGTTGGAGTTGAAGAGGCCACTTATGGAGGAGTTCGGTGAGTGAATAACTTTTTTTATCAATTAATATTTATTTTTGAACATAAATAAAGATCTTTACATATGGAGTATTACTATGCTCTGCAGATTTAACAGGCCTACAAAAATGTTTAAGTAATATGTATAGGTTTTTGCATTGAACGATGAGTTTTGCAATACATACTGAATAGAATTGAACATAATTATTAACTGTTTTGTCGTGAGATGACTCGTAGAGTGATCAGCGGATGTAATATTGCGATGTTCTTATCCATATCAGAAATCTTTACAAATTAAAAATTATATATTTCCACCTTTTTTATTCTTTAATCATCTTCTCCCCCAGAAATCCCAAGCGAGTTAAGCAAGTGCTGCCTAGCTTGCTTCAAGCGGATAACTCGACGGTTAGAGACCGTGGTGGAGGGAGGCCTAGCTCCTGAGCCCACGGAGGAGGAGGCGGCGCGGTTCCGGTCACTGCTGCGGGAACACGGCACGGCGTGGGACCGGATCGCGGCCGTCAGTGGGAGGACACCAGCTAGTTTGAAGGCGTTCTACTTCACTTATAGGTAAGTAATTGTGTAAGAACCTTGCTTGAAGTGGTTAGAGACGGTGGTGGAGAGAGGCCTAGCTCCTGAACCCACGGAGGACCAGGCGGCGCACTCTCGAGTTCTGATGACAGTGATATGACATGACTAGCCAAGAAACGTCATTACAAATCCAATATGGCGGCATCCCCAAGATGGCTGACTGGCTGTTTGAAATTCACCTCAACGATATCATCATATCATTTTTAACCACTAATTTCCTCCACAGAAAAAAGCTGCAACTAGACACTTCAGTAGCCGACCGACCTTCCGGTCCTCGCAGCTCCACAGAAGACAGTACCCTATCCTCAGCGGATACCGACACGGCCAGCGGCGGCAGTCCCGCGAGAGCACCGCCCGCACAGCCGGCGCCGGCGCCTCGGACTGATGCCGTGGCGCCGAGGAGACCGCGCAGAGATGAATATGACTCGTCGGCTACGGAAACTGCTGATGAGGAAAATGATGCTCCTAGTGCTAAGGTTGGTTGTGGAAATTGTTGTTTTTTTTTTGTAGGTGTTTTGGGAAGATGTATATAGGCTCCCAAAAATATGTTGGTGGTAAAACTGAAAAACATAAGAAAAGCTAGGGGGAGGACATTTACGATTATCTACTAAATGAATTAAGTATTCGAAAAGTAGACAAGTATGTTAGTAAAACTTTATTAAATAAGAAGGCCAGTAAAGTTATAGTTTCCAAGATATTTAACATTGCAGTCATAAGAAGCCGTATGGGGCAATTTTAAATAGTTGAATACTCATATTAATATTGACATTGTTAAATTCAATAACTAAGTACACGAGAAGTGACTTCGTAACCATGATCCGCTTACCAAACTTTCAATATAAAACTCGGCTTTCGTTTTAAATATCAAGATCTGTATTGCCGTATATCCACGTTCTAACAATAAAATCTTCTTACAGATAATCCCCCCCACCTCCGTCCCCACGGTGGTATCATCCTGCGCCGCCAGCGCGGTATCGTCACCCGTGACGACGACGCGCAGCACCGCGGCGCCGCAGACCGTGCGCGACGTGGTGCTCAACCTCATCGAGATCAGCCTCACCAGGGACTCGCAGCCCACACATCCGAGCATCAAGCCGCATCAGATCAAGGTTAGTGCAGAGACGCAGACCATGCGCGACGTGGTGCTCAACCTCATCGAGATCAGCCTCACCAGGGACTCGCAGCCCACACATCCGAGCATCAAGCCGCATCAGATCAAGGTTGGTGTAGAGGGGAACTTGTGTCTGCTGATAAAGAAGAATGAAAAAGACAAAATTGTCCATAGAAGAAAATATGTGGTTTTATTTACACCGGTCTACTATCATGTCAATATGAATTTAAACTATACACATTTCAATTTACATCGATCAATTTCATTGTGTAAAAAAAGACTTAAACTTACGCTTCCCTACTTTCACAAAAATAGAAAAAAAAAACTTCATTTAATGGTAGTGGTTTCAATTTCAATTTTTGTTGTATTATCAGATAAAAAGTCAGAGGTCCTTTCTTACAAATTGTTCGAATTTCAAAACTCAACATAACCTTTTCTCGCAGGTGACGTCATCATGCGCGAGCGGTCGCGAAGCCCTAGCAACACTAAGCGTAGTAAACAGCTCCCACGTGGGCAACAGCGGCGCCGTCAGCCCGCAGCGCGCCGCCACCATCACCCCCCTCACCCACCCCACGGCCGACAAGGACGTCATGCTGCTGCACATCGAGCCCCGCCCCGAGCGGCCCGAGCGGCCGGAGCGGCCCGACCGGCCCGAGCGACACGACCGCCACGAGCGACACGACTTGTTGCTGCGACAGGAGCGACACGAGCCCTTGTTGGATCTCAGCGTGAAGCGGCCGAGGCATGATCAGCCGTTCCCGCATCCTAATAAGTCTGTAAGTATTCTTGCAAATACACTGGTATAATTTTCAAAATTTAACTTTGTAGTCTAGGTAATCAGACATATGAATGTGTTGCAAGGAAGTTTACTCGATCTTTCATTTCCTATTTCGCTCCAAGATTTGGAGGGATTTGCACTTAAAAAATGTGTTATAATTATTTGTTTTTTGCGTTTTTTTATCTGCTTCGATTCTTACATATCTGGAGTATAAACTTTCTAACTAGAGTTTTAAGAGTTTAAGCAATAGTTACATATTATAAAACTTATTTATTATCCAACAGGTATACCGAAACTCAACGGAATACAGACCACAGCAAGAACGGGAATCCCCTAACCAGTACAACTCGAAACCTAAAGCTGTTGGGGCACCCCCAAGACCGACCCTCAAACCAGCTCCCAACCCCAAGGGGTCTATAACCCTCGGTACTCCAGTAGAATCGAGGTTCGAGCCTCACAGGAACCCTCCGGAGGCTAAAACAGGGTCGATAACAGCCGGGACTCCGGTGCATGGGACCCATCACCTTCCTGACAAACGGACCCTGGACTTCTATAAGAGAAGGAGTCCAGGCGGCCCGGGGGCGTATTACGCGGCGACCAGTAGTCAACCTAGGCCGCAGTCGCCGTCGTTTTCACCTGTAAGTTGAAATTTGGACTTATTTACCTTGATGATGATTATAAATAGACCAAAATAATATATATATTCTTTATATAAATTATAATTATGCACACCCGAATATTGAAACGCCACTCAATTTGCTGAGACAAAAAGCTTTATAATGTAAGCCTTGAAGTTATGTAACGTTTGAGTTTTCCGAAGGTTATTTGATAAATCAGCACCGACATGTATGCTTTCTTACATTTTGTTTAATTCTTATTAACGCAGTGTATTTAAAAATAGACTAAGGGCTGATTGTTCAATACTTAGATAACTTTTATCAGAGGAATAAAAATGGCGTCAAACCGCCATTGCATAGAAAATAATTATGTCAAACCGCTATTTTTATTCCTCAGACAAAAGTTATCTGACTATTGAAAAATCGGCTCTAAAAGTAGTAACCATGGTTTTTTAACCCCCTTTAATTTAAAATATGTATGTATAATCAAATTCCAACTTCAATATTCATTCGCAGACGGGCAGCTCCAGCTACACCCGGAACCCCTACGGGCTGGAACAGCGTCAGATCATAATGGCGGACTTCATCACGTCGCAGCAGATGCACGGCGGCGCCCGGCGCGAGCGCGAGCGGGCCGCGTCGCCCGGCTTCCGGCGTGATGCCGTCTCTGTTATACAGAGGCATACGCCGCATGCTTATCCACATCCGCCTCCCGGTTAGTATTATAGAACTTTAGTTTTTTTTTTATGGGATATCGTCAAATGATCTCACTGTGGGTTAGCAGCGTGAGGAAGTGTCAGACTCTTACTGACTAAAAGCATCCTGTGAGAACTTATGCACGTACCCGGATAAAAAGCCTATAGACTTCCTCGATGAATGGGATATCTAACACTGAAACAACCAATAAATGGGATATCTAACACTGAAACAACTTTTCAAGTCGGACCTGTAGTTCCTAAGATTAGCGCGTTTTAAACAAACACTTCTGCTTTATAACATTAGAATAGATAGCACGTAGGTATAATATTTTATGTAGTTTAGAGCTCTGAATTCAGACAAGAAGCTTCTAGGTATAAACTGGACGTCACGCTTGAAGGAAGTGATTATAAAGTAATGCAATTTTACTTCATTAAAAAAAATACTGGCCAATGAAATTGTAGCAAAATTATTTTAATTAATTTTACTGTTTTAATAACACAAAAGTCACACCAAATATATTTGGTAGATTTGTTTCCAATAATACCTACAAGCTTCTTGATTGCGTATGAATAAGACAAGCTATTCCGCGCCTTCGGTTGCTACGCGACATTTTAAATACGCATCAATTTTTATTTGCCGCTTTCCTAGTGCAAGGGGGGTTGCTTCACATCGTTAGCAATAGCACAATATTTTATTTAAAAAGTCAAGAATTAAAGCGGCCTTAAAGTATATTACTGACGAACAAAAAATGACGCAACCCAGCCCTTTGTAGAAACAGTCGCATTTTTTTGTTTTTTACCAGCTAAATAATTACCGTTGTGCAAGTTAAGATAAGTATCTAAGCTTGTATAATAAATACTAGTGTATTTATACAAGCCAAGACACTGGTGGCAATTGCGACTTTTATTTTTACCTACCTACAGGATGATCACTTACAGAGAAACATTGTCTTGCTTAACAATACTTAATTTTTGCTCTTTTCTTAGTGTTTAAGCAGGCAATATTACTTATGAACTTTAGATATTACCTCTATATATTCGTGAATATATGTTGTTATATTGTGGTGGTATAACTTGTCTTATTTGATACTGTAAGATGAGCGGGCGGCGTCGCCGCAGTACCGACGGGACGCGCTCTCCGTCATACAGAGGCACTCTCCCCAACATGTGTACCAACATCAGCATCCGCAGCCGCCTCCAGGTATACCACAAAACTATAGATATTTCTTTGTAAAATTAATAATAATCAGACATCAAAAATCATCAAATGACCCCGCTGTGGTAAGGGAGTTAGCAGTGGTGAGGGAGTGTCAGACTCTTACTGACTAAAAACCGTCGTGTTCCGTCGTAGGCCTTTTATGTACCGGGGCCGCGGTATCTCTTTCGAACAATCCTGCAGCCCCGGCAGGATAATCAGACAACTAAATATTGAACAATATTTTTTATGAGAATTTGTTGTCAGTGTTAAAAAAAGCTTTGTTTGAAAAATTGTTGCAAAACAGCATGTTGTTTTATTTTAGGAATCTAACAACTATAACTCATAATAATTCAAATTTGTGCTGTGCACAAGCAAAAAGTAACTTTAATTTTTTCTAAAAATTGATTGTCTGTAAAGTCGGTTTAAGGACGGTAGTTTGACGTGACAACATCAAACGTGACAGTAGTATAATACACAGAAGGAGTGGAAACCGTTCGAGCCGAGCATGCACAATGAGCGTAATGGGATAATGACAATCGTACATGCAGCCCGTAGTATCGAGTTATTAGACGTTGGCACGTCAAAGGCTATAAAAACTGTGACATAATTGTACCTTAAAACACTTTTAACATTCTTCATTCTTTCAACATTTGCTATCAATTGTCCCCAGGTCATGAAGCGTTCACATCGCTAGTAGACGTGGCGTCAGCAGCGACGGCGCTGCCGGTGCCGCGCGGCTCGCAGCCCGACGGCAAGCCCGAGCCCAAGCAGCAGCCGCAGCAGCAGCAGCAGCAGCAGCATCATGATCTCAGGTACCACTACAGTATTAAGTCTACATATAAGTTACCACCCACAGACATAGACAAAGTCAATTTATTTAATTTCATTTAAGCCTTTACATTTAGCACTTATGAATGTCAAAAATATAGATACGATTGATTCTAGTTGCCCATTCCAAAAGTAGCTTCCTATGGAGAAGTATGGGCAAGACACTCCATCAGACAGATCACTGACAGATCATCATCCTCCGAGCCTTTCTCCCAACTATGTTGGGTTCGGCTACCAGTCTAACCGGATGCAACTGAGTACCAGTGCAGTTTACAAGAAGTGACTGCCCTATCTGACCTCCTCAACCCAGTTACCCGGGCAACCCGATACCCCTTGGTGAGACTGGTGTCAGTCTCACTGGCTTCTGACTACCCGTAACGACTGTCAAGGATGTTCAATAACACCCGGGACCTACAGTTTAACGTGCCCGAAACACAGATGTGTATATTAATTTAATTATAAATTGTCGTTAAATTAGGTATTTTATTTAACCAAATTGACATCATAATGTCGTGGTAGGTCATGTTGTGAGTCCATGACAAACCGCGATAGTAACAGGAAAAAGGCCGAATTAACACCACTTGTTTCTTTCATTTCACAGATTCATGGCGCAGAAATTCCCGCTCGGATCTCAATTCCCGGTAAGTTTTTATTAATCTATCTATATAAATAAAAATGAATTGTTGTTCGTTAGTCTGATTAAAACTCGAGAACGGCTGGGCCGATTGAGCTGATTATGGTTTTAAAATGTTTGTAGAGGTCCAGGGAAGGTTTGAACGATATGAAGTTCGCGGGATCAGCTAGTCTTTAATACATTCTATAGTTTTATATTGTTTTGAACCATATTGTTTCTATAATATGAGATATAGTGCCCTTTTGTAATATAAAAATGTTAAATGATAAATAAGTCATTGCCAAGCCTTTCTCAACTATTTTACTTTTACAGCTTTAGTTATGTATAATGTAATTCTAAAGAGTTTTATATTAATTTATTGTTATTATTTCTAGCAAATGATGGACAGAAGAGTACAGTCTGAACAGCAATACATGGAAAGAGAAAGACAGATACAAATACAGAGGAGGGGAGCGTAAGTATTTACCCATTAATTTATATCACACTACTGACATAGAGGTAACCTAGTCCTAGATTACTTTTTTAAACATGCCTATTCGAAACTTAGCTTAATTTGGCATCCATGGCACCACTTCTTCTTCCCAGCAAAAAGCTCAGGAAGACGGGCGTTCTGGAAACTGCCTTTTGTACGTTCAAAAAGTGCTCTTTTGTAGTAAATTTTGGATAAATGAGAGTTTGAAACAGTTCAAAAAAAATCTGGATGTACCTACTGCGTAAAACACATTACACAGTAAACAAAAAAATATTTCGAATTTTTACATTCTTACGTTATATTTTACCATTATAATCCAACATATATGTATAAAATATATTGTTTCAGTGTAAACGCGATCCACGCGATCCACGAGCGTCACGCGATGGAGCAACAGCAACAGCATCAGAACCAGCAACAGCATCAAGCGCAGATCATACACGACAGGCATATGCAGCACTCCATCGTAAGTCTAGATATTATTACACTGCTAAACAACTAACGGTGGATATGTATAACCTATCCGTTTATTTGATATTAGGGATTGAATTTTGACTTTAACCCCATGTGAAGAAGTAATGTCAAATACCTATCTCTGGTAAGCACAACAAGAGATAGATAGGATATTGGGAATGACCGTAAATTGACCACATTCGTGACTAGTTATGCTGCAGAAAAGAAAACAAATAGACAGCAATAAATAATAATTAAATTGTGGGCAAGTACAAGAGGGCTACGGTTATTATTATATGACTAAAGCTTCCTTATGAATGGCTTTCTTGGTTGGTAGTTGGTAATAACCGCATAAAAAATTAGTTCGGTAATTTCTGAGTAATGAATCACAGTGTGCTTTGTACAGTTACACTGCAGGCTCAGTAATTGTATATGACATATATAATATTTGTGAAGACTTCGTGGAAACTAATACATAATTCATATACAGCACGCGATGCAAGAGCGTCACGCCGAACAACAACACCAACAGCACCAGCAACAGCAGCAACAGCAGCAACAACACCAACAGCAGCAACAGCAACAACAGCAACAGCAGCAACAACAACAACAGCAACAACATCAGCAGCACCAACAACAACAACAACAGATTATACAAGAAAGACATCATCAACATCTTATGGTCAGTTGATATTTAATTTTATTACTCACTTATTACTACAAATACATAGGATAGTTAAAACACATAGGTGGTGGTGAAGAGCGGGTGTTTTTGAACTCTGTATCATGTAATTTTGAGGTTCGAAAAGTGCCGTTTATCAACTCATTTTCATATATTTAAGAAACTTTAGATTTTAGCTGACCAATAACACTCCAAAAGTTGTAGGTTGTTATGAGTTACGTGAAAAGGCTTGTTCATTCACATTTTTTTTTATAACTTTCAACAACTAGTATGTAAGATATGTAACTTAAATTGACTTATCTTAGAGCTATATTTTTTACAAAAAACATGCGCTAACCCCACATGAAATAGAAATATTAAACTCATTTCTGATACACATCAAAGCTTAATATCACTGAACAATAAGTATTTTTTGTAAAATTGCTTTTATATAGGTAGTAATTATTCAATATTTAACCCATATATTTGTTTCTCAGAGCGTATCGTCTCAAGATGGCGAGCGTCGCATGGTGCAGTCGGTGACGTACAGCACGGCCGCCAAGCCGAGGGCGCAGACGCCGCACCATGTAGAGAGGAAAGACAAGTTAGTATTCTACTATTGTGTTTTTTTATTGAGATTAATGGACCTTGTGGGATCCTTAAAACTTGCATAAAAAATTGTTTTGTTTTAAGGGAACTTTCCTGGATACATTTTTTCCCCCAAAAGGTTTTGTTCATATCCACATGTCGATGTAATTTTAATTATTCGGCTGTTTTTAGAGTGAAAAAGAAGTCGTTAAATAAACTTAATTTGCTCTCGTAATTTACACCTTGTTTCATCCTTCAGATTCTAAATTAAACACACTTCATAGAGGTTGGTTCCATTTATATTCCGAGTAAATATATACCAGAAGAAGGGTTATGGTTTTTATATGAATGTATTTTTTCGTCCAGTCGCACAGTAGTATCGTCGGTGGCAGTGGGGCAGCCCCCCGCGGGCGGCGCGGGGGCGGAGCCCCGCGCTCGGGCGGCGGAGGGCACGCTGACGGCGGCGTCGCTCATCGACGCCATCATCACACACCAGATCAGCCAGAGCTCCGACCAGAGGTTCCCGGTAAGTGATGTTAGTTCTTTGCCCTTTTCAATTGTGTACTGAACAAAAAAATTGAGGTAAAAAGATCTTTAAAAACAAGCTTTTATTTAAATGCGCTAAAAAGAAAAAACTAAACTTTTATTGTAACTTTACTGTCAACTTATAACGACATTTCAAATTTGACACAATTTAAACTTTTTAAAAGCTTGTCGCGAGATTTAAGTACTCGTATTTACTTTCTTAGTTTAATCGCGCTTGAAAAAATCACCAACTTGATACAACAACCCAGCTTACATAATTTGTTGTAAGGTCCTAAAAGTATAACATTATATTACTCGTCGTTAAATTGTATTAGTCGGTCCAGCTAATTTATATTGAAAAAAGACCTAACCTCCTAAAAGACGAAATTGTTACAAAACAATTACTTCAGTCATTTGAGTCTGCTCAAGTCAACTTTCAGAACTTGTGGGTTTTTCAACTAATTTCTAACATAGTCTATATCCATATGTGTATTTGTAGCAATTAAGTTTCTATATAGTAGATCAAAAAGAAATTATTTTTTATTATTAACGTAATTATGTTCCCCAGGAGCGTCCAGACCGCGGTGTAACGCCGGCAGAGGAAGCGGCGGCCGCGGCTGCCGCACATACGACGAGCATCAAGCTGGGAGACCTCGCGTCCAACATCATCACGCGGGACTTCTGCAGCCCCACCACCTCTGTCATGCACCACAAGTATGTATATATGCACACACACATACATACAGATATACAACCCATACATTACATTATATCCACATACATTGTGGCCACACACACGTAAGGTTTAAAACAATAACTCTGCGCTCGAGACGATAGTTTATACCTACTTAAGCCAACACTTTTTTAGGATCACGTTTTATAATAAGGTGGACAATGTTGATGTTTGGTTCTACAGTAAAATCTTACTAACGTTTGTTGGGTTCGCTTCCTATAAAAATAAAATAAAATAAGGAAAAAATATGGGAAAAGTGTCATTTTGCTTTCCCGATATTGATTTTTATTTATCGATATCTAATATCACACTATTGTATCTACGAGATTTAATCGTCTTATATTTAATTATGAGATTATTCATTATGTCATTTGTGTGCAGTAACCGGTTCAGCGTGGGTAACTCGGAAGCGTACGCGTCGGAGGAGTGGAAGCGTCGCGACGCTCCCAAGCACGCGCCCTACCTCGAGCCCGTGTCGCCGCCAGACAACCATCCCGCTAACAGGTATGTGTAAAAATAATATACAAAAAAACACCAGAAATAAAAAAAAAATCTCTCCCCATCTCTTCTTTCTTCATTCTCGATTTATTTTTGTTACCCTCTTAATGTTACGGCTGACAGCTTTTTGAAATAATTTTTTTTTTAATATCTTCTTACTCAGAGTTTCAAAACGCTAGATCTTATAACAAAAGTTATCCGATAGTGTCAGAATCGCTGTTCTAGGAACTACTGCTACCTAGCTGAAATTAGGCTAAGCAGAATTAAATATACTAATGTTTATTTATTTACACATACAACCTTATATCAACCATTACATACAGGACGTGCCTAATGCGGCAGATAGGTAATTTGGCTATATTTATTCTATTATATTTTCTTCTCTAAGCTAATTTTCCCAAACATTCTAATTCCAGAAACAACAGCAACCGGCGCTACAGCTGTGTAGGCTCCTCCCCCAGCAGTGGTTCAGGCGGGGCTTCCAGCGTGGGCGGGGCGGGGGGCGGAGTCCTGACCGCCTTCGACTACGTGACCAACCGCATCGTGGAGGTGATGCGAAGTGACGCCGACGAGCGAAGTAAACCGCTCACCTTCCCCACTGCGGCGTACGCGTACCCGTATTCTGCGCTTAATGTTGCTGCTGCGGCCGCGGGGGATGGTAAGTTAACTATATTTTTTACTGTATTACTATTAAGAGTTAGATAATGTTATTGTTAAGCTATAAAGTATTTATTTTTGAAATAGACTGATTGCATATGACAAATGCATCATTCGTTTGCGCAATTGTGACGTGAATTTTGCGCAAATGTCACTGTCTGCGCAAACGTTTGCGCTAATGTTATTTTATGGTCTACGGATATAGAGTATCATCATTTTGTGGTTGAATTACACTCCAATATATTAACAAAACCTTTATTTAGATTATACAAAAAATTACAATAGCTTCCATAAACACAAGTCTTTATTCATTATTCTCTTCTTTCCAGCCTCCAACAGCACAGTGTCAGCAAGCCCAGCGCCAGCCGCGGCACCGGCGCCGCCGCCGCCACCCGAGCCGGCGCCGCTGATGTCAGCGCAGTACGAGCCGCTGTCGGACGAGGACTGACGCCCGCCCTCCGCCCGACCGCACCCCACCGGCTAGCGTCGCCACTACTCCGTTATCTGCCGACACAGAAACAGAACATAGGGGAATATACAGAAAAGAAAAAGCAAAAAGAAGATAGAGGAACATCCAGCAAAGAAATATCTGAAAAAAGGGGAAAAATATACAGCAGCTTATCAAGCCTCAAAGTAGTAAAAAGGACTCATTACTACAATAAGGGAAACTGCAGCAAAGAAAAAGAAGGAAAAAACGCAGCTCAAAAATGGTGAAAATTTTGCGCAAGACAAGCTTCGTTCTTCAACACATAAGCTGATCATTTTTGGGAAATAAGCTTCAGAATTGTAGGAGAAAATGGCTGCCGAAGATTTCGAGCAAAACCGGCAAAGATGCTTCGTTTATTTATCGTGCATTGAATAACACTGCCTAAACAAGGGTGTTGGAAGTCCAGCAGTAAGATAGCGGAGTGACAAAAAGTTTGGTGTGGACTCACCCCAAGGATACACGGTCCATAGTGCGTTCAGTTAGTTTGTCGTGTTTCGTTATATACACACCGTTCTCAACATGTAAATATGTACCGTTCCGTTGCGATAGTGACGTGTATCCGACACTGCAAACAATAAACTGGTGAACTCACACCCATGTACTCGTGTTTACTATAGACGATGGTACTAAATTGTATATTTATATGTTGTTTTGTAATGCAGGGATTAAATACCGTTCATGTGTTGTGGCAGAGCTTTAAGTGTCCGGTAGTAACGACTATGTCGCGGCGCTGCCGAGCCGCCGACGCCGCGACGCTCGATACGCTTATGAACATAATGCTGTCGATTAGTGAGAATACGATTATGAATTGTTATTTATTTAGTTATTGAACATGTTTGTATTATTTGTCGCGTGACGACACGCGATCAGTAGCACTGCCGCTGAGTGACGCTGAAGTACCTCACTATATGTTAAGTGGCAGAATTACGAACGTTTCGGTGATTCAAACGATATAAAATAATAAGAAGTGTATTTTTAATCCAGTCTTCCATCGCCACTCCGCCAGGGGACACCACACTAGGCTAGGCCCGCGACTTCGTCCAGTAGTAGCTACACTCTAGGAACTTGTATATTATGTGAATAGCGGCCAGCAGCCGCCGCTCTAGTTAAGAACATTTTTTTATCGCTTCGCTTCGGATTTCGCTGTCGCCTCATCCACTAGGGTTAGAGTACGCGTAGTTCAATTATCATTTGTTACTATAATTTCGTATTGTAAATATCATTTTGTCGTTCGTTTAATGTAAAGTTTGTGTATATCGGCCCGCCACAGCGAAGTCCGGAACGGTCTCCGAGCTCATCGAAATCGAAACTATACTCGACTCGGGAACTGTGTACACCCTTATTATACATATAGCGTAACCTTAACGGACTAGACTAAGTTATATAAATTATATACATATGTAAAAGTGTATGGTTATTATGTATATGCATTTGTAATTATACAGGTTAGCTAAGAGTTGAATTAGAGATTTGATTTGGTTTTCTAGTTAGGTGGGTCTCGTCGACCGATATAAATATAGAGAGCTGCCGCCGCCGCCGCGCCACAGCAGCCTTATGTTATGTGCACCGCACCCGCCGCTCTACTGCCGTCTGCCTACCGCGGCATTCCCTCTACTGTCAGTTCTATGACTACACTCCCACATTCAACTGTATAAACCCTACCTTCCTGATCGACTACTCATTGTAAACAAGTTCCAAATGAGTTGAAAGTGTGCAGGCGACGCTAGAGCCGCGCGGTGTTTTTGTAAATGTTTTCGAGTTATGTGTAAAAAACGACTGATTAAATTTACTTTGAGCGAGTGTATGGGTGGCGCGGCGGCGGCGCCGGTCGCAAACACATTGTGATTTCTTTATAAAACGTTGTAATGTACTGTAAGTAGTCCAAGAAAAAAATAATCCTTGTAAGTCCGAACATAAGCGAAAAAACAACTTCTGGGAGGACAAATCAATAAAAATAAGATGCAAATCTAATTTCTGTGTTTTATTTAAGATCGATACGCAGGCGTCTCTACTTTTCTAAATTAACAGTAAATATGGACAACCATCATTGGGTTTGCATAAAAAACTATACGTTCTCACTACGCTGGCTACTGTGAACACTACCTACACAAAAGGCACCGCCTTTATACATAAAATTGGGTAAGATATAACTTAAAAATATAATGAAGGCTTATTTTCTACACATGTTATTTACTACTCAATGCCTAAGAAGAAGCGTAACATCTACAAATTGAAACCCGATTTAGGTTTGAGAAACATCTACAAATTAGCACTTTTATCTTTGAAGAAATTCAGAAGCAATGTGAAGTAAGACCACGCTGTCTTGATAATCTGCAAAAAAATACAAATTATCGATAAAATCAATTTTATAAAACTACCAACGCCCAACTATATCAAGTAAAATAAATACCGTGCTGTAACTAGCCAATGAAATCACAGAAAACCCATGAGTTGTTACATAAATCCCCTTTTGAGCCCTGAAAATAAAAAATTCATTGTATAAAATACCAACTATAAAAAATGCAAATCGAAAAACGATTGCCCATAAATTCTCACTTGCTAGAACAGTTCATATTTTGAAACATCTATTTAATTGTGGATGTAGTGAACCATAATTACCTGTGCAGCATGATGAGCACGGCACTCCTGGCTTTCTTGGAGGCGTTGTACCAGCCGCAGTCGTACAGCGCATCTGCCAGCCGCTTGCTCTGTAACAAACAAAACAGTAAGTACAAAATTAAAGAAACATCTCGACTTGATAAATCCAAGAATCAGCCAATCCGCTTTAAGCATGTTTGGTGATTAGAGCACATGATTTTTAGGTGTAAAATGATGATGATGTCCTCCTAGCCGATTATCGGCTACGGCGGCTGTTCTCATGTAAGGAGATTAGCCAACTGCGCAGGACATATTATAGTGCACAAGCATTTGCGCAGACACAGGTGCACTCCCTATTCCTTCACTCTCATAGCCCGATGGGACGGCAATCCGACACGACCGGAAAGAGATCAGGCGCAGGACCGACATTTACGTGCTCTCCGATGCACGGGTGAATCAATCACCAACTTCCAGGCTTCGGGCTGCTTTGTGAAAGTCTTCTAAAACCCACAAAGCGATTTCGGCCCGACTCGGGAATCGAACCCGAGACCTCGTGCTCAGCAGCCACACTTGCGACAGCTAGACCAACGAGGCAGTTGGTAGTTATTGGTAGTTAGGTGTAAAATAATAATAGGTTGTCAAACTTACAGAATCGATGAGTTTCTGTCCGTACCAGCACAGCAGCCAGGTCTGCGTAAGCGCAGTCACTAGGAATGACTTGTAAGCCACCTCGTTCCACTCTTCGATTAACTGTAAAGCATAATTATAATGACTTCTAACAAACAACTAGCTTAAAATCATCAGTTTAGCAAATAGTATGTAGTATGATAGGTACTTACAACACAGCAAAACCCACAGAAGCAGATGATGATGGAACTGTTCATAAAGTTGATGAGGAGTGCGAGACTGAACATTTGCTCCACGTCGCCTGTCAACCTGCAAAATATTTGAAACCTCTTGCAGGTAATCTTAGATCATATATTCGTCATCGTCATTATCGTCAATTCAGCCGAAAGAGGTATTTAATCTATTCGTCATCAATATATCAGCCTATTTCCGTATACCTACAGCTAAAAGTAGGCCTCCCCTAGAGAACACCAACCATCCCAAAGTCTTGGGCCATTGGCCCATAAATCTATTCGTTGACATAATTTTCGTTCTTAATTTTTGCAATTACAATACAGTTTCAAGAATAATTCTTATTCTAGTTCTATAAAATAGATGGTTAGTGCTAACCTGATGAGCGCATGATGTCTGAGCACGATCTGCGTGATCTCGGCGTGGTGTCGCGTCTGCCAGTAGTTGTCGCCCTGCGAGCGCACGCGCTCACCCTCCACTCGCAGCATCTCCTCGCTTACCAAAGCTGAATACATTGTCACAACTAACGTAAATACTAAGTCACGTACTTTATATCAAACAAAATAAAAGAAAAAAACTAGCACACTATCGTAGGTGCACCAGATGGTTCAACCACCACCATGAAATTAACCCAATTTTCACATAGCATCATCATCTCATATGTATATTTGCACATACACATTACATACAAAAGAATGTGCGATACAACTCCGTTTGAAGAGAGGGTTACTCCGCGCATCATACTATCTCTTCATTGTAGATACTAAGGAGTCAGGCCGTGTGGACAGCAACATAGTAGGTATAGTAACTTACCCATAGGATATGACCGGACAAGCTGCTGGTCGACGGTGACGTAGAACAGGCGCCTCACGCGCCTCGCTAGCAGGTCGAACTGCGTGGTGATGTGGCACAGGAACAGGCAGAACAACATGTCCCATGCCACGTTGAAGTAAATCACCACGCATGCTGGTAACAAATAAACCAGTTTCGGAGACCCAACGAGTTAGAATACATAAAGAAAACACTACTGGATATGGGAGATTTGGTCAGTGGGTCGTCTGAGGGAAGGAGACAAAACCATGGCAGGAATTATTTATTCTGAGCATAAGGCTTCAGAACATCATCATCATCAGCCTATCGTAGTCCAGTGCTGGACATAGGCCTCTCCAAGTGCACGCCACTGAGATCGATTTTCGATCAGAACATCATGCTGATTACAAATCTGAATCTGTTCATGCTTCGATGTAGTTTGCATGAATTTATTTAGGCACGACGGAGGGTTTGTTGATTGACTCTTAGAACACTTGGTCATTGGGTGTAGTGTTTTATTTGTGTTATTTAAATTTAAAATCGCTTACAACCGCATAACCATTGTTTATGCTTATCTTTTTTAGGAAAGTCTATATTTACGTGTAGTAATACTTAGTGTAGTCTATATTTCAGTAGGTTTTATGAAAACCACACTTTCCTGTTTCTATATGCAAGCTAACTTACCATGCCAGGTCTGTATAACGAGCGTGATCTCGTAGTAAACAGGTTGGTAGGGGTCGAAGGGCAGCCAGTACAGAAAGTGCAGGCCCATGGGCGAATCGTGGCCGAAGTAACGCGCGAGCGTCAGGAAGTAAGGCGGAGATAAGAAACTGATCAGCAGAGCGTTGTTGCACCAGTAGTAGCCTGGGAAATAATACGTAATGATACGTACTTTGTTGTTAACTCGTAGTTGCTTTCTTTCTGGTAAATTATATAGGGACTTTAGGCCCACAAGGGACTAAAATCGTGTTTAGAAATTAGAAATCTGGAAAAGGTTTAATTCGCGTTTAAAGGAATTAATCCTAATACTCAGGCTGCTCAGCTATGGGTCTAAAAAAATAAATAAAGAACGGCAAAAAAAGCTAGTCAAGACTAAACAAGTTCAAATAAATGGTCTCATTTGATATGGTAAATAAAACATTACCTTTGACAATAATATTGAGCTGCTTTAACGCGCCGCTGATAATTTCATGCTCCTCTTCAGACACTTCCCCCTGGGGCCACATGGCTCGCAGCTCGTTTGTCAGGTTCTCGAACACCGGCCGGTGGATCACCATGTTAATGGACTTGAACATTGCTAGACAATCAAATATTTAGGTACCTAGTGCATGGTATATGATTATATTTCTCAGTTTTATTAAAACCTAGTGGAGGAAATCTCATACCACCCAAAACAAAAATGTGAAAGGTTGCCAAGTTCGATAATATGGGAATGCTTCGCCTATAAAATAAGTGAGATCTGAATAAGTACCAAGTTCCATACACATACCTCAGTTCAAAATAGTTAATTTTTAATGATGTTACTTGGCAAGTTTTCACACACCTTGTTATAAACCTACTAAACGCAATGAATCAAGTATATAATTTTCTATTAAAACTTGTCAAGTAACATCACTATAAATTTGATATACGTAAATAAAATAGATTTTGAGTTACAGGGTCGAATTTGGCCCGAAATGGTTCGTGTAATATAACCCACGGCCGGTGTGTCGCTTTTTTTTGCTCGAACTTGGCGGATACACTGCCGTGTGTCTAGATCCAAATGGGCGACTGAAGTTAACCACATTAATTAATGAGAAGCGGGTACTGCTTTTGTTATTACCAAAGGCTAAAGCCGTATATAGAAGTGATTAAAGTACAGCCCAAGTAGGTCTGATCATTATACAGCAAAAAATATAGTTCAAACAGATGGACGAGACCGAGACCCTAATTCATCATTTTATTAAGAACTCACACAGCACAACGCATCCAAAGCAGGGCATCATGCGGAACACCTTGATGGAGTCAAGGAAGGTCTTGGCTTCATACGCCGTGCTCACCATGCTCACCATCTCCGACGGGCCCGTCAGGAACAGGTTGAACATCTCGAACCAGTAGAATCTGTCCCACCATTTGCTGGTGGCACCAATTACCACATTACCTTCCTTTAGTGGTGCAGGCGAGTAAACAGTCGTAGGGGAAGAAGACTTATCAACATCTGAACTTCAATATTTAAAAGGAGAGATTTTTTTCGTAACTTGGTTAGTAACTTTATGAAAAGGCGAAATAATTCTTCGATTTAGATACATTTTCTAGAAATAACGATTACTCTCTCTGACTTACTCTCTTATAAAACTTTTCCGTTCAAATGCAGATATTATGTAGTCTATCTAGGAAACAAGACCAGAAGTGTTTTTAAAATAATTTTTATTACAATGGTATCCTGGGCATGGTGGCTGATAGGTTGGACTGCTGCATAGTGAATCGTTGCTCCAGGATTTCGGCTGGAATCTTGTAGCGGCGATTCGTAGTGAGTGTTTTTTTTTTTTTTATTTAACCAAATTGTACATTGTAGTTTACTAACATAGTCTTAAGTAAATATTGTTACTAACCTGATATGAGTCCTAGTTACTTGAAATAAATGCTTTATTATTATTATTAATTTTGTATGTCTCTGACCGACCACGGGACTACAGAGTCCCGGATTTTTGGAAGGCGAACGTGGGGCCGAAGCCAACACGCTGAAGCCCTTTTGAGACAACTTTAATGAAATGGCGACACAAAACCGACGATTATCCCCGTATACACTATAGAAATGTACCCAAGGACAATCCCCGGTTCTGTGCTAAACTATTGCTAACTATGGAGGAAAACTACTTGGGCTATTGTGATGGGATGTTAGTGGACTAGGAATGGGAAGACTATGGGAACTATGGCACCTGCCGATAACAATGTTTGCACACGTAAAAATGGCAGGTGGAGACTCGCCAACTCACTTACTGGGCCCTCGGGAATCAGTCACTGAATAGCAACAAGAGGGCAACAGGTACATGAGCGGCTGAAGGGTGAGGATACCTCGGCGGACTTTAAACGCAGATCACGCGCTCCCTGTGGGTCCAGCATCACCGGCCCACTCGCCACTTACCACGAGGCACCTACCCTCCGAGCGGGCTGCTAACCCTGCTCTAGCGACTCCACTCTGACCGGCCGATGAAGGCAAGCCAAGAGGCGGGAGACCTATCCCCTGTCATGCTTCACTCCGGCAAGCCGGAGATGGGGGACAGTATACTCTCTCTGGAGCACTCGGATATATAGCCCCGCGGGGTCGCTACTCCCCGTCATCCGCCTCAGATGCCCTGCGGGGCTTATTATTATATTATTACTACCTGCCTAACAATCAGTTGAATTCCTTAATTTTAACCAAATAGAAATACACTAGTAATACAATGGCAATCATCAATATAAATGACTACTAACTGAAAAAATGGAGGATACATTGACATTCTTTTTGAAAAACCAACAATTCGTCGATCCTCAATATCTTTTTAACTGAAAGTTTATTGAATATTTAATACTTTTAAACAATACATACGTGGCATTCTCGGAGATGCTATGCGTCATGCGGATGGCCACCCATCCCAGCACCTTCTTGGTCGGCGCGTACGACTCGTCGTAATCCTTCTTAGTGTACACCTATTTATTAACACAATCGTAGGAATGTGATACAAGTATGCGTAGAACATTTTCAAATATTAAAGGTTCTATTTATTAAACAAAGTTGTTAGTTAAACTTTAAATACAATGTTGTTGCACACAAAACCTAAAATTGGGATTTTTTAACGCGTACTGATGCTGCCATAGCGATGGCCGCCCTTTTGGGTCCCATTGCAGTTTGTATGACTCCTCATACCATGAAAACGGGAGTTGGACTGACGACGTTGGGGTTTCTCAAAAATTAAAATTAAAAAAGTAGAATCGGTAAAATGGTGTGTGAAAATTCTTTAAAATCTAAAAACGTCGGTTAAAAATGAACTGCTTACTTTCTCATTAAATCTCTGCTTTGATTTTCTTTTAAAGCCATATTTCCTTAAAATCGACGTCATTTTGTCTACGCTCTTTAAATCTTAGTGTTTCATATCTAGACACCATTGCAGTACTATTAATTATCTTAATTACACAATGTGTGTGAAAAATAACACAACCCATATGGAAATTACATACTTGTTACCTTTCATAAGTATCAGCGCACTTGTAAGATTGTTCGAGCGACCAATATGGACAAATCTTACAAGATTAAAGATTTTAAAATGAATGAAAGCTGCATGACCCCAACGTTATTTACATAGTTAGACAAAAAAGTAGGCAGGGGCCTCCAAAAATGATTAGCCCAGGGTCCCATAAGTTCAAGAACCGCCTCTGGTCATAGCAGCTGCCAAAAATGTTCCAATGACAGACAGACTCACCAATATGAACCCGTTATAACATTCAGTGGTCCCATCCACAAACCACCAGGGCCAAGCGTGATCGAACCCCTACCGTCAGCATTTTCAATTAAGTAAAGCTACGTAGCTTACCACGATGTCGCGTGTGTGCGCCCATCCTTAACAAAACATATTTTTTCAATATTTGTGTTATTATTGTGTCACACAAATATTTAATTACGTTTTTATTTCTCTGTATCATTAAACCCTTGCTGGCATAATTAAAAACAATCTGCTCTAATTACATAAACAGTCTGTTTGTGGAAATCGTTAAAAATGCATAAACAGCTATTATTTAAATCTGTTGTAGGAATTAATAATATAATGTTGAATTGAATATTAGGGACCTTCATAATATTTTTTATGAATTATTAGCTAATAACGGATGTTTAGGTACACATTCCAGCATGAGGTATCAGGCCTCTGCCTCGAATCTCGCCTTTGAAGCTGCTCGTAGAAACAAGATTCAGTGCCTATGTAATTCCTTACGTACATTCTTTGTACACTTCGTGTACTCCCTCTATTATTTCCTTATGTACGCTCTATGAACTCCCCTATGTATTTCCTTATGTACGCTATATGAACTGCCCTATGTATTTCCTTATGTAAGCTTCCCTCCATTATTTCATTTATGTACACTATGAACTGCTCTATGTACACTCTATGAACTCCCCTATATATTTCCTTATGTATACTCTATGAACTGCCCTATATTTCCTTAAGGCGGGTCTACGCTAGATGAACCGAGCACGAGCCAAGCACAAGCGGAGCCGTTCTCGGCTTGTCGTTCGCGGCGTCAAGTGTGGACGTACAACGAACCTACAACGATCACTGTTAGCAAATCCCTGTGTTCGTCAAAAACCGACAACAGGCGGAACGCAGCCGAGCACGAACGAAATGCTCGCAGTGCGCTCGTTAGAGGCTTGTAAGTTGGTCCACACTAGACGAATTGTGTTCGGCTCGTGCTCGGCTCTCCTAGCGTAGACGCAGCTTTATGTACTACAAATCGGACCAGTAGTCCCTGAGATTAGCGCGTTCAAACAAACAAACTCTTCAGCTTTATACACTGCTTTACCTACTTATGTAATTTAATTAGGTACCTACATTTCAATGTTGTTATAAAATTAGACATCCAACTTGATTCAGTGCCAATACAGCAGTCCGTTTCAAACCACGTATATTTTTACCATGGAGAAAAGTCCCAGGTTTTGCTACAGTAATCCAAAGACTAGGACCTGGACAGGAGTGACCGTGTTTTCGGCGTATCTGGTGCTGCTGATGGTGGAAATATACATAGAGATATTTGAGAACGGCACACATTTGCGCATTTATAATAACATGATTAGTTCTTGGAAATAGTGAATGAGTGACTTGAGGTGTTGTGAATCGTATCTTTTACTTCTATATTGCTCCCAGTGTTCATGTCGTGAGTAGACTTTTCTAAGACAGAGGGAATGGAGAGTCCATTGTATAAGATTGGCTCCGACATGTTAGTGTCCGACATGTTGGTACCTGCCTGTGGAAGTGTGAACAGATGGTAAAATAATGTAGGAACACGAATGTTGGGACCAATGCTAATAAGCTGTTGTGTAAACAAGGCTGCAGTGAGGATGTGTTTTCTCAGCAACTCGGACGAGACGGATGTACTATAAAAAACTGTATTGTGTCTGTTCTTGACTGTTTATAAATAAAACCACAAGAGTATCATACCGCAGTAATTTAATTACCAACAACACACACTTCACAATATTTACACAGCACTTCCATTCTTCAGCATTTTTTCTTTTGCCTGCAACAACGCAGCTCCGGGTTATCTCATGATTACAATACAAAATGCTCTAATCAATTGATTTAAGACATTACAATAATGGTCTAAGTTGTAATAAATATACTTCAGTTATCTACAAACGGTTGTGGTCGGGCCGCGTACATCTTACTTACATTAGAGATACTGTTTGGTGTAGCTTACTATTTCTACGAATAGCGTAACTTCTACAAGTCTTTAGGTGCCGTATGATCGAATGTACACATTATCGAACACTACCAGTAATACTTATGTGAAGACACCTAATGAGGTTACAAATGATATTACAATTACACTAGACAGTGACATGCGAACAGGAGCGATTCAACCACTTTCCTTAGTAGAAATTTTAAATCATCATAATTTCGACGACGTTATAAATAGTAAAAAAAGAACTATAAGTATTTAACGACAATTTAAAATGATTACTGCAACATTATTCAACTTTTCTATACAACCGCTCTCAGTTCACATATCACTACTTATACTGTAGGCCCGACCGCGATACAAGGTTTGTCATCGTTTACTTCGAGACGAATTTCTCTCCGGTCTCGATGTTCTTCTTGAGCTCAGGGATGGCGGCCTTCAGCAGCTGCTGCTCGTACGCATTGAGCTTGCCGTAGCCCAGGTTCTTGGCGACACCGTTCTTGCCGAAGCACAGAGGGTTGGCAAAGTATTTCGCTTCGGTCAAGTCGGATTTCACGTACGCGCATTCTATTACGTTCTCCTCGCCCTGTAATGAATTACTGGAGTTAGTATGGTTCTGTATCTACTGCTAAGCTAGCTCATAAAGTAACGGTGATTATCCGAATTAATACAGAGAAGTAATTTTTTTAAGTCTGTTAAAATTAATAGTTGAAGAATCCGTATAGGAAAGGCTTATTGAAACAAGTTTTTACGGGGAGACGTTAAATTTAACGGTGTAACATACCTTTAATCCCCGAAGGACAGCGTTGGCAATCCTGGCGCCGGCCCACGCCATGGACAGAGTGGCGGAACCACCACCGGCCTTGGCCTTCACTACCTACACGACAAACATATCAATATTAGTCAAATTAGGTAGGTTCAATCACACTGCGGGTAAAGATTTTATAATAAAGGCCCAAAAAAAACTTTTTGTTAGGAAAGCCATAATGATAAAAAAAATATTTATAACAATGGTTATATAAATAAATATAAAGGTTAAGGCTGGGCTGCACCGTTAAACTACGACGGTAATCGAAGAACCGTAAGCTGCTGATCAAATCGACCAATAGGCGACAATTTCTCGGCTGATTAGGTTTAGTTATAATTAAATGGTGCAACTAAATGCCTCCACAAAATAAATTAGAAAAAAAAAGTCCACTAAATAACATTTATTTTGTTACCAGACATACATACCTCAGTACCGGCTTCCTGGATCCTCTTAGTAAGCGCTTCAATCTTGGCCTGGTCGGTGAGCTTGGGCGCGGGGTTGGCCTGAGACAGCACAGGGATGATGGTGACGCCCGAGTGGCCTCCGATGACCGGGATGGTGACGCAGCGAGGGTCCACTCCGTTGATGGTGCCGATGAAGGAGCAAGCGCGGACAACGTCCAGGGTTGTGACTCCGAGCACGCGGTTGGGGTCGTATACTCCGTTCTGGGGTTGAAAAAAATTATATTGAATATGGAAACATATACAACATGTAACGTAATTAACGCACACCCTCAAACACCCCAATTAGAATATTATGTTATAATCATGATACATACACTGAATTTTTAAAAGTCAAAATCAAAGACAAATCATTTATTTCATTTAGGCTTTCACAAGCACTTATGAACGTCAAAAAATATAAATAAAGTTGATTCTAGTTGCCCATTCCAAAAGTAGCTTCCTATGGAGAAGAACGGGCAAGAAACTCCATGGTTACTCTTTTTAAAAATAATAGGTATTACAGCTTGTATGTATTGATACATACTATTAACTACTATTAACATGCGAAGATCATGTAGAATCACAATAGACAAAGAATATGAGAATAAATAATAATAAAAAAAAAGATTAAAATGCTACATGGTGTTCACATTTACAAATCATTTTATATTTTTGTACAAAGTTACAAACAAACAATCAAAAGAATAACACAATCTTACTAGCGGGTGTAATTTTAAATTCGCTAAAATTTGATACTGTCAGTGCGTCCTATGGAGCAGGACCAGCATGTTTCCAAGCATTTTTATCTTGAATATAATCTTCTAATTTATAATATGCGTTTTTACAAAGTGTGGCTTTTATATGAGCTTTAAACCGCATGTCATTTAGTTCTAGAATGTTGTCTGGTATTTTATTATAACATTTGACACAATTTAATTTAACATGTATATGCATTGTTATTTACTAAATTAGTTATCCCAATTCTTGGAGAACTTTTTGGTCATACTACTACGCACGCAAATATCGCGTAGCGCGCCGCTCGACTCGACACAACATAACGAAACTACAGAAAAGCCGACAATACACGAAGTCTTATTACTTTGAGTTACGGTCTATTTGAATTTGTTTGACTGTACATGGTTAATATGACAATAATTTCCGTAGTTTTAATTATTTTTGGGATAAAAAATTACCTATATTAAAAATGATATAAAGATTCAGTAAACGATTCTGAACAAACTAATTTCAGGATGTGAGTTAATTAAGTTACATGTTGTAGATATAATAAAGAATTATATTAGTGACTTTGGTTTAGGTTAGGTTAGGTTAGGAATTATATTAGTACCCTTTGTGTAAAAATATGAATTTGAATGTATGAAATACAAAATTCGCTGAGTTTATTGCATCGAGACTGAATCTTGACACAATTATATAACCAACTAGCTTTTGCCCGCGGCTTCGCTCCCGTCAACTGACTTCTCTACTTTACCCTATTTTATTTTCATAAGAACCTCCTGACAATAACAAACACAACAAAAAAAGAATTAGCCAAATTGGTCCAGGCGTTGTTGAGTTATGTATGCGCTTACCAACACATTTTGCGATTCATTTTTATATTATAGATGTGCATATTGCAATTGAGGAAAATGTTGAAGGCTAAATATGTAATTATAAATTGTCCTTTGGATTAGTCGTTCCGCATCATTTTGAAATAGGTGGTAAAGTTTACATTTACATTTAGCTGTGCTGATAAAGAATGCATCTAATGCATCATAAAATATAAGTACTTAGCTGACTGTAGCACTCAATTGATCAATTGTCAGTAAGTAAGGTCGGCCGACGACGCGGCGACGTCACGAGCAAAACAAAAATAACTACAGACTACAGCTAAACTGCAAGTTGCATTGTTACATTCATACTACATTCATTACGTAGTATTTTAATGAAATTTCAATAAAATACTAGCGGTCTTCTGTACAAGTAATGTGTAATGAAAACAAGGTCGAAATCGTAAAAAAGGAACAATAAAGCGATTTCATCACGAATCATGCCATCTCGTTATCAGTAAGTTATAAACGCATACGACAATAAAACAACACACTAACGCTTTCATTGATTACCTTACGTAATCACAGATAATATACTAGTCAATACATTATCTATTTATATGCACATACTGGTTATTAATATCCATTCATGGAGCAAGTTTACAAGGAATGATGAGATACATGAGTACCTGATTATTGCAATAGTGGCCTTACAACGTCTTTCCAATCATCCCAATACTAAGTTAGACTATCTGCGGTTTACAATAATAGTATAATCTATTCGTAGTTTTTCAATAAGAGATTGAAATTTGACATTAGCTTCATATAAGGCTGTTGTAATTAGCAGTTAACCCTTTCTCGGTGGTTGGGTAAAACAAATCACGTGGTTTCAGTAGACAGTGACCTACTGCTCTTTTAATTACCATTTATTTCACTACATATGACTAAAATCTGAAGACTGATGACAGATAACAGGGAAAAAACCTTTTTGCAAAGTGTTATACTTTGCAGAAAGACAATGCATAATTAAGTTATAAGTAACGAGTGCTTCCTGTCAACATGGCATGCACATTATCGAACTGGACGGAAAGTTGAACAATGGACATTCAAAGAATAAACAAAATAGTTGGATGACTCGCTCATTACAGAATTACTGAAAATTATGGCAACTTGCAGAATAGGCTCCAATTAAATCCTTGAAATCGAGAAAGTATTTCAAAGAATATCACGTGAAGTGAGAAACATCATCACATTCACGTGGTAATATATCGTTAACTCGTGTTTAAAGAGAAGCTAAGATTACTGGCATGAGGTGTTCACGTTTTCATAGATAATTCAGCAAGGGTCGAAGGGCTGAAAGTCTAGAACGCAGTTTATACACTAATTAGAATTTTAATGGTGAAGTATTTGTCTTAACGTTTCATTCAGCTATTATTATCGAGCTATAGATAACCAAACTCGTGTGCAATGAAAATAAGTATTACATACATATTATTGTATTGTATGACGTAACTATTTATCGCTTTTATTGGTTCAGTCAACATTTTGTTGACCTCGTTCACGAAGAAATTCCGTGATCCATAGATATAACAAGGAATAGTAAATTATTGTATGTATTACAAATCTGGGTAAGCAAGTAAACAAATATTTTGTAAAATGTAGATAATCATTATAGGAACGCTTTAATTTTTAAAGTTCTTTTATAAATAAAAACATAATTTAATCATGTTGTCAACAACTTTCGCGCTATAAAAAAGCTAGTTATCCACAGAAATCCCATCTCACAGGCAGTTAAAAAATATCAGGACAGAATAATCGTTTTATATAACGTCAGTCAATTGTTTAGCTTACGATATGGTGGCGGTTATCAATCACGATAATGCCTACTCGAGTTATCAGTATTGTTTCACGATATCATAGCTTACCACAGTTGTCAATTCAATAAAGCGAAAGACCACTAATACTATTATACACGCAAAATGTATAGACTTATAAAAAAGGACGTAAAAAAAAAAGTATTTACATAAATTATAGATATCCTTGAACTTCGAATTATCTTTATCTAGTTTGTAGAAAATACATCTTTGCTAAGGTATAATATAACGAATGCTGGATTTTATTTATAGTACACAGTTTTTAGGCTTGGAATTGAACATCTTATTATAGGTGATAAACTGACACTTTACTAGCCTTTTCTAAGTTTAATATTGCAGTCAACTCTATAAGTCATACTATCTATGTGAGTAAACACTATAAAAACAGGGTTGAGTTTGAGTTGAAAGTTTTAAGAGACTATAAATGAACCAAGTAAAAGAACAATGGTCCCTTAGTAGAACTTAACCCTGAACTCAAAACCAAAAACCGAAAAGCATATAATTTTCACTGGATGAATGGGCTATATGAATCAGACCAGGAGTTCATAAGCCCGTTCAAGAATAGTTAGTTCAGTTTTTAATATTTGCAACATACCTTCTTCAGGACTTCAGAGGCAATAGGCACCATAGAGTTGACGGGGTTGGTGATGATGCACATAATAGCTTTGGGGGCGTTCTTGGCCACGCACTCAGCAAGGTCCCTCACAATGGAGGCGTTCACGTTGAACAGGTCATCTCTGGTCATGCCAGGCTTGCGGGGGACACCCGCGGGGACTACAATAACATGTGAGTCTGTGGGAGAAATAATTGTGTGCGTCAGAATGGCTGGTTGGCTGTGGTGTTGGTCTATGAGAGTTGATCATTATTTTGTACATGATCTATATTTTATTGGGTGAGTAAAGGATATTCTATTGCAATTTTATAGTTTACTGCAACATAGTATTTCCATCATGGACAAATGTAAACAATTGTAAAGTACAAAGTGGATACAGAATTCTTTTGTATGACACGTTACAAATAGAAAACCAAGCAAAGAACATAATTATTGCTGACTAGTTATGTGTGTTAATTTTATGCATTTAAACTAGAAATAAAAAGTAATGACTAGCTAAGTCTGCACATAAGCTGAAGCTTAGTTGCAACTTTCTTGATTGCATATAATTTATCCAATTTAATGTTATCTTATATTTTTGTTTAAAAATGATGCTAATGTACAGCTGTTGTACTCAGTAAATAATGAGTTATTTACTCTGAAAAGCTAATAATCTATTTTGACACCAGTGAACATTTAAACATTAATTTAATAATATAAAAATATAATTTTGTTGTTGAATAATTCATCTTTTGTGGTATAAAATTCGTGCAAAAAATCCATAATCAGTAGGTAGTTAACTTATCTTGTTGAACAAACATTAAATGATAATTTTAACTACAAGATCAAATTCCATTATCTTATAAATTATTCCATGTGTGCTGAAACTGGAAAATATTCTGTAGAATGTCAAGGTCGACACCCAAATGGTACAAAAATATTACGAAACGGATTTCATCGTAGAATACATGGGTGACCTTGAGTTGTCTATATTTAGCGCCAAACATCAATGAACTTGAAAACTTTTAGGTTACGTTATGTAATAGGCAAATATTTGCGAGATTCACTTGTAAGTAGGACACAGACCTGCGACGGCACACGCCAGCTCCTCGGGTCCCTTGTAGCCCAGCACCTTGGCGGGCGTGTCCATGTGGGACAGGTCCACGGCGACTCCCGGGGTCACCGGAGCGATGTCGTACAGGGCCAGTTGGGAGATCAAGGGGTTCTGCTTCAGCAGCAGAGACAGGGGCTGGCCGATGCCGCCGGATGCGCCAGCAACCATCACTTTCATTTTCAGCTGGAAAAAACATCGTAACGTGTAATTTCGGCTGCCTATTTCGCGGACGCTCTACAGTCTACCTTATTTCGAACACCGAATATTTTACCTCTGAGCTGGTGGAAAAGTTTTTGGCGCCATTCTGGACAGCCACGGTGGCAACGGGTTTCAGCACACGGGAGAACATTTTGGGTCGCCTGTTTTTTAGGAAAAGCCACTAATTTATGAAGACAATAGCACGTAGTCCAACTGACCCTGCCGACCTTTCGAAGATAACTAGTGATGTAACAAAACCATCTTTGACTGTCAATGTCAGTTGATAGTACGTCACTCAAATAGAGTAAACACGTCACCAAATATTGATCGATTAATAATTATTCTTACACTTAAAGCACTTATTTAATAAGTAATATAAATAAATAAAGCAGTTTTTAACCAAACCGTGGTATGTTTTATCATTCATTAAAGCTGAATTAAATATTTTCTCTATTACTTATATCAGCAATTTCATCACATGATCAATGTTATTACAAGATATTGGAGAAGTCTGTAAAATATTGGGATTTAATATTATGATATTGGTCTTGTTTTATTATTATGCTCGAGCTCTTTCGGCTTTACCGCCATCCCTAGTGAATTTTTTGACAGTTTCCAGATGTGTCATGAAGTTGACAGTGACAGTACTATAATATGAAAACAATTTCGTATTTTCTAGTGAATTGTTGTAATAAAAAATAACTGCATTAATTGTATTTATAATTATCTAATACTAACTAAAATAACAAAATGAACGTTATACAAGCGGTGAAATTGTATATAACCAAGATGACGGAAGAGAGCGGGCCGGGAATGAAAGTAATCCTCATGGACAAGGAGACAGTAAGTTGTACGCCCCATTGATTTTGTCAATAAACACAATTATTTACATAAGAGGGCATTATTATACAGGAGCAGGCTGTTTATTTACTGGACAATTCTATACCTTACAGCTTAAAAGGACCACATACTTGCTGTTTTGTGTGTTGTGAAATTAGTTTTAGTCATCTTAGTAGCTGTTCATGTATGCTCCAATGACTAGTGTCTATAAACATGTAACAAATCGTTTTGCATACGGGCAGTTAGTAACTTTAAGAATAAACCTCGAAAACCTGTTGTTAGTAACTCACTAACAATGATGTAAGTTTCAGCTATTTTGCAGCTGTAGCACTAATCCAAGAAGATTATAATTTCTTCTAAAGAAACCTTTTGTACAGTGCAGCAGGCGTTACAGGTGTCTAATTGTAAAATGTAAATAACTTACACATGCACACATTTTGCAGTTTTTTTAGTTTTATTTTCCTTACTGAATATCACATTAGTAAATTTGGGTGGCAATTATATTGAAATAAGTTTTTTGTTTTATTTATACAAAATAATATTTTATTGACACTTATAATTCAATGACAAGTGTCAATAACAAATACTCTGTGTTCTATTCTTTCAATTGTTATTTTTCTTTATTTCAGACCAGCATTGTCAGTATGGTGTTCAGCCAGTCAGAGATATTACAAAAAGAGGTTTACCTTTTTGAGAGGATTGACAGCCATTCAAAGTGGGACAACATGAAGCACATGAAATGTATAGTGTTTGTACGACCGACCTCTGAAAACATTTCACTGCTATCTCGGGAACTTAGATATCCAAAATATGGAGTATATTTTATTTGTAAGTTGAAGGAACATAGTTAATTTATGAAAAATTGAATAAAATATTAGATTTTTTTAGTAAAAAATTTTTTTTTGGTTCTAGATTTCAGTAATGTAATATCCAAGGCTGATATCAAGACATTGGCGGAGTGTGATGAGCAGGAGACAGTGAGAGAGGTTCAGGAGGTGTTTGCTGACTACCTCGCTGTGGACAGACACCTGTTCTCATTCAATATTGTTGGATGTTTGCATGGTAATTATTTTGCCATTTATATTTTTGTATAGTTCCTCTCATTTCAACGTTTATAGTACATATAATCTAGTTACAAGAAAAAAATTGAATTTCAAACATTAACTTTACCCAGTACTATTAGGTTTTTCATATAAGAGTATTTAATACAAACTCATTGAAGATATTCCTTTTTTAATCCTACCCAGGTCGGTCATGGAACCAGCATCACCTGCAGCGTTGTGCTCAAGGCCTGCTTGCTCTACTCCTCTCCGTGAAGCGTCGCGCCGTGGTCCGCTACGAGGCGGCCTCGGAGCCCTGCGCGCGCCTCGCCGAGAGAGTGCGAGACTTACTGCGCAGGGAGGCAGTGCTCATAGATAACAATATACCCTTCAATGGAGAGATACCCACGCCACAGTTGCTGATTGTGGATAGGAGAGATGATCCCGTTACACCGTTGTTGAATCAAGTAAGTTAGGCAATTTATTTGAAGGCCAGGTTGTCCCGGCTAGTCAGAGGCTTCCTGAACTCATCTTGAGTAGAAGAATATCGAACTCTGCTCAAGATCGAAGTTCCTGATGAGATGTAACAAGATCATTGTCAAACTTGACTTTCTTTAGGTGTGTAAGACCAGACATACATACTTCTTATGTTTAAATCATTCTCACTCTTCTTATATTTTTCGACAGATTTAAATGATATTTACGTGTTATGTCTCGGGTGGTCCATGATCATAACTTATCCGTTACGAGGAGCTGCCGCTACAAGCAAGACGTTATCTATTGTGTTTACTCGTAAAGATAAAATTTAAATATCATGATAATGACCTAATATTCCTCATTCACAGTGGACATACCAGGCGATGGTGCACGAGCTGCTGAGCATCAACAACAACCGCGTGAGTCTGGCGCACGTGCCCGACGTGCACAAGGACTTCAAGGAGGTGGTGCTGGCCTCGGAGCAGGACGAGTTCTATGCCAAGGTGAGTTGATCTATGCAAATATTAACTAGCTAACTGCTTCAGGCTCGTCTCGAGGCTGCTACTGGCAGCATTTAAATAATAAGCAGACTATGTATTATACTGTTGTAAATGTTTGAGCAACATAAACTTGGTAGTTCTTTATCAAGCAGTACAATTTATATTTCACCCGCGTCTCGTGAAAATTACTTCTTATACCTGCATAAAAAGCAGCCTTTAACCGTCCTCCATATCTGGGCTATCTAACACTGCAAGAATTTTAAAATTGAACCTGTAAGTCCTAATATTAAGGGATTCATTCAAATAAACTTTTCAGCTATATAATATTAGCATAGTCTAATAACAAAATGGATTCAATATTGATGTGCTAACATCATATTTTGAGTCATTTACTTCTGCTTGCTATACCAATGTATTCTCATGTATGTGTTTTCAGAATCTGTACTCGAACTTCGGCGAGATCGGTCAGACGATGAAGTCGCTGATGGACGAGTTCCAGAAGAAAGCCAAGAGTCATCAGAAGGTCGAGAGCATCGCAGACATGAAGAACTTTGTGGAAACCTACCCACTGTTCAAGGTATGTTAGAAATTGATAGATGATGATTACGATTATTTTGTTTATCTAAGAATTATCTATATAGATTATCTAAATGCTTTTTGCTGTTGGAAATCGTAGGATTTTAATCACTAGATTTTCAAGATAAGTCATTTTAACAACAACGACAACAAAGTGCCCATCTTATGTATAAAGGAAGCAGCACTCTCACCCTCTCCCCTTGAGGACTACTTGGCGCTCCCGGATAAAAGTAAGCCTTGTTCGATAAACCGGATATTTTCAAATCTCAAATCACTGCAACAATCTTCAAATTGGACCATGAGTTCCTTAGAAATCTAAACGCGTTCAAGCAAGCATACGAACAATGAAGAGTTTGTTTAATAATTTCATATTTCTGTATTCCGAACTATGTATCTAATAAATATTTTATTATGTTCTAGAAAATGTCAGGCACAGTAACGAAGCACGTGACGGTGGTTGGCGAGCTGTCGTCCTGCGTGACGCGTCACCATCTGCTGGAAGTGTCCGAGCTCGAGCAGGAGATCTCCTGCCAGAGCGATCATGTTAAACATCTGCAGGTAAACCCTGGCTATGAGGATCTGTTTGCAGGGATTAGATGCTAAATTTCAGGAGCCGTTTGTATTTTAGAACGGAGATAAATCTGGTTAGAGATGTCACCATATGGGAGTCTCACAGTCAGTGTTCCGCTGTGTTAAATATCCTTGATATATATTTCTTGGTCATTGCATTTGAATTTTTAGGGTGGGTTGTATTACGTTAATGCTAACCGAATCATAAATAGCTATAAAATTGACGATTTCACCAATTAGGAGGGCTTTCACGGCTGGCTATAGTAATGTCATGTTAACCTTGCGATTTTTATCATCTCTCAACAGCGTCTGAAAAACCTGCTATCAAACGAGGCAGTGCGTCACCACGACGCAGCTAAACTAGTAGCTCTCTACGCCTTACGCTACGAGAAGCACGCCAGCAATGCCTTGCCCTCCCTCATTGAAGCCCTGAAGAGTCGAGGCGCTCCGGAACACCTGGTCAAGGGTGTCGTCAATCTCCTGGAGTATGGAGGAGCTCATGCTAGACAGAGCGATCTGTTCGGCTTGCAGGATGCTGTGAAGATTACTAAGAGGCTGTTCAAGGTAATTAGTATTTTTTGACAGATATTAGTCAGTCCTTTAGTAGCAGTTCCCGAATTCGGGACCTTTTCTGTTTCACCATTTTTCGGCGGAACCCTAACTTAAGTAAGAAGTAAACTAAAAATGGAAATACACTTAGGCAGTTTTAACATCAGAAAATGTCTACCATTTTTCACCATTGTATTCATCATCAGCCTATCGCAGTCCACTGCTGGACATAGGCCTCTCCAAGTGCACGCCACTGAGATCTATTTTCGGCTTCTCGCACCATTGTATACCATTATTATTTATTTTATTTATTGGAAGCCGACCCCAACATAGTCGGGAAAAAGGCTCGGATGGAAAATGTCTACCATTGTTAACAAGAACTGAACATTTTTGGAGACCACCTGCAAATTGAGTCCAAAATTGTGATGTGTACGATCATGTAAATATTCACCAACTGTTTTGTATTTACAGGGTCTCAATGGAGTAGAAAACATATACACCCAACACACACCCCTACTAAAAGATACACTCGAAGATTTAATCAAAGGCAAGCTTCGAGAGAACCTCTACCCGACTTTGGGAGGTGACGACGGCGCTTACGGACGTCGCCCACAAGACATATTCGTGTTCATAGTGGGGGGCGCCACTTACGAGGAGGCCCAGTGCGTACATCAGATCAACCAGACGTATCCAGGAGTCAGGATAGTGCTTGGAGGAACGACTATCCACAATTCTACGTCTTTCTTCGAAGAAGTGAAGTCGGCTATGCAAGGGGTGCATAGAACGCATACTAGGCATATTAGAAATGTTTGAATTAAGTCCCAGTTCTTGAATTAAATATATCCGATCTCGTCTTGTAAATGACAATGGAAAGTATTGAATTAATTGAGATTGAGTTTCATTTTTGAGGCAAGCTTACGAGATTAGAATTGCCGCTACTATTTGTATGATTGACAAGATCCAAGATGATATAATTTACTGCACGTATAAGGTACCTGAAATGTTCTTGTTGCATTTAGTTCACATAAATGGTCTTTGAATAAAAAATGTATAACTTGACTTTTATATGGCAATGTAAGGTATGCAAGCAATATCAGAGAAAGAGTATCAGGAATTAGATAAAATGTTTTGTATTTCAATGTGTAATGTTGATTTATAATGTATTTTAAGTTATTTTAGTTATATAATATATTCACTGCTAATAAATTAAATTATTATTCAAATTAAGTTCTTATCATATCCTTTGCTATCACTTCGAACTATTCCTTGCGAGATTTATCTATATTATATGGTTACTAGGAGAGGGGAGATATGTAAATGAAAACACAGGACTGTTGTGTTCAAAACACATTTTTTTACTTTTTTTATTGAAAAATATTCGTCGACACAGGTGTTGTGTGCCCAAAAAACGATAAACGATGCCATACCACTTTTGGCACAATCCTGTTTACACGCCCTCTGTGGGGCTCACAAAAAAAGCACATTTTTCACAAATCAAATCGTTCATCAACAAGCGGAATTAAGCAGCAATTATCATACAATATCATGTTACAACTCGGATCAGTAGAATGCTAGCTCATCACGATACATACGTAAATACTTACTACAAGTAATGTTGTTGAACATTCTTTAGATTCTACTGATTCGCGTCGAACAAATTGCAATATACAATAGAGTTTTAGGCTCCATAGTTCACTCCTATAAAAACCAATTTCAGTTCACAATTATCTCTGCTTACTTCCACAATCATTATTTCCCTTCAGTCTTTACAAAATGTACACCTTCTTTATTGAAATATTACCAAAATGCTACTTTAATTGTCGATAGATTGCTGTGGTGTGAATTATCATTTCCATGTGATTAATTTAGCATTTTGTTAACATGTCAAGTACTAGGTTCGCACGTTGGTAACATTCTTACATAATCCCCGCAGGGCGACACGCACATCTATAAGGCAATTTCATAGTATTTATCTATACATACAATGGGTTTACGAATCGTCCGCGCCGACACGAGTCGGTAACAAATATTTACATAATAGGAAAGTGCCTTATACGAGGTAAAAATTGTATGAGCTGCTCATATTGGACTGAAACTTCAACTATCATTTTTAGTGAGTTCATCGTAAAACTGATAAGATTGAAGGTTCAACAACGCTTTACGGCAAGTGACAATGTTGAGTTGAGTGATCAAACCCGGTTAGCTGCAGACATGTTCTGAGCATGAAATATGCAAAGTAAACTAACAAATTAAATCAGTACATTGAACACAATTGCCACTTGCAAATAAAGCGGCATTAGCAAACAGTAGTTGTTCAGACATTTCTTACACTAAAACTGGATCTAGGTATATTGTTCTGATCCTTAATAATAGACTAAACTATATTATTATCATTAGAACACTGACAGTCTATTTTTTTCGAAGTACAATGTCAATGCCATATAAATACACTATTCCATAAAAATATTTTTTTTTCTTAACAAAACCGGATTGTGATCTAGAAGAATTGTAATTTTAATCTTCCACATTATCTAAAGTAGACAAAATTGACTTTTAGGTTCAATAACAATAAGGAATGTGAGCTAGAGTATTGTCTGCACAACTGCTGTTTACTGCAAGTATAACCGGTGTCATTGATTACGATACGTCACAGTAGTGTAGTCAAGTCGTGATCGAATAGTCCTGTCACCATTGCTGAAGGCACAATGGAGTTATTTCCTTTATCTTAGTCAGCGACGAGCTTACGCCCGTATTTTATCAAGTTGATCGTTTTTAATCATGGAAGGCGAATTACAATCAGATCTCAGATTCGTCCATTCCTTTGAAATCTAAATGCTACATCATGTGCGTTAGGGATGTATAATACACGACAAAGTACATTACGGCTTTTGAAATATCGTTGCATTTTCTCCATTATTCCAATACTATGGGAATCTTATAAAAATTTATACCACAACCATTACAATATAATGTGGCCAAAGGAACTCGAACGTCTTTCGTAAGCACGTAGAAATTTATGAGAAATGAAGTAATATCCCTAGCTAAAACATAAACATATCGGCGCCACCAGTCGTGACACTTCACACAAAAAATATATCGATAATATTTATATGGCGCACAACAATCAACACACGCACATACTTTTTTATTATTTATCATACTCTCATTTAGCAACAAACTTACGCGGTGGATCCACTCACGCGATAAAAATTTAAATTAAAACAAAGAAAAAAAAAAGTGAAAAAAAAGAATAAAATAAAACAGTACACGAGACTCCATACCATGTTCTCGAGAGAAATAACTACATTTAACCATACTAGAGTCATGAACGTGGTATGGGTCCAGTAGGCCCTTTCCGCAAACTTTTTTTTTGTGATATTTTTATTATGTTAACATGGTCGAAAAAACTTTATACATCACAAATTAAATACGAATATAAGCCATTTGTGGGAAAGGTCACTAGTTATTCCCTTTTACATCATAGTATATTTACATATATACACATTTTTATATCGTAATCTGCAGAGTTATTTATATAAATATGTCTATTTTAATTACTTTAAATCTACAAAAATTATACCTTTTCTGCGGTGTAAATCTTTTACATTTGATATCATCGGCTTATGTGGATGATACATGTTTAGAGAAGGAAGGAATGCGCTTATACACAAATGGGAAGAGGTCGGATGCACTCCACGGATACACAATTTAGCGAATGAGTTACAAAAGAATGTGAATGTCATCGTCCACATTTGGCGCTACCCAGGGAGCACCGCGCGGAGGTCATGGACTTAGCTCCCCTTGATGCCACACTTGTATACTGACCAATATACGACCCTCCATTCAAGCTCAACTTACACATCACTACCGACACTATTGGGGGGACGTTTTCAATTGTGCAAATCTTCTGAGCCTTACTGTTATTTAACGAAATATATCCGATGACGCATTTGTGACAATTCTGACGTTAATTTATGTGAACAGTGTCAGTTTCGTCGTAAATATTTAGCATCTTATCTTCCTTACACCTATCAAAGTTTATATTTTTATTGTCAAACCTACTTGCGTCTGAAACGCATCCTGTTGCAATTCCTTGAAACACGAACGAGTCTACAATGTTTTAGAAAGCCGCACTCATTTAAACTGCTCTAGAAATATTATATGACATTCACTTTATCTCGGTTTTAGCTAGTAAGTAGAGGGCTTCCAAAAATATCATAAACACGAGGAATCACATGATCATTTCAAAATCATACTTGTAACTAACTTGTCATATAATAAATATACAATTTTTACATAGGGAAATATGTAGATGCCGTTTTATAAAATAAAATAATATATCTCCATATGTTCAAGTTTCACACATATCTATAAGGTACTGGCAGTAAAACTAAACAGTTTACATTATGTTACGTGCTTAAATAACACTATTGTATGACCTCGCATTTAAAGCAATTTTACTTTGAAATCGATTACGAAAATAAGAACCTTCGACTCGCACAATATATTCGTTACGCTTGAATAAAGGGAACACAAAATAATATAATAAAGTTTCATAACTTAAATTATAATTGGTGGTGAATTTCAGAAGACTGGCCTCGTTTTCATGTGGCAAGTTAAATAATATGAGGCTTTTGTGTTCTGCGACGCAAAAAACAAATCTACGGGAAATAATTAGCGAACTTTATTTGTGATCTATCCACCCCGTGACCTCTACAAGGACGATAGGAGTCTCGGCGACTCGTGAAACGTATTATATTATGCAGTTCTTTACGATATTCTACAATTAAGGGCTGAGTTTACTGACGCTTGCCTGGAGAGGCGCACTTACATTTCCACATCGAAGGAACGTTTACAAATTGTTTAGCTAATTGTTATTTTCTTTTAAGAAGAATTAACAGCGCTTGGCCACCAATATTTGCAGCAAAATAGCAAATTAATAGCAATTTCAATAAGATATAACCTACGAAAGTGATACTTATTTTTGGAGTGTTGTATCATTCCGTATGAAAGTCGTTGCCTATTCAAAAGCTGCAAATGTATAAAATAAAATAGAACTAATGACTCGTGAGACAGTGACGTCATATCTTAGTTAACATTGAGCATCTAGGATGGTCCCGATACTTATTTGAAGTGTCCGATGAAAAACAATTCATCTTTCTAATCGAACTGACATCCAAAACATAGCCCAGCATTTTATAGTTAAGAATTTACAAAGTAACTATTTGCCAATTTATAAATTAACATTTTTAAAGTGCTATCGGAGCACTTGGAATTATAATCGCGGAGGGTACCTTCACAATAATAAACCCTAAACCTAAATAAATACGCTAACGAACTGGCCGCTGTCTCAGAATGGCGACCGTCGTTACAAACGAGGAAACAAACATTACCGACCGCTCACCGCGGGAATTTGATAAACACATACATTTAGTACAAAAGTTTTTTTTTGCCGTTAAATATCATGCATTTTTAATATAAATTTCTATGAATAATAGTAGAGTATTTTGTATCAAACTTTATTATGATATTTAGTTCGATTTATTTCGTAATATTTTTATATAAATGTGACGAGCACCTTACTTAGCGAGGTGTTGTCAACCTTCGAATAGATATAACAAACAGAAGAGTTCATTTATCAAATTCCCCGCAGTTGTTCATCGATAAGCATAGAGAGTGAATTATCTAATTATAATACATATGTCCGCCCCCGGGCCTGTGCGAGGGCGGACCGCACTCCGTCCGTACAAGACTTGTATACTTACAAACATACAAACAAACAATCATACATACTTAAACAAGTTTTATACTCCCCGCCTCTAAACTAAAGTATTTAACAGTGTTTCATGTGAATGGCAGCACTGACAACACTTTCAAAGCATTTGAAAATGTTGTCAGATATTCATATTATTTCGAAGTAAATACATTCCCCAATATTCACGTGACAACTTAATTTTTTACAAAATTGAACTCATTTCTTAAATTGTTCAATAATTGATGGTATCCCATTTGTTAATTGCAACAATGTTTTGTTAAAGATGATTTTCATATCTTTGGTATATATCACAATATTCAGCTTCATTTAAATTACGATGAGTGGGGAAAGCAGTACATAAAATATCCAAGAAGTATAATTTCATCTCATTTACATTAACTGTTCTAGGTCTGATGATATTCACTACAGTTATAACACAAACAATAACAATTAAAAGTCGAAAATAATTTGCCACGTGAAAGTATCGAGTAAAATTTTCGAAAAACATCATAAAACATCAATTATTGCAATGAACGTATCGATACGAAGAAGGCATACAAGTTATTACTTTACGTTGTATTTAAAGTTAGAAAACCTATGTGACCGGTGTCACTGCTGGCCGTGAGAGCTCACATAAATACTTGAATATCGCCAAATATTTGGATGGCGCTAAAAGTACCGATATCTTACGTGACAGTTGACGACGCTTGTTTTTATTACAAAATGAAGGCCTCCTAGTCTACGTGCTAATTTTGATAAAAAATTATAGTTCCAAAATCACCGCTTCCTAATGTAACAACATACAGTGGGGATAGAAGCGCATTTTTAATTAAACCTTCGTAGATTTCCCGCGTCGTACTACCTCCACAAAGTCTCTACGGACATACGTTACATATATTACATAAAAAAGCTTTGCAAGTGCACTTCTTGTACAAATTTTGTTTCACCGAATTGTTTTAGAGTTAATTTAGGTCAAAACTTTGATGATCAAAATTTCGTGGATATAGATTTATAAATAATTAGTAATATGCGTTTCGTGCTAGCGAAACGTTTTCGTACGAGACCGCAAAACATATGTGACGCTGCCAGCAGCAGTAGTGAAGTACCGTCCATCAATAAAACACTTTCGGAGACGTCGGGCCGCGCGGCGGCGACACTTCATCCTTATTACACTAGAGGAGAATAACTTATTTGGTAGACAGACACATCAGTTGGAGAAGGAGTAGTGTGCGGAGTAGTGACACTTGAAGACGGGCAGCGCGGCGCGGGCTCGGCGCGCGTACAGGCGCAGGCTGCAGCGCAGCCCCCGCAGCGCCGCCGCGCCGCCGCGTTACGCGTGCCCCGCGCCCGGCGCCGCGCCGCCGCCCGGCACCAGCACGCCCTGCGCGGGGATATCACTGCGTTACAACAACACAAACAACTCGTACAACTAAATTCATCACATTACATGATAAGAAACACAGTGACGGCGGCAGGGCCGCCGGGCAAGCCGCCCAATCCAAAGGACCCTATGGCTATGCCGCCGGCATGTGCCTTTTAGGAAAAATATGTCTGTCGTTTAGAATATTTAGTGAGATATTGAATCAACATTACTCTCGACACGTGTTTCATTAATTCACGAGGCACCTTCAAGAGATGTTGTCTCGTCGACCGCTCGGGTGGGAATCCAATTATTAATTAGGTATTTTATTTATTTTCTTAAGACATAATTAACGGATAACGATTAACATTCACATTGTAGGAACGCGCAACATCACACAACATTTCTCTATAATCAACCTTAGCTAACGAAGTTTTGACGTCACACACAAGACAGGGCAGGACTTAGGTCGTGGGGACTCGGCTTACCTGTAGCGAGTGGGGATGTGGCTGCGGCGGCGACGCGGTGGGTGGCGCGTGGTTGAGGTAGGCGAGGTGATGGTGGTGGTGGTGGTGGGCGCCCGACCCGCCCGGGCCCATCAGCGGACACAGCACCTGGTGGTACGCCTGTACACCACAACACCAACATTTATAATTTATATTTTATTTACAACGCAATCACATTTTAATGAAAACCATAGTTTCATATGATTGATGTTATCACCAAACAGATAGAATTTAAGATTGATCGTAAAATAATGCCTGCCATGGAAAAACCAGATGCATAACAAAAAAACAGTACACAACAAGAAGCTACGAAGACTGTTTGGTACCTGAAAATCCCCCCTATACAGGAATGAATTTTATACAGTGCACAAAGTTTGTCAACTTTATAGATACGTATATTTTTATTTTCATCGTCATAGTAGGCACAGCGGCTGCGCGAAACCGTTTATTGACGCTAGCGCAGCGCCAAGCGCGTAACAATAGTGTATATATTTTGCTGATTTTATGTTTTGTTATTGATACTAAACCACCACTTTCTTTGCGCACTGCTTAAAATTCACCCCTATAGCTTCAAGAGTCCGTACCTGGAACGGCGGCTGCTGGAAGTGATGATGAGGGTGGGGATGCTGATGCGGGTGCGGATGCGGCGTGTGCGCAGGCGAGGGCGGCGGGTAGAGCGCGGGAGAGGCGGCCGCGGGGGACGGCGCGGGCGGCGGCGCGTACCCCACCTGCGTCTGCACGGGGACTTCGCCCCCGCCGCCGCCCACGCCTGACACTGCGCCCACTGAGCCGCCGACGCCGCCGTGGTACATGCGTACCTGTAAGCATGGAGATAGTTTTAAATATAGGATTCACAGTTGTACAACAAATTCTGAAACGTCGTTATTTAAGCCTCTAAAGAAAGAATTCATAATTTTTATCAATGTGAAGACACAACATTTCCTCTTAAAATTAAGAAGAAAGCCTGCAGTCATAGAAATGATGACTGTAGCAGTAAAAATTTTATGCGTGAATAGGCAACATCTTATAACAAAACTAAATATATTCCTATTAAATAAATTCCAACACTGATGGTCATAAATGCAATAAAAAAAAATTACTACTTAATAAACTAATCTTGCCTCACCAGTGTCTTAACATTGAAAGCGGTCAAAAAACAGACTTCATAATCATAATCTTTATCCAAAAAAGTACTGTTAGGCGCTTTCCAGAATACTGAAAATAAGAAGATACGTTAACACTCACCATATGCTGATATTGCAACGCCGGCTGCGCGGGATGAGGCGCGGGATGTGGATGCGGGTACGGCATGAACTGCTGCATGGGCGCCGGCGCGAGTAGCGGCTGTCCCGTGGCGGCGGCCACCTGCATGCCCGAACCTACGCCCACTACACACTCAACACTTTAGACCAGCGGAGGCCAAGCCTCGAAAGTGTGGTCTTACTTTTTCAATATTTAAAGTATCTTTATTTATCAAAATTAACTAGTAATTGGGGATACAAATTTGAGCGCTTTCATACTAGCTTATTTTGAGCACGATAGGCTTTCTGCCGAGCAAAATATGTTTTTTTTTTGCATTGAAAGGTGTCGCGCCAGAAAACCTTTCGCGCGGTTCCAGTTTAAATTAATGTTCGACAACTGACTGATGTCCAAAATCCAATACGACGAAAAAACCATACGCGAGTAAAAAGGAACGGAAAATTCGTTAGCTTGAAAGCGCTCTTTACTTCTTTAAAAATCCATTTAAATTAAAGCTTCCTTAAATAGATCGCTAACACTAACACTTTTTATTTTGTTAACAAAGAAAGAGTCAGCAATGGATTTAAAGAAGCTCTAACTTTAATGGATCTTTCTGCAACTGACGGAATGTCATCATTTTTATCCAGTTACAATATTTATGTATCTAAAATGAGTTCCCATACCTTTCCTGAAGTTTCTCTGTTGCTGTGACTGCATGGGGGGCTGTCCGCCTCCCCCCGTGACGCCAGCCACTCCTCCGCCGCCGCCCATGGCTCCATATGCAAGCTGGAGACAGATCATCATCATGAAATTCTATTCATGGCATGAGTTTTCACCCCCGCACTCAGAGACATTGAATGATTACTTAAGTCACTTCTTAGTAACGCATTGTCAAAGAAACCCTAAGGAGTGACTACATTAATCATTGTCTCTGAGTGCGGGGGTAAGACTTTCTATTGTAACATGCTTGCAGTAACACGGTTATGAATACTTCAAAGGACATTTTATTTACATATTTATTAAATTATTTCTTGTACAGGCTCTCTGGAAAAGTATTAGAAAGAACAACCCTAGTGGTTTCGTATGAGAGAAGAAAAGGCAGAAACTATGAGACCTGTCATTCCTTTCACGATTAGGTGACAATTAGTTGCAAAATAATGTTCAGATATAGTTCTGTCAGTTCTTTTTCATAAATATCGGTGACAAAATATACATTTAAACGATTATGAACGATGATCTCTTATTATCGTCAATCAGCAACAGATTTCATACGGTCGTTAATTTCTTTTGCAATATCCCCACATTATTTAGATAACCCGAGATTGCAAGTAAATACCTAGATAAACATATCCGTGTGTTAATCAATATTTATTACTGTATCGTCGTGTAAACTACAAGTAGATATGCTGTAATTGGTGATACATACAAGCGTTTAAAATGTATGGCTTTGTTACCAGAGTAGCAACTGACTTTAGGCGTCCAAGCACTTTTTTACATCTGTACCGGTCTCTTATTCGTTCCCAGCTCGAATACGCTTGTTTGATATGGGATCCCCTATATCAAAAATATAAAATGGCCATTGAAAGAGTACAGCGAAAATTCTTACGGACCATGCAATTCAGATGCCAACTGCCGCGTTTGCCTTATAACAACCTTTTAGTTAAGTATAATTTACTCTTACTTGAGAAGAGACGAATGCTTCTGCAAATAATGATCTTGTATGATCTTTTTCATAACAAATTAAATTGCATAGAACTAGGCAATGATGTAAAATTTGTCGTCCCAAGATCAATTCATCGTCGTGGAGTGCGCGTTTACCGGTTGTTTGATCAGGCACCACACCGGACAAACGCGGGTAAGCACCCATTGGACGACTCATGCGATTGTACAATGAACATTTCATGGATATTGATCTATTAACTTTAAAGAGAAATGATTTTCGCATAAAAGTTATTAATGTACCGAACGACATTGATGTTTTTATGTAGAGCCTGATTGGTCTAGTGGTCTGAAACTGCAAAGATGTTAGATTAGTTATTATTACTAAGTTAGCAATAAGGTTTTCTCATAGCATATATTTGTTTGTTAATATGTGGAAAATGTTGTTGTTACTGCATTGATTTTGTTTAAAACAACCTCTTGTTACTTTTTATACACAGAACTATGTAATGTGGTATCGTTTGTTTTCCCAAATAAAATAAAATAAAATACATGCTTTTTTATATAATATGAGGATAGAAAATTGTCTTATTTCTTTATCTACCTACTTAAATTCCAAATTACCAGCTAAGTATACCAACTATAGTAGGTATTTGGAAAATGTTCTTCTTAGTGTGCAATTTTGCAGAAGAACACCACAGTGAGAGCTAATTCCTACCAAAAGGAAGATCAATGTTTTGATAGAATAATAAGCAACGATTAAAACACACAAACCCAGGAAACGTATACTAATTAATTTAATAACATAATATGTAATTATATTGTGAGATGATTCCGGTATGCTTCTGTTTATCAGTAATGGTGGAGTCGCGAACTTTGATCTAGCACGCATTCAATCACTACGGAACGGCTAGTGGGCGTAATATTATAATATTCCACCTTTAAATGTACCGGTGACCGCAAGTACGTAATTTATTTGTATTTTAGCTAACTATATGTAGTTTATTTACTTGGAATGTATTGGAGCTCATTTCTTATTTTACTTAAAAAGGTACATTGACAAACTTTCTCTGAACATTGACCATTACCTAAAATGGTTATCAGATAATTGGGTCCACATTTTGGACAGTTGCATATCTGCCTGATATCGTACATAAACTTCTGATAGAGAGTAATAATCGTTCATATCAACATGTAGCAAATTATTTTCAGATCACAGCAACCAACATTTGACAGAGGAATAATTGGTATAAAAATAATTGGTAATTAAAATATTCTTGAATCAGTTGAGTTGCATCTTTGAACTCGAAATGTAATTGACCGTTCCCAAACAATCGGACCGACAGATTCTGTTTACATTATAGAATGGATAGCGATAATTTGATAACGGCCACGCGGCCGCGGCTGATAATTAGACCGTTCACATGATTTGACATTTAAACTGATAAATCTTTCAGTGACATTGCGAACACCACTCCGTTCACACAAACACACTATGATATTGTGATTGGATCTGTGCTAATGTCTCAGACCATTACAAAAAAGAAGTTTGACTTGTAATAAAATTTACATAATTGTGCCAAAATGTGGTTGGTGTGGCTAGTTTTGGGTATGATCCTAATAAAAACATACAACAAAATAACAAATGGGAAATGTTATTCGGACAAAGTGATGAGCGGGAAGGTGGTAATCGTGACCGGTGGGAACAGTGGTATTGGGTACCAGACCGCGTTGGAACTCGCCAGGAGAGGCGCCAAAGTGATCTTAGGCTGTCGTGACGAGGAACGGGGACAGAATGCAGTACAATCCATTATCAAGAAGACGAAAAATAGAAGCGTAAGATATATGCATCTGGATCTAAGCTCGTTCGCCTCAGTGAGGAAGTTTGTCGAGGATTTCAAAAATTCCGAAGCTAAATTGGATATTTTGATCAACAACGCCGGCGCAAGTGGCGTGCACAGAGATAAGACTGAAGACGGCTTGATCCGGGACATGCAGGTCAATCATTTTGGACCGTTTCTGCTGACTGTTCTACTAACGCCTTTGCTGAAGAAGTCTGCGCCAAGTAGGATTATTATTGTGACGTCTACGCTGCATAGGTTTGGCACCATCAGTGATTTAAACAGCCCACATTCGTTCATGAGGACATATTGCGACAGTAAACTGTGCAATATACTGTTCAGTAACGAGTTGGCGCGAAGGTTAGAAGACAGTGACGTTTCTGTCAACAGCCTGCACCCAGGACATGTCAACACGAGCTTTTACAAAGCGACAATATTAGAGAAGTTACGTACTATGATACTGTATACGTTCTTCAAGAATCCTATAGAAGGTGCTCAGACGAGTTTGTTTTTGGCGATTTCTGATGACTGTGATCATATTACCGGGGGGTACTTTGTGGACTGCAAGGAAGGATATATGGGGATGAAGGCGAGGAATGAGGACTTAGCTGCGAAGTTATGGGAAATGTCTGAACAGATGGTAGGTTTAAAACCAGAGGAGCAAATTTAGATCATAAATAACGTAATTGAAACTTGAACGCTTATTTTGGCTGTAAGTTCAAAATGACTGATAGTTGTGTTCTGAAATCAATTTCGGTTAAAGTGTAATTTATTAATGTTTAGTGCACTGAAAACAAACCAACATAAAAAAAACCACTGCAAACAACATTTATGTTAGTATTTTATGAATAAATTATTTTTTATGCGTATGTTGTGATTATTTCATATTTACATTCTGTATTCTAGATGTACAGGGGATTAAATTGGGACAATCAAAATGGGCCACTTAGCAATTAATCACTAACCTTGCTAAAAAATTACTTATTATTTTAACAAAGAATAGTTTTTTTAATTATGTTCTACATAATATTTTTTCTTCACACACATTGAATAAAGAAATCAACTGACCTTCTTATAACCGGTATCTTCATATATAAAATATAAGAGAATAAAAACCTATATTTTTATTTGTTAACATTGAGACACTATGGCAAACTGGTTATGGGTTTTTAGACTTGTTAATTTAAAAAGGCGTTCACGACCTTGACAATCGTATAATGAGAACTGCCATTTTGATTGTCAAGCGGGAACATCCGCGGTACCTATTTTAAATAGGTATGTATCTTTTTAATTGTCAAGCCTTGTTTTTATAATATTTTAATGTTTATCTAATTTCAAGATTGGTTCATCTTTACTATATGTATAAATTCACAAATTATTTTGATTCATTCATAATTTAATCGTAGTTTTATATTTTAATTTCCATGGGTGCATAAAGTGTTTGAACCCATGTGCTTGTCTACTGTGTTCTATGGACAACAGTCACATTCCTACATTTCTAACACTTCAAAACGTGTAACTGGTAACAGTGCTTTTAAAAAGTGTCTCTAATAAAATCAGACTATCACTTGGCTAACTTACAACATACTTCTTTGTTATTTAAATGAAACGAAAACCACTCGAAAGCATTAGCGTTGTTTGGTAACAGTTATTGCCCCTGCGATTGTATAACTTGGTCACAGATTACGTAGCAAATGGATACTTAACTACATTCAGATATTAGGCCGCTAATACATGGACCGCTTGAAGCAGTCAGGGGCGACCAAGCTGTCGATTGCACAGCGAACTTACGCACAAACACAAACCGCTCGAGCAGTTGCAACTGATTCAGGTGGTCGACAGCTTGAAGCTGTCGCCCCTGCCTGCTTCAAGCGGTCCGGCCTTAGTCCTCTCCCTATGATGTGGACCGTATGCTCTTAGGTGATAGTCACCTTATTTTATGGAAGTTAAATATCCATTTACAACAGCATCTGTGGTGTTGGGTTAGCCAGGCAGTCAACGAGTGAAGCCTGATTGTATGACGATGTTACGACACACTGCGGAACACAACACTGCACGCGGTCGGAATATTGGATGTGGAACTTATTTGTGACAAGTACATTGTATACCTTTAGGTATTTATTATATTAAATTAAGAATTTTTGTTAAGGAAATATAGCCGTCACATAAAGAATGAATACGGCGCAGCGCTTTTGCAGTGAGAAATTCGTCATTATAAAAATCAATTATGATAACTTCGAACGTACAGGCTTAGATGCTGTTCCTGTCACAGTTGATTTAATTGATTTTAGAAATTATTGCACCGACGACAGTGTCGACAATGGTTTGTCCGTTATTCTGCACCGGTCCTAACCATTCACGGACTTTTGAGAACGTATGGCTGAAGTCAACACGCTAAAGCCCTATTAGGCACCATTATCATGCCTTCTATCTTAAAAATAACTTCATAAATGTAAGTAATTGTGACAAATATTTCCACAGTCCGTATATCCGCTAGCCTCACCGCGTCGGGGCGGTCTCGCTTGTCGGGCAGCATGAATATAGGCGGCGCGTACTGCCGGCAGTCGCAGCCCATCTCCATCTGACGTCGCCATATACCATATTTATTATACTGTTTATTATAATTAAGGGGAAATATCCCTTGAACTAGGATTTTCTGATATTGATGTAAATGAATTCTGGCTAAAATTGTAATCTAGTTTATCTTCACTGATTTCGATATTTGTAGATAATAATAATAGAAGGTTTACAAAAGACTTGTAGCTTTAGCACGAATAATTTTACATATCAAAATCCCTCTCAACAAATATACTGTTTATTTTTCCCAGGACCATCCTAACTTCTCATTCAACCACTCAGGCGCGTTCAAGACCCAAAACAAAATTACCCTATCATTAATTTGACTTTTAATAACACCTTCAAATTCAAACATATCTCGGTCGAGTTTTCAAGACTTTAATAAACTATCAATCCTCTCGAGGTACAATTTCTTCGTGCTAAAGCTACATACTCCAAAAATAAAGGTTACTCACAGCAGGATGTGGATGCGGCAGGTACGCTGGCGGCTGCTGAGCGGCGGCGGCTGCGGCGGCCATCATCGCGTACGGCACGGCCGCCACCTGTGGGTAGCATTGCTGCACACTACGTTATATAGCTCTTTAAGATAACAATTTGCTTAGAATATTGTAGACTGAGGTGCATAAGAGTAGGATGGTGTTTCAGTAGCTTCTGTCCTTGTTAATTTACTTGGAAAATGAATAAATACTACTCATTTCGTAAGGAGTATTCTAACGTTGAGTTGCCGAAATATTTTCTGTTATCAAATCACAGATTTAAGCAATGAGCGGTATGTAGAAGTCCTGAAATTACCGCCCATCGATTAAATCGACGATTTGACAGCAGGTTATGGTTTGGTTATCATTATTTTAAATATCATTATAGGCAGCCACTGGTGACTGATCGCTTCCAGAGCTTTATCAAAAAAGGTAGAATAATTAAAGTATGTATTTGAAATAGTTTTACTAATGGGTATTTGGTTGCCCCCGTAACTGGGTTGAGGTCAGATAGGCAGTTGCTCCTTGGTACTAAGCTGCATCCAGTTAGACTGGAAGTCGATCCCAACATAGTCGGGCAAAGGTTCTGAAGATGATGATGGTGCTACATACCATGGGTGGCGGCGGGTGCGGCGCGGGCACGTAGCTGACGCCGGGGCCCATGACGCTGACGCCGCCCAGGTTCACGCCAACGCCGCCCACGCCCACTCCCACCCCCACGCCCACGCCCGATGGCGTGCCTGGCGTGTGTGGTCTGGGAAACAATAAAAAAAATATATTGAGTATTAAGTTTTTTAGGGTAAATATTCTTGAAAAAGTCTTAATTTGCCTTCAAAAGTAAGAATGTATAGACATGGAAATAGGACATAAACAGCATGAACACCAATCAGAAAGTTACATTGCTGTATTATACATACAATAGAGGGGGAGGAAATCCTACGTAATCAAACAGGACCTGTTCCATTATAAACTTTAATCAATTCATTCATTTTTCTCCAATCAATTTTGATTACTGGGAACTTCTCTTCGAGAGTCATTCCTATTATTCAGCCTATAATGTCCCACGTTTGAGCAAAAGCCTCTCCATCTTGCTTCCAAACCTCCCGATCTATAGACCATGCTCATTAATCTCGACGATAGGCCCCAAGGTCGTTACTCCATGTCCTTCGTAAGTTGGACATTATCTAAATGTAGTCTGTAGAGTATGAGGATACTGACCGGCTGGGGTTGGGTGTGCTGGGGCTGCGCGGCGTGAAGGGCTTGGCGGCGGGGTTGAACTCCTTGGCGTTGGGGTTGAGCGTGGACTTCTTGATGGCCGCCACGCGCTCCATGCTGGGCGACGCGGACGACGGCGGTGATGCTGACGGGGCCGACCGCTCCTCTGTGCTGGGAGATTCGCCTTTTGGAGCTGGGGTTGGCTGCTGTATAATATAAAAATATATAATATTTGAGTTTAAGTTAGGAATGTTTTTTTATAGGATTTTAGAATTTAATGTTGTACACTCTACTGTAGTTTAGCTATAGCACAACGCACATATATAAATGCACAGGTTACAAAGTGGGTAATACCAATCGTTTGAGTAAAATTAGATGTATTAGTATTACCGATGTAGCTTGATGAAACTGAACCACTATTTGACTGAGCAACGGACCTTTGAAGAACAACTGATTATAGGATCACATAAATACGGAGCAGAAAAGATCAGAGGAAGTTTGTCCTTTACAAGATATTTTCGTGTCTCGTGACATCCAAATTAATTTATTATTTTTCATCAGAGGTAGTAGACAAAAATCGTCCATTACCTTATGCGCGTTGGGCGTGTCGTGCTTGGGCGGGCGGGCGGGCTTGGCGTGGTCGGCGGCACACACGTTGGCCGACACCTCCGGCGGGCTCGGCGCCGGCGGCGGCTGGCTGCCGCCCGACATCTGAAGGATACGAGTCTTATGTATATCTATATATACTACTCAATAATAATGTAATTGTGTAATTTTTGTGTGTGGATGTATGTTACTCTCTCACATAAAAAAAACTAATGAAGGTATTTAGATGAAACTTTACAGTAATGTAGCTTTTACATAACATGAATAACGCGCGCTTACATTCGTCGTCTTCTGTTGTTTATCAGTTTCTGTTCCCATAAAAATTGAATTATGCATATAATAAGTCATTTCTCAAGAGTATACATTGGCGTTCAGACAGATTTATCAGCCACTGCTGCTGTTCTTTCGAGAGAGATCAGCCAGCTGCACAGCAAATATTACATAAGCATTTGTGCAGTCACAGTTGCACTCACTATTCCTTCACTCTTTGCGCCCGATGGGACGGTAATCCGACATGACCGGAGAGATCAGGCGTAGAACCGACATTTACATGGTGTTTGATGTATGGGATCAAGAGTATGTAGTGCTTAGTTACCGTGGGCTGCGGGTTGAGCGGCGGCGGCGGCTGCGGCTGCGGCTGCGGCGGCAGCGCGGGCGGCGGCGCGGGCGGGGCGCCCGCCACCAGCTTGAAGTCCTGGCTGAACTTGCGCAGCTCCTGCAACACATATACACACACACGTTATTACATGTATTTCTGACTAATGTGGTATAAAATGTGATTTTCCCGTAGTTTCACCCGCGTCCCGAGGGAACTTCTGTCCGTACCCGGATAAAATATAGAGGCGCGGGTGAAACCACAGTCGACAAGTAGATATCTCTCTCCGGTCGTGTCGCATTCTCGTTCCATCGAGCTATGAGAGTGTGAGAGTGAAGTGAATAGGGAGTGGCCCTGTCTGCGCAAATGCTCGTGTACTACAATATGTCCTGCGCAGCTGGCTATACGTTAAATCAAAATGATAATTTGGCTTAATGTTTTATTTTTCTTTAGAAATAAATGTCCTAAATAATATCAGTTTATGTTAATTCAAGTAGACAATGACATGTATGATACTGACCTGTACATCGTCCTGCCTCCTGGGTTCCGGAGGTGGCGCGTGATGTCGAGGCGGCCTGCTGTGCACGTCGCCTGGAGGCGGTGGGTTCTGCGTAAACAAACAACAATATTATTAATATCTGCCTAGTCTTTTGAAAACAACTTTAGGGTGGGTTTCCAGTCTCCAGAACTGCATGCAGATCCGTATCAGTGTCTTACATGTATCAAATGACTTTCTGGAGGTTTTAACAGTTATCAGGGCAACAAGACTGATATTTATACCCTTTTAATTTAAAAAATTTACTGAAATACTGCCAAACACTTAAATATAAATAAGATATGCTTACGTGATGATGATGTGGTGGGAATCCTTGCCGCGGGTGTGGCGGAGCTCGCGGCTCTCCGTTTACTTTGTTCGCACTGCTCGGAGGCCTGAAGATATACACATTACTTATTACACATTTATAATTAACATTCGTAAAAGCAGAATCTATGTAAAAACTGGATGTCGTGGTATGAATTGAGGAATGAAGATCGTGTTTTAGAGCAGGTGCTGAATGTGGATGTAGAGAAAAGGGACAATTAAAGAAACAATGGATAGACTTTTAGATGGAAAGAGTGTCACTTGAGATATTAACTTTTTCATTGTTTCTGTTGAAAAAGACATGCTGTGCTGACATCAAAAAGGTCTGATTTCTCAACTTTGGAATAGATTTATACATGAATGAAGAGTTAAAGTAGAACTTTATGTAGCAGCCAAATGAAAGAGACATTTTTCTATGTTAAAAATGGCTATATAATGAAAAAATATGGTGTGTCACGTACTGGTGCTGCTGGTGCGGCGGGAAGGGCGGCACGTGGTAGCCGCCCTGCGCCGCCTGCGCCGCGTAGCTCTTGCCGCCCGCGCCCGCGCCCAGCGCCGCTACCGGGAACTGACACATACATGTTCATGTTATACACGGTATTAAGAGAATATATAGACAATCAGAAAAAGGTAATGTGGTAAACACAGGAATAATATAACTTAAATTCATTATAAGTTAATTCCACATATCGGGTGTTTCGTACCTAATCACATTCAACACGTTAATATACTGGTTATTATTACGTAGAATAGCACAAAGAAAAATGCGTGTGGCCAAACCACCGAATGAATTAGATAAAGTTTTCTACAATTCGCCATAGAATATCCTTAAGTATATGTGATTGGATTTAATGTGATTAGGTACGAAACACCCGATATATTTTTGACCTTTAGAAGTGAAATACATAAGAGAGAAGAGAAGAACAATGCCATCAATTCCATAGAGATTTTATCGCACGTTGGTTAATTAGCTCTCAATGGTGATGTAAAGTAGGATTCTTGATTAAAACTTCTAATATGGTGTATCTGACACAGTAATACACTCACTATAATTTCGTAGTACAGCTAAGATGTTCATATATCTTTAGAAGTGGGAACATATAAAATGTTGTATATTGAAATATGCTCACAGCATCATCCTGGCGTCGGTCTGCGGGCGGCGTGAGGTGCGGGCGGGCGGCGCGGTGCTCCTTGTCCTTGGGCGGCGCGGGGCCCGCGCGCCCCACGGGCGGGGACCCGCCGTTGTTGGCCGGCCCTGGCTTCACCAGCTTGCCCGTCTGGAAACAACGTAAATACTTTGTTATATTACTTCTTTTTTCATTTATTGTAAATACATACGTGTACATAGAGGGTTATAAGCTATCATATATGTAGATGTAATTATAGTGAGCTTCTACTAATCTTTCATCAAATAAGTTGCAGGCTTACAAATACATAGTATAAATATATCACATAACAAAGACATAGTATAAATTTTCTCAAATCTGCATGATGGTCTCGAAAATTTAATGACTGCTATATTAAGTCGCATTTGGTGGCACTAACTTTATGTGCCCCTAAGCTCAGTAGGTAATAGCTAATGGTAATGTTGAGCACCTTTCAGAATACAAGTTTAGATAGGAGATCAAACACAATAAAGCAGTCATTTTAAACTTTAAAAGACACTGTAAATGTCAAACTACTTTATGGAATTCTAGCGCCAGCTATTAACATTTCATTGTGTCTACTATACAAGGATACATCCAGTTATATTAACTAGCTTTTTAGAATATATAAGAATAAATAAATAGAACATAGAACCGTCTAATCAATCGAAATGAGTTTTCTGTTATGTAAATGTATAAAGTTATCTTTATGTAAACAACAGGGAAGTATCGGCACAATATTGGTATAGTTTGAATTAATTTAAATAAATAAATGATTTTGCATCGTTTATTAAATACATGCATCGATTCGAAACCTTGTTTTTTATGGTCTAATAAGAGCATTTAGAGTGCTATTATGTTGCAGTTTCTCAGTAAAAAGTTTTACTTAAACAAATAGGTTTTACTCTATTTAAGAACTAGTTTATTCATTTGATAGTTAATTCATTTATAATTTGGTGACTCTGGGCACGGCATATTTCAGTTTTGATAACAGCATAGGTCAGTTTCCCAAAGGGGATAAAATCTATGCTAAATCATAGCAGCATCGAAAATATACAGAACCACTGCTGTCACATCACGGAGGAAGGAACATGAGCGGAGTTGCCATAGGGCAGGTAGGTCAAGCGCCTTTGTTGTAGGTCTAGTAACGTACAGTTCAATGGACTTTCTTCAATAGATATTGTAATAAAAGGTTATAAAATTCATTATCCATACCTGCATATTCTTCCTCTTGTTGGGTATGACGTACTTGCCGGCGGCGGCGGCGTCCTGCGGCCGCACGACGGCTGCGAAGCGTTCCTCCTCGTCGCCGTTCTCCAGCTCGATGCGCGCCTTCGACGACGCCGCGTTCTCGATCTCCGCCGCTATCTCCTCGGCTTTCGCTTCCGCGTCCCTGGAACGTGAATAAAAATAACTATACTGTAAGAATCACTCTCATTGAGCAAGTATGGAGGCCTGTGCCCTGCAGGACGATAAAAAATACTGATGACGATGAACTGTAGAAGTAAGAGCGAGATATGTGTGTAATACTGTCCTAACTATTATGGCTAAGGTCTAGACAAAGGACTTATAAAATTTGATTCAAAATTCTACGCTTCGTCAGGATATCCTTTAGAAAAGTGTCTATTCTATGTAGGGGATTACATCCTAATCGCTTTTTGAGAATATTAGTGATTTTTTAAGTTTCTTTTTTGCAGTTCTTCAAACGACTAGCCTAATATCCCAATACACATAACTACCAATTTCCAACTAAGTTCACAACAACTCACCTATAATCCTGAGTATCCTTCCTCTGCAGAGGCAAAGTATAACCAGCTAACGAGTGGTCGTAGGTGCTATGCACGCCGTACACCTCTTCGTTCTTGCGGAACATATCGTTGGCGTCCCAGCCGTTGGCGCGGTGGTCCAGCTCCAATTCCTCGAGCAAGGCGTCTCCGTTCACTTGGGGAGCCTCGCCTACTTCCGCGTCGCAGCCGTCCCAAGGCTCCAGGTAGCGTTCCTCGCCAGTCCTACCATTGCCTGCGGCGACACCTGGCAATACAGTTTTCTTATTAAGTAATATAACTTTGGGCTTTAATTAGTGGCTTCCATGAGGCCATCATTTGAACCAAACTCGATGTACTTGAACAGCGTTTAAGAAGCGAGTAGTGTAGTTGTGTTTACTTTGTCGGAACTTTCGAACGGAAAACAGTAACATTGCTTATGTGGTAGAAATAGGTATAGTAGCCATACTTTCCCGGATAAGCATGTTCACTACCTAACTACAGCTGTCAGCAATTACGCATGTAGGAAAAGTCGTTGCAAGTCGTTTATTGTTTTTACGTCTTTACCGAAAATGTACATGACACACAAGTTTATAGTAATTGATTACTCATAGGGAACTTTAAACAAAAATTTTCTACTTCACGTATCAAATTTTGTTTAACTTTTTACACCTATATATACCTATATACTACATAATATGACTAACTTTCTACACAATGTCTCAAGTCACCTTAACCAGAGTTGCTTATCTCAAGTGGATTTGCCGCCACTTGAAATAAACTTAACAAGTTACAGTTAAACTTCTAGTTATCGCTGTTACTGGCAACATGTTCTATTTTACAAGTACAAAGGCCAAACTACCGAGACGACCATTAAAACATAATTTATTGATACTTATTTGTAGAAGCAGAAACTATAATATGGCAATACCTACAGGTAATAAGGCTCAGGAGATTGCCAGTATTCGTTTCTGCAATACATATATTAATTCTTAAGCCATTGTAATTAAACTGACCACTATAATTAAATGTGAATATAATTTTAAGCTCTAGCTTAAATTGCAAGAGATGGTAACAACCCTTCTTTTGAGTTTAATCGAATTTTAAGTTATACAATATTTAATGTCAATCCACAAACGCTATAATAAGTAATAGCTATAATAAGTAATTTATGTAACATTAACTTGTTTTTGAAGTCGTCTGAAATTCAGAAAACGAATCGAAAGAGTTACAGCGGCCCTGGTACATAAAGTACTGGTACATTAGGAAGGAACATGGCGGGTTTTAAGTCAGTAAGAGTCTGACACTCCTTCACGTTGCACCCACAATAGGAGGGTTCATTTAATGATTTCTTTAAAAAAGGCGTGTACTAACCATTAAACTTGCTAGATATAGCACTATCAGTCTGGAACACATCGTGTGTGGCGTACTCGAGGTCTGAGTCCTTGGCCCTGATGGAGACCACATCCTGCGGCTTGAAGATCAGCTTCTCAACCACCGAGTCCACCGCCACGACGCCCTCTTGGTCCACGCGGTGAGCCACTTCTAACACAACCTGGAAATAAAGAAATTATACTGTCATTATTAACTTAATAACCGTACATGGATAAAATACCTATAGCCTATGTTTAATAGGGATAATACTGCATGATAGTGGTGAAAGATTTTGTTAAATATGTGCAGCATTTTTTAGTTTCTTTGTTAACAGACTTCCCAAAAAGGAGGAGGTTCTGAACTCGGTAATTTATATTTATTTTAACATTGTATTTATTTGTTCTTGCTTGCTCATTTCATTAACAAGAAAATTATTAAATATGTAACAAAAAATATTAAGCTAGTACTATGTACTAGTTAATTTTAATTCCAAGAAAGGCAAGGATCCTAACGACATTTCCCTATGGATGACTCAAATCAGTTAGACATAACATTGCTTTATCGCCATGCAATTCTGTATCCGATGATTAGTCGAAGGAACAAATTCGGAGAACTGTGTCTAATGTTTAATACTATGGACGTTCTGATAGACGATTAGAGCTTTGTTTACATTTGTGCACGATCCTTTTGTCTTATTCCGCATGGCTAAACAAACGGCGTACAACGAGATTTATATGATTATCTGTTGTGTTGGACAATACAACACATACTATGCGATGGTGAAAAGGCGACAGCATCTTATTCAATTTAAAGATGTTATGAGAGTTTTATAACGACAAATTACTTGCACCTAGATAAATGTACTCACACTTGGAGAGTTCTTAACCTCATCAATATTTAGCATAATAAGTGTTTTCAAAAAGTCCGAATAAGTCCACATATCAAATCATGAAAGGGAATAATTCCTGTCAGTCGTTGTATCGCATGATTCATGTAGTGCAATGGAAGTTTACTGTCTGATACAATAAGATGTCCATCAGACTAGATTATGCCAAGGTACTGGTCGCCCGACCACCACGTCCGCTCATTTATTAGGTACTCTTATCAATGGAGTTACAGTTTTATAAATAAGAAAAGAAATGACGAACTATGTATATATTTTTAATTTCACTGTGGATGTAAGTTCTGACTTTAAATCGTGTTATAAAAGACAAGAAAGTAACAGAGATAAGAGATGAATACATTCTTTTCATCGGGGTCTATCCTTTGTGTTACTATGCCCGTCTTCCGGTTGATAGGGCGCCTCTTTTGTAAAGATTAACTGATGACGAAAGGACATATTATATTGGCATTGTCAAAGCTAAATAAGCGTGAAGGAGTCATGTTTAGGGACACAGCACGTGGTGTTGTAGTTTTTACTAAACCATATTTATGACCCAAAGCATTGTTGATCATGATTTCTCAAGATAGATTGACAAACTCAGATAAAGTTGATAGAATTATTACGAAAAATTGTGCAGTAGAAAATATGCTAAATGCTAGGGCGTAGTAACATAATCTCTAAAGGATAATTTGAAAACAAAGCAACATTACACGTGGCGTGCTGTATCAGACAGACAGAGTGCATACGACCTTGTTGCACAAGCACTTCCCAGCGGATATGAGTAATAGCAGACATGTTTATTTTTCCTCCAATATTGTGAACGACACAACAAAAATAATTAGGTTTATTTCACACTGATATTATGTAGGAGAAAGTTTGTTAGTGTGTGTGAATGTTTGTCACTTTTTCATGATTTTAATGAGATCAGAAACATAACTTATACATCAGCATAACTTATACACTAGGGAAGTAGTTAAATTAGGAAGAGGGTGAAACCGCTGGCGGTTTTATAAAACTATTACTTGTAATAAGCATATTTTGGTCACGCGGTTTTTCTCAGAATAAAGTATGGTAGTATTGTTTACAATAGCCTATACTGTTACTATAAACACGAATCTTATAAATGCATTGTTCTGAGTTTGTGGCTATTGTTTGTAATATATTGGAGCTTCGTGTCTCAAAATATATTTTAGTACTAGTCGTTTACTTTACTTTAGAACTACGTTATAACTGAACTAGGATTTGATCTGATGAAGTATCCGGACGAATAATTAAGCCAAAATGCACACAGCTTTTTGCATACGCTTAAGTAAAGAAAATTAGGGCTAACATTATCATGTTTGAGAATCTTCATATACATTAACAAGTTGTTTGTGGACAAAAAGATCTCTGAACTCAAAATATATGCAACCAAAGTAGTCCCTCATATGAAATTCATGGCTACATAACAAAAACAATGTGCAAGTAATTGTTTTAACGATAGCTCACTATCTATCGCCGCGTGAGTAACATGACATTTGAATCCTGCGCAATCACCTTCCTTAACCTTGTGAAAATTAAAGGTGACCACAGGATGATATGAAAAAATACAGATGTCTTGTCTAGCGGTTTATCAGCGGTTAGTCATTCATTAAATGGTGAGTTATGAAGAGAAAACTGATTAAATTAAACTTACCTAAATTACTAGTTGCTTACTACGTATAAGTTAATTATGACGGTTTTGTAGCATTTACTGATTTAATTACCTTAATAAACGATGATTTATGGTTTTATAATAAAGAATGCACCTTTACTTCTAATTGTGAATATGAAAAAGAGCTTTTCGTTGCAATTGCAGCACCATAATTATATGGTCATAAGACACTTCGATACTTTTACTCATTGGACAAGTGTGACGGTCAGTCATCGAGTCAATTAATGAAAAACAGACTCACTGTTACAATAATGTGCGATAAACTGTTTTCACGTCATCATGAATGAATTAGCATTGATTACGAATTCTGACGTCTATTACAAAATTGCGATAGCTATTAGGTACATTTGGCCATTCCAGCGTCATAGTCTGACAGAATTAGGATACGATGCATTTCAACATAAGGAAGATTCGAACAGCTTCTGAAGTTGAGTGACCAAGACTGCCAAATGCCTTGTAATTTCTCATAATAAAAATATAAAACAGGTGCAGCATTGTCTGATTAGAATAACACAGCTAACCCAAAGGTCAAAGGTTAACGCTGTAACCGCAGTACAGACGGTTTTTGTAACCATCATCCTAATCTTAATGCGTACATGTTCTGAGAATTAAAGAACACGTCACGCGCAAGGTGTGAAAGTCAGACGTAATGTGGTATTAGTTGTATGGTCATCGCCCCTGTGCGGATTTTCCTTTCTGCGTCAGAGGGGTCGCGGATAACCAGTTCATCTTGATTTATTTTGACGGAAAAAAACATTGATTAAAATTGATTATCTGGATAATCTTTAAAATCAGTCTAGCCTGTGATATGCAATTGGAATTTGCGATAAGATGAAAACTGATAAAATATTTTAATAACAAGCTTTTATATCATTTCACTTCCATCCCAAATTATGTCTTGAAAATTGCATTTCATCATAATACACTTAGATTTGTTTCCTGATTTGTCAGATGTCTTTCTGAGAAATGCGCAAGGCCACACTAAAGGAATTTCTGATCATGAATTCTAGATGAATACGGCCGACCTCTCATACATGTATCATACAGATTGGAAGAAACATGTCACCCAATGGTAGTGGCATTTATTCATTGATTCCAATGATATGTTATTTATTCACTTTTCAAAGACAAGATACATATATGGATTATTGAAATATATAAACCGGGAGTTTCCCTATCAATTAACGCGTAATCAGCTTTTAGTTAAAGAAAACGTACAAAAGCATTTCATGCTAAGTTTTGTTGGGGAAACCCCATAATTCCTACAATGGTACAAAATCATGACGGCGCGCCTTTTCATGTAGTTTATTCGTGTTCTTATACTGTTACATTTGAGATAATACTTTAATCTTACCGTTATTTCGATCTACCAAGTTAGAGTACTTTTTGTTTTTTGTTGTCTCCAAATTGCAAACATTCAACAATAGGTCTTTAGTATTCCTAATTGGTTTTCAATTATTATATGAATACCCTTCTGATTTTCGATCCAGCATAAAAAAGTATGACGCACGAGATAAGCCGCCGACTGTAGACCTGTTACAAAAAGTTAGAGTTACCAGCATACACGTGGCTAGTTGTCCGTATATCACATTAAGCTATGGTAAGCGTAATCTAATATTACTTCCTCTAGCTTTATCGTATCCTGGCGTACTGCCAGCCCACTGTACAACAAAATCTTCTCCGTTAAATCCTGCCTCTACTAATTTGTTTATGATATCAAACTCCAGCGAAACTCCCTTAGAATCGCGTCTGGACGTAAAATCGATATGTAAATAGAAAACCGCAGACGTATTAGAAAGTGTATTGACATTTGGATCCATACGTTTAGTATTTTATTTTATTAGTGGCAGCGAAAGAGCGTGGACCCAATCGTTAATAATAAATGTGGTAAGTGTGTGTGTGTAAATGGCTTGAGGACGTCGGGTTCGGCCTTTGAGATCCAATCGATATCAGTACGTCGCGACGGAGGGTTAGCCATGTGCAATGTTTATGACTACAGGTTACAAGCGCTGCGTTGACTTTTACTATTACGTAGCTATGCTAGACAATTTATAGTAGCTAGGACCATTCACTGTTACCCGATGAAATATGGCATACTGGGAGCGTAAATATCTTTATTCCATATCGTTTACACGATCTCGAGATCATTAAAAGCTAGGAATTCAATAATTGTGTAACTAAGATGAGCATCTCTGTTCTATTCGGATACTATAAGAGTAGAATCAACTGTGGGAACAGTAGAAATTAAGTTCTCAAAACTGGCTCATATTGTACCTAAGAAATGAGTAACAGAATCCTCGAAAAAATAAGTAAAATTCCGTCTGGACTGGACATAGTCCGCCCATAATAAATCTGTGATTTAAAAGGTTGCCCAAGCCTTTTAAATACTGGTTTGATGGAAAGCTATTGTCTCTTCCTGAACACAAAGCATCTGCAATAACTTCTGTCGCCTCAAATTATACTGAGAAGCATAGGACACGTCAAAAATCATGAATCACTACTTCAACTCCTATTTAACAAATGCAAAGCTAGAACAAACTATAACTATGACGGTTATCTCAAATAATTATTCCTGGAACTGCAAACATGGCGTTGGTAATCTAAACCTTACTACTATGTAGTTAAAGTCTATTTACGAAGGTAGGATGTTATTGATAATGGTGCTGATAGAATTTCAGGAAATCTATAGCGTTTATGTTTGTCTTATGGTGATTGGATGGGGAGCCATGCTTTGTGGGTGGAGGTGGACTAATTAGTTTTAGGGTTGCCATGAAATAGGGTTCTATTGTATCTGTATGAGCTGTTCAAATATATGCGAGATTAATTAAGTTACGAATAACTCAATCTGACGCCGTTGAAAAGAAATAGATGAACGATTTTAAATCTATTTGTGCCAGAGTTACTTCAACGAAGAGTTCCTAGGGTACAAACTTGACGTCATACCGGAAAGCCAAATTCATGACCATAAAGTTTTAGGTTTTTATTTCCTTATGTCTTTTGGTTAGTCTTAGGTAGGTACACTTTAAATTTTTGAATGTACTTATAATATTTTATTACTTAGTCCTCAGACAAACAAGGCTATTGTCAATTCAGCTAATATCTACGCCATTTTCGGTGGATGCCCTCTACTCCAAAACAGGGTGTAACTTTATTAGAACGTCTTCTACCTACCTTCTCCTTTACATAAACGAGAAGTGTAGCTTCTTCCATTAGATTTTCACACACAACTGACATTTACGCCGTCTAACATTTTACATTATGATCATATTTTGTAATAGCACACACTAGAGCACTTTTATGTACAGCAAATAAAACATCTGCTGCCTACTAAGACTAAAAAACCGACCGAAATTCAGAAAAAACAGTGCAACATAAAGAAACTTATCAGTACAGGCGTAGTTTTAATATTTCAGCGCGGTCTACTATCAGAGGTCACCGAATCTGTGTATATTTCCGTTATCTTAGTACAAGTTCCTGCAGTCGACGCGGAAACGTCAAATAAATTGCAAAAATATATATTTAAAACCGGCCAAGTGCGAGTCGGACTCGTGCACGAAGGGTTCCGTAAATTACAGTTAAATCAACCTATCTCAAAAACTATAAGAGATACTTTGATCAAACCAAAAATCGTTGAAAGAGTTAATTAGCATGCATCACCTCTATTTTTTTTAGAATTTTATACCCCGTAGTTATAAAAATAGAGGGGGGGGGACATACTTTTTACGACTTTGAGAGCTGATATCTCAAAAACCGTTCACTTTAAGAAAAATGTTTTTTAGAAAACTTTATATCATTTTAAAAGACCTTTCCATTGATACCCCACACGGGTATGTACATCGAAAAAAAAATTTTCATCCCTCAGTTACATGTATGGGGGGCCCCACCCCCAATTCTTTTTTTTACTATTTAGTGTCATATTTTTGTAGCGGTTCATACAACACATATTCCCATCAAATTTCATCACTGTAGTACTTATAGTTTCCGAGTAAATCGGCTGTGACAGACGGACAGACGGACAGACGGACAGACGGACATGACGAAACTATAAGGGTTCCGTTTTTGCCATTTTGGCTACGGAACCCTAAAAATGTATATTTTCATGAGACCTGAAATAGATAAGTTACTACTTAACATTCAGTAATTAAATGTTTCAGGCTCTTAATTTGGATTAGCTTAGATTCGCGGCAATTAGCGAAGAACTAATTAAAAACAGTGTATTACCAAGTTGTTGATAATATACATAAATCTTTGTAATTATTAGATAATTAGCGAATTATATACCTAAACAAATCCATATTTTAAAATGAGGTTTATTTAATGAAACTATTGCTTAGATTTACATTATTGGCCGTAAACACGCATCGAGAATTTAAAATTGGCAAAATAAGCAAAAATATTGGGTGCTTCCGGCAAATACAACGAGACTCAAAACTCCATAATTAATAAACGTTCTTGTCGGGTCTTCAACATTTAAGCGAACTCAGAAACAGTCTTTGCTATACAGCAAAGACTGTTTTAAACAGCTTTAGAAGTATTCGGAAAAAATAGTTGGCCAAAACAAAAATTGGACCATTTCTCCAAACTTCCACTAACTTAAGTTTCTTGACACTTCGGCAGTTGATAAGCTAAAGAGTAAAGACTTAATTCGAACCCAAATTTATTCGGAAATACCCGGCAAAACTACGTGATAAGAATAAACATAAACGTGCTACAGACACGATAAAATGTATAAATGTCTCAATGAATAATACAGTGGCGTTCTGTCTATTAACATAGATGCGAATGGACCGTTTAGATCGATGTAATGCCATTCTTTATCAACAAATGGTTATTATGGATAGAGCAGATGTCACTCCCCAAAATATACATGTGCTAACAATTCGTACGACCATTGACCTGAACAATGGCAAAGACCTTGCTTCGCACTATCATCATGCATATACACTTTGTCTTTATGCCTTGTTGAACGAAGTTGATATTTTATGAATATCATATCTACTATCTCGGCAATATCGTGATGTAGGTGCATCTAATCCTACATTACTAGATAAAGCTAGGTACGAGTCAGACTTAGGTGAAGAAAGGAAAATAGGAAGTTTTCTTATTGTAATCAACTAGACTACTCAAAAGATTCAATTTGGAGATCAGACGCAATCTACAAGTCCTTTACGCAAAGAAGAAAACGTCGCGTGCGCAGGTTCACGCGTTCATTCCGCGGTCGCTGGCTGCATTCATAAGGCTGGATAAAGCGTAAAACAAGAGTCAATTAACATGTGTCATCGGCCAGGAATTTCCACCGTCTCGACGTGCGTCCAACGTGAAGGTCGAGCACCGTCTGACTGGAGCGTTTTCGTTGCATTAACGGACATTATGCTTTGAGGTCGACGTTTGTTTCCGCTGCACGTTTTGTACAATTTTGCGCTATCTTTATGTGCATGTTAGAGATTTTTGTACGTGTCACCTTTTTGTTTGTGTAGCGTAAAAGGCGAGGCAAACTTTTAAGTCATGTGAGCAGCGGTGTTCGAAATTAGGTGAATGATAAAGAGGTCAAACTAAAGTAATTAATAATATACTTTTTACTTAGATATGCCGCTTGTAAACAAACTTTTATCAACAACACAAACGATTATAAGAGAATTTGTATCAAGCAGTGTAACACAGCGAATCCCTAACAGAACTAATTGAATTTTCATTATGAGACACGCGAACATGGTATTAGTAAATACAATTAAATTAATTGCATGGTATTAACAATGTCCGTCCGCACTCGATATTAATACGTACTTGCAACCCCATGTAGTCTGAGTGCAGCCTGCCCTTCGTAATAGGGTATAACTAATTAGAGGGCTGGATGAAATCTAGGGTTTAGCGAGCCCCTCCATTCAATTTTTCCAATTAGAGCCTTTTAATTTGTAACTTCAAACGAATGGCTACCAGCTAGGGTGATCAGGGTTTTATTATGAAGTTATTTCAGGCATTAAACTTATCGCTATTGGATCAAAGCTGACAAGATATATTAACATAGAAATAATTTGAATCCCTATAATTATTAAAATTTACTGAATCATTATTACACTTAGTGATAGAATCATAGAACTGTAGTAATTAAGATCATTCGCTTGAGTTTTATTGTACGAAACACTTACAATCAGCTTTGATCACAAAAGCAAGATTCGTCCTATCTACAACATCATGGGCGCTATATACGTATTAATCATGCCTTTAACTACGAGATATGTACAGAACACAACACCAATAATAAAATCTTACCTAGTTTACGCACAAAATGGCAAAGGTGTCAGGCGACGTGCAGGAAACACAACGTATTCGCGGTACGACGTACAGGATACAAATGTAATCGTATTCCGAAATAGTTAATATTGCAGTATTGATCACTAGGAGATGACACGGGAGCACTAACGTGAATGCCCTGGGAATCGAGGCACGCAGCGCCCTCTATTTGCTTATAGCCTATGAGTGCCCGCCCGTTAGAGACAGCCACATAGAGATGAATTGCATTTAAATACGACAGGAAACGAATTAATTTTACACAAAACACATATATTTCTTGATAGAAATAATTCCAAACTCGTTTAAAGATCAAGACTTTTTTATCTTACACAAGATAATCGATTTATCAACTTGTTTTCCATCAAAAACATACGACAATTTCTCGAACTCAATTCGCAATAAAAAAGCACCCTCATAAATTTAAGGAGTTGAAAAAGGAAGGCATAAAATCAGCTGGTTTACCGCGCATGTCCAGCCGCGGAGGGGTGAGAGCTCATCCGAATAAGCTGGTAATCTAACTAACTCGACACTATCTTGCACTTTTCACACATCACACCATCAAGGTTCAAAGCACTGACTGTACCGAGCCCAAGCACGTCCTTTGTGTAACAAATCGAATGAACCACTACACGGAATGGAAAATTGTCACTACACAAGAACCTAAGTATCTTTATATCCGTCATGAGCAGCACAGCATCAAGTCATCACTTCACTTCACGCAGGTGATACCAACGTTAAAATCCTTTTAAAATGTCCAAAACCATGCTACAATGCGTTTATTGATTCGACCTACATTTCATAGTTTCGTGGGGGTCACGCCAAGCGCAGATAACACAAAACTGCTCCGTTACTGGGATGCAATTTTATTTCGCACACGACCAAGACAAAATTGACAATAAAATAAAGCAATTATGCGGTTACGTAATTAGTTAAGCGTTAATGTATATCGCAATATGCAAAACAATCGCTAAAACATATGGTATGCGAGCTTGATGTATTTAAAATAGGTTATCAGCACTGCATTGGTTAGAATGTTTAAGATCTGTGGTCGGACGTAAATTACGTGGCCTTATCAGCCTTCGATTGGAACTTAGCCTATTTTCTATGCGTGCTAACAATCTGACAATTTGTACGATTGCAAATATATCGATTACGGTCATAAATATTGATTATGTAATTGAATGTTAACTTTTATGTGGAAGTAAGCTCTGTTTCGAGGTTTGCCGGCCGGCTGGCAGGCGTTCGCGTAGAGGGCGCGGTGAGACTGAGGATGAATCTATGCACATTTACGTCAGTACGGGGTCGTTCCTACTGTAATATTTATGGTTATATAATATTATGGCAGCGGCCCGGGCATACAGGCCGCGTGGCGGTGCAACTTTGTTACTTACTGTTCCTAATTAATGCAAAACTAATGTTTTAATTCTAGCCATATTTAACTTAGAGTAAGGCCACTTCCAGACGGAAGGCGTGGTGAACAGGGCGGGTTTGGGCGCGGCAGGGGAGGGACCAGTGCATTACAAGTACATTAACTTTGCACATGACTTACCTACAAGTAATAAATATGAACGTCTAAGCAACAACGCAATCCCCTAAAGCACGAGGTTCAACATGTAAAGGCATTATATATTTTTTATAAATAACGAAACTGTTTAAGCTAAAACGCCAAAACCGTCACACATTACTAACTGCCCGACAACAGCTACTGAAATTAGAAACATGTCCAAAACACGGTTTTTATGTACCAAAATAAACGGCAATTAGTGAGGTAATATGGTTTGAACGCTTCGTCAATAGTTCACACATACCATGCTAATAGTTTTTCTCCTCGAAAGTGAGCGGGACACGCAATACAAGACGTTAAATCGTTAATCAATGTCTAAGTCAGACTTAGACATGCATATGCATGCATATTTCAATTGAAGAGAACTCACAGTTTGTTCTTGTTTCATCTAATTGAGGTATTAAAACAATCTCCAACCCAATTTTTACTTTAGGAAATCCCTAACTATAGTAACAACCATTTTTGAACGATATTTTCCGATCATACCGACAACTATTGTAACCATTAAACAGACACGTGTATGTAAGATAGACGTAGGAAAGTCCGCGAAGTCACATCTCCTGCTGCGAGATAAAAACTAAAAAACAGAAGAAATTATGTCCGATGCAAAAGCTACTGAAAGGTCACATAATTAAAGTATACAACAAATAACTGTTAACAATTAAAATTGTAGTTTTGAAAATTGTTGTCAGTCAGTGCATTATGTATTCTTTATGAGAAATGAAGTTGTTCTTAAGCCTAAAAACTATTTAAAAAGCTGATAATCTTGTCTATACCATAATGGGGATATAAACGGATACACTTTTGTTTTTATTATGTTGCTAGCTCATTTGGTTCACTCGTGCTTTCTTTGTAACGACATGTGTGATTTCTTCCTTTGGCAATCTTTCAACGCTTAGAAAAAGTATAGGAGAACATCCTGAGTTGTATTATTACAGATTATAAAAACTTAACAAAATGTAAGTATCAATTCTCTCAAAGATTTGGTAAACCGACATCGCAGTTTGCCATTTGCAGACGAAAATTGTATCGAACGAGCGAAAACTGGGTCTTATCGGTATCAGTCATTTCAAGACCATCAACCTTATCACATGACAAACGGTGAATCTTAAGTTATGTTTGCGAAACCAACTGTACATCTACTTCACATAATTGAATTTAACGCTGAAATCATTGACTTCGTAAATAACATTTAACTAATTAAAAATCCAACATGAGAGAAATCCGCCAATACAAGTTCTTTAGGAGTAACTGTGTGCAAAATAGCCGATTTAACCATGATAACTTTTAAGAACAGTATAAAAACTATTAGAAAGATATTATGGATACAAGGAACCCAAATTCTACAGATAGTTACACAAACAACCGGCTTAACGTACTTTATGAAGGACGAGGGGTCGAGACTCTCAATATTCGGGAACGATCACCCCTTCCAAACAACATCTCAAACCTGATCTGATGAATAACAGACATGATTGTAATGCAATTTTAATAATTGTCCGCGAAAATTCACCATAATGCATGTCCGCCAAACAAACATGACAATCAATGGTTAGTGATCAAAAGCAATAATAAGATCCTTCTTCCTCACTGATTTTGAGCACATCAGACAAGAGAATGCCCAAACCGTATTTGTAATTTGTGATGAGGGAGCAACTTTAGGTAACACGTGGCGCTATCCTGTTCAAACCGAGGCGTGAATACTAGCCAATTTGATAATAAACGATCCTCTATTTCAATGCTAAGTTATTTCCGTGCAAATATTACGATGTTCCTATTTTAGCATTCTATTAACGTCTACATTGTCCTTAATAACAGCTGGCGGAATTTCGTTTGTAACTTGTTAAGGCTTCTTTCTCAACTTTTACGATGTAAACAACTCCCACAAAGATTGGGTCAAGTTTTCCGGTTATGTTTTCATTTATGTCATGATGTAAAACAGAACAGGGTGTCCGTAATACGTTTTGGTTAATATCAACCAGCAAATAAAGAAAGCAAAGGGCAGGTAAACTCCTCTATCATATATGGGTATCAAAGCAGCTAGCTATAAGTTAAAATTATATCCTGGTTTTGGTTTGAAAAGTGCCCGATTGTTTGTTCCTGTTCTTGTGTTAAGTAATTCTGAGGCGAAAAGGTGCCCTTACCGATAAAAGGCTAGCCCTAATGTTCATACTTCAGTAGAATAAGTCTATGAGAGTGAGGGAAAAGACAGTGCACCGACATCTGCACAAATGCACTATAATATGTCCTGCGCAGATGGCTGACCTTCAACAGCCACCATGTCCAAACTCCGGTCTAGAGAACATCATACAACAAGTGAGGACAATAACTCACCTCAAATTGAGCGCTGAAAGTCTTGAAGACGCCTTCCCAGAGGCTCCCTGACTGCGTGAGCACCTGCACGATGTCGCCGACGTGCGACGTCGCTGCGTGCATGAAGTGCGCGTTATTGTACACGCCCTCTGGCACCACTCGCCCGCGTGGTGATCTGGGACAAGCAATACACGTCAATAAATGCCCTGCTAAATTGTTCGAATTAGTTGCGGATGGTTGCAGTGGCTCTGGGAATACAAAGTATACAGGGGCTTCCCCTATACACATCTCCAAATCCTGCCACACCTAAGAGTTAAATTAAGCTGAAGTTTAACAGGCAAAACCAGCCATACAGAGAGTCATGAGAGCCAAATAATGTCCTATTTCGACTGTTTATGTAATACTTATTGTAATGACGTATTTCCGCCATAATAACAGAACTGACAATTTCTAATCTAAAAGCTAAACTAGGTAGACCGACTTTGGTGACTAGCAATACGTTTCCGTACGATTCGTCGCTGACGTAATATTATACAAACGTTGAAAGGGAAGTCGTTAAATGATGGACGATCATGCGGCCTTACGGAACAGAGATATCATTTGAACCTTACTAGAGAATTCGTACAATGGATTTGTGAATTTGATATCCCAAAATGCTTTTGAACCGCTATCTAACGTGCCGCGCTAATCATGTGATTTGAGTATTTACATTCACCGATCATTGACCTACACAGAAAGCGGCGCCCTTGAGTTTTTTCAGTACGCAGTTCGTTTCAGACGTGTTATATATCGAAAAAACTGTTACATCATCCCACTTGAGTTTTATATTAACTGGAAGAATAATACCTTGTTCTAGCGCCGTCTCACTTTATTAAGATTTTGCCTAAAACCTGCTGATTTTCTTTATAAAGCCATGCAGACTGCTTTCGCCAGTCGCCACGGTTGCAAACTGAATTAATTGTAAACGTGTGGTAATCTCTCATATATGGATAGTCTCGTTTTGATTAAACTTTTGTCATTATTGCAAGGATGAGATATAAGCGCACAAACCGGATAGCGACAAGTTTCGGAAAAATAGTTTATTAATTGTTACGTTACGCTATAAGCATTAGCAATAGGGCATGCAATTTCGGTAAAATAAAAATTACCGGTAAAAATTCGGTAATTAAAATATTTTTACCGGTAAACCGGTAAAACGGTAATTTTTGTATTTTTTTTAAATGTGATATTATATCAATAAGATTGGGTAGTAAAGCTGCAAAAAATAATTAAAAATACAAGGTGTAAGGTGGTAAACATTTTTTGTGACGTGGGCCGTAACAAACAGACATGTCAGTACCATCCGTACGCGATGTCGTCGACAAAATGCAAGAGAAACGGCTGCGATGGTGGACCTGAATACATCGCCAATGTTGTGTACTCAATCTCAATATACCCGGTCAAAGGCGCAGAGGCAGGCCGAAACGGTGGTGGTCGAGTGTCGTAATGAATAACTTGAAAATCTACGAACTCGAAGAGGAAGATGTCCTGGATAGATTGAAGTGGAAGAAGAAGATACGGAAAGCGGACTCCGTCACAAGACGGGATAAACGCTAAGAATTACCGTGAAGTAAAAGCCCTCTTTTATGGTAAATCGTAGGCATTTTATGGACCAGGGTCGCGGTAACTCTTTCGAACAATCCCGCAGCCCCGGCAGGCCTTGGCCCTGCGCGTGGAACAACTCGGGCCGCCGTCACGGGTCTGTTGTCTATGCAGACGGAGGAACGACGAGCCACCCGAACTCGCCGTCCACAGACCGACGCCTGCAGTGGCCGGGAGTCGTCTCTCGACACTCTGCGCCCGTGGTGTCTTCCTGGTCCACTACAGCGGCTGGGATGAGAGGTGCGGACTCGCAGGCGCTCCACCGTCTCCTTATCGAGCATGACTGCTTCGCAGAAGGAGGCGACGGCTTCCCATTCCCTCTCGCTCCGGACCATGACTTGAACCAGGGCCGGACGCGAGAGGTCGCCGCTGCCTATTGGCTCGACGACGACACGGCGGTACCCTTCCCAGGCAGTGCACACCTAGACTGTGTGCTCCACCGTGTCCTCAGTGCTATCCGCATGGTAGTGAAGTAAAAGCACTTGCTCAATAAGGTCATAGAGTAAGTAAAATAAGCATAATCTATATTTTAGCTTATATGAGCTGACAGCTATGAGGAAAATCAGAATAACCGAATGAATAAAATTTGTTTAGATATTATAAATTAAGATGAGAATGAAGATTTGTATCTAACCTATAGTTAAGGAGCCACATAAGTTTACTTTCCTAAAAAACAGCAACTTTAACACTCTTACAATAATGTACCTAATGTATTCAAAATTACATTATGTTCAGGCTACATAATGAAGATTTGACGTTAAATGAACAATTGCTATATATTATCACAAAAACGTAAAAACCGGTAATTTACCGGTTACACATTATTTTTACCGGTAAATTAAAGATCGCGAAAATGGGCGGTTTTACCGGTAAAACCCAAACCGGTAAACCGGTATTGCATGCCCTAATTAGCAATCAATAAAACTTAGCATAATTCGGTGGTTTTGCGGTTATGAGTAACGAAAGCTGAATCACAATAAGAAGGAAAAGCTTTAGTGCAAACATACAAATATCGGGAATGGGCCAAAATATTCTAGAAATACCTATAAAGATTAATTTAATACGAGTACTGTTATATCAGTATTTCTGTTTTGTAAACTAAGCAACAAATAACATGGAACAATTTATCGCTTTTGCGATGACTTTCACTACTCAGCTGTGTCTGATAGTGTTTATAAACTTTCTCAAGAAACATTCTATGATGTGAATACTATGTACAATTTGTTGCTTTGTCGGTAACAATTAATGTATTATTTAACGGATGGAAAAAGAGGTCCTTGGCATATGTACCGATTATATTATACTAGCTGTATCTCGAAGTTTCACCCGTGTCCGTTTGGAATTACTACCCGAATAAAATATAGCGTATGACATTCGCAAATAACGGGTTTTTCGAAGACGTAGATTCAAGATTAATCAATCTACAGGCCCCTACTAGTACAACACCATTTTCTCTAATAAAGATGTTGTCTTCACGAAACTTTATACTCTAAAATGAACTTTAGTAAAACTTTAGCGACTGGAGGGGAGAGATGTGTTCAGACAGAATGTTTATGTCTCAAGCATGATTGATAGATATAAAAACAATATTGATTATGATATCAAGTATTGGGTGCCGATCCGAGACAGGTACAAGACTGGCAAAGTGCTTCAAAGTTATGTACCGGAATCAGACTTGAACTGCATAGAACTAAAAAGAGTTTATATGGAGTTTCTTCCATGTTCTCCATGAGACCCACTCTTTGGAATTGTGCTACTAGCTTGAAGTTTCGAAATAGTTATTATAGCCCTATTAGAAATAAAAAAAATATACTTTGACTTATTTAAATTTACCTACATATAAGCCCTTAGAGCATTTTGGCATAGAATGCAGACCAGTGAGACTAGAAATCTGATATGATGAATGAGAATAACTAAAACCCGATTGAGCGTCGCCTGGTCACACAAATAAGGTTCTGTTGTCTGAAGGTCAAGGATTGTAGTTTGTTCTAAACTTTAGTTCGCGACATTTTAATTTTTTTTTATTTTGAAGAAACATTTTTAAGGTTTTTGTTCAAGGAATTGGATTCTGCTTTGGAGTTTTACATGTTCTGAAGAAAAGTCTAACATTGGATTCGATTATTCATATGACTGTGGTATAACTTCACTTCCTTGGCGCAGATGACAGATTTCATTACCATAAAGGAAGTCGGTCGTTAGTTAATAATATTGGTATTGGAATGTCAAACAAAGAATGCACAATTAAATATTCAGCCACATCTAGTGAGACTGGGTCCTTATTAACATAGTGCAGCGAAAGTTAGCATGTCTAGAAATATTGGACTGCTTAGCAAATCGCATATTTTTAAATATAATACCCATAGAGGTATACCTAAGCAATGTTCTACAATCTAAACGAAATCCCCAATTTAAGCAACAAAAAATACATAAATGCGGTAATACATTAAAGTAGTCTACTGTGATGTAACGACGTAAGGAATAATAATTATGAATTATGACATTGTCATCAAACAGTGTGCCACCGCTCACCCTTGACCTATTCCAAGTACGATGTCTGTTCGTGATCTGCCATTGTTTTAACATAGTAGCTAAATAGGTTGTAGTCGTGCTGAAGATACGACTTATACTGTAGGTAACGTTTTCAGGAAATGCACAATACTGCAGTGTTGGTGGTAACAGCAACAACACCAGATGTCTATACCCAGTGTTATATATGATGATAGAAGCTGATAAGCAGACAAATCTGCAGTAGAGAGAAACGAAAATAGGATTCACCAAACCGAAAGAGTATACCCATTCTATTTATTGAATAAAATCATTCAAAATTTAAAAATTACAGTCAAAATAGTTTTTTTTAGGCACAACATGCATGGCCCTTTACTGATAAATATCTGGAATATTTTAACCAAGGATAGTGCTTTATTATGGTTAAATCAAACTCACATAATTGAAGGGCACACTATGTTTAAAGATGCAATTATCTTACGTAATCCGACTGCCATAAAATTTACATCAATGAGTTACAGTCGCTTCACTGACCTCAGAAACTTATGCTTAGGCTAGCAACCTATAATCAACCTGAGTTCTGCCTAGACTACAGGTTTTTGAACAACAGTAATAATTATGAAGTGTTCCGATGATAGAGGAAATACCAATATAATCATAGAGTGAACACTGGTGGAACTAATTTGGTGAACAAGGCAATTTAAACCTTCATTCATCATTAACAGGTTCAATAAACAATAAATAATATTTACATGAGATTGGGATTGTGTTAATCTGTTTGGTTTATAATGGTATTGATTATGAAGTCAAGTACAATGGAATTACTTGCCTACCACAACATAATGTTGAAATGTGCCTTACAGCCAACATTAGCCACAAAAAAATAAAGAAATGTTGACAGAAACTCAAGAGGCTGATACACTTTCAATGGCTGAGCAACACTTGTGAATGACAGGTCATTAATTATCTACTTTATTATATAGCCTGATAAGCTGACTATTGTTACTTTCCAAACATTTTTGTTAGACGCAGCATAAAACATTTTGTACTACATGAAGACTACATCTAATATTTATCAGTAACACTGTTTTCTTTGGAAAAACTGACTGAAAGAGAAATGAGTATTGTGCTGGTCTAATAAAATTATTCACAAAAAGTTTCACAAGTTTAAAATGCCACCAATAACTCAGTTTTCCCCAATGATAATGTTTTAATTTCAGAACATAAATCAAACATGGCATTTACCAATTTTAGATGCATCAAAAAATATTAACTGATAATGTTTGTGTTCATTTAATATTTTTAGTTACCAATGTTGGAACTATGAAAGTATAACTGCTGGTCTAGTTGTAATAGTGATGATTTAAATTCATTATCATTTTTTCTGAACACAACATGTCACTTAAACATACTTAGTGTGCGAGAGACATTTCAGTGAGCAATTGAGATTTACTTTTAATTTAATGCGTAAAAATATAGGAAATATGAATGAAAGAATGAATGAAGTAAATTCAAGAAATTCTACATAGTTATTGAAAACCAATAAAGTAAACAATATTTAGAAAAGTTTTTACATTAAAATCAGAGTGTGTTATCTTATCAATCATACATGACCACTGCATCATGTAACCTAGTTCTCCGGCATGTCTCCAGAGATAAGCAGCTTTTTATTTTGTGTGCCTCTTACTTGTACCTCAAGTACTTTAGACCCATGTTCTAGAACCTTTCTCAGCAATTTTTTTATCTATACTAATATTATAGAGCTGAAGACTATTTGCTTGTCTAGCTAATCAGTAACTACTGGACTAATTTGAAAAATTATTTTAGTGTTAGACCGCCCATTTATCGATGAAGGCCATAGGCTACTTTTTATCCAATGTGCAGAATAGTTTGCACAGGACAAGCATTCCTCAAAACGGTATTGGACTACAGTTTAATATTGAACTTTTAATATACATATTGACTTGATATTTTTACTTGCTGTCATCTTGTGATAGATTATATGTATGAAAACACAGTGACTCAGCACATTTGCAATGGAATTTTCATAGTGAAAATGCAGTCCAAGGCTAAGTTGATGTCACTAATATTCAATGGAAATTAATAAAAATAAGATTTGTTTGGTTTGATCAAAAAAACCAAACTCTCTTCTTGTCAAACACATCTTATAACTATACATTCAGAAACTACTTGTCTATACTAATATTATAAAGAGGAAAACTTTGTTTGTTTGGTTGTAATGGATAAACTCAAAAACTACTGGACCGATTTTAAATATTCTTTCACCATTAGAAAGCTATATTATCTGCGAGTAACATAGGCTATATCCCGGTGCGGGCAGTAGCTCCCACGGGACGCGGGTGAAACCGCGGGAAAACGGCTAGTTATCAATAAAAGTCAATGTGAAAAGTAGGATATACTACTATTCATAGGATAAAAAGAACACCATGCATGAAAACTCCATCTCATTTGTGTTGCAAATTATCATGTTTTCTTAGAAAGTCAGCATTGCAATGCAAGATATAAAAATAGCTACAATACATGGCAATATCTATTCAACAATACAGATCAATAAATATATACCTCGTTAAGCAAAATAATATTATGATTTTTAAGATTTATTTGATATTGTAATGAGTAGCATATAATTAGTACCAGGTATTTAATGATATGTCATTATGATTATGGAATTATTTACAGAAAAATTAGTGCCATTGCTAATGTTATTGACTGATAAGATCATTCATAACTGCGAGTCATATGAGACTTGTTATAATTTTATTTAACTTTTTTACCTTTACAAATTATCAAAATAAGGTAATGATTTAAGTTGAGTTTGTGCAGTATGTATGTAATACCTTGTAAACATGTAAAATGGCAAAAAATGTACAACAGTTTAGGATTAGGATAAAACACATATTATTGTAAAACAAGCCTTTACTACTTACAAAGTGACATTACAACTATCAATGTTATTTGAAGTTGAAAATCACTAGAAAATACAACTATTATCTCATTAACTCATACTGACCATGCAATTTAAGTTCATTGACAAAAGAAAAATATTGTGAATCATCAGTTTAACTTCCCACAGAAGACAATTGAAAGGGATCTGTTATTGTGATGTATGTTTGCAATATCTAGTTAATACTACTATCTGAAAACAATATTTTCATGACAATTGCATTGACACATCAACTCTTGTTGAAGCTCAGAGCGAGTGATAGAGTAGTGCTCACTACAAATTAGAAAGTTCACAATCGTAATCAAGCAAACTTGTAATGGCAAACACTAAAAATTGGCTACAGTCCCTTGAAATGCGACATGAGATTATGAATATGTTTGAGATGTTACCGCAATGTTTTCACCAATCCAGTCGCTAAAGATGTACCACCCGCATGAACGTTTTACAGTTGATCCGTCACAATCCATACACTATTACTATCATGAAACACAAATTAACAGCAATAAGAGAATTCTAATTAAGAACTTTGGACTTTTGCCAGTAATTATATCCACCATCATACAAACTAGTGAAAGTGATTGAAAATAAAAGCATTTACCTTACTTCCTATTACAGCATGTTATAGAATGGCACTTCTTACACAAACTGCTGTCTCAGTTGTTGGTTGTTTTAACAAAATTTACTATGAAAGTGATAGTTTGCAATGTTGAGCTTACATAGTAAAATGCAGTTCATAATTAGTACGGTTTGCCACTAGCGTACTGGGATCGCCAACAGCTGATCAGACGGCTATATTAATCGTATCGAGTACGGAGCAAAAGTAGGCCAAACATCTAGACTAGAGCGCCGCGACGCGCCGCATCGCACGCGCCGATCTCACACCACACAATCGCAATTTTGTTTACACTGTCAGCGTATCCACGCTTAACAACCTCCCAAAATCTGTCAACGTGACAACAAAATGTTCGCTACTAAGCGAACACTAGCCCCAACAACAAAGACATGTCAGCTCGATGCTCTAAGATAATGGTAAATGGTAGTTACCTCGGCGGCCCTTGGCGGTTTTTACGCTTATTATTCATGTCTCCTTCGCCCGACTGCCCCGGCGGGTAGGCACCTTCTCGTCTGCGCGTAGGGACCGGAATTTTGGCTAATTATCACTTCTTTCTTTTACAACACAGTCCTTTCAACTTTCGCGGATGCACAAAAATGCAGTAGATATTAGGAATTAGCACTTAAAATGCGACGACAGGGATGCATCTATTCCACTAAAGTTGTTTGACATTTGCCAACAAATATAAATTAAAATATATTTGAGTACAAAATCGCAGTTCGATTTATTCTCGGGAACTAATCCCGGAAAATAAACGGGTTGGCAGATTTCTCGTGCCTGCAATCAGCGCAGGAATACAACATGGCGCTGTGACGTATTCATTAGGCAAATTGCAAAATTGTTTATACACACTTGCATGTATCGAAATCACAACAAATAGATCACTAAATGTGTAAGAAAATTTTAGGATAACTTTTTTAATAAATACCACCACACAATAAATAGAAATAACTAATAGGGTCAGCGTTTGACCGACTTCCCACTTTAGAACTTTCAATATGGCGAACAGGTATTTGACTTTTAGTATTGCCAAGAATGATAAATTGGAAAACAAAATTTTATTTACATGCAGTCGGCATTTATAAAACTATAAATAACAATATTTTATCAGTTATCAAAATAATTCATTCTGAAGCGTAGAAAAAACCACAAGGTAATTATATATTTTTTAAGTAAAAATTGTATCGATTGACTAATTTTGAATGGGTTTTTCATTTTAGTAACTTATGCATGGAGAGTTTCCAAAACCATTTAATAACAAGCAAATAATCATAATTGATATTGTTGTAAAGATAAATGTATGATGCTACATAAATAATTAAATAAATCGAATAATATTTCAAAGTTTAGTATTTTGCTATGTAGTCGAGTTAAATGTTGCTGTGTCATTGACTTCTTGAGGAACAGTACTGCAACATTTAAAAACTAGTGGAGCATTCCGCGCGCGCGCGAATTTTCATTCCTATCAATAAAACCGTCGAGTTTATTATTGATCGCCGCGGGACTAGGTCATCAAGATGAGTCTCAAAAACGGGGTAAAAATGTCTCAACGCGAAAAATTTGAGTTAATTAACTCTGAAGTGCGTTCTTTTTACGAATATTGTAAAGAAGCTGGCATGAGCGATGAAGAAATGGATATAATTTGTCGTCCTTTGACTAATGCCGTCAGAAAAGCTACAATCAAGAGATGGACAAGGGTGGTCCTGGTTTTGATTATGGGGATGGCGATTGGATACACTGTCAGCCAGACGGATACTTTCAAATGGCATGCATCTGCAGTGGCCAGGATTGTCCTCATCAAACTGCTGCCTGTTTGGGACTGGACACCACTGTACCACAACAAGTGTATGATTGCGAGACCCGCGGAACCTCCCAATGTAGACGGAGGAGCATCAGCAACGGATTGCATAGCCTGTGAGGCAGTCAGTAAGTATTTTGTAGTTTTAGAACAATTATTTATTCAATAACTATGGTAATTACGCTTGCGTCAACAACGTGATTCTTGCGTTTCCATTTTAGGGACACAGTGTACACGTATGCAGTTTGGTAATTAGGCGAGTTTTCTAAAAGATAAAAATACTGTAACAAGCGTAAATGCCTTCAGAAATTAATAATGAGCGTTCGCTTGTGTTAAAAGATATTTTTCTTTTCCTCAGATGGCTAGGATGATGGCAAAATGATTCTTGAAAAAGTCTTGGATGTGCATTCGTAGCGGCACTAGCAGTATCTAGCGACTTTTCTTTTAGTTTTTAATTACTAACGCACATGTAGTGAGTGATAATTTTAATGCTTTAATTAATATTAAGTTCAGAATGTATTGAAAAAGGTATAATCGTGGTGCTGAGAATTTTACGTAAAAGTTGCCTTTTTGTAATGTTCTTGTGCACAAATACTGTATTTAACAGCTTTAACTAATAAATTGTCTATGATTCTAAAACGGCTATTGTGCACAAAAGCAAATTAATTTCATAGTAGGGTAGTTGTAGCTTGTAGCTCGTCAAAATAATATGGATATCCTTCTAAAATAAATATTAGAATTTAGCCAAAACACCGTTTTTTACTACATTTGTTTTGGTTTATTATATTTTTGTTGGCAAAGTTATTTATTCTAATAATTCCACACCCATAAATATAATGGTAATTTTATTAAATCATACGAAGAATATTAGGCATAACTTCTGCCGAAATCGGCTGATATCTTCTCAAAACGATAACTAATATTAGTATGAAATCTCCAAATATCTTGATTAATTTAAGATTGTACATTGTAACAGATGCGACTACATTTTTGTCACCAACGTCGAATTTAACCAATTTCCATATAAATTAGAATTTTTTGGGGTGCAGGTGTGTCCAAAATTATATTTAAAAAATTTCCTTAAATCCAAATTATTCGATTTCATTAAATCGTGTGATGTTATGGATGTCATATAGGTCCCATTATGTGTAGGTTTTACTTTTAGGTAGGCGTATTTCCCAAAATCTCATTTAGGTATTCCCTCCTAAGAATGATGTTGTGATTTTTCCAGAAAACATTGCGCGCTTGTCTGACACCTCGTACAACGAAGTATTCAACCACCACCTCCTTCGCGGGGCGCCGGTTATCGTCGAGGATGCTCACTACGACTGGTCCTCGCGCGATGAACTCAACCTAACTGGCCTGATCAGCGACGATGACCGACTCCGCGACTCGGTCCCTTGTAGGATCCTTACAAATATTAGAATAGGTCGTCAGCCTATGGACTTAGAAGAGATCGTTTCTAGAATCACAAATACTGACATACCCAGTTGGTTTGTACACTTCCAAAATTGTGACATTCGGGCGGTCAAATCCTTTAGGATCCTCGCTCCTAGACCCTATTTTCTGTCTCCTCATATCCCTCCTTCCCATTTTAACTGGTTATTACTTTCTAAGAACTACGATACACATAGATATAAGTATCTGGAGCTGGACGTTGGGTTGATCATTATGTCTCAGCTAAAAGGCAAGACATTAATACAGTTGAGACCGCGTGCTCCCTGCGAGGATGACTGCTACACCTTGAATTTCGAGCTTTCAGAAGGCGAAACTCTAGTGTTGGCCAATTCCCTGTGGGAGTTCGAATATTTACCTGGCAAGGCTGAAAACGTTGCCATGATCACCGAAACTGATTGGAATGAATCCTAATGTCTTTAGATAATCGTGTGAATTGTCCTTCGTTAGTAGATAAATGAATGTGGGATGTGTACCGATTAGAAACGACCGCTTTCTTCATTATTGCAGAAAAAATATTTACCCATCTGCAATGTTCAATCGATGAGATCGGTACATAACCAAAGTGCGTAATTGTATTTAATATATAGGGTGTTCAATAATTTACATATAATAATGAGTATCTCTACAAAACCAGAAAATAGAAAGTTTACAGAAGTTATAGATATATTGAAGCTGGATTTTTTTCATAGAGTTCACAATACTTAATTCAGAAAACATTTGGTGTCATATTTTGGAATGTCACTCATTGCAACAGAGTTTTTCGGTACGGCTTTCTGGCCGTACCAAGTAACGAAGAATTACGTATAAAAAATGAAGCTTTCTACGGGCGAATTAGCTACAAAATGGATTTATTTACCTCCACCTATTATATTGAGTTTAATTTGTATGCGATGAGATGGATCTTTAAAATGGCTGTTACAAAGGGAAGTGACCACATATCAAAAATCGTTTACATTTCAAGTTCACTTCAATAGCCATTAAGTTAAACTTAAATGTACTGAGACGGACTTATTGCTATCGGCAAAGCACCCAGAGGTTCACAGAAAAGTTACCATACTAATCTGGCTACTGTTTACTACCAGCCAAACAACATAATTTATTTTAGTCTTGTTTTCCATTCAATTTGTGTTCCATGATGTACCTACTTATTTCCCTACAAATGCTGCTGCAAAAGTCGGTTTTCAGTACATAGACGTATAATTAGATTTAAATTATAATTGAGCAACACACAATGTATTTTCTGCACAATGATGATATCGTAATATAGTTAGTATAAGTAATGTTTTGATCGGATTCAGACTCTGATTAAGTACCTCAAGTATTAATACTAATACATTATTATAATTGAAGCAAACCTATTGTTTTATTTAAGTAAAAAATATCTTCGATGACTTCCTCTTTGAACTCATCAATAATTGTGTAGGATACCTAAATATACATTATACGCATGCCTTGCTTCTGTTAGATTTTTTAAAGAGGCAGGCCAGGGCAGGAGCTGAAAAATGTTGAAAAATAATAAATCGAAATGATTACCAAAAAAGAAAATATGTAATAAAAAAAAATCAAAAGACACTTTTTCAATAAAATTATTTATTCACAGTATTAAATAATTAATAAAATAAACTAATTAATACTGATTGTTCAGTCCTGCTTCGTCTTGTGGATAGGCTTGCCTCGAAACCATAGCAGCAAATTCTTCAGAGACAACACCACTGGGAACATAATCGGCAGGAACAATGGAATGTAGATAGCGTACCTGAAAATACAATAAAATAAATAAATAACGATATTAAGAGCCAGGTGTATCACACTAAAAATATAGGTAGACCCCAGGCCAGCAACAGCGGTCGGTACGTGGATGGGTGACCATCTTGTCATTCATGACGAGTCCCTCCTTGTTTCCTCATTGGTGGATCCTAACTGTCATTTGAATATCGTTGGCAGTCGTTACCGTCAGGAACTAGAAAATCTGACACCATGTTTAGTAATATCAAGAGGTACCTATTGGTGAATGAGTTGAGGAAGTCAGACTGAAAGTCGCTCCATGTAAAACACCGGTACTGGGCTGTATCCTTCTAAGGCCTTTTGTGTACCAGGGCCGCGGTAACTCTTTCGAACAGTCCCGCAGCCCCGGCAGGCCTTGGCTCTGCTGCGCCCCGCTGGGGTCTGAAGCTGACCTCAAAAATAGTTTTATTTAAAAACAATAAACAGTAATATCAGTAAACTCACTTCTGATCATCCGGGAAGTACAGTAAAGCTAGTAGACTGGGCTCCATAAACGCGGTTTCTGCGGCTAGGAAGGCGCTTTGAGACTCCTTGTAGGCGTCCACTAGGAGTCCCTTCTGCATCAGCTCGCTGGCGAACTCAATGCTCTCTACTGCTGAATTGATGGAAGCGCCTACTTCATCGTTGATGACGATGTTTGAAATTTCACCTGGAAATAGACGAAGGAGTTAGTAAATTTGTACACAGGGTGGTCCAACCAGAGAATCTGTTCCAATTTTATATCAACGAATGATATAAGTATCGTTAACTCAAAGGGGAAAAAATACTCAGACGTACTTTACCTCTTTCTACTACATCAATTATAATCAAGGTTACCAAAGATCCTTCACAATACAGATTACTTTTTTATACATCGACGCGAAAGCTAATTTAAAATTAAGTCCAGTATAATTTACCCAGCAATTGCGCTAAAGACTGCAGCGTTCTCTCAGCCGAGGTGAGCTGCTCCAGGGTCCTGATGCGAAGCAGGTTGTCGATCTCCCAGCGGCGAGGAGTCACCGAACGCAGCGGCTCCAGGTGACCACCCTCTATGTGCTCCTGGAACGAAGTGACAAGATTATTTAATTCGTTTTAATAAGAATATAGCGAAAGAATATTCAGTCTCCTTATAACAGACTTGAAAAATGCTTAGTGGAAGTTCAGTATAGGAGTCGCTTCGGATTGAAATTAAAAATAGGGAGTCAGTCCGAAAAACTGTTCGAACCAGCACCACAACGCCAGGGATGGATAGATTTGACAAATGTTGTAACACAAAAAAAAACTTGGGAAAATATAGTTAATTAATCAATAGTAACTTCCTCAGCTGCGATATGAAGGTGCCCATGACGACCCTCACGTTAGGTCTCCACGTCGGGCTGGCGTCGCGGCAGTCGGCGGCGCCCGGCCCGCCCAGCACCACGCCGCCCCACTTCGAAGACATGACCCCTTGAGCCACTGCACTTGGTCTACTATACTCACCGCATCTGTAATCCCCAGCAGTTTCCTGAGCTGCGATATGAAGGTGCCCATGACGACCCTCACGTTAGGCCTCCACGTCGGGCTGGCGTCGCGGCAGTCGGCGGCGCCCGGCCCGCCAAGCACCACGCCGCCCCACTTCGAAGACATGACCCCTTGAGCCACTTCACTTGGTCTATAAAACTCACCGCATCAGTAATCCCCAGCAGTTTCCTCAACTGCGATATGAAGGTGCCCATGACGACCCTCACGTTAGGCCTCCACGTCGGGCTGGCGTCACGGCAGTCGGCGGCGCCCGGCCCGCCCAGCACCACGCCGCCCCACTTCGGAGACATGAAGGCTTGCACGTGGGAGTGGACTTTCTGATCTGTTGAGGACATAATTGGAAATGGTAAATTGGTAGGTATTGGCACTTTTTTGTCAAAAGGCAAATTGGGTGGGGAACGGAGGTCTTTTCACGGTCTGTGCCGAAATATTTACAGTACCACAACCAGAACTGGGGGGGGGGAGGCAATATTTACGACTGTCTTATAGACTGTCTGTCATTATTTGGATTCAGCTAAAGTACAGTTTGTCCCAAGATAAAGTTGGCTTGCCTTGAAGAAGTATATGAGCTTCTCTTCTTCTACAATAAGACAGTAAAATACACATTCTAAGTATATCTTAGACACCAATGGCTGATAAAAAGGTGAAGGAAAACATCTTGAGGAAACCTGGACTATTAAACCCGCATTGAGCAAGCGTGGTGATTAATGCTCAATCCTTCTCCATGTGAGGGAGGCCTGTGCCCAGCGGTGGCACGATAAAGACAGTAACATATGACAACTGACCGGCACTATCGTATATGACGAGCGGCGCGGTGTGGCAGGGCACGGCATACAGCGCCAGGTTAACGGTGGCTAACTCGGACACGTGCGTGGCAGTTCGTTCTTCCAGCTTGGTCAGCAGTAGGTGCAGTCGGTCCTGACGTACGGCGAAGTGGCGACCCCATTCGCTTGTGTCTTTTACCTGGAATTGACCAGTGCCAGTAATGGTAAGTGAGAAATGGGCGAGGCTCTGGCTGCCGACTGGTGGAAATATATAACCATCACACAGTACTAAGTGGGATATTAAATGCCTTGTTCGGAGATGGATAATAGCATATCTGAAGTCAAAAATATCACACAATATGGTGAGCATGGGCAAATCCCCCCGCTCTGTCCAGCGGTGGACGTTTGCAGGTTATGACAAGGTAACAAGGATAACATTTCCGTAGATCAAGTTCCATCATATTTAAAGACAAATGCCTTCAGAGTGAGAATTGAAAGATAAGAATACCTGCTTGGCTTGGAAGTCAAAGTCCAGTAGATGCAGCCACTGAGACTTGAGAGTGAAGTTGTGCAGTACGCTCAACTCATCCACGAATGAACCGATGTAATCTGGGGATTTAAAGCTCGGGTTAAAATTTAAACTGACGTCATTGAAACAGGAATTAAATATGTATGTATTATAGAGCAATTTCACAGATTATTACATAGTTTCTTGAAAATATAGAAAATTATGTTGTAACTACACGGTTCATTATTTATGTGAGCAGGTACAGTATTCTGAAGTTAGATATTTAATTATTGCTGTTTTGTAATCGGTATACGAACTTATCGCATACCGATTTGACGTGTTTCATTACAATCACTGTTATTAACCAACCAATGTGCATAACCACATCTTTACATAACCATATACCAAAAGAACCTACCTTCAACCGCCTCCCCAGCATCAAGCTCGACCTTCAAGGCATCAGGTCGAGGATGCACCACGGACAGCACAATATGGTACCCTCCACCGGGCGGGAACCTGGTCTGACGGGCCACGTCAGCTGTCTCAGACTTAGCACCCTCAAGCACTGATGTCTGGTAGACTACGCGTTTCAGGGCTTGTACTACGGTTCGGGAGGCTGTAATGGTGAACTCGAGCATAAGTTATCATTTTTGGTTGCCGTGGCCAGGAGCAGAAGATTTTTCGGGTACGATAGACAGTCGCTCTGTATCCATGCTCCGGTGAGACTGGAATTGGTTGGGAAAATGCTTGACAGATGATGATAATTTTTGACAACATTGGTGACCGGCCCGCAGCTGCTATTGTGGGAAAACGTTTGGCGCGCAATAAAAACGTCTGGACACATACAATAATATTAATTTGGTGAGAAACTGAGTTATTAAAATCTAACAAATGTTCTAGAACGCAATATGTCAATCAAAAAAGCGCAGACGTCCTCTAAAAACTATATGTTGTTGTTACATCTGCGTATGCGCAACATATACATATGCAGCGGCGTTGCCACTCGCTCTTGCCACGAATATTTAAAATCATACTAATTAGTTTCCTTAATTGAGTTTTCGGTTCTTTTTTTTGGGACCAGCTTTTTGGAACCGGGCAACTATTGTGAAGCTTTATAAGAGCCTGTAAAAGCCTATATGTAAAAAAAAACATATGAATTTGCATTTTCATGTTAGTTGCAAAAACTTAACACTTTGAAGTTATGAAGACTTCGCAAACTGACTACGACAACTGCTTATAGAGTAAATGACGTATTTCATCGTACCCGTCTTCAACTACATACCTTTAGCATCTCTAAAGAACATGATCCTCTCTCCAGCGAGCCAGGTGTCCTGGAAAAGCGGCTTCCTCTGCACCACAAAGAAGCTGTTATGCTGGTCCAGGTCGAAGACTGCTGCCACCTCTTCCACGGCTTCGTGCTCATCAGCCACCGAGTTCAGGGTTGAGTGCAGTTGCTGTGATATCACTTGCTTTGATATCTTCAGTTTGATGACATCTGAAAAGAAAGACCATCATTTGTTAATGATTATTTTTTTATGTGTTCCAAAGGTTCACCAAACCAAGGAGTGATTGTCATGAACTGGACTTCCTTGAAAAGTTGCCTATATTTTTTCGACGATCAGATATTCGATCAGTCCGAAATACTTTTGGGCAAAGGTTATCTCATTCAACAAATGCACTGGTATAAATATTTACTGATATATGGACAGTTTGTGTCTCTGTTAGTGCAAATTCCAGGAACTTCTGGACCAATTTGAAAAATTCTGGATTTAACTATCGGAATGTGCGGAGTAAATCCCAAGGGAAGGGGCGAGGGTGAAAGATCTGATGGAAGCTGGTAAAAATATAATCTTACTTCTGACCATTTTCTTCACGGTTCTTCAAACCATACAGACAGAATTGTGTTGTTTGTTGGGGAGTTCGTTCCACCACTTCTTCTTCCCAGCGTTTTGAAAAGTGTTAATTTTCAGCCTAAGACTTTATATCTTTTTTTATCTAAATTCCCTCAAATCTCACCTGAATCCTTGAACTCATTCTCAATTAGGCCGACGATCTCGGCCGCCGTGGCTTCATCGTTGGCCAACACCGTCACTTCAGTAGTTATGGAGTGCAAGAGGGTATCGAAAGAACTGATCTTGTCGTATGGCAGTGATACCCTGGAACGAAAATACATATATTATATTAACCAGTTCGACCAACTTCACCGTAATCCCGATAGAACCACTTCTGGAAACCGGGTAAAAAGTAGCCTCCGTCAGGCTCTAAAAGGTTGTGGTTTTGGTGTGAAAACGCGACAGATTGATATGTACTTTCGCATTAAATACATTTTATTTCAATCTTAGTACCCAGACAAGATGACGCCACCTTACTCCATCCTTCACACTATCTATTTGGTAAATAAACATAGCTAATTGTATTTGATTGAGTCTTGACGTAGATTTGAAATTGAATCTGTGCTTTCAAGAAAATCACTTAGATTAAAATGTTATCTCGTTTTTTCAGTGCTTATTCGACAAAGTTTACAGAAAAAAGCCGTAAATCGAAAGACATCGAAGGTCGATGCCATAAAATAAGTGCATAAAAACTTATCAAAATGTAAATAAATACGTACAAATATTCAGTGGTATCGAGAGGTTATCGGGGGTCATAGAGCAATTGCTGCGATAACGTAAGGAATCACTAAGTCGTAAAATTTCGGTTGTATCAATAACCCAGTATCTGTCCTAGGTGAAGCCCTGGCAGGGTCAATTAAATGTCATATTTATTAGCACGACACACGCTTCTGCTAATCTATTTAATCTGGTCATTAGACTTACATGGCCTTACTACAAAAACTTTAAACCCTGTTTTACACTTGTCTAATAAAATTTTGGCTGCAAAATGAACCATATGTCAACGTCATAATTTGACATTTTTTTAGACAAGGCATAAACTGACGTTTAAAAGTTTTTGTGGTAAGACGGACATAGTTTATTTATTAATATAGCCTCACTTATCTAATTGACGACTAAGTTGTAGGAATATGCGGTAATACCTAATGCTTACACGTGGGACATTACTTGGAGATACGCTTGAGAAGTCAGCGTATTTATTGATTTACACGGGTTACATTTATGCAACAACCTATTGAAGCTTTAAATAGTTACATGTCGTACTAAAATGATATGAACTCTATTTATTCTTTGAGTGCGTTTATATGAAACAAACAAAGGACCTAGAATTGGATCTAGAATTCTTTTAAATATTTGAGAACGCAGAGTGGACGACGAAGGAATGCTTTACACCCCGTTTATTTAAAAGATTTTAGAGAACTGGGAAAAAAATGAGAATTCCCTTCCGTCTGAAGTATTGTGCACCGTTTGTTCGTCTATCACCTACTAGTTTTTAGGTGATCTGCATGTTTCAAAAACTTGCTAAAAAGAGCAATTACCCAAATCTGTGCACATTTAGGAAGCCGATGTCGTTTCCAACTTCGAATGCCTTGTGTTCATTTCTCCAAAAATTACTTACCTAGTGAATGCAGGCACACATGGCAATGCTTTGATACTGAATATTTTTCAGGTTTTAAACCTACCTGTAGACTTCCGTGGTCTTCCACCAGAGCGGCAGGCCGATGATGATGAGGACGCCCACGAAGGAGGCGCTCGCCCACATCCTGTTCGACTCTGTAAACAAACATCATAATTACTGTCATAGGAGATAAGAACTGTGTTTATTTTGCTCTATTTGCTAGCACAGCATGGGAATAACTCCACTATCAGACATGTAGAAAATATTATGCACTACGCATGTAGTATAACACACTTCATTAAATTTGATCAGTAAAAATATATCCAGTTAACAGTGTTGGATGAAAACTTCTGGCCACAGGACGTGGTGTTCCGTCACTTCCACGGACAAGTACCACTGGAATGCAGTGTGATATAGTGCAATAGTGAGCTATACCACTACTCACATAGATTCAAGTTTATACACGTAGGTATTTATAACAAATTAATAATTATGTTTATATATGTCAGTCTTAAAGGTAGGTATATGCAATCTATGGCCCAATGTAGCCTGATAATAAAGGTATTTTCATTTGATTTGATAACAAATTTTAATTGATGTTTACAAATGTTAAGACAAATCTTCGACCTGTACCTTTGGAGATGAGGAAGCGTGTTATTTTAAGGGTTCCTAAACATTTGGTAGGCGCTTGCATTGTTGCGATGCCAAGACAATGGCATCCGCCTAACAATGACTTATGAAATACAACACGAACGCACATGCCTACTAAGGAAATAATCTAGAATATTCCGGTTTCAATCTTTGGCAAATGCTTCGCAAAATACCAAAGAGCCTTTAGGATCTAAGATGCCCAGGCATCATTTAGCATGTACACAAAAGGATGTGACCCAGGCTCGGAACTTTCATGTCAATGTGTTTAGGAATTTCACCACGAACTTCTTATTCTTGATCTTTTCACATCGGGCCGGAGCTATGTCTTTCGCTTGCATTCCTCCCTGTTCACACGTCATGCCTACTGACACTCACTCCCTTCTTATTCATTTTTTGTTCTATATGTAATTATGTATGTTTGTTTATTTATCCTTGAACGTGATGCAAGACGAGATGAGTAAGGTGAAATGAAATCATGAACCATTTAGCATACACAAAACGAAACCTGCTGTGCACAGTTTACCCATATCTGGATATTAGTCTTTTTACAAGATCTGTCATCTGATCATCAAACATGTGGATCTGGTCATTTTGTCTCCATGGCAAGGATACAGTTCAAAAGACTTTAGATATACAAAGTTAATTGGCGCGAAGTGTACTTTGGTCTCAAGATCCTAGACACGTGTAGCAATAAAAATATTCCATAAAATTGTGTTATCGATCTTTTAGGTCAGATTATATTTAGAAATTGATGTTTTACACCTAATAAGACGATAATTTTCGAACAGCCTTGGCACGCTAGGTTTTTAGTCTCGCTTGTCATAGGGATATGAAAAATGGCAGTATTTATCTTCAAGCCTTTTGGTTACCTACTACTGAAGAATGGCTTGCTAACTGGTTCTCATGATTTAGCATAATATTTTAAACTTATTACTTCATGCGATGGATATGCAAGCGAATTAGTTATTAAAAATATCTAATTTTGGTAATGATTATATGATTATCAGGTAAAATAGGTATCAAACGCATAATAATAAAAATTTACCTCTATATAATAATGTTAGTTTTGTTCAAATATCTGTGGCAAGGAAAACATGTGTATTCTTGCAAAGATTTTGTTTAATTTAAATGTGTTATAGAATTATCCAGTAGCAGAGATAATTCTGCATTCTCCTATAACGGGAATAATATTTCACCATCAGCGATCAAGGTGAAACGCACTCACAATAAAAATCAAAATACTACGACGCAAATAGTGACGCGTGCGCATCTATTAAAAGTTGGTGTTGAATTGCCCTCAATTAGCACTCATTCCCCTGTTTAACACCTGACCTCGGTTATTGATACCGTCACCATTGTTCTGACGTCAAAGACCAGGAAACCTGACCCTGGAATGATGTACAGCATACGGGATGATAGACCAGGTTATACTGGACTTATTGATGTGCCACGCCCACAAATTGAAATGAAATAAAATATCTTTGAGCGCTGAATATTTGTAAAAACTTTTGCTATATGGGTTGGTTCTTTGCTTTGGTTTAGAATTACGATTGATATACTGAGATGTATTAATTATTGCAAATTGTGCAATATTCACTGATAGAATTAGCAATACATATAGTAGATCCCTCTAAATTCTAAAACTTAATGTCACGACACATTTGATGCACAAGAAAAAAAAATGCGTTCCTATGCATGCTCATAAATATTCGAATTTTTAAGAGAGGTACACTTAATTCATTTAACAAAAGAGATGATGTAATTTGCTGAACATTCAACATTTCAGGACCCGCAAAAAGACTACGTGCAATTAAACACGAGAACCAGAGTTTGACTCAAAATTCCACGACAATTGGATCATTAATTAATATAAACATTTAATTGCATTTACAGGAATAACACAAGTCAATTGACATTGCTCATTTTGAGTTAGATACCTACATAAAATGTTGTACTTTTCAAATCAAATCAAATCAAATCAAATCAGTTTATTTGCTCTAAACATGGGTGATAATACAATGTTACACAGTATTTATGATGTTAAAATAAGCAGTATAGTCCAACATGTTTTACCTATAAAGGTGTACAAATTAAAAAATTTCATTAAAGTCAAATTAAAATTTAGTCCCAAATAATAATAATAAGTAATCAATGTCATGTTAAGAATAATTATACAGTACAGATTGTTATAACAAATTTAAAATGAGTCATTCAAATAGTCCTTTACATTATAATAACATTTGTTCACTAAAATATTCTTTAATCTTTTTTTAAACAACATTATATTCAACGTTTTTAGTTCTGTTGGTAATTTATTATATATGTTGGGACCCATGCAAAAAATACTCTTTCTCATGAGCTCTGTCTTTGATCCATGAATTCTTAATCTAGTGTTATCTCGCCGGTTCCTGACTACTGTATCAGATAATCGTGGGAATAATTGAGGATTTTTTTTAACAAATAGTGCGATTTCCAGAATATATATCGACGGAAGCGTTAGGATTCTGTGTTGCACGAAATATGGTTTGCAGCTATCTGTTGTACAAATTCGAAACATAGATCGTATGCATCTTTTCTGTGCTTTGAAAACTTGCTGAAAATCAGGTGAGTTAGCCCAAAATATGATTCCATATCTCAACAATGATGCAGCTATTCCATGATATGCCATAATGATAGAATCAGTATTGAGAACATGAGCTAGTTTATACAGTGCATACGCGGAACTGCTTATTCTTTTGGTCAAGTTGTTAATATGTGGTTTCCAGTTAAGTTTTTCGTCAATTGTTAAGCCTAGAAATTTAACGTCATGAGTTTGAGTTACTAATGTACTTTCATGAAATATATTAAAGTCAGATAAAATAGTAGGTCTTTGCGAAAAATGAATGATATTAGTCTTATTTAAATTAATTCTTAAATTATTAGTGTGAAGCCATTTAATAATCGAATTAAGTGATTCAGTTACGTCATTTTTATATGATTTTTTATCCTTACATGCTATGGCAACTGTGCTATCGTCTGCAAAGAGAGACATTGGGTGAATTGTCGCTTTTGGGAAGTCATTTATATAAATAATAAATAACAATGGACCAAGAACACTTCCTTGGGGCACTCCAAAACTAGGCATACGCTCATCTGATTTAAAGATTTCTTCTCTCTTTGTGTTTATATTTATTCTTGAAATGACTGTAATTTGTTTGCGATTGGTTAAATATGATTTTAAAAGGTCTAAAACGTTGCCCCTAATTCCGTAAGTTTCAAGCTTGTCAAGTAAAATACCATGGTCAACATAATCAAATGCTTGTGTTAGGTCACAGAAAATTGCACAAATCGGGTTAGTTTTGTCAACGTTTTGCATAATATTTTTCAAAAAGTCATGTATGGCTAAGTTAATGCTCTTTTTTTGCCTAAACCCTTTTTGTTCAAGACTAAGAAGATTAGATTTCTCGAAAAATCTATTAATTTCCGTATAAATAAATTTTTCAAATATCTTCCCAATAATAGGCAACAAATTTATTGGGCGATAAAATTCCATTAATTCTCGGTTTTCTTTTTTAAATAAAGGCTTTACTAATGCAATTTTTAAATCATTAGGAAAAGTGCCCGCGGAAATGCACAGGTTAAGAATGTGACTCAGATGGTGGCAGATATCGTCATTCACATATTTGATTACTTTTGTCACGATTTCGTCATATCCCGCACTATTGCTATTTTTTAACTCTTTTATTATTTTATGTATATCACTAGGTATGCTAGGGTTCATAAAGAGTGAAACAGTATTTTTATTTATTAGGGACGTAACATTTGTGCTGCTGTTATTGGAAGGAATAATTTTGTCAATAAAATAATTATTAAATGCATTTGCTATTTGCTTAGGATTAGTGATTGTTGTATTTCCCAATTTTATTTTGTCGATGGTATTATTTGGTATATTAAATCTAGATTTATTTATTATTTGCCAAGCTGTTTTGATTTTGTTCTGAGATGTTTTTATTTTGTAGTTATTTTGTGCTCTTTGTGTCAATCTTATTATTTTGCGGAATAACTTTGAATATTTTATGTAGCTTACCTTATTAGTATTTGTCGGGTTTTTCCTAAGAGTTTCTAACAACTCTCTTTTTTTCTTGCTACATGTTTTAATACCCCGTGATACCCATTTAGTTTTCCGAATCACCTTTATCGTACTAAGACGGTAAGGAAAGCATAAGTCATACAACAATTTGAAGTCTCCCATGAAGGCTTTATATGCACAGTTAGGGTCATTAGTTTTGTATATATCCGAAAACGAGAGGCTAGCTATATAGGATTTAAATTTTCTCATGTTTTCTGTACTGAAATCTCTACGTTTTGATCGCCAAATATCAATAACACATTTAGTTTTAATAGGGCATTTTAAAATTTGCGCTGTATGGTCCGATAAAGCAAATTCTAGCACTTCCGTCTTGCAGGTTTGTCGAAAATTGTGAGCAAAATTATCAATGCATGTTTGAGACTTTAATCTTGTCGGTTCCTTCAGTGCTAATTGGAAATTAAAGTTTAGCAGCAAATATTCTAAGTTTCTAGTTACATTATTAGTTTTTAACAAGTCGATATTGAAATCTCCCGCTAAAACTATATTAGTTAAGTTTAATTTACACAACAATGTCAATAATTTCTCTAATTTACAGAAAAATGTATTTAAATTATCAGGTTTTGGAACTCTATAGATACATACAATGACCATTTTATAATTAACAAGATTTACGGCGCAACATTCAAATATACCTGATACAGATAGCTTGTTTATTTCTGGTAAATTTTTCCAATGCAGTCCATTCTTTACTAATATACAGGCTCCGCCTCGCCTGCTTTCAAGCCTGCTAAAGTTGGTGGCCAGTTGAAAGTTAGGTATATTCAAATTGTTTTCTTGGCCTTTCATCATAAAGTGCTCTGTGATGCATAATATATCTATGCTAGAATTTCTGTTCGAAAGTTCATCTAAGCATATGGTTAATTCATCTGTTTTATTTATAAGACCAGCTATATTCTGATGCATTATATATAAATACTTATTTACGAAAAAGCTGGGTTATAGTTTCATTAAGTTTTTGTCCTTGTGTGTCCATACGATTGAATAATTCCATGTCAATTAATATATTTTGCATGATTTGGTCGTAAATAATTCTTATTCCATACTTGTTTATTTTTCCCGTTATGTAGGAAAACATCTCAAGTGTAAGGTCACGATTACTGTCAAAAATATATACGTTATCTTGATTTTCTAGTGCTAAGTATAGATAATTGGAAAACATCTCCACTTTGTAGTTATATATTTGTGCTCCTGTTATATAAGTTGGGATACAGACAACAATATTCGTGAAATTGATTTTTTGGAGTGTCTTCTTCAGTTCATTTATAGTGTCTATATAATTTTCCTCTCGTATGTCATTTTCGCCTATGAAAAGTATGCAGTAGTCATATATAGTATAATTTTGTAATTGCTTTTCTATATTACAAAGAAGCATTTTTATCGTACTATTAGGTATTATGTAGTGGTAGTATTGACAATAGTCAGAAAAAACGTCTTCTATTAACGGTAGTGTCCCTTTCGTTATGTTGCTGCTTAATATACATATTTTATTCTTATAATTACACTTTTTTGCGATAGTTGGCTGTTCAATATTTTGAGATATAGACTTATCGATGTGATCCACTGAGTTGCTGCTAAATGGTTTTTTGTTATATTTTGTAGCGCTGTCAATCTTTAAATTGCTATCAGTTTGTGTTTCTTTGGTTTTGCAATTTATCTGAGATTTCTTTTTCGGTGTATTTGCTTTGGATTTTATTGGACTGTTTGTAGCTACTTGTTTATATAAATTATTTTTCTTAATTAAATCTTCATTTGAAAGTTTGAGTTGATTATTCTCCAATGTTAATATTTCTATTTCTCTATGAGCACTGTTTAACTGTGCTTCATATTTCTTTATTTCGTCTTTCAACCTCCTTACTTCGTCGTTGTCCTCATCGTCAGATATGTCTGGCATGCTATTAGTAGTACATTCCAGAGTTTGTGAGATGATGTCACCACTGTCATCGACAACAGGATCCGATTGTGTTCGAACGTGAGTACGCCGAAACGTTATATTATCTAAGAAATTCATTATTTCTTGGTAAATAAATAGAGTAGTTCAAAAACTCTTTTTAACGTTGTCGTATATGGGATTCGAACTCGAGCACTTTACGCTCAGTCGTAACCCAAAGCCACTCGACTACGCTGACCGTTGTACTAGTTGACGTATTTGCGGATCATATAAAATGGGCAGCTTTAGTTCCAACAGTCTTCAATAGATGGCTCTTAAAACAGTAGAACACAGAGTAAAGTTTAATATATTCTTCGCAAGATGTCTCTTTTTTAAATTTGTATTTATTTCAATTTGCAACACCAATTGTAAAGAAAATGTCAACACTGTTCAATTAGTTGTCATTGATATTTCAAATTTTCTTCAAAGTTAATGTAAACAAACGGTTCAATATCCGTTGTTTTTTTAGATAATTATCACTGTTGTACCTTAATCATTTGATTTATGAGGTCGATGTTGTAGCCTGTTACCACTATTCACTAATAAGCGATAGACTCACTGGTTTTGTATGGTTTTGTATGGTTTATTTACATTTTTAGTCCAACTGATGTTAATTCAGGGTAATATTTTTGTTCATCACATAACCCTAAGTTTTTAACAAGAACATATTTATTCTGGTGGTAGGAAGCAACATAAATGTAAAATATTATATTATTTCTGACAAAAGAGTGTAAAATACACATTTCCTGGGCATGTACAACAAGATTTTTTTTTGCTCTAAAGTGAAAAGTAAAAGATTTACCTACATTTTCCAAACAAGACATAAGCTACAATTCATAACCACGAGCCGTCAATCACCAAGACAGATAAGTTGCACTGAAATTGCATAATAAATCGAAACAATGCAACTTACGACATTAATGCTTGCTACATACATAAAACATGGTACAAGTACTAGTAGACACGCTACAAACAGGTCATTGCGATCTAGTATTCTAGATCACTCGTGTGACCTAAATATAAGTAGGGTTAGCTCTATCTGTAACATAGCAATACTAATTAGCATTAAGACATATGGCAACACATAAGGACAATATTGTATGAATCCTATACCTACTAATATAATAAAGAGAGTAAAAATTTTTTGTTTGCCCCCAAAGGCTCCGAAGCTACCGAACAGATTCGCAAAATTCTTTCACTGTTAGAAAGCTAGACTCTTCCCGAGTAACATAGGCTATATTTTGTCCAGGTGCGGGCAGCGATTACCACGGGACGTGGGTGAAACTGCGGGAAAACGGCTAGTGTTGTGTATGATTTGTCATCCGTTATATCAGTGACTTGGGTAATTTTAGGATGCAAGGTCATAATATAATAGCATTAGCAGAAAGGAAGTCTACGTGTCTGGTAGCACGACATTAATATGAATCTTTTACCTGAAACGGGTAAATGCACAACATCCTAAATCCACATTGCGATCAATCAAGTTTTATGTTTTGGCAGCTGACGCATTATTTTAGTCACGTACAAGACAATATCCCAAATTATTCATGTAATCATATTGTCATGTCATCAAGTTTGTCAGAAATGATGTTTTCATAAAAGTATGCCTTTTGCATAACGATTTACTGTTTCTGCCAATGGTCTTGGCAGAATGGCTAAGCCATTGTAAAATATTTGCTCACATACTTAAGGAAAAGGTATTTAGTCTTTGATGCCTCGACCCAGACTGAGCAAGATTAGCTTAGAACATAAAGTAAATAAGTTTTATAGTCTTTGGCTTAGTACTTAAAGTTCAAACATGAAAATCACGCGGTTGCTAAAAGTGCGATGACCTCTGAATTTTGCGCATTATTTGGCTCTTAATTAAGATGGGATTGTTAATTTACACCTGTCTGTTCCGTAGTTATTATGTCATGTATGTTTTGGGATACATTAAAAAAGAACTAAAGCAATAGTAACCGCACTAATAAAGTTAGGACAAAACAAAGAGGAAGATTTTCATGAGGATCTGCGAATATATTTTACAAGAGCTAATTTCATGACCAAATATCCGTCAAATACTTATTAACATGGCTATATTAAGTACTAGCCGTTTTCCCGCGGTTTCACCCGCGTCCCGTGAGAGCTACTGCCCGCACCGGGATAAAATATAGCCTATGTTACTCGCAGATAATAAAGCTTTCTAATGGTGAAAGAATATTTAAAATCGGTCCAGTAGTTTTTGAGTTGAACCAAACAAACAAAGTTTTCCTCTTTATAATATTAGTATAGAGTATAGATATTTCCTTATTATTGTTCTCATGCAAGTTAACCGCGAAAACAAAATAATTTAGCATTTAAGTGCTAACTTATTAGCTTGATTTGAACCAGAACAAGTTGGTTGGTTGACGACCTCGATGGCGCAATGGTCATCATGCCGGACCGCCGAACCTGAGGTCCCGGGTTCGATTCCCGGTTCGGTCGACATTTGTGTGATGAGCATGCTTGTTGGCCGTGGTCTGGGTGTTATGATATGTATTTATAAATATGTATATATGTAGTTTATCAGTTGTGTTAGCACCCATAACACAAGTTAATAAATAACTTACCATGGGGCTAACCGACCGTGTGTGAAAAAGGTGTCCCGACATTATTATTATAAAAGTAATTACAATAGCAAAACAAACAAATACAAAGTTCATAATTTGAAACAGCTGTTATTGTGATAAAAGGATTGACAATATAAAAAAAAGTATTAAGGATATCTAGAATCATGTTTAGGTAACTCCATGATGAAGCACACCTGATACACAGAAAGCTGTTTCGTGAGAAACTATAAAGCAAGTTACATATATTATATACAATAAAATATTTAATGAAGCATTAAGCCTATCAAGACATGCAGTGTACCTACATGTCATTGTGTTTGCCAAGCTAAACCAACACGTTTTCGGATAGATATACGAAATAATGAGAAAACAAATAAACAAGAATTGTGCCATCGCTCGTGGTCCGCGGATGGCGTATAACATTTAATTTTATAGTTTTATCTGATAACAGTGCAGTGTCATCCACATACACGGTTGTAGGTAATTTTAATCACATCACATGTCAAACTGTCTTAAGTTGTAATGCAGAGAAAATATTTGTTTAGGCTTTGTCACCGCGTGAATTGGGAGAGCCCGAATTATTTTAGTAATTTATCTTCTCGTGTAGCTTTGTTAACTTTTCTGTTTGGTTTCGTCTAATTAAAAGTAAAAACCACTTGCTCTACTTGTATGACAAAAGATGCAGTCTTTTGGTCAGTTATTGACTGATCAATGTAAATTATGAATCATAATTTACTTTACTATGATCTATAATAACATTAAATCAAAATCTAATCTAATTATTTAACAATTAGACCGTAACCTCAGAGGATTAGGAAAATAAATATATTTCATACCAACATTCTACATATATTGTTCGTCTGTATTCTGCTCATCATAATGTACCTCTAATGTACGCAATGTTTGTTTAGTTCCAAAATGTAAAGTGATTTTTCATTACATTGTTTCATTAGGTTCTTCGTTCGTGTAACAAAATCCTGAACTATTTTCGCAGACTGGGGTGATGTCAGATGTTGACACAACTTTTTAGTGCTATGTAACAAGCAATGCGTGGTCTGTTAGTTTGGAAAAGGTAAAAAAAAAAACCTGGTTAAATCTGGATATTGCTTGTAAACTATTGCAACAGTGCCTTAAGCAACATATGTATAAGTAAACGCTTTTTAAAAAATCAGAAATCATCACCAAAAATTGTGAGCATAAGAATGGTAATTACCAAAGTGGCTTCGAAGATAGGTTCTAGGTACAGAATACTGTAGGTACCTACTTAAAGTGGCTGATACAAATCATGCACAATATATTTTATTGCAGCTGAAACTGCACGGCAATATCGTAAAACCACTGCACCATAACTGTTTAGAAACAAGACAGACAGACAGATCTTTATTGTAGATGAGATTCGTACTGATTCCCATATAGCAATTGAGAGCCGAGTGGAATGCCCTTGAGCCGAGGTTTCGTGGAGCCTGGATGCGTCATATTAGTCTTGACTGGAGATACTTAAACAGAACAAAATGGGCATATAATTCAGCTTTTACTATCATGAGGCAACATGACTGAGATTATGGGACTTAAAATGAACCAAATGTAAAAAGCTCAACCAAAATGGTTGTAGAAAATTAGGCATGAAGACCAACGGATGTCAGTCGGATTAGAAACTATTTAGTAATCTGTGGTCAGGTGACTAAACCTAAAGTGATAATAGAAACCACAAGGCACTCAACAGCCACTGACGCAAACAACACTTTTCAACTTCATAAAAATATTTGAAGATATATTCTATGCATGGAACTCGTCAGCTTTATTTCTGCCTGAGATGCACATAAAGCATTTTGCTGACGTCATTACGAGATAGTTTATTGGACTGACTACTTCGTTTTAAGCTACGTCTGTTTGAGTTGGTTTTATTACATTGAAAGCTAAGAAGAAAAGAGGTTTTTGAATAGCATTGTTTCTCGTTTTTTATGGGAAATCATCAAATGACCCTTCCCACTATGGGTTAACAGCGTGAGGGAGTGTCAGACTCTTACTGACTAAAACCCATCATGTGCCTTCTTCAGCCCTTTATGTACCTTCCAGGGCCGCGGTAACTCTTCTTGGCCCTGGTGGGTCCCTCTGTGGGATTGTCCTCTAGCTTAAGTTTACTTTATGCAAGTTTGTAAATATTGGAACCGAATATTTTCACCTTCGTCAGTCTTGTTTATATCATCAGGATGACTTCGCGACAAAGACATGACAATATGACTCAAGCCCATCAATCTTATGTTACAGACTAAAGTTAAACATGTGTATCACTGTTTGTGCTATAATAACAGTTTCCTCGGATTTCATAATTATATCATTCTTGTGTTTCAAGAATGAATGACTTTCAGGATTATCAGGCCTTTCATTGATACTTTTGTGTCATGCATGGCCAATTATAATTTGCTGTACTGCAGTTATTGTCGGGTTCCATCCAACCACTAATACAGTTTCTGCTATCGACAAGAAACATCCTAATGATAAACTCTTGCAAGAAAATTATAATCATTCATTACGCAGCCGACGTGTAGGTTTTAACTAACCGTTCTTTGTTCAGATACTAGATCCTGACAAACGAGGTCTTGCGGTTAGAACCTATGCGTCAATTATCTCTAAACTTGTCACAAGAACACTATGAATGATTGCTATGTCTCCGACCTAGCGTAATAGCCTAGAATTATTGGCAAGCTTGACCTACTGCACGAAGGAAATTACTGGCTTTATGTGCATATGTATTTTAATGATATTACTTCAAATTGCATCGTTGATTGTAGGTTCGAACGTTTAATGGGATCAGAAGATAATTTGATAGAAGCTCCTCTCATTGGGACGAAGATCCAAGGCCTTATAGAGCACAATGCACTGCCTAATCCGGATGTAGTTTGCAATAAGATATCAATTTATGAAAGGTGTTTAGTTCATCGAACTTTGTTATGACGGGTCCTGCAAAGTCAAATCACTCATATTCAATTGCACTAGATACATGGAGTTGCAATTAAGATATAAATCTACAGACACCTTTTTGACTAGGTTTTGTAACATAGCCTTCCGCCCGGGTCTGGAGGAAACTACTTCCTGCTCATGTATGCATGCGTTAAAGAGTAACAAACATGCATCCATAACAACTTTTGCGTAGTCAGGAGTTGAAAGTAGGATTTTTTCAATGATCTGAAAATAAAACTTATTTTAACCTTTCCAACTAAAAATACTATGGCAAAAGTTAGCCTAACCTTGTGCGTCCTTACACTGTTGATGTTCAAAGTCCGAGAGATCTCGTGTCTATTGCATAAGCGGCTCAGGAAAATACTTGCGTCAATGGCGTCTTGATTTTCTTCCACCGTCATATTTTTTTTTCTTCTACAAATAAAAGCTGCCACACTATTTGCAAATATAAATCAAATGTGCATATAAATTTTGGCTATAATAAACATTTAACATTTGTATGCAGATCATAGAAATATTTTGTTTTATGAATTAGCCTGTGAAGTCAGAACTCACAGTCCGATATTTTCTGTATGATTTTACGAAATCATCCTCAGAGTAGCCTTTTCTGAAATAAGTTAGGATCGGCTTCCAGAGTAACTGGATGCAGCTGAGTACCAGTGTTTCATGTTGACCCAGTTGACCAAGCAACCCAATGTCCTATGTTAAGACTGGTTGTCAGACTTTTTGGCTTCTGACTACACGGATCAACTCATAACAAGATGGTTACCCATTTAGAGACCGATCGCCCGAAGATTGACTCTTGCGGTTGCTATTTAGAACATTATGTCAATGAATGCTATTCAAACTTCACTAAATAAATGCACTCTCCAATTCCTCGCTCTTAAAACTATAAAAGATCTGCTGATTTAATATCCTAAGATCATGAAACAGCCATTATGCTCGTGAAGAAAGATGAATTTCGCCAAGCATGAGGAAAGGATTAAATAACGTTATGTATGCAGACTGTGCATATCATGTGCATGTGTGGTCTAAGTAAGTAAATGCTTGCTAAGTCATAAAGATACCAGTAATGATGTGGAAACATAAAGAATACTATTAACTAATGCATAAACATAGCACCATCACCTGCCTTCAACATAGTTGTTGACAGTGATTTCGCAAATAGTAGACGAGGTATCCTATGTTACACTTGAGAATAGACTATCCTTAATGGATTTGACTGTGTTGCACCTAGCTAGAGTTTTACTTGTAAAATGTAAAAACTTGAAGTTGATGTTCTTAAGTATGTATGCTAAAAAGAAAATGCTGTTCCTGGCAAATCAATTTCAGATAATTGATCTAAGTAATCAATGCAAGTTTTTCCATTTGAGGTAAGCAAGAATTACCAATACAACAACTGTACTATTTATAGTCATGTTCACCTTTAAACAAGGGTGTATCTTAGAGCTGTTGATTGAATAGGAAGCTCAATTAAACACATGTTTATCGCACAACCACATCAAACGAGCAAATTGATACACTTGTTTGAAATTAATTCCCATCGCAGATAACATCATTACGACATAAACGACCATGATCTCCAAAATGAAGCTTCGATAAAAAATATCTGCACGTTGCAGTGCGCATGCGACGATCGCAGTTTTATTAGCACCGGTCAAGGTTGAAACGTTGATATATTGATATGAGACCATACAAATTAAAATTCAGGAAGTCTCTGAGACTATTCTATTGAATATTCCGCGAGAGGGCACGCGTTTCAATGTCAAGTGACGCGGTGAACGTTCCCAATTGACATTATTAAGATTTTATAAGTCTACACTTTTACTGGTCAATTTATTGCAGTTTGCAATAAAGAGGTATCATTGTTACATTAATATGTCTGACATATTTTATTGGATGACACTTTTAAAAAGTCAAAGTATATGTATGCCTTATATTTATACCTTATGCCCTGTTCGAGAAGAATAGTTCAACTATTTTGTAAGTTAAAGCTCGCCAAAGAGCATTGGATTTGTGCATTCATTTGCTGATTATGGTTTTATTTTCCTTAATGAAAATTCTCGTGGGAATTTCCGGAATTCCTACTTCGCTTACGAGCCATATCAGGTCTTTAGGTCAACATTTTATTTCTTTGTTTTCAAGTCAGTCATTCAGTTAGCCATCCAGTTGTACGATTCCAGTTCCTAGAAGAACTGATTAGATATTTCTCAAAAATATCACCAGTCTTAACTTTCTCTGAAGTTCCTCCTGTTAAGTAGATAATAATATTACTATGTATTACTTACAGCCAGTTTCTTCATCAAAAGTAAAAGCCAAAGTAAAAGTCAAAGTAATGTCTAAAGCAAAAGTAACGGTCAAATTCATTTTTTCTATTAGTTTTGCTGTCACTTTAGCCTTGAAAAAACGAATTTGACCGTTACTTTTACTCTAGACATTACTTTGACTTTTACTTTTGATGAAGAAACTAGCCGTTAATCTGTTATGACAATCATGTTTATTTTGTTTCTATCTATTGCTATTGTTCCTAACTATGTATTTACAAAGCCACTTAGTAGTTGTTTTTGAAAAACTTATTTTCCTTGATATGCGTATTTAGATGACGTCAAATGACGAATATATGTATATAGTTGCCTTCAAGTATATAATGGTCGTTTAGTGTTAAATAATTGCATAATTAATAAACATTGCTAAGAAATTAATGCCATGTGTTATATAAGACGCACTTTGATTTGGTTGGTTTACTTTTATATGAAGTAGGTAATATTCTATTCACCTTACCTACTCTTTAATGACATACCTACTATTCTTAGTATAGTACCATAACAGTTTTATTTAGGGTTCTTAAAGTAATTCTTACAATATGCCTGCCTACACCAAAAAATTACACTTCTAGTAAATCATACTGATGGCATTGCTCATCATTGTAGAAGGCTAGCTGTCCTACAAAGAACCTAGAGTAAAGCTAGATAGCAAAAAAAAAAAAAAACATTTCCACAGCTACTGCAAAAAAAAAAAAACGGGCCAGTATGATAATCCTGAATAGTTAGATGTGTCCTCACAAGATAGAAATCCAAGAACATAATAAATAACTGTAAAAGCTGATAAGGACCAACAACCCTGAAACCGAAAAACAATTCTTAATTTGAATTTTAAATTTCGAAACACGAGCCGTAAAACGTGACGTAACTTTTACATACGCACACATGCGCAATATTCTTTTCAGTTCTAGAACTTTTACTACTATATAGCCAAACAATGTATGTGCAGGCCTACGACGGAACAAGACGGTTTTTAGTCAGTAAGCGTCTGATACTCCCTCACCGCTACTAACCCACAGCGAGAGGGGTCATTTGATGATTTTTGACGTCGTTAAAAAAAATGGACAAAATATGTATTTTATCCAGCAGAGTTTCTTTATAACAATAAAATCCTATGCGTCACAAAGCTACCCAATAAACGACGAACTCAATAACCACGTTCACTCGCCCCCACCGACACCTACCAACCTACGTGCAAAATCAGCAAATGCAAGTGATAGTACGGCCAAGCCCCCGGTTGCCCAACCACTCGATTCGCGGTCGCCTCGCGCACTAGTGGGTGTGGTTGCTATTACGTCAGCAAAACAAGCGCACACGACCTTTGCCTCTGCCTGTGCTCGGCGTAATGTGTTTGCTGATAGTATTTTTAGGAATGAGTAAAAGGGTTGTGGCTTATGGCCGTACATTATGGAATTTCCTGATGAAAACCTCCTTGGTTGAGTTCGGAATAGGAATTTTTGGTGGTAGGAAATGTTTTCAAGAATGAGGGAAGCTTTTTCCCTGTCGCAAACCGCGCGTGCACTTTCAATTTCTGTCAGCAAAAAGTCGTATGCAAATAAGCAACTAACTGGTCATTTTTGTTGGTTTTTAATGCTATTTTTCAAACTCCAGTCATAAAAAGACCCTTAATTTTTGTATATCAATTCGTAAATTATCTTATCCACTGTTGAGCAGTTCTTATATAAATGGAATTGCAACAAAACGGCAAGGATTAATTAAACACCTGCACAAACAGATGTTTGTAGCATGACGTATTTGTATAAACAAAGATATAAAAATATCTCTGTATACTTTTCTATTCCGATCTGGCATTGAAAGAAAACAGGCTGCCTCTTGAGTCTGAAAAACTGAAATATCTCTGCTAATAGGTGCAATGCAGGTCAGGTACAAACCATGCAATGAGAAATTAGTATGTTTTCAATTTGGGGACACACAGTGCAAAAACAGCCCCGTCAATTTCCCAAAAACTTATCTTAAGTTTATAAAAACTTTCTCGCTAATATCTTCATTCAGAGATCAAAGAAACATAGCGGGTTGGTAAGATTCTTCTTCTTCTTTCGTGTCGATGACATGTCATATATTGAGACTACACTATGTCAGCCCAATATGCCGCCACAGCGAAAGCACGGCCGGATGCGCTCATTAAGTCCTCCCGCGAGCAAGTTTCAGGGCACAGTGGACATGCGATTAGGTGGGACATTGTCTGCACTGCAGCCCCGCGCTCGCACCCAAGGTCCGTCCCGCCCGCGAAGCCCCACCTGGATCGATTATCGTTGCTCCGGCCGACCTGTGTTCGGAGTCTGTTTAAAGACTGCCAGACTCTTCTCGGGAGGTCGTGTCCAGGAGGGAGCCGCTCCAAGAGTGGGACAAACGGGGAGGGCAGTGAACTCCTCGATCGCCAAAGATCCCGTCTGGCTCGAGAGGCCTCACCATCGACAGGAGCAACGGTTTTGTAGAAACCCCTGCGGCTTTTAAGCCGTTGTGGCACAGGGGTGTAATAGTGCATGGGGTGTCGTTGGTCTGTTTCGAGTTTGGCTCTCTCGATGCCAGAAGCTGCGCTTCTGCGAACATCTGGTGGAGCAATGGCGGCCAGTGCGTGCAGCATTTGTAACGGGGTCGGCTTGAGGCAGCCAGTTACAATGCGGCACGCTTCGTTGGTAAGATCGTTGATAAGATAGAAATTCTGTATAAGTGCCGCAACACGCCGCAGCCTGTCTTCCTCATGAGGTTTTTTTAAAGAAGCGTTAGAACTTGGAGTAAACATTAAGACTGCACTAGAGCTACATCTAGAATCTAGACATACTCAACTATTGCTAATGCGCCACAAGTCAGCTGCACACCAAAAACATATGGGCCATTTGTCTCACCACAACACAAGTACTTGTCTGCCTAATGAAAAATAACATCCATCCTTGAAAAAATCAGACATAACATATTTGTAGGCAAGGCCACACACAATGACGAGGCCACATCTCCACAATCATAAGGAAATTCCGTTTCACTCAAGTTGCGACGTATTTTTTTCGCGTCATGTGTATCAAACGATTGTATAACGGTGCGCAAGAGATATATTTAACCAATGTTTTTCATAGAAAACCGGGAAGAGCTCGAAGGTTAGGCTAGTAGACTATTTTCGTGTCAATAGCATTGATAAATTAGCGTGATTTTCTTTTTTTTGTGGTGTTGTTTGAACGTTTTTCGCATATGAATCACATGAGTGACAAAATCACTATCGACAAAAAACGTGTGTACAGTTACAGATATGAAAGACATATCTGCTTCCCGTACCAAAGCATCCAAATATCAGTATTTTTAGAGACTCATCAAATACATTTTTGACCACTTTGCAGTCAGAAAGAACATATGAATTAGAATTGCATCCCAGAATTCTGATCTTGTATAATTCCAAGTGGGGGTTACGCAAGCCGTACATTTTAACTCTCTTTGCGGGGCGTCTCACTCTAATTCCTTCGATTAGATGCTAACCAGTATAATTTATATGCCACTTTTATATCTAAACTGCTTAAGTACCGCCCTCAACCTTTTTCACTTCTTAATAGACGTGCAAAAACGCTTTATACTTTAAAAAAAATGGAATCTACTACAATTTCTTTTTGAGGTCACGAATTTCAGTTACAGAGTTTAGCGTTTATAAATACAGGTCCCATTGATAAACTGCGCCATTTGAAGACAAATAAAAAGCACAAAATTTCCATTAATTGATAGCTAACCGTATTATCTAATTTGAATATCACCACAAACCTCTCCTTGACCCTGTAACATTATGTGATAATTTCGCACAACAGCCCATGGAAGCCAAGCAAGTTACGTCCAGTTCATACTCGGTACTGATAAAGTAGTTTGGTAATCTGTGAGCGTTTGGCGATGGTATTTAATAGCTACTGTTTTTGAACAATATAATATAATCTATCTATCTATCTATCTATACTCTATGTAAAGCTCTTCATATTATTGTGTATATTATAGAACCTGTTTATAGAAAACCAGTTGTGAACAAACACAAGAAAACATGTTAGGACGCAATTATGTTCTTGATTATGTCACTATTGCTATTTTTTTAGTGTCTGCAACGGCTTCTGTATTTAAACCGATAGGTATACAAACAATAGTAAGTTTTTTTGGTGATAATAGTCCTTTGGATCCAGTACATACTATACTTTTTTACTAGGTTTTTGTGTGTGGACTAGGACAGAGTATTTTTGTTTCTTGGGTAGGACTTAACCCACTATACCCCAAGCGCATTTTACACTTTGTTCTTGTATTTCAAGGAGGCTGTGACTCTTTCAATCAATCCTGTAACAGACATTTACTTTAGGTAATATTACGGTAGATTTTGGTATTTATTTATCCTTGAGTAAATACAATAGCTTTTCAGCTGTATACTGTATGTATTTTCCTGATTTCTGATTACGCGTTTGGGTTTGTTCAGTAATTTAATTTTGTTTGAACAGGATAACCTACAGGAAATGTTATCAGAAAAAGGAATTCATGTTTGATGTTGACATTTAATATAAGGTCTAATCATGACTTGCCGCACGTTTCGAAAACCATTAATGTTAGTAATTTGTTGCCAAGAAAAGATGAGTTCAACTCAAATACAGACATTTCATACAAGACTTGTTCCATAATTACATAGTACACTTTACACAAATGAAGACAGGTGCATTTACGATAGTAACAAATCATCAGGCAACTGTCATTAGCTCGACGCAAAGCCAGACAGGTATCGCCAAGCTGATGTGCCTACTACTCGAAACTTTGACCAAGACAGTGAAATGATAACGTACTAGCAAAATTGTTTATACTGACCTGCCATTGTCACGTGGAAGGTTCACAAACTCCTGATTGAAATTAAAAATATATAGGCTGAATGCGACGCGTTCGCTTTGCCAGACGCGGACCACTGTGGAAGCAAAAAAGCGCGGCAGAGTCCGACGTTCAGTCGATCCAAGCCTCGGGCCAGTGTGTGCCCGCCGTCCGAAGGGGATGCACGGCTCTGCGTCGTAATAACGCGACTCAATATATCGTACTGTGAAAACTTTTAATAATAATCAAATACACGTGTGGTGTTATTTCCGTCTGCATCGTCTGGTGCCCGAATCCGTGAGGATACAGAGGATTTCCATTTCATATCGGTGAGACTGAGTTTCTTTAATATTTTTAAATGCTGTTTGAGTTTTGGAAACATATGCATTATATTTTAATGAAAACTGATTTCCATCAACATTTTTACTGCAAAGACTACACTCAATTCAAATACCCACTGATAATAACCCTAATATTATTCATATCATACATAATTATAATATGAAGAAACAACAGGAATTGCAACACAGTGGAGGATTTTTATGGAAATAATAAAAAGAGCTATAAAGAGCAAAATAGCAATAAAACCACAATATTCTTCAATCAAGATGATTTCATTATGGCTAGACGATACAATAAATTAAATGACGACAAGAAAAATCTGCCAATAACTGCTACTGTCTAACGAAAGCTAATTGCTTTTCAAAGGAAAACAAAACAGTGTTTATTGTTAAAAGCACTTTACATACACTCAATCGTGACTTCGACATTTTTTTTTGTTAAAATTCACGTCATCAACTGTTTAATATTCAACAGGCAAACACGTAAAAACTAGATAAATAATTCTAAACTTTATTTAAATGGGTGGAATATTTTAATACATAATACTTTATGGCATTGGAATAAAATTATTATATGTCACTAATTTGTAAACAAGAGGAGGCAATTTTTAGGGGAGCTAAAGGACCCAATCCTGAGATCTTCCAAAATTTTACTATGTGACTAGATAAGAATTCCTGGAATATTTTTCGTCATCCATAACGCCCAATAAAATCGAATCTCTATCATTATTTATTCCAGTAAATGTAATAATTTTATGTTATATTTGTTTATATGGACGGCCCTGACATTGTACCTCATAATATTATCCTTATTGCGACTGAAGCTGTGTATTTACACGTTAATAGTCTGTTTATCAAGTAATCGCAATTAATCTAGCTAGAAAACTTTATAGCTGACAGTATTATCATTCGTTTATTATATCTGCAGCATATTTTAATAGAGAACTTTATTACTCTTTGACGCAGCGTGGGTGTCAGTGAGTGCTTAAATCACAAATCTTTCGTAGCTTCGGACCTATTCATCATTTTCGAGTTCAATTTTTTCACCAACTCATTCAATGTCATTCCGTTATCTGGTACTGCACCTAAAAAGTCCTATCTGATCAAGTCCACAACCTGTTGTATTTATTTCTATGAGACTGATGACTATCTCTTTTAATATCACGATCTCAGCTTTTCCTTTATTGTCTGCAATAACAAGGAACTCCAAACTTTCCAATCCTTTTGGGAATGCAAGTATCCCAAAATAACGATCTAAGTCTGGAAGAAGCTCCAAGACTTTCGGCACTTGTGTACACGACACTCGGATACACAAATAAAGCGGAACTAGGTCAGGATTTCTCAAGCAAAGCAAGTAAACATGGGCAGGAAGCTGCAAAATCTTCAGAAAATAAATAAACCTGAACAAAATATTTTCAAAATCAACAACACTAATACACACAGGTTTTTAGAAATAGAAGTATGAAATTGCCGAAGGAGCACTATTTTTGAGCTGTTTCATAATATAAATTTAATGTTGACGTAGAATTGCAATTCAGAACGTTTTTACTTTATGTTTCGTCATTTCGTGTTCGGAGATCATATCGAATGTGTGCAGTGGATATTAACACGTTATTAGAGAAACTCGTTTCTAAACACGAAGTTGCAGATGACACCTGCTTCTTCAATTCACAATCATGTACTTCCTTATCTACCGAAACACGCACAATGCACATACTCTCAAATTCTATGTAAATGATCCAGATTTGGAAAAAAATAAGCTATCTAGTAACCAAATAGAGTTAAACTCTAATCTAAATTGTAGTAAGTTTACGACTTTTTTACACCACCAGAACCAAGGTTACCTGATAACTACGTTACAATTGTTAGTTATATTTGCCCAGATTTAACAAAGGAGAATAATAGAGGTGTTTAGACTGATGACATACGTTGACCCAATGAGCAGACAATGACTGGATGCCCTATTTTACCTTCCAACTCGATATCATCTGAACAAATAAAACGCATTTATTGAAAACATCGACTGAGTGCGAAATATAGAATTAAGAATCAGATTTCTGCAAGAAAATGCTTTTTCAAGGCTATCGAACTAATATTTTGCAGACGGTGTCACGAGTGTAATTTGTAAAATTGTTATTCATGACGCAAGCGGAAATTCGATAGGTGACGAAAGGAGGTGTGTCAAAATGACATTGGAATATTAATTCAAAGATTATCATGAAACAGTCTTATCGCCATATATACTGAGTTTATCTTTATACATAAGGATTGTATCTATAGTTAAAGTTAAGCAGAAACGCGTGAGGATTGCAAAGCAGAAAGAATCATCTCTAAGATAAATATTTGGTCTGCCTTAAGAAGAGAAACGCTATAATGGTAGATGATGGTGCAGCTTTATTATAAAATTATTTGCCTGGTACTGCTGTGTAAATTACTGACGTTATTTTTTAAATTGAAAATTAGGACGGTATGTCTAAAGCAAAAGAGTCAACAGGGAAAAATTAAACCGAGAGATAACTTAAAAAGTAGGCCAAACAGCATGATAAAACCAGTTCGATAAGGAAAGGTAGATGGTAGATCTATTGCAATCTAACTCCACATAATACCAGGTAAACGATTACCTGACGTCAATATTGGAACCAATCCTTAGTAGTGAGGAACACAGTAGGTATTTACAAAACAAAGCAAGCTTTGCTATGGTGAATGAAATACAGTGAGCAAAGGTACTCCGGAAAAGGTCAATGCGATACATTGCTCCCATTTTACAAGACGTCTGCGGGTATGCACTGATTTAATGCATGAGCATGAAACTGTGGCCCGACGTTATGCAGCTCAGTCTATGATAGTCTGTTTGCAGCATTTTCTTTATTTGGGCTAGAATTTTCATTAGGAATAACAGACGTTTATTTAGGTTGTAGGTAAGTAATGATGAGCTCAGTAGTGAGACTGCACGTTTGCTTTATGTTAGTAGTTCCAGAGATGTGACAGATTATAAATTCAGTCGTTATACGTCTTACGTGAATTGCAATATGATTATATTATCCGTTTTGCCAAAATCTTCCGAAGCTGACTCACAGACTGTGGAAATTTTAAGACGCCAGGTATAAATTACCTTTTGCACTGATTGATGAAGAACTGAAGAATTTATGAAGGTATTGAACTCCAGTTAAATATTTAATGCAGGGATCTTTTTGACTTTTATGTTTGTGAAGGTGAAATTTTGCTGTATGAACATTGACCGCATAAATCTGAATTATGACTTGACGCATTTCAACCAGTGGTTGTGAACATTTGTATGTATATCGAAGACATTAAAGATTTTCAAATAAATTGGACACGTGTGACAACATTTAGTAGAGGAATTTAAGACTCTACTACTCTATTTAGATTTAAAAAAATATATATTCTTCAAGAATTTTCCTAATATTCATTCACCTTCTGAGCAATCTAATTGGCCTGATTTTGATGATGGCACAAATCTGTGTAGTGTGCAAAAATTATAGATCAAGACTAAATGTGCATTTAGTGCAAGTGCAAGACACAACGCACAAAATGCATAAAGCGGCTCAGGAGTTTATTGAAATGTTAAATATAAAGTTGTGATTCACGAATGCAACAAAGAATTAAATCCAGGCCACAGAGGGCATAAAGAGAAGGCGAAATAATTGCCGCGTAAAACTAACATACCGTGAGAAACAAAGTAAATCTCCAATAGAAATTAACACAAAAAGTATGTATGCATGTCAATCAGCTTGGATTGGCACAGTGAACCTTAGATAGTAGGTACAGCTATGCGGAGATTCCCGAGAATCTGGAACTTGATCTATAAAATAATCTTAGTACGTGCACCACGTATTGGCCCCAGGTCAAGTCTGCGGATACGTTCTTGCTCTTACCCCGTTATCTCTGACCCAGCATCAAGAATAACTTTAGTAGGATCAGAGTAATAAAATCCACGAAAACGTGATAGATAACCTTATTTTAAATAGGTGGTGTTAATAATTTATGTGTCATTGCCTAAGATCAAGTGCAAATGAGCACTAAATGCGTGAATGTCATTTTGCTTAACGTTGAAGCATGAGGCAAAAGCAAAAATGACATCGTTTAATCAAGACGCTGTGTGTGATTTTTACAAGTTAACCTGCAATGATTTTTGCTCTCATTTATCACATCAACGACAGAATAATAACGGCTAATTGAAAAGACCGTGGACAGAATATCGCGTGAAGATAAGCTACAATTGCATAATTCATAACCATTAATAGAATTCAAACAATAAACACCTTACTGCTAATCTCGAATGACCCAGAAAAGCTGCGGAGATTCATTCAGACATTACAGATACATAAATCGAGAAAGTGAAAGCAAAATGTCCCTGTCAGAGACGACCCGGAGCATTGATGCGTACTTACAATATTAATTGAGATAAGAATGTAAATCGTGAGATTCGTACTTACATAATCGTGAACAAGTCACATGATTTAAACATGAATGACCTTAAGGAGATATGGAAGATGCGAATACTGGTATCAGCCGCTAATTTGTTAAACAATCTTGGAATACAATTAAATATAGATTATGTTGCACAAAGTACTAAACACAATATAATAGCGAATTTCGTAAACGGTAGAAGATTAATATCATCTGCATCCTTTCGATTTCTAGGATCTTACAAAAAATGATCTCATTCACGCAACTGAAGTTGCAATGCACGAACATACTCATGATTGCTTTCCATTAGGGTCTTACACGTGACTTGTTTACCGTTCTACTTTGTAATTCTGAGCATGGACGTTAGAAATTGTTTGTTTTCCGGTTCTTTTAGTATCAAAGGTTTAAGTGATAATAGGTGAGAGCGTAGCATCGAGTTATCAGCTAGTAATGTCAAACTTAAGAAACTTTAATTAAGCACTTTAGCCTTCTGTATAATTATTTTCATCATTAGTCCGTGCACTTATTATCTACATGTAAACTTTTTTAATCAAAATGTTAATTTCCGACAACTCTTGACCCATTGACTTGTCTTACCTGAATATCATGTGACAATCGTTCGATATTTTGACTATTATCGTGAATTTTTTCATGATTTGTAGTCTCGATAAGTCAGGCCACGACCTCTAGATGTGTGAATATCATGTTACCAATGATCTGTAGCGTGTACATTATTAATAGGTTATCTTATTTTTTAGAAAACCACGTCTATTATAATCATAACCTTTTTTTTACTTATTTAGACAAACGCGAAGATTTCTAATAATATTCATTTGTAATGTTTTTGGTTTATTTAAGTCCACTCCATTGAAATAAAGCCCCCTATATTTGAAGACGACTCGAGTCCGAATGGAATTTATTAAAAGTATCGATACGAACCGGTTGCGTAATCGAGACAATAAAAAAGTTATTTTTGGAAGATCGCTTGTTATCTTACAAACACTCAGGAATATAACAGACACAGTTTTAAACTAAACAAAATAAAACAGGAAGTGTAAATGACTATGATAATTTTCTAATGGGAAAATTGCTGACAATGGAAGAAGAATGGAACGTTGAAACATGTATGATTAATATGATGCTAATGCAAATTAACAATATAAAGACGCAGTATTATCTAGTTTTAATTTCATAATAAATAGTGGACACAGAGACGACCTTGGTGGAGCAGCAGCTATGATTGAAGACAATAGGCATTGATATAGTAATCAATTTGTACGCACGCCCAATGTTGACGCCATAGGTTTGCGATGACACAGAACTATAAAGAAGTGACGTCACTCTTTATTTACTTAACTTTTAGGTTTAGGAAAAAATGGGGTGATTTGAAATGCTCAGGAAATGATGAACATTTCAGCTCAGGAAATGCAAATGTAGGTATATTGAGTGATTTCGATTCAAAATTGCAGAATCTTGATACATTGAGGGTTCCTTGTTCATCTGGAATACACTGGACTAAACTAGCCAAAACGGGTACATATAATTAAAGTGGAACGTTGCTTAACAACCTAGTAATTATATCGGTAACTGTGATCTATATCTTTGCCGGTAATTACTGACTTGGCGCAGTGAGTAGTAACTTGCTTAATCGGGAGGATAAATAAAAAGAATTAGTGGAAAAAATTATACAATGACCTAAAGGATAATGGTAACCAGCCAACGAGTTGGCAAAGGGTTACCTTTATGGGCAAAAACTTTCTCTTGAAAATCACCTTTCCCGATCAGGTGATAACTAATTGTTGGATGCAAAACAAATGAGACAGATGTATCTCGTGTTAAAAAAACGTGATGTTTTCATGATTGGAGATCAAAGGTCGAGTCGCACGCGAAATGATGACCCCAATAAAATTTGTCAGATAAAAATTAACTTAATTAAATAGGGTAAATAGGACTGATAAGAAATTATGCTTAGTTTAGTAACGTGTCCACTGGCTGGTCACGGCTGCTGAATACATTGATCTAATTATAGATGCTGGCGCGTTAGGTTTTGTGTCCCAAACAGCTGAAGTCTCTTGTTATTCGGTGAAAATAATATCACACTTATACACATGCTTTCCTGCCGGTCAGGTTTCCAAACTACATTCAAACAGGTTACATTGCACTTTGGTAAACAGAGATAAGAATTTTTAAGTAACGCTGCTTTCGATAAGACTTTATTTACCTTGACGATCCTTAAAAGAACAAAGGATATAAGATTTTTATCAGTGACCCACGTTAGAATATCGACACAGGAAATGTTCGGAAGCATGAAAGTCAAATCAAATTGAGACAGGAAGTTAAAGACAACAACAAAATCAAATTGAAATAAGATGGAATAGGCACTAAAGTCTGAAATGACCCTGTTCGACTAGGTGATAGTAATACCTGAGACCAGGAAAAGAGAGGTAGCAAAACAGAAACAAGGACACCCACCTGTTTAAATGTTGCTAAACTCGACTCTCGCAGTCATGAGGAAGTTTTGAGACTAAGCTTGAGGATTGGAAGTTCATTATGCTGCACAGGAAGTTCTGAAGCTTAGCTAAAAAGATTACGTCTCCTTAGAAAAATTTAAAATAGAAAAAATATCTTAAATATTGATAAATTCTTTTAAGCTGTTCTGTATTTGATAACTTGAGACGACGACGACATTTGTAATAGTCAAGGTCTCATTTTAATCGGGATGAAGGTGCAATGAAATGATAAAATACGTTTTATTACCACGTGTATTTATAAACTGAACAAATTCAGATCGAGACACAGCTGATGTAACAATGTTTCGGATATCGTCACTAGCTTTGGACGTTTCGAAATTATTTTTAACATATAAGTAAATGCAAATGACTGGAAAAAATTGGATCACACTTATCTGTTGAACTTTTCCAAGTCCGAACAACTTCACAGACAATTTGTTCTTGAAGAGCACTCTCAAGGACGATGCATGCGTCAAATACGCATGACTGCATTTACTAATGTTAAAGTTCAATGAACTCAAGACAAGAAGAGACACTGAGATCGTTAAGCGACTATAGCACAATAAAATTAACAGCTTAAAGACAAAAGAGACAATAAGTAATAATGATGATCCATCAAGTACAAAATTTTTGTTAAATGGCACCCGTTTTGAGAAAAAATAAGCTGTCATTATTGGAGGTGACCCAGAAGTTAAATTATCATGCAATAATGCTACGCCAGTTAACTATTCGAAAATAAGTTGACTGACCCAAGCATGAGAACCATAAAAAGTGGTATGACTGGTATCGAAAGCTTATATTAGTTGCATAATTTGGTGATTGATCTCAGCGGTATGTTTGGTGTTAATTGTTGTTGGGAGCTTGGCTTCAAACCTTCTAATCTTATTGGAATTTTGATACGTCGCTTTTATGGTCATTTTAATGTAATCAAAAGAAAGTTAAGGTTATTTCCCTGTTAATACAGCTTCAGTTTTGAGTTTATTCATTTGGGCATTTCATTCCTACGTACGCTTACGTTTGTTGAATCATTTTGGAGATTCAGCAGTCGCATTAAGTATGTATGTAAAGTCTTGTTTATCGGTAATTCGCTATTGAACTGTAATCGAACAATGTATGACATTGTTATAAGTGTTTGAAATTTCCACGTGTGTAGCATATACCTAATCTACATTGAAAGTCAACGATTCGACACGATCTTGAAATTTTACACCTGAATTGAAACAATCGTTTTTAAGTGTAAAAGTAAGGAGTGCACAATTAGTATTCTATTATTTTGTGGTGATTGCATTTTATACATTTAGATACAGCTGAAATAACTATGACTCTATGGCTTGGATAATTTACAGCAGCGAATTATTCAATACCGAACAAAATTTTCCTTCCCTCATGAATAGTCATAATGCCTAAATTAAGTTGTGTTGTTTGCGAGTTTGGTTTCCTTGTTTCATAATTAGGATTTAGTGTTTAGTCATAGCAATGTAGTTTGTAGGTATGTAGGTATCACCAACGTATACCTATGTTTATGATGATTGTAGCCTACTGTTACAGAAAATACCGTAGCAATAGTATCAGAATCACAACCCATAGTTTGCCGTATCCAATAACGCACAGATAGATTTCAATCAAAGTCCGTGAACTCTGAACGGTGCAACGGCATAACCTCCCAATAGTTACTGTACGAATGCACGCTTCGTAAACCGCTATTGTAAACGTAATCAGACGATGGCTCACCATATCGCCACACATGCTACTCGACCAATCAGCGACTGCCATTTGAACTGTATAAGACCTGCCTACGTGACGTTGGAAGCGCAACAGTACACCGACTCAATGCTGTGATTATGTTAAACTGACGTCATCTATTTTAGATACACTATCCTCATGGAAATCGAAAGCGTGGAATCCCCAATTGGAATACAGGAACGATAATCTTTACATTTTTGCAAGTAGTAGAATAATTTATTCTCTTTATTGAGAAGAGCAATAGAAAGGCTGATGAAGATAGAAGAATAGATGAATGATGACTGTTGATAGCAAAAGACGAAGGCTGTATTAAATATCAAATCTAAGCTAAGATTTCAAACAAATATGCAAGTCATTGAGCCATAGAAATCAAGGAAGTGAACCGCCCTTGACACATAATGTCTGAATTGCGTTGCAGACTCTCTTAACACGTCACGTCTACGATAAAGTAAGAACTGATGATCGATAAGATAGTACAATTCAGTTGAATGACTCGCTATTTTTGTTGATTCTTGGGATAGATAAGTTTTTTGGGAATATGACTAACACAAATAAAAAATAACAAGTGTAACTGCAAACGCATAGGATAACAAACAATAGTCCACAACTCTACAAAAACGAGGAATATATTCAAAAAACTGTTTCTTCACTTTAATCCAGTACTAGCGTGGCACAAATATCGGCTACACTACAATGTATAAACTGAATTAGGTATGTTTAATTGCTAATTAGATTGCGCAATCTGAAAACTCCTCGATTCATTATTTATATCTGAAACTGGGCCTGAAGCAACAAACGAAATTATGATTCAACTCCCTGCATCAAGAATCAAAATAAATTATGAAATTTCTCCTCACTTAGATACTCTTTCCAAAAGTCATGCAGCGTGATCAAATATGTTTGTTACGAATTTCTCAGTTGAAGCTCTAGTTGGAACTGCGCCAACAGAAGTGCAATATACCTTTGTCACCTTGGGATCTAGTGACGTATCCGTTGAATCATTAAGGTTATTACCATCATCAATATAAAAAGCTTTCCCTGGAGTTACTTCATGGTGGCCTGTTACGTCAATCATTTCAAGGTCAAGTACCTCTATTCCTACTTTCCTACCAACTGTTGTGTGTATTTTAGACAATCGAGATTTCCTTGAGATATTTTTTTCACGTTCAAGTGCGTGATAAATACAAATCTTTAAAGAATCTGTGCGCGCTATAAAAACATCCGTGATTTCGATTACAGCATGTTCACGCGTATTATTGCATGAAAATGCTGTAATTACCGCTGTAACCTACGTTTTTGCTGAAGTGTTAATAGTAAGATACGATTATTCTTGTGTTTTGCATTAACCTTTTCTTTTATTAACCCCCAAAGCAGGATTTGAACAAATACTGCTGATATTAAACCAGACATTTTAGAGTTTATCGCAAGAGACGCCCTTGAAAATAAAATTGCTGATTAAACCAATTTATAGGTTATAGTCTATTGATATGAAGTTTATTTGTTGACTGTAAAAAGTCCAATGTTAAAAATAGCTAATTACGATAAAGTAATAATGAACCGGTTAAAACTGGTAACTAGAATCATGTTTAATTTGCTGAAACGATGCAAATGTGGCAGCTGCTTCGGAATGTCGCACGTTTGACAAAACAAACCTGCAGTAGGTTACAATACGGTTGAATAATAACGTACTATGCATAATAGAATAGTAAGAAACCAATCACATAAATCAATGTGTGTTTATTGTCACACAAAAGAAAAATTATAACACACCACACTACACATCTGGAAGATTATATAATGGGAAACACACGTGGCATACAAAGTCTGCCAAAGAAAGATCATTAGCAAGTTCAGTATTCGGAATTAATCCAAGTATACAAGGAACTGATATCTCCTGAAAAACAGTTGGTATACATACTAAAACTCGATGCATCCAACTTTTCACGACTATCTCACGTGAGCACCTTGATATTGCCCGGCTATTTCGGGCCTCTCCCGTCCAAACGCTACTGATTTACTAGTACTACTTTGCCAGTGGTATTTATACAGAATATTGGTGGCGCTTGTCGCATTCTATACGAGAATAATGATGTTATTAGTGGTGAGAACCTAAGCAAAAATGTTGGGGAGTTTCCACTTGTCTTCTTCTTCCTGCCCTGTTGCTATCTTATTTGGGGTCGATGCAATATGTTTAGGCTTCTATTCCTCTCTGTCAGCCGTCATACTAACTTCCACTCCCTAACTGTTAGTATGACGATCGACAATATGATGCATCATCCACTCCCATGGATGTTTTCACATGGCGAAGGATATCTTTGCAAATCTCTCTAATGTACAATTTCTGTTCCCATTTAACCTAACCGTCAATTGGTTGTTTTAAAGGACGTTTCAAGTGTTATCTCGTCCTTAGTGCCGAGTTCCTTCCGCTACAGATATGTGGGTCACATTCAATAACCAACTACAGCTATGCACGAGTAATTAGTGCAAACACAGTTATCTACTACAAATAATATGTTCGTAAAGGTAAAGGAACTCAGTCAATAAGTGCATAGGTTTTAGGTACAAGGATTGGCTTAGTTAAATAAATATATCGTTGTTAATGACCATTTAGTGAGATAAGCTCCTGTATGCTTTATTGTATTGTAGGTACTAAGAACACGTTGATATGCGGTTTCACTTTTAACCGTTTGATAGTCCTTATTGGAATGAAAACTAATGTCAAATGTTCGAGTTTTTTTGTCCTTCATGTGATGAGTTAAACATTTCTAATCACTGATCAAATCAACACTGATTGATATCATAGCCCGTCAAATAAACAAAAACAATTACCCAAATAATTTGATAAACAATTTGACAAGATAAATAAATAATATGATTCATACGTTATCAGTCATTGTTAACAAAATCAAATAATACAATAACGAGTTATCTTTTACATTCATAAAATTTGACACAATTCCACTGAAACGTATACACGATGCATAACTTCACACAGTGGGTCGCACGCGCTGAGAACGCGGACAAAAACTTCGATAAAAACTACAATTGTGGCGCCACTTACAAAACAAAACATTTTTTTCTGTTAAACAGGTTTACTATAACTAAAACGTCAGTCGTTTACGGAAGCGTGATGTTTCAATCTACAAGCTGTCATTTACATTTTTTACCTAACATGACTCGCACGTTTTACGTCAATTTTACTATTGAATTGTTAATTCTTGACTGCAAATTAGGAAGTTCTCAAGTTTAAGTATTTAATTGCAAAATGGTCAAAGTATGTGGCAAAAAATTATGTGTCTGGTGTTTATTTTCATTCGTCAGCTTTTGCAGTTAGCAACGCATCTAATTTCTTGAGAGCTTATGTTACATGATCTGTAAACTAAATATTATAAGAACTATGAATTTGACACTGACTTAAAGTATAAATCTTTTGACAAATATTAAGTACATGATGTTCTTTTCTGATTTTATTTAAACTTGCAAAATAAATGCACGTTAAACTGTTTATCACACACTGCGTCCGAATTTTTCAAAATCACGAAAAACTTGTCCATAGTTACGTATCAGTTTTACGAGGGAAAAGGCCAGTTTAATTAACGCCTTTACATGGCCGCCCAAAACCGAATATATTCAATGATTGCTCGTGAACTTACGTCATTCTTGTGAATATTTGATTATTTATACAAACGACACTTTGCTTTATGTGTGTTTAACCTATCAGTATAAATAGCAAATGGGCATTGAATAAGGAAGGAACCTATGAAATATTTTGAAAGACTGCCAAGCTTAATATCCTCTTAGTGGACTGGTTTGATGCACTTTTCATTTACATCATAAATTAAACTATAAAACAAATGGCACTCTATTAAGGCAAAATTTCTAGATAGCTCACCCAATCACCAGGCATTACAACAATGCAAAACTTTTAGACACATCTCTATTAGTTTTCGTAAAACTGCATCAAGGGAACATGCAAACGTAAATGCCAGATTACTATATAAAACAATCATATAAGATAGATAACCGGTAACAGATATCGACCATAGACAGCCACAAGCCGGCCTCAACCTTGTCTCCGGTCTTGACCTTGCCACTACGTAGCTATTCAACAAATCTGTCATAAGGCTTAGATAACCATTGCATAAAGGGATTATGTGTAAAAAGGACTGTAGTTTGTCAGAAATTCAATTAACGAGACAATGTATTGTTTTTACCGCTGGCTCATAATTACTTTGTTCATGAATACAAATATAAAGATACCTTGGTTTATTAAGGCTATATGGATTAATTGGAAGACGTAAGAAGGAGCAAGTTTTACGTCATCTTTCAGTAATAACTTGACGTCTTATGAATTTTCTCGACCTCATTTTCTAGTTATCAGAATGAAAACGCGTCCTTCAATACTTCCTACAATTACTAGTTGTTGACGTATCAAGATCTGTACCGTTTAAGTAATTATGTACAATTGAGAGAGTGCAATTGATCGATAAACAGTGTTTGCCGTTGGGAAGGCATTGCGCAAGAGTTTCAAACGATGCGAGACGCGACGTGAATTAGATCATTAACTATGATAGTAGCGGTAATGACAGTATGGAAAACAAAGCAGTTAAGGCATATTGTACTAAACATAACTACAGTTTCATATGAATAGAATGTAGACAAGCTTTCCAACAAGGAAAACAATTAAGTTAATTTAATGACGAATATAATTAGATGACTCGACTAGAATTCAGAAATAACCATTTCTTTAAACGGCTAGGTAGGTTCAAATGTCAAAAAAACTTCAATCGTAATTGCTGATCACAACTTTGAAAGTATAATTACCAAAATAAATAAGTAGAAGTTACGTAGTGTTCATTTGACTTTAAAATACCGACCATTAACAAGCTGTATTCATTATAGAGAACTAAATGTCATTATTGGTAGGTACATCATGAAAATTACCCGTAAGAGTGCAGAGTTCATAAGCTCTAACTTGAAACATGATTGTGTTGACATTATAATGTTTTGATTCTCAAATTGCTGCAACACGGTCTTAGCAACGTGTCACTTGCAAAATTATCTTGTTTGAAAACCTATCAGGTTGTTACAACACAGTTTGACGTAAAAGGCACGCCTCCCGTTTTATAAATAAAATCCCAAAGGATTTGCGTCACTGAGAATCGTGGATTCTTAACGTGTAGGCGTTAACAATCAACCTTGGACTTTGAATCAGCTGTAGTTCAGATTATTCCATAAGATTAAGAAGAACGCTGGTATTTTAATATTCGGTCCACACGTAAGCTACTGCAAGACAATAGGTGCTTGACAGCGAAATGTTAATGTTAATTTATATATCGCTATTTATGATTATTTTATTTATAATATTATATCGGATAAAGGGGTCTTTAAAGCAGTTGGAACTGCAATGCATACGCATTCATTCATCATTTACTGAAAGGCTCTTATTAGCATTTTCCTCGTGTATCATCAAATCATTACGTAGGTAGCAACTGTTCTATTGTATAGATTTCTACAGTATAAAGCTCTACTGTTTACCAAACAATAAAAATTCAGCCATCTCAGGTGTTTCAGGCCTTACCCAGATGACATAAATGAAGTTAATAAAATACTTAAAAATTGTTTTCGAATCAATCCATTTTGACGCACATGGGACTATTTAAAACACGATTTAAGATAAAATCGTGTTCATGGTACAATTCTATATCCATGTAATAAAAACATGTTATGGGAATTAACGTCATAGTATATGCGATTACGCGGTTGTAAACATGTATGTACGATTCTAAATTAATATTTCAAGCAGATTGCGAAAAGGCGGAAGTTTTTCCAGTCGTAAACAAACAAATTTAATGTTGATGTATTTTTTGAAAAATATATGTAGATATTTTGTCCCACTGTGTGGTAAATTCAGTAGGTGATTGCATTATTATATTATTTAAGTAAATATAGCAAAAACCTCATTTTAACAAAAATCTGGGTAATTTTTAAGACTATGTGCAAGTTCAATACATTTAAGTGGATATTCGTGTAACTTTTTTAAATGCAACAATAAGTATGTTTTACATGGCAGCGTGGAAGTCTTTACAATGACAGATAAGTAGGTAGGCCCTACTATATCAGATAAACGTTGCGGTGACAGGAAGACAGACCACCACTAAAATACATATATGCCAGACCACTTTGTACCTATGTAATTCTTATATGTTCATATTTTGCTAAAACGTATGTTAATTGTTCTAGTAACTGTGTTGTTACTTACATTCACCTACTTTAATATTTGAATTTGTTTGCCAGCAAGTAAACTGATAATTTGGAACCAATAGTAGTGTTTATTTACTTACTTTTCGACCTAGAAACACTATTATTATTATCACACGTTGTTGTTACTATGAATGAATCCATCCTACATTTAAAATTAAGTATTTAATGTTAGACAATGAAGAACAATGAAATTGCCAGCGAGATTGGTTGCAATAAGAGTCAAGAAGTCAAGTGCAATGGTAAGAAAATATTCCTAGTCCAGTGTTGCAATGACAGTGCCAAAGAATGAATGCATGCAGTGTGCATATCTTTGGTATCGATTGGAATTCTTAGCAATATTCCAACCATTTAAAAGGCTTAGTGGACAATTAATAGATACCTACTATACATACTATATTGACAACTCCTACGTATATTATCGTAACCAACAAAATGACGATTTTGCTTTTTTTACATAAAACAACTTATTTTTATTTCCATTTATTTATTTTTAAACATATATTTTACATTTTTAAATATTAAATATAAATGTAAAATATATGTTTAAAAATTTAAATATTTAATGATATCGCTGAAAAGCTACAAAAAAACTTTAAACATGGATCAGTTGCATTTCACTTCAATAAAGCGTAAGGTATTTATAATACAATCTGTCATTCACCTTGCCAATTAAGTTATTTTTATTCTTTGTCTATTCAAATCCAGTCCGGATGTGCCCATATACTTAATATAACAATGAACCATTTTGAAAATGTGTTATTAAATACTGCTAGTGACATGTGCCCACACCATAACAATTCACATTTGAATCAGCAGCCATTATGTAAATATTATTGGTAATTTCAAGTCAAACCTGTTTATCATTTAAATGCAGTATCAATGTTCAAAGGCATGCATAAATAGCTGGTAAGGTTTTTTGAATTAAACATGGTTAAAGACCGTGTGATAATTCAAAGTGCTTGTAAGTGAGTATCTGCCCCCACAACCTCAGGTATTTGTGAAGTAGATGGAGTTATGTTCTTATGAATACCAATTCATAGATGTTAGGAAAGGGTTAAATGAATTCAGGTATTTATCTATACTAATATTATAAAGAGGAAAACTTTGTTTGTTTGTTTGGTTGTAATGGATAAACTCAAAAAGTACTGGACCGATTTTAAATATTCTTTCACCATTAGAAAACTATATTATCTGCGAGTAACATAGACTATATTTTATCCTGGTGCGGGCAGTAACTCCCACAGGACGCGGGTGAAACCGAGGGAAAACGGCTAATTTATCATATAGTCATTAAACAGTTCATTACAAGAAGTTATTAGGTCATCAGATTTGAATTACTGCTGATAAGATAAACAAACTAAGGAGTGGGTTTATAAATACTTAAATAAGTAAACCAGTGTTCAGAGATTAGTATTGGAGATATCTCCTGGCGGTCTTCTATATGAGTTATAGTTATTTTTAATAGTTATCCTGCTGAAATGGAGGATTCAACCAAGTATTTTTATGTCAGTAGAAATAATTAATTGTTTCCACAGTTATGACTTTGTTACAAGTTGTGTACCTTGTGACGTTATTGCTTGTGACTGTATTGTGTTGCTCAAGTCTATTATGCTGTAATGCATGTAGACAAATGTATCCATCAATATATCCACTGACCGTAAGAATGTAATATCTACAACGATTTTATACTTCGCAAAACAATTTTTGTGAATCCTATATAATTAAAGGAAGTCCAAACAGATTTTATAGATAAATATCAGAACCAATCGCTAAACATAACCTAAAATTGATAATAGAAACTGTTGAAGCTACAACAGCTCTCCATCAAATATTATTACTTGTACAGCTGTCTGAGGACCGTAATGCTTTAGTTTTAATTGAACTAAGGAGTAATTTAAAGTATATAAACGAAATGAAATCAATGTAACTGCGAATTGTAACTTATTGGAAGTACATACCTGCCGCCTCAGCTTTAGTCTCGTGCTTGGTCATTTTGGGAGCTATTACACTATCGGCACATTTGAAGATGCTACACTCAGTTTTTATGATAGTTTTAATACTTAAATTCCTTTAAATTATATTTTTATTTTGCTATCAGTCGTGTTTTGGTTTTATCATTTGTGACAGTTGAGTTTGACGTTAATTTTCTTGAGGTTGCCTAGCCCGAACATATGATTTTACGTTTAGTTTTGTGTAATGCATGCGAAGAAAATATTTTCTTTAACAATGATAATTAAATTATATATTTTAAAATACCATATATTTAACAATTAAATAAATTTATTTCATTTTCATAGTATTCAATTAGTTAAAGCCCATATTTTTGCGAAATAAATGCTAATAACGTTTTGTTTTTATGAAACGTTGTTGCAAACAGCAAGCGTATATGCGATTTTCCGACAGCGAGTAACAACAATAATTTTAGTTGTCATTTGATTTTGATTGAAGAATATTGTGCTGATAAAAGCGATGACCTCACGATTTGTTTGAAATTGCGCTAACTTTTAGCGGGTAATTTTAATGTCGCTTTTAGTTACCTTCCTTATATAGTAGCTTTAATTTTATTATTTTTATATTTTGTATATCTTTCTGACCTCCGGTTTTTTTTCCAGATGGTGCCAAGAATGTGGAAACTGTGATACAAATAATACCATAATATTTTTGGCGAGATTTACTTCATTAAAAAATCACCATGTCGAATGCGGCCATAGAAAACGGTGTGCCCGACGAACGGTAAGCTAATATATCTTTTTTTGGGTCTCCATGAGCTTTGAGATTCGTGTTTATGTTATGATCAACAATTTAAAGAGGCTGAAAATTGCGGAAAACCCCATGAAAATAAGTCTCTAAATCTACAGGGTGCAGGGTCCTCCGCGAATATTTTTGGCTTTCTCGGCAGTTGCATCACATTACTGGTGGTTTAAAAATAGATTGAAAGCATGTTTATTTTCTAAAAATAACACATGGAAATAATTTTACCAAACTAATCACACTAAATTAATTAATTTGGAAAAGTATAGAATTATACTTTGAATTTAAGAATTAATATCTATTTCATGCAAAACATAATGGTAACTAAAAAACACCATGTGTGCTAATTGTTGGATACAACAAGATTTTGCTTGTGTCTTTCTCTGGCATAGGTTTAAAGCTACCTCTATGGCAAATTCCATCCAAATACATTAAGTACTTTTTGCTAAAGGAGAAGAACAGTTACCATGTCATCGCTGCATCACCTTAAGGTTGACTGGAGATTGCACAAAGTTAAATAAATAAATAGGTTAATAAATAACAAATATACTACAGTTTATTAACATTTTCTATATAATATTCCAGGGCCACAACATACTACTTTCCAAAGACTGGTTCAAGTGCCACGCTATGGCAGAGGATGAGACTGTTTGTGTCTATATATTGGAAGGCACTTATTGTAGTACTCACACCACTGATCCTACTGCCTATACCTTTATTAAATCATGATGCTGTAAGTATTAATAAAACATTTATTTTGCAGTCTTAAAAAATAAAAAATCCAGGTTTGGTATGAATGAATTGACATCTAGATTCTTTCAAGAGGGACTTTTCTATAGAAGGTATATTCAAGGCTGGGAGTGTGCATTTGTAACTAGCTTGTATATTTATTTAGCAGTACACCTGCCTTTTTTTATAACTGGTAAATTACTGAGCAAGCAAGCCACTTATAAGGAAATTATGAATCACAAATAATCTTTTCCATGATAATCTTGAACGGCACTTATGCCTAAGACCACTTCACCAGGCAGACTGGTTGCCTCATCACTACTTAAATTATGATAATTGACTTGATACTTGAAGTTTACCTTTTTCCTGTTCAAGTTAGAGAGTAAGAGAGCAATAATAAGACTAACTACACAAGGACTTACTAATTTTCAATTAAATTCAATGATATTATCGGAAATGTTAGACAATAAAATGCAATGTACCTATTGTAGTCCTACCTTAAAAATATCAATAATAAAAAATACTAACGTCTGAATAGAGAACCTCCTCCTTTCTAGGAAGCCATATAAGAAAATACTAAGTACCTCAAGAATTAATAAGATATTTCATACCTTTTTCAGGCATACAGATGCATGTACGTAGTCCTAATAATGGCAATCTACTGGGTGTTGGAACTGCTACCGTTACCAGTCACATCCATGCTGCCAATAGTCTTATTCCCCACCATGGGTATACTGGATTCAGACAAGACCTGTGCAGCATACATGAAGGAGACTAATATGATGTTCATGGGAGGTCTTATGATAGCTGCTGGGGTACAGCATTCTAAGTTACCGAAGAGAGTTGCGTTGTGGACCGTACAGGTGGTTGGCTGTTCTCATAGAAGGTGAGCCTAGTTAAGCCCACAAAAAAAAACAAAAATATTCAAAATCAGAGCCATCAAAAATGTGGAAGCTTATAAAGTTACATATTGCAAGCCTTTCTTATCTGCCCAGTTTTGTTTTTCTCTTAATTGTATCTCTGTATGTATCGTGATGTTTTGGGTTCCACAAAGGTGTTGATGTTTTTCTGCAGTATTCTGTTTATCCTTATGGAATCAAGTCTATATTGGTAAATGTTACTGCAAGTACTCCTTCCGAATATAAAGCCGTATTTCAATTCGTAATTTATTTTCCAGACTGAACTTTGGATTAACTTTCGTGACTATGTTCATATCAATGTGGGTGTCTAACGCAGCCGCCACCACTATGATGGTGCCCATCGTTGAGGCCATATTAGAAGTATTAGAACAGGTAATTTATCTTTATATTGGGAACAAATATAATGACCACCATAAAATGCTTTGATACCCTAAGTTTTGCAACCAGAAATATCTACTGAACACCAGAAAAATAAAGTCTAAAAATGTAATAGTACCAGCTATTTTAGTCACGACTTCACTTTAAATTGTATTCGACCACCAAATTTAGTAAATGATCACCAACTCTTGACGACCAAATTAATGTATTATTTTTGCCTAAATAAGTCACTGTGATTGCCATAAAATGTAGGCTTATTACCAAATAAAGTATTATGATGCCATATTAAGTTATGTGTCCGGCTTGCAATGCATGCGTGAGTGTCAGTATGACGAGTGACAGGGGAAAATGGAAGAAAATGACATATTGCGCCGACGCCAAGTAAAATTGGGAACAGGGCAGGAGAAAGAAGAAGAAGAATGTGTTTCTCAATACACTCTTATCGCACTGTTTAGAGGCATGCAATAGACAATTTTCCACGCTAGTGCAGGAAAAGGGTCCCCATAATGTTATTACATTTATTTTATCAGGCCGAACTTATTTTTTTGGAGTCAGTTTACTTAAACAGGATAGCAAGATGTAAAAACTTTTTTGATGATCATTTACTACTTTTGGTGATCATTTACTACTTTTGGGATAACAATGATTTTTTTGGACTCATTTTGCTTAAATAGGATAGCAGAATTTAAAAACTTCGGTTATAATCTTACTTTAAAATGGTGGTTTAATTTTGGTGATCATTTACTATTTTTGGCTTACGCATGATTTATTTTGGAGTAATTTCACTTAAATAGGATAGCAAAGTGTTAAAACTTTGGTGATAGTTTTACATTAAAATGCGAGTTTCATTTTGGTGATCATTTACTATTTTTGTCTGCTGTTTGTTACTATATCTGGTGATCAGTTAAACATAAGCCCTTTATATTTCCATCATAACATCATTCTCTGAAACTGCTCTTCATATTAAAACGTAAACATGTTAAAAAGAGACATTCTGCTGGTAGTTAGAGAGTAATGTTAGCAATATTTATTTTACAGCAAGGACTTGGCGATGTCTTCTTAAACAGGAAGAAGAACCCACCGGCGGAAAATGGAAAAGATTCCAAACCCGTAGCCAAAACTGGAGAAGAAGAGTAAGTATACCTTAAATTAGATTATTGTAACAATTTGAAACATGCTTGAAGAGTCGAATTAATTAAAACTATGACGAACGACTCGAAGACACTACCGTTTTTAACCGAACCTTCAAGTTGTAGTGCTCCAAAATGTATAGGTGTACGTGTCTCCGCGACGCGAATCAAGTCCGATCGACGCGGCGATAGTTTTTTGCCACACACATTTTTCCACTGGACTCGTGGCGCGATTTATATAACACACTAGCTTCTGCCAGCGGTTTCACCCGCATCCCGTGGAAACCTCTGCACGAACCCGGATAAAAAGTAGCCTATAGCCTTCCTCGATAAATGGGCTATCTAACACTGAAAGAATTTTTCAAATCGTACCAGTAGTTCCTGAGATTAGCGCGTTCAAACAAACAAACAAACAAACTCTTCAGCTTTATAATATTAGTATAGATATTTAAAACTCAATGTATACAATGTACGTGAACTTGTTTCAGAGCACCAATGCCGAGCGACATAACGATCTGCTACTACCTGAGTATAGCGTACGCGTCCACTCTGGGCGGGTGCGGGACCCTCGTCGGAACTGCCACCAACTCCGCCTTCAAAGGGATCTTTGATTCGTAAGTTGATGTTATAAATAACTAGCTTTCGCCTGCGATTTTACTCCGCACACCTAAATAAAAGTTGCCTATGTTCTTTCTTAGGTTCTTGATTATCTGTGTGTACTAAACATTTAATTCAGATCAGGAGTTTTGGCGCGAAAGCCCGCATAGGACTCGCAAATTATATATTTGTAAGGATAAGAATGACTTGGTTTGTCGTCACTGAATTCGAGTCTGTATATTTCTTAGGCGTACAAATAAATATTGCGTATTTTGACTATCCAAGAAGAATTTAGAATTCATTCCGTTGGTCCTTTCAACAACCTTCTATTTCACCTTGTTAGAAAGATAGTTTATTTGAGTGAATTAAGTTGTTGTTTGCAAGAACATAAGTACCTGGCCGGCGAAACATCAAATTGCTCTAGTCTGCCATATTTATCGTCGTCACAATATATTAAATGAGTAATGTTAATAATGTTTATATTGCAGCGAGTTCCCCGAGTACTCGAGCTCGGTGAACTTCTTCTGGTTCATGGCGTACAGCACTCCACCGATGCTGATCATGCAGCTGCTCGTCTGGGTGGCCCTGCAGGTCACCTTCATGGGCATGTTCAGGTAAATATATATTATATAAAATGAAAAGCTACAGGTAAAAGTTTTAATAACCGAAGTGGCAGTTTTATCTCAATTTTTTTTTATAAATATTTTGTAGGGACATGTGTAAAAGGCATAAAAACGATTGGACTTTGGATTGGATTGGACCCAGCGCAGATTGAGAGGAGAAGATCTTTATAAGACACTTTAAAATCAACTGCAACTTTATTGAAATAAAGTGCATATATGCTTGAACCTAACAAAAAAAATTTTGCTCTTGATTTTCTAGTGTTTTATAAAAATCCTGCGCTCTGAGCTGGGACTGACTAAGGATGGTGCTATTGGACGTTTACTAATTATGTTATTCTTTGTTTACAGGCCAAACAGCGAAGCCGCTAAGAAGGTGAACATGGCGTCATCAGGATCGTTGACCACCATGAAAGTCATCAAAGAGCAGTACAGAAACCTTGGACCTATCACTTTCCATGAAAAGGTGAGCGTGAAACAAAAGATAAATAAGTTTAGTTTGGATAAATTAGGTACCATAAAGTTCAGGCATGACATATTATTTTGAAACCAATTTTCCAATCAACATTGAACCTTGTAGTTAAGAGATAAAGTTGGTAATATTTAAACTTTGGCTGACTATATTACCTTGATGTGTTGGCATATATATTAGGACACATATTTAACCAAAGTGGTACTTGCTCGCAGGCCTCTGGTCTCCTGTTCATCCTGGCTGTATTCCTGTACATCTTCCGTCGCCCCGGCTTCATGCCCGGCTGGGCTGATGTGCTTACTACCATGTAAGTTTTATTACATTCATATTATTTCATATTACTGGTGCCTACATACCTATTAATGTTTTTAAGTATACCTAAACATTTTGCATGAATAATTAATTTTTGAATACACAGACAGATGTGGTGCAGGACTTTGTTTTATAATATATAGCATTATTGAGGTTCAAATGAACTTATTATCAAGATTGTATGAGGTAGACCTTTGCTGTGTTCATAAACTCATTTGGTGAAATTAATAAAAAAATATTTTCATCTTAGCGGTCTCAGAATGTAAGAATGAAAATCATCCATAAGTCGTATTATTATAGTGGAACAATTGATTTCACTCCTCTAACCCAAAATTTTGTGTGTTTTACAGGAAAGTGAAGGACGGCGTGACTTCAATGTTCATCGTGATCCTGATGTTCATCCTCCCGATGTGCTGCGACTTCCTCAAGTTCTTCTCCAGCTCTTCATCATGTCAGTAGTTTTAATTTGTTTATTTTTTTTCGAAAACATGACCAAATTCCGGTTATCGAAAAATATTCATAACTCACATAATTGCAAGCAATTTTTGCTCATTCCCACTACCAAGTGTACTGTTAGAAATTTAATGCTTTGTTTTACATAAATTAATATGTATGATTTTCAACAGATGAGGAATTGGCGGCGACTAAGCCATCACCCAGCATCGTGACCTGGGGTATCCTGAAGGAAAAGATCCCATGGGGTCTACTGTTCTTGCTTGGTGAGTACAACAATTATATTTCTTAGGTAATAGATAATATTAGGTGTTTCTACCCAGATAACATATTGTTTGTACCATAAAAATGAAGGGGCATTGGAAAAACCGTTTTTTTATGGCCTGCGAAATATATTTTTTCGACGATTTGCCTTCAATGGCTTTAGCGAAAGAACGTATTTTTTTTGCTGCGTGTTACCTACAATGCCTTTATTTATAGGATGTGTAGGAAAACATGATGAGACGAAAAGAAATAAGTTATTGAGTCCACACCATTGTACATTTGTTAGGTTTTGTAGAAAAAGTGTAATAGATAAATAAACTATAGGACACATTTTCTAATTATCCAGATTATTCCCAGAAAAGTTTGTAACAGCTTTTTTATCTTTAAATATTTTCTTTACTGCCCGTAACAATTATTAACCATCTTTCTACCCCCAGGTGGAGGCTTCGCCCTCGCCGAAGGCAGCAAGGCTACCGGTCTATCCTCCATGATCGGGTCCTCACTGGAAGGTCTGCAAGGCCTGAACCATGCAGTAGTATTACTGGTAGTGGTGCTGGTGACGCAATTCATCACCGAGTTCACTTCTAACGTGGCTATAGCGAACCTTATACTGCCTGTGCTGGCTAATATGGTGAGTTGGTCTTTTGAAAGTTTTGGTGGTGTAATAAAATTGTATCAAGTATTTGTAGGATCATTTTTACAGTACTTCAGAAGTTATATTCCCTTGTTATGTAAAAAAAATGTAATAAGTGATGTATAGAAGAAATGACATTAACAGCTGTTCCCAATATTGTATCTATCTGAAGTTTTGCTTACGAGAGGTAGGAATTTGACGTAACTTGTATGGGGCTAATGTCAAAATTATCTCTCTAGGAAAGCAAATCTACAGATAGGTAGAATATTTTGAACGGCTATTAGTCACTTTGCTAGAGTAACTATCACATTATTTGCTGTAACAGTTATTTGTTTAACATGTAGATATTTCGGAATAACGTCAAAATCTTTCAATATTTTTTGCCTACTCAAATGTACGTATAGATCTTCGACCATTGCTAGAAACTAATACATATGTAACTATTACTTCCCCCAGGCCCGTGTCCTCCACATCGACCCTCGTTACCTGATGATCCCGGCGACGCTGGCCTGCTCCATGGCATTCCACATGCCCGTTGGCACTCCGCCCAATGCCATCGTCGCTGGAGTTGCGCATATACCTACTTCTAAGATGGTGAGTACTGGTTTTAGACTTAGATTTGTATTTTGTAGACCTTGAAAATGGGGAGATTTTATAACAAAAAAGGTATTTTTTATGGGATTTTTAGTGAGACTTGAAAGCGAAAGCAAACTGCGAGGATACATATTATGTACATATGTCAAGAGTACAGATGCAAAAATCTATGCTAATATGAAAAAAAGATAACATTTTTGTTGTTTGTTTGTAAATTGCACTATTTCCGAGTGACATAGGCTACACTTTATCCGGGGCAGGCAGAAGTTCCTACGGGACGCGGGTAAAACCGCGGGTAAACAGCCCTTTCTTCCTACTACGTTTCTTTGCGCCTATGTTATTTTAAGAGGTTTCAACAAAATTCCTGAAAATTACATTATGCTCATAATTGTCATAAAATGACATGGCTAACTGGTTTTCTTTTTTTCAGGCTGTTGGCGGCATAGGCCCCAAAATAATCACCACACTCATCGTATGGGGCGCGTACCCCACATGGGGCTCAGTGATCTTCCCCACCATCGCTCCCACCGTGGCCCCCTCACACAACGCCACTACTCCCGTCAACAACCTCACGTTAGCTTGCAATACCACGCTCGCCAGTATTGCCAGCCTCCCCAACTTTAACTGCACACTACCCACAAATAAAACTAGCCTCTTCACCTGCAATTATCTTCCTCTAACTAGTTAAAAAAAAAACATTATAGTGAAGGGATTTTCAAAGCATTTTTATTAAAGTATTTATCGATTTAGGTAAATGAACAATATTTATGAAGATGTACAGGTATGTGCCATTTTGTACTGTTTTCAAACTAAAGATATCTCTTTAGTTTTTAAAGCAATCTCAGTGTGAAAATATTTCTTCTTAGAATTATTTTTTTGAGTGAGACAGGAGTACCCAGTTTAAAGTTTTGAGTTGGTTGGCCTATATTATCTGTATTTATTTAATGTTGCCAACGTAATGATAATACAGTAGTACATGTGATGGAATTGTTGAATAACGTCTACATTTACACAAGAATTTCCAAAATTGACTTATTTTTGCGTACTTAATTTATTTGGATTTTTGACTTGTAATGTAAAACACGGAAATGGTATATCCAAAGTTATTAAAATTGGGCAATGAGTGCTTATTCTAATATTATGCTTATAAAAGAAGCATAGGACTTTATTAAGCAACTTCCTCACAGGTATTTGATAAATTGAAATAATGTATGCGCATTGTATTCAGTATAAAAGCATTTTATATGATAAATAATATTAAAGCAGCATTTATTTATATGTGGAGTGTGACGCCCCACCGACTCAGTACATTGCCGAAATATGTAATTTACTTGATAAATATATATTTTTCCTACAGTTGGACACCAACGAAATAACGAAAACTACCAATATTGAATTTGTAGACATTGTATTTGTCTTCAAAGTTACAACCAAATATGCATTTTTATAATAATGTCCAACTGTGTATAGTGGAAATATGGCCAATACGTAGTGCCTAACGATCCAGCCTACTGGGACAATAATAATGCTTAAATGTAATATTATAGTACGTAATATGTATTGTAACGGAGTAAAGCGGGTGAGGATTTGTAAAACAATGTGCTTTTACATTTGCAACGAATTTTGTCGGAACGGATAAAAAGTAGGTCTTATATCGATGTTATTAAGACTTTTTTGCATGATGCAGTAGATACTTGAAAAGAGGTCATAAAAAGACGGCGCCATATGTGCATGAAAAAAGAATCTCAATGTTCCAAATTCAAACAAAAAACGCGCGAATTACAATAGTGTTGCAAGTTCTGATAAAAATATTTACCATTGTACGTTTGCAAATGTGATGTAACATAAAATATATTTTGTATAGAAAATGTTTATGTGAAGGTGTAATTCAAATATGTTTTAATTTTAATCCCGGTCTAACGGGATGTTCCTAGTTTTAATACCATGTAATATATTGAACGCGTGCGGTGTGTGAATTCGTGTGTGTGTTGCATGAATCTTATAAATGTGAAGAGTTTATATATAAATATTTATTTTTGGACCTTTTCCTTTGTAACATATTCCAGATAGGCTCCTTTACGGCCGTTCCTAATATTCTATCTATCTATGATTTTGGATACTAGAGATAGGGCTAATGTTTAAATTCTATCGCTAGTTAGAAAAGCCATGGATAGGATATTGCAAACGGCCGTTAGTAAATACAGCTTGTAGGTGCCTTAACATAAGGCCATGTAAGAACAAAATGTGCTTTTGTTGTCAAACAAATATTTGTGATGCCTTTATGTAAGTGAGTGGAAAAGTGCAAATTAGTCGTAATTATTATATTGATAATTATTTTAGGCGTGTGAATGTTTATTGCGTACATAAATATAAGAGTTTTGAAACGAATTTTGATAATTTTATGAATAATACTACGTAATGTAGTTTATATTTCCATTTCAATGTCGTTTGGACAATTATTTGGATTTAAAATTTTGATAATGATCATGTTCTATCTGTAATAATAGTTAGTATACATTGAAGATAAAAATCAAAAGTTTTGTAATTGCGATGTTCGTATTTTCTGTATAAATTACATTGATTTTATACCCAATTTGTATAAATAGGTTGTTCTCTTGAACAAGAGCCTGATGGAAAAAATATTGTAGCTTTTGATATTATAAAAAAATTAAACGACCATGATCCAAGCGCTTTTGTCATGTAAGAGCATTTTATATAACCTTCAAAAGTATTCCGAATTAAATAAACCCATGTTACCTCAGTGATTTTACATAGAAGAAATAGTACGTATTTTTAATGCATACGTATATACATATGTGTAGCTATTGTCAAATAATATGAAAATAGCTACAGAAACTTTTCATGGATGGCAAAGTGCTGATATCCCATAATAATCTTATGCAGACTCGATAATCTTATAAGATATTAAAGATTTCCAGTTTTCCAAAATTTAAAGTCGGTTGTGATAATATTTTTTTGTCACAAATGCTTATTTTAGGTTATTATTATCATTTTGAACGCCAAATCATGTTTAGTACTTGAATTTCTCGTGGTACTTAGATACATTTGTTTTGCAAAACTGAAACAGAAATGTACGTAATGTGCTCATTTTGTAAATATGGATCGAAGGAGTGTGTTGTTGATTAAATATGTTGCAATGAAAACTTAAACTTTTTTATTATAGTTAATATATTTTACTTCAACCTTATAAGTTTACTTAAAATCAATTTCAAAGTAATATTTCCATTATGACTAGTTTCACCGGTTACTGATAAAATCTCTGATAGACTAGCAGGAACTTATCTGACAGATAAACTATAACTCTTGGTTTCACAGGTCTCGGATAGCAATGTCTGGCAGAAATTATACGCAGACGTCTTGTAGATAACACTACCACATAACTAACTGATATCTTATCGGTAACCAGTAAAACTTCCTTAAACTCTTGTCTTAAATATCTTGAAGACGTTAACATCGGCCCACTCCGGGTCGAGCGTGATGTCTGACCATATGGCTGTGGACCATACAGCTACCGTAAACCAGACCACTACTATTGCTATTACTGACGGTCCGATGCCTGCGTACATCTGGAGGTAATAATAACTAGGTTATTTGGAAATAAGTACATAGAAGGATATAATTAAACAAGAGTGTAGCAAGTATAGAGTCTAGACTAGACGGGAGGTTGATACGACCCGAGACAACTGTCAGCTGTAGGTGTGTGCTCTTCATAGCACGAATGCTGTTTGAGCTTACTGAAGAGCTAGTACTTTCTAAGTATATCTTGGACACCAATGACCTGATAAAAAGGTGAAGGAAAACATCTTGAGGAAACCTGGACTATAAAGTCTGAAATCGCCAACCCGCATTGAGCAAGCGTGGGGATTAATGCTTAGTCCTTCTCCGTGTGAGAGGAGGCCTGTGCCCAGCAGTGGGACGATAAACAGGCTGTAACAGAAGCTGATATTTCTAAATAAGCCGATTTCTAACGTACCATTTTCCAAGGTGGGATGTGCACATAAGCACAAACCATGGCATTCACTGGAGATCCCGTCACGAGGTGGAATGGTAACGAGCTGGCGAGCGTGGCCGCCATCATCAGGCAGTGAGGGTTCACGTCGCTGACTACGGCCTAGATAACGTGCAAATTAAATAAGCATGCAGGTACTAAGAATAATAAAAAATACGCATGGGTTTGTCCGTCTTATTGAAAAAGGTGGTCTTTAAAAGCACCTTTAGGCTTCCTGAAAACACGTTTTATAATAATCTGGATCGCAAATGGAGCCCATGGCCCATAGTTACCAGTTTACTTGAAACATAGCATGAAAATATCTTTAAAAGAATGGTAAAACTTCCGGCTCACCACTTTAGCAATGCTGGGCAAAATAGCATAAACCACACAGAAGTTGGTGGCGAATTCCGTGAGCGCCTTGCAAAATACAACGATAACGAACACCACCGCCGATCGTGACCAGCCTTGGAACATTAGCAGGAACTTCTCGAATTCTGCGTTCATTTCTGAGTCTCTGAGGGACTCGAATAGAGTGCAGCTGCCGGCTGCAAAGAAGATTTATTTGTTTAAAACACCTTGGACTATAATTACAGGGTTAACCCTAATGATACGGCTAAGAACTTAACACTATTAAAAAAGATCAAATCAAATAACTAAGGTAAGATAAGAACTATTCTTCAAGCGGGTATAAAGCTCGCATGTAGGTATTACCTGGTGTGCAGTTAGTACTTTAGTAGTAAGTATCCACCTAGTGACTTACCACATACTTAGGTTGGTGTTAAGCCATGGATACCCCTGACTTAATTACCAATATCTCCTTTCCAACACATAGGTCGTTCTCAGATCAGTTCCGCTGGCGTCATCCCCCCAAAAGGGCAGTTCCTTAACTTTCTTTAACATACCTTACATTTACCTACCACAAATCAAATAACTAAGGTACCTAGGTATTTATGTTAATTTACCTATAATTAAAGGTACGCTCCAGTGAATATCTCGTCGTAACATGGCCCAATTGAGACACGATTTGGTTTGGGTAGTCGGCAAAGGCTCCATGTTCCCATCTAAATATAAATATCGATTATTTGTTGTCACCGGGAGCTATCCAACTGGAATATGTGGAGGAATGTTTCTATACAAAACGAGCTCATATGATTTCAATCACATTTTGAGAGGAAGAACTACATTTTTCAAGATACAAACAAATCTAAGCATGCCATGGGAACCAAAATAAGTGTGTAACGTTTTATGAAGGGTAACCCATTCTGCTGAAAGAGCTACCGTGGTCCTGCAGGTACACAAACTCGATAAGGAACATGGGTGAGGTAGTGTAAAGTCTGACAATCCCTCCTGCAACCGCGACATCACCTCATTTCCCTCCTCAAAAAAGGGTAGGTTTCCTCCTACCTATAATCATGTCTTACAAGACAGCTCTATATACGACCTCTGTTGTGAAGAGACTATACCTGTTCTCCTCTTGAAATACTTGACGAAGTCCAAATTAATAGGCATCAAGAATAGCAGAACCACACACATCATGCATGGTGTTGAGACTCTCAAGTGACTGAAATATTGAAGATTTTTTATAGATAGGGTACAATTTCGTAGATATTTGACCAACTTAAGTGGTGTAAGATAATATTTAAATAGGTTACTGGTGAAACTGGTTGGTGGTACCCAGTAGGGAATGGTCGATGTGTGCGCTGCTGGTCGTGGCATGCAGAAAACATGTCAGCACTACTATAGCAGAAACAACCTGCAAACATAAAACATGTTGAAAAGTACAGGATAAGGGACATTAACATTTAAACCTTCATCCTGGTGGTTCCCCCCTCGAAGAAAAGTATAAGATCGATTTATTCATGCATTACAACATATACTTACATCAATGTAGCCTGAACACTAATTCCTGTCTATGAGCAAGCATTTCATGATCAACCATAAAAGCAACTATTCTTTAGCTCCAGCCCCCTATATCTTCAAACCTCAATGTTGTGATGTGCAAAGCAGACCTCAAATTTCAGTGTGTAGGTAGGATTAAATGTAAGTTTGTTACTTACATACTCCTGAAACTTGACTTTCCCGAGCTGTTGATACTGTGTCGCTAACAGCGTGTCGATGTATTGCGCTTCTTCTTCTGTCATACCAATTTCTACGTCGCTTCGGGCTCTATAATTTATTTAATAAATTATTTTTTGCATTCCACACAATTAATGATAGTTTCGGTTTTTTCCATACTCCTTTGATAAAAAAGTTGAAATCAATGCAAACTTTTTCATGCATGCACAAAAAGTGTCACTGGCTACTTTTCCTAAGAAAAAATGGAAATGCCATTAAAGTTTTACTTTTAATTTATTTCTTCTTTATTATTTTATGGCTTACTAATATTTTTTTCTGCTAAATCAGCCAGTCATTTCGAAAAAGTATTACCTACGTTTTACTTGAAACCTTTTTGGATATTTAGACCTTATCTTTAAAATGATTTTTCTCTACATTATTTATTCGCGTTTTTTTATTCATTCATTCATTTATCTACATATTGTATCAATTAATTACCTACCTGAACATTCCTAAGAAATTGAAATTCATCCACAAATACAGAAGTGTTTCCATGACCAGCACTGCTGGGAGGTTCAGCAACATGAAATGCGGGAACTCAATCTTCGGACCAATTGGGAATATCCTTGCAAATTGAACATCTTTGATTATTTGAACTTTAACGACATTCAATTTCAAAACTGACAAAATAAAATGATATAAATAAGGTACCTACCTACCTAACCCATATTTAAGATGTAGGTTTGCCATTTCCATGATGGCCTACTTTACAATGCCAAATAATAACAAAATACTAGCAGTCGTAAACACTTACGTCTCACAATAAACTTTGAATATCTGATTGGTCTGACTGCCTAACATTGTCGCCATGCCACCTGTAACCAAAGCGCAGTTGGAGAAAATCTACGAATTGAAGAGTTTTGATCCTTAGATATTAAGTTGCCAAGAAAAACACCTTGGAAAGCAATGTTTGCCTAGTTAACTTACCTATTGATGAGGAATACGCCATGCCAAGAAAATAGAACACCGTGAAGTCTGATGGCCTCGGAGCACTGTAACAATTTGCATGGTCTATTGTTATGTTATTGTCTAACTTTGTAAGGCACCATAGTTGATACTAAGTAGGTGTCTAGGCTACGGCTTCTTACAAAGAATTTCGTACTAACACGATTTCATGGCGATTAGACTTCTGCTGAGCCTTTCCGATTGTTTGGTAGATTTCAATGATGCCCATCTAAAATTAAAACAGAAATTGAAATTTTATTTCGCCGGTGCCACCCGTGAGGGCGATGATGATGATGATGTCTTCCTAGACGTTTCTGCCAACGGCGGCAGTTTGTCACTGGGTCTCGTTGGAGCTCGTCAAATACCTGGGTCTTATACATTTGCCGGTTACAAAAGAATCGTGTGAACTAGCTTACCTTCTCGAGCTCCATAAGGATAGCTTTGACCAGCGGCATCATCAGCCCACAAGCTAAGATGCTTGATATCCACATGGAGAGGAACATGCTCATGAACATGATGAGGAAGCTTAATCTGAAAACGTTTTATAGTTATGATTTTATTTTATCTTCCTACTGTAGTGCACCAAGCACCTAACCTTCTGTCGTTAGTCTTTTGCAGATTGCCACCTCGTCTCTATGTTGTCGAGTGGAAGTAATGACCTTTTCCTTTACATTTAAGCTTCTTTAACGAATCAGTGTACATAAGGAAATACATAGAGGTGTTCATAGAGTGTACATAGGGAAATACATAGGGGAGTACATAGAGTGTACGTGGGGGAGTTCAAAGAGCGTACATAAGGAAATATAGGGGAGTTCATAGAGCGTACATAAGGAAATACATAGGAGAGTACATAGGGTGCACAAAGGGAAGTTCATAGAGCGTACATAAGGAAATAATAGAGGGATTACATGAAGTGTACATAAGGAAAAACATAGGGCAGTTCATAGAGTACATGAGGAAATACATAGGGGAGTTCATAGAGTACATGAGGAAATACATAGGGGAGTTCATAGAGTACATGAGGAAATACATAGGGGAGTTCATAGAGTGTACATAAATTATAACGTAGTACATATATATCGATAGCTAAATGAGTGTATGCCACACAATTTTCTGCGAAGTGAAGATTATGCCAACTGTTGCTATGCAAAATAAGATTACGACATAAAAAGTTCTGCCATAAAGGGCGGATCCTCCCGTAAATTCATCTTAGTGACAAAATACTGGGCCACTAAGATATTTATACCTACAAGTCTGATCGACTTGCGAAAAAGAAGAATATTAATTCCTATGATGTTTGTGGTGGTTAAAAAATGGGTATCGAGATATAGCTAGTTAAGATTCAGATTACAATATTACCGATAATGTGAGCACCCGAACACCAGCAGCACTTTGAGAGCGACCCTTCGGTGCACGTTACTATTCTCTATGGCTATCGTGATCATCATTATTCCGATACAGTCCAGCAGATCGTTACGAATGTACATCTGGGAACACGAATGGGTAAAATGATAAGGTTGCTTCACCTTCGCCTGGTGCGAAACATGTCTGCACTCCAGTCAGAAAAATGGTGACAACCCATCTTCCTATTGAGTGTTTAGGTACCGTAACAGTCAAGGTTTCCGCACGCAAAGGGTTAAGGACCCTCTTACTAAGACTTCGCAATCCGTCTGTCCATTTGTCACCAGACTGTGCTTCATGGTCCATTTTGTGTTTAGAGAAGAGTTCTTTTTCATGACTTGCTATATGATCCACCCGTTAGATAGTCCGTATTTGTGTTCCTTTACCTCGGTAATAAAACTATTCCCTATGCCGTTCATGATGCAAGAGAGTCCGATGGGCAGTATTGCCAGCACACTGGGATGTAGCACATCCAAAGTCCAGTACACAACCATCAGCAGAAAAACGAAGAAACTCTTGTATGCCTATGAAATAATGAGATAAATAAAAGAATCTGCCACTGTAATCAATAAATAATTTATGATTTTTATTTTGGCACATTTGTAAGGTAATATTTGTTACTAACATTGTTTGCACCAATGAAAAACACGGGTGATAATAAAATTGGAGCAATCAGCACCACTAACATTCTCCAATACGTTTTGCAGAATAATTTAAATCGATCCTTGGTAGTAATTATCACGAGGTTTGTCTCTCTGTAAATTGCAGGTCTTTATTTAGGCAAGTATACGATAAATAGGTACTAGGTACTGTTTGAGTAGGTAGGTATAATCATACTAGCTTCTGCCAGCGGTTTCACCCGCATCCCGTGGAAACCTCTGCACGAACCCGGATAAAAAGTAGCCTATAGTCTTCCTCGATAAATTTTCAAATCAGACCAGTAGTTCCTGAGATTAGCGCGTTCAAACAAACAAACAAACAAACTCTTCAGCTTTATAATACTAGTATAGGTAGATTAAAATTATTTGAAGTCATGACTTACGACGAGGAATCGGAATTCATTGTTGCACGTATATAATTAGTAATTCCTAGAAGTATAATTTATATTACGCTAATTAGCCTTAGGTTAGTAATTTACGTAACAACTTAGTCGCAATTTATCTATAAGCTATTTAGATTCAAGTTTACAAAACGTAGGACTGAACATTTTAATCTCGTTGGTTTCCAATTTATTATTCCCACAGCCTCACAAAAAATATATGTAAATTAGCGGCAGGTTACAGGTATATTTCATTGTATTTATATTGAACGTAATAAAAGAAATATTAGCTCAAATACATAACAAGTATACATGGAAAATAAATCTACGCCTCTTGAACGCAATACTTGGTTCTTGGTAGAAATATGTTTTGAAAACTGGCAATACCAGCGACATCTATCAGTTGGATTAATTGTTTTTTTTCATTAGTTGTCAATTTATCGCGTTCGAGGTTGGGTGTATGTTGAATATAAACAAATCCGTATACAATTTACGATAAAAATAGATAAATAAAAACGTAAAGATGTCTGTGGATTTAGAGTTTGACTACAATGAGGCCACAGCAGCCATGGATAAATTCTCACAGGAAGATATCAATGAGTTACGTAGCTGGACACAGAAACTGGATAAATCAAAATATGTGCCTAAGGATCTGTCGGATAAACAATTAGTGTTGTTCTATAATGCTTGTTACGGGGACATGGATAAGACGAAGGCGTGCATAGAGAAATATTACTCATGCAGAAAAAATGGACCGGAACTGTTTGACAACCGAATCTTGAAGACTGACGAGTTAAAGCAAAGCGCAGAAGTCCTGTGAGTACCATTTTCTATTAATTTAATAATGCAGTGTCTATATTTTATCTCATTCGACTATTTAAAACATGAAACTTGCCTTATAAATGTTTGAAATTATTTGTTCATGTAAAGAAAATGTAATTTTCTTTGTTTTCATTCAGAAAGTAATGAATTCTTTGTGAAATATTTACTTAGCTGCAAGCATGACTGAAAATAGTCAGAGCGATTTAAGTATACATTTTTTAGAGTGATAATTTTATTATAATACAATTGTGGATGACCTCTGGCCTTGATTTATTACATTATTCAAATATTAAAAGCATTATAAATTTTGAACTTTTCTGTATTTAATTGAGTAATATATTCATTGATATTATTACTTATAGCACATGTGTGATTTCAGATTTTAAGTATTGAAATGTTTACTATGATTTGATTCAATAAATACTACATGCAGGGATCCAATTCAGTACTATTATGCTGTACTAACCTTGCCTTTACCTAAAATGTATATTACAATATGTGAGCATGACACAAATATAAAAAAATATCATAATGCACCTTATCATTTTTATGACTGTCTAGCACCTTTTTTCCAAATTGCCTATATCAGTTGCCAATCATCCTGACCAATATTATAATCTGTTGTAGTTGCAAAACTGCTGGACTAAATTTAATGTCATGTCATCCTCATCCTCCTTGCCCTTTTCCCAACTATGTTGGGGTTGGCTGCCAGTCTAACCGGATGTAGCTGAGTACCAGTGCTTTACAAGGAGCGACTGCCCTATCTAATGCTTCTAATGTCATGTGGTACACAGATACTCCAGTAGACATAGATAAAAGATGGTTCCTTTTTGCCCGGTATCAAAGCATAAAATTGCAGGACACTGCTAGTTTAGAGTATCTCTAAATCAACAAATATGGCTTCTCAATATATATTTATTATTCATAGACTGAGTGAACTGTGAAGGTATGAGATAGTCAGTTCAGGAAGCTAAAGTATATCCTAGGTAGATTTAACAGAAATGTATGTTCCAATTTAATAAAATCTTGCTTCATAGATCTGTTTTACCAGGTACCATGGTAACATTATAGGATATTAATAATATCTTGGTAACACCTCAACTGGTAATTTTAATACATTATTCATATTTTGGTTAGCCTTCAAAACCACATTTGGGAATATTTAACATTTGGGTACCATAAATTATGTTAAAGAACATTTTAAATTCATATTATGACTGGTTAAATAGATCCAGGTTTTTTTCTGGCACTGCACTACGTATAATAATAATATATGTGGTAATTAACCAGTTACTAGGCCAACTATGGGTATGTCACTAACTAAGCGTGCATAAAAGATCTTCACAGACAAGTTAAGCCTGTATTTTTTAAATGTTTTTTTGTTAAGAAAATCGTGTCTAGAACCATGACAACCAGCATTTTGCGTTTGCCAAAGATGTCATGTATCACTTCCATATCTTGAACTATAAGCCTTTCATATGAATTGTCTCCATATAAGGTTGAGCAAAAAACAATGGTTAATCCACCATGATTACTTCCTTCCATTTAAATATTCATTGTGTTACAATTACCCAATTCCTTAACAGAAACTTTCTTCATAATGCGCGATGGAGAAAACAATGAGCCATAAAGCCATCCTTTTTTGTGCAGCCAATTATTATTATTGGACCCTGCTCCTAACTGCAGGTGTTATCAATAGTCGATAGGAGAAACAAAGCGACAATAGAAATGCGACTTTTCGCTATGTTACGACGTATTTAAGAAAGAATTATAGTGCACAAGCATTCCTGCGCCAATCACCTTATATGAGAGCAACCGCCGTAGCTGATAATCAGCTATAAATCATGTAAGAATTAACAAGGGAAATTGCATCGTTTAATGTGACATACACTTTGAAAAGCCGTGATAATTTTAATGATTTAGATGGAAGGATTAAAGTCCAATAGCATCAGCTCGCGTAATAAGCTTTTATGGTCGATCTGACCACCTTTATGGGTGCAGATATCACTGCTTAGATTTAAAGCTGGACGGTAGAGGTACGACTTTTACCTTTTACTGGCACAATAACGTTGGATGGTAATGGGCAGGATTTTTACACCTGTCCTTCAAAAGCTTTTAGGGGCAAAATAAAACTAGCGGTTCCAAGAACTGCACTGAAATCCCTTTCCGTCGTTTCGTCAATTCGTTGGATCTCAAACAAGGCTGAAAGTCACGCTCCCAATAACATTCTTTGAAGAACATCAAACGTTTAATCAAATTCCTGGTAAATTCGTAAGCTGACATTATTTGCTCTGAAACGAAATAAGTCCTTAAAAGGCTCTTGAATTTATTTGTATATTTTGTTTGGCCCTTAGACCTTTTGATCAGATTCCACGTTGATGGTAATATAGTAAGGCAAATGGCATATTAGAGGTTTTCAATGCCGTTTGAAGGATTACTGGGAAATCGGAGCTGCCATGCAGCCTTTTTTAGGGTTCCGTAGCCAAAATGGCAAAAACGGAACCCTTATAGTTTCGTCATGTCCGTCTGTCCGTCTGTCCGTCTGTCCGTCTGTCACAGCCGATTTACTCGGAAACTATAAGTACTACAGTGATGAAATTTGATGGGAATATGTGTTGTATGAACCGCTACAAAAATATGACACTAAATAGTAAAAAAAAGAATTGGGGGTGGGGCCCCCCATACATGTAACTGAGGGATGAAATTTTTTTTTTCGATGTACATACCCGTGTGGGGTATCAATGGAAAGGTCTTTTAAAATGATATAAAGTTTTCTAAAAAACATTTTTCTGTGACGAAGTGAACGGTTTTTGAGATATCAGCTCTCAAAGTCGTAAAAAGTATGTCCCCCCCCCTCTATTTTTATAACTACGGGGTATAAAATTCTAAAAAAAATAGAGGTGATGCATGCTAATTAACTCTTTCAACGATTTTTGGTTTGATCAAAGTATCTCTTATAGTTTTTGAGATAGGTTGATTTAACTGTAATTTACGGAACCCTTCGTGCACGAGTCCGACTCGCACTTGGCCGGTTTTTTTTTCCTTTCAATGGCTAATAGGGACTTAGGTATAGAAAGAGAATTTTATTGTATGCTTATTTTCCTTTTTTTACTAAATAGGTAAATGTTACCACTGACAAATAGTACCTGCCTTTTTATTTAGTAGTTTTGGACAGAAAGTAGTCCTTTACAATTTCAAAGTCTTTGTCCTTTTACCCACAAAGTTGGCGTTTGAACTTAATAAATTCACGACCTCTCTTGTGGTCCTTAGAGACTACGTTAACAAATAACTGTTTAGTTTATTCCAGTGTTGTTTCACTTTAATTAAGTAACTCTAAATACTGTGGTAGGCATTGTTTTGTATTTAATTATTACAGTGTTTGAGTACAGTCACCGACGGGACCTTCAAATTCTATTGTCATGTAAATCCAAATTACCTATTTAAAACGTAGCTGGAAACCGAAATGGTTTAAATCCCGTTTTGCTTGTAGTATAGGTACCTTTGCCGTTTTATTATGTAGTAGAGATTAAGAAAGATATTGTCCGCATCTGAAACCGGAGTAGGATTTTAGAATAGTTATTCCAAAAAAACATGACTATAAGATAACTCACAAACCCCTATTCGTAGTATCGAATCTAAAACAGTATAGATTAGACTCTTTCGCAACCCCAAAATGTTGAGACGACCTCTTTCAAAAATACATACCACATCCCAGTTATTTACCAAACTGTTAATGATTTCAAAGAATTATTCAAAGCGACCGATAGTTAATTAGCATTTATTGAGCAGAAAATTCCTTTTTAAGGCCATTCTGTAGAGTAGAGTGGAAATAAGATTGGTCTCTAGGCAACGGGCAGCCGTGTCTATTTTGTAACATTTATCGATCCTGTGGCGGGCGACACGACGAATGCTCACGTTCCTTCATTAATGTCTTAATTATGCGAAAGTCTGGATGTAGGTTAAGTAATGTCAATTAGTAAAGTGTGGCTTTCTTTGCAGTTTAAGTTAAAGATGTTTACAGTTTCTTAAGTATTATTTAAATAGAGCTTTCAATTCAGATGGATTTTAATTGGCTATGTGTTTTCTTCATGGTTAAAATTATAAAACTGTCTAACTGTCAAAAATTGCAGAATCTGTTATTGGCGTCAGCAAATGATAGAGCCGTTTCGGGCTGCAAGACTTTTACGCAATAACATTGAAGTCTTTTGCACTTTCTCCTAATTAACAACTTAAAAAGTCCACAATTATAAATGACATCGTTTCCACGTCATAAGTGATGCATTTCGTCACATTTGTTGTGACAATATTACTTAATTGCTCAGTAAAAGGCCATGTAGATGTCGCCATTAAAAAGTAGGAAGTAATTTAAAACTTTCATTTCCTATAACTTGTAGGAGGAAAACAATTGACATTTTGTCACATATAAGGAGAAGATCATATGTGATTAGGGCTGCCATCTCGAATTTCGCCAAACCCGGACAAACATTAAAAAAATCCGGACATTTGGCGTAAATCGCATTTTTTCCCCGAACGAGTACGATTTTTTTAAAACAAAATAATACCTAATTTGTAATCCATTTACTATTAACATATACTTAAATTCAATGAGGTGCTTCGTTACATGAAAAGTGTCCGGGTTTTCCCCGGACACTTCTTGAAACCCCGCCCGGACGGCCCCCGGACGGCCTCCAAACGAGGACAAATCCGGGGAAACCCGGACGGATGGCAGCCCTATATGTGATGAATGCAGATAATTAAGTAGTCATTAATGTCCATGGGTTAAGATTCAGGCGATATTTGGATCTGATCTGCCAGCCATTGGCACTTTCGTTATACTGTTGGGCAAAGGCCTCTCCTATTTTCATCCATCCTTCTCTGTAGGAAATGTGCTGTTAAAAATACCTCAGCCATAAAACATTTATGCAGAAACCCAGAGCGGACCGTAAAATCTAACTTTCATATCAAACGGTCCACGGACGCCTAAAGGTCAAAGTTCGGGGCCATTTTGTCATATTTGTTGTCATTGCATTCAAAATTGTTTGATCTGTGAGATACCTATGTGTTTCGAAACCATACGAAGAGATATTAGCAACATAAACTTAGTTGTATATTATTGTTGTGAGACCATACAAAGATTGGAGAATAGATGTTAAGTTAGTTGTAAATAGTCTCTGGATGTTCTAAAGACTCTAAACACACTTGCCTCTTTTACAATAGATGTCATTGACGTAAGTACGTAGACAAACAAAAATGTAATGGCGTCCACGGCCGTTTTCGGCCACGGCGGCTGCTCTCACTTAACGAGATCAGCCAGCTGCGCAGGACATGTTATAGTGCACGAGCATTTGCGCAGACACAATGCACTCCCTATTCCTTCACTCTCATAACCCGATGGGACGGCAATCCGACACGACCGGAAAGAGATCGGGCGCAGGACCGACATTTACGTGCTCTCCGATGCACGGGTGAATTAATCACCAACTTCCAGACTACGGGCTGCTTTGTGAAAGTTTAAGAAAACCCACAAAGCGATTTCGGCCCGACCCGGGAATCGAAACCGAAACCACGCACACAGCAGCCGTGCTTGCGACCACTAGACCAACATGGCAGTCAAACAAACATTACCAACAAAAATGTATTACCAGAATGAGTATGTCAAAAGCTTTTAGCACAACGCAAAAATCTGAGGTCTTAATACTTGCCTATATTTGTCAGGATTTAATGAGGGGTATGTTTAGAAAGTCGTTGTGTATCAGATATGTCACGGCCGGCTTACGAAGGGTCCACCTAATTAATTCTAAATATAGAAGACATGTTTTAGCGGATCAAAGGTCGCTATACCTTTTATTATGTTAACTATATTTGCTTAGGACTGGTCGTACTATAATTTGAGGTAAATTTACAATAGTTCGTTTTCCCGTTTCCAGGAGACAGATTGAGAACTTCCAAGCTTCAATAGTTGTTCCTTTTCTGTCGCAATGAGAATTCATACATTATATCGATGTCAATACAAAATCAATTTGTATTTACACGGAGATCGAATCAAATGTACACACGCGGAAAAGCATTAACCTCCTTTCAGCACAATGGGTTCAAAAAACCGTCGTTAGCATTTCTTCTGGATTACAATCTTTGTGACAAAAAGTACACGCAAGCGATTGAAACGATATCTTGGATCACAATGAATTCGCACACACGTACAAGTTTACAATAGATTATGAATCGATTTAACCCGTCAGCGGCTGTATAACGTAAATAATATTTACGTATATCAGCATATTATGTTGGTACAGACTTAACATTGAATTTTAATATTGACGTTGACACGTTGAAAAACTTTTCAAAAACGAGTAAATCTGAACTTTTTATTGCGTCGCTTCGAGGTAACTTTTCCAGCGTGTACGGAACGGTAGACCTGAATTATTTGACATTTTAAACTTGGTACCGCTACGACTGTAGGCCCTGATAAAAAGGGTCTTGAGTGACAGTCGGAAAAAACTAAACAGAGATAAGCTGTTTGTTTATTCAAGGGCTTATCCATGATGGGTCTTAATGTTCAGGTTAAAATATTTCTAATCTATACTACTCAGAGTCGGGGCTTTTTTGCGTAACAGTGACTAGAGAGTGGATAACTCACCATGTGGTCCAAAAAGGCAATTATGTCTACTGTTTTTATTTCAAAATATACATGTATCCTTTACTGGGCCTTATTATAATATATTCGGTTAAAGATTGCGTTCGAAACAAAAGGTTAACTTGTTATACAGTGCTTTACACTGCCTACCGCCACTTGACTCCAATTAGATTTGAATCCAATTCCTTTAATTGGCCTATCTGCACGCCCTCCGTCGAGAGTTCGTTTTGTTCTTCATAATTGCATATGCTTTCATTTGCTTTCACTAGCTTGAATTTGCTTTCTTCTGAATTCGCTCTTCTACAACAGATTACTATAATAGTTACTTCGTTTCTACTGTAGTCATCCACATTTTTCGCAGAATCGCAGTCCTTTGCCCTTTGACCTCCACAAGCCAGACTTCGTTGTCGCCAATACCCCCATGAAATCTATTGATCCATTAAAACTGCGCGTTGTAGGACCTAGTTAGAAGCAATGTAATGACACCTAATCAGGTCACTGGCGCATTGTCGTTGTACATGTCGAAACTAACCTTCTGAATATCCCCTAGGGATTACAGTCAAAAGGCCCTTTGACTAAACGGCTGTTCGGTAATCTCGGGTAGTTGGAGGTTTGTAGGTGCTTAATGTGCCGTAACTGGTCCTATTAAGAATCGTTTGTAGTCTACGTTTGTAAATGTCAGATTCAGAAAGGCAGATAGGTGGCAGTCGATTATTTTGGTTGGTTTCATGTGATTTCGTTGACCATCTCAAAGCAATGATGACAAGTTATGAAAGAAGGTCCTATTGGTGATGATCATAAGTTTTTAAATGCGTGGTACTTCAACTTCCATATTATGTGTCTTATAACTCCAAAACTTGTAACATTGTACGGAATAGTTCAGTATTAAATTACTGTTTTTGAACCTTTCTTTTAGCAGAAAGGTATAACAATATTTTAGCTTGTCCCAAATAAACTTGAACAAGATTTATTAATTTCGGTCATAGTCCACGTGCTGGAGTGTCCCATTGGACACATTAATTTCCTGAATGTTTTCATGTCAGAACTTGATATATTACCTGTACCTTAAATTAATTTACAAACATGCTCACTGGCTATATTTTTCATCGCTTTTAGAGATCTGAAAGTCTCATTTACCGGCATATATGTAGGTAAGCATACAGAAAAATGGAGAAAATTTATTTTACAAGACTCCTTTCATTTATTGATTTATCGTGTCGTGTAGTTCTTAGTAAAGTCTTCAAGCAGCTAGGAGTTCCTGGGAAAATGTGTGACATATACTTTCCTATTGTACTATCTAAGTCCAGTATGATACAGAAAGCCAGTGGAGGAAGAGCTTGTAGTTGTTGGTTGGTTGAGTTGTGTTGTTTGTGGCAGGGGTTCATCGATCAAGGAATGCTTGGAGTGTCAGGCCATGGATGGGTGACCATCTTGTCATGATATGTTCCGCCGTTTTCGAGAAGGCTCGTTTAATTGATGGTTCCCGGTTGCCATTTCAACATCTTTGGCAATCGTTACGGGTAGTCGGAATTCAGTCTGACATCCATTTTTAGCAATCATGGTCATCATTTTAGATATCATAGGGTACGAAGGGTTGTGGAGGTCAGAAAGGCAGTCGCTCCATGTAAATCTCTGGTTCTCAGCGGCACATAATAGGCAAAAGCCTAGGCAGATGATAATGATACAGTACCTACCTCTACTACCTATGCATATTCAACCTTGTTCCTTCTCCTGTTATTGCACGAAACTGGCAAAAACACGTATCGTTACATTATTCTTTATAGTTCCGCTTATTTTCTTCTCAAAGTAATACCTAAAGTTTTAATGGTCTGCCCTTTCAGTTGGGTTGGCGCGCCGTGAAATATTAACTTTGTAAGACGTCTGTACCTAAATAGGTTAGTCGGTTATGCTATGTATGTAACTGTGAGACAAAGTGACTGGCTAAAATTAGTTTTCACTCCTTCACCTGATTTAGTCTCTTACTGCCGTTCTTATATTGCATCTATCTGTTGTTTTGCTAACTTGACATTACTTGTAGAGAGCTAATATAATCATCGGCAAGGATATAAAGCCCTGACCTTCACCTGCGCAGAAGTGATTTATTGGTTTATTGCCAGAAGTATACAGTGCGCAAAGCGATCCTCATTATCCGTGCCGATAATTATATCAAAATTATATCTTTAGTAAGCAAATCGGGAATGGCGGTAAATATATTTACTTCGATTTCGATGAATTATTCATTACTTACAGCCAAAATGCACGGGTACAGTAACCATGAAAATAAACAAGATATTTTTAAAGACATGCTTATTTAAGAATAATTAATCCATAAGTCATTTTGAAATAAACGGGACAGTACCCAAGCGGAAATATCAATGAAGGATGCACACAGTTCGGTGTAATTAAAATGCATATCAAGTTAAGAGACCGTTTAATTTGCAGATACAAACCAACGTAAATAATCATCGTAATTACAATAATATTGTGAGTACACATTACCTTGGTATTGAAATTGATTGAAATTGAAAAAAGTCCTGGTGGCCTAGTGGGTAAAGGACCAACCTCTCAAGTAAGAGGGCGCGGGTCCGATCCCAGGTCAGGCAAGTACCAATGCAACTTTTCTAAATTTGTATGTACTTTCTAAGTATATCTTAGACACCACTGACTGTGTTTCTTATGGCACGTTAAACTGTAGGTCCCGGCTGTCATTGAACATCCTTGGCAGTCGTTACGGGTAGTCAGAAGCCAGTAAGTCTGACACCAGTCTAACCAAGGGGTATCGGGTTGCCCGGGTAACTGGGTTGAGGAGGTCAGATAGGCAGTCGCTTCTTGTAAAGCACTGGTACTCAGCTGAATCCGGTTAGACTGGAAGCCGTACCCCAACATGATTGGGAAAAGGCTCGGAGGATGATGATGAAATTGATTGAAATGCGTAATGAGCGTTAATTTTTCTCCTTAGAGGTTAGATGTGTGACGCATGTTTTCTTGTCTAATTGGCAAACAAACATGTTTTGTTTTGATACAAAGTTATTAATTACTTGCTTATTAGCTTGGATGCAGATGGATTATTAGAATTGGCACAACTTAGTAGCTTAGTTTAATAAAAATATAAGAAAAAAAAAATAACCGTAGTGATTATACGCTTGCCGGGGCTTCGGAATTGTTCGAAAGAGTCACAGCGGCCCTGGTATATTAAGGGATTTAGAAGGCGGGAGAGGTCATTTGGTTATTATCTACACATAAAAAAGTGATTATTTTATACAAAGTAATAAAAACTGCTTGTATTTTATGGTCCCTTTAATAACGTAATCGCCCAGAACTGTTGTTGTAAACTAGTTTATTACACGTGGCTACAATTCTTACTACAGGAGCACCACATACTTAAAATGGAAATTTTATATCAATCCAACGTATTCAAGGAAGGAAAAACCTATCACTAATCACAATCACACATTTATGTTGAACACATATCTAGATTCACCATGACAAGCTCAATTCTTAATTAATATTGTAAATAAACATTTGTTTGTATGCTAGGATTTCACTGTAAAACGGCTTACACGCTCAAAGAAATAGGCAAATTGAAAATTCAACACAATATGTATTCAATAGTAAATCCATGTATACTACTGAATGGTGATTGCAAAATCTATAATAAAACAACAATATTTTTTCGTCCAATTTTCTATTATATACATATGTCACCGTAAGATTACAAACATCGTTAGATTACAATCTATCTCGAGAGATTGTAAACTGTCGAATTATTGTAAACCGTAACACCTGATTGCAATTTAACGCATTATTTTTCGCTATATTATAATCTATCGATGAGAAATTGTCAAATTGTCAACTGTCCGAAAGCTCTCCCTGATTGGTCAGTCTTTTTGTAAGATCGAGAGCGATGTAGAGCGGTCAAATTGTCAACTGGCGTAGAACGGAATGCATCTTGCGCGCTGATTGGTAGAACGTCAAAAAAGACAATGTTCTTTGCAACTCCCGGTGTCACAGCTCTTTGACGTGCAAAAATAAGTGACGGTTTAATTTTTTATAAAATCAAAAATTGTACTTAATTTTTAAGACTCAAATTACACACAATTAAAAATTGTATTAAAAATTGAAGTTAGTGACGAAAACGAATCGCTGCAAAACCGACTCCACGTAGTCTTGTCTGCCCTACCCCTAGAGTGCAATTCAAAACCGCGTAGGCGCGGAGGGGCGAGGCGGCCTGCGAGCTGAGGCGCAGGTAGTTTCAGCGCTCGCCGCCGCGGCTGAGGCTGGCCGGCTCTGCCGGCCAGCAAGCCGAAGCTGCGGTGGTGAGCGTGAAAACCATCTGCGACGATAAGCTCGCATGGGACCGCCGGAGCCCCGCAGCGCCGGAGCCGTGACAGAAGTTATGCTTGCTGCATGTTGCATGCTTACTTCCATGCTGGGTCAATTAATATGGGATGTGTTATATTTTAAACAAAAAACTCAGTAGGTACGAGTTAAAAAATTAGAAGGTAAATAAATATTTTTATGATGTCATTTAATAGTATTTAAGAAGTTTACTGTTAGAATGCATGCTACAAATTTAGATGCAAAAAAATAACCATCATGCTGAGTTGTATTTAGAGTGGAAGATAACTCGTGGCTAAGATAGTATTATTTAGATGCTCGACGCTTTATTAATTGTGGCTGACTTAGTAATTTAGAAGGCAACATACATTTTTGGGGGCCAATAATGATATTAAAAAGAAGCCTGTTTAATTAGCACCCCTTTTATTTTATTTTTAAATATTAGTTTGTATTTGAAGACAAAATACCTAACTGTATTTTTATAAGAGTTATTTTTATATAAATTTAATACTTGAAGAATTTTTGAAGAGCATTTATTTTATTTAACTGACACCTCTATTTCATTCCTAACTCTACGGGAACTCCATGGGAACAGAACGGCTGGTCGTGATTGGTCGATCTTACAAAAAGACTGACCAATCAGAGAGAGCTTTCGGACAGTTGACAATTTGACAATTTCTCATCGATAGATTATAATATAGCGAAAAATAATGCGTTAAATTGCAATCAGATGTTACGGTTCACAATAATTCGACAGTTTACAATCTCTCGAGATAGATTGTAATCTAACGATGTTTGTAATCTTACGGTAACACATACATATAATAAAGTTTGCATACTGAAAGAAAAACCTGTTCAATAGCCGTGAAGTTAACGGCACAGAACACTGAAAATTGAATTTAAATTTTACATAAAAACATTTGCCTGACCTCGCGAATAAAGCCTAAAATCCCTGTTCATTTGTACGTATATGCAAGCATTTTCCTATTTTTCATTTTCGAAGGCTCGTGTCCAATATTTTTCGTAGGCACCTGCTTTTGGCACCAGTGTGGGCCTCGGTTTAAGTACCTTTTCGAACCACTTAAAGCGCTCTTATTCTGAAGGTTATTCGAGAGCGGTAGCTATGCCTCTCGGGTCTTTTGTAGACGAATAGTAAAAAGAATATGTAATTGCTAAGCCGCTTTGAAAAATAAATGTAAGTTCTTAGTTTCAGGAGTAGTCGGTCAGATAGGCATTCGTTCCTTGTAAAACACTGGTATTCAGCTGGATTCAGTTAGACTGGAAGTTGATCCCAACAAAGTAGATAAAAGATAGATGATGATGAGTTTCGACATTCTTTCAGTATTCTTTAATCGTATTTAAACTATTAATTTATTATTATTTAGGATTAATTTACAAGTATTTAGCCAAGGGGTATTGGGTTGCCTGGGTAACTAGGTTGAGGAGTTCAGATATGTCAGTCGCGCCTTATAAAACACTGGCACACAGGTGCATCCGATTAGACTGGAAGCCGACCCCATCATAGTTGGGAAAAGGCTTGGAAGATGATAACAACTATGCATTAAGCCTTCGTTTTCCATTTGCTAACTCGGTTTACCAAATAACTGTCAGTAAGAAGTACATATATTTATTTAGCGTAACACAGGCTTTCTCATGGAATTCATATCATCATGGCTGGCATTCCACTGCCAGTCGCGGCACGTTGCTTATTTATTACTAGCTTCTGCCCGCGACTTCGTACGCGGATCCTGTCCCTTATGCCAGCGACTACGGGGTCAGCAAAATCAAAGATCTGAATCGTCTGATATTGAATTTTAAGGGCCCGTTGACTTGAAAACAACGGAATACGCATAGCCATTAGAAATGTTCCATATATTTAATTTTTATACTTTAACGGCAAAAGCACAGCAGACTAAACAAAACGCTGAGAACTGAACCGCAATAGACGTGACCATATAGATAAAAGTAGTGATTCTTATTAGTCCGCATTTAAGTTGTGTGTGGCAAAAATATTACACGTTTTATTACGTAAAAAAACATTAAATGTTACTGAGATGACAAAGTCGTGATGACTTAGTGGAAGTCGTGGTGGTTTAGTGGGTAGAGAACCAATCTCTCAAGTATGAGCGTGCGTCTTTGATTCCAGGTCTGGCAAGTACCTGCCAATGCAACTTTTCTAAGTTCGTATGTACTTTTTACGTATATTTTGGATACCAATGACCGTTATTTGGAGGGGATGTTAAACTGTAGGTTCCGGCTGTCATTGAACATTCTTGGCAGTCGTTATGGGTAGAAAGAAGCCAGTAAGTCTGACCAGTTTTACTGAGGGGTGTTGGGTTGAGCGGTTAACTGGGTTGTGGAGGTCAAATAGGCAGTCGCTTCTTTTAAAACACTGGTACTCAGTTGCATCGTGACTGGAAGTCGACCCTAACATAATTGGGACAAAGGCTCTTGAGATAATAACGACAATAATAATGAGATATAAGCATCGCAGGACATCTGAGGCTGATGACGGGGAGTAGCGACCCCGCGGGGCATATATACTGAGTTCTCCAGGGAGAGTATACTGTCCCCCATCTCCGGCCGGTCGGAGTGAACCATGACGGGGGTAGGTCTCACGCCTCTGGCTTGGCTTGACCATCCAGAGTGGAGTCGCTTGAGCAGGGTTAGTAGCCCTGCTCGGAGGATAGGTGCCTCGTGGTAAGTGACCCACAGGGAGCGCGTAATCTGCGTTTAAAATCCGCCGAGGTATCCTCACACTTCAGCCGCTCATTCCCTGTTGCCCTTTTGTTGCTATTCAGTTACAGATTCCCGGGGGCCCAGTAAGTGAGCTGGCGTGTCTCCACCTGCCATTTTTACATGTATCTAATACATTGTCATCGGCAGGTGCCATAGTTCCCGTAGTTTCCCCATTCCTAGTCCATTAGCATCCCATCACAATAGCCCAAGTAGTATTCATCCACAGTTAGCAATGGTACAGCACAGATTATCTTTTTTTTAACGACGTTCACTGGGGATTGTCCTTGGGTTCATTTCTATAGTGTATAAAGGGATAATCGTCGGTTCTGTGTCACCATTTCATTAAAGTTGTCTCAAAAGGGCTTCAGCGTGTTGGCTTTGGCCTCACGTTTGCCTCCCAAAAATTCGGAAATCTGTAGTCCCGAGGTCTGGAAGAGACATACAAAATAATAATGAGATATATATAACGCAAAAAATTCGGAGAGTGGGGGCTCGTGACGCCGAGTATGTAAAATTTGTACTAAGCAGTGACTTAACACAAAATTCAAGCGTGTTATATCTTCGTTATTATTTGTTTGTGAGAAGGAGAAAAGAAAAATACGTGTCCATTATTTTAGGGTTATCTAAAAGACGGACTAATTACTTTTTTTGATTCACCATACCTATTTCATAACATTCATTTCTATACATTTCAAGTGTAGTATTGCTCTTGAAGTTCCACATCAGGTGTTCCAGATCTTCGATGTTTATACGTCAAAATAGAGAGTGCTTATCAGATTGAACCACTTTTGCTAAAACGTCATATCTTTATAAGCTATAGTCTAGCTGGGCTCCTGGGTTTCCACATCAGGTGTTTTAGATCTTCAATTTGTATAAGTCAATAGAAAGTGCTTATCAAATTGAACAACTTTTGCTAAAACGGCATACCTCTATATGCTATAGTCTAGCTGGGCCCCTGGAGTTCCACATCAGGTGTTTTAGATCTTCAATTTGTATAAGTCAATAGAAAGTGCTTATCAAATTGAACAACTTTTGCTAAAACGGCATACCTGTATATGGTACAGAGAAGCTGGGCTCTTGGGGTTCCACATCAGGTGTTCCAGATCTTCAAATTTATTATCTCAGCTGAAAATGCTCATCACATGAAACAATTTTTGCCATGGCACCATTTTTGTATCTCTTATAGTTTTGTTGGTCTGTTGGTGTTCTGCATCAGGTCTTCAAGTTTCGAAGATAAATTATAGCCTATATGTTGACCAGGCTTAATACTGACACAACAAAGAAAAAATCATTGAAATCCGTTCAGTAGTTCGGAAGATTAGCGTGTACAAACAAACAGACATACAGACATACAGACATACAGACAGAATTTTTTTTTTGGATTTGTGCTCCATTACTGTTTCTAAACCCCACCCAATTATTATTTTTTTAATATATTCAATGTACAGACACAGTTTTTTTACAGATTTATTATATGTATAGATGAAGACCCTCGGAATGGAATTTACTTCCAGCGTTTATAGTGCCTAGTACGCGAGTCAAGGCCAGAGTTAGCAAATTTAATATTTGTGTGTTAATTTTTTAAGTTGGTGTTGTGTGTTGAAAACAGTGCTAGATAGATAGTTTATACTAATATTAGGCAGAGGAAAAATTTGTATTTTTGTTTGCTTGTTTGCAATAGATAAACTCAAAAACTACTGGATCGATTTTAAAAGTTATATTACTATTTGAAAGCTACACTCTTCCCGAAGAACATAGGCTATATTTTATCCCGTCATGGACAGTATGTCTCAGCAGACGCAGGTGGAACCGTGGGAAACGGCTAGTTCTGCAATATACATGATCCAAACCACAGCTAAGTTGGCATTATAACTACATATTTTATATATTAAACTTTATTTTATTTCTCTTTCTCCAGGGAATTCTCCGTTCTCCCTGGCAAGTCATGTCAGGGTTACGATATCATCTACCACCGGCTCCACGAGACTGAACCCTCAAGATACAACCTGGAAGCTGGTTGCAAGCTACTCTTTATGACTGTTGGTAAGTAGCTAATTGTCACGCTTATAATACGCTTCACTTGCAACTATGTGTGTTAAAAAAATCTTGGAATCTTAATGTGACCCACATTTTATCCTAATCGAAGACCGGGATGTCTTCGATTAGGATAAAATTTTGCACACGCTCTGAGTTCTGATGACAATACATGACTAGCCAAGAAACGTCATTACAAATACTAAAACCGTGTTTTTTTTAGTTTTTTAAACTATCATTTTTTTGCTAACCCCTTTCTACAAACTGAAGGCATTTATTTTTCAAAGCCTCTTAAAGTTAATTGCGAGAGCTCTCGTAATCTCGAGTCGGTCGGGTCCTAATCTTTCAACAGCTATTGACCTCTTGAAGATTTTCGCAGTCGTTTTGTTAGAGTTAGCAGATAAGCGCCGCTTGTGAAAATTTTTGTAAGAGAATTTATAAGATGATTTAGCTTTAATGTCCATCCGCAATTTTATTTTTATAAAAGTTAAAGAGTAAAAAGTTTTTAAGTTTGATCATACGAGTCAAACATTTATTGATAGATAATTTCCAGACCAAGTATTAAATCAAACAATCATTTAATTGAAGCCATTTTTGAAACAGATCTTTCTTTGACCAAGTAAAATAGTGTATTGTCAATAGGTTGTAATGTCATTGCCAGCCGATACAAATACATATACTGTTCATCAATATCACATATAATTATATTTAAATCATCTTGGACAGATAATATTAGCCTTGTGGTAGTTACGACATGAGACAATTTCGATTTGTTTTGCAATGTCATCTGCGTGTGAAACTGTCTAGTGATCGCTTTTGTGACAATAGACCTTCGAGGATTTACAGGTTTTATTTAAAGATTAGCTTCTTCCAGCGGTTTCATCCGCATTCTGTGGGAACTTCTGCACGAACCTGAATAAAAAGTAGCCTATAAACAACCTCAATAACTGGGCTATGTAATACTGAAAGAAATTGGACCAGGAGTTCCTGAGATCAGAGCTTTCAAGCAAACTAAAACTCTATATTACGTTTTATTTCATAAGATTCAAACATAGTTGCGGAAGAGCAGAACTTACACTGAAGATTTTATATTTATAGCTTTTGAACTTGTTCCTTATGACTTGAATACGTGAGAGGTTTGGAAAACGGTCTCCAATCAACGTTGTTCCACAGTTTACCAGGTTGTACCTACGTTGCAACCTCGAATGGCCCTGTAGCCAGTTTTGGAAAGCGAAATCGCAGTGTCCATGATTGGTTTTCGAATATTTGCAATCGATCTTTGGAGCCCAAGGGAAATTACGTTTGGAGAGAATTTTTAGTTTTGTAGAATGATGACCTGATTTTAAAGTTTTTACTGATTTTATTAGCCTTGAGTTTGTTTTTCTGATATATAAGATTTTGTGATTCCTATATCTTTACCCACTGTGAAGGGGATAAAAAAGTTACTGCGGAAAACTATGACTACTTTATTATGTAACTTTGTACATGCATATAATCGTGGTTTTAAACTCCTAAGTTCCCAATCTTTCCATATTTTGATAAAATTGGGACTTTTTTTATTAGGAGGTGTAAAAGTATCCATCAACTGTTTATGCTGACTATGTTGGCGCTTTGATTGTTTAATCACCAAACATTGCTAATATGACCGGGTATGCCCCGAGCGAGGCCTTCAGTCTAACGCAAATATTATTAATTTAAATATCCTTCATCAAATAAAAAATATGAATAATTGGACCCTTTGTAATTAGGAAGAATAAACACATACTAAATATTGAATTGGTTTGTCTGTGTAATTAGGATCAAAAGCGTTCTTTGGAAACATTATAATTAAGTACCTCTTGCAAAAAAATATATGCGTTAATGTAAATATTTAGGGTCCTTACTGCAAAAAGATATTTTTTGCATATTAAAAAAAACTGCTACATTTTTTGATTGAATAACTACTTTATGGTTTCCTGCTAAATCAGCTATTTTTAGCGATTTGCGAATTAATTCAATTTAAATACCAGCCATTTTGATCTAGATAGAGCAAAAACTCGATTTTAGTAATTCAGACTTCCTATTATGTTATTCAAAATTCTGAAGGTTAAGTTGTGTAGCAAAATTTCAACAAATATAAAAAAAAAAACTTGTCACGTTTTTTTATTAAAATGGTTGATGGGAAATCTTGCGGTGACGCGAATAAGTGTTGACAGGCTCTAAATAAGTGTGGAGAAATGCTAAACAAATAATGGCATTTATTTTCTTTGGAAATTCACTCTATTATAGTTCGGCCATTCAGAGAATGCGTTCCTGACACGTCGCGATTGAACTGACGACGTAACTTTGCAATGGCGTTGCAGTTACGATAAAAATATTTTTGCTGGTTGTTTACCGTTTTAACAATTGAGGAGCATTAAAACAACATTATTATATCAATAATCAATGAATGTTATTACGTCGTCAGTTCAATCGCGACGTGTCAGGAACGCATTCTCTGAATGGCCGAACTATACTAAGCTTATAGGTAGGTACACCTACAAGCACTTAGCATAATTGCTAGGCTGATTTTTATTCAATTTTGAACAGATTAATCTCTTTTGACACTGAATAAGAATTAGTTTTTTTGTGACTCTCTAAATTCTGTAGCCTCATCATAAATCATAGAGATAATGAAATTCATAGTAAATCTTTTCACGTCATATCATATTTCACGCTTCATCAATATTAAGCTAAAAATCGTTGAAAGCAAACTTTCTAAGAAGACCGCCTTTATATCTGACTACTTAGATATTCTCCGAGGATCGACTGGTGTGCTGAAGGAGCTATTTCTCACCATCGGGTAAAATGTAACCTCTGACATTTTTTAGGCTTTAGAACACGTATGCTCCGAAAACCCACTAGTTTTGGCTGAAAAGCGTGGAAAAACAGACATACAGAGTTACTTCCTCCTTAGGTAAGGAGGAAGTTTCACATTTCACGCCGAAATCAAGACAAAACATCGTGAGCTTATATATGTTATGGACCAAGTGATAAATTGGGCAGTATACATAATGCCCGGTCATTATGAATAATGCCCAATATGAGAGTGCAATTTGATAATAATTATTCAAACAATCAAATTGACCGGGCACTATACATATTGCACGTGACCTTTTGGGCAAACTAATACAAACATATTTAATTTCATTTTTTTTGTTGTTATTGACATTTAACTTAAAATAAACTAAATATAACACATCCCATATCAATTGACAGAGCATAGAAGTAAGCATGCAACATGCAGCAAGCATGGCTTCTGTCACGGCTCCGGCGCTGCGGGGCTCCGGCGGTCCCATGCGAGCTTATCGTCGCAGATAGTTTTCACGCTCACCACCGCAGCTTCGGCTTGCTGACCGGCTCGGCCGGCCAGCCTCAGCCGCGGCGGCGAGCGTTTCAACTACCTGCGCCTCAGCTCGCAGGCCGCCTCGCCCCTCCGTGCCTACGCGGTTTTGAATTGCACTCTAGGGGTAGGGCAGACAAAACTACGTGGAGTCAGTTTTGCAGCGATTCGTTTTCGTCATTAAGTTCAGTTTTTAATACAATGTTTTGAATCCAAATTAAATTCTACCATAAAAAAAACGAGCCAAGAAAAATGAGATCAAGAAAAACGAGGCCGAGTTAGTAAATTAGATGACAATTGTCCAATTAATAATTTTGTGTACTTATAATTTCCCATTAAAATAGAACATATAATTTAAAACAATAATCATAAAATATGTAGCAAGTAACAGGATTTATTTATTAGAACAACTGCCACCAAATATAGCTTTATTATCAAATTGACCAACTATCATGTAGCAATATAATAATGCCCGTGCAATGTGATAAATAATGAAGTTAAGATAGTTATTAATCACTTGGCCCGACAAAGCTAGACATTATTCATAATGCTCGGGCATTATAAATAATGCCCGAATTAATCACATGGTCCATAACATATATACTTACATGTAGATCTTATTTTATTTTCCAAAAGGAGCGTTGACCTTATCCTACCAATATAAGGCTTGCAAAATTAAACTATTAGATAGTTACAGAACAAAAAACAGAAAAAGGCAAATTATATAGTTTTAATTCTAATTGTGTAATTTATTTTCTAAAAATTTCTTGAAACCCAATTTTCAGCAAGTATTCAGTTGTTAAACTGTGATAACTTTGTATCTAATTATTTAAGATATGACACGGATTAATACATTAATCGGTAGTGGTATGAATACAATGTTTAGATAAAATATAGCTCACGATGTTTTGTCTTGATTTCGGCGTGAAATGTGAAAGACTTATAGTTCGGCCATTCAGAGAATGCGTTCCTGACACGTCGCGATTGAACTGACGACGTAACTTTGCAATGGCGTTGCAGTTACGATAAAAATATTTTTGCTGGTTGTTTACCGTTTTAACAATTGAGGAGCATTAAAACAACATTATTATATCAATAATCAATGAATGTAGTTACGTCGTCAGTTCAATCGCGACGTGTCAGGAACGCATTCTCTGAATGGCCGAACTATAATTAGTTAATGAATAATTACGTCTTGCATTTTTATTATCGAAGATAATATTCATATTACTTAATGCAAATAAAATCCTTCCGATTAATAATATAGTCGCGACAGTTTTGTATGCATGGATGTTTGTTCCACTTTCACGCAAAAACTCCCCGATAGATTTTGATGATACTTAGCAGTAACATAGCTTATACACATATCAGGATAAAAAGAGGGCTTTATATCCTGCGGGAAGTAGATTTACGCGGAAGAAAAAAGCTACTAACCTCGGGTGACATGACGATATTTTATCCGGTACCGAATCACCTAGGATCTTCTCAGTTCAGTCTCATTATCATAGAAATCGATAAAGTCTAGAACGGGCATTGTTTACCTACTTGATAAAAAGTAAAGTTTTCTGAGTAACACGACCTAAATAATCCTTCGCGTCTTGCGAAACGATCCCTTCTCGCAAATTGTACAAGAACTGTCAAGGTAGACTAGTTTTGATACTTTTAACCTAGTACTTGATTACTATATTATTGTTTTATACATTAAAATGTATATTCAAGCAGTGACAACTAAGGTTATTGAACATATTAAGCTTTTAAATGAAAAACACAGCCGAAAAATGCAAATATTAGGGCAAATATAATATTTTAGATTGACGAGGTCTTTGGGACTCACATTACCATAAACCAATAAGTTCTGAATAAAAACTTTCCATCGAACCTTTTCAGACGCAGTCTTATTAAAAAAAACACTAACTAGGCACCAGTTAGGGGCCTAAACAAACGTTCTATATGAAACAGAGAAACACATAGCGTTTGCTTACTGAAGCGTATATTGAGCCCCAAATTTCACGCTCCAAAGCAACTGAAAGAGATGATACCTACAGACAGATATGTGGGGAGTTCCCTATCTATACGTTTTAGTGATCTACAAGCCTTATGGCAGGGTTGGTGAACCAATCCGGGGCTGCGGGATTGTTCGAAAGAGTTACTGCGGCTCTGGTACGTGAAAGGCCTACGAAGGAACACGATGGATTTTTAGTCAGTAAAAGTCTGACACTCCCTCACCGCTGCTAACCCACAGCGGGAGGGATCGTTTGATGATTTTTGCCATCGGTTGGTGAACCAATGGCACGCAGGCCAATTGTTTGGGCACGCAATTTTTTTGACATCTAAATTATTGTAGTTTAAATTATGTACAACTGGTTGTTTCGCGCATCAAGAGGGAACTACTTCCTATATCGGATAAAAGGGTGCCTATAAAGAATTTAAGTGGCGAAATATTTACTTAAAATGGTCAATTCGCTTTTTGATGATTTCTGTGGAGATCAAGGGGGAGGCCTATGTTCAGCAGTGGACGTCCTATGGCTGAGATGATGATGATGACGATGATGATAACTCCATAATATTATTGCATTTTTTTTAGGAATTTGGAACGTAAGTCAATAAAGGTTCTGCATCCCTGCGTGATGGGATTACGTGACTTATCCAAATGCTATGAAAGCCCACAACGCTCAAACAGCTCGTGGCAATCTGCTAACATAATCGTGGACTTGTCAATATGTATCGTACATGGAAAAATAAATACTTACATATTAATATTTCCTTTGAATGGAAATGTATTATCATGGAGAACAAAATGACTAACGGAGGTGCCATAGCGGAAAATTGCTTAAGAAAGAAGTGCGCCAAAAACCGGATAAGCAGGAGACGAGAAACATTACTGTTTTCGCCCTTATAAGTCTTCTTTGGACCCGACCATTTTTTGTAATAGCAAAAATCGATCACAGATGTCTCAAAGAACCCTCGTTAGTTCACTCGTAACTGTTCGTTTTGGTCATGGCCCCTGTTCGAATTTGACTTAAAAGCAGGCGCCTGACCTACCTGCATTATGGCATCTCCACACATCTTGCCTTATTCCATGGGTATTATTCATTGCAATAACAGCTCGTAATAGTAAAGCCAATACAAAGGTCTACAAACACAGGCTTTCCACAAACACAAGTTTACAATGCAGTAGGTAGGTATTTAGTGCTGACCTTATCATAGGCCAGTATACCACAGTCTAACTAGCATTCGCAGTTGTTCAATGTTCCTGGGCTGCAAGTTCAAGGGAAAGGCATAATTGATATGGGAGATATGGCATTGAATTAGGATGTTTTCCCAACCAGCGAAATTCATCGATCATGTGTCATGGTATCATTCGGCTATCAAATCTATCTGAAGCTTGCTTAGTACAAATAGAGGTAGAATTTTGAGTTTGAGTTTCATAGGGGTAAGTGAAATTCCTATCTAAAGTAAGCAGATGCAGAGCGATGTAATAGTACCTACATATACGTTCAATTATAAAGCGTAGTACCAGTAACTATTAAGTACTCTGTGGTAGTATCGACAGTTTAGTCTGTAAAGTAGTCAGTAACTTCCAATTATTTAGTCTGTGGTATCTAGCGTATAATCTGTGCTACTACCGAGAATGGCCGCCGGGGGAAATTGGCATAATAGCCACGCATTGCAGACGGATTAATGCTCGATACTCAATAGCCTACTATTTTGTACTTATCGATTAAATAACTATTAACTCTGGTCTAGTTAGATCGTTTCAAATATATAACGGTATATTAAGGCTGAAGAATATGGAGGGCCATTGGAAGAAAATATTGACGATAAAGGATGATTGGAAATGCAGAATTGTAAATAAGAGCTTAGAGCTCTTGTACGAGCTCGTTTTTGCCGTGAAAATCTACGGAAAATTCACCGTACTTATGTAGGCACGGGCGATCAATTTTGCATGGATCACTATGGAAAAAATTAACAAGTTCACGGCATGCTTTAGGCGACAGAAAATCTTTAGGTATTCTATGGGAATTATATAGATTTTTTAAGGAGTTGTAAATGGAGAAATACTGTATCTATCTGGATTTTTTATATCTTTTATATACGTTTAAATATGTTGCTGTGCTATGCACTAGCTAAGTAATAGATAGGTACTATTTACGGACTTACGATAAATGATTCCAACGACATTCTTTAAGAAAATAACAACATAAATGGCCACTTATGTATACGTTAAAATACCCCTAGGTTAAGCGTAAACGTTTACATAATCAAGTGTAATTGACTACGTTGACCATCTCATAACCTGTGAATGTCAACGTGGTATAATTATTAGTTAGATTATGTTGTAATTTTATTGTTTGGAATACCACAGGTGATATAGAGGTTAAGTTGTTGTGTAGTTTGTATGTTTACTGCAAATATTACTACAGTTTTGTTTTTCGCTAATTACCCAGTGCATTTGGAAAAACACTTGAGGGAATTCGGTCTTTACTCCGGTTTCTGAGTACCCTTGTTGGTGGTCTACTTTTTAATTTTTAAGGGAAAATTAATTGAAAGATTGTCGTTCAGATTTGCTAACATGATTAAGAATTTTCAGGAACCGGCTACTAGTCCGATATCCCAGAGGAAGCGTATTTATTTCTTTAAATCCGTTGATGACTTTTCTCGTCGATATGTAATATGTGGCTAAATTTTGAATCATACAAACGCGATGATAAATCTGAAACTATAAGTTTACCTATTATGAATTTTCCAGCACCCAATTTATCTAAAATTAAGATTTATACTTGCGGTCAGTAAAATGTCGGCTTACCAATTATCATGTGCCTAGAGTTAACCAAATTTAGTTTTGGGCAAGTAGAATATGATGGGTAATGTGTCTTCTGAAAGTCATCCCTTCAAAAAAAAAACTAAATTTAAATTACAAACGGTAAACTCTTCGAATCTCTCAAGTCCTGCTAATGAGCTCAGTAGATATATACGTAGAGGTATCATCGTAAACAACATCCTAGTAGGTACTTAAGGAGTACATAAAACTGAGCTATAACCGGGTAGTCAGACTGCAGACTACCCGGGTCGCTTCGTATTGATTGTATGAAATAAAAATATGACGTCAGAACTACGTAGGTACAAAGTCTGACGCTGTTCCCCGAGATGAACCTAACTTTTACGGACTATTTTTTTTAGGATGCCTGAGTGTTTTCCTACGCTTTCTGTCTGCCTGCTTTTTTTTCATTATGTATGTATGTGCTTTTATTAGATTCTGCTGCGCAATTTTATGGTATGGATGTTACGTAGTCAATAGTCGCGGTCTTTATTTGGTGCCGGAATAAAAAGTGGCTCTATAAAATAATGAAGCTGGCATGAACATTTAATATAATAGATATAAACAATAGTTATTTGTTATACAAGAGTGCAAAGTTGCTTTTTAACCGCGGGCTCAATTTTGATGACCGAGCAAGCGAAGGATTCTAAAATTGAAACACGAGCGTAGCGAGTGTTTCAATAATTAGAATCCTGAGCGATAGCGAGGGAATCAAAAGAGCACAAGGTGAAAAATCTTTGCACTCGAGTGCAACACGTAACTTTTCATCCCACCTCATCGAGGAAATTACTAAATCCAAAAAAACAAAATGGCGCACACATACGAGTATCAAATTAAAAAGATGTACTTACCTATTAAAGTTCATATATTTGAAAACTTACTTTAAAAATGAAACGACGGTAAAAATCGGTGTAAAAACAATAACAAAAAATACTTAATTAATTGAATAATTATTTTAAGCAGTATTTTATTTGTTTAATAAGTATGTGTTTGAAAAGTCTTAGGTATCAAGATTGTCACAAATGGAGTATTGCACACGATGTTCTAAATTCAAATCACTTTGCCGCTCTAGAGGATAAAAACGACTTTTGCGCTCAGATATCAAAGGGTAAAACTACTCTTTCCGAGATGGTGGGATGAAAAAGTTCCTTTACCTGAAAGACTAATAATCCAAACTAACTGTCGTAGTACCTACTTGTAGATAGGATAATATTCCTCGATCCAAAGGGCTATCTAAAACTGGAAGTATTTTTAAAACTCGACCTGAGATTAGCCTGGTCAAGTAAATAAAGCTGAAGAGTTTTCATCAGCTTTATAATATCAAATTAGGTACTTATAGATTGGTATAAAGGGTCACCCGCTACGGCCAGATGTTTTCCCTCTAAAAATAGCGGAGTTTTCCCGCACATTATGACGTAGGTAGTTGCATTGGAATCCACGATTGACGTCATATTCGTGTGCGATGAACCGCATTCAAGCTAGTTAAGCTTGCAATCACAGGGCTGATGTGACCTTAACATAGGCAATGTAGAGACAGAAATGATAGACGGGAATAATAAAGTCTACTTTGTCAGAATAGCATGTTCTACTGGCTACCAGGCTGTCTCAACTAGTGGGCACTCGCTCACATCTTCGACCATAAATTTTTGATTTGTACCAGTACCTAAAAATTGTTTGACACCTAAACAGTTGACAAAAAATACAATAACTTTATTATTTTCACACTTACATGCACACATGTGGTTTAAAAGAAAAACGGCTATGTAAAGTGCAAACAAGTTAAACAACCGTAGTATAGGGTAACAAATATTTATTATCTAATGACGCAAATCTAAGATCAAGTTTGCGAAGCGGATTCAGCTTATATTTAAATCAAGACACTCCTTTGAACATTGGTATTCTTATTAGATATGTAAACATTATAAAAATCCTGAATAGGCAGTTATTGGAATTGTCTGATGGCCTTGAGACGAAAGGAAATCGCGAAAATCAATGATCCCAGTTATAAAAAAACTACCATTTTAGTATATTTTTTATTTTGATAACGAACTTTGTAAAGCACCAATTAATAAAATCTTTTTATTTGTTTTTCAGACTTATGTCTCACCAAAAGGGGTCCTCAACCGGGTTATATGTTCCTTTTTGATATGCGCGGAGTTAAGTTTGGACATCTCACAAAAGTTAGCTTATCGTAAGTATCAATATTTTATTTCATTTTGTAACGTGAATCCATTATGCATATTTAGGTATTCAGTTTAATACCAAGTTTTTCCTGTTAAATCTTTATTACTTATATAAATTTAAATACATAAGTTAGAAAATCTGATATTTGCTATGATATTCTGCTTCTCAGTTACTATTGTTTAATATATTATGTTGATAGCTCTCTCTGTCATCTCAAAGTAATGGATTCACAGCTGCAAAAACAATGATAGTATAAACTTTATAATATAAATATTATGATAGTATATATATTTATATTTTCATAGCTTTCAAAAGGATAGACAAAGGTAATAGACGTGCATAATAAATGTCTCATATTCGCTTGAATGTATAACACAAATTAATGTCATTATTTTTCATATGTTTCAAAAAATATCTTTGAAGTACATGCTAGGTTAATAGTTGCATAAAATCATGTATGTGTGTAAGTTAATCGTCGTAATTAGAAATCTATTTCTGTCTTATAACTTTACATATCTATAGAGAGAAAAATACTAATATAATTTATTACCAACCCTATGATTAGGAAGTAATTCAAATTAAATAAATTAGGTTTTAAAAGCACATGTTCATCATTATTAGGTCTGAGTAGAAACATAAATTGCCAGAAACATACTATTATCAGTATACCAACATGTTCAGGAGCAGGTACACAAGCCAAAAATTATAAATATTCATTAAAAAATCACACAAAAAATTGCAATATTTTCAGGACTCTTCGGAAATTCTTCCAATATGTACAAGAAGCGATGCCAGTTCGCATGCGTGCGATACATGTACTGAACACTGAACCAGTGTTAGACAAATTAATGGTGCTCATTAGGCCTTTTATGGACAAGAAGTTCTTTGATATGGTAAGTTCTTTTTTTTTTGTTTTTTGAACATAACACCATGATAAAGTACTCTTGATAAAATTGTAAACATTTTGAGGCCAAGTTATAGGACCAGGTAAATTTTTCAAGGTCAGTTAATATTTGAGGACATAATGTAGAAAGAAAACAATAAAAATATGGATTTAATAACCATATTCGTATTAACTTAATTCGAGGTTGAAGATTAATTTATCTCTCCAATTTATCTTTATTTTCTGCATGCACCATGTTAATTTGATTATCTGTAAAACTCAGTCACAGTAATTGGACACGACAACCAATCCCAAAGATGGAAGGAAAGAAAGCTCAGCTCGGGAGATGATGCTATTTCTTGCATTCGTCGTATCTGGGTAAAAATGTTCTTCACGATGATGTATTTTGCGTGGGTGACAGAAACTGCTCTACTGATCAACGCGCAAAGTTGACTGACAAGTTCAGATTTTCTAAGTGGGCTATAGAAAACAAGTCACGGTTTTACCTCGTAATAAATCGCAATATGGAATTGCGCATAATTGTGTTCATGAGTAGGTACAGCCTTAGTACATAATCTTACTAATGTTTGATCTAACACTACATCAGTGTTTGCTTTGAACTTGGCCATCGGGCATATAGCCTTGACATGTCATATACAACATACAACTTGATTTTTTATTTTTAGAACTGTATATTTGATTATTTCTAGATTAAAATAAGCTGGCCTTAAAGAATCTGAGTTTTATACATTGTGTGGATGTACGAATTAATTTATAAAAAGACTAACAATGATGTTAAAAAAACATTCCCAGGAAAAACGCACAGGCAGTAATTAAATCTCTAATAAGAAACAATTCAATGCAAGACACCTAACATATTATTAAGTTTTATTTCAACATCATCATCTGCTTAGCCTTTTCCCAGCTATGTTGTTTAAAAAAGTTATATTTATTTGTAAAGTTTTATTTCACCAAAAAACATTCCAACTTGTGGAAAAATCTTTCATGTTTACGCAGCATGTAATATAGTATCACATCTCACCATACAAGTGCATGAAATCAATTTTAATTCAATTTTCCTCTTGTTGCCTACTTAATATGTAATAAGCTGGTTAGAAACCTGCTATCTTGGAAATAAAGACTATTTTAGAATGCCTTACACTTTGCAAGTTCTTTTCGGATTTCCACAGTAACAGTTCTAACTTTTATTGCACATTTAAAGAAACTTACCTTAACTTGTAATATCCATTTCACACAATAAACATACATAAACTAAACTCTTTTAATTATTCACGTTTGACCGATTAACAAAGTTGACATTGAACTTGTGCTTGAAGAAATAAAAGTAAAATGTGCCGGCTACCGGTTCGCCGATGTAAAGTTATATCAGTCTTTTTTTTGTTTTAAAAACTTTTTTCAACAAAGTGACTTGCCTCTGACATTTTCACGGCCTCACCATACTATACTGGATATATACTTGCTATACTGGGTTGAATCAAACCAGTTTTAAGAATTAATCAATAGTTCTGTACAACATGGGTCTGGGTCAAGGAAATACAAGTTGCATCATTTGCATATTATGGATATATAGATTGTTATATCAGGACTATTAAAATTATAAAAAATAAAAAAAAAACGTTATGGTTTTTTTTACTTGCTTGATGACACTATTAAGAATTTAAACTAAGCTACTTTTATAACTCAGATCAAACCGTTAAGATAAAATTAATTGAATTGCAAAATATTGTAATAAAAAAACATTAAATATTATGTAACTAAAAATTCGTTTCTAATTATTTCCAGCTCAAATTCCACAACAAGAACGAGGATCTTGAGAAGTTTTACGAAACCGTGGTGCCGCGGTCAGCACTCCCTCCCGACTACGGCGGTACCCTCCCTGACACACAGACCCTTCACAAGAAGTGCATGCAGCAGCTCCAACTCCTGGAACCTTACTTCAAAGCTGAGGAGGAACAGAGAATCGCAGCCTTACCTGACAAGAAACGAGAGAAAGCCATGGAAAAAGCCTTCAAAAACTTGGACATTGATTAAGGAGTCCGAGAGAAGTGGTACTGGTATTATAATGAAAAGTGAAAGGTAAATGCTGTATCTTTTAATAATGTAGACTTTTTGGCGATGGACAGGCCGCATGAGTACTTATAACCTGCATTTAAATTACACATTTCTAGAATATTTTTTTCTACAAATGTGGACTGTTCAAAAATCGTTACCTTTTTCATTATAATAGCCGGTTTCTGTTCTCAAATGGTATGTTAATTTAGTACAATATGCATTTAAGTGTTACTTAAATTGGGAATTCATAAAATATGATAGCGGTGTCGAATGATTGGAGTAATCCTTTTTATTTATATCAGAAAAACGTTCCATACAATTTCAGCAACGTGTACTACAAAATATTGTCAATTATAAATCTATAATTACAATAGATAAGTATAGATAGTGCTGATTGGACTATCAAATAAATTACACACGAAACATTTAGAGAGTATGTGAGGATATAAAAAAGTGGTTATAATTGTTGTTGTACATAAAAAAGTTTGATAACTGTTAAAAGAAATACAATGTTGTTTTATTAGGAAAATTATTTTGTCGTTAGAAAGTGAAGGTTTGGAGGTGACAGAAGTTTTTTAAGCTTAAGCTTAATATAAGCCAAAACATGGCATGATATTTTAACGTAAATGATTGTTAAATGTACGTCTAAATATTTATGTATAATCCGCTTTATGTATGTACTTAACGTTGAACTCTATATATAATCCCAATATAAATCGGCACATTACGTTATACGCTGTGTATCTTTTATTATTGTGATCTGTAAAAATAAAGTAAATTCTTCAAAATAATTTACCAAAAAGGTCAAATAACTTGTTTTCTGGTCATAGCACTTAAATAATATTACCTGTGGGTACGGAAATATTTTGTGACAATGGTATTGGATTAATATGTAAAATATTATAAACGATAAGTGATAGACATAATGGATTAATTAGACTTTCCAACAATCTTTGATATAAAAAATAAAAATGACAAGTTATCTCACATGATATGAATTAATTAATCTTATAAGCTATTTCATTGTAACCAACTGCTTTAAATGACTTACCTAGTGTACATTTTTTGATTGCGTGTAATATTTGAAGTAAAAATGGGTTTTAATAATAATAAAAAAAAAAACAATGCGCGACTTAGCGGTATTAACCTTTGGAAGTTTATTTATTATTTTACTGTAACAATCCAAGATATAAGAAAAAGCTGTTGTAGAAAATACGTGCGAAAATAAATCCTTATCAAAGAAAAGTTGAATTATGTGAAAATGAATAGGAATTTATGCTAATTAAAAACTATAAATAAAACGTAGGTACGTGAGAATTAAATGTGCTATTAAAAGAAAACAAGTTTTAAAACGATCGATAAGATATACAAGTAACAGATTACTGTTATTATATAAAAGGAGATCTAATAATGAATGATTGATTTGTTTATGTTCAGCATAATCCATCGTAATCTAGAAAATTTTATGTATAATTATATTAACTCTGATATTTACCTATTTCTATCTGATACCTACCTTTTAAATGTAGTTCTGTAAATATTAGACTACCAGTCATTGTCAACGTCCATACATAAACAAATGACGCTCAATTATGTATAAATATTCAAATGCGTTAGGGTCACATTCAATGAAAGGTTAATCATTAACATTACTCGCATTTTTGTTGTTTTTCATGATTGAAAATTATATAAATTGTAATTTAACTCATAACTTATAGAATTGATTGTTATATGCAGCAAATTGGTGTGCTCAAAAATCAAACGCTGTCTAAATACTCTTTAGCATGACAAAATAATTGGGACCTGACTAAAACGTGTTCTCCATGATGACTTCTGTACCTAAATTTTAACTATGTCTTGTAAAATTAGCGTCACAATAGGCAAGTAAGGTGGCGGTAGCGTAGGTACTTAAGGTTTTGTATTTATGTGCACAGTAGTCTAGTTTTAGTTGAAAATTCCACTTAATTCCTTATCAACGTTTGTGATATGCTTGTGTTATTGAAAAATGTTTTATGTTGATTCCAAGAATCGGAAATTGTGATTTGAACTAGAAATATATTTTTATGCAGTATAATGTATTTTTCATTAAATTCAAATTTATCTCTAGCTAAACATAGATACACAATATTTATAAAAAAATAAGAAAAAGGTTAAAAATAAAAATTTCGAAGTCATTTACGTTCCTTTAGAAACAACTAGCGCCATCTAATGACAAAAAATTATAATTATAAAGTGGTAGAAAACAATTTCTGGCATATGGCAACTGGATTCATTCAACTGTCAAATAATAACGGTTGCTGGACACCTGCCGTTTTTTTTGTTTACACTATTTAAACGGAAAGTTATCAATGAAAGTGAGCGATATATTAATAAATTACAGATATAAGTTGAAAATGATTGTGTATTGTGCGTGCTGATACTGATTTCCTTGATGTTTGCTGCAGTATATTGTAATTTTCAAGGTATGAATATTACGTTTTCACTTTCACGCTTTGTTGATAATTTTTTTTTTATTGATCACAGAAAAACACTATATTTAAACTAAAACTTGATAAATAATATAAATACAAGAACTGGGTTTATGAGATATATGTGTTAATAATTTTATTGACACTTTTACACATACTTTATCACTCATTAAATTACGCATCTTGGGAACGTATAACACTCCGTATTTTAAAGTTAATATAGCACAAAGAAAGCAAATTAAAATAAAATTTCGTTCACATTCCAGATTGCAATGGACCCAGTAAACAACAATCAGTTTGAAGTAGTACCAGCAAAGAGTAAACGGAAGATAGCAACTCCTTGCCCCAACGCCTACCTCAACCCAGCGTTGGACATCCTTGCCAACGAGGACCGTATGTGCAACACTGCTATGGAGATCACACAACCCATCAAGAAGAGGAAACGAACTCGAAGCTGCGGTGACATCGCTACATTTGACAACTCCGCACTAGACTTAGGAGCAAACAAGACAACAGTCAACAAATTACTAGCTAGAGAGATAGAAAATGTACGAAAGAACGTCAGATATGATGCGACAGAAGATACGAGTATGGATTCAAGTGAACCGATCTATGCAAACTTAACAGTAGCACCGCAGTTGCCGCCTCGTAATGACAACTCCATAACATTCCAAGATATCACCCAAGATAGCTGTCATTCACAAACTATGCACCTTAACAATGAAGTCATGGACATGTCTGTCACTCATGATGATATTGATTCCGGAATATCAGTATTAGAACAGAAATCTTTAAGCACTATGACAAATGAAGACACAAAAGTATTCTCACCTATAACCAATATACACACAAATGTAACAAACCAAGTATTCATCAATAATTCTAATAATTTGAATCTAAGTTTCATAGACAGACTTGGTTTGGACTCACCGAATTTGTCCAACCAATCTTTGTTCTATGACGATGATTTGAATGAAAGCAATATTATGGAAATCAAAACTATCACAATTATTACCAAAAAGAAACGGATTAATACTAAGAATACTAATCCTTTCCTAGATCCAAATATAGTGAACGCTTTGCCAAGAGATATTCCAAGAGAAAATCCATTTTTGTATCTGGATGCGACAAAGCCTGAGTTGGAATATAGTGAGGAAGTTCTCACCAGGCCTGCAGTACTTCCAAACCAGAGTGAAAAAGTACTTGAACCTCGCAGATTATTTGGAGACACGAACAGCACAATATCCTCAGTAAATGAATCTTTGGACGGTCAACCTGAGTATGAGAATATAGATAACTATAGACCAGAAAGCCCAGTTTACGAAAATATTGATGAAGTAAATGAATTTAATAAGCAAAGCAGGATTTTAGGGCATGATGTATCACAGTTTAGTGCTGTAGACATTATCAATTTGAATAAAAACGCTCACCAAGACTCCTCAAATGATTCCAATGACAGCAAAAAGGTAAAAAATCCATTCTTGAAAGTAGGCAATAGATTATCCAAAAGAGTGTTCAAGACTTTGAGAAAAACATTTAAAGGAGAGAAGACAGAAAATAATGTAACTATAAACCCATATGAAGTACCAAGAAAATTGCCAAAACAGAAGACTGAGACCAAAGAATCAGGTATTGAAAACCCAGCACTGAATTTAGACAATTCAGATGAAATTGAGATTGAAGAAATTGATGATCATGAATATGAGACTGTTAAAACTATAAGGAATACACATCTTAATATGAATATAACTCCCTTGAAAGAAAGGAGTGATAATGCTGATGTATCTCACAATAAAACCAACACCCCGGGTAAGAAAGTCCGGTTTGATTCTACTCTGAACCAAGAAAAGGTTATAACAGGGAATAGTTTCGACTATGACATTCAAAGCCCGGGGTTTGACGCTAAAATAGATAAGTACCATGATGAGCTAGAAAACTGTATAAATGAGCGAAAATTCTTACAGCAGAATATGTAAGAACTTATTTTTTATTTTATCACTAAGACTAATATTATTATACATAACTTACAACATGTATGTCAATAGATTTCATGAACTGGCATGAGTTTTAACCAGAGCATGTAATATCGGACTTAAATTACAGGAAAATTTGTAATGTACAAATGGTACCTCTCTACCTATGTATTTATTTGATAGGATTTTCAGTCATTATAATTTTATTTTAAGTTAGATTATGTTTTATAGATTTTAATTTCAATGTACTTATTTGAATTGTGATTTTTACACATGTCGACTATTTATAAGCATTTTAGTAATAATATTATGATTAAGTATTTTCCTATGGAGTCCAAAGCATAATATTTTCCAAAGTGATAGTTTTAAGATGATTTTGTGTTATCTTTTTTTTTCATTCTTGCCTTTATATTCGATTCATTGAAATAATGAAACTCCGTAAACTTTCAAGTAGAGGCTCTCTATGTTCTTAACTTATTCAGGTGTATTTATTATATTTAACTTTATTTTAATGTAAGCTTTAATTTATTCTTGCCTTTTATGGTTTGAAAGTAAATTATAATTTTGCCAAAAATACGTTTTCTTTTCATTATCTTTGTTGTTTTTCTACCTAGTTATTACCTCGTTCATCCTTTAAAATGAGAAAGTAAGTTTGGTACACTAAACGCCTGGCCTACTTGAAGTTTTGACATTTGCCTTGGAGTTCAGTGGCACCACCAAATACGAGTAGTCTCACACATGCTATCTTTTTTGCTTGCCACATGATTACCGGCGCCCTAGAAAAAAAGCTAGCCACCTGTCATCATCCAAAAAACCAAAGTTTTTTAAGGGCCTTTTCCTATAGAATTATTTTATACGGATAGGTAACTATCTGCCGTAAAAATGGAAATTTAATTAATCATTTTAAGAATCTTAAATGTGCTTGTAACATCTATAGGTACAGCATTCAACAAAGTCCTTTTTATCGTATTGTAACAACGCCACCTAGCGGCAGAAATAGGTAGGTCATTAGTCAGATAGCTCGAACGATTCTCTCAGGATCCCTCGTAACAGAACAAAGCCTGCCTATTTAGTTACAATAGCAATCGCAACGAGGTCACAAACATTTTATCAAGTTAATTCCTCTCAAGGAGGGTCTACTGCGACAATTGAGTGGCCAGCATTGCAACGTGCATGAGTGTGCACTTTTATTGAATAATAACCTGCACGTGGGTCTATATTCGTACCTGTAATGGAATAATGGGGGTCTAACTAAACTGTTTTTATGTCGCCAGAATGACATCTGGGGCCCGATTCTCCTAAGTTAATAATGACAAAATCGAATAGAAATCGAATCGCAATATGATCGCAATAGCAGTTTTAACCATATCAGGCATTCTGCTACTAATAAAAGACCAATCGTATTCGATTGACATTTGATTGGTGTGCGATTGGTCTGCTATTTTGGTGATTTTGGTCTATACGGTAGTTTGCTGTACAATCATTTTGCAATCGTAAATCATTTACAGACAAAATGATTCATTATTGAATGACAGAAAAGGATAAAAACGTTTATTTCAGAGAAAAAATAGCGGAATGCCACATACGCTTCAATCGTAATCGAGTCGGGATTGGATCTCAGTCGAACCGAGTCGAACGTGAATCGTATGACGCTTAAGTAAAATTAGGAGAATCGGGGCCCTGACCATAAAGTAGGTTATCGGGTTTCCGAGTGTTATTGCGTTAAGGGTATCAAATGCAGTCTGTAGTATTACTTTTTATAGTTTTTCTTAACTCACATTGTGTCGCTGTTGCTTGTTTAGACCACATTAAATGTGTAATGTAGGAAGGCTAAGGGAAGACCCAATCCATCCGTCATCCCCGCTGATCATCTCATCTCATTCACACTTATAATGATAAACATTGATATTTGCAGTCACCGCCATTTTTTTATTAGAGAGCATATAGTATAGACATCTGCTCCAACAGGTAGATTTATTAGAAAAGGTATAGCCCATAGCACCTGTGTCTTTGTCAAGCCATTTGGATACACAAACAAGCCGCCCACTCCTATATACTTCGTTACCTACATACAAACATTTTCCTAGGCTCTGCTTGCGTCAGAATTATCAAAACTCGGCTAACGGTTTGACGGGAAGACAAGATTTTGGCCTCGAACGTATTTTGCATCCTTAATTTGCGTCATCGGAGCTCTCGACGCATTCGCGGTATGCAGGTAATTATTATATAAGGCCTTAATGAATGAAGCTTGCGTAAATCTGTTTACTTCATTACCTAATTAGACGGTAAATGACGCAAAGGAATAATGTCACCTATCGTCCTGATTTTCAGGTTGGTCGTGGGCGTCTTTTTTGAGGACACCAGATACTGAAATATGGTTTCAGTTATCAGTCACACCAGCATCAACCTTTTTTATTGTGCCACTGTAGGGCACAGGCCTCTTCTTACGGAGAACGCCTGGGCCCCCATTCTCCTAATTTTACTTATGCGACATACGATTCACGTTCGACTCGGTTCGACTGAGATCCAATCCCGACTCGATTACGATTGAAGCGTATGTGGCATTCCGATATTTTTTCTTTGAAATAAACGTTTTTATCCTTTTTTGTCATTCCATAATTAATCATTTTGTCTGCAAACGATTTACGATTGCAAAATGATTGTTCAGCAAACTACCGTATAGACCAAAATCACCAAAATAGCAGACCAATCGCACACCAATCAAATGTCAATCGACTACGATTGGTCTTTTATTAGTAGCAGAATGCCCGATATGGTTAAAACTGCTATTGCGATCATATTGCGATTCGATTTCTATTAGATTCTGATATATATTGGCGATATTGGCGATTTCAGTTTCCTCAAAATGTTTATCATTAATGTCCAAGTTCTGAGAAACGACATGTAGGTATCTAAAGCTTAAAGAAGTTGGATTGGTCCCTACTTGCCAACCTTGAAACCTGGGGCCCGATTCTCCTAATTTTACTTAAGCGCCATACGATTCACGTTCGACTCGATTCGACTGCGCTCCAATCCCGACTCGATTACGATTGAAACGTATGTGGCATTCAGCTATTTTTTCTTTGAAATAAACGTTTTTATCCTTTTCTGTCATTCAATAATGAATCATTTTGTCTGCAAATGATTTACGATTGCAAAATGATTGTACAGCAAACTACCGTATTGACCAAAATCATCAAAATAGCAGACCAATCGCACACCAATCAAATGTCAATCGAATACGATTGGTCTTTTATTAGTAGCAGAATGCCTGATATGGTTAAAACTGCTATTGCGATCATATTGCGATTCGATTTCTATTCGATTTTGACATTATTAACCTAGGAGAATCGGGCCCCTGCACGTTCGTTGGCTCGTCAAATAAGAAGTAGAAAAGTGCTATTGTGTAGGTACTTTAGATTAATAATTATCACAAAGATGATCAACACAGAACTATTTCTTGTCGATACATTGCCTATCGTTATGTATATGAGATCAGTAAAATAGTCAAATGGTCACGGTCTGAAAAGAACTTGTGTAAAATGCGTATAGTTTATGAGATACAGATTCCGTTCCATTAGTCTTCCACATATGAGGACCTAACATGATTATTGCTGTCTATTACTATTGAAGATTTCTCTGTTTTCACTCGCGTCCCGTGATACCTAATTCGCGCACCCGGATAAATAGCGATAAATAGGCTTGTATAGTCCATTCTAAATTATGTTTATATTCGCAAACCAATAAACTCTACAGTTTTAGAATATTAAGTGTTGTTCACTAAAACTTTGTGTTATGGCGCTGTGCTAGAACGATTTCAAATTATTTAAAAATTTCCTTAACACTTCTAGCCTTAGGCATAATGTATTAGTCCAATCGGGTCATTGATTGGATCTCGTCGACATAATTAGCATGTTGCCTGTCAGTTACTCAGCTTAATGCATTAGGCGTCTTATGTATACCTATGAACAGTACATTCTGATAATGGATAGCCATGTATGTACCTAATATACCTTTATAATGTAGGTAACTGGAAGATTGTAATCTAGAGATGATAGGGAAAGTAGGTGAACAGCTGTCATTTTTAAATCTTGACGCTCAAGATGGTTGGCAAGAAGTTGCTTTAATTTTTAATAGGTTATCATAATTATCTAGTAAATCTTTATAAATGCAACTCTTTATAAATCTTACTTCCATTCTTTCTAGTGTTTAGTTTTGCCGACCCCAAGAAAATTTTGAGCAGATGACAAACCTATGTTGTTTTCTTTCAATATTAGGTACATCACTGTCTAATATTCTTTATCGAGTGCAATTGTAACATTCTAATTTCAATAGCAACGGACCAATCCTAAAGCCACATTAATAAAAAACTGATGCTTTCAATAGAACCCATTGGCAGGTCACAATTGGCTGGCAAACACTTGAGCTGATGAAAATGACCTATGTCATAGTCATTTAATTTCGGTATACGTACCTATAATTGAAGATATTATTTTGTTGATGTCGTGGTCGTTGCTTATAACTTCTAATGACTTGTTTTTATTTTGTTAAGCCAGTTCTTTTTTGACCCCAATTATACTGAGGTCGGCTTAAACTGAAAGAGGAAGAGTATCGAGTGATTGTCTTGCTGCCTATTCGAAGTCCGCTATATAATACCTTTAACATCGAACCCACGCACTCGTACTTGATGTTGGTTCTTTACCCACTAGGCCTCCATAATTTTTCATGTCTTTTTTAACACGGAGGAATTCTTTATGACATTGATAAAAACGGAGCTTCTTCTAGTATGGGGTTGTTATTTAGTCAATCTGACTATACGTAGGTACACACACGTTGGTAATATTTGAAATCCCAGCCTGCATATCAACACGTTGCATCGTCTCGTGAGCAGCAGATAGACAATATTGCAGCTCTGACTACTGAAGCGCAATGCACACGCTACGACGTACCAAATATTGCATCCTCCCTCACAAAGACCTACAAGCCGATGCTGACTGAAATGCTTTACTATTTTTATCTACAAAGAATGAAAAACACAATTTTCATTATTTTTGTGAGTAACCTCAATGTTTACTTAAGCCATTCCTTAGTGAAGGATTTTTATGACATTCCGTCACTAAGGAGTGACTTAAGTAATCATTAAATGTCTCTGAGTGGGGAGGTAAGACTCAATTTGAAAAGACAGGATTTACGCTGGCGACGCCTAATGTCACACGTAGACCTCATGGCAGTTGAATAGCACTTGATAGCTCCGATACCGATATATACTCTATATACTGACTGCAGGTATGCGAAATAGATATCTAGATTACCTGCAGTCAGAAGCCAGAAAGTCCAACAGCCAGTCTTAACAAGTTGCATATCGGCTTTCCCAGGTAATTGGGTTGAGGATGTCATATAGGCAGTAGCACCAAGGAAAACATATGCTCTCAGTGCATGGGGCATCAAAGGCGAATCGCAAATACATACAAGAGAAGTCAACAAACCAAAAGAAAACTTACCTATTAAGGCCCAACAAACAAAAAATCCTCTCATAGTGGCTAAAAATGCCAAAAATAAATTTCTTATAAGAGCCGTATTAACGCTAATAAGTGTGCGTTTGGGCACAAATTACAAGAACAATAACCTCAAACCCCCCTTATATTTGCTTTATTGTCAGCTTCTTTTTCTTATATGTACTTTATTATAGCAAGCGATAAGGGAGTCAAACTAATAAAAGCAAAAGGATTTGCTCTTAAAAAGCCAACCAACCTTATACATGTTTTATAATGGCGAGCAACAAGGGAGTAAAACTATTCGCCTTAAAATCAGTGTTTGAGATTCTGCAACAAGTGTTTTGTTGAGTGATTTTTCACAGTTTGGTAGCGTCAACGAGTATTTTAAAGAAAACAAGAACCATGATTAATTTCTTTTTTTTTGTGTACCTGAATTCGAGAGTATATTGTGCTTGTTTATTGAGAAAACTGTGTGGGAATTCAAACGTATGATAAAATGTGGTACAAAAAGTGTAATTATATCAACGCGCCCTTGAATTTGAGTAGTTTTGACGTAAAAATGTGAATAATTATTAAGGCATGTTTTTTATAACGCTTTTACAAGGGTAATATCATTCTCACAACGTCTATTAGAAATCTATAAGATTATAAGCTCTGTAATGGCAACATTTATTCCATCTGCTATCGCCATTTTATCTATCGTTAGGGTTCCTTTCATCATTCCGTAGCTGTATTAATATTACCTATATTACATTTTAGATATTATTACAATGGTCGTATTTACGGACGTTGCCAAATTTTTAAAAAGAAGAGAAGATCTGACTGTCCAAAACAAGAGATGACCATAGAATTTGACACATTTTATCGTACGAAGAAAATGTTTTCATTGCAAATATCAGACTTTGTCAAACATACCTTCACACTTTGTGATTGGTGGAAAAAATAGAAGTTTTGCTACTATTCACTTTCTTGTTTTGTCAAAATTGTAAAGAGTATTTGATTTATGATCTTTATTGAAGATGAATGTGAATATTGTAATTCATAATTTTATTACACATTTCTCAATATTAATCAAAAAATTCAATACCTAGCAATGAAAAATAATTATTACTAGGTAAGTGTAAATAAATAGATATTTTAATATATAGATTAATAAATAGATTGTAATATTTTTAATAGATCATCCATTTAATACTGTAATATTTTTAATATATCATAGATATCCATCTTATTCAACTCAAATTTAGTTGAAAATTTATGTCTTCTTCACTACCACTAACGTTATATTCTTCTTGACTGATTTCCTTTTTTACTTCATTGTCATCTTCCATAAAATCATTGACGGAACCCTCAAGTGATTTGTTGGTATCGGGTTGTCATTTTGTAATATTATACTCGTAGCAGTAGAAGTGGTATAAGAATACTTTAATATGACCATCTAGAGAATAAGACCTTTTTAATGACTATGTAAGTGATTATGGATTGCGTTCATTCTTGTAAAGACCATATAAAATGCAGAATATTGTTTGTTGGGTAGACATCTTAAGAAATGCTCCTATGAGTTTAAAAGTATCATTGTTAGCTTATGCATTACCATTATAAGAACAGTTAGCCAAATGAAAAGCTTTTATAAGGTTTTGAATATTATAAGGCTTAAAAGCATTGTAAATGCGCTTATGAGAATAACACATTTTCAATCCTTATTATAATCATGTAATTTGGACTTGTTATGGTTAACCCAACCAAATTATAAGAGTAAAGGTAATATTAGCCAAATCTTCTTATATTGTGCCATAATAAGGAACATTGACATAATGAAAGCGATTTTAAAGCAACTATAAGAAATTAGACCTTAAACGTATAATTTTATAAGAGTAGCTTGTTTGTTGGGGGTAAGTGATGAAAACCTTTCTCCATTCTATAAATACGTTAATGTTGACGGCTCAGAATACACAGTAATTATGTAGTTGACTGTATTTGCGGGAACACGGCCGCGTCCAATCAACTGAGCAAATAATTCATTATACTCCGACACTACGGAACTAGGGACTGTATGTGACGTAGATATCTTGTGTGCTTTTGTGTGTAGACGACTTTATTTTTGGGTTAGGCTGAGGATACGAATGTTGGTTAGTTAATGTGTTTGAGCACTGATGAGCTCATTTAAGTTACATTAAAAGGTAACAGTATCCGATCCGCTATTTTTCAGGAATATAGATACTAATATCATAAAATTACCATATAGATGCGTGCATACCAGCTACTCATTTTATGAACACAAGAAAGAGCTGAAAGATGCCAGGCCAGATTTTTATTAAGTAGCTTCAGTACGACGTGAGTGAATATACGAGTGAAGTTCGTAATTTTAGTTTTACCAAAAGGATAATCAAAACATTAACATGCAGGTGCCTGTAAAACAGTAGGTACCTGTACCTAATTGGAGTTATCTAGTAAGTTTCCACTTGCAAGATGCTTTTGGTTAAAAAATCTTTAACGTACCGCTATCATATTTCTCAAGAAATCATAAATAATGAACTAACTTAACCTGCTAAGACATCTAATATCTACATAGTATCTAGTTTCTCATGTTTATGTTCGACAAACAGACAGATAAACAGAGAAACAGAGAGAAGAAGCAACAAAAACAATGTTGTTTGTTTCCCTACTACTTACGCAAAACGATAAGCGAGAGCGTAACTGGGGAATGAAGATCATATCTAATAATAATATGAATATCGTAAATATGAACGGAGATAAAGAAATGCTTGTACCTCTATCGGATCAGACCTACATCTCCGGTACTGGTCAGAACAACGTCCAAAAAGTTTGCATCCGATGGTTTGTTCCTCTATGGAGCAAAAAGTATTGGATGGATTTCGATGAAACGTGGCCGTAAGAGGTACTTGTAGCTTCTATGTCATCATCTGCCTAGCCTTTTCCCACCTAAGTTGTGGTCGGCTTCCAGTCTAACCGGATGCAGCTGAGTAGGTACCTGATTTTTTACAAGGAGCGACTGCCTATCTGACCTCCTCAACCCAGCTTCTATACCTATATAGAGGAATAGTCTATAGGCTATTCTTTATCCATATGGGGAAAGTACTTCCGTCAGAACGTTCAAATCGAGGGGAAAAGCTAGTATTAAATATGCAAGTTTCATACCTCATTATAGACGCTATACTATAGTCATGAATAAATCGATATCCTGCCATCACCCAATTCCATGGTTGGCAAAGAAATCAATAGATATGTTACGTGGGCGGCCACCGGGTCATAACCTCAGCGATTGTGTTATTAAGGATAAGATGTACCGGCTTTAACATTAACATGCATGGTGAGGGGGTGATAAAAATAGAAAGGGTTTGCCCTGGAGTCGCGTGCGATGTCAATAAATAATTTTGGGTGTCATTATTTCATGGAAATGCTGCGTAACTGAAAAATAAGACCCTTTGTATCATGAATACAACTTAAACATCCGAACTGAGAACTTCAATTTTGGGAAGTCGGTTAGTAATAATGTCAGTGTCAAGCACGATACTTACATTTCATAATTGAGATTAGAAGATAGCAATCTTTTAATTACCTAAAAAAACAAACAAATTATATGTATTCGTTACTACATAATAAACACGATTCGAAATTTTAAGAATAGATTTATACCTTTGTACATCGAGATTTATGACTTCTGAATTTAATTGTAGGTAGCACTTACTTAGGGACTCCCATACAAACATTGTATGGGTTCACTATGAGTTATCAAACGGTAGGAAATACTTTTTGACTTCTTTTGGTTTCATAATCAAACTGTTACGTCTACAGGTTAGCTTTGCGTGTTTCTAAGCTTGCCCTAAATTTTGGAGGCCTCGTTCCAGTATCAAACCAATGGGTACCTGCATAAAACTAATTGATCTGTCAAAGTTACTTTGCAAATTAGGTCTATTATAGTCTATGAGACCAATTATTGTAAATTATCGATACTTCATCAACATCGGCCTCTTTTCTGATGATTTAGAGTCTAGGTAGACTATCCGTGTACTATGGCCGTGACTAGACAGATAGATAGAGCTACTTCTGGCATTCAATATATTAGTATAGATTACTTCCTACAAAATTAAGATTAGAAGGAAGAAGATTGGAGTTTTCACCCTAATAGATTTTAGACATTTTGTGTTTTTCACGATACCTACTTTTCCAGAGAAGTAATTATTCAGCTGAAAGCAATATGATTATTTTATCCAACAATATTCCTAGCTTCTTCAGCAGTAACTGAAGCATTTTCCAGAAATTTCTAATATTTACTGAACCTCTTACTTACTGAATCTCTTCGTGTCTTGAATAAAATATGATGCACAAAGGCATTGTTGATTTTAGTTCTATATTTGAGCAGTAATTAACAGTATCTCGTATTTACTGAACAACCAAGCTTGTGAACTGTAACTAGAATATTAATTGTTGTTAATTTACTTTCAGTGTGTAACTGTAAACTTTGGAGATACCATGTAATAAATTGCCAATATACATTGTTGCAAATTGTTAAGCAGTAAGTATTTACCTGGCCTGAAACCATATCTACATAGCTCTAAAGTTAGGCATAACAGAATAACTAAGGCTTCGGCACTAACAACTTAGGTAACTACCTGCTTATCTATTCTTCTATACTAATAGTTTTATAAAGAGAAAACATTTTTTGGGTGTACCCTGAACTTGATGCCTCCGAAACTACTGAACACTATTCCCTAATGACATAGGCTATTTTTTGTCCACGGAAAGAAATTCCTACGAGACGCAAGTAAAACCACGGGGAAACAACTAGTGTCTAATTTTTAAACAGCATAAATCGTAACAAAATTCTAAGTAAATAATTGAACCTATCACTATTATTCAATACACCATTTAAACTAGAAGCAGCATATGCCGACAGTAAATTAGGGCAGTCCTTAGCGAACCAAATCAATATGTTTCATGAAACTAGGCTGAAGATTCATACGTCAGTGGGTACAAAGCTACCCTTCACCCCTTGCTCATGTTTAGGGGAACAAGTGGGCCAACAAACTTCCGACACCTATGGGGTTGTAGCTATTCGAGTGGTTCATTGGGATTCGATTCTATAGATGTATTTGATGAATAAGGCTATATAAGGCATGTAAATTTAAAAAGTATGGAAGGAATGTAAGTCGATTGAAATTAAACATACCTACTTAGTTCTGAGGACGCTGTCTACAAACCCTTCCTAATGTTATTCCAAATACGAAAATGAGGTTGTTAAAACTGCTGAACCGATAGTGACGAAAATTCGCTTGGAGTGAGCCTTGAGATTTGAAAAGGAAATTCTGGACGAAACCTAGTTTTAATATCGGAAAAATATGTAGGTCAGTTTTATCCTGTCTATCATATATGTAAGTGACTGACGCAAGTACAAACATATTAAACAGATATGGCTCTACTGCATTTAACCCCTCGTCAAAATAACTCCACAAAACCAACATTGAACGCAAAACAACAAAAAAAGCATCAAAAGATTCATGACTTTACATTACATAACCAATGCGACAGCCACAACCAAAAATCTTTCAACCCCTCACCTGCATAATATGAAATAATCATTTAGAAACCGAAACACACGGACTACACATCACTTGTACAATTCTGCATCACAAAAGGGCATTATAGTCTGAATATTTAAAGAAGAGATCACCCCTAGTGACCTCGTTCACAGGGTTGACGACCCTCGGGTCAGCTCGCTCGTATAATAACACCCTGTACATCCCGATAACGAATAAGGCTGTTTGCTAATGATATACTGGTATGGGGATTGCGAAATGACTGGCATGTTATGTGCGAATTTTAAATTAAATAATTTCTTTATTTGATACTAGCTGGTGCCCGCGACTTCGTCTGCGCAGGTTTAGTATTTCGAACAATATGTTTACAAATTGTAGCCTATGTGTTATTCTGATGTATAAGCTATATTATTGTAAAGTTTCATTAAAATCCATTCAGTAGTTTTTGCGTGAAAGAGTAACAAACATCCATACATCCATACATACAAACTTTCGCGTTTATAATATTAGTAGGATTGTAGTGTTAAGTTGATTACTCTTCTGTGACCAAGCTAAAGTCGCAAAGGTCGATCGATGCTATGGTTAAGCATCGCTTGGAGTTGTCGGTCCGTGGATAGGTGACCATTTTGTATTTACGGCATTTGCTTATCCTTTTCCCCAACAAAGTAAGGGCCCGATAAAGCTGTGTACCTGTGCTTTACATAGAGTGACTGCCTATCAGACTTCCTCAACTCAAGTTTCCCAAGCACTATTCTACTTGAAAGGCTGGTTGTCAGATAGGTATTAGCCTCTGACTATGTAACGCTAAAGATGTTCAAAAGACATCCAGAACCCAAAAATTTATCGTGTCTTCCGAAACACTCCACATCTAGTCATGACAAGATTGTCACCCACCCACAGACCTCACTAAATGTTGCTTCAATTATCCGCGAGGCTTTGACTTTGCCACCAGCTTTTCTCAGGATCCCTTTAAAGTGTATTCCTGTAAATTATGCAGTAATCTGTGAATACTGCAGCAAGCCTAATAGTGTTTATTTTCAGTAGTTGTGGCGATGCCGCCAGACGTCCCGACCTGAGCTGCGAAGAGTTTCCACTTCCTTAATATGTTTCATATTAATACAGAATGCTTATATTATCTGTGCCTGTAATTTTCCTTTGTAGTTTACTAAGATATCTCTATTGTAACTTCTAACGTGCAAAAATATTTAATTTGTCTTGCAATTGCACAAAAAATAAAAATATGGGTAACGAATTAACTTCACTGTTATGATAAAGATAGTTCTGGTTTCTGAAACAGGCTTTGGTTTTACAAGCGATTGGAATAGAAAAATCGCACGTATTTAGTAGTAATAAGTAATGTATAGTTTTTTTTTACAATTAATTACAGTCAATAACTTTAAGGTACATTTCTTCCCATTAACTCTTATATGAATTTTATAGTAGGTACCTGTAGTCACCAAAAAAAGTGAGTTTTCACAAAAGCTATCACGAAACGAGGAGTTTTCCCAATTTTTCCTGCTTCCTCGCAAAAATTTCAAAAACATCAAGAATAGAAGCAGTTCTATTTTTGAAAGTGATGTCAAAGACTTGCGTTTCTAAAGGTGGTATAAGAATAGCTAAAAAGGTTGTATTGAGCTATTTATAATAAGAAGATAATGGTCTAGGATGCCTATTGTTATGTTACGGATATGACGGAAGGAAAATATGGCGAATGTTGCGTTTGAAGGTTTTAAAATAGAATATTTTGTTATATAATGAGTGGTTATTTTTGGTGGGTCTTATTATTTTTATTTTAACTAATATGTTTCTTAGAATTTTGTGCATTCCTATTTGAATTCCGTGGGTACAATTTCCTGCTTTGTGGCGTGTAGAGTTGTAATAAGATTTTAGCTAAAGAGCTTTAAAATTGAATGTAAAAATAGGACACTGTAAATAACAATAACGTTACTGAAAATCAAATCAAAATATATCTTACTGATCTGTTAAGTCTGTTTGTAAGCTAAAGTGTTTCTTTTGATAATTTCAGAATTAAAAACTGTAACTATCACTAAATATTTAACTACATTAATATAACAACACAAATTATTTATTTAGTGTCACGTTTATCTTGGCTGAAACGTGAACGTCTTTGCTCTCATCTCATAAAAAAATCTAAACGTCATTTTTCCCGCGCTCGGCGTGTCGGCGAGCGTCGGTGTACGCATGCCTCTCCCAGTATTGAATGGACGCGCTGTGATCACAGACGACCGGTGTACCACAATGCTAGACTTATCGATCCACGCTTAAGTGTACAATTTAAATAAAATAAACATGTGGCAGTGATTTAAAGTAATTTATTATGAAAACACAGTGCCTTCTGGGAGTGTTGTATAACGCATAACTTAGGTGAGTAAAGTAGGTCACAATAATATTGATTACTCGACGAATTTATATTGTGTACATTTTGTGTGTTTTCGTCGTATTTTTTTTGTTGTTTTCAATTTGGTGGGTTATTGTTGGTTCCGAAGAGGTTTTGGAGGTCTGTTATTGTTTACGGAAAAGTGATAGTATTGATTGTGTGGTGCCTGGTACCTAGGTTTACGTGTTTTTGCGATTTTTTGGCGACTCATACGGGAACATCGTCAATCATTTTCGGTTTGTAAAGCAGAGTTCATTGAGGCAGTCGATGGCTGTGATTTATTAACTTCCGACGATCAATGTAGAGATACTTAATTAGATTTTTAAACGTATTTAATATTCGTGTTTCAGTTAAAAATAAAATGTTTGCTACGACGTAATTCGCAAATGCGTTGAATTTTAATTTATGTGAATACGATGCACGATAACTTGAGTACTTATATAAATATTTTGAGAAAAACAAAGATAATTTTTATTGCCTATATCTACGTAAAACAAAAATAAGCACCAAATATATTGTTTTGTAACTGATAGCCATTTGTTGAAACAAAAATAATCTTAATTGGATTTTTATTAGGTTTTTTCTCGTTACTGTTCACGTTTTTAGTAATTAATCACTTATTATTTACGAGCAATGCTAAGCGAAGATTATTCTAAACAGGGAAAATACTATTTGAACCTTGAATTAATTCGAGGTCATTTCAAATGTACTTAAAAAGGATAACCTAATAAGTTGTTTTGCTATCCTGTATTTATATTCGGTATTTTTTCTGTTTTCGAATTTAAATTAAACTGATTTGCATTTTTAGGAAATATCTCTTTCCTTTACTTCATCGTACATAATTGCGATGTTAAAAAAAAAAAAAAAAAAATTCTGATAGAAATCTTAGGACTCATTTTCTTAACAAATTACTTACTTGACTACTGACTGCCTCAGGTTATCAAAATATTGTTTTAAATTGATAAGTAAGGTTTCGTTTACGTCATAGTTTTGTAAGAATTTAAATTGATGTAGCCAGCAGCAATATAAACAGAAAATCGAGAACTAGAGCAACTCTACTTAGATATTTTTTGGTATCCTTATTTCATTAATCCAATTCGCTACCATTAATTATGAAATCGTAATGCATTCTAATACTTCAAAATCACGCTGGCTTACTTAAAGGTTTGGAACAGTATTTACGGTTTAGTATAAATAATATATATAAAATAATAACAATAATTAGTTAAGAGGAAACGTAGTGGCTTATATATATAAAATTAAATTCTATATACTTCGAAATAAATGGTAGTTTACACAAAGATTCACGTGAGTTTACACTGTCGATCTATCACGGTGCTGCAGGGTGCAATACCCTCCATCGACTTTCTGACTTGCGCAGACTGATTAACTATTGACAGCTTCGTATAATTGCTATATAGGTATTTCGCATAATATATTTCATTTGCGAAGGAACTTTACACAATCTTTGTATCTTTAATTGAGAAGTCCTTAAAGAAGGTAAAGGAAATTAGAAAGACTATAGGTCCTTACATCCATGGGTCTGAAGTATTTCGTAAAATATAAGAAATTCAGTAGTCACGTGCAAGATTTGACCCAAACAGTTAAACAAACATCGATAGTAAAATAAAAGCTTTAAAATACAATACATAAATACACTTAGGTAACACGAGAGACTTTTATGCCTATAAATATAGCTAAAGACTTACAAAAAGAAGAGCTATCTAAAACGTTTATGGCTTACAAAGACTTTGTTGTAGAGAGCTTAGGTCCCTGTCTCATAAGAAAAATTGTATTCCGGTTTGAGGGCGAAATTACAGACATTATCTACATTTCAAAGTGCAACAAAGACAGTCACTGAATGTAGGTAGCAAAAGTCGAGTTGTATGTAATTTTTGACACATTTTTATGTAGCATCATAGTTTTGCAGTTCAACTCTGGTGTTGTGATACTCTGATAAGCGTGGAATTTGGGGAAAAATATTTATTTCTTGATATCTCATGGCATTTGGTATTCTTCTTTTGAGTTTCTACCGTAATTTTATGTTCAGAATAGTTTTTTTAGTGTACGTAAAAAAGATACACACATAGGGCAGAAAACCCTAATGGCAACTGTCGTTATCAAACCTGTTTGATTGTTGTAGTAATTAACAATATAAGTTATATCGAGTTCGTCTATCTGGAAATATTCTTAATGCACATTTTGTGACACATATTTCCCGTTATGTACCTTCTTCTCGTGTCGTGTCGCTTGTTGTAATTGCCGTATATTATAAGGTACTGTGTGTTGTAATTCGTATTTTTTTTATGTCAATTTTTTATTGTTGTTTTCTTTGTATTTTTTCTCTTGATTTTTTTCTTGTGTCACTCGCATGAATAAAATGTTTTTCTTTCTTTATTTCTTTCTATTTTAATTAAGCATCCGTAACTGCCTACATCTAGGCACCTTGCTGTAGTAAGTCAAATCTTTAAATTACGTCATTTTTATATTTCGCGAGTACCAGTTTCTCAAAATATTTTTGCGCTGTAGTTAGATAGCTACGTACTCTTCTACGAATTGAGAAATAGGATACATAGATAGACATAACATATCCAAAGTTATAGTTTTCCCCGTATTCCCAGGCACAACGGTATGTAGTTCAAAGCCTGGGAGCATAACAATTTCTATGGAATAAGTAATTGCTAGAATTGGATCTATGTACAAGCTCGGACAGGTAGACTAGAAGCCTGTTAGCCTGGGATGACCTAATTCCTTTGTTTTATGGACATAGGATTCCTGGAAATAGAGTTACGCTTCAATTCTGAAATCAATATTGCATAACCTAGATTGGTACGTAGATATACGTATTTATGTTGGAACTAGCTTCCGTCCGGTTTAATTTTCGATTCCCGAGGGAATTAATTCCTGCACCGGATAAAAATAGCCTATATTTATATGCTATATTATTACCAAATTGCATCAAAAGCCATTCTATTGTTTTTTTTTTGCACGAAAGAGGATCCAACATTCACACATAAAAACATTCACGTCTATGATAATATTAGTGGGATATTGTGTATTTTAGAAAAAAATGCTTGTATAGAGAAACTACAGACAATTAATTATACTCTTGAAGGTATAATTAAGGGAAACAAAACAATATCGGTATTGTTACCAACAGTACCTATCTAGTAGACAAGGTTTTTATCATAAAAATAACTATTATAGAATAGAACGGTAGAATTTCGACTCAGTTTGACGTACATTATAATACACATTTAATGATATAATGATCAGCTTTAACGTAGTTTATGTATTGTGTGAGTTAGGTACCTATAACATACGATTTGAGAATTTCACTTTTGATTCTATTGTTGAATTTTAATGGAGAGTGATACTTTTGTTGTCAACTTACAAACTAATAGATTCTGGGTCACAGCTGCTAATAAAGTGGTAGAAAAATTCAATTAAGTAACTTGTGGCGAAAAATTTTCAATTTGTAGAAATGAGAGTCGCGAAGTCGCATGCCACCTTTTTGAAGTTTGTAAGATATTATATCTGCCCCAAATATTTCGTCAATACAATAATTGAGGAATGAACAACTACTTCCGAAAAATTTTGTTTGTAATGTGCCTAAAAGTATTTAAAGAGTCACAATTTCTTAACAACGCAAATGCATCTTCTAATCGTCATAAACTTAAGAAAATAGATGAATATTGTGGTAAGTTATCAATGGTACGGTGATTAGAAGTTTTGAATATACAAATCGAATTTGTTCAGCTACTTTTGAAGCCTCAAGACCTAAGTACCTAAGTAAGAAATACTTACTGACCTTTCCATTGTATATTAATCGTCTCTGAAGGAAATGTAACTACAGCATCCTTTTCATCTCTTATAAAAGTGCCAATTAACGTTTCTAAGTCTCTCGCGGCTTCCCTTTCATAGAGTATTACTATCACGCCACGGAGTTAATTAAAAACTGCATCTTGTGCATTTTTCTCATGAATAACAAATTATTTTTATTAAAACTTGTTATACTTTGAGACAGGCTAGTTAGAGTTATAATTTCTTTTAAGTAATATGTTTATTTTGTTTATATTTTCCTGGAAACTAAGTTACCTATTGCAATAATATTAAGGTAGGACTAATATTTGACTTCGGTGCACTAAATATTCATTTTAAAGGAACCAATAATGTACCTACAACACCAGTAACTGGCTTTAAGTGATTTTACTTAGAACAACGTAAATATACTAATTTCAATACTAAGCGTGTAGCGAGGCCTACGAAGTGCTACGAAGGCTACGCTTGCTACGGAAGCCTACGCGGTCCGAGTATTACTAATAGGAAAAAAAAAACATTTCTTAAATAGGTCTTTTGAGCTATTATTCAAAACTTTTACTTAGTTATTACTATTTCTACTCAAATCTGGATCAAATCGGAACCATTTCTTATAGCTGAACTGACCCACTGACCTGAAAAAATCTTTAGCATTAGCACGAAGCCTGCCTAAGTAACCTACTCTTGTAACTTGAACAGTGATTATTTTTGACCCTCAAGTTTGTTTCGGTGTTTCTTCTCACATAGTTACAGAGAAATATCGGTCTCGACTAAATTATAAAAAATATTTTTGACGTGAACACCACACCTGGTACTCTACCAGACAGTTTAGTATTTTTGAAAATTAAAACGTTCGACTTTGTCATATTTTCCATTCACCTCCAATCTCCATACTGATTTATGAGCCCGAACAAGTGTGGTTGCTCTAAGTGTTGATATACCTCTATTTTTATTTAAGCACATAGCAATGCATATAACATATAATGTTTACCAAAATCAACATTGTTCCATAAATTTTCCGGGTCCCAGCTAACCGTGATACGCCAGGGAAATCGCTCCATCGTCCTTGTGAATGAATTATTAATTTTTTGTTCCCATATATATACTTTCGAAATATTGTTCCAGTTATTTTTAGGGTTCCGAACCCAAAGGGTAAAACCCTATTGTTTCCGCTCCTCTGTCCGTCCGTCCGTCCGTCTGTCACCAGGCTGTAGGTATCTCATGAACCGTGATAGTTAGAGAGTTGAAATTTTCACAGATGATGTATTTCTTTTGCCGCTATAACAACAAATACTGAAAACTAGAATAAAATAAATATTTTGGGGGGCTCCCATGCAATAAACGTGATTTTATTACTCATTTTTTAGGTCCGGAACCCTTCGTGCGCGATTCCGACTCGCACTTGGCCGGTTTTTTGTTCCCATATACATATATACTTTCGAAATGTTGTTCCCATTTTTAGTCCCAACCACTGTAACTGATTTGAGGCTTGGCCGGGAAGCCATTTATTTCTGTCTGACCATAATAGGTCATAGTTGTCGGTCTGTCGAAGATTGGCTTTAAAAGATTTCGGTTTTGCTGGATATTTTTATTTTTGTATTTGTGGATAAGGTATTGGCAAAAGGCAATTTTAACATGTTATTTATGAGAAAGATATGGAAAAAAATGAAAAACTAAATAATTTATTGTGTTTGGTGAAAACCTACTCCTCTGAATGAAATGAAAATATACACCTACCGTATTCAAAAATATGATTCTGTTACGTCTCAAAATTAGGATCAATTCAATTTCAAAGTATTTGTAGTAACAAGGCATAGAGTTAAAACCAGAAATAGTTCTATAAAATATTAGAATTGACTCTAAAATACTAATAACATAGGTACCCTAAACAACAACTGATTCATCACTCAATTACTATTAATGAAAGGCACTCCCGAGCAAATTACAATAATTACTCACAAAGTTGATTAGTACTATTCATTACTCGACTAACAATAATTTTGCAGACTAGTTTATCATGGTTATTTTCGCTCATACAGTATTTCTACTTAATATCTTAAAAGCCTTTGAAATTCATTAATCACTGTATAGTTATCGGCACGAATCTTGAGCTCTGACCTTCACCTGCGCAGAAGTAATTTATTGGGTCCCTTTTGTGATATGAAGTGAGGCGCGGGGGCGGGCTAAAGCGGTGATTGGCCCGCAGTGCATCGCGTCATAGCCGTCACTCGGGATTGGTTCTTTTCTAATAAATCACTTCTGCGCAGATATAGGTCAAAGTTCAAGATTCGTGCCGATAACTATAACACATGCTTCATTTGATTGATACTTTTTTACCCCTAACGTACATTTTGTATTAGCGGTTTCGTGCGGTTTCCCCCATCTTCTGAGGAATAAAATATTATCAATGACAAACAAAAATAAAGTGGCTTTCTATAGGTAAATCTTGAAGATTAAGATTACCCCCTAAAACCTCACACGATCTAGCTAGATCATTGTAATATAATACATAGTAGTTAGATGACATATAAAAGAGTAGAGGTAAAATATTTATAAAATTATATCCTGCCACTAGTATGCAGAAACTTCAGTTTTCTTCTTCGTATTTCATTCTTCTCTCAAGTTTATATGATTCCTATGCAGCTTCGTTTGTTTAGTTTTGTTATGTTAGAAGATAATTCCTGAACTTTCACCTTCTTTTCCTATATCATTATAAAGTTTTCCGCATCTTAATAAAACTAGTTTTTGTATATATCCTTGAAGTGTCTAAAGGCGTGATTCCACTGCATAGCCGAACACAAATTGTTCGCAAACAAATGTGCGCGAACAATTTTGGTGGAATCTCGCCTTGGATTGAAGCTATTTCTTACAAACATTTACTGTATATTGTTTGCTTATTCAATTCCATTCAGGTTTACATTAAGCTCTGACTTGAATGCGTGTGCTTTAAATAGCCACTACCACTACTACAATATAAATCCAGACTCTAGGCGTCTACTGGAATATTCCCCAATATATCTTAAAGTATATACATTAACATTAACATTAACAGTCTTCCTTACAAAGTCAGCTCCCATGTCCCGCAATTGTCTCTAATTACTGAACACATTAAAGATCATAATCTTAACTACGGTTAATAGATTTTATTTATTTGATCGTTTGGGTTATTGTTGAAGATTCCATTCTATTGCTCCACGTTGTACAAACATTACATCAGATTAAGGAGGATTAAAAACAATGTACTAATTTAAATGAAGTCGTGCTAAGGGGTAGCATCAAGTATCAGTGTGTGGGTTCATTCCATGTCAAACATCAATGGCTGAGTAAAGGTGAAGGAAAACATTTGAGGAAATCTGGAATTTAAAGTGTTAAGAATTCACCTTGAACAAGTGTGGTGATTGTAATCCTCATTTCGCCTCTGTATGAAAAGAGGCCTACAAACTTATAGGCTTAGAGGCCTAGTGCAGTAGGATAGTAAAAAGGTTAATGATGATACAATCTAACATCATATTTCTTGTATCATCAAGGCACGCCATTGTTATATTTCATATCTAAAATCAAGGTCAGCATGTCATTATTGTATCTTCAAAGCACAATATCGTAAAACTTTTCATTCAAGTTCTGTAATAATTTCAGTGTTAATTCGTAACAAAAACAGAACTTCATAATATAGTTATTTTGCATACTTTGAGAATGTTTCAATTGTATTCCGCGGCCGTGCCAAAGTTGCCGAACCGCCGTGTTTAAACAATCCTATTTGATTTTCATTGGTTTTTAACTGCCCATATTTACTTAGTACATAAGCGTTAATTTCTAATTTTGCAGCTGTGACTAGGAACTCGAATATTTACAACTAGTATTAGCTTTTGACTTTGTTCGCCTATCGTTGACTTTTGATCTTGATTTTCTTACAGCATTGATTGATTTGTTCCTATCTTTTTAGTAATATTATATGACTACTATATTATAGGGCTTTGCCCATTCAGAGATCATCATCCTCCGAGCCTTTTTCCCAACTATGTTGGAGTCGGCTTCCAGTCCTAGGGTGCTTACATAAAGAAACAGGTTTCCGGTACAGACAAACCTGTACGGGTAGGTACCGATCAGTGCAGGTATAATATTTCAATACAATCCTATTCACTCACTTATAAAGAAACAGGTAAGTTGAAACAGGTAAAAAACCTGTTTCTTTATAAGTGAGTGAATAGGATTGTATTGAAATATTATACCTGCACTGATCGGTACCTACCCGTACAGGTTTGTCTGTACCGGAAACCTGTTTCTTTATGTAACCTAACCTAACCGGCTGTAGCTGAGTACCAGTGCTTTACAAGGAGCGACTGCCATATCTGACCACCTCAACCCTGTTACCCGGGCAACCCAATACCCCTTGGTTAGAATGGTGTCAGACTTTCTGGCTTCTGACTAGTCCATTCTTCTGCTCATGCAGAGATACGAAATCATTATTTTCAATCGAATCTCTTACAATATTATGACTGTTAGAAGTTATTATGTATAACAATAATTTTATTCCCATAACACGCACGTTATCGGATCATAAAAGTAACTACTCAATTAAAAAGTGTAGGTAACGTACTTTCTTTCGCTAACAATACATGTAAGCACTTAATCAAATTAACGAAAAAAATGCCATTATAGTTGCCGTCAACATACTCGCATACCTAGGCATACACACGTACCTAGGTACACTTGTTAGACCGCGCGCAAAAATCGCCACTATAATAAACTTAAGAGAGGCTAATTTTGCATACATTAGGACGAAAATAGTAAGTTTCTCCGAAATTGTTAATTGGATGGTGTCGGCCTCACGTACTTGACTATTTTTGGAGTAACCTCATAAATTATGTATTGCAGTGTACCTCTATAGTTTGGCTGACGTAATTCCTTGTGAACGCATAAAAACGTTCAAACTATTAGGAATTTCATTGAGGTGTTGCGTTTAAAAATAAGAATAGTAAAATGTCTGTGTTGTGAGGCGGTAAAAGATTGTATTGAAGAGATTTGATAATATTCGTCTGTATAGTTTTTGGCTGGTGTAACATCACAAATATTCGCGCGCAACATTACCGTTTGTTACAGCGTGCTACACGCCGGTGGAATCCCGCCTTTACACACAACAAGAGACGACTTTTCTAACAGAATGTATTATAAAATATTTCAGTAACATAACAGAATAACGTCAAGTAAATACTTTAATACTATCCAGGATATTGCGAACGTTCCCGCTTGCTGGCAACTAAGCGATGACTGTTGACCTTTACTGAAGCCTTGTAACGGAAGGCTGCACCTGGGCATATTGTACCTACAGCAAGGTATGGATATAACTAGGTAGAGTGTTATGTAATAACGGGTACTCAGCTATATAGCAGCTATAGGAAACAGATTTTCTCCCGTTGAAAATATGTTAAATTAAAAATTTGTATTAACTGAAAGTAACATCAATATAAGTACATTATGCTTATGTTGTTAACCCACAAACTAAGTACAGCTTGTAGCTTGAGGCTTTTTTTTTTTTTTTTTCCGACGTTAAAAATCATCAAATGACCCCTCCCGCTGTGGGTTAGCAGCCAGCGGTGAGATCCGTTTATTTGTGCTTAGGACGATTCAGTACCTATATAGAGCTTTTGGCGGTGTAACGATAATAGAGCCAGGTGATATTTAATGTTACATGAACTATTGTAAGAATATGTATTGAGTACATTGTTTTAACGTCACTACCTAAGTCTTTTCACTCGGTCATATGATTACTTACTTACCCGACAAATATTTGTAGCAGTAACAGTTGAGTGACATTTGAACAAACAGACATAAACTGAGCAAATATTAAATTGCTCTATTTGACCGCGGTTAAGATATCAAGTATAATCAAACATACTCGTAGCAATGACATTGAAATAATATGTAGGTATGTAACGTGTTCCTTGTTTTCAATGCAAGAGTATTTGACCTAAATATGCATTCTAAAAAAAGTTTTATTATAAATGTATATTGGTTATAAAACTATGCTTGGCTGGATGTGAAAATTGAAAGCGATTTCTGTACGTTGGCTTGGCAACACAATGCTTGAGATAGATGATATCCTCCTAGCCGATTATCGACTACGGCGGCTGTTCTCATGTAAGGAGATTAGCCAACTACGCAGGACATTTTATAGTGCACGAGCATTTGCGCAGACACAGGTGCACTCCCTATTCCTTCACTCTCATAGCCCGATGGGACGGCAATCCGACACGACCGGAAAGAGATCAGGCGCAGGACCGACATTTACGTGCTCTCCGATGCACGGGTGTATCAATCACCACCTTCCAGGCTCCGAGCTGCTATGTGAAAGTCTTCTAAAACCCACAAAGCGATTTCGGCCCGACTCGGGAATCGAACCCGAGACCTCGTGCTCAGCAGCCGCACTTGCGACAGCTAGACCAACGAGGCAGTTAAGAGCTTGAGATAGATATTGGCACCAAAGGTCTATTTTGTAAGTTTGTACAGCTGTGCCCTAGGATTACTTAAGATAAACTGCTTAATTTAAACATGTGCCTAGCCATTTTCCCAATTATGTTAAGGTCGGTTTCCAATCTAACTGGAAGCAGTTGAGACTGCCTATCTGACCTCCTCAACCCTGTTACCCGGGCAACCAAATACCGCTAGGTAAGACTTACCTTAATTTAAACGTAGTAGGTAAGCAAATGAATCCAAAATGCTGTCATTACGATGATATATCCCCTATATTATCGTAATGAAATAAATTAAAACGTTACAGACTTTACGAGAACTTTCCTCCACACTCACAAAGAAAAATAAATGGCGACATCCGAGACTGATCACCTCATTTCAGCCGCGTATGGTTACTTTCATTCATTCGTTCGTTCATTTCATTTCCTTCATTCCTTTGGCAGAATTTTCCCGTAAATTCTGTGTTTCTTTTAATTCCGTGTTCAGTCGTATATAAAATATAAACAACATATTTGCGGTTTCCTGTAGCGATCTTAATTTATCCGCCATGTTTGTCTGTTTATTGAAGCCCGCTATATATTATGTTTACAAAAGATGTCTGTATCCGCACGGATTTCAATTAAGAATATCATGATATTTACTTTACGATTCGGCTGTATATCATAATTAATGGGGCCTTGTAAAAGGAAATTTATGAAAGGTGGAGTATCAACCTTTCTGGAAATAACTCGTACGGTTCAATTATCTTGTTAATTATTTATGAAAGCGACTGATTATGTCAGGTAAAATATCAATGTCGATCCATACGTAAATTATAAGTATATCTTAGTATATATAAGTTAGTCCCTTCCTAAATCTTCTAGAACGGAAAATTCCACTATATGTTAATTCTAAAATGTACCTACGTTATCGAAAACTGTCGCGTCATTTAACAAATCAAGTTTTCCATCAATCCTTTGTGAATCTCGGAAGTTTTCCGAAACAATGTCGACTTATCAATCGGAACAAAAAGAGCCAATTAAGCGAAGTAGGGTAATGGATGCTGGGCGATAAGCCAGCGATCTGTCACTACTAATGTTTTATTAAAAACTAATATGTTTTTGGAACTGCTTAGTCGGTAAAGTCGCAAATACCTATATTGCTGAGTAATATAGCTCTTGTAACTTCTAACTTGGTTGTCGGGCAATATCTTTGCAGCTTTTATGTTAAAGATTAGCGTGGTATTTGTGGCAATTGTTACCAACACAAAGAATAATTAGCTTCAATTCTTTTTAACACTTCACAGAAGCGAACATTTTAGGCAAGAAGCTACAAAGTGATTTACCAGTTCTGTATTGTATCATGTATATTTAAATATTTTCTTTTAAAATGTGGTTTTCATTATACGCTTTCGCATTTTGAGCTATAACAACCAGGTCTTTCGCATAAAGACTTATTTTCAGCAGCAGATTCAGAGGATATTTTGATGCGCAAAAACTCGCGGCTCCAGCGCGCCCGGCCTTGAAAACAATAATAAATAAAAATACCTCGATATGCAGAGGTCAACCGATTCAGTGTCTGCAGCCGTTCAAGATATTACGATGTTAAAACATATACAGTGCCGATAGTAAACATCAGCTTTTTATATCCGACCTGCGTAGTAAAATGATTCATAATTCCTGGATAAACTTTGATATGTTTTCATTTCTTTGTTAGCTAGAGTTACGGCGCTGAAACATTCTTGCGTAGTTTGTCTTCAAGCAGGAAATGCAATAATAACGTCTTAGAAAAATGTTATTTACTAGGAAAAATTCTTTGCTATTTTTTCTTTTTATTATTTCAAAGATATGAAAGAGGATTTCAGGGGTTATTCTGAGTATAATTCTTAGTCTAAAAAGGCTGGGACCGTTTCAACTTACAAATAATCTTGTCTGATTGTTCGGACTTATTACAGACGTCAGCTCATCAGCCTACCTCAATCTGTCAAAATTTTTAATACATTTTCAACCTTATCACAATAGTGGAAGGTTAATGTTCTATTGGTAACATTTGTCAGATTCTAGTAGGTTGACCTGCTAACTTCTGTACATGAATTCGTCTATCTTAGTCACTTCTATAGTGTCTTTGACTCCACGAACTTGTTAGAGGCAGTCGATAGCGAAACTGGAACAGTAAACGTGTCTAGCTTACATCAAATAAACTTGAAGAGGTTGCTTGCCAAGTCTTACGAATCGAACACAGCCCTATACTGATGTGAAACAAATCTTTTTATTGTTATATCTGTACTAAATATTATAAAGTTTATAAGAGTTTGTCCGTTTCTTTGCTTGAACGCGTTAACCTCTTAAATTAGCGGACGGTTTTGAGTTTTCGGTGTTAGATAGACCATTTATAGAAAAAGGCTGTGGGCTACTTATTATCTGGGCGTGGGAAGCTATTAATACAATATTAAAAATAGGATTAACGGTTAATTATAATTTATTTATAGTCCTCAGAGTAAACTAGTCGGTTGATAGATTATATGGGCTCATAAATCGGTATGGAGATGAATGGAAGTTACAGCGCAAATTACAACGATCAGATATTTAGCCGGCATGAGACATACCAAAAACACTGATTGGATTCACGCATTTCTTAAAAAAATACTTTACCAAATATCGAACGACTGTTTAGTCTGCACTGTTCATGTTAAGACAGATAGGTATACTATGTGTAAATGAAAACATATTTTTTGTGTTAGGAAAAACCCCAAATCGTATTCGATACGATAAGGATTAAAATAAAACATGAGTCCTTTATTTTACCAATTTAAAGCGACTAAGATTAAACTTTTTGATGTTATCTTGTAACGGTTTTAAGCGGCATGAAAGGAAAAGTTTTATATCTCGAAAAACTTCATTCAGCATCATACAGTATGTAGGTACCTATTTAAAACTATTGTAAGTTGATATTTCTTTCAAGAAAATTAGTGAAATTACATGACATTATGACATTACCTACAAATTGGTTCGATTTACGCCACCCTACAACACTACAATCTATAATATAAAAATGAATCGCAAAATGTGTTGGTAAGCGCATAACTCAACAACGCCTGGACCAATTTGGCTAATTCTTTTTTTGTTTTGTTTGTTATTGTCAGGAGAAGGTTCTTATGAAAAAAAAATAGGGTAAAGTAGAGAAGTCAGCTAGTTTCTAATATATGCAAAACAAAGCGTCGACAACCCTTTGCGTTACGAACAATTGTTTACCAATATTTAAAATTCAATTCAACAGTTAAATCGCATTCCTACAACAATTTGCATTCAACATCTCTCAATACATAAATGCATGCACATCATAGCACGCGATAGGAACTAGCACGCATGCAAGTACGTGCTCACGCGAACGGAGCCGGGTGGATTCGCAGTCGGAAAGTCACGTCAACTCGGTCGGGACACGAAACAGTCGTAATAAATACGAATCACGTAAGACTCACGAAAGTATTATAAAAACGTCGCTCAGAGGTAATCGTGCATCGTACATTCGCCAAATTTTATGCGCATCTTTATTTAACCGGATTCGGAACAATTGGATCGATTGGTCGGGCACGCCACCGCGATAAATTACTTTTCGCTCGAGTTTTCGAAGAAAGCGGTGCATGGTTTGCAAGCAGTCACTCGTGTGGGCACGCGGCCGCCGCTCGTCTCGCGCCCCTCCGATACCTACTCAATCGAATTACTGATACGACATCGCGCTCGTAAAACTGGCAGGTGTCCCCAGGGAGGCTCGCGATATCCCTCTGCGGGCCAAGAGCGTATGTCTGGCGGAGAGGCCGCGCTCCAAATATGCTCGCGCCGTACGCAGCGCGGACCTCAACCGCGCACGCCTCGCCGATAAACAGTTTGTCCAGCGGCCGGCGTCCACTACCAATGTCAAACGTAGACAAAACAATGTTGTTGTCAAACAACAAAATAGAAAAGTTGTTGAAAAAGTTCCCTTCGCGGTTTCTGTACAAAATTTATCTATACCTATGAAATACGCAGACGAACCGAAAGCTAGGCATTCAACCTCCAAACCTCCTCAGAACGTATACAATCGAGGGATCGATGTTAACAAGACTAAGCGTTGTAATCCTCCTAAACAGGTCGGCGACAACAAGAGGCTGTGTGACACTGCCGGCTGCGGGAAAGGGACGGAGAACAAGCTATTGGTGCAGATCAGTGAAGCCGAACAAGTGACAGACTTTGAAAGGATTCTTAATTCTAATGCAATACTGTGTGAGCGAGTGCGCGGCCACGTGTGGCATGGATGTGTCACACCGCAGAAGCGATCAGCGTCTGTGTTGCCGAGGCCAAAGTCTGCTTACTCCCTCTACACCGTGAGTCAGACCTACCACTATCTGTTCCGTCAGCACGAGGAGTCCCTGGAACCTCTTATCGAACAGTATCGACAATCGGTCACAGAAGATAAAAAACCTACAACCAGCATACTAGAGAGGAACTGGTTCGAAAACCTTCAGGACTTGTCCGAATACTACGAGGACGACCAGGAACTACAAGAAGAAGTTGAAAATATTACTGACCGCATTGTTGCTGAAGAAGTTCGAGTTGTAGAAGAGCATCATCAGAAAAGCAAAAGAAACAAGAACTTCAACGTCAATTTGGCAGATTTGATTAGTTTGAATATAAACGGGGAACGTTTGTCTCCCAGTCGTGAGGACCACGGGCCGTCGCCCGACGTAGAAAAGACAGAAGCAGAAAACGAGGAGGAATGGCTCGCACCGAGCATGAGCGCAAACTCCGATGACCGCGACCCTCAGAACGACACTAACGTGGACTGCCTGGCACAAAACTTGGATTCTGTGAAAATAGACAGTGATGCAAAAGTACCAACGATAACATTCAGCAACTGTTGTGACGGGTACGCGAGGAGCGACCTTCCGAACAATAAGGACGTCGACATTCATCTGGCCGTGCCCGCTATTGACAGCATTGATGAGGCACGCCCGCCGATGATGTGATTAGGTTTTGTACATTCAATAATCACACAAACAAGTAATCAGCCAACATGATTGCTTTGGAAACTGAACAATCCCTCCCGAGCGAGGAGCGGATGCCGAAACCGGAGCCTACGACATCACACCCACAAAGAACATTAACACGGTCGAGTGCTGTTAGCCAAAAATCCGTTGAAATAATGGTACATCCGGAAGGGTCAAACAATCCTCTCCATAGATCCAAACTAGCTCCAACTAGATCTTCCTCAGAGACGCAATCTTCTGGGAAGAAGATGTTAAACTTGAGAAAAACGAAAAACTCATCAATAGAATCGACGATGAGCCTGCCCAACCAGAAGTCATTGGAGAAGAAGCACGGAGGGCTGAGGCATCAGAAGGCGGTGGTGGTGCAGGCGCACTCCGACATAACGTTAAGCACTCAGCCGTCGATGTCGGACGACAGGAAGGCGCTGAGGGAAGCATTGTACCAGGGTATCTTTCACAGGCACAGGAGGACGATCTTCGCGGTAGGCTCCTTCCTCAGGATGCTGAGGAGCAAAACGTCCAACTATGATTCTATAAGGTCGGACTCCGACGAGATATAGCACCCGTCGATCGTCTAAGTGTATTTTTAGTAAAAAATGGTGCCACAGACTGATTGTGCTTTGTAAGGAGAGAAAATATGTTATTAGTGTATAAGGACAATTTGTTTGTATTAAAATGTTCCTAATTAGTTGTGACTGAGTTTTTGTTGACCCCGCTTTGAGAAGCAGTAGTATACGTTACATGGTTGTTATAGCGTGCTCGGGCGCGGTTGATCGACGGAATGACATTGGTCTCATTACAAAACACGTACAGCTTATTATATGAGTCTATCCTCATTGTCGACGCGATTATATTGATTTTATATATCGGCCACATTTCAAACTGTTGCTGTTTATTCACCTGTTATACAAATTAGCCGGAGTGTAGATATAAATGCTATGTATGGTGTTAATTGCACGTTTCATGTTGATATCGATTTTACATCAAACAGTTTAGATTATTATCGCGTAGGTACTTAAGCTGATGACTTTAACCTTTTTAACAATGTTAAAATTTCGAAACAACATTGCAAGTTAATCTGATAAAAGCAAATGTAGAAACGATTATTTCGAACTGCAAAAATTTACATAAACAACCAAATTCGGCAGTTTCATAAAAAAGAAGAAAAACTAATAATAATAAATAGTTGACAAGCTATGGCATCGCGTGTTGCTGATCAAGGGCACTCTCCATGGGATCACCTTGACTTTTTTCAGACGCATAAATAACAACAAAATCATTTTTCGTGTAAAACTTGCCCTGAATAGGCAGTAATGGCTTTTATGACACCATTAAGTTCGTGAAAATACAAAAGTAAGCTGAACTCGAATTAGTGAAAATGTGGATGAAGAATGTTCATTTCCCATTGAAAGTTTTTTTTTTTTTACAAAAAGTATTTAAGTTTCGAAGTTTTGTTTTTTTTTTACGTCAATAAAGCAGAGTATTTTACATTATTTTTATCAATATCTATAATCAAATACAGAGCCAAGACAGAGCGATAAAATACATTAATTTTACGATTCACATGAGGAACAATAAAAACATTTTTAGGCGATTTAACATCAACGACTTTCAATACCAATGTCATTTCACGGCCAACATGTTATAAAATAAGTGTTTTATACTTATTTTAAAGAAATATTTTATGATACCACATATTAGTTTTCGAAGCTCGATTTTAAGTTTATTTTCTTTAAAAACACGTTTAAAAAAGAAAGTATATTTTAATGTTATTATCAATTCATGAATTAAAGATAAAAAAGTTTGAAAAATGGGCTTAATCATCGTGCTAATGGAAGTTTAATTACTAGTCTGCTTTGATTGTCAGACAGATATGGCCTCAGTTCATACCGGCATGATTGCCTTGTCAACGTGTGAAATGTCGGGGCTAATTATGTAGGTTCCAATGGAACTGTTCATCTATTTTTGATTTGAATAGTAATTTTAGTATGGTATTCTCCATATTTCATGTTTTTGAGTAGTTATCTTATAGTGTACATTCAAAACATGAAGTTCTTTCTTGTTCTATGCAAATTGAATTTTAATTTACTATATATTTGTAAGGCCTATATGTTGTTTTCCTTTGTATAATTTAGAATTCATCTGAAATATTTCTTTAAAATAAGTGTTGCTTCAAAATCGAATAGAGAGCTTAGTAGAAAATTCCATACTTATATAAATATGTATTTATATAAGTAGGTTATTAGATTTGTATTTATTTTGCAATGGTTGTTAGTGATATTAATAATAATATATAAAATATATATTATGTAGAAAAAATAGTGGCGAGACAAACGATTGTTGAGACACATTTTTGGAACATTTTATGCACTTTTTTATATATTTGTACATCCGAAATTTTGTACAACTTGTTGTGAAAGTAGGGAATTTATTAAAAGAATACGTGTTTATCGATGGTGAGAAAGTTTAAACATTTAGTACATTAAAGAGCGGCTAACCTAATAACCTAGATCCTTCTTTAGATATTTCTTTAGATAACCTCAGGTGCAACTTCAAATCACACTCCAATATACATTTTTTTATCTTATATTTATTTTTAAATCAGTTTCTTTTGTAAATATTTGAACTTTCGAACTAAACAGTGCCGTTTTGTTTTTCTTTTTCATGGAAACGACTGCAGCAGCATTGTATTTTTCTTTTATACTCGGAAATAAAATGTGTAGATGTTATCCTGAGTTAAATTATTTACCTTTTTGAAACATGTATTGAAAGCGCTATACAAACTTCCTAATGCTACTGCTCCACCTGCGTCTTAACGCGTAAAATTTTGGCCTTACGCAGATGTGGCCAACGTTTTAATGGCATTTAATACAAATGGCATTATTAATAGCATTAAACGTTAAGCGATAACTCGGGTGTCGGTTTTTTGGACACATCAAAGGGTTTTAGTGCGTAGCTTAGCGCGCTTAGTGATGTTGGCTACATTTATGCCATCTCATTGCACGCATGCAAGGACGAGTGTAGATACTTTGTTTAAGTTGTAACTGCATTTTACGAGCACGATAATGGAATGGACAAATGAGAAAGCTTTAGTTTTTAGAATTATTTTGTGTGTCTGAGTTTAACCTCTTTGATGTGTGTTAACGCGTTACTTCATGAGGGATTAACTCTTTGCGGAATTGTACCTAAGTGTAGCCAACACGCATTTTTAATGCAATAAGTAACGTGTAGTTGGCCATTGACATTAACGTTAACGCTAACGCAGGTGGAGCAGGAGCATAAAGGCAACAAAAGGTCTCCATTTCAACCTTTTCAAAAGTTTTGTAAGAACAACTTATTATTGTCTTCCATCATTTATGAACTTACTACTAAGAAAAAAACGTTTTCCGGCCTGAAAAACTTAGAGAAGAAAAACAGTTTTCAGGTCTTTACGAAACGTGTGGGCAATTTTTTCTCCAGTACTTATATTATATATTATTAGTATATGCGGTATATAAACCTTAATAGGCAGAGCTTGAAGCTTTTAATAACAATAATTTCAGGATGTCCCATTCACCCCTAGACACGAACAAATACCTACATTTCCTAAAATCTGTAATAAAGCTTCGGTCTATGCTCAGTCGTTATAATAAAACTATATAAAGTCATTTACTACCATTAATATTAGGCTCAATTGAAAAGACCTAATACATTACAGCAGAGGGCGTTTCCGCGTATAAAAAATCATGGGTGCGGGACTTATTGACGCAGTAATGTTTTTTTACTATTCTACTTTATATACTTACTATATTTATGTACACATAGGTACACATACAACTTTTTTGTACACACAACTGCCTACGCTTTATCTTTCAAAGATACGTCTTCAAAGATTTTGTTTCCCAAAATATCGGGAATGTGGAATATTTCAGTAACATTGTTGTATGACGGTATTTCATAATCCTCCTGAGAATGCCTCTGTGTTCGAACTTCCTCCACCTGAGGGGATTTATCCTTCTATGTCCTCTTTGTCCCTCCTGATCCTATGTGTTCCATTTTATCCGACATTGCCGGCTTAAATCGGCCATCCAGATATTCGGGACGATAGGTTGATCCTATGTCCGCGAACTGATGAAAGCTCCGGGGAAAAGTAGATGTGATTATTCAGAAAATGAAATGGTAATTATTCTAGAGTTTAAATGTTAATTTACAAGGGTTTAAGTTATATATAACCTGTCACGTCATCCAAGATTATTTGAAATATAATTTTTGACTTTATATTCGAGCCATCGATAAAACGTATTCAAAACATGAAAACATGAGCTTTGTAAATTTTATTACGATATAAATAGCTTTTTTACACTAGAGAATTAGTTTTAATTTTAATAAATATATCGTTTTATGTTTGCGCTAATTGTAAATAGGCAGTTATATCGGACTGTGATAGGAGTGGAATGCTATATTATACTATTCTGTTATTTTAGTAATAAATAACAGAAAAATAATCACAGTGGATGTCCGTTAAATAGTAATATACGTGTCATTAATTATATTTTTGTTAAATCCAGCATTTCATTTCTGCATTTTTGTTTTCACTGTCTGTTAATTTTTAAATGTTTGTTGTAGTTTTTACTTTAACTGTTACTTTATGCCTTGTCTATAATTGTAGAGTGTAATATAATGATAGGTGTTCTTGTCTATTAGCATATGACGCATGTGCTAAACGAAATTGGATTACTCCAGCACGTGTTATTTCAATGAAATTCCTCGTGTCAATTTCTATGCACGTGATGTCGAAGCCTTTCATTATAATTACACTTTTCTTCACCACTAAAATAATTTACTAAATAACTGTATTTTTCTGTTAAACACCTACAATATTTGTTAATATATAGATAAGTTAGGTAGGATTAAATAATAATGTTTATAATTTTACTTTATTGTAAATTGTAATAGAAATATATAATTTTAAAATTGAAGAAAAAAATGATTTCGATTTTAATTTTGTAATTATTATTGTAGAGTTACATTCCGTAATGCAATTTTTGTGTAGAGAAGAAAAAAAAACGTAAAATATTCTGTCCGATACGATTACAGTAAATAAATAAGACTGCGTAAAAATTATGTAAAAAAAAAAGAAGAATTGTTAGCCAATAAACGTTTCTGTTGTCTTCTGTAAACATTTTTCATTGCGTGATTACATACTGGTATTATAGTTATTGTTGTTTTTAATATCCCTCACTGCTTCTTGGAGGAAAGGTAAGGTGTATAAAGGTAAGTACCTAACTATACTGAGGGTAAGTTTTACTTATACTTAATCGACTGTTACAAGAAAAATCGGCTAAGAAGGACATGACATTTTGACAGTTACATAAAAGTATTCTCACTGTAAATAAAAGAGTTAGAATTTGAATAACAACCAGGTCGGTTAAACGACGCATAGATGTACGATTAACAGCCAGTTTCTTCATCAAAAGTTAAAGCCAAAGTAAAAGTCAAAGTAATGTCTAAAGTAAAAGTAACGGTCAAATTCAATTTTTTCTATTAGTTTTGCTGTCACTTTAGCCTTGAAAAAACGAATTTGACCGTAACTTTTACTTTAGACATTAATTTAACTTTAACTTTTGATGAAGAAACTGGCCGTTAATGGCCTAAAACAAGGGTCTACTTTACAAAACGTCTATTTCTAGTTGGCTGGAACATACACATTTCTGGCTTCAGCGTCGACCTCAGCAATCTTAGTTATTAGTAAGTCAACTTTATCTTTAAGATTCTTCTACCTGAAGGGCTTCATAGATTGTTTGGCGGTTTTTACAGGCTTCAACAAGTAGGTAAGTATTTAATCTACGTATGAAGGAAAGGTTGCTTTAGGTGACCTATGACCTATTGGTAGAATAGACAGGTCTTTGTCAAAGCGCTCGTCGATGAAAATACCTATGTATAGGTACATATTTCTGCCCGAAAGCGCTGAAGTGTTCACAGATGGAAGACTACGGCTGCCAGGTATTGCAAAGTATCGGTAAAGCTAGGTAAGTATGTGAGTGTAGGTATCATAAAATTGTTAAGAACGATATTTCATGAAATTGTAAGCCGAAATATGAAATTTTAAGCACTTGATACACAATGATACATTTTTCGTAGACTATAAGGTGACTGACTTTTGATTGGCCGAAAAAACTAAAGGGAAACTGCCAGATCACACACATTTATTTATAATAACTTTTCCTACACTGCTTTGTAGAATATTCCAAAAGAAATTGTATAAACATTTTCACATCAAATCAACATAGCAATTGCTCCAACATTTGAATGAAATCAAAACGCGCAGTTACATCACAGGCTTAGCACGTAAACGTATCGTTAATCATTTTCTCGTTAACGTAGACGTAATAGGCAATTATACGTAACATTCTCGTCAGGAATTTCATGACATTTTCCAAGTCAAATCCGATTTAACTCCAATTTATTATTAAGGCTCGAGTAGGAATGCTTGCACGCATACATTTTTTAATTATTGGATGTTTTAATATTTGTGTAGAAACGACATACCTTATTATGTTCTACGTCCAAGCGAAAGTTCTTTTCGTATCCTGACTCCATGTAGCATTATGCTACACGGGGTTAGTTTAGTTTCGCAACAGAGAATGAATTTTTCAAATCGTTTCAGTAGATTTGGAATGGTTTGGGTACAAACAAACACAAATGTTTCCTGTTAATATTTACGTGGCAAAAAGATCAGTAGTTATAAAATAGTATAGAAAATCTCGAATCTGATTTTTTTTTAGTCATTTGTACAACGCGTTCAATAATTGCCTTACGGCCAGTTTCTTCATCAAAAGTTAAAGTTAAAGTAATGTCTAAAGTTAAAGTAACGGTCAAATTCGTTTTTTCAAGGCTAAAGTGACAGCAAAACTAATAGAAAAATTGAATTTGACTGTTACTTTAACTTTAGACATTACTTTGACTTTTACTTTGGCTTTAACTTTTGATGAAGAAACTGGCTGTCATATATTCAACCAATAGGTACTACTTATATGCAGCAACAAGCAAAACATCATCAACAAAAAAAAATATAGCTTTTCTATCAGTGCTATTCTTTTAGTAAACGACCCAGCATTTGTCCTACAAACAAAGAAATCTATAAAGTTATTATAGACCACCTAAATACCTATATAGGTCAACACAAATACTAAGAGTACAAATAAAGGCGCACCCAGACAATGGGTCATGTGCTCGTATTCCGTTTAATATCGGATGGGAATGCCATTATTTCCATTAGGACTGTGGACACAGCCGTGATGAACAGTAAGTGGACGGAAAACGCCTGTATGTAATGTAATTACAAAGCGAGCTATGCTTTCATGTAGGTACGGACTTTGTGTAGGTATATAGGTAGCACTAGGTATAGATGTTCCTATAGAATTGGTACCTATTGTTACATTGAGATTGGCAGGTGATGCCGAATTGCCGACGCTTAAGGTATGAGATCAAGTAATATAATATGTATAAAGCTGGATTGGATGAATTTTGGTTTGTTTGCTTCAACGCGGTAATCTTATGCGTGTTTTTATTCTATCGACAATGTGATCGGGCTCATAAATCGGTATACATATGAATGGTAGTACGCCTTCCCATACGACTGTGGTCAGACCAATGAAAGTACGATTGGTTTCACGATTACTTTCTAAATAAACAGACAAATGTCAGACAACCGAGAGGTCTGTTAGGGTGTGGAGTGAGAGGGCTCTAAAAAACAGTTTTCTACCGGTCACAGTCCAAAATGCAAGTGAATCCACGGACAACGATTAATCCAGAAATAGACTTGAATACTAAACGGTAGTTCCTGATTAGGTTCGACTGCAGACAGTCGACCTCTACAGTATAAATACAGTACATATTAAAACAACATAACGTGAGGAATATGTAAGCATTCGGACTGTAAAAGCACCGTGCGTTTATTTTGGTGAAATGATCCTAAATATAGATTTGGCTTTGAGATTCTTTGTACATAATAATTTCCTGAGTATTCGAGTTTAATTCCAGTAGCGATTGCGGCGTTTGCAGCAGGATAGCTGAAAATATACGGAGTCATAATATTACGCCCACGCACCCGCTATCTTTGAATTTTGTGAGGAGTTTTTAAAAGCTTACATAATTTTATGCAATTTGCCTGTCTTATGAATATGTATGTACTAAATAAAATTGCAAAAGTAACGACGGAAAATGTGTCAATACATATAATCTTCTATGATGGGGTTCCGATCAGATTACAAACTATAAGTACCTACTTCATTCTTTAAGTTGTTTTTGAAATGTCTTGAGACACGACAATGAAGAGGTCAAACATTTTTAGAAATCCTAAATTGGTTGGAATGAGAGTCAATTACTTCTAATGAGATTTCATTTGACCTGTTTCTCGGTCACTAAATAACCTGTCTCGGCTGCTATTTTGATCATCTTTCATAGATGTTCGACGAATGGCCCTAGGGTTGCAATAGGGAGTACCATTATTTTTAGTGACTTACTTATAAAGTACCTGTCCCTAGGTGTTTGTGTTCAGGTTCAACTTGCTTCCAGCCAATATCGCTTTCTAGGATTTTAAGGATCTTGACGAAGTAACTTGGATTGAAGTCGTAATAATACAAACTTGCATCGGTGGCTCGTAAATGTCCTGCTCCAGATCTCTTTCATATCGTGTCGGACTGTCATCCCATCGGGCTTATGATTAAAGGTATAAAGAATGCACCTGTGTTTGTGCAAATGCCTGTGCCTGTCTCCTGTGCAGCTGGCTGATCTTCTTAGGCTCGAGAGTAAGTGTTTTACTAATATGATAACTAAACTAACTCATCGATAACCAGGTGTCGTAGCAAATAAGTGGGTAAGTTAAAATAAAAGATGAAGTTTAAAATAATCTGATTTTATTTCATGTAACTTCATTAACTATGTCCAAGCATTATTGGCGTAACATACATAAGTAATAACTACACAACAATATAATTATTTTCTTTTACTCTATCCGCCGAATACAAAACCTTTGGTTACTAGCTTATTAGAAAATTTACTTTAATATTGGTGTTCTACCTTGAGTATTTATTCTAGCTTTTGTCTGTGTAATCAATTCTAATTAATTTACATAAATATGCAAGCTGAATTTTGATTAAAATAATAGTATAATAATTAATAAAAGAATTGTATCTGAACATACAACGATCATATTTACAGTGCGAAGAAAAACAAATTCGTTTATAAACATCAAATCTTTTACAAATATAGACAAAACTATTGAATCGATCAACATTGATATTAATACACAAATGGATGACTTTAAACATAAGAACAGGTATGTAGACGAAAGCAAAGCTTTTACTGAATAAGTCCAAATAAACTGTATAGGACTAGACTGTCACGTTTGCAAGCATTGTTTACACTTAAAAAGTTAATACAACGAAATTAAACTAAGATACAACAACGTAATGATTATCACATTATAAAGAAAATCATCTATGATGAATATTTACATAGCTTAAGGCACAAATTATAAAATGGCTTTAAGCCGCTATAATGTTCGGAGTAATAGAGTGAGCGACGACAATTTTGAACTAGATAAAGCAAAATCAGCAGATTTTATTAAAAAAAATGTAACAGAAAATAATCAGTTGTTTTTACAGAAAAACTTGTAAATTGATGAGAAATTATTAATCAATAATTGGTTAGTGTAAATTGTCACCGTCACTCCATTCACCTTAGGACTCGTAATATATACAAAATTGGCCCCAAGATAATGCTGTTGATAAAAATTTAAACCTACAATTTCTACATCACACATAATCGTTTCTCTATCATCTACTGTAACGATAGCTTCTATTCCAACATTTAGCTTTCCATCTTAATATCTTAGATCTACCAGAAATACTAGAATAGAATACAAAAATGTCAGAGCTAGAATTCGAAAATAGAAAAATTTGGAGACCAGATCTTAAGTGATCCAGCATTTCCGTGCGATGCGCCACAAATATATACAAATAGAAGAATTTACTCTATACATAATTAATATATGAATATATTATTTATCTCTAGCCTCGGACAGTCTTTCCGTACTATATTGCTTCACAATCACAACTCTCATTCAGTATTGAATTTTGGTTAATTTTAATTTATTATTAAATGTAAATAAGATTTAGTCTGACCACCAATTTTAAAAATGATTCCTGCATTTGGATTAAAATACCAATTAATATGGAAAGAAATTATACACAAACTATGAAAACATATTCAAATTTTATCAGCTTTATAAATAGATCGATCAACTAGTAGTCAGACTTACAATTCACGTTAAATTAAATAAGTTTTGTAAGCAACAGAGATCATTCCGATTATCTCTAGGCTTCTAGTATCCGTAATCACACCAGCACATCATCTATATATACAAAATAGAATGTTTCTACATTACGTAGTATAGCACACTTTTCGTACACGTTACCATCTAGAGCACTTCTATTCACAAAATTCAACCCTTTGGAATGATTGATAAACTCCCATTTATTAGAGTAATTTAGTTTTTGTATTGTCATCTCTACTTGACTAAAGCCCATCAACAAGTCCAGTGACATACAAAAGCGATCGAATATTTTCTCGTTAAAATAAATTAGTTTGCAATGTAACTAAGTATTTACTTTCACTGAAGAAATGTAGATACTAGCTTGTTAGCACTTTTGTACTCACCATGACTTGTGGTTTGGACGCTATTGAATATTTTGGCATCTTGAAACAATCCAATACTGGGGTTCATAATACTACCCGTAGCTACGGTTTAGAGTCACGCTTTTTTCTTGCCTTTGCTTCCATTTTCTATGAATATTTCTTTGAAGTCTGTGAGGAGGATATCGACGACGTTGTTCTGTTGGATGCAGTCGACGGCGATGTTGTGTGCTTGTTCGGGTGGTGCCCACAGGAGAGTGGGACCGAACACTATCGCTAGGTTTGCCGTGTGCATTCTGTTTTGCTCTTTGTGTTCTGTCACTCTGTAAATAGTAATATACAATTTAGGAATTTACTTGTTTTAATCTACCTATATTATTTATCTTGAATCTTTTGAATCTATATGTGTTTGTTGTTGTCTTATACAATTGTAGTTCATAAAACAGTGTTTGTAATAAAGTGGCATATTATAAAATACTGATTCTCATCTGCATGGAATTATCAACATTTACATCTGTTTATTGTTTACTTATCAGTTGAAGTGGTTATGTTTTAGTTAATGCTTGAACTTACTTAAGCAGATGCTCTAATAGGAACTTGAGCGTGTCTCTGTTGCACTGCGGTAAAGCCTTTACGATCTCTTGGAACTCCTTGATTCTTGCTTCTTTAGGTTTTATTGCTGTAATCAAACATGAACCATTAAATATATACTATAAGCTGAATAAATTCCATAAGCTGTAGAGTTTGTTCGTTTGAACGAGCTTATTTCAGTATCTAATAGTTTGGTAGATATATGAAAAAGTCTTTTAATATTAGAAAACCTATTTATCGAGGAAGGCTACTTTTTCTCTGGCCGTCATAAGTATTTTTCAGTAAATGGAACCGGAGATCACTTAGTATAAAATAAATGAACATCTACATCAAGCCTATATTCTTCCCTCAAGGGCTTAGGTAATCAAAGTATTTAATAACGGTTGATTGATTTTAACTAACATTTTGATATTCGTAAAAGCAAGGCTACTAATTGCTTCGGCTCAGTACCAGTTTCAATTTCCGGATACTCGCTTTGACCGGATAAGTCGTTCCCTTCAACCCTTGTCGGTTGCAATATTAAATATTGAAGTGGCTCTGAGAGGAACATTGAAGCGGAAACATGTACGATTCGAAATTCCAATACCTAGGATATGATTTATTCAAGTTTTACTGTAAATAACTTCGTTATTGATATGAGGATTATTTATATTGAGTACAGATTTAAATTGCTTTCTCATTAAGCTACAAAATTTAATTAAAAATGGATTAATCTTCAGTAACCCTAAACGTCCTTAAGAATGCTTAAATATTTAAAAACTACAATTTGAATTAATCATAGTGATTACGGTGACAGAGATAGAAGAAAGTTTGAGTGGAAACTAAAATAAAGTGGTGTTTTAGTGTTTTGCTATTGTATGCAAAAACTACCGAACTATTCTGATGCAACCAAAACAGAATAATGTATAGACTACCCTTTATCTAAGTGAGACAAAGTAGGACTCAGGTTTCCAAGGGACGGTAAGACCGAGCCACGTCCAGTCTCCTAACCATGAAAGCTATAGGTACTTTAGGTACTTACAGCAAGCAGCGAGCACCCGGTCGAACATGGAGCAAGGTATGAGCGGCTCCTTCAGCTCTCTGAAGAACAGCTTCAGCGATCCCGTCAGCACGTGGATATCTGTGTTGTTTTTTATTACTGACATCTTGTTTTGGTCCACCTGAATGAGAAATTGTTAAGTATTCAGATATCAATAAAATGGTAATTATTACTGGTGGGCTCTTTTGAAGGATCTGGAGGTGTGGAGGCAAGATAGGATTAGCTTTGCCTAACAGTGGGACAGTATGGGCTAGTTAAAAAGAAGGTGTTGTTGGTTCTAACCGTGTGCAACTTAGCACCGCTGGAAAAGTAAGTAAATGGGACCTAAGAAACACCAATGCTGAAATTGAAATTAAGGTGCATATGTAGTTCTGAAATATGCAAGAATTCCGTACTTTTTAATGAAAAATGCTGACAAACATATTTTCTTTGTTCTAAAAAAAAACTCTGACTTTAAAGTAATTAGGAAAGGGGCCATTTAATATCAAGACACTTACCTCTAATCGAATTTTCTGGACTTGGCTAAGATTCCCGCTGGCTCGGTACAGGCCGTCTGTGCACATATTCTCTAGACTTCTTTCTATTTCGTTGACGCATGCCACCACAAACTCTGGCACTCTTGGGCTGGTGGTGGGACATACCTCCTCCAGGTTCCGCCCGAATACTGGCTCGTCTGTAGAAAAAAATCGTATTTTATTATAAAACGCCGGTTCTGATTTACAGAGTTGAGTATGTTATGAGGGTGTTTTTGCCTTGATCATTAGTAAAATATACATGTTCTTGTTAGGTAGATCTACCGATGACACGAAGTGAACGATCACCTAATAAGGTTGTAATACCTAAAAGTAAATATCTTTTTCGGCAACTTATAGAAGGACGTTCTTTTAAAGCTCAATTTGACCACAAAAATCATATAGCCAAAAATTTCTATTGGGTCCTACAAGACCGTGGCACCATCTAACGGCTCAGTTTAAGAACCTAGTTTAGCCAGTGGGCGGTGTTTAGTTGCATCGCAAACATAAGCATAAAAGCATTGTACTTCTGATACAGGGATCCTACAAAATAAAATGTGCACGGTAGGTAGGAAATTAAAAACGGTAGGTATATCATTTGGGGTTCATAAAATTTTGCCTTTTTTGCCAATCTACCAAAGAACGCCTATTATATCTACAAGGTGGTTAAAGACCTAATGGATACTTTTTCACCCTTGCTGGGTAAATATGAATTGATCTTACGGTGGATTTTCTGAGGAGCGGGAGCTGCTGGGTGAAAACTGCTCAATTTCATGCCTATATTAAATCCTTAATAAAAACTGGAACACAGTAGACAAACATCATACGCTCTGGGGTTATTAACGCGGTTTCATAAAATAGTTACTTATGTGCAGAATACGTTATTCTTCACCTTTTCGGTGACATTTCCGATGATAATGCGAATACAGGTAAAATAAATAAAACACCAATTAATTTTATACAACTAATTGTTACATAAAACAGATTTACAAACAATATATACATATTAATAATAAAAAAACAAGCACTTACCTTAGATTACAATTTAGGCACAATGATTATATCTATAGATATCTAAAAAGCAGAAAAACTGTGCAAGCAAAATTTTCTACTGGAACTAAACCCAAACATTATTATTATACAAACTTATAAAACACTCCAATTCAATCTCCGTGACACACTTTCCGAAATCTCCAAAAAAATATATCACACTTCAGGATGGATTAATCTCTAAAATATTAAAAATTATTTCACTCCAAAAACTGTTAGGTTGTTCACACCAAACTAAATCTACTGCAAACTATTCTACTGTGCCACACACACCATCAAAGATCAAATTCCGAACCTTTGTAAATCCCCTTCTTGACAAGTTGCTCCATGGCTGGCCTTTTTGCGAAGAATTTTCTTAACCTACTCCTCACATGTGATTTCTGAATAGAGTCTGGTGAGTCGCTCAGATCTTCATTGCTGCTGCCCCCAGCTGGAATGCAGAACATCGGAGATAGTATTGTATTGTTAGTCATTACAGCAAGAAGTTGAAATGGACAGCAGGAGATAGAAAAGTAAACTTGGGTGGTATTCTTTTAAATGATCAAACCAATGACAAACATGTAAACGAAACGATGACTGTTTAAATTACAACAATCGATAGCAAAACTATAAATAAAACATACAAATAAATATGATTGTCGTAATTTACAAAAGAATACCACACAATGCATTTGCGTCAAATCTGGTACGTCAGTGAATAGTTGGTAAATAGTGAATAAACAATATTTTCATAGAGTTATTTATTCGTAGCATAAAACTAGATTTCACACAAGCAGGAGGGTTATGCTGCCATATAATTTAATCTGGCTGCTTGATAAGTTAAAGCATTGGTACCAAAAATAGGCAAAAGATAGATAATTTTATATAGACGATTTTGTAATAACTTTCCTTGGCTCATATTAAGCACCAATGCCTTAATAAATGGAGAGGACATACTTATAGGTACCCCATACCACAGCAAAAGAGTTTGGGTTGAAAGCCATAACCAGGTAGGCGAAATTAATGTAGTATGGATTAATATTTACGCATTTAGGTTATAACACAGAGATTGAGTTAAAAATAAGTTTATAGTAATATACCTACCTACTTAACGACTCACATGAGAAGTGTTTAAAATTCATACGTAGGTATAATAGTTAAGGTATTTTAAGGTGTTAAAGAAGCAGGAATTCTTTTACAATAGTCTGTACATAAACAACGTATCAGAGCTACAACATGAGAAGCTCCGAAATAACAGCTAGTGTAAAAGAACCATGATATAACTCGATATCAAATAAATAAAAATTTACATAATCGTCATCATATCAACGACAGACGACATACTTCAGTAACCAAAAACATGAATTTTGAATCAGAAGTTAATAAAATGACAACGGACGATACAAGTTAGGAACAGGCAACTGAGACAAACACAATTGATATCGAAACATTCGAAAGTATTAATTTTGATTCCAACTATTTACCTTTTGCACCTGTATCCTGAATTCACACCATTGAAAATAAAATTGAAATAGCAACTGGTAACAAAAATTTTGATGTTCAATCTAAAATCACCAACGACGCAAAATTTTTACGTAATTTTGAAACAGTTTAATGTATTAGACGAATCTTTTTGGAGGTAAAATACCAGGTGTATACTGTGGTATCAATTGAAGAAACAGTAAAATTCGTCATGGCAGCTACAGATAAATTGATAGGAGCGTGTTATCGAGCGTGTGTGGACACGATAAGATCATATCTACACATAGTTAATTCACTGTCGATTAAACCGTTTTTACGTCTATACTATTCTATACGTCTTTTTTACTTTGTAATATCCTTCATACCATGTCCTTGAATAATCAACAGATCTAAGATTTAATTATGGGTGTTCATGATTATCTTACTATCTACATCTGTTTGATAAAAGTTATTTCCCCCGATGAGTCATGTTTTACGCTTCAGTATTTTCAACTGTTGATGTCGCTTTATATTATTACTTTAAATACAGCATAAGAAAGTTTAATTCTAGATTCCTAATAATCTTTCGAAACATAATCTTGGGCAATTAGTTTTAGTTTTGTCTTACAACTTTGTAGAAAGCTATTGAAAGCAAAAAAATACGACTTTCTGGCCCTGGAGATTAGACCCCTCTTAATATTGATAAATGATAAACATATTACACACGGCCAGAGATTAGTTGAAAAATGCTAGTATCCAGCAGTCAACAAAACATCAGGAATTGGGTGATGGCCCTTTTTAGAGAACGCAAAACTTCAGCTAAGAGATAAAGGCATTGTAATCAGACAATACGAGTAGTAGTACCTACAAAAGGCACCTACTAATTCTAAACATTATACAGTGTTAATAACAATCAAAAATAGCATGAATTTTTTGCGTTACTTATTAAATAATTTTCCTACTATATCGTGCAGATTTTGATAGGTCCCTAAAAGTATTTGCTGTAGGCTTAAACGAATACATTACGTTTGTTCTGTGATCCAAATATCCTCAAGTCATGATGCGATCCGAACATTTCCTTAAACTTATTAGTTTTCTCCGTTGGGCTTTTCTTAGACTTCGCATTATCGTTAGGCATTGTTCCTTTAACTTTTTTAAGCACTGCGACTATTATTTTATGTTCCATTTCACTGATAACATTAAAAACGTTTAACACTTGAAGATTTTGTAGTTCTTTCACACATTCTTACTGAGCACTGACACTTTTGAGCACTTGAATGACTTTGGGACAATGTCCAAAGGAAGGGAGATTTTATTCGGTCTATTGACACAATAGTATATTTATTATAACCTAGCATTGAAGATGACAATGCCTCATTATAGATTGTTGAAGACTAAGCGATTGGCGCAATTAGTGATTGTACTTATCAATGTGAAGTATTATCTGATAGTGGCGAAGTCAGTGAGAAATTGCGGATGTTTGTTGATTATAAGTTCCATGATAATGTGGGACATTGGAATCAATAAATCATGTAGGTTACCCTAAATATAATTTTGATAATCACTCAAATACATGTGCGTCTAGTGCATCGTGGTGGACGTTGATTAAGGCTTTATCTCCTAATTATGAAACGACTAGCCACAACACGACTCCTATCAATCATAAATCCCCATTAGCATTACTTAATACTTAAACAAATATGGGTTCAATTCCACATTCATAATCTAAAACCGAATTATTTCGTAAAGGCAGAAACTTGATCAAAAGTTGCAATGCAATAGGTACAACGTCTAAGATGACTTTACATAAATGTGGGATTCTATTAATAGTATTTAATCCAGCACAAATAATAGAATCTTCTTGGTAATTTCAGCGTGAGTGTTTTGAACTATATTTAGAATTTTCGTTTACTACTTAGAAATAAGCATGACATCATGAGTTAGAACACTTTGGTTTGAACTCTGACTGATTTATCTTACTGGGCAAAATATTTGAATGGTAAACTAGTCTATGTATATTTGCATATTATTATGACTCATATTTACTGCAAGATTATGATGTCGAATCTTATCAGTATCCACGGTAAGAATTTAAAGATCTTAGTAGTTATCGAAAACGCGAACTTCGATTGGCAAATTTTAACCGGATCAATATATTAACAATTCAAAGTTCAACAGGAAATTGTTAGCTCAAAAAGTAGATAGAAACTATAAATTATGTAGGCAAAATCAAAATCCAATAGATTACAACGATTACGAAACAATTGAATGTGCATGGTAACAACAGGGATGGTGTAACAAATAAAGTGTCAATAGACAATTTTTGCCCCGTATAAACTAGGGGAAGCCTACGTTCAACAGAGAACAGCAATTGGTTGTTATGATGATGATGGGACACAACTAAAGAGACACTCAAGGTCAAAGGAAAAGACACGAAAATGCTCCGGTATGAGGGATACATCTCTCAAGATTTATTTATTGACTCTGATCTATTTTTTTCGGTAGCACCCCATATTTATTTTATCAAAAGATTAATTTAGATACATAATTAATCAAAGAACCTAACAACACACATTATCGATACCTTTATAAAGTTCAAAACTTACTTCTTATTGTAAGAACACTTTCAGTAGAAATTGAACACACACACTAGCACCAATAATCCAAAAGCTTTTAAAATCGTTGAGGACCGAATCAAAAGAGTTTTACTCACAACTGAAGCAATACATATATTTTTTCTGCAATAAAGACTATTTTTATTATTTCGTCATGGCCGTTTTTATTTTCGATAAAGGGACAATTGCAACGGTTTACGTATGTCAACAGATACAGTTGTTTACTAGTTTTAATTAAGCTCATGTTGGTTTTCACGGTGCAATGACATCATTTGTTTTATTGTGCTATTTTATCTAGGCTCTGTCATTTGCACTAGAGGCCTTCGCGAGAAAAAGTATGGTTTTACTGGTAGTGTAGATTTTTTGGAGTTCTGTAAGATGAACGACTTCAAAATTATTTATTTATTTTCGTCTAATATGTAGTTTTTAACTTATTTAGGATCTATATTTATCGGGCGCGTAGGTAAGTGATATAATGTACAAAAAGAAGACAAAATTGCACTAAAATGTATGTAAATTGGTGCCTAAACAAGCCTAAACCCACGCAACCTGGCCTCAATGCTCAAACACGAGCTTAAAAACTTCTATCACTTTTGGTATATATTTACATACTAGGTAGATAGGCAGGTATGCCTACTAAGAATTGAAGTTTTTCATGTAGTTCTCAAAAATAAATAAAACAAATGCTTACACAAACTCATCTGGCTATAACCGTTGCTCAAACACCCACATAATATAGTCATTCTACACAAAACACGTCAAAATACTATTTATAAACACAAAATTATTTAAAACTTTGCTTCAAAATAAAATAATCCACTTCGTTAACACAAAAAAACTAATCCACAGATTAACAAAATTCAATATTTAGAACACCACGTTCTAAATATGAAATATTTTAGAACAGGCAAGTATTGTCTATGAACACCACAACACAACTGAATGTTGCAAACTTTTCCGTTTGTCATGAAAAGAGTTTGTATATATTTTATTTTATATTAATTACACTGGTCAACAAATTAAAATATTTTTTTTTGGTGCAAAGGTGAAATATACAATTTCTTGTAGAATATTTGACACGTAATCAAAGTCCAGAACATAAAGTTGCACTAGCACGTAGGGATTTAGAGATATACCCCTCCTAAAATACCAAAAACGCGTTTTTTTATGAAATTTGATGTAATTTTTTGGGGACAGAAGAATTATATAGGAATTTCTAACTAAAGCATCATACAGTACTACTTTCCCCGCATTAACCCCATTTTAATTTATATTTTTGCGAGTTTTATTTCCTAATATATACCATTTTATAACTAAAGTGGAGTTTTTTCATACTAACAGGCCAAATAAAATGTAGGGAAGATCGAACTATCGTAGCTGTATACATATTTCATGAAAATTTAAACTCTTAGCGTTCGAAATAAAAATGAATTTCAATCGGGAAGAGTAGTACTATATAATGCTATAGATAGAAACTAAAAAACAATTTTGCTGTCCTTCAAAAAAATCGTCAAATATCGTTAAAAAACGCGTTTTTGGTACTTTAGGAGGGTAATATCTCTAAATCCCTACGTGCTAGTGCAACTTTATGTTCTGGACTTCGATTACGTATCAAATAATCTATAAGAAATAATATATTTCACCTTTGCACCAAAAATGCTGTTGACCAGTGTTATTATAGGTATTGTCAAGGAGGGTTCCAAACTGAATGCTTGCTATACAGTAAATGAGGAAAATTGTTGCAGCAGCCACGAGCCGCGATTTACAGGGAAACGATTCGTCATTCTCCTAGAAGTGGGAAAACTAAATAATTCACCATAAATGTGTGGTTGGTTTCCATAATCAATGTTTAATAGTTTATTGTTCTTGGGTTTGGTTTTGTGACGTAGAAAAGTTCAATGTCTGCATCATGACTTTTTGGCACACTCCCGACTTCAACGACTTTCGTTGGTCTTTTTTACGATATCATATTTGTTCTAGATACAATAACGTTTACAGTAATGGGTCCTGTATACATTTTTGTTAACACGGTACGTCCTATTAATTATCATATTCACATAATTTAATATTATGTTTCCCAGAATTGACCACAGTAGGTAAAAGGCGATTGTAATATTTTAGCAGAAAATAAATGAACTACGTTGATTTTATTAGTACAGAAGCTTTTTCTTTTATTTTGTCGTAATATTTAAAATAACTAAATATTAACCATCTGTTTGTAGGTACCTTATTGGATGCAATTTGAAAACTGATGACTAAGATTCTGATTCTGCTCTGGATTTCTAATTTAACATTATGTCCACATGCTTAATTGGATCTCCAGTGGTTAGTCTAAATCAGGTTTTAGCGATGATTATGGATTAACTACTTCACTAGTTGTATATTATAGGTAGGGGTAAGCATAAAATAATACATTATGTAGTTTATTTTGTGGTCCTTTTATCCGCAATGAGTTATTTAAATAAATACAGTTATTTTCTTCTCGTGATGTTATCAGCCACCATAAAAGGGAAGGAAATTTCAGGTTTAATTTCTATTAATAATAATCTGATGTAAACCAGTGCAAAATAATAGATATTATGCTTTTAATGCATCATCATATACGTATATAACTTTGTATAATTAAAATTGTGTTTAAAAATGAATTTGTCAAAATTTCAATTTGACCCCTAGTCATAGACGTAAATCTTTGTAGCTTAACAGTAAAAGCCAAATAAAATTGTCTAGAAACGATGCCACATGGCATGATTCTCTGAAAAGGCATTTAAATGTCTTTTGGTCCATTTACGGAATACAAAATAAGGGTAGGTACTTTTGTGTGACTGTTCGTTTTTTCGATGTTTCTCATCTGAGAAGCATTTTGAGAAGACCTCGTATTTTTATTCCCATGTTTTATATAGTAATGTTTACCTTTCTGTTTGTTCCTGTTAGCGTGTCGGGTGGCTGGAGGTGTTCTGCCCAAGCTCTCCTGGTCAGTGTTGCTGCTTTGTGAAAACGCCGGGGGCGGGGAATCTCCGGGCAGGTTGCATTGATACTGCGGGGAGAATATCATGATGCTTTATAAAAATCGAATTGCTGAATGGCGATGTCTATTTGGCCTATAAAGTAATGGATTAGATACTAGCTAGTCCCTGCGTTTACCAGCGTCCCGAGAGAATTATTTAGTGTACCCGGATAAAAAGTCCTGCGTCCTCCAGGCTCACTCTAGATTGTAAGTGTATCAAATTATACCATTTATTTGCTTTAGACTTAGTTTTGGACCTCCGGTTACATCTAGGTAGTTATTTTCGTATTTACTTGTCCAATTTCGTACAGTATCAGTAAGAATGAGATGATGAAAATGTCCTTCTTGCAGCTAAAATCAATGTAGGAACTATGTGTCTGTTACTTTGAAGAATAGAACTTGTATAAGTAACATTTAAGACACTTACCAAATTATATATAACGCCGCGGATGTGTCCGAGCCACTTCCTGGCTCCCTCCTCAGTTTCATCCTGAATGAGGTACTGGTCGTAGCCCACTATCAACAGGAGTGATCTCGTGTACCTACAACATAAACATTTTATTGTTCAGTTTTAGTTGATTAGTCCAAAAATTGTTTCATTGAATATGGAAACTAGTCTCCAACCCCCGTTTTACCCACGTCCTATTGATCTACTTTCTGCAGTCTTTTTCAGTCTTTTTTGCGTGAAATAGTAACCACTGAGAATGTCATAGAGGTACGTAAAACTTAAACAATTCGAGGTACGTAGTTCTAACCTAGTAACTTTAGCAATATCTTATTATTCTTTATTGTACACATAAATACATTTTGACAGACTGAAAACAGAGGAGTTATGCACAACAGCGAGCTTAACCCAGTGTTGGGTTCTCTTACAGTGAACCTTAGAGTGAAAGAGTGATTTGATGGGACAATATGTCCAAATCTTATGTTAGTAAAGTTACCGTTTAGTATGTTTCTGTATGCACTGCGTGGCGTGCGCGTTCCGCAGCGGCAGCACCAGCTCCGCCAGCGTCGCCGACGGGCTCGGCGGCGTGCCCGGCGGACGGGACACCTTCTGTAAACAGAACACACGTTATAGTCGTGATTTTGTAAATTACTTTTTATTTTGTGTGTTCTTAGGTGGAGGAAAAACTACCAACGATAGCATTCTCAAGGAGGGTTGACGTCAGGCAGGCGGCCGGTCGTAAAAACTAAGCCAAATAATAATAATAAAAAAGAGTACAAGTACTAAAAGTAGTCTCTAAGTATATCTTAGACACCGATGGCAGGAAAACATCTCGAGGAAACAAGTTTGAAATCACCATCCCGCATTGAGCAAGCGTGGTGATTAACTCTCAAGCCTTCTCCGTGTGAGAGGAGGCATGTGCCCAGCAGTGGGACGATAAAAAGGCTGTGACATTTTATGCAACCCAAATGCTGAATATGGTTATAAAATTGAAACAAAAATGTGAACCCTTGGAATGGAATTCCCAAATGATTTAGTCTGTTTATTTCCGAAATCCGCAGTTTTGTTGTGTCTAAGACCGAATCTTTTTGGAAATAGATTTGTATCTGATTTTGAAGGTAGGTAAGGTAAGGTTGATACTTACAGGAGCATAATAGGTCCTTTGGTCCTTGTAAAAGACTAGAGCAGTAGGTGTGAGGACCATGTAGCAGTCTATCCAGTTCTTTTTAGTCTTCTTCGTGCCCTCCAGGAACTTTGTGCGTTTGATTGGACTCTCTAGAATCACCTGTAAAATAGAAATGTGTTATATTACTACTCCTTCTGCATTTACAAATTAAGACTGGAGGTAGGTCATAAAACTACTCAACGATTTTTTTTGTTATAATTAAACCTTTGAGTTAAACTAGCTTCTGTGGTTTCACCAACTTCCTGAGGAACTGTTTACCGCAATCGGATAGTAAATTGTCTATAAGGTAGTCTGAATTCTAGATTAGCTATGTTACTGCCAAGATTTTATCAAAATCAATTCTTTACAAACTTTATCTTATAATATTAGTGGGTTTAGTACGATAGCGTGGACTGCATTCATAAGCACATTAGGCACTACGTGTTTGAATGTATGAAATAGAGTACTTAGACTTTAAAAAACTAACCTCAGAAGGTTGCTGCATAGTAAACCTAGTCGGTGGTATGGGCGACTGCATCCGATTCTTGGGAGCCACCATCGACCTGGACTTCCTATTCCTGACATAAGCTGGTTCCCGTTCCCTGATCTCCACGTCCAGACTGTCCCCGGACGAGGACGCTGGCAGCTGGAGATGGTTCGGTCTTCTGGGATTTATGAGAAGGTTCTCCGTTGAGCCACCTGGAATTTTAAGGGGTCTGATTTAGTACAGATGTTTGAGAAGACATTTCAATGTGTAGTTTCTTGTTACCATTTGCATGTTGTTGTTTAAATATTGTAGTAGTTATGGCATTCTAAGCTACTTTAGTTGGAGCTATCCTGATACATGTTACAGGCTTGAAAACCTCTCGATTTTGATATTTTCTAAGATCTTCAACCTAATCATCATCTACTTCTCCTATTGCATCTAAAGAACCAATCAATTCTTCAATAGGGTCGACGTAAATGAATCTGTTCTATATAAAACTGAATGTAACAGCAGCGGAACCACTTACCCAATCTTTTGTTAATCCTGACAAAAGGGGGGCTATCGGAAGAAGCCTTGTAGCCCATGTCGAGGTCCGGCCGGCACCTCTCCGACGTGGGGCTCCAGTTGTTCAGCTGCTCATATCCTCGCACTCGCAGCGAACCCTGCTCTGGGATATCCTCCTGGAATTGTGGAAAAACCTCATTAGATGACTGACAATTATAAAATGGGGAATTACGAGAGCTCCGAGTTTGGGGCAAGCCTTTCTCCAGTGGTGGACGTTTTTAGGCTATGATGATAAATTACTAGAGGACTAGCTGTTTTCTGTTTTTCTTGCGACCCTTGGAGACTACCTCTCGTATCATGATAAAGTATGTCTACGTCACCCGAGGATAGTGTAGCATGTCAACAGTGAGATGATTTTTCTCATCGGTTAGTAAATTCGGAACCCGAAGTATATCTGTGTTACCCGAGGATGGTGTAGCTTGTCAACAGTGAGAGAATGTTCACTTCGGTTTGGGAGTCCGTAGGGTACAAAAACAATATTTTCCTCTTTATAATATAATTGTAGGGAGAGTAAAGAAAAATAAAGTTTTGAGCTGCTTTACCTATACAAGGTATATTAACCTCAAAAAGGTTTTGTGGCCAGTTTTACGTAGATATAAGTCAAGAGGACATTTAATCCAAAATGCGCATTTAAAATTCGAATATGGTTACTTGTGCTTATTTAGTTACCAATCATACATAATCATAATTAAACTCTATCATTAAGGATACGATAAATAATTTATATTATTCTAACTGAGACTGAAAATAGATTACCCGTTAACACCTCATAATCCAGCGTCAACATAGTTAATTTTAACCGCGTCTATTAATTTTTACCTAATATCAACGACTGGCTACATTTTACAAGCAAATAAGGAAAAATAGGCGATGGCAGTGTCCGCTCGGCAGTCGATTTAGCATTTTATCGCCGGCCGACGAATTAATATCTGACTAATTAGCGACATGACATGGGCACAAACATGAGTTTGTATACTTTTCAATTAAATATCAAACTTTAGGGCTAATGACTTTGGATTTCATTAATCTATCTGTGGATTTGTTCAGAGATAGGAATTCGTCATTACTCTTATGGGGTTCATGTCAAAATTCGATGTCGTGTAAGCAAGTTCTGATTAGATTGTTGATATCCGCAGCAGACCAACTTGATTTATAAAGGTTATAGTTTTCTAACACCATCAAGAAAACATCTACTACTACCCATATTTATATGAGTACCTATATCGTGTTAACTTTGATCGTCAGATTTCAGGATTCCTTTTCAAAAGTTACTCTATTCGATCCTTCGATACGCAATGACCAGATTTTCAAGTTCAATGAAATGAGGCAGAATAAATGTTACTACTATTGAATAGTACAGAAAGCGTCTGATATACGTTTATATAATAATCAGTACTTCCGAGTTGAGTTCAGGAGTCGGAAATACTAACTGATTACGTGGGAATTGAACAAGCAGCTGTTACAAGCGTGATTAGATGCCCTTATACATATAAAAATGAGAACCTTTTTGGTATTTAAAAGATGCAAAAAAAAATTACTGTTAAACAATAGTGGTTCATGACACACGAGATGGATGGACAGTCATCATCATCTCCCGAGCCTTTTCCCAACTATGTTGGGTAATATTATCTTAGTAATAGGGTCCCATCTTTACAGAGTATGGAATTCTAAAAATTGATTTTGGAGCTCATTTTGAAGTCCCTCAATATATCATTAATGCATTTCAAATTACGATTATTATTGGGAATAGAAGCCAGCAGACTTAAACGAGCAGTCGTGCTGTAAAATATAGGTATCAAGGTTCCATTACACGAAGCTGTCAAATCTGAATGTCCAAATTAAACTCATTAGCGATTGAACTTGCTTTTTTACATTATTTCCTTATACATTGTATAATTAATTTTGACGCCCATTTCTGGAATTTGATAATCCTTATAAAACATGCTTATAAACCGAATTCTTCAAACTATTGACGTAAAAAGGAAAGTGTCGGTGTCGATATTAGGTTTGTGCCTCCATCATGAGTTTTATCGACAGAGCAATGACGTCTTATAACGCAATTATTTGAAATATTTTGTTGTTAGTGACACATTATAATAGGATGAATCATGGTCCCATCAATTCCTGACCTCTTTATATGGTGTTGGTATGGCTATTGAACTTACAACATAGGTATATAGATATTGCATCGGAAGGTGGGTAGGTACCAACGTATATTGTTATCACTTTATTACTGAGAATTCTGGTGTAAGCTTCTATTACTGTCGGTCTATATGTTTTCAAGAGGGATTTTGACATACATACCTACTTAATAAGTACCCCTTTTAATTTAACCGAGAAGGAGTACGTGACAGGTGGCAAAGTTTGTCATGATTGCTTATCAGGTAATGAAAGCAGCATAAAGGCTTCTTAGCTTGAATTTTAGACTAAAAACGGCAACCTATGCTACTTTAAACCAAGGCTTCATAACCTAGCCCAGTAAATAACAATTCTGAACAGTAGCCACTCCTATTAAAACTATAAATAACAATCAAATAATATTAAAACATTTACCTCTCTGAACCATGTCTTTCCTCTTTTCAGTTTGAAATTCATAATAGCACTTTAAAACTTCGTTTCTACTAAATATTTCTCAGCACCACTGGCCTACATTATTGTTATATTCATAGTATTAAACTAAATATGTATAAATTTGTTAAATAAGTTAATATTTAAAGGAAAACGAACAATAAATTCGTCTTGTTCGCATAGCGAGTGACACACTGACTGCAGTTGTGTCATTGTAACGATATTATTTTAGTGTTGTGTAGTGGTCGATAGTTTTTGTCGATATTTTACCGCGAGTATGTTGACGACTGCCTGACGCTTATGTGTTTATTGATAAGTGCGGTATTGTTAGAAAGTTAGTAACGTATGTATGTTCAACAGGCTCGTGTAATTAATTAGGTCACTCAGCAGGAAATAAACTTTTGATGTGGTTATATAAACCTAAAAATAAGAGGATATCTAATACATAATTCGTTTTATCAAAAAATCTAGGTAGTTAAGGTCAGGTGAATCTTTACATGAAAGTTTTTAAGCAGCCCTTTAACCTAATATTGTCTCAACCCTTTCCAATCAATTTCTAACAAAAACAAGGAAACCACAAGAATTATTCAATCGTCAGTTTTACGTATAACTATGAGTGTGTAAGTGACAAACACCATTAGTAAATAAACACAAAATCTCCCTCTTTAAGAGAGTCGAGTCACCGTCTAAATATTGAACAACATATTTGGAGCCATTAAGAAGTACTGGTTGTCAGTGAGTCAAGTGCTTTTATAGTAATTAAAGTTAATTACATGATACGGACCTTTAATTCACAAAATAATGCAACAGCCATGATAACAAAGTCAAATCATTCTATTTAATTTAGGCCTTTTCAAGCACTTACGTACGTCAAAAATATAAGTTTGATTCTCGTTGCCCATTCCAAAAGTAGTTTTATATGGAGAAGCACGGCCAAGAAACTCCATGGTTACTCTTTTAAAAAAATGAGGTACCTATTTCAAATTCATAGTATGTATTGATACATACAATAATAGCATGCGAAGATCATGTAGAATAAAGAAACATTGATTCGATATCAGTCTGCGTTAGTGAATAAAGTTCCGGTGGACGGAACAACGCGTGTCCCATCACTAGTGCCCTCTTATCATCGGCCGGTCGTCAATTCGATGTTAGGAAGTGTATTGTTATCTTGCTTTATTACTCTGCACTGATTATAATTATGTTGTCTGTGGAACAAGTGAGTACTATAGTGGGAACACAGACTAGGAGTGCGTAGATAGCCAAGAGTATTCAAATACAAATTCTATACAAGTAAGGAAGAATTCTAGCATAGTTTTGAACGTGAAGTGGACGTTATAAAATAGGCAATTATAGGCGGTAACAAAAAAGCAAACTCAATTTGATAATTTTGTCAACTGGTCGCATTTAATTTGATTCAAATGCGATTATCATTTGTTTAAAATATTACTCGCATCGTGCGATGAGCGTGCCTGACTACACAAACTGATCTACAAAAGTCGATGTTCTACTGTTTACATTACTCTGTGGCAAAACTAGGGAAACCTGAGACTTCAATCATCCCACAGTACCAACGTGTACGTATAAGGAAATAGCCCAGTTAAATCTGTAATTGTATGCTCGGCTTCAACCATATTTACACGTTTTACTGACCGGTGTTGGTAATGGAGTTCTGTTAAATAATGAAGCCCACCCAGGGATGTAATATGACTTCATATGTTGCAGATTTCAAGGATGGGAAGAGTATACCTTATACTTCCCAGTTTTGTGTATTTTTGACTCTCTCTGGATCAATTTCAAAGTGTGATCATGTCCTATTTTGATTTTCTTAAATAGTACCAGCTACATAACGAGGTTTACTTAAACAACTTCATTCATGATGAATGGTTTCAACCTAGCACTAAAGCCGGTAAGAATGTAAGACCACGTTTTAGAATTAGGTGGTTAATGTTTCACATTCTGGCTGCAAAGTCTTGTAGATTGCCCCACTATCTACGTTTGTGTTTTTGTTTTTTATCCAAAAGTGAAAACATTTCGCCTTCATTCGGTATATGTATGTAGTACTAGCTTCCGCCAGCGGCTTCGCCCGCGTGGTGTGTTGATAAAAAGTTGCCTATGTGTTAATCCAGGGTATCACCTATCTACATACCAAATTTCAACCAAATTGGTCCCGCCGTTTTTGCGTGATTGAATAACAAACATACATCCATACATTCTCACAAACTTTCACATTTATAATATAAGTAGGATGTAGTGTAGGTACACAAATTACGTTTTTACAACGTAATGTTTACAAACATCGAAGACTGCGAGTAAACTTGAGTGATGCAGAACACGTGTGTCTCGTATATCATGTTCTAGTTAAAATTTAGGAATAATTAATAAATTAATGAATAAGGAATAAATTTAGGCAAGTATGAGTAATTCATGGTAGAACTGAGAGGGCCAGCCCATGTTACTTTCGATATCATTAACTATTTTATGTCACGGCTTCATAATTTCTCATGACATAATTTAAGGATGAATTTTCTTCGAGTCAAGGATCTAGGCTTTTTCCAACTACGCATCATATTTTACATGGAGTCTGATTATCTTATGTCTGACCTCCAGATAGTTGCTTTATCTTATGATCGACAAATTCCTCACCGTATCAAAGGACCAAAAAATTAAACCATCTTCTATTACCTACGAACAATAGATTGCAGTATTAAGTAATGAATACCCACGCCAGCAATCAGGTGAAGGTTCTAATAGCATTGATTTAATATATCTGCGACTGTTATGTATGCAATATGAAACGTCTTCTCTCGTTAATATGCGAGCTGTGACTGCAAGTGGGTACCGTTCATGAATATTATGCTCTAGGGACTATTAACTTGCAGTTATTATTTTGTTTTCAGTTTGACAGCTTTGTATAACTTTGTTTCTAATTTTTGCTGAAAAATCTGCTGATGTATTAAGTACTGTATTTTTTTGCTTCGGTTCTTGGTTGTATCTGGAGACTTATCTCAGTAACTGCCGGACTGGTTTAAAAGTGGATTTCAGTGTTAGATAGCCCATCCATTTAAGGACAAAAGCTATAACTTAGATCATTTTTTTATTCAGGTAAGCTAAATAGTTCTCAAGGGATACAAGCGAAGCTGCTGACAGTAGCTGGTCATAAAACTGTGCTAATGTTTTAGTATATTGGAGTTTACGTCATATTTGCATTGTGCATTTATTTGCTTTCCATTGAATGCCAGAGCAAATTTTTACCATATGAACTTCAGTTACCCAAAAAACAAACTCCCAGCTTTACAATCAACATAATACCCAGTGTAAATAAATCAGCATTGACGTCTGTTCTCATTGAAAGCTGAATACATTTGGTTTTCGCGAATGAATCGCTTGCATTGAATCGATACTGACGTGAAGGGCGCGCCGGATGCACGCTATTGGACAAGAATATGACGCCATTTTGTATTTGTGTAGTGTATAGATTAATTAAAGAAGGTGAGGTTTGTTTAAGAAAGAAATAATTGATGCAAATTGTCGTCATTTCAGCCGAAAGACATCCACTGATGGACAAAGGCCTCCCCCAAGGTGCGCCAATTTTTTCTATTACCAATTCGCATCCACCGTTTCCTGGCAACCTTAGCCAGATCATCCTTTCGTCTAGTAAGGGGCCTGCTCACGCTTGATCCTCAAGTCGCAAGGCGAGAAGTTAGGACGAGGGAGGAAAAGCCTAAATCGAGCTACCTAGCCCTGTAATGCAATTTTTGGCAAATTCAGGCAGGGTAAATGTCTGAAATGCCAAATTCCGGCTGACTCCAAGTCTGAAATGTCCAGTCCAGTTTAATTCTGTTGGCATATCTTTCTCGGCTTACAAAATTTTTCACTGTTTCACTGTCGTCCTTGCACATAGTGACAAAACTTCCCTGCTATCTTTAGGTTTCCAAAATATATGGAGATGATTACATAACTCATTATAAGTTCATAACAAAATTTGCGTCAAAAATATTGTTTTTGCTCGGTTGAACTTTTGAACACCTTTCTAAAAACTTCAACATATCAAATATGGCCAGTCCTTCAAAGTAAGCCCTGTCCTACTGTTATTCCCCGACACGCAGCCAAGCCGCCATATTAGAACGGGTGAACAACACATTGTGCGCCTGAGCATAAATTAACAGCGACAAGCAGTAATCGGACAAATTAACACAGACCTATGGTCCTGTGGTCTGCGCTGACTCACGATTGGCATTTATTTATTTCATGCGTATATTTATTTGCCTGAGTTTTGTACGAGGAAAATTATGAATTAAACTACCTTGTTGGTACGTTTAGTTGGAAGTTGTTATACCTATTCCAGTGATGATAATGTAACGCCCTCTAGTTTGCATAACAGGAGGTTATAGGTTCAGATAATATAATAATGTGTGTGTAACTTAGCTATGTTATAAGGAGGATGATACATACTACAACTTATACTTTGTAATTGATGACAAAACTGGGCGTTGACGTACAATAACTGTTAAAGAATCCTCTTGCCTTAACGCACTTTTTGTATCTTTGTGTCTATGACATACTCACCCAAACTGGCTCACGTTATATAATTGTTAAAGTGCCCATATTTTAAGCTATTTCATGGTTGGTCCACATTAGTCTAGCTAGGTAGTTGTTTAAGTGCGTTTACTTTACACAATTTCACGGTTATTCAGCTGCGCTTGCACAAGTTACTAAGGAATGCAACGTGCTCGCTTATCAGTGCCCTTATCTCTTCGGTTATTAGCTAAATATACGGGCGTACGCTGGCGTTGTTCATGCAAGTTACAAGTTACGAGAAACTTAAGTACACACATACGACATACATGTAAGACGTATAGGAATACTAGTCTTGCTTTTGATGAAAACGTAACATTCTGTGGTCTACGGCTCGTGTCAAATAATTCTGCTTCTCAGAACTAAGCAAATTGATCTGTGAAGCCACTAAATAACCAATTTCTGAGTAACAAATTATTATTTAAAGCGTGTTGGAGTTACATTAACTTGGGAGCAATGCAATGATTTTAAAGTTGCCTGCAACTCAAGTCCAAATTGCTAGTTTGGTCCTACCAGATATCATTTGTCATAAAATGGATCTGGTCCTGGGGTAGACGGACCTAGAAATTGAATACCTACGGTTGTGGTTCTTACCTCATGGTATCCATGTCCAATGGGCTGTGCTCTTGGCCGAGGGTTCCTGTACTGCGTGATGCGAGGGATGACTAGTGGCGGTCGCTGGTCCGTGCTGTACTCCGCGCATTCTTCTGGCGTTATCCACTGTGGGACAAAGAAAAGTATATTGTTAGAAAGCTAAATAGTAGAGCATTACTAAGGCCTTACATAAAATTCTGGGCATCCAAAGTGCAACTCGATGCTTCTCTACAGTACTTCGTAGATTTAATTCTTAATTTCAAGACTATGCACGTGAACTTTATCAAGGAAACACCGAACCATGGCAGATAACGATCTATGCTTATGGTTTCTATTTCATTTGGACGTCAGGGCGTTAGATGCATCTTGAGGTGACACATTTGTTAAGTTTAACCGATGATGGGTTTAACTTAAACTTCTTTTGATTAATCCTATACATGTAGAAGAGATCGTCAACCAATAAGGAGAACAGGTATAGAGACCAACATTTAATACTTGTAAAGGGCTTAATTAATCCCTAAGGTTAACAGCATCTCCACCATGAACCCTGCTACATTCCCCGCTAATACTGCCAGCTAATTGATGGTGAAACACAATGATTTCCTTTCAGCTCATGTTACACTTCGCACAGTGTTCCTTGTTGCATATCCTGTGTGCGTGGCGCCACGCTGCGTCTGCGCATATGCTGAGTATGTTGCTGCCAGTCTTTAGAAGTACTTATTGGCTTTACAGTGGCGTTAATACTGGGTGGAGAGATGATCTTAGTATATACCTAAGACACCTAAGAAAATGACATAATAGAGATGGTAAAAATCTCATCATCTGAACAGGCTTTTCTCATATATGTTGAGAGTCGGCTTCCAGTCTAACCAAATGCAGTTAAGAACCAAATTTTTCATGGAACAACTGCCGATCTGATGTCCTTAGCCCAGTTACCTGGGCGATTCAGTACCCCTTTTATTTTTATTTTTTTAACGACGTCAAAAATCATCAAATGACCCCTCCCGCTGTGGGTTAGCAGCGGTGAGGGAGTGTCAGACTCTTACTGACTAAAAACCGTCGTGTTCCGTCGTAGGCCTTTTATGTACCAGGGCCGCGGTATCTCTTTCGAACAATCCGCAGCCCCGGGACAACCCGCAGCCCCGGGATTCAGTACCCCTTAGTAAGACAGTTTGTTATACGATCCTGCACTAATCTCTTAAATTGATAGCTGTAATTATGAACAAGTCACTAAAAAGTCGTCTAATTATTACACAGATTTCTTCTTAACAGATTTTTAATTAATACGGTCTCATCTCTAAGATTTCACACACGTATACAGTTGCAAGTCACACTCTGTCGACCATCTATCATTTAAACAATTCTGTCAACGTTTCTTGACACCTCGGCTCGTTAGTTGAGGTTATGCTCGATAGATGGCGTTGCTTTTTCAGTTGATGGGTTTGAATGTAAATAATAATGGATTAAATTATTATCCTTATATTCCTTATGGTGATACAAGACTGGAAAACACCATGTAAAATAAAATAACACTAGATGGATTCATCTTATTCCGCCTACAATTAAAAAGGGTCTTTGGCCTTTTTACAAATTTTAGAGATCTGATTTGATTGACTAGATTTGTAGAAGTGTACCAGTTTGTCTAAAATATTGTAAAAAAAAAATAACAGTAGAAATTACACGAAGTCCAACTTGATAGTTCGGACACTTCATATTTCGAAGGCTCTGTGATTATGAGTAGAAATTTTTTCTTAAGTGCTACTAATGGCTACAAATTACCTCCTAACTTCTTACCTTCTGGCAACTTGACCTCATAAGCGCACAATAACCAGCCTATACGTAATACTTCAAAACTTTCTAAGAGTATTTCACACGCGTACACAATTAGACAATAATCACCATCTTTTAAAACCCAACAATAACTCAGGAACTTTAAAATACATCAGGAAATACCATATAAATATATTGCATAACGAAATAGTTCAACAAACTAACGATATTATAATGCATTTAAATACAATTAAGTTGTAATGTCAGTATCGTTAGCAAATACAAAATCATGTTTCATAAGCCAATGATATTTTAATGACCAACTTAACTTGACCTGCGGCAAAAAACGGAACTAAATTTTGCGTTCTAAGCTTCATTCTTCGTTGCTCGTAACTGGTACAAACGAGTGTCTAGTTACACTGGTCTTAAAATTATCGTAAGTCAGTTTCATTGGTATAGAAATTAGTAGAAAAGTGCTTAGTAATTGCAGCTGTATTATGTAAAAAATTTGATGTTTAAGCTTGACCTATAGTGACTGTACTGGTTTCGACACTCAATACTTTTTTGGACATGATACAGGAAATAGGTGAATCATTATAAGTTACACAAGAGAAGAATGTATTAGTAAGTTCCACAACAGGTTGAGACAAGTTAAAGAAAAAAGGATCAAGAATAAATTTTCCTCAAGAACTGATTTCAACCTTATTCGTCCTCTTATGTTTTGACGGTTCATAGCCGTTGGATACCAAACCACATCACAGGTAGACAGACTACCTTATAAAGGTCGCCGGAAAACGCTGGATGCAGGTCGCCTCCAATAGGTATCTGTAGAGATCAAAGGGGGAGGCCTATGTTCAGCTGTGGACGTCCTATGGCCGAGATGATGATGATGAAACCATATCTAATCTAGGATCTTGAAAACTCAACAATTTGAAAGTAAATTAAGTTATTATAACCAACGAAGTAACAATACAGCAATAGCTATATCTCATTAAATATCTACTAAATCATAATCTAGATTACCACTAATAAAACTCTAGTCTCCAATCGCAACGACCTTGGTACTGCCAATTGCAGCACCCGGATATTAACATTCAGAAGTGACCCATTGATTCAAGTAACTAAATGAGTCACCAAAGCTGAATGGGACAACTTGCCACTTCTAGCCATGACGTCAAGAGAAACCGATCTTTGGTCACTGGCAGTCTCTCAGGCGATGAGTAAGGAATACCAAATGATGCTTTATCGGATGATTATTTACGACTAGCAACTTACTCGGAAATGGGAGGATAAAGTCACAAGGACGGGTTTGATTTTTGATGAAGAAAGAGAAATAGCAAAAATGAATATATGCAGTAATGCAACATATGCATCCAAACTCTTAACATTATAAAAAACAAAACAAAACCAGCAGTACCTATAATTATGAAAAAGTTTAAACAATAAAAATCTGATCAGAGACAGAACAGATGAAAACGGTGGTACCTAGGTACTTTTTGAATTGTTTTATCTTTAGGACCACTCATGCTTAGACTTGACGGACATAGTATTATGTTAAAAAATTTTAGACCACAAAATAAACATTTACTTAAAGATAACTTAATCTTCGATGAAGAATACTTGATCAAAGATTCATTAATCTTTCAACACAGTCATAAGCATCCGACCTTTATGACGTAGCTGCAAGGTTTTTCCATCTTTCAATAAATCCTTACGAGTGAAGCTACACCTACAACCATGAATCACTCTCTTAGATATGAATGAGATGATGCGATTTGGAAACCGGTTTTGTCTCCTTGACCCCAAACTTGCGAATGGAGGCGTTTGTTGACTATCTCATCTGCATTTTCATCTATAGAGGTTATTTGCTTGAATGCACTAACCTCACGAAGTACTTGATTGATTGGTAAGATATTTCAAGGGTAGCAGGAAGGCTATTTTTTCCGGGTGCACGGACTAGATTTAACGGGACGCAGGTGGTGAGGAAACTAGACAAGGATATGAATAAAGTACTAAAGATTTCTATGATGTATAACAAAAATAAAACAACGTATAAAGGAGCGGAGTTCCTCTCTATTGAGATTGCGAGCGTGTAACGGAATTAGTTCCGGAAAATGAGACACTAAATCGAGAACTAAGGATGTCATAAAACTGAGACGCATTTCACATAGAGACATTACACACGTTTCACAAAGACAATCTATATTTAATAAGGTTGCAATGAACTGCAACTAACCTAAGTCACAAGAGATAATCCAGCAAATAGGTAGGCAAAAGCAAGCGTATAGGTTAATTGTCTAATCTATTACTCCCACAAACCAAGATGAGGAACAATTAACCCATTCATCAATTGTACACCAAAGCCACTTTAGCTGCTTAGAACTAAGAAAAGTGCTTCCTGTGTAACGCTGTCACTTGTAAATAAATATACATACAAGTAAGAAAACATACAACAAGTAAATAACGTTAGTACATAAAGCATACTTCCGTCCACGAACAGACCGTGACTCCAATAGATAATAGCATTAAACAAATACATACAAAGTATTGTATCACAGGAGCACAATGTCAGACGGGAAATATTTAACATATCAAGGAAAACATTAATTACAATCGCGACAATAAATCATCTTTATCATAAGTCGTATCGTTAGTAATAAACTCCAAAGATACAAACGTCTTGACGAGATCTTAGGAACTACTAAACTGGTTTGAATTCTATTTAAGATCGGAGACACATTTTAAGTTTAATTGTTTGTTTTGGTTAGGATTACAGCTATTTTGGAGCAGACGGCATTGAAGTCTGAATCTTGATAAATAAACCATTACACGTGTTGTATGTTGTGTTAATCCACTTCAAATTCATTCATGTTGAAGCCAAAATCTTAATTACAAACTGAAACATAAAGAAACCGGACAATAATGTTTTGTGTAAAAGTCTGCAAGAATTTTTAAGACAAGAAGATACAATAGAATAAAGTTAAAGTAATCGTTGTCTAATTAGACCAATTTGTTTTTGAAACACAGTATCAAGTCTTCCACAGCATTGACCTGACAGCTATTCCCATACATAAAGAACCCATTAACAGTACCACAGACTAAGGACGACGGAGTACAGCATTTGAATTCCGCCTCAAAGTCTGATCCGTTGCTTATGCAAAACAGGCCACGTTGCAGAATAAATCTGACTAATATACTACACGTCCTGATTCTGTTGAATTCAAGCAGTCTAGCGTTATTACTAGGAAACCGTACATTATTTGCTATCTCAGTATCATAAAGTAAATCATTATAAGGTTGTTATCGGTGCTCATAATTGACATTTGTTGTCTTTGTCGCACTAAATTAGAGTATGAATGAATTGATGATGCGGGCGTCAAATTAGGTGTTAAGGAGAAGATTGGTAATATTTAATAACTTCTTTTAATCATCAAGAAATAAGCAGCATATTTATCTCCTATTTTTCTCGAAGTATCTACTTGGTTATGCGAAATCACACAAATATAAACGACTCATCACTTAAAACACTGTTAAGGAGTTCAATCTAGGACGAATGCGGAAGTTACAGTTGCCATATTTTTTAAATTAACTGCTGTATTTTTTCAGGAATCAGTGACTGGTCAAAGTTCTATTTTTATTTTTTTTCACAACACAAAGAAATCTCGAAAATCAGCATTATTATATCTGTTATGTACAAAAACTTTCAGACGAGAGAACAGACGCTTTCATTCTTTTAATACCCCTTAATAACATGCTATCAAGAGTTGAACCACCTTATTGACCTTACAAGTCAACGCGAATGGAGCTCCCATTCATGAGTTCGATCCTCTGTCCCTTTCTAACACGGGGTACAACAGCTTGCAAAACGAGACAGGAAATAGAGTCAATGAGAGTCAATTAACCATGATACTTAATTGGAATCGCTGTAGGACACCATTTTGGTCCACTGTAAATGGCGATTCAAGGAATTAATGAATTGGATATGAGTGACGTGACTACCGTTGACAAAGCTGATGTGTTTACCGTAGTGAGAGCCTGTCTGGATCTCGATTCAATTGTGGCAAAAAACGTACCGTTTATAACTCGTTTTGTGGGATAAGATCAAGGTTTGCTCTCGCATCTGTTGATCGAAATGTGTGTGATGTTGCAATTTCAGCACAGTTGAATTGCAACGGTAAAATTTCCAAATCAAATCTAAATTAAGAATCTGATATCCTTAACAAAAACCATAATTTAGTTAGTGTATAAGGTAATGATCGAATATGTGTATAAATAAGACAAAAAGCCCGATTGTCATAAGACCCAGAGAGCCATCAGGCGAAGCTGCAGTTTTCCTTCAAAACAATGGCTATAAAAATACAATTTAATAGAATTTGAGTAATGCCACAAGAGAGCACTTGGCTCCGATCAAACAAACAATAGCGTGTCAAAATATTGTTACAAACGGACGGATATTGGAGGCATGTAATGTACGACTGATGACAACCTTGTGAGTGGTGTTAGTACCGAAGCTGGTTTTGAAAATCTAATTTTATGAGATGTTTTTGCTCTTCATGTGCAGATGAAACTTTTTTTAGAAACTGCGTGGTAAGGACAAGCTTAGAGGAAGATACTTGACGAAATTAGATACCTGGGTCTGTAGTTGAATGCTCTTTTATTTTTAAGTTACAATATCCAGGACTTTACTGTGACGCTGCTCGCAGATAAATTGATACCTATTGTACTATTAATTAATGAATTTGTATTTACTGAAAGAGCAATTCTAAATTTATATTTACCTAATTAATTCTAGCCCATAACAGAAGACATTTGTCAATTATTTGATTTATCCTTGTATTGTTTGTAAAACTGAATAAATTCTCCCGTACATATGGGTTATTCCCTGTGAGATAAACTACTGTAAAGAGCTTCATTAATTGTTTCTGGCCAATTAGCAGGAGTTAGAAGCGGATAATGTATCGAAATTATTTGATTTTTGATTCCTTTTAGACCTTCATGCCTATATTTCATCAAACCATTAATTGTGCCTAAAAGGCACAGAATTAATTAAATAAAGGTACACCATACATCAATTTTCTACATAAAATCTGCACGCAGTCAAAAATAATATAAATAAGGTAATTTAAAAGTTGCCACAACAGACAAGTTAAACTTAATACAGATGACTTCGTGCAAGTAGCTAAAGATGAAGATAATTTAGATAAACAGGAAAGAAAATTGAAAACAAATAAAACAGACTTTGATTCAGAGAAACCACAACAAAAGCTTTAAGTTTCAATACAATGCAATATATAAACAACATCAAAACATAGAATTTATTGGAATGGGTGATAGAATTCTAAGAACTTAAATCACTACTCGTAAATCAATATTAGTTTCGTAATTTTATCTCATACAAGCTTCTGCCAGCGGTTTCAGCCGAATCCCATAGGACCTTTGCACGAATCCGTATAAAAAGTAGCCTATAGCCCTCCTCGAATTGGGCTATCTAACACCGAAAGAATTTTTCAAATCGGGTATGTATTCGGATAGTTCCTGAGATTGTTGTTGTTCGTTCAAACAAACTCTTCAGCTGTGTAATATTAGTATAGATTCAGGTTTAGTTAGACACGAAATAATTGCCTTTGTTCAGTGGTGAGGCAATCATTATCATCATCATCCTACCCTTATTCCAATTTTATTTGGGGTCGTCGCAGCCTTCCATTCTCTTCTATTTGCCGTCATCTCACAAGTAACATTCTCTCTAGCCATATTGACTTTCATTCATCATTACAGTACTAGTTAGACAATAGGTACAAGCTAGAAATAATAATTCGTAGGATCATGTAATTTTTATTATTGTCCAATCAATTGAAGCATCACATGACTCAAAGAGAGTATTTATGTATTTCTTAAGAACGTGAATTATCTATTTTAATGCTTATAATGATGTCACCTACAATTAGATCATTTTGCGGCGCCCGCCGTCTGTATTAATTCCGGTGAGATTACGATTATTTTTATATTAGCCTTCCTTATATCATCCTTCGTAACTGTATGTTGATCCGTTTATGTATGCCTGTCTTAATCGGTTATTTCTGCAAGGCTTGCACCTTTGAGGTTTGTCGTAGTTTTCTAATTTGGCGAAAACTTCTACAGTATTACTTATTACGTTTTTAACCGACTTCTTTTTAAATATTGTAATGGTATGATGGATTCAATATAAATGAGGACTGAATGATGATGATAAACCAACTGAAAGTCTAGGTCTCACAAAACTTTTTGTCGCAACGCAAAATAAAAAAGCAAATTTAGCCATCAGCGAGCGGTTGGAGAAGGTGGTTATGCGAGAACTGTATCAAATGGACTCTATTGTGTATAATGAGGTGTTGTAATAGAAAAAGCAGCACGAACATAAGAAAAGATACCTACAAAGGCACCTGTTAATGTCCACACACAGCTTACTTTTATCAAGATAAATTATTTTCCAAATCTGGAAGCCGTCTCTCACACTCTGAGTAATACATACCAGTTTATAGTTCATTATAATAATATTCTTATAAAGTGTTGACAGATATTAACATTACAATAGATCTAATATAAACAAGGGCTTTCCTGATATTTTACGGATATTCCCTTTCTGATTATGTTATACGAAATTCTCCGGTGGGTATTTTGTGGTCTCATTAGGATCGTTCCTAATGAAATACCAACATTTAAATTGAGAGACGCTACCTACTTTAATAGAAGCATTATTTGAAATTCCTAATTCTGTATTAACCCTTAACAACCCACAAGTGTCTTGCGGACACATTTTTGCGTTTATGTTTTCATAAAAACGAAAATATTTCTTTTTATGAATCGGCCTTTTATCTAATTTATCACCAATGTTTTACGAATCTAAATGTGCAATGAAAATATTTGTAATATGAATAGTTTATTATTTTTGGTTAATAAACGAAAATAGCACTTCATCAACCCATAAGTGTCCAACAGACACAGTAACATTTTGTTTGATTCGAGTGTGAAGGTAGATTGTTTTTTTATTTACATTTACTTATGTAATCTTATGGTGTCGGGCGCCATGCAAAATGTGGCGGGGTCAAATCGGGAAACTACTCAATCATCTGAACCTGCAGCGCAAAGGAAGAAGTGTTGTTATATTTGCCCTACGAAATTATCAAGGGCTTCTAAACAGTGTTGTGATAAATGCAATCGCAATGTCAGCTCTGAAAATTCTGAAAAAAATAATTATTTGTAATATCTGTAAATGAAAAGTGTAAAAAAATATTACTGAAATACATTATACTGTCTTTTTGATTCAAAATAACTTTTTTTGCTTTGTCATACCTTACCTACATTTAGAATGTGTCTGTTGGACACTACTGGTCAGTTACGTCACAAAAGCATTCTGGATAGTTAAGGGTTAAAAGGTACTTTGGATGAGTTTTAGTTTTCTTTCAAATGTTCATCTAAAATATCAATAACGTTTACTTGGACTCTATGTTCATCTGTTAAAACTTCATCGTACTTCAATTTATCAATACCCACATTACAAATATGAAATTCTAAATAACACACAACATTACTATCATAATTTACCTAGAATTCTTCAGTGCTGTTATCAGCACATAACTGTACTGTTTAACATGGCGCTAACTGCGCGTTTGATTCAGTGCCTGCGCACGAGTTGAATGTAGTTGTTTACTTTGCTTTGCTTCCCAAAAGAGCAATAACCTACATATGTGTATAACTGACCTTTGCCACTACTATGGGTAAGACATCGTCAGGTAGATAAGTATTTCTGAGGACATGCGGCATCTTGCAAATGTTTTTGATGATGGTACCTATAGAAGTATGTTAATTGTTACTATTTTCTTTAACTATATTTAATTAAATCACCATAATACTATATTAGTCCGACAATGCACATAAAGTATAAATAAATAATACAGAAAATACTATGTTTTCTGCTTCGTGAAAATAGTAGTGTGGCATAGTGTTGTTTATTATATTTCTTTCTTCTTTTTATTCTATCTAATAAGAATTATTGATTGCTAGAGATAATTAAAATACGCAAGATTTTGTTATCTACATTCAGATCAATCATTGGACCACAACGGTGCTCCCATACAGACTAAAATTATTTACCTGATAACAAAAAACAATCTTCCTAAAACGGAATGTTATCGAGTTCCACAAGTAAACCAGTAACTCCCAAGTTTGTTTGTTCGCCCAACACAGGAAGTTACGGGCATTACGCGCGGAAGGAGTCACCATGCGCGCGCGCACCTCTGTTGTGACTTGTTACCGTGTACTTTATAATACTAACTTATTGATGTATATGTTCATAGAATATGACGTCTTTACGAGTAAATCAATTGCTGTATTGTTGTCTGGGCGTTTGCTGTAGTAAATAATTCTAGTGGTAAGGTTGTGTCTTTGTAGTTGACTTTTAAACTCGGAAATTCTCAGCTGTCTGTATGTATTTGTATGTATGTTTGTCCGCGGTCAAACCAAATTTTAATATGTTGGGTATGCTACACAATATGATTTATAGTCTATTATGCTCGTGATTTCATCTATCATCAAGTTATCTAATAATTAATTGGTAAGATATATAAAAGAAGTCAATTAAAAATAATTTCATTACTCCAATGTAAATGTGTAGAATGAAATGCTTTTTAATTGATCGTAAAACCAATATTATTAAAATAAATGATTGCTACACGAAAACGTAAAGTATCCATAGCCAACGACTTATAAAAAGATAGGCTGTCAACAATACCAATTAATTTCAAGAAAAACTTCAGAAATAGAAATTCATTTGTTTTTTCTCAATACTTAAGATTCTTCAGTCATTGTTCTGCAGTTAAATACAGACGTATATCTGGCATATGGCTATTATTATGATAATCGTGGGAATATATAGAGGTTATATACCAACCAAGGAGTATATTGTTGTTACGTTATACGAAAGTGGGGCTATGGTATCTGTTAAAACACGTAATTCGTTGTTTGGTAAATTCTAGGTTAATTGGAGGATGTAAATGTGAAATGCGTAATTATATTATGTTTCTATTATGGTGTTTGACTGCTGAAGTTCTAAAATTACTCTCACTATTTAAAATAAAACTTATGCCATTCAGAGTATATATTAAGCTTGTACCAACAAAAAACTACAACATGTCAATTTCTACATAATTCAATTATGCAAATCGAATCAACAAACCAATCCATTAATTATTGATCAATTCTAATTTCAAAACGAAACTGCCAGTAACAGCACTTACAAAAAGAAAAAAAAAAGAACAACAAGCAAGCAGGTTGCATACATATTCATTTCCATACTTTACACATTAGCATTAAGTGTGGACGCACGAAGCTACTAATATATCTCATTAAAGAAACGCGAAAATCCATATCAGACAAGGAAGTGACATTAACACTGTAATATTATAATACACAAAGGACACATTTGCATATCACTTAAGACCTGGACTTAGTATTCAAATGCTATTGTGGGGTCTAGGCGTGGCCCTACCTATGTTGAAGACAGGTGCCTTAGTTAGCGGATAGCGAAAGTTTAAGTACTAAAGGGTTTGTACTCACATACTTATCAATTATTATTTACAAGTTTCATGAGGTTCCTTTAGTTTGAAGTTTAGATTACTTTACGTACATGTCTAGAAAAACTTTTCTCAATCACTGCTATGAAAATTACACCATCGGTTATCCACAACAATGAGCCAACGTACACACTAGCTTCATTAATTCACATAGAGTACTTTTGTACACTTTTCCTTTCAGCACTTTCCTAATATCTTTGACAGAACCACAGAACACTTTTATACACTTTTTTACCAGGTACTAATTACATTGAAGAACTGTCAGCTTTCACACCTCAGTTTCACGCCATGCTTTTATCATCCAACCATTCTCGCTGACACTCGCACCAAACCCTTACTTATACAAATTCAACCCATGAATCGCACTTCAGTGTCCATATTAGAAACATATATGTAACCTCCTTGCTGGGCGTCCGTATGTCTGTGTGTCAGGCTACGTGACTGTCGGCATGCTTTTACGTCGGACATTGTGATTTAAACAACTTTTGATTTGATTTATTATTATTTTTGTAATGCAGAATTGGTTGGTTGTACAGTGCAGGAATATATGCATGTGAGAGTGCATTAAAGTCTACACAAATGGAGGTTGATATGTAGAGGCTTTCAATTCTGGATTGGAAATCACGTTATTATTTTTTCGGGTACTTTTTGTTTTTGTAACAGCTTCGGCAATATTGTACAAGAATATCTTTACATGAGTAAATACATAACGTAAAGGTTCAACGTCTGAGTACTCCGAATCTTTGTCAAAACACTTCAAAGTAAACACAAAACATTAAATTCAGTATCTATGAGTAAAAAGTTTAACCCCATTTGTTTTTTTTTTTAATCCGGCATCACCAAACATTTAAATCTCATTGAATTCTACCGACCACTTGAATACAATTTCACAATCACAGCCTTCTCAGCAATAACTAAACACAAACAGCTATAAGTATTCAGGTTAAAACAAACAATAAACAAAAACAAATCGTATTCTCAGAAAGGAAGACCCTTAACGTTGACGAAACTAAAGCAAAAGAATTGATTTCTAGAAATCGGTAATCAGTTGGAGCGATCTCAATGCATGTGCTTTGCAAATGTCAAGATGTGCAAGACAACGATTAATTATTGCTGTCATTAACAGTAACTACTGAGTAATATTAAAAGCGGATTTTTTCGTTATTTTTCTGTCCGTAAACCAATTTTATATTATAAGTGCATATATTTTCTCTTCATCCACACTAAGCAGTTTTTTTAACGATTCTTTTCAGCAGTAAAAACTGCATCTCGAATATACTTACTCCCTATGCCCCAGCCAGTTCCTTACTTTTTAAGTATATATGTTATGGACCATGTGATTAATTCGGGCATTATAAATAATGCCCGAGCATTATGAATAATGTCTAGCTTTATCGGGCCAAATGATTAATAACTATCTTAACTTCATTATTTATGACATTGCACGGGCATTATTATATTGCTACATGACAGTTGGGCAATTTGATAAAAAAGCTATATTTTACGCGGTGATATTTTCATTTGACTTTTATTAAGAGAAGATGTTAATTATGCCAAATAATAAGTCTAACCTCCCCACTCAGAGACATTTAATGATTACTTTACAAATCCTTCACTAAAGAATGGCTTAAGTAACCATTAAATGTCTCTGAGTGGGGAGGTAATTGCTTAAACTTTAGTTTATTTTGTTTTGTAATAATAAGTAATTTATATATATTTTATTTCTATAACAAATAAAATGTCTTGACTTAGCGCACGAGGTTGTCGCCATGTGGGATGTCGACACGGCTGTTATTGTGCCGATTGTCATTACGACCAATGGTCTAAAAGCCAAGAGCCTCGACCAACACCTCAGGAGGCTTTCGTTGGGCGGCTGGATCAAGGGATTGATTCAGAAGGCAGTACTCCTTGATACGGCGCGTATTGTGAGGAGGTTTCTGTCTCTGGGACCCTAACCACCGGTACCTTGGACCCTGTGCCCGATATCGGTGGCCATCATATAAGATTTGTTGTAAATTTTTTGTTTTTTTAATAATATTTTTTGTTATATTTTTAATGACTTTCCTTAACTTTAAAATGCAAAAACTAGTAATTTTTTAAGGCCGAAGTCCTTTATAATTAATCCAAATCATGAGGCTGATTATTTAAGTGGTTTGATATTTCATCATCTCAGGCATAGGACGTCCACTGTTGAACATAGGCCTCCCCCTTAGATCTCCACAGATACCTGTTGGAGGCGACCTGCATCCAGCGTCTTCCGGCGACCTTTATAAGGTCGTCTGTCCACCTTGTTAGTGGACGTCCTATGCTGCGCTTGCTAGTCCGTGGTCTCCACTCCAGCACTTTACGACCCCAACGGCCATCCGCTCTGCGAGCAATATGGCCAGCCCATTGCCACTTCAACTTGCTAATCCGGTGGGCTATATCGGTGACTTTAGTTCGTCTACGGATCTCCTCATTTCGGATTCGATCACGTAGAGAAACACCGAGCATAGCCCTCTCCATAGCTCGTTGAGCGACTTTGAGCTTTGAGATGAGACCGATAGTGAGAGACCACGTTTCGGTGCCGTAAGTCATCACTGGTAGCACACATTGGTTGAAGACTTTCGTCTTGAGGCACATACCTCATGTCGGACGAAAAGACATTGCGTAGTTTCCCGAACTCTGTCCAGCCGAGTTGGATTCGGCGGTTGACCTCTTTCTCGAAGTTGGACCTGCCTAATTGGGCTCTTGTCCTAGCATAGCGCTTGATACTTAGTTTATTTTAAATTAAATGGCAATAACCATAAAAAAAAATTGAAATTAAATATGTTTGTATTACTTTGCCCAAAAGGTCACGGGCAATATGTATAGTGCCCGGTCAATTTGATTATTTAAATAATTATTATCAAATAGCACTCTCATATTGGGCATTTTTCATAATGACCGGGCATTATGTATACTGCCCAATTTATCACTTGGTCCATAACATATACAATAGATAGAATGAAGAATGACTTCTAAAAATGTTACGCATAATAAAAATCCCTATATAATCACACATCTATTGTTTTCAAATTATTCATATCTGAGCGAAAAATTCATGAAACATTCATTCTAGAACTAAATTCAACGGAGTTTAAAATTCCATGATTTGGACCAAAGAAAAACATTAAATCGTAGAAAAATAACAAACATGTTTGCTTACTTAGAAAGTATAACGCAAAACATAAACGTCCAATGTTCTATCGTAAATTACTACGATTATCATCTACATTTCTGTGATTTATTATGGTTTAAAATATATGCGAATTCATAGAAAAAATATTGAACAACTACGAGTATTTAAGTGTGTTGAAATATTCTTGAAACCAAACCAATACACTATAATAGTTTCTGAGGATAATAATAATTTATAAGAATCCCGGATTTACCAAAATAGATAACAGATTTAATATTTTTCAGCAATATCAGTTTACTTTACCTAAGTTTAGTAAGACAAGAGAACAGCCTCATGCATGTGTTTTATGAATGAGACTTAAAATACATATCTTGTTGTATACTTGATAAATTGGACTTGATACGCCAAGATAAACTGGCAAGTTATAATTAAGCAAACGTACTTTATTTAAATCATAAGAATATAAACCACAAACTTTATAAATACGTTTATTAATTACCTGCATATTCGATAACTCTATGACCCAATTAATGCATACGCCCTCCTTTAAAAGGTCATTGACTTATACGGGATAATAAAGTCAAACCTACTTTACAACTAATGACATGAAAACAATAGGAACTGTATCCATGAGTCAGCTGTGACGGAGTTCCTCATAACCAGACCTTCAACGCTATCAGGCTCTCATTTGTAAGTACAAGTCATAACCACAAAACCTCACAAATAGGCACTGGACCAAGCTGAGTAATCATTGTTACTTTTAATTAAAATGTCAGGCTATATCGTCTCCTCAGTTACTTATGGAGGAACCATACCCAGCAAGAAAGGAACAAACTTGTATCTCATTCTTATATTATACTAGCCGTTTTCCCGTGGTTTCACCCGCGTCCCGTGGGATCTACTACCCGCACCGGGATAAAATATAGCATATGTTACTCGCAGATAATATAGCTTTGTAATGGTGAAATAATATTTAAAATCGGTCCAGTAGTTTTTGAGTTTATCCATTACAACCAAACAAACAAACAAACAAAGTTTTCCTCTTTATAATATTTGTATAGATAAGTTTCATCAAAATCTAACCAGTGGTTTTATCGGGAAATAGGAACATACAAAGTTTTAAGTTCATAACATTACTAAAAAGTAGGATTGATTAATTCATCTTCATGCAACAATAATCATTTTCAGTACAAAATACTTATTTTGCTGATTGCAACCGCGTATTGCATTACCTAAGTAGATGAACATATAGATTTACCGTCTTACCACAAAAAACTTTTTAACGTCAGTTTAAGACTTGTCTAAAAAAATGTCAAATTATGACGTTGACATATGGTTCATTTTGGAGCCACATTTTTTTTAGACAAGTGTAAAATAGTGGTTAAAGTTTTTGTAGTAAGGCCATTAAAGTCTTTGTATTGTGTATGTATTGCCACTTAATCATTCAGCATGTACACTAGAAGCAGGATTGATTCATAATAGAAATAATAATTGAACAAAATAAATGAACTATGACAATAAACTGTTTGCCTGTGTCATCGAATGACGTGTACCATTGGATAAGTGGACAAACAACTCTTGATATTGATAACTGTATAAAAATTAGAATAACTTTTATTATATTTACGTCAAAGCAAAAATTAACCTTTGATTCTTATATTGTTACTTATTAAACAGCAAAAATTTTATCATCTTTTACTTAATCAAGCAAAATTGCTTAGAGGATTTTGATGATATGATAACTACTACTACTACTAGCATGTGGCTAGATGTAACTACGTTCTGGATTAAAACATAGGATTTGCCAATTAGCAACTGTTTTAGGATTAGTGTAATTCATCATCCTGTGTTGAGGAAGTCAGATCAGTCAGTCCGTTGCTAAAAACACAGGTACTCAGCTGCATCCGCTAAGACTGGAAGCGGACCCCAAAATACTTAGTTGGGGAAAACTAGGCAGATGATGAAGACGTACGTAAGGCAGCAATTCAAAAAGGGGAAATTGCATAAGAAAAGCCAAACCTAACACATTTCGTTTTAAAATATCAAAACTATCACTGTTCAAAGGGACTCCTGTTTACATTCACGTTAGGAAGCGAATATACAGATGTTATGAGTTTCTGCGTCTCAAAACTTGACGAATTTTAAATTTATCATCGCGTCTCAAAAACGTTAAAGAGTTGTCTTGAAATTCAGACGAAGAGCGCATAATTTACACGAAAACTTTTCGTGAGAGAATAAGTAATTAGGCTTATTATATTTAATTAATGAACCTCGTTCTTAGAGCTTCTAGAAATTAATGGTATTTTAGAATTTTGGGTCGTAATTGCGACACTTTTGGTTTCACTTCGAGACTTTGTGTTCTTATTAATTAATTACTTTTTAGTTATGTCTTAAAGTAATTTATATATCAAAATTAAACTGTATTGTACACTTCAGTACGTAAAAACACCAAATATGTAAAAGATGACCTTATTTACAACCAAAAAATCCGAATTCATTCAAATTTTGACCCATCGTGTTGATAAAAGTAATATTTTAGATTCTAAAACAAATAAATTAAAGTACCTAACACTCGCTATCAATGACAGAATCCCTTCATTGGCCAGCTCATCGGATTGGCACTCAAAACAAATGCCCGCTAGATATGAAACGAATAAACAGTCACGCATCAGAGCTCGCCAGATGCCATGCCGACCTCATTGTAAGATAACTGCTGAGTTCACTATTAGCTAGCGAAGGGCCTGGTAACTGAAGTGGACTGTTTTAGTGAGAATAGTTATTAAATAAGTCAGTAATAATATAACTGAGGGGTAAATATATTAGGACTTCAACGAGTCTTGAACGTCGGTGTCAAAAATGTGCTAAAAATACATCAGAAAATTTTACTTCTGTGGCCTTCAAACTCAAATTATTTTTTTCAATTTTAAATAGGCATTTAAAAGCCCTTTCTAAACGTCAACGTAGGCTTCCTTATGTAAGTTTAAGTAATATAAATAAATAATCAAGGGCTCGTTAACATATCAATACATTACCTACTAGGAATTAATAAAATGTAATGAACAAAATAATCTACTGATCTGCTCTCATATTTCTCAGATTTCTAAGGATATGAGGGATGAGCTTTAAAGCTCAGAATAATCAGAGAAGCGTAAACTGTAAACTAAACGTTTGACCTTTAGATACGCACCGTCTCTCCGTTGCTTAGCAACGATGCCCTAGTTACACGCTTGATTTAACTACTGCATAATAAAGGTAAGATATCTTAAGAACCAGGTTTAAAAACATATATGTATATTCTTCTTATTAGACACGGATCAAAGTTACACCAGGGGAAGGAATAACTCTACATTTTCATTGGTTTATAATATCATTGTCTGTCACTCGTACTTATCACTAGCACGGTAAAGATATATTTAAACTGTGACACTAGTTAGGTTTTTCAAACCTAAATTCAAAGTACCATAATGTTTTGTAGGTACACGAACTTTTAACTCTATAGTGTTTACGATGCAATAGGAAAACACATTATTGACAAGTATTGCCTATTGTCTCCTCTAAGGCCTGTAATTCCACAGAAATGTTTGTCCATTGATTTTCAAACGACTACCAAAACGGCAGACTTTAATTACCCATCCTTATTCAAGAATAGAAAACGGCGATTAACTTAGCAAAGACTTAAACTCACCAATAAATAAACTGTCGTTTGCTTAATCATATGCTAAGTGTACTGACGTGTTCTTAGACGTCATACATACTAATATTTTGCAATAATTAAACCATGCATGTAGGTGGTAGTTAGTAGTCTATGGCCGTACAAAATGAGCTTCCTGTCCTTCAACACACATGACCAATCAGACGGAACTGGTTGCCGTAACTCGGAATATGGCCACCAATTACTACTTGATAGATTTATGATACTGCAAGCAAACTGTTGCAGTATATATTGTTTCATTTCGATATGTAAATGAATAGACAATTGCACGTGATTTAAATTGATATATGATTTTTATTGCTCAACATAGCCGATAAAAAATGCTGTTCTTTTTTGTGTCACACCATAGACTTTTTCAACTGACAGTATGTGTTTTTTTGTTGGCATCATTCTTTCAGGGTTGCCACTCTATAAATCAACAATTAAACCATAAAGCAAATACCACATCGATACTAAGTAATAATTTATGTTAATACTTGTATACAAGGAATTGCAACAAAGTGCTCATTTATCGAACAACGACTCGTGTATATGTTTTTTTTTATTTTGTTTTTTTTTCTTGCTTTCTTGCAAACAGTTGTTCATTGGGTTGTGAACGGTTTCTAGCTAATCAGCAATGTAAATGAGTTCAAATCGCCGAGGCCAGTTAAGTTATGTGTTGAGTCGTAATGACAGGGATGGTAACTTACTCTTTGTTTTTTTACTAGAATGATAACATACAGAAACTTTGTAAGTATTGAGCCACAATACATGGTCATATGAATTATACAAAACAGACTCTATTTTTTCGGGCTTCCACGATTTTTGATAACTTTAAATTACACGTACCACTCTTCATTGTAAAGCAACATTGTTCATAGAATCAATTTTTACTGCGCTTTTGACATAGATATATACGAGTATCATAACATATCTACATATTACGAAAGAACATAAAGAAAACAAAAGAAAACATTTTATTAAAAAAAACTGTAGAACATACAAGTCGAAATAGCCGCTTTATATTTAGTGTTTGACTTTTAAACCGGCTGACATAAATTCCTAGCCGTCTGGATGTGTGATTGACATTTAGTGACCTCTCTAATTAGTCTATTACGGACTTTGAGCTTTGTAACATGCGTAGGGAATTTCACTTTTGGAAAACCATTATGGTCGCACTAGTTTTACAGAACTAAAAAAAATTCGATAGGGACGTAACGCAAAAGAATTGGAGATTATGCCAATAAGTTTACGTATAATAATTTGCATAATTTACGCTCAGAAATAGACAGTCGAATTGAGAACCTACAATTTTTGGGAAGTCGGTTTAAAAGACGGACATGTCTACCTACTAAGTATATACAATCTTTTTCAGATTCGTACGTGTCTTGCCTTGCTCTGACACTTTTTAACACACCAGTTTATAATTTATTTTTCGATCTAATCAACATAGCACCAAAAAAGTCTAACCGCAAGTTTTTCAGTCCAATCTAGGTTGCCTAATTTAAAAATTAACATAGCGTTATCGCTTTTATTGGTAACTTTGAATGTACTTAAGTTTTTGTCGACTTAGGCAAGTTCGCGTGTAACATCGCGTACATGGTCTAGTAGTCAATTAGGCTCTATGATAATTGAATTATAGATATGTATTTGTTACGAAATTAGTACAAAATAGGATACTTGTTTTGTTTATTTATTCCTAAGCTTTGACAATGTTGTTACACTATATAGAATCAAGATAATGATTACAGGGAATATTGATGGGTCATTAGTTAGAGCTAATTATGACTAAATAATAAGATAATGAATGGTCATTTAATTTACTATGACAATATGGGAATGTCACATGACTAATAGAAAAGCATGAATTTTTACAGATTTAAAAAATATATATTTTACTAAAATATCAGCAGCTATTGTACTTTCTAATACTTCAATAGCTCTGAAAATATTTGAGCAATTTTGACAAAAGAAAGTATCAATGTCAGCTTGACACTTGATTTGACGTTTTACGCTTCAATAAATCAAATATCCGACAAAGATTTAAGAAGACTTTAACAAGATGATTAGGAATTTCTATCATTTAAAACAAAAATGAGTTATAATCCAGTTGACAGCAATCATAACAGACATCTTGATTGCTTTGTCAAAATTAACACAATCGCACTTTTTTTACTCTATTCAATGATTATTAAATTTATTCGATTCCGAATCAGAAAACTGACACATAAGTAGATCCAACCGTCAATTGTTAACAGTCTATACATTCATAAGTCTGTATCATTCGGGTAAATAAAATGTCACTTTATCCACTTTCAAATAAATTAACCGTAAAAATGGCACGGAACCTTTAGTCTACTATTTCAACTGTAACTTACCCTAATTTTTTATATAAGAGATTACGCTTAATCTCGTAATTACAACAACCAATAACAGATTAGCGATACACAGAGCCATTTAACCGTGACTACCTGAACTAACTACTTATAGGAAATCACCTAACGTCGAATCTTACGTCTACATAGACGTAAGATTCTAGGAATCTGCAGGTAATACCGCTCCTATTATTAAGGATAATCCCTTTTTTTTTAAGGTAAGTGATGATTTTATGGCTTCTTAGAATTTTCTAGAAGAAGCGTGAAATAAGACAGATTAGTGTTAGTTAAATATTTTGTTGCTGGGTTGTAATTGGATCAGCAATTTTTGAGAAACAGGAAATATGTACTTAGTTTTTGAGAATGCAAACAAACAAGTGCAATTGAAAATCATTGTCTATAATAAACTGGGTGTATTAAGTAAAATAGTTTGAGTCTATAACGAGATCTTCGAAAGGATTATGAAATTCACAGAAACGCATCTGCGAAACTATAGTTCTATGAAAAAAATCTTCAAAAATGCACTTTACCACCATTGAACATCACTAAAAAAACACTTAAACAAAATCCAGCGTGTAATAAATCAACGTGACATTTCTTCGAAAAAATAAGTTAGTAGGTACCTACTTAAAACATTTCAGGTAACCCAGTAAAACCAGTTAAATGCACTCTAAATTAGCCTTGAGATTTTAGATAGGTGCGTTACCCTAACGACGGAACCCTAATTAACATAATTAAGTGTTCAAAAGAGCTTTTAAGTGGTTCACTTTGTGCCACTTTCGGGTTTTAGCATAATCATATTCAATAGTCGTACCTTTAAGGCCGTTCTAAATAATCTATCTTTTGTCTTTCTGGCTTATCCGAGATAGGAGTTTGACAGTACCTACTTGTATGGGGCTGTATGTCAAAAATCGATCTCGAGTTAGCAAGACAATAGATAGATAGAATATTGGGAACGGCCATTAGTTTACTTATATCAAAGGAAAAAATATCTCCTACTCCCAAATTGTCATTTCGCCTACTACTTACAAACAATGACCAAAACGACCCATTCATTGGTCCACAATCTGAAACATCCCACCAGTTCATTATCAACACAAACGAACCTACCTATACCTACATAACATATGTGAGAGGTAAACAAACTCGGAGCCGATATTAACGCCACGTGCAACAGACTTGCTTCAGATAGTATAACTACCATGGAGAACAAAATGACTAGCGGAGATGCCATATCGCAAAATCCCGAAAGAAAGTCGTACGCAAATATCCGGGTATAAATCCCTTTTACGCCTTCTTTGGACCCTACCAAAAATCGTTGACAGATGTCTCAAAGTACTAAAGCCTCGTTCGTTCTATCATAAATGATCGTTTTGGTCATGCCCACCATAAGTATTTGACCTAGAAGAAAGCGCGTGACCCACCTGCATTATGTCCTCTCCGCTCATGTTTCCTTACTCTGTAGGGACCTACTATGGACTTAACAGATATTTGTTGCATACACCATATGCTTTGTAACCCATTTTGCTCATAAAAGCGGAAGAGAACAGCTGGCTTTGGTGCTGACTGTGCAGCTGGTATTGGCATATTGAATTGCGAAGAAAAAGTTTCACTTTTAGTAAGTACTTTTTGTTGAATAGGATTAAAATTCGAATATCAAGATCAAAAGAAACGTTTAACAGTATGTAATGGGACAATAATATAAAAATACTGAGAATAGAATAAGAAATGTTGAAGGCAACATAACAACATCCAATTTACTCTAGCCTCAAAATCATTAATGAATACGCACTTTGTCATTCTTATCAACAAAAGAAAACAAGATAAGAATCCTAGTGCTAAGTATCATTTAGCACCTTACAAACAAAACCTAATGAATGAACAAAAAACAAACGATGACGAAGAAACAAAACACAGATAAATAGAACAAAATATTACTTTAGATTCAAATGAAGAAACGAATAACAATGAAGATACAACATAACAAATTAATATAAAGAGTACACCTTGGTACGAGCTTGGTTAACAATAGCTCCGTAAAAGCCAACAATGACTGTCTCCTGACACGCCCAAGGATATGACATCATGATGCTCATGTTGGTTTAATTATAACAGCAGACAAACATGACAAAACTCCACAGGAACTTCGAGTAAATAAAATTGAGGACGACAAACTAATTGTTGAAGAAGAATCTTAAGTAAGAATTTGAATTGACGCTGCTTTAAATGGCAATATTACAGATGAAAACGATGATCAAACATAATTGCGTCTAAATAAAACTGAGTAATGATGTCATTAAAAGAATATTACTGTAACAATCAAATATATTATTTCCAGTAATTTTAAAAACGAAGTGTTTCGTGTTAAGTCTTTTATTGATCGTAATTACCCAGGTTAACTGTCCGTTTAATTACAAATGACTGCAAAATTGCTAGGAACTTAAATTGGATTTGTTTAATCACCATAAAGTTACCAACATTATGTGTTTAAATAAAATTACCTTATCGGTCTCAATGCTAAATTCGAAGAGTTCAAAATGGCAATGTTATCTGAAAGTAAATAAACTATTTTGCAAAATATTTAAAGACGTTGTTTTCAATTACCTCCCAGCCTTATCGTTATTTTCAGAAGTCTTAATTTATTTAACAAAATAAACATGATATGTAGTTCTTTACATGAAGTTTACATGAAGTCCTTCTGTATCAAAGGCTTCTGTTAAATCATCAACAAAGTTTTATAAAAACAATACCTCACAGAACACTTAGCTCCAATCTTTAGCTGTAAGAGTCACATCCTCTAGTTTGTAGTGAACCGACCTTGCTACACGTTCACGTTCATTAATCTATTCAAGAGCACTTGGATCAAGATGAATGGGGTCCACGCCATTCGTCATACTGCAACTGAGCATAGGCGTCTCGCATTAGCATGGAGGTGCTTACGTCAGTATTACGATCCTTACGCTTAGTTTCAATGATAATCTATCTATTATGTGTCTCGTGACTATTATGTCATCAATATAGAAAAATTGACGTGTAATATTCAAGGGATCACTATAATTTTGTTCTTTTCCAAAATCGATGTTTTCCATTACTGATGTCCAATCGACGTTAACATGTGCAATATGTGCATGTCTTAATCTTAAATACTTTTCTGTTGCTAAGAATGTTACTTTAAACCTTATAAAACTACATATTTCTAGTTCTTGACAGTAAATTGCTTAGATGTCGACTAGATACTTTTCTCCATGAATGTAAATGCCCAAATATGCAGAGTTAATTCATTGCATAGCATCTTATGACAAACTTGGTTGAGTTTCCATCTTTGCAGTTTAAGTAAACGCGTTTAAATATTTGAAATACTTGTATAGACCATGTAAGGAGACTTAAGTTAGAATAAAATTATATACGTATTTATACCTATCTAAACCTGATGGATGGATTAATACAGTTGGAAATACGGTTATGGGTTCGATAATGCTGACCTTTAAATGAATAGTGAAGAAAATTTTGTCCTGTCCAAGAAATTGAATTATTATTTTTACATAATTATGACCAAAATGTCTCCTGTTTCCTTATTTACGACCAATATTTCCGCAATTTCCATAATTTGTGTTACAGTTCTTGTAGTAATTATCGCAATTAATTATTATTAAACAACGCTGTGTCTTAGTCATTATAATTAAATAGAAATTTCGAAGCAATTAGTGTAGGTGACACATTGTTTACATAATTTTATCCTACTTGTGGTATCAACTTAATTATGACTGTCGTTATTTTGTTACGCTGGCGTATATTTTTTATTGCACTGAGTCAAGCTTCTGTATTTTATTATTTATCAAAATTGTTATTGCTTGAATTACTCACTTTATTATAGAATATATAAGTCTCAAAATCATTAACTTCATTGTATGTAGCATTTATTATACTTAGTTTAATGGTTCTCACAATAGGTCCTTCCTTAATTTGATAGCACCTTCCTCGAATTTTGGTTCCTCATTAATAAATTAGCCCGTTATCCGAAGGTTTCCCAACACTCAGGGACTTCCCATGATCTTTCTTCCATATCCTGTCTTAAATCGGTTGTTTAAGACAGTTACATAAATAAACCGTTTTTCTTCGATGCGGAAGCACATCGATAGCGAACATAAAAACTGACAAACAAATAAAAAGAGTTCATTGGCGTTTTTACGGATCATTTCGACTTTATCGTTACGACTTGCGGGTTTACATTGTCGACCTCTTAATGAAGATCGATACCATTTCGTACATCGAAATAATCATTAACTTTCATAGTATTAAGCACTTCGCTAATGTTCCCAATTAGATTATCAGCTTTTATTGTTGCTTCTCAAATATCCTTTGTATTTTTTATGAGTCGCTTCGCTTTTCTGTCCGTCTTATTCTTTGAAGTGATTTAGTAAAAATCTTAACAGGCTTTCAAGTTTATGTATCGGTTAGTATCTGATTTCAGGAAACGTCAAAACTATGTTAACTGCAATTTTATATGTATTTTATGTTTATTCTAAGACGTTCAACTATTTCTGTTTATTTTTTCTTTTCTAAAGCAAACGAGTTCGTTCGGGAGAAATGCGTTTTTATGTATATATTTTGCTGTCAGTTTGCATCATAATATCTACTCGTAACGTGATATGATATGATTTACGATTCAATAGAAAGAGTTGTTGTTTTAGTTAAACCGTGCGTTAGATAGGCTTGAGACAATGATGCGTAAACTATGATATCATTACATTCCACGCATAGCTTAATATTCTAAATGCAGATAACGGAATCTGTATTATTGTTAGATATTATCGCTCTATTTATTCCAAGTCATGTTTATATTGTTATGATAATATTCTGCGCTAAAAATAGTCTACCCTACCCCTAGAGATGTAGCGTAAACAGAGAAAAAGGGATTATTTCCGGCAGGATGACTACCATATACATTAAGGTTAAACTAGTCGCGGGCTCGAACTCACTCAGGGGCGTGGCCAAAAAGCGCGCTGTCTCATCTGACATCGTGTGCGACAGAGATAGCCCCAGTGATGAGCAGTTAGACGCTAGTCTATTTGCACAATGCGTTTCGTGCAAACAAGCACGCATACAAACACCGTTACGAATCAAAACGACATTAGACACACATACGTACATGCTGCTGTGTACTGCTCGCTACCGAAAAGTCAGCAAGCGCTTACTAACTCGTACTAAAATAATAGATACTGTTATCATTTTATACTAGCCGTTTTCCCGCAGTTTCACCCGCGTCCCGTGGGAGCTACTGCCCGCACCGGGATAAAATATAGCCTATGTTACTCGCAGATAATATAGCTTTCTAATGGTGAAAGAATATTTAAAATTGTTCCAGTAGTTTTTGAGTTTATCCATTACAACCAAACAAACAAAGTTTTCCTCTTTATAATATTAGTATAGATTTCATAGAAGTTGCTTATTTTATGAGGTACCGACTAGTGATGCTCGCATGGATTTCAGTAATTGTCCCAAGGCGTAGGTACCTAATAACATTTTTTATGATAACACAATGTAAAATCAGTTTGACTGGCCTGTTGGTCTAGTACTTAGTGATCTTGACTGCTATGCCGTAGGTCGTGGGTTCGATTCCCACCCAGGACAAATGTTGTATGGGTGTTATTTATCTATAACATGTATTTAGAAATCAATTCTATTGATTTTATTGAACATTTTGATTTTTTAAAGCAGTAACACAGTTATTTTCGTGTCGAAAAGCGTTTCTCATTTTTTTTTAGTTGACATTATACATACGAAGAACGAAGAGAGCAGTAGAGACGTGTAACTCGATCACAATTTTTGTAACGAATATGAAAGATAAAACAATAAAATAGGCAAAGCGGCTTTTACCAAAGAACGGAACAGAAACATATAAAAATAATACTTTATTCCTTTAGAAATAAGGTTGCTTTCTTCTGTTTGTTTACATTCTCAAAAACGCCGACCGCGGTGTTTGCGGCAAATGCGACAAAGGCGGCTTAGATCAAAGTGATATCAAATACTAAGTCCAAAGTTCAGTGCCAAGTCAAACAGATAAAGAAGGTAGTATCGAAATCCAGAGTTTTAGCCGGGGGTCAGTGTAATGTTTACGTACGATAAGCGCTAGGAGAATAGTCTACACACATACGATACGAAAGACGTGGGCCGCAGCAGCAGACTGAGCCCAAAACAATACAAACAAATAGTTGCACTAAAATTTGCACAGTTGCACGACAAAATATCGTGCAAAACGTAAAAATTGTGGAAATAAGCATGTGTGTATAAGCGTCTTTCTCCGCTCCGCCCCGCGCTTCTGCCGGGGGGAATGCTATTGAGTGAAATGCACGACAATTCATCGCAAAACGAGTACGTAAAAAAAGACGAAGAGTGCTTCAGAAAAAAGCGTTTTCTGAAAAAACTACTGTATAAATCAATTTGAAATAAATTTTATAGAACTCTTTAGTAATTGAGCTATGTCGGAGCGGACTTCGTTTTGGAGATTTTACATTTTTTATGGGACTTTTTAACACTCAAAGTTGCGTTAAAATTGTCTAGAAAAACGGAACTTTGTTGGCTCATAACTTTTTACTGGGATTTTTTTATTTTTTTTTAAATCCGTACAGACAAACTTAATAACAATATAAAACGATATCAAGTTTAATTTTGAATGTATTATGTCACAATGTAGAGTAAAAGCACCCCGAACTTTGTATGGGAAAAATATCGACTAGTGTAGATAAAATCACAGAACGCTAACTTGATTTTCCCAAGAGTTGAAATAGTAACACGCACTATGTGCCTATTAAAATAGAACTGGTCTTGCAATTTATTAACTGCACAGACAATTCCTTTATCGAAATTCGATCTAAAACTTATTTATCAGACCCAAACACGGAATGAAAACAACACAGGCTTTAATTTACATTCCAATTTAAGTTTAAACGGAACATTCGTGCGAGTCCTATTCATTCATGCTCAAGGATAGCCTTTCTACACCTAACAATCTTATTCTAACGTTCATTAACATACTATGAATAAACACTTACTTCGTCCTCCTCGTCGTCGTTAAAATACGGATCCAGTAGCAAGTTCTTCCAATAAATAACATCCGGAGGTATCGCGTATGCATCGTGGTCCCTCAAATTAGCGTACAAGGGACTGTCTCTCCCGACACCCTCGGAACTGGCACTGATCGAACAACTTTCCACTTCAACACTACCACCGCAGGAACAGCCCTCATCGGTATAACTGTATCCGTACTCGATCTCCTCGTATATATTCTCGTCGGTGATCGCGTCCCGTACCGGCTCGTAGCCGTCGTCCGTCGGCTTGTCCGGCGTCATTGCTACTGAGCTACTGTCAACACACCTGTCCTTACATTCTCCCACCTCGTGCAGCGAGTACACTGAATACCGAGCAGGTATAAAATCGCTCGCCGTGTCGAACGAAAGACGCGATACTGTAGCGTGGTGCTGCGATAAAACGCGACGTAATATTTCGTCGGAATTGTGAAAGCCCGACGAGTGCGACCATACGGCGGCGTACGGGTTCACTTCGTTGTCGTCAGTACTGCACTCTTTGTAGCTCCAGCATGTGCTCTCTGAATCACTCGAAGAGTCACTCTCGTTGTTATTCGATTCCATGTCTGAAATCGAATTGTCGCACATTGATTTTAAACGAGCCCGCCTCGGCGGTATCGGTGTGCCGTTGCCCTTGTCAAATATTGTGTTTATGTTATTATGCACTTTGACACTAGACGGAGTACTTGTTACGAATGAGACATCCGATAGGGTCGATTCACATTCACTCTCACTGTTTTTTGTTTGTTTTTCCTCGGCCATGCGTTCCAAACATTCGTCGAATATGTTTAGAATGCTGAGGGACACTTCTTTCTCGGAGGGCGCGAGGTGGCGCTGGTACTCATCCAGCTTGTAGATCTCCTTGCCGAGCTGCGAGAGTATCTCGTCGAACTTGCTGTCAGGAGTATCGGGCTCGGGTTCGGGCGGGATGACAGTGATCAGGGGGTCGTACTCCTCGATCGCCAAGCGTATTGTCGTGAGCCATTCGATAATCGGTTGCGCCGTGTCGGAGCGCAGTGTGGCCGCGACTGCGTTCGGAATCCAACTTGCTATTTCACACATTCTGCCCGCCGCTGCACGATAACCGGTGTATGAATCAACACGCGGGATTCCGCGAAACTAAGCTTTGACGTCTCCATAGCAGTACGGAGCGCGCGTATGATATCGACGACATTTGCACTCGACCGCGATCGCTTATCATTATTTTCCTAATTATACACGAACGCATATTTGACCTTTGTTTGATAGCTGCTTATTTTCGCTCCTCATATTTTTGTGAGACGTTAGACATCACTGTATTTTACAAAATTAATTTTCTATCACAGCACCATGAATTTCTTAATTTAAAAAATATACTTTAGGCGGTAATTTTGACACTGACAGTTGTGGAAGTTCGCGCGCTTTTTATTTATTTTTTAATGTGTAGTGTGGTAGCGGAAGCGTCCGCGCGCGGCACGTCCACCACGATAGTGGTGCGCCGTCCGGCAATTAATTGGATGCGTTCATTCTGCGCCCGAGTCTGTGTGACCGATATTCTACGTTATTTCTGTGGCAGCCGGAGCATGCGTGGCGCAACCACACTAAAACTAAATGCAATGTGCATTAGATAAGACAGATCAGGCGCCGAGACATATACATCTTTATTGCTATATTTAATTGTATCGATACGGGCTGTGAACTAGTGTGCATCTCGCAATAAAACTTAGAACTAAGATTGTATGACGGTTGGAGGGCATCACAATTTAAATTCATTACCATGAACGTTCGAGCAATATTTGTTTAAATTTATGTTATATGTAACTGTTTTGCTCGATATTTTCCTGTTCTTGAGAACGCCAAATGCGTTAAATTGTTTGCTAAGGCATTGTCGATATTCCTGCTATTGGTATAAGGGTAACAATTGGATATTGTTGTCGTATTAACAGGATAATCGTGAAGTGCGATTGAACAAGAATTCCATGTAAACTGAAAAACATGTGCTCTATATTTTGTTAGCGTTTCTCAATTCGTCTAATTGGACCGGAACTCGTTGATTTTCTCCAGTACGTAGTGATGTGTGTTTGTGCTGATGCAATTCTTCATAACGCAGCATTGTTTTGCCGACATCAAAAAAATGGAGTGATTAGGTACCATTGCTACCTGCGAACTGCGAAGAGCTCTATATTTTTGAGACGTACTTAATTATCACTGATTCTTTTGTTTTGTATTATTTTTTTGTTGAAAAGTGGAGGCACATAGGTATTGCTGGAGTAGAGAATGTATATGAATAAAACCAAAGGAGTATGTCTAATTTTCACAGCTACGTACTATCCTACTTGCCTATATTATGTAGGTTTTGAGTCAAAATCGATTTTCAAAAATGTATTCGTTGAGGTATAGGAAGGTAGAGAGAATAATAATTCGCAATAATAAACTGCATCAAACGTCTTCAACTGTAGGCAGTAGTTTTCAGAAGGTAGTGTGACAATATTTCGGCGAAAACAAAGGACTTCTGAAGTGGCACAAATACTGTGGAAGACCACAAAATATTTTCAAGAATTAAAAAGTGGTTTAACTTGCGTTCTTTAAAGTCTTCGTAAATATATTGAAGCCAAATGAAACGTCGTATACTTTTAGAATATAGAAACCGTATTAATATGAAGATGTGAAAAGGTTTAGAATCATTACAGTTTTTCTTTTTCTACGCCACTTGTTAGTTCATTTATGTGTGTATTAGTAAGTATATTAAATATGTATATTAGTTGTAGTTTATCCTCTGTTTATTTTTTGTTCTAACATATTTTTTAAGATAATAGAACAAAGAGCTTTAATCATTGTACCTACATACCTGCAATTATATTATATAAAAATATTTATTTCTGTTTTACCTGCTATCCAGACCCTATGACGAAGGTATTATTTTTATTTTATGTTAACAGGTAAAATATAAAAGAATATGATGTTTTTGAGTTTTCCTTCAGCTAATTATGTTTTTGTTTTTCTTATAAGTAATGTTTACTCCTTGTCAAAAAGCAATAACAACATGATAGTGTAGTGTATATTCTGACAGTTTGTATATAGTTCCCTTTATATTGTTTCAGAGTTCCTGTATTTTCTTTGTGCACAAAAAGTAAATAAAACTTTCACTCTTACGAGAGTAGACAAAGAACAAAAAACTTAAGTATATCACAAAATTGCGTGTCACAATACATAAACGACATTTTCGTCCAAAATAACAATAAAAACGTTTTATCTTCACTCTCTACACTCCGAAAAAAGTCTTTAATGCACAAATAAAAAACATTTTCGCACAAATTGTCTATGATGCACGCGATCTCGGTGCCATATTGGGACGCGGACCGCCTAATGTGGCTAGATTTTAAGAAATACTAAACCGAATAAGCCACATCTGGTTAGACTGGAAGCTTAACCCTGACACACTTGGTAAAGGTTAGGCTAATGTTCCTCCTTGACTCGAGCCGTGGGATAACGAACGCGAAACTTTATGGTTTTTAAGTCCGCCATTTGTTGTTTTGGCGAAAATTAAACTTGTGAATAGTTCTGCATTCTTGGGTTTCATCATCTTTGATTGCATTTATCATAATGCCCCCATTCTAACTTAGGGTACATAGCACTAAATAGTTACTACGCAAAATGGTCTAGTCCAGTACTTCCTTTCGCTATGCGTTGTCTTGAAGATGTATTTTGAAATAAGTAATTGACGTAATGATTTATTGAATTTTAAATGAATAACTTTACAAATGGATAAACTGAAACATTGACTACAAACCCAAAATTGGTAATAGAAATGAAAGCTACATACATTTTTTAATGCTTATACTTTTAAAACTAAAACCTTCACTAATGTGTCGATAGAGATTTATAGCTGTGAATATTATTACAGGCTGAAAACACGCGGAAGTGTGGCATTTTGAAATTCGAATAACGCCATTCTAAATTGGAAAACAATTCAGCTATTGGTTATATCATCACATGCCAATAGACCATATAAAGTAAAAATTGTAACTAGCTTTCTATTAAAATGATGCGTTTCAATGAAAGTTTCTTGGTTGAATTGGCTTAAACATAACGTACACCTACCTGATTTTGTATGCACCTATGTATTTTGCACCTAAATAAGTAAATATAGTATTTTAGAGAAAAGGTATGTTTTGATATGAATAGGGCTTTTGTCATGCATAATTTAATCTCGTAATTTCAATTTCAAAAGGATAAGATGGAAAATAAATAAGAATTTGTTAAAACTATAATTTAACATCGAAATCGTGATACCTAACTTTACAGAAATACTTATTTGTTATTTTTTCAGGACTAAATCCCTTCAACGTCCGGCCCCATCCGCCCCGGGGGGTGATCAGCGGGCGACAGGCGCGGGGTTGCCACCGCCTGCATTACAAGGATCGCCCCTTGTGCTCCGGCCATCATAGGGACCCCTCCCCACTGGGGGGAGGCATGAGGGGCCTGCCGTGAGGCGGGCAATCGCCGGTGGGGGACTGAATGCACTTGACTCCCAGACCCCCTCCACTCAGGCGAGGTCGGAGTGCCGCTGGGCCTTTTTAGTGGTTATACCGGGAACGCCGTTACCGGGGAGTCCCACATACCCCTCTCCCGTCCCCCGACGGGAAGGGCATGCGTAATAGCATTTTTTACCCAGCGACAACAAAAAAAAAAAAGGACTAAATCCCTTAAGAACTTATTCTAAATTATCCGAAATCTTATCCTGAAACTTTCATCGAGATGGTTATTCTAAATCTGAATGAAACAAAGTTATAACATCACAAGGCCCATTCATGCGGAATACCAATCACATATCTGCTATTGGATTTTCAACTTTAGTGCCATAAGTTTAACGTAGCTTATCATTCAGCAAGACTTATGGGATTAAATTTCTCTCTAGGCAATATTAATCTCAAAATGTTAGATGTTAAGGTGTAAAGTGGATTGGCAAATGTTTTAGATAGGATTATGTGAATGCTCTCTGTTTAAAATTCGCAGATGCATGTCGAGAAAATAATTATGTATAAGGCATCGTTCAGACCAAACGTATTGTAGGCCGCTGACTGTGAGCGCGCGTTACGCAGTTTATTGCTTTTCCATATATGTATATTGAAATTGTCGTTCACACCGAACCGACTATACGCTATTACGTCGTCTGTTGTCGCTGACTCTCAGTGGCCGATTATTTTACTACGCGACTATGCACGGCGGACGCGGATTGGCTACGCGGAGTTGCCGAATAGCGCCGCTCCGCCGCGCCCGCACCGCCGCGCGCCTCGGCCGCAATACACTCGAGAAACAAACTTCAATGAGGACAGACGTGACACGTGACACCTCGCGATGTTCGACACCGAAAAGTTTATTGCAGAAGTACATTCTAGAGAATGTATTTGGAATGCGAATTCAGAAGAATTTAGTGATAGAAACTTACGAAGATGCGCTTGGGAAGACATAGCATCTGTTATGTATGAAGATTGGGGGGTTCAAATACTGAGCTCTTTTATGTGTAGAATAGTCAGCCGCTCAGCGTACGCATCTAGTGTGAACCTACACGAGCCTATTCTTTTGTTCACACATGTAGCGCATCGTACGCTATAGCTTATTGTCGGCTTGGTGAGTACGCGTACTGCAGATTGAGTCGACGTTCACACTGGGGCAGACAGTGAGTATACTCACAGTCAGCGGCGGACAATACGTTTGGTGTGAACAATCCCTAAGTATCATTTATTTTATTTCCTTGAACATTTAAGTTAGTAAATGTAAGTGCTTGAACTCTAGACATGGTTTATATTCTTTCCCCATAATATTTTTGCCGACGAATACAAATCTAATGAAATTGTCATTAGACTGTCAAATTATTTAAAGATCTCACTAGCCGAGTTCAGACATTTAAACGTTTGTTTGCCGAAATAAGGCTTTAAGTGGTAACTATGCTCGTGTCTATAGTCAACACTTGAATTTTCGAGCAATGAACCTTTTTAATGAAGTTTCTTCAAAAACAATAACTTGTATTGTTACAATTAACTAATTTTAAAATCTTTGGTTCATTTAGCATAACACGAAACAGCCTAATTTAAAGCCATTTAAAAAACTGTATGCTCATTAACAGTGTTAGTTCCATCGCACCTTTCTTCTTAACTACAATGTTTTTTTGTTTCATTTAAACCAATTGCTATCTTCAGATCGTAATTCTGCTGTATTTTGAGGTACCCATTAGTAGGTAACTCTTTTTTTTTAATTTACGAAAAATAATATAATTTCTGCCTGACCATCGTTATCTAGGTAATTTGGTTCTTCTAATAAATAACAGCACTCGCTACAAAATTATCACCTTATGATAGTAAAAATATTTCAGGAATTTTCTTTCAGCAGAACTGCAAGAATTTTCTTTTAAGATCCGTAAAAAAAATTGTTTTAACACACTAAACTATTTTAAAACAAATGAAACATCGTAAAACTCTATCTGCTGATACGTCCAAAAATAAATTGTCTAATTGAGCTATATTGGCTACAATTAGGATCAGGCGATTCTAAATTGTCTGAATTAAAACCTCTGCCGCGGGTGACTGGACCAACAGCTGTTTGTCAAGAGCACACATACAAACGTAACAATATGTATGTATGCAGTTACCATGCTATAACCAAATACATGGAAGAACGAGCCATGTTCTTTTTTTTTATGGGAAGTCATCAAATGACCCCTCCCGCTGTGGGTGCAGCATGGGGGCGATGGGGGATGTCAGATTCTTACACAGAACATGGTGTATTAAAACCCACTAATTTCCTTCTTAAGCCCTTTATGTACCAGGGCTGCGATAACTCTTTCGAACCTACACTACGTTTTCACGGAGACATCAATCAAATCAATTTCGAAGCCAGATTGGATTTTTCGACACGTTTCAGGATGCATTTTAAACTAAAAACTAGAAATTGTACAAGAGCATTATTTCTCAATTTACAATGTGAAAAGACATACAGAACATAGTTTAGTTAAAGAGGCTTATTATAACGACGTTTTCCGGTAGAACTTCAGACAAATATTCTATCCAATAGACCAAAATGTTAAGACCCTTACCGATTTCTAACAAGCACAGAAAAAATAATATCGTCTCAGTACCTAAAAGATATTTATGAGACAGTCGAAACTAACTATGTACTGGTTTTCCCCGATCCGATATTTCAATTGGGTCAACGGATATGACAACACACGGACTGTTCCAGTTTTTAAAAACATGTCTTGTAAGAATAGACAGCATCCATGAGCTAACAATGATAACTAAAAAACTATTTATGGTAAGTCATAGAAGCTCACGTCTATTTTTTCGGATCAAAGGTTTGAGATAAAGTCGCTGGCAGTGGCTACGGGTAGTCAGAAGCTAGTAAACCTGACAACCAGTCTTACTAAGGGGTACCGGTTTGCTCGAGAGAGGTCAGAGAGGCAGTCGCTCCTTAAAAAAACACTGGTACTCAGCTGCATCCGATAAGACTGTAAAGTCGACCCCTACATAGTTGGGAGAAGGCTAGGCAGATGATGATAAAGTTTCAAGCAAAGATTGATGAAGTAGGATGAAATAACCAAAGTGACCGATACAGGCGATAGTTTTTACGGGCACCTCTACGTATCTATCAATTCGATGGCTCGTAAACATTTTTATTACTTATAGGATACTCAGATACACAGAGGCTTCATAAAACGTTCGAACTACTAATTATCATAAAATTCTGAGTGTTTTTTTATTGGTATGGATGCTGGGCGATGATTTTTCGAAGTCAGGGAGAAAGAGATTGCAGGGAAATGAAAGTACCAGTAAGCGCATTCTGGCCCATTCCCTTAGTGCATCTCTCTACGCTACTCGCTGAAACCGAAAATTGGTTTTTGCGCATTAAGTAAACGCCATAAAACTCGGCGAGAACTACATCTGTATGTAGGTTCTAGATTGACAAAGCGTGATCCTAAATGTGTTCCCTATTGCTGGTGAATCTTATTGACTATGGGTAGGTATATTTCCCCAAGTACAATCTTTTACAATATTTAACCACGCTCCTTTGAGCAAGAATGTTAGGAAAATTATCAGATTAAGAAAAATTCCCTCCTAGTTTCTAGACCACAATAATTTTCTTCGCATACTTTAAAAAAAAAATATCTTTGCTTTCCATACCAAGCAGGCTCAATTGCATATAAAAAAGCTAATTACCGATATGCAAGTGCAGAAAGCAATATATAATTTGCTTTTTGCAAAACAGCGTACATCTGCGATGCGTATCACGTAATGACGGTGCGGGTTCGATTCCCGGGTGCATAAATATTGATTCCGTACGCGTGGCTTGCTGTCGTGTTCTGTTTCACAGACATGCATCATCTGAATTTCATATTATTTCTATGTTCGATGCTTAAGTAATTGTTTTTATGGTAGACATTTTTGTTCTTCTCTATATCAATATTTTTATTCCATGTGAGAAGGAACTGTCCTATAAACTTCCCATTTGTATGTCATCCTTTTCGGTCTAGGGAAACAAAAATGAAATAAACAAGTAGGTACATATATAATTATATTGTATTTGTCTGACGCGTTAGCTAAGTAACTAATACAAGTAAGCCTAAGTCTACACACGTATAGGACTAAGCCTAAGTCTATTTATAGGATTTGTAGAGTCTGATCTATATTTAATACCAAGATTAAGCTAAGCTTCCTTTAAGTAAATGATACTTCCAAAATTAACGTAAACCAACAATTTTTTCATTACATTTGCCAACCTATTTAAACTTTAGGATATATTTTTTTTCTCTTTGAAATGGATGGGATGCGGCAGACAAATGCAGTTTTTTAAAATTTAATAAACGGTATCAAACATTTAATAAAGGGTTACCTACATAGGGGATAGCCCATTAGTTTTTTTAATTGGTCCAAAATGATGTCGATTCGCCCGCATAATAAGTGATAAAACATGATAAAGTTATTATTCCTGTTTATATTATACGGGTGTGAATAAAAAATATTTTATTAGGGGCTTATTTAGAGTGGAAACTATTTGATAGCTTATGTTATAAAAAGTACCTAAATTGATTTTAAACCGACTTAAAAGAAGAAGGTTGTCCGCAAAGGACGGTTTTATACGACTTAACTCAATCTAAAGGCCATATAAATATTTTCAGCATTAAAAAACTGGCAAAAGTTTGTCGGAATTAATTAGTAGATATACGACTCGCTTCTCCGACCTGCTCTCCAACCCTCTTCACACGAGTGCAATTCACTCTTTTTATACATATTTTCATGCAAAAACTACTAAGTACTAATAAAGTGTTCTCTGAAAATAACTTTGCCACTCCAAAATCGTCTCCTAATTAGAAGACTTGTAAGTATAGTTAAAATGTACGAAAACAAGGCGAAATAATATCGAAGTAGAGTTTATTGACAGCTGTTTCCTGAGATTTCACTTGTGACTAACTACTACTTTTACCCGGATAAAGTATAACCTACGTCACCTAGGAAGAGTGCAGCTTCTCAACAGAGAACGAATTTTCCAAATCGATTCGGTATGGTTAATGCCTTTAGGGTACCATTTTTTTTTTTACTTTAGTCAATCTCTTACCCATTCAGTGCGATGCATAGATGCTTCTACGGCAAACATAGGACTGTTGACTTACCTGAAAAAAACAAAAGAACAACTTATTAGAATCGAATATTATGGAACAGACTTTGGTAAGTAGGTATTACACATATGAAACCACATCTTATGAATATTTGCATTAATATTGCGACGTACAGATAAACTAAAGACCTGTTGAAATCTTTGAACAGAAATAAAAGATATGTCCTGAATGATATTCCAAGGACTTTTTTTGCTAAATATCAACTGCAGTGAATTAATTAGTCTGCGAACCTACATTTTATTATGTTTGTATGGCGATATTAATTTGATGCTGTCTTGTTTTATTTTTTAAGATAATATTTTTTTTAATAAGAATTTGCATATCCACTGGCTGTACACGGGTACATTGCCGTTTACATTGCAATTTATACCTATAACAAAAGACAGAAGCTTACCTATATCGTTAAATCGCAAAATTTTGCGAACTAAGAAATTAATCGCTTATTATTTATAAGATATAAGCAGCACCATTTTATTACAAAAATAAATTCATTTTAAAATCAGACAAACTGTTTCCTAATTTTGACAACAGATTCCAAAAAGGTCCAATGCGACAATTTCAAATTTCGAATCCCCCAAATTGTCTATTGACTCTGTGAGACGCTCGGTCTCCGATAAGACGCCAGCGGCCATATGTTAGAAAACATGAATAAACATTAAACATTCAACCAAGTTACCATAACAGCAATGAATGGAACAGATGAATCTATCAGAAGCTCTATTTGTGTTTAAAAATATATCTATTATTAGGCCACGTCCGCTGTGGGCACGTGTTAATATAATTTATGAGTTTTATCCCCCATTGAATATGGGAATCGATAGGTGAGCTGTAAGGATGTGGCTTGTGCTACTCAACTACTGGGTGGCCGAGGAAATTATTTGAAATGAGTTATGTTTCCTTGTAACATTATAATTATTAGTTATAATTATTAATTATATGTGGTTATTGCCATTTCTGCATGAGTGTAACCATTGTAACCCTGCCTTGATATTTTTTTCAGGGAAACTGCTTCATACAAATACACCGTAAAACATTATTTCTCTCAATTTTATATTCTTTCAATAGGAATACATATTTTGTTAACTGTTTTTAATAAAATCAAAAACAATTTTAAATACAAAAGCTTCGAGACTTCCATTCAATATAAATAAAATAAGTACAACTACTGCCATCTAGTAGCCGCACGACGAACTACTTGGTGGCGCAAGCATGGAACGTCTCACTATTATGTAAATGGCTCTTTCAGTTGACATTACGTTGTACAGCGCTAGATGGCGTTAGTAGTTCTCTTCTTGGATATAAATAAAATTGCAGTGATTTGTGTTTCGTGAAGTGAAGAAACTTTTATGAGAAATCTTGTTTAACTGGCTCTATGCATAAATTCATGGTTTTTTTGTGTCCACAACTTAAAATTACTTAATTAGGTACTTATATGAATTAATACAATCGGATAGTGAGTTTAGTAATTGAAACTAACTACTTAATCGACCTTCACCACTACATTTCCTGCAAAACAACGTCAATACTAATTTTGACAACACACACACAACTCACACCATACAGACGCCATTGATATCTAGATCTCACTCCTGATAAATGACATCCCATTCATCACCTTTTAGACTCATTTAGTAGGTACTTTCTCTGGCCTCAAATCGTATCCTTTCTAAGAAATAAATCATCGACCTTGCTAGGTCAAAGCCTGTACAATAAACGATCTACAGCGTTCCGGTGCGCAGGCGCAAACTAACCGTGATTTATGAAATGATGGTTGCGCAAGAGTCGATTGTAATTGGATCTTTACGATGATTAGTTTGCTTGATGATAGTGTGGAGTAAATAAACATGTGTGCTTGCTTTCTGTGTAGATTTTTATGATAAATTGGCAAATTGATACGCAATATTTTTAGTAAATGAATACTAACAGAATTTTAAGTTTAATTAAGTTGCAAGCAATAGCTTAATTAGTGGTTTATATTGTGCCTCGATTAGTCTGGTTGAACATGTAGGTATCACTTTTTCCCAATAATCAAAGATTTAGCTAAGTTTAGCTACTTAATTATTCTCAAAAAGTTCAGTTCACCTTAAGCCTTACACACTTCACCATTATGTAAGTACCTAATTAAACCGATCACGTGCTTTCTCCATTACATTACAATTAATAAAAATACAAAACAAAGACATTAAACATTATTCCTCTTTGGTACAAAAACATTCAATACTTTCAATATCAGTCATGGAAACATACTACAAATCCGTCAGCTGGTCTATGATACCTACTAATTAAATAAATTAATGATGTTTTTATCGTTCCTAGATTAGTAGGATTTGCGTAGGTCGCTTGTGGGCAGACAGTCAGACTGGTAGCTGATATCTACTCTACATACCATATTAGAAGACTATAAAAAAACAGTTAAACCCACTTACAAAATAACGCCGAAAATAGAAGAAAAAAAAAAACTTGAATAAAAAAATATTGAACTAGGAACTAAGGCCATGGCCTGAGCATCGATTTATCTAGTTTACCTAACTCAGGCAAATCATAATTCAGAATTATTTCGAATTTAAAAAATAAAAATAAAAATTATGTACAAAATGTATTAATAAACTTTTTTTTTTAAGACAAGGTAGTCTTGGCCATAAGAAAATAAGATATGACTTAATTACTTGCCTATGTAGTATAGAATTTAAACAAAAATCGTCTAAAACACTCTCAAGATTTGAGTACCGGCCTACGGTGAATGGTAAACTAACAAAGTGTCGTGTTTCAAGAATATTTCAAACCAAGTCTATCGATACATCGCTAAGCAACTTCAGGCCAATTCTTCATCCAACTCTAATTACAAGAACTCTTCACAGCGACCTCCAAAGTCATCAGATTAAGAAGCTCGTTCCACCGGCCTTGAGCATCGGCCTTGACAGCTACTTTCCACTTTACAAGGATGTCAGAGGGTCACAGACACGACAAGCAAAACCGGTAGTTTAACATGTTTGAATTGATTAGTCACTGTTGTTTTGGTTATTTTGTAAACTACATAGGTATACAGTCAAAAACTATCTCCTTTCAAAATGCTTTTATCAGGACGATCTATACGTAACTACGGGCCGTTTTCCCCCGTTGGAACTACTGCCTTTACCGGGATAGGTAAAATATATGCCTATTTTCAGTTCCTTTAGGGTACAAACAAACAAACAAAAAAATGTTTCATCTTATGTATTATTTATTATGTTAGTTTAGATCAGTACATATGTAATGAAATCTAACCGGTAACTACTTTAACTACCTTCGCAACGATATGAAAATTGATAGCTGTGTGTAGGTCCGATGAACTGATCTGAACTGATGATATCGAACCGATCTGATGATGGAGCCGGTAGATACGAACTGAAACTTCACGATGGATTTTGCTTGTAACGTGTATTTTTAAAAGCATCATTTTCTAGCGTTTTTAAACTAGGTATCTCCTTTTTGTATGATTATTAATGATGAGGCTATCGATACTTTCTCCGAGTGACAAGTGGATGTCTATGACAGATGCATTGACCCTGAACTTTCTACTGGTAACTCTAGTGACTGCATTGATCTTTCATCCTGAATTAACTATTCGGTTTTTGACAACTAATGCTACTGCCTAAAAAGAAAAGGGAGAAAACAGACTAAAGATTGTATAGGAAGAAAACGACGGATATTGACTGCCACACAAAAAATAGATTTTTTCGCACTAAGTTGTAAGGTCTATATTTCATGTAGGTAGGTACAGTAATACTAAAGTACCTAGAGGTAGTATCACAGATTACCTAATAGTTACTTCGGTAGTATTAACTTTGTTGCCACTAGTGATACGCTACCATTGGCATTTAATAGGCGTATTACCTAATCACATAGCTATCTTTTAGATATACCTAACTATTACCAATTGTTCATACTCAATGGGTCTACCTTTACTAGGTATTCTAGGAAATAAGGATATGAGTTACGAAACCATCATTTCAATCAGTGCCGATAAAATCTCAGCTGCAATCGAATAGTATAAAGTTTAAGCCCGCATTAAACTTAATGGTGATTGTTTAATTATGGCTTCATAAAAAATGGCGTAAATGAAACCTTTATTAAAAGAACTAGCTTCAGAAGCGGGTTCACCCGTATTCTTTGGGAACTCCCAGATCCAGACAAAATAAGTTCACTGCCTTCTTCGATAAATTGGGGTGATAAATTTCTAACACTGACAAATCAAATCGGTCCAGTGGCTTCAGAGCATTAGCGCGTTCAAGCAAACTATCAAACTGTTCAGCTTCTACTTAGTATTATACTTATTAGTACCAAACCTGCCACTATGAAGTATAAACTTTATTAATACAAAACTATACCTCATCAAGCTTTCTTAAAGAAACTATTTAAGGGAAAAAATCTAAAGAAACAGATGCCCTAATAAAAGCTTTCTCAAATTAACCTGAACAGACAGATTACCTAACAATTGTCGCAAAAAGCTTTACCTACTTAAATTACAGACTTACTACTACCAGGAATACCTAATAGAATTCCTAGAAATAAAATTTCGTGAAAGCCGCCATTGATTTCGTTTCTAATTCGGCTACCAGTGGCTGTGTATTTGGTAAGGCGCCAAACAGTCTGTCCCAAATACTTGCCGGGTTATTTCTACCCTAACAGCTTTATCCAACACAAAACTAACCTAAACCACAAAACAATAGAGTCCAAAATAGCATAGCAGTACAACAATCAGCATAACCTTATTGAAACAAAGGAATAAATGCTTTACAGGCTACACAAAAGGATCAAAATCGTTTCACATACGATTTCAACAAGTTAAACTTATGTGACATGGAAAAATGGACTCTATGCGACATTAAATATGGCTTTATATTGACGGCACGTAGAAACTCAGAAATAGTTCTGACATTTCAAAATTAGTGTTGTAACGGTTACCTACCGAGATATTTCGGGAAATGCCAAAAGTTTATGATTATTTCGATAAACCGCTAAATTGTACGTTTATTTTATAAGCTTCCGCAGAGATGATCTAATGGAAACATTTGAAAACCACACTAGTAGAGAACATAAAATATTATTACATTTCAGAATTAGCTTTGATGCAACTCACAAAATTATATGATCGAGCGATCGGTAAGTATTTTAGCTTCAGTTGTAATTTTTGCTTCTCGTCGTGGTGGTCTAGTGGGCAAAGAACCAACCTCTCGAGTATGAGGGCGCGGGTTCGATTCCAGGTCAGGCAAGTACCAATGCAACTTTTCTAAGTTTGTATGTACTTTCTAAGTATATCTTAGACACCAATGACTGTGTTTCGGATGGCACGTTAAACTGTAGGTCCCGGCTGTCATTGAACATCCTTGGCAGTCGTTACGATAGTCAGAAGCCAGTAAGTCTGCCACCAGTCTAACCAAGGGGTATCGGGTTGCCCGGGTAACTGGGTTGAGGAGGTCAGATAGGCAGTCGCTTCTTGTAAAGCACTGGTACTCAGCTGAATCCGATTAGACTGGAAGCCGACCCCAACATAGTTTGGGAAAAGGCTCGGAGGATGATGTAATTTTTGCTTCTCTTTTGATTATTTATACTTTATATATTATGAATCCAGTCACAACATTATTATTTAGCCAAGTTTGAAAACTCTTTGAACATTTTTTATTCGAGAGTTTGTATCCTATAATGGAATATCGATACTTTTTTTTAAATTAGGGACCTGTCTCAGACCTTATTGTGGTGTCGAATATAATCAATATCTTTAACATCTCATGACATTTTATTTCCTCATACGTATGTATGTATCCAGCAGTGGACTGCGATAGGCTGATGATGATGATGATTATGATGATGTATGTATCCAAATACATAAAATGGATTAGCAATAAATAAACAAATAACAAAGCATTGTTTATCAAAGCGCCGTTATATTCGTGTATGCGCCCACGCATACAGACACCAGACAACCAGACTTTGGGAAGTGGGACAGAGATAACTTTGCATTGATTTGTGCCGCCATCAATCAATTGAGGATTTAGAAAAATCGTCATACATAATTGTATTATTCTTATAATATTTTAAACGCGAATTATAGATATTTTTTGGGTTATTTGGTAGGTATTTGTAACTCTCTCGCGCAGAAATTATGGAACCATATTATATTCTACCATTGTATATACCATGTTCTAGATTATGTAACTCTTTTACCAAATAAAGTCTTCCTGGGTATACTAAGTAATTACAAGGTCCTGTGTTTTTGGAAAGTAGTAGTAGTAGTAAGTCCAAGCCGTATTTCTCCCTGTAGGGTCTTTACACACAAGGTAAGATGGTGATCAGTGGTTCCATTTCAAGATAGGTTAAGGTGTCCAATTTACAGTTTCAGTAAAAAGTCAAGAAAGGAAGACAAAAAAAGTTAAAAAAACTGACGGAAAACGTAATAATAGTGTAATTACAATCACGTCGGCTGAAGCACGCGATGCAATCATTTGCCGACTGCATTTAATATTTTATCATGCAGGTGAACTGCAAAATGGCAAAGTATTGATTCTTCTTAATCAGTTTCAATTTGCAAAAAGTTCAAATTCAAATTAATTTATTTTGCGAATATGGGTATAGTACGGTAGACTGCACATCAGTAGTAACTGTCATGCACCTTAACTCAATAGTAATAAGTACGATTTTCCTATAAAACTGTTACCACTGACTTGAAGTTGACTGTACATACATGTAGATCTTGTTTTATTTTACTAAAGGAGTGTTGACCATATCCTACCAATATAAGGCTTGCAAAATTAAACTATTAAGTCCTAAGGTTATTCTGATTTGTTTCAGAACGATGCTCGAAATGATTTAATACATCTATCACTCATTTAGCTGCTAACACCGGAATAATATCATCATTAATAGGTGTCTTGTCATTCTCTTTGTTGTTCTGTCATAACCTGAAAGAAGAAAATGTACCACCTACGTCCTTCTCCAATTCACTTAATAAACCGACGATTCTAGGAATGTACGGATCTAGTTGGAATTGCCGACATTTTTGGGATGGCACCCAACGAGCCAAACGCCCTACTGACCTTTACTATCAATTGTATTGTACATTTCTATTTCAGTGCTATTTCCTCCTTTATACGTTTCTCTTGTAGCTCGAAATTCGGTTAGGTTAGGTTGGGTTAAAAAGGCTGGCTGGCTGGCTTTCTGGCTTAAAAAGGAATGCTTATTGAATTTAACAGTGAATATACGTAGGATCACTGAGGCATTAACATAGATTCCACTATAAATGAAATAAGCTGCGAAGGAAAATACATGTGGATTTGATATCACAAGGAAATAGGAAAATCAGAGAAAGATAGGCCAAAGAAAAGAAAAAAGCATAGCAAAATATCAAGACGCGTAGTTGTGGAAAAGGTTCATGAACAAAACTGATAAACCAATGCAATGTCATAGCAAATACTACTTGATTACAATCCTGCAAACAAACCAAAATACCAAACTAAAATCAATCAAACAGAACCCAATACAAGAGACCTAATCAAAGGCACACAAGCAAAGAGAAAGCAGACCACGTGGCCACGATAGAGGCTATCAATTATAACCAGTATTATTCACTATACAACACGATACATATAGAACCTACATGTATTTTGTTACTTGGCTAACGGGATGCATACGACCAACCTGTTTGGAGCAAGGTGCAGTGTTAGAATGTGGCTGGGATGAAGGTTTTATAGGCCTTGGGCCTTGGCTAATGAAATTCTTGGTTAGAGTATTTTCCTTCTTCTACGGGATGTAATTGATTGAAATTTTAGGTTGTTAAAAGTAGGTATATAATGGGATAATCCTATATTTCGACAAATATTGTTTGTCTGTTGTATGTTGGTATAGAAAACTTCGCACCTATGGCTACCTACCTATTTTCCTTTATTGCCTTCATTTATAGATCATTATGTCATAGTTGAGTGAGTATTATTTTAGTAAGAGTCTCACGCGTTACTTTTACTCTCACGCTGTAAGACTAAAATCATTCACCAAAATTGAGTAAAACAAATTGATAACAACGGATCATCTTCTACTAATTGCACTAATCCAGCATTACCTACGTTTCATTTACCTACATTATCATGCAAACGCATCGCTAAACAGTTTAAAAGCATCACTTGAACGTCTAATTGATCTTCCATGACCCAATTATATAATTACGCCGGCGACGTACAATTGAAGTTAACAAACAATAGTTTAGCAACAAGACTCGTTGCTAAGAAGCCTTTCATGTCAACCGGCAGTTAGAGTAATAGTTGTCGTGACGTTTAGTGAACATTATGCAGTTCTAGCTGCAGTTATCTAAGAAAGAATATCATGATATCGAAATGCAAGCAGAAAGTGCAAGAAGTGATGATAATGATGAAATGGGTCATGAGGAAGAGAATGTTGATAAAGAAGGTAAATGAAAAGTAGGTGATACATCTACATAGTAAATTAATTTTGATTTTGATGTAGATAAATAGATTACGAGTTCTAGATACCAAATTAACAAAGATTTTAATGTAGATAATAGATTATGAGTGCTAAATACCAAATTAACCAACAATAATTGCCAATTTAGCCAATTTATTTATTAACCAATCTTCAAAAAAGTAGATGTATATTAGGTACATCAGTTATATTATTATATTACAATTATGTAATCGCAATATTGCATTTTAGTTGCACCACTAACTTTAGATCTCGTAAATTTAGTCCGAAAATGATCTTTTTGTGATCAAATACTATCCAAATTTTGATAACGCATTCAAAATGCACTTGTTGTAAAAAAACATTGCAGTTATTTCGATTACTTTTGTTTATTTTCACTTATAATACCACAAGAGCTTCAAAATTATCGGGTATTTTCCGATAGGTTCGTTGCAAACAAATGAAGGAGTCAAGTTTTTCAGGTTAAAAAATAACGAGCGCGAAGCGCGAGTGATTTTTCCTGAAAAACTTGACGACTTTATTTGTTTGCAGGGAACCTTGAGGGAAATGCCAGATAATTATGAAGCTCGTGTGGTATTCGGGAGATTATTTTTCCGTCCCAAATGTCGGCCACAACCTGTCAGTTTGACGTAGCAACGACCAGAGAAAATATTCAAAAAATTTTCAGTATAATACCATGTAGGTTGTACCACGTGACGTCGAATGGTGCAATTCTATTGGTCGATATTTGGGTCGGAAAAATAATCCCAGTTATTTTAGCAACACCACCTAAGAAGAGTTTCTTAATGAGTTCACTTCAATCTTCAGTGTTTGACCGAAACACACAAGACTTGATAACTTCGTCATTTTTATATGAATGTGGTTCATTACACACAAAAACCATCTCACGTTCTCTTTCAAGAATTTCTTTCTATTCTATTTTTTGCAGACTTTCTGTAATCACGTCTTCTTTGAAACTTTATAAGTCTTAGATATTATTATATTCTATATCTGTCTGGACTAGAGTTGCTATTGCTTAAGCAGTACATATTTAGATTTGTAATATTACATGCAACAGTTTCATTATGAAACATTAATTTTACACCTGATATTTCAGTTCTTTATTTTAGAAAGTGTTAATGTATAAATATTGATAAGATCTTTCAATTTTATTTTGTTCAATTAAATCTGAAAGTTTTTTGACTGTTCAAACATTGGTATTAGAATCCCACTGCGGGTGCAGCGTGAGAGAGTGTCACTCTTACTCACTAAAACCCACCATGTTCCTTCTGGAGTCTGGAGTACTTACTAAAAATAAAATACTATATACAAAACATAAAAACGTATATAAAATAAATAAAATAAAACCTACAAATAGTATAATAAGATACGAAACCTCATTTTTTTCAATAACTAGAGCTTTGACTTCTAATACCAAATCTTAATACAGAGCTACTATTATTAGTACTAAAACGTATCCGTTCACTAATGATTCTCCATTTATTCACCAGCTTCATAAAAACAAGGTCGATCAGCGATCACCGTTATTATTGCTTTCGCGCCAATGCAATGTAATTGTGGAACAAAGGTCGTTCGTAACTGGCTACTGGAGAAAATAGACACGCAGTAATCTGGTACCCAGATTTTAAATACTTATAGAGGTAGACACAAGAGAACAAGAAGTTATATTTAAAGACTTGGTAAACGAAAATTGCTAATCAACAATAGTAGGTAATAGGCATTGATACACAATAATTAATATCAATGGTAATAGGACGTCCATTTATCCACATGGTTTAGAAAGAAAGTCTGTTAAGTCTACACTTAATTTTCGCTAGGTATTAGTTTCTTCCCCATTACATCCCTTTGACATTCAATCCGTATACCGGGATCACGTTTCCAAAACCTAAGTATTCAGCCACAAATAGATCTAACTCCAACTAAGATTTTCCATTAAGAATAAAGTAAATACTACACTACAAGATAGGAAACCTAAAACCACAAAGCGAAGCTAGTATCTGTACTGATCCCACAAAATAAAATATCAAGTCCAGTCAATTCGTCAAAGCTGATATACCTTTATGAAGAAGAAATTGAAAAGATATTTCGCAAGCTAAGACCCACAATAACTGAATCTGCAAATAGCAAATACTCAGAAGTATGAATAGATAATACGAAAAGAGAATATAATATGGACCCAAGGACATTGACATAAGAGCTTAGGAGGTCGACGACCGCTATCAAATATGTAAGCATTTCTACAATTTGTGTAGGAGACTAGTGTAGTCTGCGACTTTACTCCCGAGCTTCTGCTGAAAGTATATACCTGCTGAAAATATATATTGAGACTAATATTCAGGGAAATAAAGAAGAGATCCTATGTAATTTTGAGCTGTATTTAAGTACCTAAAGTATACGAATATCAGATTTTCAGGAAAATAATAAATGATTTTAAGCACTTAATATCGACTCCATCCAGAAAAATGGGTATAATGGGTTTTTAAAAAGTAATCAACAAATAATAGTCCAAATTGGTTGGTACGCAACGGATTTACGCGCAAACAAACAAAAAATATAAACATCTGAATTGAGAACCTCCTCCTTTTTGGAAAGTCGGTTTAAAATAGGTTGATTATTCAACAGCAAAAACTACGAAGTCATCTAAAACGCAAAAACAAACAAAATAATAACAATTATGACTACGTCTATGAAGTCCATAGAGGTCCCGAAATAGCGGTCGGAAGCTAGAGTAGGGGTGGCATCCATCATGCCCCCACCACTTACAAAGGGGGACAATGTTGCCAACTGCAGATATAGAGTGTAACGAAGCGTAAGCATGTGTGTTGCTATACTAACAGAATTTTTGTAAGGTTTTATTATTAGTAGTATTACTTGTAAGTATATGTATAAAGGGAGAATGGAATGGTACGGAGTTCCAACTGGTTTGGATAACAATATAGTTTTCATTGGAACTTGAAGCTTGTCCCTCAGATAAAATACAACCCAAAATATGTGCGTCTTACGTATGGAGAATATAAAACCACAAGTAAATATTTAAGTGAAAAATGATACCTAGATTACCAATTAGGTCAAGGTCTCTTTTACCCAGACAGTATGTATAAAACTATCCTTTGTTAGAACAAGATACCTTTTTGGTAGCCAAAATTATTCACACAATGGTCCTTTCTCCTCAAGTCAGCCAATGATTAATGTCTTCAATTTTCCAAGTGCCAAGGACCATGGTACCTATTATTTCATTAACGAAAAGAATGGGACTTTACATTTTGTTACTGCTATCTAGCTCATAGTAAAACTTTTGTTACACATCATATTACTGGCCACTACTGTTATACAATTATCTCGATACAGTCACCATTGCTATATCAATAATCTTAGAATAGTTTAAGTGAACCGGTAATAGATATCATCTCCACAAGAATGGAAGCAAATCTAATAAGACTCGATATTATAGTGCTTTATTGAACATCTGTCTGTATGAAACGCTTTTACAAAACTATATCCCTGGAAATAATGTCTCTTGTGAGACCGCGTCCAACAAAGAAGTATGGAAGAAGACATGATTAGAGACCCTAAATAAAACTGGTATGATGGCAGTTGAATGAGGATGATGAAAATCTAATTATGAATGAACCCAGTGGATAAATCGTTATAATCAATGAAGTTGATTCTATCAAAGTCGTCTTTTAAGTAAAAAAAATCATTCTTTGTGACATCAACATCCGCGCATTGACCTTACAATCACATTTTCCTTAATACTCTTTATATTTTTGACGACAAACATCTGCAATTCGTCGTGTTTCGTCAATGAACTTCCTCGGTTCGGAGTGGGTTACTAATTTAATTAAACTTTGGCACTAGAATGAGGAAGTCGAATTAGTACAAATTAATTGTTCTCTAAGAAGTAATTTGCTGTTTGTTTTGACTTTTAGGTATTATAGATTTCCTGATTAATGAAGTCAAGATTGTAGTTTTATTTACTTAGTACAATTCTTCACACACAAAAACACTTATATTTATATTCAAATGAATTCCTTCTTTAATCCAACGTCTTCTAAATTCTAAGTCTGTTTAGCGTTATGTAATCTTATAATCATTGAAAAGAACAAATTGCAAATAGCCATTCCCATAATAAATGAATCTACTTTTAATTAAGCAACTGTCCAACAGAATAACTAGACAAGTTCACTTCTTGAAGAAAGTTCCTAACATTTAACAACATCTTCAACTTTCCGTTCATTAAAACTCAATGCTGACACGGCTCCAATTTTGGCAACACTGGGCTGGTCTGTGGGTGAAAGGGGGTGGGGGTGGGTGGATGCTGCAGCGCGCCAAGGTCACCCTGACCTTGACATTTAGCGGGTCGCCGAGGAAATCCCTCTACACATTGTGTATGAACACAAACATGTCTGTATAGGTTGTATGTGTGATGTAACAAGGGTTAAAAATGTTTAAAGGGTTTTTGGGAACCAGAAAAGGATGTTGTAATATGTAGCAATTTGCTTTCGTCAGGGGTTTTACCCGTTTCCCGAAGAAAAAGAAGTAGTACAGGCTATATGTAGGTATTACTGCCGAGTACCATCAAAATCTAATCGGTAGTTTTTTCATGAAAGAAGAACAAACATCCATAAACATTTCTGTTATTTCTTGAAAGAGTCTAATTTGAAGATTGAGTAACAGCTACAATATATTCAATGTATTCTGAAAATCTGCACTTTCTAAACTACAGAATAAGCTAGCTTTCAAAACGCTCGCATATTCAGTTATTCGTGCCGGTTAGCACTGTAAGAATTTTGTTTTTGGCTTCTAAGAGTACGAAGTGCACAAGTCTGAGAAATGCCAAAAGATATAGAAACATTTATGTACCTCTAGACATGTACTAAAACCTGCGTAACCTCCGTAAATACTGTTTAAAAATAAATCTCAAATTCTTAACTTATACAACTTATCTATCAATTGTTTTGCGAGAGATTTAAATACAATGCATATGGCGGAACTGTCAATTATTAATTGCAAAGCCACGGAGAGATAGGTTATATGAATCAACAGTAAGACGGGAATTATGTAAGTATTATTTCTACAGATCTAAGGTGCCGTAAAACTTGGTTCTACCACAATGTATTATTGATTTATTGTTCAACAGTGCACTGAAAAACAATTTGTGCAACATAAACTTTTACTCGCTTTTACAATCCCCGAAGAAATCTGCAAACTTCAAAGATTTTAGATAGAATAGAATTTCGTATTTTATTCCTAAGAGACTGGAAGTAAAAAGTTTTACTGGAAGTAAAGTTTTACTGCCTAGCAACCGTTAGATATCTTATACATAATGCAAGCTTTGGATGCAGTTTCTAATAAATTCTGAAACGATTATCGTATGTTGGAAGATGGAAGTGAATTTATGTTTGTTAAAATGTTCAGTGCTGAAGTAGAAAATGGTTGAAACTAATAATTGGAAGGGAAACTTATTCCTTCATTTGTATAGATTATTTGGTAAGATTTTTACTTGAGACTGGCATGTTTGTGTACACTAAAAGACAACATCTTCTAAACTCAAATAACGTACCCCAGCTATTAATTCCTTAGTAGCATCCTAGCAATCAAACTCAATAAAAACTGCTTATTATGCAATCACTATCAGATACTTTGTAACTCACAAAAAATCAACCATAATTCACAATTCATCTTTGCAATTATCCAAAAAAATCTCTCATGCACGTATGCCATTTGTAGCAGAAGGCCAGCGATTCAAAATCGCAAACTTTTTCTACCATCGCTCATGCGCGTTAGGAAGCGCCCGCGCATAAGGTCATCACACTCATTTAGTCGGTAATCGACACGTTAGTCATTGTAACAATACAGTGGAATTTATTAACTGGGATGCCCCTGATGTAAGCCTGTTTTTGGTAACAATCAATATTAGAATTTGAATATAATAACCGTGTCTGTCTTTGATTGGGTCTATCGTAGTCGAGTGGAAAATTGGTTTGTTGTTCTATTGAGGTTAGACAGGAAAATCCTCGTCAAATAAGTCAACTGAAAAAATTGTGACATGCTCCCGAGTAAAGATCTGTAAGGGACTTACCTCCCCACTCAGAGACATTTAATGATTACTTAAGTCACTCCTTAGAGCCTTATTGAAAAGTGATGATAAAGGGCCCTGCCAAGTTTCTATTCAACTATATCAGGTAAAGTTTCCTTGAAGCAATGGCTATCTAGTGCTTCAAATAGCGGCTGTCTATCTGTCTTCCATAATCCGATTACCAGGGTGGCTCTACCCTCTAGCCAAAACTACTTTGCCAATTTATATTTCTTCTTACTACCTGTAAAAGGCGAATCAAAGCTACAAATCCTAAAAAAATATAGCTACCTACTCGAATCTGTGAAATTACACGAACAAAGATAGACTTAGCGAAAGGTCACCGGGTTAATCGTTATTTTTAGCTTACTGTGCTAACTTACATGGTTACTGAACTGCATCCAATCGGAAAATAGTCAATAGATTATCCCAGTTGAGCTGGTCTGTTTATAGCTTTAGATCTGGTTCAAAAGGGGTTAGAATTCATATTCATGAAAGGGAGATTATAAAACAAAGTCCTCCGATATGTCTATTCCTTTCTCTGGTCGCGATAAACTCAAGAAGTTCCAAACAAACGATGCGGTTTTTACCAAAAGATTCCATGGTAAGATAGAATACATTTATCCATGTGAAGCCGAGTTGGGTTGCTAGTATTATTAAATACAGGCATAAAACACTGCACATTTATAAATGCATAAAAAGATAAGTCTGCATAAAATAAAGACAAAAGATTTCAAGAACTTAACAAAAAGCCATAAAAATCTAATCGCTTCAGATGGCGTAAAAGTGAAATTAAAACAAAGCAATAATTAAGAAAATTCCCATGGAAAGTTTAAACAAAGGCCTTGTGCATTTAAATATATTAATACCTAACTGTTGTTAAAACCATCAAGATCAAGTTGAACGGGTTATATAACCAACCGGTTGGTTCAACTCTAGTTATCGCGAGGGTTTCAATATTCAATAACCTGCCTTTAACTGTAGTTAGCTTTAAGTGGTTGGTGACAGTTATCATCGTGTAATCGTGTCTCCTTTTTATGGGGAATTTACTTTTTACGTACATATTTGGATTTCAAAGGATCGACCGATCTGGCCAGCCGCAGTTAGAGCAGAACATTGCAAAGTTTTAGTCGGCCGATAGTTTGTTTTGGCTCATAAATCAGTATGAAGATGAATGGTAGAAGGTACACACGTGACAAAGATTAGATATTTAGTATTTAGCCGGTATCAGATCGACTGAAAACTTTGATTGGAATCAAGATTTACATAGGTAGACGTATATATACGAGATTCCTGGCTTCAGAAAGCCCAATACAGAAAAAAAAACCATCTGTCAATTTCAAAAGCAACATCTTGCGAGAATGACACGAAAATTTTGGTGAAATTCAAGACCGCAAATCGCTGGCCATTGTCGTAACTACACAATAGATCTTTTTGGAACAAAATAACTACCATAAAAACGGGTAAACTACTGTTTTATTTCAACCTTAACTAACATTCGAATATAGCCCTTATACTGATTGGGAGAAAACTTAAAATCGCGTGTGATTCGGTGTAAAAAAAATAGCACGTCTCATACATATTTGTGGCATAAAACAATTTAATGAGAAATAGCTGTTTTGTAATGATGTAAACTGTAATTAATGGGTCGATTACGAAAATTCTTGTACATTACGCGTGGAAAGCAATAGTTTCGTTGTTACGCACATTTATTATATGTTCTCAGCTGTGTTTACTAAGAATTTGTATCGTGTTTTTAAAATTAGCTGTATAGTTAAGTTAGCCTGGACAAATACCTTTCAATAATGTCTGAAAACATAAAAAAATATGATCTTAAATGTCGATCTACAATAGTTTTTATAACCTGTCTAATGTCAACTGCATAAAATTATGTTAATTCATTCTTAAATGCAGTCTTTAGGATAAAAGAAAATCTGCGCTTATATGTCATTCAAAATAAGATTCCGACGTATTGAGAACCTCCTCCCTTTTTGGAAGTCAATTAAAATTATGTATGTGTCTATTCAAAGTCAAAGGGATAGGCAGTAGATGATGTGCTCAAATTAACCACCATATTAAAAAAGGCAATCCCATTTCACTGGAATGTGCACAAAAAGTTTTCATGTTCAGCTGTAATTTGTACTTAAACAGCGCTTCCATGTTGGAAATTATCCTACCAATGTCATGACCTTAGATAATGTTATGGTCAAGGTTAACATTAGTTATAACCCTTTAGATTCTAATATTAGTCATGTTTCTTTATAAGTTAATAATGATAAACATATTAATCTAGACATTCTAGACAATGACAGAAGAACTAGTGATTTCTTTGTTAAAACAAAAGAAAAGGAAGCTACTTTACATAAAGATAATAATAGTAATGTATTCAGTTCTTCAATACTAATAAAGTCGATTGCTTTAGATGATGTTACTTACGTGAATACATCGTATTTTACTTTTACTATTGCTTAGATTGGAAGAACAAGATTGGCCAACGAAGCGTCCTTATCTCATTACGTTTGCTCTCAAACACGTGCTGGAGAAATGATTTATAAGATATTGTTTTCTTTGGAAATAAATATTGTATCTTACGTATTCTTTCTGCCTTCCTTTTACGTGTTTCTTTCTTTTTGTGAGCAAGAATCTGAAATTGATGTTTCTCAAATACCCTTTCAGTTGAAGCTGCGCATGATTGCCGATTTACAATGTTAACGATTGTATGTTCATCTTCATGATTTCAATGTCCATCATCATTTTAATATTCCTTTTCAATGTCTTTAAGAACAATTATGTTTTTAACCAGGCGTTATTTATCTTCGCAACTTTGATTGGCCAATAATACATTAATTGGCCAATATTTTTTAAATTGCAATATAATAAAAATAATACCTGTATTATGCATATTGTTAGCTGCAGTGGTGCAATATGGAGCGCGGGATTCAAAGAGCGAGTGAACGGACGGCCTCGAGTAGAGCGTATTGAAACTACACACATTTTGCTTTATATATCGTTCATTTTTAAACTGGCTTCAGAAAGGAGTTTCTTAATTGATATGTTTAATAATTAAATACACTGTCGGATCATGGATGGTGTGTCTTTATTATGTGGTAATTATAATAGCGCAGTACTGTAAGGCTTTGCAACAATCTTGAATTTAGAAAATACTACAGTCAAGATTGTGTAAATATTAGTGCAGAGAAGAATAGAATTAACATTCTAAGAAAAAATAAAACAGAAATTTATTAAATAAGACATCAATTTTCAGCTATTCTGTACAATAAAATCATTAAAGAATACAATGTTGAAATAATAACTGAACGAAACGAATAATATGAGAACAATACAACATCTACTTAACATTGTGATCATTGTACACGTAACTTACTTTTCTTGATATACCTAATGATTAAATTGAAACATATAACAGTCATAGAAAGACTTAATAAACTGTTGTATGTACATATGTAAGTGTATGCAAACATTATAAAGCTGAAGAGATTATTTGTGTAATAATCTGATTTAAAATATCTTTTTTTATGAATTAGCTCTTTAATCGAAAATACAAGGTACTACATATTTATCTGGGAAATGGGAATACGTAGTAGTTCCTACGGGACGTGGGCATCACCGCGGGCGTAAGCTAGATGATTCAAATGCCTTGCTTGTGAATCCTACCGTTTAGTCGTTACGAAATTCCTCATCGACAGTGCTCAGTAGGGCACCAACATTGTGTTCAGATAAAATCTCGCAGCTATTACCAATCCGTCCGCCATTCTGTGACTAGGAACCTTATCTCCAGTCATTAGCTTCTTCGTGATCTACATCTGAGGATCTACCTTTATTACGAAATCTGGTACTTATACCTGTATTTGTTCCACGGTCAAACCTTCTTGTAATATGGTCTGACACATGTTATGTTATGCAGCAGTTTTTGAATTACTTGTGAAAATATCGTAATTGTCAGTGTATAAAAATAACAAAAACTGGATATACTTGCAATGAGTCCAATTGACCTGGAGATTTCTATGCGTTTATTTCTAAACTTGCATTTTCATCAAACAGAGAAAGAGCAGATGAAAGTTGTTGAAACGTAGAATAAGTCAAGTTTGTTTTCTATTCTATCAATTAAATAAAGTCTCCGTCGAAAGCCTCCTTTCAAATAGCATTGATAGGAAATTGTCTATTTTCATTTTAGTCATGAAAGTCCAGTCCAAGTTTGCAATAGGCTTAGGCGTTTTATAGACATTTGGTTTTATTAGTATTCCATTTTATCATCATTTGCTTTGTCGTTCCCACGATTATCTGAATCGAAATTGCCTTCGTAATTCTGAAAATATTTTGCAGCATTTTCTGCGTAGGAACGTGTAGCTAAATAACAAATTCTACGTGTAGGTATCATGTCCGTCGAAGGAAGTTGTTAAAACAGTTTTTAAGTAGAGGTGGCCATTTATCAATACACCTAATTAAATACTTTGAACGTGATGTATTTGTACTCATATAAAGTTAACATAAATTAATTCTAATTTTACTTCCTCATGTGGAAAAATGTTGATCTCCATCTATTCAGTTTTAATATTAATTTAAAGAAACAGTTAATCAGATTAAACAACTAACAACTAAAAATTAGAAACAAAGAGTAAGTAAAGCACCTAACAATATTTCAAGATTTCAGTCTTTTGTTCTTCACTGTAGCAACCAAAATATTTTCACACAACCATACATTTCTGTTTACGGAAATGCAGAAGAAGACATTCCTTTTTTATTTTAAACTGTCATAAAATACTCTATCCGTCCCTTTCGTTCTCTTTAAAGAGGAATAGTTGGAGAGAGATAGATATACATTTGTGGCAGCTGAACAAACTGTGGAAGTCGTTTGCGCTCGCGACGTGAAAGTAAACAGTCGGTTAGTTTTTATACCTGCGCCGGCGCAGTCTGGGTTTATTGTTTTGACGCAAATTAGCTCCACGTCACTAAATATATATTTACGTTAAAACAGCACATGTTTTCGAGAGACTGTTTGTTATTATTTTTTATGTTTATTATTTTTTACTACCAAACTGATGTTATATCATAGACCTGTTTATCGTCTTTCAACAAAGAAAAACGTAGTTACTAAGACAAGGCACCGGTAGGTCTGACGGTACAATCTTCTTCCTCATTCTTAAGGTCCATTTAACGGGTAGTTTTACTAACCAATCGTAATCAGACATTCCTAACTGGTCTTTTATTGCCGAGGTCTGATTTCTGAGTAGATAAATACACTCTTTGCTAAGAAATACATTATTATCAAGGATTGACAAAGGAAGGTGCTTGCAATTGATTGGGTATCTAATTTACATATGGTGTACCTACAATGTTTAATTTTGGCACGGTGCCAAAACAGTAGTCTGGTTTTGGTGCTTCCTAACCACATCCTTGAATGTACTAAAATTGTAATCAATGATACATTTGAATTAGAATGACACAAATTGGTATCCGGGTACGGAGGTTTATTTTCTAATTTTCCTTCCACCTTTTCTTCCCTGTATTATATACCTTTCACCAAACCGTGATTTATTGTAGATTTATATTTGGTGTTATAAACCACAATTTCCTACTACTCACCAAATAACTTTAGCACAGTTCCGAGCAATGTTTGTTCACACATTCAAACTATCGAGAAGACACTACGATAACTGCGGAACTGCAAAGCTATCCAAAGAGAAATGTCGTACATTCTTCTTCCTCCTGCCCTGTTCCCAATTTTAATTGGAGTCGGCGCAATATGTCATCCTCTTCCATTTTCCCCTGTCACTCGTCATACTGACACTCACTCCCTTCCTATTCATGTTATCTTTCAGGTAATTCATCCATTTTTTTTTAAGTCTTCCTCTTCCTCTCCATCCATCTTTTTACATTCATACTTAGCACACACAAATGTCGTACATAATATTCTTCTTAATCTTATTTCTTTGACTTCCCATAAGTAGTTACATTGGCTTCTACATACTCATGTATGCAGGTACATAGAACATGCATTGTCCATTGTTCAGCGTTGATCACCCTTCGATTTATTCCGTCCTGATCGACATGCGATATTACTAATTCATTACACTCAAAGCTATTGTTACTTAGTGGTTATTTGGCATCGATTCTACGATTCTTTTGTTCGGTTTTGCATTATTTTTTATGCGATCATTTACTGTGTGTGGTCTTGAGGAAGTCACCTCTTCTTTCAACAATATTGGGTACTAAAGTTTCAAGTCGATAAGGCAATCTATCCTGTCTGTGTTTAGGTGTCTTATGGTCAGTTTTTGACTACATTAATTAGTAATTTATCTATTTGTTTTAAGGGCCAATTAGGTCCTCAGAAACCGGTAATTAAAGGTCATGTTATAGTGTTATTTGCACACCGTCAATTGTCTAATTAGTTACGTTCCACTTTTAGATGTCTTTGTTGTATTTTTGGTACTCATCGCTTGTTAAAACAATAAGGAAATATTACGGAAGATTCTCATCATCATCATCATCAGCCTATCGCAGTCCACTGCTGGACATAGGCCTCTCCAAGTGCACGCCATTGAGATCTATTTTCGGCTTCTCGCATCCAGCTCCTGCCAGCCGTCTTGCGCAAGTCATCACTCCACCTTGCCTGAGGACGTCCTACACTACGTTTGCCGAGGCGTGGTCTCCACTCTAGAACTCGTTTACCCCAACGGTTATCGGTTCTTCGGCTAATATGGCCAACCCACTGCCACTTCAGCTTGCTGATTCGGTAGGCTATGTCGATGACCTTGGTTCTCTGACGGATTACCTCATTTCTGATGCGATCCCTCAGAGAAACGCCGAGCATAGCTCTTTCCATAGCCCGCTGAGCGACTTTGAACTTGTGGACCAGCCGTACCGTCAGTGTCCACGTTTCGGCTCCGTAAGTCATGACAGGTAGGACGCACTGATTGAAGACTTTTGTCTTTAGGCACTGTGGGATCGACGATGTTAGGACTCGACGTAGCTTCCCAAATGCAGCCCAACCCCACTGAATTGCGTATTTACAGTATATACATGGCTAGTACGCAAGTGTGTGAAACTAGTCGCGAATAGATTGGAATTCACTTTTTATACAAAGTCTTCCGATGTATACAGCAGCAGTACGCAAATACTCGCATATATTTTGTAGTGGCCAAAGTATCTTGCTTTGTTCCATAATATACAGTGCTAGTCCGCATGCAAACTAATCGTGTATACATTGGAATAGGCGCGAAAAACTTTACGATTCCAATCTATTCGCGAGCAGTTGCATGCTCGCCATTTTGATTAAAACACGACCTAGCATTTAATGTTAATTTAAATATTAATAATGCTCGTTTAATTAAAAAACATTGTATTAAAAATTGAAGTTAGTGACGAAAACGAATCGCTGCAAAACCGACTCCACGTAGTCTTGTCTGCCCTACCCCTAGAGTGCAATTCAAAACCGCGTAGGCGCGGAGGGGCGAGGCGGCCTGCGAGCTGAAGCGCAGGTAGTTTTAGCCGGCTCTGCCGGCCAGCCTCAGCCGCAAGCCGAAGCTGCGGTGGTGAGCGTGAAAACCATCTGCGACGATAAGCTCGCATGGGACCGCCGGAGCCCCGCAGCACCGGAGCCGTGACAGAAGCTATGCTTGCTGCATGTTGCTTGCTTACATTTTAAACGTACTGAGTTAAAAAATTAGAAGCTAATGTGTGTGTGCTAATTATTAATGACAATAATTATACAAATTCAATACATGATAATGATTTACAAAATGATCTTATTATAGGGAAACTAAGTATCAAAATATTCATCCGCATCGCTGTCAGCTGGGATCGTGCCCAAAAGGCTGGCTGCATTGCCACGCTGGATGGCAATGCATATCCTTGCTAATTAAATATATTTTATGATGTCATTTAGTAGTATTTTAGAAGTTTACTGTTGGAATGCCTGCTACAAAAGATGCTAAAAAATAACCATCATGCTGAGTTGTATTTAGAGTGGTTTACTTAGAAGATAACTATAGTGGCTAAGATAGTATTATTTAGATGCTCGTTAATTGTGGCTGACTTAATAATTTAGAAGGCAACATACATTTTTGTTTAATTAGCATTTTTTAATAAACAAACTCAGATTCAAAGCCATTTTTATTTAATGCTTTACCTAATATAAATTTTGTATAGTTAAATTTGACCGTGTATAAATTGGAATGATGCATGTGCACGTCTAAGCTACGAATTATACGCGAGCAGTACGCAAAATTCGTGTATACTTTGAAATCACAAATTAAAAAACAGCATTACAAAATATCAGCGAGCAGTTTCCTATGGATGCGTTTTGGCTATGTACACTCTGTAAATACGCCACTGAATTCTCCTATTCACCTCGTCCTCAAAGTTGTTTCTACCTAACTGCAATGTCTGCCCGAGGTATACATATTTCCGAACAACTTCGAGAACGGCGCCGTGTATCGCAATCGGTTCCGGTAGAACATGTTCATTGAACATGACCTTGGTTTTGTCCAAGTTCATCCGTAGGCCGATGCGTAGAGAAGATTCAGCCAGGTCGTTCAGCATCTGTTGTAGGTCCTGCAGCGTTTCCGCCATGATGACGATATCGTCAGCAAATCTCAAGTGAGAGATGTGTTCGCCATTGATGTTGATGCCGCGTCCTTTCCAGTTCAGCGTCTTGAACATATCCTCCATTGCATTAGTGAACAGTTTCGGGGAAATAACATCCCCTTGTCTCACTCCTCGATGCAACGGTATGGGCCTTGTTTGCTGATTCTGTACTTGGACGGACATTGTAGCGGCTTCGTAAAGACATCTCATCACTTGGATGTATCGCCAATCTACTTGACAACGCTGCAGGGACTCCAGAACAGACCAGATTTCAACCGAGTCAAAGGCCTTCTCATAGTCCACAAATGCTAGACACAGGGGCTGATTATACTCTTCGGTCTTCTCTATAATCTGCCGCACTGTGTGGATGTGGTCTATGGTCCGTATCCGCTCCGAAACCCAGCCTGCTCCGGTGGTTGGAATTCGTCGAGTCTTCGCGCAAGTCGGTTCGTTCGGAAGATTCTATCTTAATATTATCCTGTCTTATTGCCAGATGTACCTCTCGGTCCTCAATTACTTGATAATGGAATTCCCGTGTAAGAGGTCCATTCACTTCAGCCTGCCGTAATCTTATTTATTACCGTTAATATGGGCATTTAACGAAGTTCTGCGTTTTAAGGTGGATAGGCCAATTGCGGATTGAGCGACCCAGTAAATATTTTCGCTTTCTTCTTAAGGCAAGACAATATTTTTCTCAAAATGTACGTATTTTTACCATCGTTGCTTTTGGCTGATAATTTTCCAATTTTAAAGAAAACTATGATTGATGAAACTACATAATATATGATCTTCAAACATAGCCAACAATTTTAAATTGAACGTGCTGTCTTTACAAATTCAGTTCATAACCTTGCAAAGTGTCATTCAGGACACCTTGGCATTATAATTCACGTAACTGTAACAGTCCGTAATTCAATTCCCGTTTTGCGCAGTGTACAAAAATAACAATAGTCGGCGCGAAACATGGAGCAGTGAATCAATGGAATGCCATAAGTTTTCATACTTATTCAAGCCATTGGCAATGGCCGATCAAAGCAGGGTACGACACGTTGAGTTGAGTATGGAAGTTAAACAGAAATAATCGACACGGTGAACCAATTAGACACGTAAGACATGGTAATATGACTTTGACAGTTATAAATAGTCTGGTCGATAAATCATAACCTTGTTGTGTCTTCAATACTGTAATTATTTCTAAATCATAGGCTCCGCTTTTCCATTCCTTTAAATAGCTAAAACATACCTAAATATACCACCGAAATGTTATCAGGCTGTCATTGTAACCTTTCAGAAAGGCTCAAACTCTTGGTTCGTTCATTGTTACTCCATTCGCTGCTTCTCTGTGATTGTTGAGCAAACAAGTCATGCATTATCTTACCGTTTGCGGCGAGTTGCATTGTGTCAGGTTCTCAGCTAACTGTGATACCAGACGTATCATTTTGTAATTAGTTAGCCGTGCCGGGAGAAAGGTCTTCGTTTTAGTCGGTTTAAATGACAGTACTTAACAATTTACAGCTGTTTGTGGAGGATATGGTAAATTAAGAGTGTATTATGAGACAAACGATGTTTTTGTAAGTTCTCTTTAAAATCAGATTTGAATTGCAGTACATTTTTTTTATAAAAACAGTGTTTCCAGCTTTAAGCACATAATCTACCAAATTGTAAATTAAAATGAAAATTGTTAGTTAAAAATATACTGATTAGAATCAAACTACTGCTATGTAAATAAAACTGAATAGTTATTATATTAATAGTTGCTGAATAAATTCAGATTAGCCAACATCGCTGATAGAACGTAAGACGTTGCATCTAATAATATCTACATGCAAGGACGTATACACTGAAACTTGTAATTGAGAAACATATAAAAACAAATAGAAATAAAAAACTTTAAGAAACATGATCATAAAACTTCTCAACTACACATTCGTAAGGTCGCTTTAGAAGATCAAGCTACTAGACGAATTTTAGTAGTCATTAATTCGTTTATGACAGTCGGCGTTTCTATGTAAATAAATCTGAATTTATGATGACCATAACCCAAGATTATGTGGAGCAAATATAAGATTACGATGCTGACGAATATAAAGTCCGCATTGAAGATGAAGGTCACACTAATGCTAAATCAGTTGTATATCAATCTGATGGACAGCATATGGCAAAATTGATCGGGCAAACAAAGAGTAATAAAGTTGTGGATTGTATTGACTGTAATAGAACTGAAATATAAGGCATCGTTAGTGGAATACCAAGGGTATAATATTAGCAAGAGACATCTTCATCATAATTTTACAGCACAATTTACTCCGGTATGACTGACCTCCATAATTAGCAATTGCTTTAAAGAAAAAATCATTACTGTAACTTCAAGAAAGAAAGGTCTTTTGAGCAAATGATTGTGTTTCTCACATCAAGTCAATTTATTATTTAAATATTAAGAAAGATTCACCGTTGGCCCCAGAATAGGCGTTGGACAGCAATTTACACACAACTGGGCACATGACAAACCATTATTTTTTCTAATTTTTGCAAATAATATTCTAAGCATTCAAAAAATGGGGACGAATTTTTTGACGCTTTTCAGTTGTTTGTTTTACTAGGATAGTTTTTGATTTTTATTGTAAATATGTATTGTAAATATCTATGTAAATAAACCCTCATAAGAAAGCTTCAAAAAAAAAGAAATCAAAAAATAAATTGTAAATATTTTACAATAGTTTGCGTGTCTAAGCAAGAGCTGCAAAATAAACTCAATGCATTTAACTTTTGCATTGCAAATACGAGCTGACCTAATTACGAAGTTCAATGATAGAACTATGACACTACAGAATGCTAATACTATTGAAGACAAGAGAATTACACTTGAGTGCTAGTTTACAAAGTCGGAGGGAACGTAAGTAAGGTAAGCTAATCGACTGGAAATTCTGACGTCAGAACGTCGATAGATGCTTGTACAGTTGTAGGCGTGTTGTTTTGGTATTGATTGAAAATAATATTTATTTTTTTCAGTCATGATTTCTGTAGCGTTTAGGGTAAAGGCTCCGAAACTACTGATCCAATTTTAAAAATTATTTCACCGTCGGAAAGCTCGACTATCTCTGAGTAACATAGGCTATATTTTGTGCTGGGAAGGAAAAAGATTTCCCCGGGACGCGGGTGAAACTTTGACAGCTAGTTCTTCAAAAAATCAATGGACCTATTTCTTCATAAGTTCATGTTAAAGAAATTACATATAAGACCTGTTTGGTATAGAATTGCATTCAGAACTTTAATTCAAACATAGCTTCCATTATGCGCAGGATTTATTTGAATGACGGATAAATTAGTTATCTAACGCAACACTCGTGGTTTGAACTAATGGACTTTGATAGCGTTAATGATATTTAATTATGTGGTCTACAAACATGCATACAAATTAGTGAGAGTTTTAACAGGAAATGTGAATGAGCACTGGTTTTGTCACTATAAACAAGGCCTAATTAACTTTCCAGGCTTTTAAAGCAATTTTAAAAAATGGGGTTCTCTGTTTGACCTGTCTATCTATAGTGTGCATGTTTGTGACGGATTATCTCACGTTTGGCTAAACCGAATTTTAATCAGGTCTGCAGCATAGTATTTAGGAGACTTAGGAAAGTTTTTAGGTGTACTTATTATTGAAGTCGGTTTTATTTATAAGTAACAAGCTTTCAAAAATATGTACCCACATAATTACTTATTTTTTTAGACAGTAAAACATAGTTTCCGTTTCTATGGTTTTAGTCTATCAACAAATACGACAGCAAAAAACATTTCTACGTATCACACGACCAATAATAAAGAAAACAAACGACTAACGCAAGACTTCCATCGCAACAAGCGTTTTGAAAGTGCTCATAATTGTATTTATGCAGATATTCTGCCACTGTCCACAAGTGAAATGTAAAGAGAATTGGATTCTTTCACGTCCATTAATTACGGATAATATTCTCTCTCTCATTTTTTAATTGGTGTAAAACAAAACCAGAAATCAATCAAGCAATGGATAAAAAATATAATGATAAAATAAATTGGAATTTCAATCCAAACGCACATAAAATTATTGATTCCTTTCAGAAATCCATTTTGGAATTGTTGCACTTATATAATTTTCTTCCTTTTTTAAATGTTATCGTGTCACAATGAAGTAAAAAGGATTTCAATTTTAACAGACTTGATTACTAATCTGGCTTGTACTAATAAATTAAATTATAACAGTCGACTAAAAAATAGACACCGTCGATACTATTGCATAACTCCTGTTTCAAGAGACAAGGTCGGCTAAATATGATATCAATGATACAAACACATATAATATGTCGCTGCTTGTGAATATTCGTCTATAACGTTAATATTACCTACATATGGTTCTTATGTTACAAAAACATATAAATGTTATAGCTGCTCATAGTATCTACAGTATCTACATATAGATTTACTTTCTTAGTTGAGAAGAGACCGTCAAGATTTTGTGACAAGCCAGCAACACCTATGTTGCCGAAATAGTACAAAAATTGTGTTTTGCTGAAGAGTTTGTTGCGCCACTTCTTCCCAGTAATACACATAGGAAATGGTAAAGGGTGGGCGTATTGGGGACTGTTTCATGTAAATCGAACAGTGTTTATTTTCAGCCTACTTTGAATAAACGCTTTCTGATTTTGATTTTGAATTATCACTTTCCAACATTATTGTAGCTTCTATATTCTAGAAGAAGACGGAAGACATTCAAGACTGTTTGAAAACAGAGCAAAACTCTTACCTACAAGTTTCATAAAACTGTAAACCACAGATAACATATTCATAGTTTTTACCGCAAAAAGTCGAGGTCTACTGCCCAATAGCCCAATGTTGCGTGAAGCATACGAACTAAGATTTCTTCTACAGATGAACAGAATTTATTACATAACTGGACATAACGGTGGTAACATGCGCAGATGCCATTAAGTCATACAAAAATCTGCTTTTGCATGCGAAAAGACTGTGGTTCACAACTTCCTTATTTACCGTACGTAATTAAAAAATGAAATTGATTGAAATTGGCTAGAAATGTATTTTAATTGAGTTTGGAAATGTCTAGTCCATAATTACGGATGTGATTAGTTTAATACACAGTTTGGCGCCTAATTAATGTGTTTTTCAGATATAAGTTTTTTTTATTTTTTATTGCGGCTTGAGTTGAGTTGATCGGTGCAAATTGTGACTAGAAGAAATTTTCTCGCAGAATGGAGAAAATATATAGAGGTAGGTATCTGAATTTATCTCTTTTATTTTCTTTTTCAGCATTTTCTAGTAACGTAAAAAAAATAATGACAAAGCCGTAGAAATCTGTAGCTTAGCCACAAAACTGTGGGTATTGGTTTAATCTGCTCATTGAAAGCATTGTATGGTTTCTGTATTTATTGTGATCGATAAAACTGGTATATTTTTAACCGATTTCAAAAAAGGATGTTCGGTGTCATTGCTCCGAACACCTTGCTCAGCATTACAGAGGGTCAGCGCGCATCGGGTAACCGCGATATTCGGGTGCATTCATTGCAACATTTCTAACATTCCATTTAACATAGTTTTTACTAACATTTTAATATTTAAGAAGTTATTGTGGATCAGTACAATAAACTTTATTTTAGTGAAATAACATTTATCATTCAACAAATTCTGCAACCCCCACCGCATTACACCGTACAAAGGATGTACTCATTTTTACCTGCATGTATGTTTGTGTGCGATGCGCGATTATCTCACGCTCGACTGAATCGATTTTGATGCAATTTTCAGCGTTTGTCAGATTTAGGAAAAGGTTTTTTTGTGACTTTAATCTAATGGACATGTCTTAAGACCTACAGTTTTATGCCATTTCCTCATAAAATCCTACCTAACTTGCTTCAGCATTTACGTGGAAGCGAAACAGACTGATTTATATTACCCACATATTAGTGAAGTTTTCATGCGTGACATAATAATGTTTGGCTGAAGTTTCAGGCTGTTAACAATTTCCCTAAATAATGTGGGCAGAGGCCGTTGACCTTGTGTCCTTAAATAATTTAGTAGGTACATGAGTTCAGTCTACCGTAAAATTTTCTCTAATAAGGATATAGTATATTCGTGTTTATGTATGTAGGTACGACATGGTTTACAACATTTAGCAATTAATCTTAGATTTTATATTTTCTCATTTATACTAAAAAATAGGACTATGTAATAGACGTACCAATCCTGAATCCTTTACTTAAAATTGACCAGTTTTCAAGCCCAAACTACTGAACCGATTGGAATGAAATTGGATACACAATAGACTAGGCATAGCCTGAAAAAAGATATGGGCTGCTCTCGCAAAAAAGTATAGTTTTAATATTTTTTTTTTTAGTTTAATGCCTGTGTATTTTATATTGGGGAAAAGTATGTAGTACTTACCTAAGCATGCGTGGCAGGGACTATTATAAGCGACTACTACTACTGCTCGTGATTAATGTTACCACAAAAGATGTATAGCTGTACCTTGTTTCTTATCATGGTGTTGCAAAAGAAAGACATAAGTATATGTAGTTTCTAATAAATTCTTCTACATATGCCATATGACATCTCCTACGTCAGTCACGGCCAGCACACAATGGCGAGACGCATTCAAATGACAGGATGATCTGCTAGCAAGGGCACTCATTCAATTGCAGCCATCCTGTAGTTCCCCTCAGCTTCCTGCTATCATCTGACAAACAAACCAATTCACCAACCTTATAGCTACAGCAATAAGGTCCAATTTTCAACAGCAGAAAGTGTTGCTGCGTAAATCTCTACGCGGATGCTGTTGTATAAAGTTTGACAGTTCGCTTGTTTATGGTAAGCTGTGTTTTATGTATTAAAATTTTGTTGTTGTTCAGTTTTAAGTGTGTAATTGAATTTGCTTTTAATTTACTCGTGAAATGAGGAGAGGTAAGTTAGTAATTTATGTAATTTTAGTTAAGAGCAGGCAAATATTATACTAATACAGAAGAATCGGTTTATTTTGTCTATGGTTACCGAAAAATATAGCGGGAATCACTTCTTGATTCCCACTATATTTTTCATTTATCATTTATCACATTTAAAAAAAATTCAAACGTCGAATGCAATAACTTCTATCTTGCCTTTTTATTGAACCTCATTTCATGGTAAGAAAGAACGAAATAATATAACAGTACAGAAGTCCTAGTTTTATATTGAAAGCAATATCACGCACAACTAAGGCGATGGCGACATTAATTTGAGATAAAGAAAACCATATTTACGCATTCTTACGTGGCTTATCATCTTTCAATTTGTTAAGAACTGGGTGTCAATTTATAACTAACTTAACCCACTAATCGAGTATTTCACAATATTCGGAAACATGTTTGATTAATTAACGTTCCAACGAAGAATCTATTTCCGAAGCATACCACATTAATTAATCAAATACCGTTTATAAATTACCACCTACATACTTTTGCAAACCTATTTATTATAGGCCATTGTGTGAAAATCAAGCAGTCATTCGATCAATCATAATTTAATTAAAATAAATAAAATCGAGATAAGAGCAGGATGATGCAGAAGTCAAATTAGGAGATTCGATTGGAATAGTTTAAAAGCTATTCTCAGCATACTATATAAGGTTCATTTTAATTCGGTTTCAGTGAAATAAAATATCAACTTCACCATTTTCAAATCCAATCCCATTCTCAACAAAAGCACTTTTAAACATGACTTGTGACGTCACAGGGTACGTTAAGGTCAAAAACCACAAGTAGGTACGTAGGTACCTATAATGTGCCAAGTCAGGAAGTTAGGCCTACAGCCGGACATCCAATTAAAGTAGCCTATCATAAATTCTATATGCTCAATATTCTCTTAATTAATTTAGAAATTAAATATTTCCTAACGCATAAAACATTAAAGTTCATTGGCTTCTACATAGACCAGTAGCCAAGTTTAACCAAATTGCGAAAGGCATTCATAATATGAGGAAATTATATAGAAATAACATCAAATATTATGAAACAAAGTAGCACAGATATACATACAAACTTACCTACATGAAAAAATATAAATATACCTACTGTAACCACAAAGTACAAAGCGAAACGGTACAAAGTTAAGTAGGTTTCCACTTAAAATTATAATATTTATATATAATATAAATAAGCCATTAAATTGAACTAGTATTTGCGTGCACTGATTGCATCGCTATTTTCCGTAATTGCTAATGTTTTTCTATTGTATGATGATAACGTTGTAAATAGCACATATTTTTTGTGTAATTATAATAATAGGTATACATACATACATGACATACAGACGTTGGTTTAAATTCTCTTTGAATTGGGTAGTTTCGAACGCTGAATAGTACTGTTCCGACTGTCGTAATGAGTGAACTGATAAACTGACACAAAGTAACCTGAACTGAATTTTCTTTTCATATTTTGTTGTATAAAATTATTCTTCATGGATTTGGACAGAAGATAAAATAACAAATAGGTAATTTAATTTAGAATCAGAGAGTTGCATTTCGTGGTATCTTCCGGTAATCGACCATCAGCATATACTTATTATTTTGCGACAAAACTATCGCTATCAAAAGAGAAAAATAATGTCTTCATTATGTATGTAGATCCGGGAAAGCTAGGAAATCCTAATAGATGGTCTAATCATAATTCTGAGCAGCGCCCAAGCTGCCAAACGTTATAAGGCAAGCCACGTGAGGACATTAGTGTTGTGACAGGCCACGCCAAAAAGGATTTATACCCACGAGACCATGCAGGTTGAGTTAATTTCACCTGTAATATCAAAGAAAGAGGTACTGTGGAGGTTTATCTGTCAGGAAAACACTTTTTGGAACATAGAATTTAGTTATTGTTGATGTTTCATATTGAACTCTTCAAATAGTCTGAATAAAATAAATAAACCTCAAATTTTTAGGAAGAGACTTACAATAACAATCACTGCTTTGATCTGATTGATCTAATAATTAACTAGGTAATCAACGCAAAAGGCTTAATTATTGAGAAAGGTTTTATAGTCGACATAATTATTTACCTATAAATAGGTAAACTGGTTTTAAATTAATAACACCAAGTTATTCTTCATTAAAATTAAGTAGTTCCTCAATCCATGTGGTTAGAATTACAACATCATTGAAATTCCACTGTTTGTTTGAGAACTGAACACAAATGGTCTGACCGCACCAGTTGTTCCGCAAATGTTGCTACATCAATTTATTCTGTGGGTAAATTGTTCACATCAGGAGTTGCTGGTTGGAAAATATCGTCTGAAACATTTCTGGAAAAGTGATATGTGGGCTCAGAAGAATCTTCAATGGTGTTCAGATCAGTTAAGTTTGTAAGGTAATCTCTGAATCTGGGTGAATGATGGGTGAATTTTTTACCAGTAGAAAGCCACGTTACTTTTGTATATATACCTACTTCATTTATTTTTGTATGGTCACCGTCTTACCTCCCTTCTTGGTCATACCTTCCCCTATCATACGCTATAGGTATTTTATCCAGGTACGGATTGTAGTTCAGGACGCGTGTGAAACGGCGCAGAACTAGTAAATACTAGACAAAAATAACATTAATAACTTCAGCAACTTGGACTCACTCACTATAAAGTCATATTTCAATCTTGTAAACTGTTCAACATTAAAAAATAAGCGAAAACGTTCCGACTCGCAATAGCAGTCATCAATCCATTCTCTCTAGACACGACAAGATTCACTTAAAAATCCCGTCTTAGCAAAATGCACTGTAAAATTACACATTTAAGTCTAAATTTGATTAAGTCATGTTTCGTATGGCAGTATTGTTATATTTTCACACAGTATGATTAACCGTTGCCAAATCGACACATTGAAATCACTTGATTTTCGACAGTATTTTTGAAGAAATACAATTTTGTAACACTCATTGTCGTAGGTGCCTATTGACTTCAACGGAATTCAGGAAAAACATAACACCTGCATAAAATACGTAGAATAAGAAAAAAGAACTTCAGAATCGATCAAAGTCTAGTATAGTATCAAAAAAAACACAGTAGCTTTAAAGTATTTTGAACTTCAAACTAAACTTCCTCTAGGAATAAATAGCTACCTTCAGCATTTTATTGATGTTTTAAAGATACAATTAAAGATATAAAACTACGCTGTAAAAGCATTCAATTTATTTAAATAACTCCAAGCTAAATTAATACCGTTCAGCAGCAAAAAGCGAGGAAGTCTACGATTTCATATCATTAACATTGCATCGGAAGTTAATAATAATCCTGTATTATTCAATGTTATCTGTGTTACTGGTGTTACTCGTACCTACGCGGTTCGGTATAAAAATTATGAATAAACACAACGGTCATAGACGATTCTCATGAATGGTCACCGAAGCACTGAACCACAGCGCGACCGGTTCTCATTGTATCCGATATCTGACGCCAATGTAACCTTTCTATGCAATAATACTCTTTTTGCAACCAAGTAGGTTTCTATCAAACCACAAACTCTCTGGTCTATAAAGGGGGAGTTCCGAAATTCCGATTTTAAATCCACAGTCGCACGTTGCGTGTTTACTTTAAATATTTTCATACTTAGTCTATCTCATGAGCATAAGATGTGTTTACAATAATCGGCGTGGGATTATTAACCACAACGGTGATTGGCATGCTTTTGATAAACACCATTATGACTGCACAAGATTTTACACGTTTGTCTTCAATCATTACTTTCACTGATAACTGTTATATTATCTAATTACTTCTTAATGCAGCTATTTGACATTTGACGATCTCCGCCAATTTTGTTTCGATCTTAATGTCATGGCTTTAATCAAATCCTCTAAATAATAATAATGATGTAGCATTTCATTAGTCACAAAACCGTATTAATTTATTTATTGGATTGCATCTAAAAGGTTGAATGCCGATGCGTTGCGACCTCATTTCGCTTTTAGCTTCTCGTTTTCCTTTCACGAATCAAGTTTTTTTTGTAAATCTAACAGAACCAGTGTTAAATCTAGCTTTCGGTGACCGATCAATATTATTCTTAAAGCTATTGACATTTTGATTATCATTTGCAAGGTGCTGCAAAATGACGATGATTTATCTTATTTATGTTAAATGCAATATTATTATGTTTTATTTATATTCCAAAAAGGATTATTAATATGTTTATTTGCAGTAAATGCAGTAATCATTTGATTACTTTCCTCACAGCCACAGTTTTACCTGTATCTAATTATCGATTATGCGGTGCAAACTAATCACTGCATTATTAATCTGACCTTCAATCTATGCGACAAGTCGCAACCAAATGATTAAAATCTTTTTCTCCAATCGCTGACATTCAAATCTCACCTTAACAACGTTCAACTGCAAACGAAATTGGTGTCATAAAAAAAACAGTTCTTATTTTTGGTGAAACGAATCTCAAACGTCAGCATTGTCAGTTTTGCTGTTTGGATCTCTCAGATAAAAATTCTCAGTTACTTGTAATTGAAATCTTAGTGCGATAGTGTCATAACATACCGGTGTGAACCGTTCCTCCTCGGCGTTGAGCAAATCCCCGACAGAAGATGCTTTCGCCTGATTCGCCAAATGCCTACGGCTATTCAAGACATAGGACAACTCATCCAGGTACCGCAGCGTCAAGTTAGCCATTTTTCACACAACACAAGCACACTACAAACTGATCATTTACCACTCGCGTCAACAGTAGTCCGTAGTAACAATGAAATAGGAAACTGCGTATTCACGTAAACAATTCAATGGGAGTCGCGCAGTGGGAGCTACATGCGTACTGCGCCATAGCCGAGTCGCAACTGAGCGGACCGCGACGGCTGCGCTCTTCGGCGCTCATAGAGTAAACATTCGTAGAAAGCTAATCGGCTACGACCTTATTATGGTTTTAGGTAAACACTCCTAATATCTAGATTAGAGCAGACGTTGACTCACTGTTTTAAGCTACAGTTATGTCATTGTGTGTCTGGCCAAGGCCAAAAGGTTTATGAATGGTCGAACGAGCACTAGAGAGATCGAAATTATCCTCAAGGGTTTGATTTAATGAGAGAAGATATTAAAGAGTAATTAACTTTTATAGCTTGGCCACATGAAACTGGCGTAGTAATTAACACCGACGAAATGGTTTGTCTAATTACGCAACAGACCGTTGATGGAACAGATGGTTTTAGGCCATCTTCTAATTACAATGTGGTTCAAATTGGGGTCTTAGGAGATCTTACGCATACTTAAGGAGTAGAAACTTCGAATTTCCTTACAAGGAGTTACTGCTTCTACAACTTATTTTACGCTTCCTATTTGTATCGTGCAAAAAAGGACTCTAGGGCAAAGGACTACTTTGAAGATCAGGTTTGTCATTCATCATAACCTTCCTTCTGCAAAAAATCACACAGACAAATAAAATTGCATTGGTACTTCTAATATTAGTTAGGATTATCGTCTCTGCATTATTCTTTGCCCCAGCTGCACTTACGATCCATTTCTTGCTCACATTCCACGTGACGCTGACGAGAGCCTCGGAGCCATTTCCTAAGTATTACGTAAAACTGAAGACGTCGTTACATATTATGTGAGAGCTAATTATAAACAATTTACACTTATCGGTTCAATTCGATTCATAAGAGCGAAAAGAGAAGGTTAGGTGGCGTAAATATCGGGCAGACGAATTAAAGCTACGCTTGAAGCAGGTGGTGCAGATGCGGTACGAACTTATAAATTATTGAAAAATCTCTTAATCTTTCGCTTTAATTTAAACTGTACGTCCTTCCTTAAAATTGAACTTATTGCATAAGAGTTCGATAAGTTGGAACAAATTCAATAAAGAAACTTACTGAACTAGTCATAGAAAAACCAGCATTGTTCACCCCAGAGGGGATTGACCAGGAAACAAGTTTATAAGAAACGAAACACCTTTAGAAACGCTTAGTTTTTGCGCTAAAGTTAACGACAATGGCATAACACAGGGTAACAGGTTGCGGGCCTATTGTTCACGAGCACCTGAACGACCTGTTATCCTTTGTTTACTTCCAGAAAACCAGGGAAAAAGCCACTGACCTGTGGTAACTTTGACAAAAGGAATTTTATACAACTTACTATTCCCTGCGGATTCGCCCGCAATACGAGGGAACTACTCTCGGGGTCTTGACTAACTAAACTTAACAAATTGTATTTTAGTCGATTCAGAAGTTCTAGCAAGAAAGCTGGACATCCGCATTTATGATATTAGTAAGTAAGGTAAGAAACTGCAGATAAACTTTATGTTACAAATGGTATTAAAATACTTACGTCCATTTTCAAGATCAACATGCTTTAATTGGCTCCTAGATTTCATGTTCCCAAAAACTTGATTCTGCGTTCAATCTTATTTTTATATCAAAGTATACTTTGAACCCCTAATAAAAATAACCTGCCCTTTTTAGCGACCAAGCTTGATGATACAAAAACGTATATTTTAATCAACATGGGCTGCAGAGCTCCAACTTCATCCATATTTTTATTTACAGTATAAGAATCTCCAATTATCGTCGTAGCAAATATGAAGTATTTTCCAATAACATTGATAGAGTGTACCTCTTATCCTAGATAACTGTCAGTCACACAATTTGAGATTTGATTGATCTGGAGCGATTCCCAATTTCCAATTCGTCAAGCAAACAGAATCCTAATAAACCTCTTCTAATAGGGTTAAAGTAGTTAAGTAAAACCTTTTTAAATCGTTAAGTTTATTTTCTAAGGCTTCTAATCTTGCATTGTCAGTATGTCTTGCTTTTTCAGTGTTTCGACTGGATACTTTCTGTTAAATGACTTAATATTGGATTATCTTCCATCGTTAATTTATCTGGAAAAAGTTTTCAATTCCGTTTTCAGCTATTATATCTCACTTTATTAATTTTGTCGTAATTCTTGAGTTTAATCAAGTTGCGTTTAATTTACCAGATGCTGCTAATTTCTGTTAACTATGCTTTACTTTACGAACTAATTATATTCTTTATTTAATTTCCACCGCTCGGAAAGGCTTATTGTTTGGAACATTGAGTAAATAATAGCCGTCATCAGACCTCACATTGACTGGTCAATCATCATCAGCCCTTACAATTCCCATTGCCTCCCAATTTTCCTACACACTAGAATAGCTAAATAGGTTAATTGCAATATACCATTTAGTAGCTTCAAACTCCGTGAGTGCACGATGGACGCGATCGTGGTAGGTCAGTATTGTACCGGCCCTTCGCTTCCTTTCACTTTCGAACGAATTGTTACTGGACCTCTGCTATAATTGTAACTTCATTCTTTAGAAATTACACTTCTTTTTTTTTACTTTTTTGCTGTTTTTGTGATGTTGCTCAAATTGATTGGTTTGTCTTCTAAGTTTTCTGTTGTTTTCCTAATTTATTTATTGAGCTGTGTGGTAAGGTTAGCTGTTCAAATTATTTTTACACTATTTCAAAGGTAGACTAAACAATTCTTGATTTGCTCTATATTTTGGGATTTATCCTGCTTTAGACTTCTCAAAAAAAAATTGGAATTATTAATTGAATGACAAAACTTCAGTCATATTTTAAAATGCAAAAATAACATTTCGTCAAAGTCCATAACATTATTCATGTTAATATCGAAATAAATTCTTCGTATTAACATTAAAACGCTTGTCAATGTTGAAATATAACCTTCGTTGGAAAAAAGTTGCATTTTTTTTAATGCGATATTTTCTTCAATGCCAACAACGATCGATTGTGAACAGCTGTTCTCCTTTAAGTTTTTTGTGCAAGTCCTTTCTAAAATGAGTTCTGCAAAAAACACAGGTAGCATGACATAACGATTATTTTGCTCTGAGGATCAGGTAGAGATATATCTATACCAGTACTTTACATAGGTGTGAGTAGTTCAAGTTAAAGGTATTATACCGTTGCGTAAAGGTAAACCTATTATTATTATTATTACTAGCCTATAATGTCCCACTGCTGGGCAAAGGCCTCCCCATCTCGCTTCCACACTTCCCGATCCTTCGACCGAGTCCACCAGTCTCGACAGTAGGCGTCTAGTTCGTCACGCCATCTCTTCCGGGGCCGCAGGCGGGGAAGGTAAACCTATACAAATTAAAATTTGATCCTACTGAAGAATCTAAATGAAAAATGTCAGCGATACTGAAAATCTCTGAGTTTCAAGACACTGGCACCACATGCCTACCTAAGTGTCGTCACGGTTCTTGGTTCAAATATCTATGGTTCCCATATGTACTTAGCTGTATTAATTTAACATTTTAGACAATAAACAGATCCGCGACAATAACAAGACGAAGCAAACTTGGATCTCCTTGCCTGGCAGTATTACAATCAATAGACGAGTAACAAAATTAGGATCAGTAGGTAACTAGTTCCAACCAACAAAGCAGTTTTTTTTTTATTTATTTATTAATTAGGTTCACCAACAATTGTTTATACTTATAACAATTATATATAACACAACAGTTTAATATTAAGGTAACAGCATAACAATTACTTATAGGTAAACTCAGCATATGTGATTAAAAAGTACAAAAAATATATCTATATCATGGGCTAACTAACAGTAAAAGCTATTTGACAACACTAAAAAATAGAAATGGTACAAAGGTTGCAACTAAGAAGCAGTTAATTAGAGGATGAGCAGTTTTGAGCCTTAAGCAGCAGGCAATTGAGCTCTATAGCTCAATTATCATACAGTTATCTTATGACTAAAATCTTAATAATTACTTTCGAGTTGAATGATACTAGATAGGATAGATTTCTATTTGCTGAATGTATCCGAGTGTAGGTCCAACTTGTCACTATAGCTGTTTATCTCTTTACAAAGCCTTGAGCATGGAGAGTTAGCACCTGAGGCTGTCCTCCTGAAAGGTGGGCAGAGTGGTGTGATTGGAATACGTGGTACTCTGTGGGGGACCCGGAGTTTAAAAAGGGCAAGCAGCTTGGATGATTCGACCTTGTGGGTAAAGATTTTACAAGCAAAAATGGCGTCATTAATCTGTCTTCTATTTGCTAGGGATTTCATCCCAAAGTGCTTTAGTCTGCTATTATAGGAGTGCAATTTTTTAGCGAGTCTGTTTGAAAAAGCTAGGTGCCAGGCAAAACGCTTTTGAATCCGCTCTAGACGCAAAGAATGCGCAGCGTAGTGGGGTCGCCACACTACACTGCAATATTCCAAAATAGTACGGACTAGGCAATTATAAAGTAGAATTTTTGTTTTGTTGTTCTTAAAGGATCTACAAGTTCGTAGAACAAAACCAAGCATTCTGGAGGCGCTTTTTACAATGTTATCTACATGCGGCACGAAAGTTAGTTTTTTGTCAAATGTCACACCGAGATCCCGGATGGTGTCTACTTCATTTATTAATTCTTGGCCAATGAAATACTCAGCAATAATTAAGTTTTTCTGACTTTTTCTGGAAAAGGTCACGTGGTAGCATTTTTTGGGATTAAGATGCATCTGGTTATGTTGACACCATTGGACGAGTCTATTAAGATCGCTTTGTAGGAGTTCAACATCATCCCTGCTTCCAATTAATTTAACGGCTTTTAAATCGTCAGCGTACATGAAGATATCTGCATGATGAAAGCAGTACGATATATCATTTATGAAATAGTTAAACAAAATAGGGCCTAAATGGGAGCCCTGGGGCACGCCAGATGTTACAATTTGTGTGGCTGATTGATAGCCATTGACTACCACAAAGAAGGATCTATTCACCAGGTATGAACTCAACCAATCGAGCAACAAGCCGGAGATACCGTAAGACCGCAGCTTAGCTATGAGAATATTATGGGAGACTTTGTCGAAGGCTTTGCTGAAGTCTGTGTAAATTACATCAGATTGTAGACCCAGATCAATTGCATTAGATAATATTTCGGTGTAAGGTATTAAATTTGTGCTCGTCGATCGGCGTGCGACAAATCCATGCTGATCATCACTTAGGTAAAGCTTAAGATGATTTTGTATATATGGACAGACCAACGATTCAAATATTTTTGCAAATGATGATAAAATCGAAATCGGTCTGTAATTAGAAACAGATCCTTTATCGTCAGATTTATGTATGGGGACTATCTTGGCTGTCTTCCACTTTGAAGGAAAGACACCAGTGGATAATGACTTCCGATAAATGAGTAAAAGTGGATGAGCTAATGCAGATGAAGTTTTTGTGATAAAGATAGGTGGTATACCGTCTGGCCCTGCACTTTTATTGGAGTCAATACTTTTTAACTTATTGAGTAGACCGACCGGATCAATAACAATATTATTTAAGTTAAGACTATAATTTTCTAAATTTTGTAACTGGTCGTACTTGTGATTACCAATTTCATCATTGATCGGACTATAGACGGAAGAGAAGTAAGAAGCGAACAATTCACATATAACTTGACCTTCTGATGACGTGGTAGCACCATCTGACATGGATGTAGGAAATTGGCTAGATCCACCACGTTTATTCTTTACGTGCGTCCAGAATACTTTAGGATTCCTTCCAAGTTCGTATTCTAAAGTTCAGCTAACTACAGTAAATTAAATCCTAAATTACGCGAACAATTATAACATTTTACGTGGTCACCTACTTCTGTTCGCAAGTGTTACGTACGCCGATGACAACTGAGATTGACGCCATATTGTTTCGTAAGAGAAGCCACGAAAACCGCGGGAACTCATTAAATGGAATAATGTTTACTATGTTCGTGGTCAAGTGTATTGTGGGGTGGTTGCGATGAAATGTGTTGTTGCTGGTTTTCTGTATGAAGTTTGTGATTGTTTATGTAATATTTAATTATGTAAAATTGTCAATTACGGAGCATTTTTCATGGGATAATTTTCCTACATAACTTCTAAAGATACCTAGTGATAGGAAGATACCTAGTGAACAACAAAATTGTCTTTGGCTTTTGTTAACCGACCTCCCAAAAACGGAGATTCTCAGTTTGATCGCGTATACATTTACGCTAAAACGTTGATATAATAGCATTCCTAATCACGCTGCCTTTATAGCCGCACCCTACAAACAATAATGAACTATCACTGTTTCTCGATTGTTATCTCAAAGTAATTGTAGTGCATCTCATAATTATGGCAAAACTTACCTACTAATTAGTGTAGCGTTATTTACAAATGTTATAATTACTAAAAATATGTTATTACTCGAGGTCGCCCGAGTTTTCATGGCATGAAACGGAAAATTATGTACTTGCGATCCATTGACTTGATTTCCTTGTAAACCGTATGAAATGTGTAAAGTAATATGTTTTTGCTTGTGACTTACTGACTAATTATTATCATTGCACACTCTTTTGTGTGATATAAAAAATTAAACATCATTAAAATAATGAATCATAGACGTTTTCGTTTCGATTGGAGACCGTCTTTATCTAAACGCATTAAAGTGCTTATTTGTTGTTATCTAAATAAAATGTATTTACTTATTGGTATTCAAAGTATTTTAGAATGGAACTAAATAAAGAATCTTCGAGACGATTAGTAACATGTTTGTTATCACAAGTTCAATAAGTATAGTAACTACTTTTCCCGCGGCGACAGCCGCTTCCCGGAAGAACTTCTTCCCGTACCCGGATAAAATATACCCTAGTGACCCAGACTACAGTATTTTGTCCGGGTACGGGAAGACTATAGCTTTGTTACAGTGAAAGACTTTTTCAAATCGATTCAGTAGTTTTGGAGCCTTTGGTGTACAAACAAAAACCTTTATTAAATTAGTGCAGAAGTATTTCCAACATTGTCTTCCGAGTTTCTTTTTAACTGAAATGAAATAGGTACCTAACTAAAATAATACAAGACTCAAATATTCAGTGAACTCAAAACATTGCACACAAAACTGTGTCAAACTAAAATAACTACTAGTTTCGTCTGGCTAGGAGCCATTTTTGATAACCCACATGCATGTCTCACATTTCAGTAACGAACACATCAAATTCGCATTACAATATATGCTAACTTTTGTTATTGCAGTAAATAAAAGTCTAATTACTGGTGAAATTCGTAAACTTCAGAAACATTACTTGATTTCTCAAACGTTTAACAGACTTTTGTTTAAATCCAGCTGTGGTACATTCTAGTTCCAGTCTAGCCTATATGTAGGGAATAAGTCTCTTCTGTATACATCCTAAAGACAGGAATATTTCTGTAGTATGTAAAGCCATGATTATACGTATTCTATGATGATAAACTTGACACATTAAAACAAAAGCAATAAAAAAAATGTCATATCACATTTCCTCAATTTTCATCTCATCCCACCACCTTCCTTCGCACCATCAAAACAAACGAACTGTCACCACCTAAAAAGACAAAAGATAAACGATTTTGTAACGACCATTAAATTTCGACAAATTAATCTTTCATAATCATCCTCGCAAGATATTAATACGCCATTGTTATTCGGGCACCATCTTGAGTGCGTTTCCGCTCGCTTTCACTGCGCGAGCGCAAGCTAATTAAACGTGAACGTGACGAGGTGTACCGCAGATATGTTGCTGTTATATCATACATAAGAATAGTTTTGTCGTACATAGAGGAACGCTTCGGAATTTGCCAGGACATTGCGGTGTAAAAGGTTATGATGTCGACCTACTTTATGACTGAAAATGCAGATCTGAATTTCTTACGGTGAGTTGCACAATTTACCTACCTATAACGATAACCGAAACATTTTCAGTTGTCAAATGACCAATTTGACCAACGGGCATCCACATGCGGCTGGTCATGGTTTGGCTATCTTTATGTTCGTTATAGTTAAACGGTGCAACTATGTAAGGCTTAGAAAACTTAAAAAGTGCAAAAAAACTCTAAAATGTTCTAACGCAATCATACCTCGATGACGAACATTTTAATAGTACATATTTCAGAACAGGCTCTTGTTAGAGTGATTCAATGCCCTTAAAATCACTGGCTGCTATTTTGACAAGGTTCTCACACCAATCCATTACCAAAAAATCGTTCATAACACCAACACTCAGCTATAAATGTACCCCAAACTATATTTAGTTCCCGCGTCACTACTCTCGCGATTCCACAAAAACAGGTTAAGGTCGGTAGCCTCTGACGTCTTCGCTCCCCCTCTGCGTCAATTGGGGGTCGTTACGGCAGTCACAATAGAAACGTCATAGTGACGTCAATAGTGTGAATTTACAGGAGTAGGCATGGGTTTTGTGAGATGGATCATCTTATGGCAAACTTGATATGAAGAGCTGTCCATTTTTGCAATGCTGTCTAAGGGGAATGTATGCTTAAAGGACTTCTGAAATCTGCTGTATATGTAAGATGTACTATACTCTACAGTAGGATTCAGAAATTACATGAATGTCAAATCATGTGTTGATAATGTTTTTTTGTCATCATACAGCACCAAAAAATCTGTTGAGTTTTCATAACCTTCAACTACTGACCGTACCGGCCATTACATTGTCACCGTGATACCTCAAAATTAAAACCATGACACACGTTATTCAATTGTCAACAACATAGTAGTTTGAATTATCTTTTGAACCCAAAAATATAGTTTTGTAGTCCAAATCCACAACTGTCCTTTCCGTCATCTGCGTACATTGGAACGCTTCAAAAAAAAATCCATTTCACGCTACATTTGTCACAAAAACCATCGTATTGGGAACGTTTTATTGTTGAAAAACTGGATTAACTTTTGTGTGGTCCCAAGTTCAATGTTCGGTGCACTTGTCGATAAAAACTAGATCTAAATTAAACTGGTTTCCACAAAAGTGTAATATTGTCGTGTTTCCTGAAATTGAAAAATAATGATAAATTCCTCAGAATTTGAGTGGTACAGTTCAATCTATAAATAGTGGCTTTTTATGCACACAAAAACAGTTCGAAGCCTCTAAAAAAATAAGTTAAACCTCATATCAGATATACCAGAAATGGAATAACATTTTAGGAAAGGCAAAAGCCCATTATCTTATTCTTGCAAAACGACACGAAGAATAGACTTGCGATAGTCAGAACCTGTAAGAATCAAAGACCATTCATCTTAGAATACTATTACTGCATAGCCGACAAAGGCTTTAATGCATTTGAACATAAGTCGAACAATCACATTCAAAGAAACATTTATTACACAAATTCTTGATGTATATTTATGGAGTAATCCTTAATACCCTCATCATAAGTAATATTGTGAATGGTATGCTCGTAACTCAATCAAATTCAAACAGCTAAATGGGTTTCAAAACAGACAAAGTCGCAGGCCACAGAAAACTTGTGATTACACCAAGTAATTTTAAGCAATAATGTAATGAAAAGAATATCGGTCATCTATAAAACGTATAAGAATAGAAGAAGTTCCTCGTAATAGATCTGTCTATTGATACAGCACTGTTGATGTACTAGTTACGAAATGTTATGTGCAAATCGAGATCAAGTGAGCGATTTGGATGGTTCATTTAAATCGATAAATGTAATTTATGATACATCTCTGGAATTAATTCGGCAGCCAATTATCATTAGCGCATTATTGATGTTTGCAATTGCATGATCCGTTCATATCAGTTTCTGAACTATGTAGATACAAATTACTGATTGCATCCTCAGAACGAGCGTATGAAACTACAAATTGTAAAGCAATTACCCACCGTTAACCCACCAACAGAAATATATTCCTACGCAATGCCAGAATCACCCCAGATACAGTTCCCCACAAAAATAAGAAAGTGAAATATGCTAGCAGCATTTACATGCTCGTTGAATTGTCACTAGCGACAACCTCAGGAGACAACGAAAGTACATCTTAATCAAATTATCCTTTCTAAATAGAGGGATGTATTCTATTAACACGATCGTGGGACCATCGGCACAATGAGACCACAATTCACGGTGTACGAGCTACCGTGCGCAAGCAAGACCCGCATGGCAGGTAACCCGACAACCGCTCTGCTGCCCACATCCGGCACTTTGTTACTTTATACCACTTTTAAATATTTTTCAGGACCCTTATTAGAAGGGGATAGAGTTTATATTCCTTTAGCAGCTTTTATATTTGTACTTTCTGCAGTAACTGATGGGGCTTTAATAAAAGGTTCAGCGGAAGTATCGAATGACGCGATGAGTCGAACATTTTGTGCTATTGTGATTTCATAAAAGATTAATACCGTGTTTGTTGGATTTTGTACAGTTAGGCGATCGTGACTCATGTGTTTATGTGAACTTTTATCTATATGGGAAGCCTTTTGTGGAAGATACATCGAATTTATTATTCAGAACATGGACCGGTGATGGATCGGGAGAAACAAGATGACACGATAAAGTGAATTGACTCGCGTGGGTAGCCAATAAATAGATCTATGTTTATGAGATTGAGGTCGGGCAGGACGTTGGCACTTTAGCAAGTTTGACAGGTCTGGTAGAAAAGTAGGCTTAAAGACGAAACCTAGTACTCAATAGGGACTTCAGCCTATAATAATTATTCTAACTACTAATTGCTGGCACTCATTTCAGTCAAGGACAACTCAAATTCATCCATACACCCGGTTGTTACGGTACCCTAGATTTAACTTCATTCATCATTGACTTACTAACAATGAAACTACAAAATCTGTCGCATGTCCAACACTTTTATCTTAAACGTGTGGTGTGTAATCTAGAAACACGGTCATCGGTCCAAATGTGTTTGTTCGGAAGCAACAGTTCAAGTATAACGGTAACTAAATTAGGTTTTTGCCTTAATTTGTGCGACGAACTAACAAACACATTACATAGACGGTCGAATTGAGAACCTCTTTCTTTTTGGGAAGTACATTTAAAATTACATTAAAGGCAAAGAAGTAAATGAGAAAGCTAAGATATTTCTTTAAATCACTTCGTCAGTAATTGGACTAAAATCATTTTAAGATTTTGTAACCATGAGGGCTTTCGCTCTTTGAGAAAAGAGCTATTTGACTTATAAACTGTCTATTTCCGATAAACAAACAAACGTAATTGAACATCCTGTGGTAATTAGTATGTTTCTTCCGGCTTACTTTCCTACTTACGACTAATGACTGTATTTACGCCACAATCCCTAGAAGATAATGCATTATGGACGTACGGACGTCTGTAGTCGATTACGTGTGTTTTATATAATTTACAGGTAGAACACTGATCGGCCGCAGATGATATGAAATATGTAGTTACTTGTAATCTATCTTTACTTCCTAGATCTGAGACGTAATGTGTTTATTGAGTCTATTTCTGCAGGTCGTCTGTGTGTTCTTGTAATGAGAGTCGTAACTGTGTGTATGACTAAACTAACTTCCGCGAACAGTTTCAGCCGCGTCCCACCCGTGAGAATGCACCTAAAAAGTAGCCTGCCTCGGTAAATGGGTTAATATTTCACATTGAAAGGATTTTTCAATTCGATTCAGTATGCCCTGAGATTGGCGCGTTCTTTTTTTCTAAATTATCAATATAATTTCATATGTATAATAAGATATTTCTAATTATCTATATCAATATAATTTCATATCTGTAGATATTTCTAGTCGCAACTTTCAATCTGGATTTGGTTGAATTTCACAAAACCCTGCAGTGGGCCTATAAAAAGGCTGATGATGATGCTTTTCGTTTTTGAATCTCATCCAAAATATACAAAGCAGTTTCTCCAAAACAAAGCATACTTGACGCATTTTACTTGCAGATTTGTCTCGGTCAGTGTCATTGCCAGTCACCCACACAATCTAAACTATGGCGAATGTCCCGCCCTCTTAATCTGAAGTCATCGCTTTATTCCTACCGCCTTCCTTAGGTCATCACTCCTTGCTGCTGTTTAAGTCATGAGATAATTTTCAGCCTGAGTAATATGGCAGTGGGATTGTTCGACAGGGTTTCTTCAGCCCTCTGAAACCAATACTCCAGAAAGATCTTTATCATTTGTCTAGCCTTTTCTCAACTGTCTTGACGTTGATCCAGGGGAGCATGTACTTGTCTGTTCATTATTTGAATAAATCGAAGATATGATTTCAAAATTTTAGTAGTACGTAGGTACCTACTAATGCTGATCAGATAAAACTAGTCAGAGGCTTAGTAAAAACTTAAATATTTTCTAATTTCATTAATTATATTTGGCTAGAACGTAAGATCGTCTATCTAGGCCGTCCAAACTGTTCTAGGCCGTTATGACGCTATAACATAGAAAAGTAAAACTTAATTATTTGCATGAGCAATTTGAAAGCTACAAAAATTATCAAAATGCTAGCAATAATATGGGTGTAGTTTTCTAAGAAATTATGCATTTCTCTTTGCATATGTTTAATGTGAACATGTATAATCGAAGTATTAAAAAATAACTTTCATTTTATAGCTAAGCTAAAAAGTATAATAGATTCAACCTACTCGGTACGATTACAATGTCATTAGGTATGTAGGTTAACGTTATAGTATGAAACCATTAGAAAAATACTTGCATCACTAATAGTTAATGTAGCTATACATGTAGCATGTAGGTAAGAACGTAGGTGCAGTGAAACTACCAATAGTTAAAGCATAAAAAATAATAAAACCGGAGTAGATGAAATAACTTCAAAAGACGTAAACAGCTTTGAAAAACTCATCTGCGAACTTACACACGATTTACCAGTCAAATAAAATCAAACATGTCTGTAAAATAAATCTTAAAACAAATATTAAAGACTAGTTTCCGCAATCATTCTCCGAGGACACGTGTAAAATAGAAAATAGTAGCCTTAAGCCTAATAGCCTTCCCTGATACATTTATACAATCGGTCCAGTAGCTCTTAACATTTAAATAAAGGAAACAAGCTCTTCAGCTTCATAATACTTTTTTGTGTAGATACGCTCACCAAAATCTACTAACATTTTAGTACCAATGACTCCAAATTGATCCTGTCTAGACGGCAGGCTCAAAGAATACCAACTTTTTATACTCAAATGACGTCAGATTGCCAAACTGAGTAAATTTTCTTTGACGTAAACATAAGCAATCAGTATAATATAGGAAGCCTTAGAAGATTGACCTTCACCTCTGAATTGAAACCGTATAGCGTTCAAATTGATTAGTTGACCTGCATAGCGGATACTATCAGATGGATATAGATATTCTTAGTTTACGTAGACGATTTCATATTACGTTTTGGTTAAACCAAAGAAAATTAGGGGCTTATGAACCGGAGATAATAATAATGGCAGGTTTGAAGTTGTAGAATAATTTGAACAACACTATACAGCTAAAATTATTTAATGTTTCTTAAGATCAAACAGTCTGAACATAAAAATATTGGTATCAACATCAAATCACGAAAAGCAAAGGTCAACTCGCTTATTTAGGAAGAAAAAAGTTTATAGTTATAAAAAAATACATGAAACAAACACGAAACACGCACATAATCATTTCGTTTTTAAATAACTTGAACCTATTAGGCACGCTTCTATTATGAACGGTAATAAATTAAGCACAACATTTAAAGTTCATTTACTCTGAAGATAATTAAGTTGCCTTTGTATAGAGGGTTTGTAAAAAGCCTGTCATTTATATAAAAGTGTATAAAAGACTTAATAAATGGGGTTTCTTATTCGTATGCATGTCACGCATGGCGGGGCTCATACAAATTGGACTACTGGTGGTGGCTGGGACCATAGTAACTAGCGTAGCGATTTTAGTTTCTCCTAAATCACAATAGTGTTTTAAATGCTGCGCCAAAGCTGCTACTATAACTGTTCAGCAATTTTCGCAGCTTTTATTGACGGCGAGTACACTCAATGTGATATACAGGAATGAAATAAAACTTGGCCGAAAAAACGCAGGATCAACTAGAAATTATCACGTACATAATTTGAGCTACTTGGGCCACTGGGTTGCAAAGACCAATAAAAAAAAACGAGTTATTTTACTATAAGGGAATGACTATTATAACGAGAGTTAATATGCCCTAAATTACTTTCTTCTCCCAGTTTAATGTAAATATTATGCGAAATCTCCCAACCAGCTATAAGAACAATTGATTTATGCACACGAGCTAACCTTTATCAACGTTTATCTGCAATGTAAGTTACATGTCGTAAGACACAACACAAGATTAGATTCTGTATCTGTTCTTACATACATGTTAGTATTATGAATTGCTCATATCTTAGTAAATCGTAGTGTGGAGATGACAATAGTTCTGCTATCTGTTTGTGTTTGATTGATTCTCTTTCATGGAGTGTTCGTGTCTGGTGTGTGGGGGTGTGAGGCTCTTCGTTTTTTCATCACTATTAGCAGCTCTTGGCTCTATAAGACATAATAGAAACTGTCAGAAAAATATCCTTTATCATCCCTAAAAAATCTTCATACATATATTTTAACCTTTTTTTTCGATTGAAAAATCATTAAATGAATCCTGCTGTGGGTTAGCAGCGTGAGGGAGTGTCAGACTCTTTCTGAGTAAAACCCATCAAATTGCTTCGTAGGCCTTTATGTACCAGGGCCGCGGTAACTCTTTCGAACAATCCTGCAGCCCCGGTCTGCATTTTGACTTCAAATGCAAATATCGCTACGTCACTCGCTCCGCTTAACACTCAGTCATCATCACTATGCTCGGTGCACGGTGATGCACGTGCGCTATTCCATCCCGGACGCACGTGCACAGGCATCAGACTGAACATCAACTCGTCGTGTGCGCCGGTAATAGTAAATACACATACAATTGGAAGGCAAACACGACACATATTGTGTGTATTTGTCGATTATTTTTATCGAGCACGATCGTTATATACAATCGATGTACCATTAGGGTGACCAATTTCTTCTATCTCGTTTCAAACTAGGACATAGTCAATGGCCATTGTGGCCTAATTTAAAAACAAAAAGCATATATTGAGATGAGCCCGTTGCTTCTGTTCTTTTTTTGTAATTTATATTATGATGTGTTAAACCTATGTGTGTGTGGCTAAATAAATGGTTTAAATTATTTTTTATAAGCCATAGAAGAACTTAATTTGTCATATCGCCATCAAGCTTTCAACAGACTGAGTATTACAATGCATGCAAAGTCGGCTTAAAGCCATAGCTCAGTACCTACGCATAAAAGTTTACGCGTGTAGCTTGCGGGTCACTCAAAATGTATGTAGGTACGCGTACATTAGAACGCCTAGTCTATACCCAACTTTATGCCAATGGTTGCGGGCTTGCCTGTTCGTGATATCATATCGTGTCGCCGTGACTAGATCACACGACTTACCGGCTTTTACTTTCACGTTATTGTTGCAAGATACTCAGTGTTGCCAGCGTGAAAAACTTGCGATTTTGTCGGCATTTTTTTTTTGTTATATCTGTGAGACTTTTTTGAGAAGTGAGGCAGGCATCATGCGCTTCTGTTGTACTGAGGCCACTGAATTATAATATTGGTGGTGGCAGCTAGGGTGCTCAATATACATAGTAGAGGTCAGCTAAACGCCTGTTTGGTTAATGTTTGTCTGCAATTCTATTTTATATCTAACACATTATTTGGGATATTGAACTCGCAAATATACAGCACCTTTTAACTTGTCTAAATGTTCTTCCTAACGTTAATCCCATCTCATGACTGGGTCCGCTTCCCATATCCTCTCCCTCCACGTCGTTCTGTCCGGGATACCTTTTTCTTAAAGTTCGCAGCTTTCTATATATCTTTCTTTACATAAATTGTGTCAACTCAAATATATTCTTCCGGCTCTCAGGTCTGGCAACACAGTCTTCGCACTTAGACTATAGATTACGTTGCATTGCATACATTATGTGATTTTAATGATGGCATAGTTTTTTATACGTGTTGGAAATGTGAGAAAAGTAGAACTCACGCGTCTGGTATTACGAATGACATTAGTAAGGTGATTACTGATGATTACGCCATTATGTCCGCACTGCAGGACGATGCATTTACTTTCTTTGACTCTTATAATATGTATGTATAAAAAGATCTGTCCCTACACAGGAATTTTATACGAGTTTATAAAGGAGATTATTGTAGTCGGAGTCGGGGCGTATATTTTCTTTCACCCGATTGCCAAGCTGGGTTGTTTTTGCAACGATAAAATTAAACTAGATCTTGTTAAACTATAGACGAAATTTTCATGAATACAATAGAATTTAAGTTGCGAATGAACAATTCTTTCATTTGACTTGTATTTCACATCCTCTGAGCCTTTTTCCCTACTATGTTGGGGTCGGCTTCCAGTCTAACCAATTTTCTTTCAAAAATATTCCATTTGCTTGTGTACTTAATATTAATAAACAGGTGTAATCTTTTACCCCGGAATGTTCGCTTTCCCGTGGGACTAATGGCGTTATGTTGCACGTAACTTACACTAGATAACATAGCACTAATCTATTGCAATACAATATCTAAATAGTTCAAATAGTTCTCTCATAGTAAAGCGATATTTGCGTAATAGTAAACAACAGTTGCAATAACGCGCGCATACACTTAGAATCGCATCTTTGTTAGCACCGGAGTGTTAAAAGTCTCACCTATCGTATATAGAACAGTCAATATTGATTATACATGTAGTTCTGTAGGTATATGTTATAGAATAACTTTTCATGTCTATGAAAAAACAGTTCATTAATTAGGCTAAAAATCTTTATTAAAAGGCTCTACATAATTGCCTGAATTAAGGCCTCTATTAATGAGAAAGCTAATTTGAGTATTGAATCATACCTAGATATAATTTTTGGCAGTCGCATTTCCTTCTAAGACATAGGGTAAAATATTGAGTAAATATACAAGAAGTAATATTTTACACTGTTTTACAATGCATTATTTATAAAAAACGTAACAACAGAGCATAAAATAAATAATATTTTTTCCCGCCTATCGATCCATGTTAGTTTCAGAGTAAAACTTGCAAATGCATTTATTATGCGTGCGGTGTGCGGTCACATTTGCATATAACCGCTTCCACTCTGCATGCATTCATAAATGAAATTAATTTACACTATAGAGTGTTGATTGAATATCTTAGAAAATAATTACTGGTTGTCGATTAGAAAACGGGAAACGGGAATTATAATAATTATCAGGTATTGTATAGTAGCAGTATTTAATTTATTTAAGTATAATTATTTTTCATTTCTCATTATTTTCAAATAAGCGACTCCTACACTTGACCCGTCCTATATCGCAGTTTAAAAATAGCCCAAACCTTACATAGCATATCCGAACGCAACCAAATGTGACACATGTCATCATCAGCTGTTTGTCAAAGTCACTGTCGCTATCAGAATGCTTTCAGAACATGTAACGTTTCCCGCCTTTCTACGCGCGCTAGTATTGTCTTCCATTTATGAATATCCGTAGTGACGCGAATGACTGGCCAGTGTTTAATCGATGTTTTGTAATCGAGAGCATAGAGAATAAATCGATTGTTGCCATTTTTATCTGATATATTGTGTAATCATCGTTACGTTTTGTTATTGGAAAGATGATAAATGATAGAAGGAGATAAAACATTATGACCTCGTCAACATAGGTATGGAGTCGCATCATTCGACAGTCTCGAACTATTTTATGACTTTAACAAAATTCTAAATTGCAATCAAAAAATGTTTTGGGAAAACACCCCAGAAACTAGAAATACACATATATAAAGGAATCTTGCTTCCTTTTATGCACTGCAGAGTATTTTTTTCGAATTGTGACATAGTAAGTACTACAAACAAACATGATTTGAATAAATGCTAATGTTTTATTATTAAATTCAAAATAACAATGTCCCTCCCTCAGACACAACTGTGCGAAATACCCACAAGCGTCCTCTGCATCACGATCCCTCCTCATCCGTCATCCGCTAAGATTCAGACTTTCACCTTCACATCAACTTGTAAATACGTAAATAATACATTGACACTAAATTGTTATTCTCATAAGTACCCACTAACATAATTGGCTTGAATTAACTTGATAGGGGCCGACCGACGAACTATGTAAGACCAGTTAAGGTACGAGGATTATCAAAAAATCAGGAAGGGGCGCGGTAAACAATTTTTTTACATTCCTTCAGCTCTGATTGGTCCTTCTGCCGGTTTCTTTTGTCGGCGGCGTATTTATTGATTATATCATTTAATAATAAACATGTAGCTAACCAGGTATACTCAGAAACTGGCCACTAGTTTGCCTTTTTAAACACCTTATCGCCTCCTTATCAAGAGGATGAGGACCAAATGAGATACAGACATGGGCCGACTATTGTCATTTTAAAACTACTATTATTTATAGCCCACTTTTATAGTCATTTGTAAATTATCATATCTATCACACATATTTAAACATTCTATCATATCACTATAGATATATTCTTTATTATGCACACCAATTTAAAAAAAAAAAAAAAAAACAACAAGAATAAACAAAAATTTTGAAGTTGGTGACACAATGGGCGGTCTTATCGCTAAAAGCGATCTCTTACAGACAACCTTTGGATGGATTGTGACAAAAAGGAAATAACCATATCGCAGGTAGTTTTATTTATATTCACTATACATATTTACTTTAGATAGGAACTCGTTATATTTATAATGCATCTTTTGTCATGAACATATTATTAACCAAACCAAGGAAATAATACAATAATTGGAATAATTTTACTATTTGTCTGTCATCCAATTTTGAGAAATTCTGGTTTCAAGTTTCTTGATTCAAGCGCTGTTCAAGTTCTACTTGACATTTCGAATTTAGTGCCAGTACTTAGGTGCTAAAGTGCAAAGCAGGTACTTAGATGCAATTCAGATACTTAGGTGCAAATTGGGACGCCTGTTGGTGAAGGTTTCTCACGTTCCAATTTCGAATTTATATATGGTAGCTGTATGTATAGTGTACAGGGCAGATTACGCTAGGAAAGTTTGGCTAGTAATAAAATACTTCGTATATTGTCTAGGTATAGTTATTTATATGTATATGTACTCAATTAAAGAACAATAGAAATGAGTCATGGTACACAATCGAAAGTAATTCGGAACAGTTAAGCAATAAGTTTCTATGCTACGCATCAAGAGTTCGATTCTGGCGCTGTGCATTTTTTTTTTAATTCTTTTATTTTTAATTGACCGAATTTAGTAAAAATCATTGGAATGGACACTTGACAGTTCTGTCAACTGCATGTAAGACGATTCTTATAATAATTATTGAAATAGAAATATTGATTAATTAAACAAATGAGCTAAAGAAAATCAATGAACAATATCTGCCACCGCGTCACAAAATGACGACTGCAGTTCAGAATGAACATAAAAAGTTGTACAGAGACTGTGACTGTGTGTGATCTATTAATCAACAGTTAATCAAAAAGATAACACGAGCAGCCACGCGTGATACATGGCAAAACATTGTCATATTGTTAATTAAGATTAATAGTTGAACAACATGACTAGGCTTCTAAATAGTTCTAACATTAGACTGAGGGCCAGACGGTTGCATATTGACAGAAAAATCCTCACTGTAACTTACCTACTTGACTTGATGAAAAGCTAAAATGGAGTCCTCATTAAATATAGGCGTCCATATAAAAAAATATTTTGCAACTATAAATCCTGGGTTCCTCACTAAAGTTATTTGCAGAAGTAACTCTGTAATCTGAACTTATGTTGTTTCTTTGTCGAAGTTTAACGGAACCGCTGAATTAGTTTCAGAACTCCTATTTAGATGGAAGTACAGATTTGTGTCAATCCTTCACCGTGTGAGAGGAGGCCTGTGCCCAGCAGTGGGACGATAAAAAGGCTGTAACAGTAAAGATTTGAGTTTGTGACTTTATACGTGGTAATCTCAGAATCCACTGAACCGATTTTGACAATTCTTTCACCAATAAAAAGCTACAATCCTCGTCAATGTCATAGCCTATATTCAATCCCTAGTCCAGGAAGTAATTCCCTCATGACGCGAGTGAAGCCGCAGACAAAAGCCAGTGATAAACTTAATCTAGTTAATGTACGTCAGGTTATATACACTAGATTCTACAATAGCTTTCTAGCCTAGATATTTGAGCACTGATGACTCCAACACTTAGTTACGCGTGTAGACCCCGTGAGGGTCTGTTACTCACTTAATTGGTACTTTTCTACTAAATTAACCGCATGGTACCACTATTGTGTTATTAGTGGTGACAATGCGACGGTTGTGAATCAAATTGTCTGTTTGATGGTATAATAAACTTTCTGATTTACACTGTAATGTTAATCTATGTGGGTATCTGTAATTGACGGAAGATTTAAAATATAGAATCAGTTGTTCTAATTGCTCATTATTCCTGTACAGTCTAGATTACCAGCTTATGAGGTTAAAGTATTATTGTACACCATCACCTTAAAATGAACGCTGATTGAAATTGAACTACTTTCTATCTACCTAGTCCTTACTTTTCCTCACAAAAGTCTAGTGACAGTTCAATCGTACTGTCCATCAATACGAAAACTTCATGTCACAGGTCACAAATTAAGAATAGAACTTAAGAATTGCGTAAAATGGTTCTTTGTTGTCTAAAAAAAATCTCCGTTGTCAACGCCCCGATAAGTATGAGTATCAATGATCTCTAAGACAAAAATACCTAAGAACCAGGTACTATCATACATACCCAGGTACTCCAGTACCAAAAGCCTACTAGTAAAAGCGAAACCGCCCGCCGGGGCACCATTCAGGGCGTAACGCTGTCGCCTTTCACCGTCCGCTGCGTTTGCGCAGACATCAACGCATTGTTTGTTATGCATGTGCCGATGGCGGATGATCATAATAATGTTTTATAGTCTATAGTTATAGGGTAATTTGTTTAATGGTAGTTTTGCTTTCGTTTTAAGCTGGTACCTCTGATATTTTACCACCCACTAGTTCTACTGCTTAGTTCTACCGTAGAACTAATGGGAACTTTTTTTTCCACTAGTTCTACTATTTGAGGTGTAACAAAATAGTAGAACTAGTGGGAATTATGGTTTTTATTGGTATTCCCACTAGTTCCACTGAACATTGGCAGTAGAACTAATGGGACATAATTTTGTTCTACTAGACAGAAGAAATACAGTCGACGGCCGATAGTTGTGATTTTTTTTGGAGCTCAAAATCGATAGCAGGCAGAATAACTTAGATTTTTTTCATTACTTTCAACAAAAATCTAATGTTTTTCTTTATAAAAGTACTAGGATAGCAGAAATGAAGAGGAGCTAGTTAATCTTTTTGTTCTTCTGATTTTAAACAGGTGGAGGTGTTATAAAATTTTATAACTACTGCAAATGTTCAGTGGAACTAGTGGGAATACCAATAAAAACCATAATTCCCACTAGTTCTACTATTTTGTTACACCTCAAATAGTTGTTCCCATCAGTTCTACGGTAGAACTAAGCAGTAGAACTAGTGGGAACAAACCATATTTTAATGTGTTTGTGTATAAGTACTGGATAACAAAAATCATTTCTCAAGAGAAATATTTTTTTTTAATTAGCACAGTACAAAAACAAATCTATATATGTAAAAATGAAACCCGCTTTCCGTTGTCACGACGTAACATGAAAACGGCTTGACCGATTTGGCTGAAAATTAGAGGGGAGGTAAAGGTAACTTAGACCCGGGAGAAGGTTTTAGGATTGAGTTTTTGTCACCATCCGGCTACGGGACGCAGGTGAAACCGCGGGCGAAAGCTAGTTAAAAATAAAACAAGAAACAACACGGATAATAAAATAAAATAGCAACAAAATGTGTAATAACTAAAAGTATAGGTAGGTACAACGTTTTGTGCCAAAAAGTGGCAGCTCAGCATAAATAAATGAGGTACATTTTTTTTTGCTTATTCTGAGGAATTTCAGCTGAGGTATCTACGAGAACTCTTCAGTACCTAACAACAGCATTGAAAAAGATAGCAACCATATATTTCAGCCTATTCTAAGCATTTATCGTTAAAGAGAATCTTCAATCAATCACAAATTAACGCCCCAAACTAATTGGCCTGAATCTTTTATCCTGATTTATTTAGAAGCGAGATCCGATCCAAATTAATTAGACAATGTGTTGATCCCGACTGCAGAGTAAGGAAAGACGAGCGGAGATGCAATAAGTATAGTAAGTCATGCGCCTTCTTCTAGGACAAATATGTACGGTGAGTGTGATCAAAATGATCAGCAAGCCTAGTGAACGAAGCGTTCGGGTTCCTTGACACATTTGTCGATCAATTTTGATTTTAAAAGAAAATGAGCGGGTTCCAGTGATAGCGGGTATTCTTCGTCCCCTGAACACCCGCATTTTGGCGACGCTCCTTTCTTCGATTTTCCATTATGACATCTCCACTCGTATTTTTTTTCTCCGTGGTCCCAGCTGTCTAATACACTACTTCAAGCCAATCGCTTACAGGAACGTCGCATACATAAATTCTATCTTTAGTTTAGATTAAAATATCCGACCATTTAAAGCCCCTATTATGAAACGTCGGTAAATTAAGTTAATTATCTTGTTACAACTGTCATTTTAACTTAAATTAAAGAGACAGAAAGACTTAATTACGTCTTGGCCAATTGGACTTTGCAGAATAAGCATGTCAATTAAACATTTGTAATAAGACAAGATAGTTTAAAAACCAAGTTTTTAAACTGCATTTGTGTATAGTTTTATATGTTTTATTCATAGTTTCGTGAAGTAATTTTGCCATGTATTGGGAACTATTGCAACTGTCACACATTACAGCATGCCCTTTGCTAACGATCACAGATTGTTACAACATAGGGCGTGGCGTTCCTGGCACCATAGAGAAATAATAAATGGAGTATTATTAAATGTGCAGATATTTCAGCGATTTTATAATGTATACTACTGAAGTGCCTTGATAGCTTTTGTTAGAACTTTGTGTGTTCCTCGACATTTCACCCAGTTTTTCAAGATAGCTAGAAATATTTTGAACACCAAGGGTTCCTTATTGTCTCCAGATTTTTTAGTACTAGGCTGTCGTTGGTAGGTCGCGTCATCACTTATTATTTAAAGTAACCATGGGCCATCAAATCACCTTATTCTCTTAACCTTTTGAATGCCGCTAATTAGAGAACAATAGAAAATCCATTGTGTCTCGCGTAGATCTGCGCACAGACAGGGGCTTAAAATACATTATAGATTTATAGGCTTCACTGAGTCCTACATCATTTAGTGTACTAAACTACTTCACAAGTTAGCTACACATTTGGTCAATTGTCATAAATCTATTGACTCGTTCTCCATGTCCAACTGGACATAGCTAGCACAGACAAGCGGAGCGGAGTCAAATGGCACCGTTTGATCCCACGACCCCAACGTGCTGGCACTTGTATGCCGATACTAGTAAATGTCAGCAGTAAGTGACCATTATAGATCCCAGATTTAGTTCGGAATTTTGTTATTGTGAAAGTTTGCTCTTTACACTTTTATGTAACTTTACGTGTGTAAAAAGATGTTTCATTTCATGAAAGTGGGGGAGCCATACTCATATTATCTTTGTATGTCTCGGCGACTCAACTACCAAGAGCACTCCCAAGTTTAAGCATATAAAGACAATGTGCCGTGCATGTGTGCTTCACACACCAGTATGGCTCAACCACTTTCGAGCAACAGACCATCCGCACGATGTAATACGGTAGAGGACAGATCAATTATCTGGGCTGTTACAGAGAAGTTCCATTTGGATAACACTACCCACACGACGCAGACCTAATTGATCCTGGATCTTAATCCTTCACTCACTCACAGTACAACTCAGTAACAATACCAGTAGCTCCGTGTAAACACTGGTAGTAAGCTGCTGCATCTGGTTAGACTGAAAGCTCCACCATACTAAGTTAGAAAAATCTAGACATTTAAAAGAACTCAATCTATTGACTGTTTGACAAAATTTTGTCGTTTTTGAGGCTTTCATGAACACAGAAAGATTGACAGTCACATACAGGATATTTCATCTCATACAGACGTAAGTAGTGAAATGCTTTCAAGGTTTAACATGAGTACCACCTTCTTTACACAACTTTGTTATATTATGTAATTGAATTAAATGTTTATAAAACTTGTTTTTAATTTGATTACGATCTGTTTCCGTTGTCGTTTTGAATGAAGAGCACTTGCTTTCACACTGGTGTCCTTTCCGGTGCTCGTTAACGCACTTCCAGGTGTAATAACATTCATATTTTTGTTTATGTAACTTTGTGTTATGTAATTACTTGTGTCCTGACTGTAAAAGAGTGTTTAATTAAATTCTTTAAGGTAGACTTTAAGCTATCGTAATAAAAAAATACATTTGGGAAAAACCTAGCTAGGCTAGCCTAGTAAATAAACGGAAAGAGAATACCTTAGCTAGATGTTTATTGTTTAAAATACTTAACAACAATAATAAAATCACTAACTTATTATAGTGCAACTGGGTCGTGATTATTGTGTCGTTCCAAATAAGTGTAATGGAGTCTCTTGTCTTTATTAGTTACTGTCAAAAGGTTAAATTGATTCATCAAATCGTGTAACTGATTGCCCTGTTTTTGATACGAGTGATTGCTAAATCAAAGAATTTCTTTTCATTGTTGTATGTTTATGCATCGGTTTTAATTTTTTTTTTTACTGTAACCTTATGAAAATTGTCTTTGACTATTGTCTAATAATCATATTTTACCTTGTTTCAAACCAGAATGTAAAATTTACTTACCTATCATAAAATGGATTATTTAAATGAAATAAAAAAAAATGGCAGATTTTCTTTAAAAAATTCACCTTCAGCCAACAAAAAAGTAATAAATTACAAATTATTAAAACTTCATTTGTTTCTCGTTCTTAATTTAAATTGCTCTGGCGTTGCACAATGACATTATTTGCTGCCAGTGCGCAGTTTCCATAGCTATTCGTTTTGTGTTGAAAACGTGCAATCAGCTGACGCGTCGTATCGTGAATCTCTTTCGATAGATAATTGCTGATAGCCGATAGCTCACATACTATTGATATCAACTTCTAGGTATCTTGCATCTATATTTCTGAGAAAATCTTTATTATAAAATGAATAAAACTAGCTGTTTATCCCGATTTTATCCGAGGGAATTGAGGTCCCCTGCCAGAGATGCCGGATTGTTTGACACAGTTACCGTGGCCCCGGCACCTACACAAAGGATTCCAGAAGGAACATGGTGGGTTTTAGTCAGTATGAGTCTAACACTCCCTCAAGCTGCACGCTGCAGCGGAAGGGTCATTTGATAATTTCCCACTATAAAAAAAGGGAGCTGAAGTCCTCTACACTTTACCATAACTTAGAGAATAGATAGTAGAGTTAGTATTACCTAATGCTCGATCTATGGTACGAAGAAACCAATTTTCCTATAATAGTGTTAGTGGTAAGGATGTTGTTTACAAATATGTCAATGATCTATGCTCGTTATGGTAATTTACTCACCTGTTATTATTGCACAGGTGGTCATTTATATGCTATCAGATGTTGTAAAATAATCTTACAAAGTTACATCAATAAAAGAAGAAAAACAATAATAAAAGAAAATAAAAGATAGATAGGTTTTATAAATGTGAATTCTTCTCAAGTTAAATTGCATCCTATATCAAAGCAATAAGGTTTTAATATTTTCTTATTAATCAAGATGTGCAAAAATAATGACGACAATAATAATGATGTGCACAGGTGCACTCCCTTTTCCTTCACTCTCATAGCCGGATAGGTCGAAAATCCGTCACGACCGGAGAGAGATCAGGCGCAGGACCGCGATGAAAGTGCGTTCCGAAGCACGGGTGTATCGATCACCAATTTCATGACTGACCAGACTTTGTGAAAGTTTCTAAATCCTACAAAGCGATTGTGGAACCGGATAAAGGATGCAACTTCGCGAACATCTCAGAAATTATACATGCATTATTTGTTACTGTTTGCTAGATGGAGAAGACTAGCAGAAACATTAGTGTGAGTCACAATACCGCAGACCGGTGGAATCTCGCCCTGTAACCTTTAGGTACCCAATCCGCAGAAACGAAATCAATTTGATAAGCACTATAAACTAAACTATACTATCATACCGTGACGTCACTAGACAAAGCCTAATATTCGTTATACACCACAAAGCCTAGATTTGACCTTGGGCTTTAGTCTATTGACTGATGACCTTGGTAACTTTGACAATAGTAGCGTCATAGTTTGGGTTCAAAGGTTCGTCATAGTCATACATAAGTATCTATGAAAAACTGTGTATGAAGCATACCTACCTACCTCGATTTTCTTTCAATATTTTAGAAAAAAGTTATATTATCATACCAATCAGGTAAATAAAATCTTTATTTAGTTACTGTCTTCCAATTCAAAAGAGATATTACCTAATTAAATTTTTGTACTACAATTTGCTGAATTATCTGTTCAAAACCATTGTTATGTACATACTCGTACATACTTATGTTTCTTTACATGATGCGCAAAAAGTCGAACAACTATAAAATCAGCCAAAAACATCTACCAATCAAAAATATACTAATATGTAATTAATTATATCACAAAATCAGTGAAACCTAGAACTAAAACATGTAAGTAAACAGTTCTGACAAATTCAGACCTGATAAAAGAAAACCAACATAGGTATCTAAACTGCATCGACATTGGCCTTATTTAGGCGCCACTGAAATATCGCGATTTTTACGTTTTAATCCATTTGTACGTTATCAGCGCTGAAGTTTTTATCAGTTTGAAGGCTGGTACATTTCAATGTGTAAGGAAAACATTGCCAAATATCATCAAATATCAATGACAAATTGGAGAGGAACGCGTTCCGATTTCATCATCAGATAATAAAATTGAACCCGACCAATCGTAGTCTTGATGTTTTATGAAAATATGGACTTTGTACCTCTTAAATACATTAAATAAATTGTACCTCTTAAATATATTTTTAAATGTTTTTTTTTATTATTTTTTTTATAATCTAATATTTAAAAATATAAATAATATGTTGAAAGATAAATAAATAAAGTTAATCTTTCATTTTAGCACTTTATGACCTTCTTCATTCATGGTACCAACTGAGATTAGAGATTATAGTATTAGGCCGCGAACGCACAGACAGGTGGCTTGCTTGGCGCCTAGTGCCTAGCGGCTTTCATTCTTTCTATTCGACTAGCTAGGCGCTAAGCGCGCAGTGTAGCCGGTCGCGTTCATTTTAGAACGTTCGTTTTACTGGGCTACTCGCTAGGTGACGCGCTAGACACTAGGCCACAGATTACTGAATAGTTACTTACTAGGCGCTAAGCAAGCCACCTGCCTGTGCGTTCGCGGCCTTAGGTCTCTTACACCGAAGGAGCTGCCTCCTTAATTATAATTAACTAAATAACAAAGTCGTCTATGTAAAAAATATATAAAAAATAATGAATATAAAGGAGAAAATGCTTTGAAACTTTCTTCCAGTTTTTCAATAAGGGCTATTCAACCTCTCCTCTATAAAAAAAACTGAAAACTTTGCTGTGTCTATCAGAGTCCACAGTTAGTGGAAAATAAGTTAGAATTTAAACATAAAGACACTTTGTAACAAAATCTCGAAAGCGTGTCCAGCTCAGTTCCCTATTGTCCGGTTTCAGATTCCCCTTTGCAAAAACCAGTCATGCTCTCTTAAGCAAGCACATTGCATTGCATGCTTGTATCTTTAACTTGCAGAGAAAAGCTTGGATACAGGAAAATATGTCGGTGCATGTAGCATAGAGCGTTTCTTCTGTTTTATATAGAAACTGGTCTTTAAAGTAGTAGCTACGATAGAAAATTTCATGATCGTGGGCCAATATGATGCGGGCTGCGGGATTATTCGAAAGAGTTACCGCGGCCCTGGTACAAAAAGGGCTCTAGAAGGAAAATGATGGCTTTTAGTCAGTAAGAGCCTGACACTCGCTCTCGCTGCACCCACAGTGGGATTGTTGGATAATTTTCCACAAAAAGGCCAGTTTGTTGCTTGCTATGATATATAGGTGATTTTTATTTTCCTCCTTTTTACCCTTTCTGGGTTAATTTATCTTTATTTTTAAAGGCGTTCGTCGCATTCATTTATTAGTCACACATGTCTACAAACTCAATAGTCATTGATATAGAAACGGAATTTACTGCCTACAACTAACAGTACATAGTCATAATCATTAGCTATCGATCGACTCACTTGTTTGGCGCGCTATCGAGGAAACGCCGATAAGAGCACTAATCTAATTGGTAAAATAGGCCAACGGGTGCTCTGATTATGTTCGTAAACACACAACTAGTGAAACTCCTTAAGTTAAGTTTATAGGTATATAATTATGTATATGATGGAAACCGCAATGCATTTTTTTTATTGTTGGAAATAATCAAGTTCAAAACTACAACGTTTTTGCGAGTACATACTAGGTACCTACGCGCTACGCGATTTCTGTTTCAATAATAATAGTTGTTTAAAAAATCCTTGAGGACTGTCACATTCCCTATCTCAAAAATGTTAAACTTCCTTTCTCCTCGAAAAACACACAAAACAATGTCAAAAAACACCTAACAAAGATAATAATTGCTAATCAGCGTTCAAACGAGCTTATCATAGTGCAGAACGTGTCTACTTGTATCAGATAAAGAGTTGCACTTACATATTTCGTGGAGCTGATTCTGCGAACTCGGTTGACATCCTTCTTCTTGCCGCGCCTGTACCTGTTGGCCTCCTGCGTCTGCCGGGCCGCCTGGTCTTCCAACACAAACCAGTCCGTCACTGAACCACGTCGGGCCGTCCGCACTTCACGTTTCACACTCAACACTCTAGATAACTCTTTCTTGAAATCCTCACTCGGCCCACTAACTTTACTCACTTGAACCACTTTAGGAGACGGCAATGTGGAGAAAGACGAACTCTTTCTCTTCTGCTTGATGGTCAAATCCTTTGATTTTGTATAAGGCTCGCAGTCACTGAGATATGTCTCGCTAAACAGTTCCACAGCTTTCTTGAATTCGTTGAAGACATTCTCAACTGATTCCGACTTCAAAATGTCTTTTTTATTAACACTTGATCCAGAAGTTTGCATTGATGTACTAGAATTGTCGTAGGAAAGGTCGGAAGATATTTCTTTAATACTTTTAAGGCACACTCCGTCATCACTGTCGTGGTAAACATTTGCTATATATTCGAGGCTTTCGTTGGACGTCCACGCGTCGCCCATAGTGTCACTGCTCCCGCCGAACATGTACGACTGGTTCTTCTTTAATTTCCTTGGTGACAAATCTTCATCTTGTTCTTCAATAGATCTGGGAAGGAATTCGAAACTTTTGCTTCGAGTATAAACAGGTCTATGACCTTTTTCTCTTTTTTCCAATTCCTTGCTTCTGAAAAACCAAAATCGTTTGTTCATTTTGTAATCTTGTTCAGCCTTCGTGTCGGATCGCTTCGGTGTAGCCTTCGGTGATCCCTGAATAACTGGAGGTTCTTCGTTTTTCTCGTCTTCCACTATGGTTTTCCATTTCGGTTTTTCTTTTTCCTTTTCTTTGTCTTTGTTGAAGAAACTTATTCTAGATAGCCTGTCACGGAAGCTGAAAGATTTTTTCAGTGGTGAAGTGCCTTCCTCGTCGGAAGACGTGACTCGTTCCGACACGGGTGACTCCGGCATGGGCAGACATGACGACAGAAGTCCTGATGGTTTGGCTACAGCGAGCTCGTTGACTTGTGCTCGAGACGGTACGAGAGGGGGCGGTTTGAGTTTGTCCGGCAGGTCTCCGAGTAGACCCCTCTCTATCATGTACAGACTGTCGGCGTTGAGTTTCTTCAGGACATCAGGTCGTCTGATGGCAGGTTTCGGCTTATCTTTGTCCATATCGGACGTCATCACCGTCCCGCGGTGTGTTTTCAACTGGCGGTTATCACTTGCGATATCTTCTAAACAGATAAGCGTTGATAATGTTCTCTTATGTTGTGTGTCTACCAATGTTTCTGTTTGATGTGCGCGAAATAATCCAAATACAATGCCTTGGAAATGTTTAATAAGGTTTATGTCTACAAATAATAGGTAGGTAGATTCAGTGGCTACTTTATATTTCGTCTTACATTACTTTTGCAGCGCTTCCATCAAGTGGACATACATTTTATTAAAATTGTTTACATACAACCATATATTTACAACCATAATTTCAAAATAATTTATATTTAAAACTAACCATACTTATATAGTACAGTAGCACTTAATAAAACCGTGACGCGTGCCCGTGGTGTCGTAAAGAGCATAATTAAGGAAATTGCCAGGAAGTCACTAGCCATTCGAAGTAATAAAATGTTAGTAAAAATTGTAATTCTCTAACATCCGCCAACAGACGTGAAAAATGTTTATTGTTTTATATAATGAGCTACTTAAGTGCAATTCAAGGTGATAACGTGCTATATTCTTCTACTAAATCCTTAACTATGTATGCGTGTACTGTGTACGTAAATACTTATAATATATCTTTATTAGTACATACCTCCTAGTGCAGTTCTTTTTTCCGATGATTTATGTTATCATCAGCTTTATACTAATTTCAGTATTGAATCTTTAGATCCAATTAGATGTTATAAAGTTTTGCTTTATAATTACAGATTGATATTTTTTGCGAGGATCAATGTTTCCAGCATTAGTCAGCGGTAGTTGTCATTGATAAATGGTATTTGTAACATGGTACATTTTTAAATAGGAGCAGTTAAGGTTCAAGGTTGTCTTTTTAGAGGAAATACAATGCTTTACAAAACTGGTAAATAATGATACTTTTCATTAAATAAAGCAGTGATCGTAGCCTCAACTTTGATAGAAAGTTACATAGGTACTTACTTAATCTTGAATGTCTCATGACTTTATCATTTTCATGCCATATTTTTCATCCTATATGTATTTCAGACTGCAACTACACATACCTAGGTACACAAACATTATTATCTATGCCCATTTTAACCTTGGGGTTAACATTAAATCAATATAACATAGCAACGAAACACCAGTCTGTCGTCTGTAGTCGACAACTATAAAGCATTATGTGAAAGTTTCAGTGAAAAAAGTGCTTTTAAAGTGCAAGAAGCCGTCTGAATAGTTGATTTGTTTCTGTAGTTTGTTTTTGTTGGTATACCCTTGACTTGACGCCAAGGGCAAGGTTTAAAAAGATCTATAAGCTAGTACGTGGGTTCTATGCAGTAAGGGCGCGTTCCCACTTTTTAATGATCTCCTTCATTTAGTAAATGAACACACACATTAATTTTCTACATTCTTGCCAGTTCTTTTCCATAGATCAAACTTTTTTAACCCAATGCCTAAGTTGTATGTGTAAACTAAAATCTTTAGTTTTCAGCCTAGGCTATGTGTTTACAGTTGGTTACCGAGCAGCTTTATCTCAGAAATTAAAGAAGCTGTTTAACAAAATATAGTTTAATTTTTTGGTATTACTCGATTTATGTATCACGATACGCACTTAAGACTGCAAAAGCCTCAAACTCGTCTAACAATAAAATAATTGGCATGCAACTTTACCAGACAAGTGTACATAAACATAGTCCATACAAGCCGTTACAGTGTATAGTCCGGGGCTAATGGCTTCATCACGGTTGACGGCAGATGACCGCGCCTGATTATATCTGCACCAGAGGATGTTCACACCTATTCCCGTTAACATCCCACGCTTAGATGCCCTAGGAAATACATAGATCCTACGTATCAAAGATTTTGTAAATCAGTTTTATGTAGATTTTACATGATAGAGTAAACGATTCAAAGAAACTTTAATAAAAAATAAGTCCTCTTTGAGAAAATTATTTACAACTAATTAAAACTAACTATAACAGACCTAGTTATTTACCTACGATCGCTCGATCCGGTACTGGGAGCGTGCTAAAGTGGGTTGGCAGTTTTGCCACACTTAATTTTTCTTAATCTGTCTTTGATTTCTTCTTGATTCACGGTATCTGCTGCTCTAAGGTTTATGCTGTTTATTTCTTCGGGTACTCAATTGCATTTCACTTTTATATTCGTACCTATTGCCCCCTTTCAGTCAAACAGAACTTAGTGTTTGATATAGAAAGCAACTCATCAAAATTTACTACGTACGATTCGGGCGTATTTCTTCCTGAAATCGGCAACACCATCAAAATACTCTCCAAAACATTTGACTACCACAATTATTACAATAAGAAATTGTCAATAACTTTTCTCACATTGGAAACAAACCGAGGAAGTTGATATAATGGTGTTTTGTTATAAAGTAATAACAGAGAGCCCTCGCCGAGGCCTGTCTCCGAGGAAGAGGTCGCCAACAGCCTGCAGTAATGGTAAGATTTCATTGTCAATGTATGAATGGACCGTTTCCTTCCGTGGTGAGGAAATTATGGAATAGGAAGTTATGATTAACTGTAGGAGAAATTATTACAGGTATAAATGATGGAACTTATGCAGGTGTGATTGTGTAGTCAGTGTAGTGAATGAGTTTCTTTAAGTTTTAACGTGGTTCGAAAGCAAGTACTTATGTCAAAAAATAAGCAGGTAGCATTAACAACTAATTAGGGTCCAATGTGTCAATAACATACCTACATTATACAAATCACATACCTAAATACTTACGTATACTATCAAGTAAGTCTGAGGCCAGTCTAACCAAGGGGTATTGGGTTGCCCGGGTAAGTGGGTTGAGGAGGTCAGATAGGCAGTCGCTTCTTGTAAAGCACTGGTACTCGGCTGAATCCGATTAGACTGGAAGCCGTCCCCAACATGGTTGGGAAAAAGGCTCGGAGGATGATGATGACTTACGTACCTACACTATCAAACACCTCACTCCGTAAGGCAAGACTATTCCTAAAATTCAATACTCTTTGTTACAGTACCAAGTTCCATATCGCAGTTGATTCGCGCATACGACTATGAGACGGACACGGAACTTCTGGACGCCATCCCAGAGAGGGAATGGCGTCTGCTGGCAGCTTTGGCGAAGAAGAGGGAGGAACATGAGGAACGAGAAAAACTGGCCGTCCAGTTCCGCAAGCTGTGGCAGCGGGAGCAAGAAGAGAGGAAAATGGTGAGGACTTGCAGTTCCCCCTAAATTATCCGAAGTTAGCCACTATAGTTCGGCCATTCAGAGAATGCGTTCCTGACACGTCGCGATTGAACTGACGACGTAATAACATTCATTGATTATTGATATAATAATGTTGTTTTAATGCTCCTCAATTGTTAAAACGGTAAACAACCAGCAAAAATATTTTTATCGTAACTGCAACGCCATTGCAAAGTTACGTCGTCAGTTCAATCGCGACGTGTCAGGAACGCATTCTCTGAATGGCCGAACTATAAATGCATCGAGCATTTGCAGTGGTAGGTACTATCGTGAAGACACTTAGCCTACTTCAGATACCCAAAACTACTTGATGAGAATTGCTATCCTCTTTGCGTTACATATTTGGGGTCCTACAATTTGTTTTAGTTATCAACTTTTCGTAGCGCCTACAAAATTAAAATTCCAGTGTCAAGAAACACGGTGCTTGAGCGCTATCGTAAGGCGTAAAATCGCGTGTTGTTTCAAGCGTGATAATAACTCAATTAATGCCACATGCTATAGATCTCTAATATTTACTATCAGTTCACTTCAATTACCGTAACTATCTAGATTTTAAACTAAAACAATTGCTACTTGGACTTCACCAGTGTTTTACTGGTCAGAAGTTTCAGCCGAGGCGGCTGTTGTTTCTATATTATAGAACAAATAACATAAGACATAGTTACAATCTTATAGAATCTATAAGATTGTAACTATGTCTTATGTTATTTACGTCTTGTGTCGTGTGTCTTATGTTAGTTAACATAATAGTCCTTATATACAGGATGGCCCATCCATAGGCGTCCAAAAGAAAAATTTAGAAGCTCTAGGCTATGGGGTATCCGAATCACCCCCATGTATTATCAGCGATTTTTGTACTTTAGGAGCCAGATTTTTTTTTTCCGTAATTTTCATTTCAACATTGTTTTTTCTATTTTATCTTTTTTTTCCTAACGTTTACAGATTTTTTTTAATGTAATTAATTATCATGATAGTATCTAACACACCTGAAAAAAAAGCAGTTTGACTAAACATTCTAGAACTTACATAAAATTTTATCTGAAGTTCAAAATTACTGTTCGAGTTCAGTAGCCAAAAATGTTAACGGCTTAAAAAAAAATACAAAGAGTGCCAAAGGTTTCTAAGCCTACATCATATTCTGAACCATTATATTAAACTAATATCATAAAACTGAAAATTCGTTTGTTTGATCTCGTTAACCTCAGAAGAAGTTTTTTTTATTCTTCCCATTTATCATTACTTTTTATCCGAGCGCTCGAAGTATTTCCCCCAGGACGCCGAGGTAATGTTACCCTATGTCAAACTTGCCAGGTGGAAGCGGAAACCTCAGAGCAATACAAGCGCTACATCGTAGGAAAGCGACGGGAGGAGCAGAACCGGCTGGAGTTCAAGCAGCACCTCAAGTCTGTGGAGCAGCAGCTCAGGAGGCGAGAGCTCATGGACACCATCAGGAACAAAGAACAGCGCAGCGCCAACCTGTTAGCAATGATCGATGACCAGAAGGTAAATGTGTAACCTTCTTGCTACTGGAGACAAATGAAAACCAATAGTACATACATAGAAGGATATATATTTTTTAAATCACGTTAGGGTCAATTTATACTTCCTACTATATAATAATAATAATAATAAAGCCCCGCAGGGCATCTGAGGCGGATGACGGGGAGTAGCGACCCCGCGGGGCTATATATCCGAGTGCTCCAGGGAGAGTATACTGTCCCCCACCTCCGGCTTGCCGGAGTGAAGCATGACGGGGGATAGGTCTCCCGCCTCTTGGCTTGCCTTCATCGGCCGGTCAGAGTGGAGTCGCTAGAGCAAGGTTAGTCCTGCTCGGAGGGTAGGTGCCTCGTGGTAAGTGGCGAGTGGGCCGGTGATGCTGGACCCACAGGGAGCGCGTGATCTGCGTTTAAAGTCCGCCGAGGTATCCTCACCCTTCTTAGCCGCTCATGTCCCTGTTGCCCTCTTGTTGCTTTTCAGTGACTGATTCCCGGGGGCCCAGTAAGTGAGTTGGCGAGTCTCCACCTGCCATTTTAACATGTATTTAATACATTGTCATCGGCAGGTGCCATAGTTCCCGTAGTTTCCCCATTCCTAGTCCATTAGCATCCCATCACAATAGCCTAAGTAGTTTTCATCCATAGTTAGCAATAGTTTAGCACAGAACCGGGGATTGTCCTTGGGTACATTTCTATAGTGTATACAGGGATAATCGTCGGTTTTGTGTCACCATTTCATTAAAGTTGTCTCAAAAGGGCTTCAGCGTGTTGGCTTCGGCCCCACGTTCGCCTCCCAAAAATCCGGGACTCTATAGTCCCGAGGTCTGGAAGAGACATACATTTATAATAATAATAATAATAAGACGATGACGATGAGGCGGATGACGGGGAGTAGCGACCCCGCGGGGCTATATATCCGAGTGCTCCAGGGAGAGTATACTGTCCCCCATCTCCGGCCTGCCGGAGTGAAGCATGACGGGGGATAGGTCTCCCGCCTCTTGGCTTGCCTTCATCGGCCGGTCAGAGTGGAGTTGCTAGAGCAGGGTTAACAGCCCACTCGGAGGGTAGGTGCCTCGTGGTAAGTGGCGAGTGGGCCGGTGATGCTGGACCCACAGGGAGCGCGTGATCTGCGTTTAAAGTCCACCGAGGTATCCTCACCCTTCAGCCGCTCATGTACCTGTTGCCCCCTTGTTGCGCTTTAGCGACTGATTCCCGGGGGCTCAGTAAGTGAGTTGGCGAGTCTCCACCTGCCATTTTTACGTGTATTTATTACATTGTTATCGGCAGGTGCCATAGTTCCCGTAGTTTCCCCATTCCTAGTCCACTAGCATCCCATCACAATAGCCCAAGTAGTTTTCATCCATAGTTAGCAATAGTTTAGCACAGAACCGGGGATTGTCCTTGGGTACATTTCTATAGTGTATACAGGGATAATCGTCGGTTTTGTGCCACCATTTCATTAAAGTTGTCTCAAAAGGGCTTCAGCGTGTTGGCTTCGGCCCCACGTTCGCCTCCCAAAAATCCGGGACTCTGTAGTCCCGAGGTCTAGAAGAGACATACATATAATAATAATAATATTTTTTTTTATAGCGTTAATGTGTGCGTTGCGCTGTGGTGTTAAGGTTGAAATTGTTATTTTCACTTTTGGAAAGTCGCTTCAACTCTGCTCTAGTATAAATTGAGAATTAGGAATTGTTTGCATTTCAGAATTCACGGATAATAAAATCCCAACCATTGACGAGCCTTAACGATAGACACTTTTGTCAGATGAAGATGACGTCTAGGCGTTTTTCAAGACTATAGCTAAACTTAAACTTTGTGGTTCCACAGACAAGCTTCATAATAGACAAGGCTTTAGAGGACGAGGCGCGCGCGCAGCTGGCCGCCGACCGACGCACACGCAACAGCGAGGTGAAAGAGTTCAAGAAGCATATAGAACTGATTGGCACGCAGAAACGCAGTGACGAGGCTATGAGGAGACGAAATGCTATGTTGAAGGATGCTTCTCAGGTATAACTGCTAGCTAATAAAGTAGATGCAGATAAGTACTTCCATTCTGCTCTAAGTTTGAAGCCCATTAGGTAATCCTGAAGTTGTTTGTAAATTCGCTCGTTAGGATGATGGCATAGATTAGATACTAACTAGTACTCTGACGTTTAGGTACTTATTGTATCAATCGAGCTTTATGTGAAAGTCCAAAATACCAAAAAATGTTTGACATTCACCAACTGCTAGGCTCTCTCAGAATCAGAAATATTCTTATTCTACCAATACAGGTAACGAGCTAGGACATCTCGTTCGGTCTTCAGCTTGACAAAGCAAAAATACCACAATAATTTGGCGTCAGCCACCCGAAATACGTCCTCTGCTGGACAACGGCCTCCCCAACAGATCTTCACCAATCCACATCTTCTGGTTCCCGCAATTTGTTGTATAACACCGTAATTTCCATATTCATTAACAGCTCATTTTCAATTTCCAGCGAGTAGCAATAAGCAACGCTCTCAACCACTGGGAGTCAGCATTACTTCGTCAAGAGGTAATAGCAATGGATGCCGCCAAGCGAGCGCACCACGCCGCTCACGCCGCGCTCACTGACGCACGAAGCGTCCGACTCCTGCGAGCCAAGGACGCCAGGCGACGCCGCGCGAGGAAACTAGCTTATGTAACCGAGCAACTAAGAGATGCTATACGATGTAGGGCCTACTGAGATAGGCCCCCTATTCTAAAGATAAGTCTATGTGAAAAGAAAAAGTTGATAGGACCCACGTATAGTGGATTAAAAAGAAAACTTTAGGGAGTAGAACAAAAATAAGTAGGTACCTAGGTGCCTATAGTGGTTGCAAGATTTTTTGGCACTTAGCAAAGCTGACCTTGGCTGGCGTAACCCTACAAAAAATTAAAAATTTTCGTAATAATACTGTAAATTGTGAGTGCCAAAAGGTCTTGTACCATTGTAGGTATGTCTCTTTATTTTTTTAATTTATCGCAAAGATATCTTAAGCTCCTCCTAAGAAGATAGGTACAACTTTCAGTAAGTTTACCAACCTCTTTAGTAAGTACAAAAAATAACATCGTTGATCACCGGTATGTCTATGGCACTAACAACAGCATAAGATTTCGCACGTTTGGTAGTTGAGATTTCAACACATATTCACACAGCTTCCTTTAAAATTATATACAAGTAATTTAATAAAAAAAAAATACAAACAAATTTTGAAAAAATCTTGATAAATATGACGATTTGGAAATCAGTTCCTTAAACATAGGATACGATTTTGGTTGTCAATTCATCATGTTAAATACTTGTTTGTGAACTACCTCGTTATAATGTGACTGTATCTAATAAGTATTTGTAGGTAATAAAGTGAACGTAATTTGTGCAGCGTATTTTAATCAATAATCACAAATAAATTATTTACATTTAAATATATTTGTTTCACTTCATATATGAGATCCTTCTAACTAAAGCCCAATCTCAATGGCAGTTCAATATTTACCTTGACATTTTCGCAAATACAAATTATATTTGCCTAGTTGAAGCTTTCACTATAAAATCTCGATGCGCTCTTTACAGATCTATCAAAACCCTATATTATCTATCAGGTCCTGCTGATCTCCGGTCGTGTCGGATTGCCGTCCCATCGGGCTATGAGAGTTTGAGTGCACCTGTGTCCAAGCAAATGCTTGTGCACTATAATATATCCTGCGCAGTTGGCTAATCTCCTTACATGAGAACAGCTGCCGTACATCATCATCATATTATCTATCACCAGCCCCATATTGCACTTCACTAAGATCCTTCGTCGCCGCTGCAAGTCTTGCCCTAGCCTTCTTGTACTTCTTCAATGCCGCTTCAGCGCCCAGGAGTAGTGCTGATGCTGTGCTGGTTCCTGGTTGAGCTGGTGGCGCTACTAGACCTCCGATTTGTGCTTGAGATATGATGTTCCACCGAAGGTTGATAGAGCCAGTTGTAGTGAAGGTGTAGTTTGTGTCCTGTAATGTCGAGGAAAGCGCCATCTGGTTATGTAGTATTTGAACTAATGAGGTTTTATTGAAAAATGTGATCAACTTTGATATTGCATACTGATTTATAAAACAGACTTTCTCAAGATACAAAATACCCGAAATAAACACATTAGAATCCAGCGGAACATTAAATACTATAAGGCGATCGATGTCGATGTATAGCTTATTAAAAGGTGAAACTTTCACAAATCGAACTTTAGCAAACGCTTCTTATTTGGCCTCAGGTCCATTGCAAAATTGTAGGGCTGCGGGATGGTCCGAAAGAGTTACCGCGGCCCTTTTACCTACATAAAGGGTTCAAGAAGGAACATGGTGGGTAGGTCCAAAACGGCAGTTTCACTAAAAGGCAAATTCCACATAATTAGCAACAACCAATCACCTGCAACAGCGGCTCAGCAAGCACATTCAAATCCTTGATCAAATGACAACCTCCTAGAAAGAACCTCCGGCTCTCAGCTTCCACTACATCGGTCTCCTCAGGTCTGCTGCATACCAGCTCCTTGGCGTAGCAGCCAGGGTTCAGGTGAAGGGGTAAGAAGCAGTACCCTTCGGTACGGTGGCGGTCCCACCAGTCTGATGATATCACTTCTAGGAATAGTTTGATTGGAGGGGGTTCTGTAATCAATTTTTTATGGCTTAGAATAAATAAAATCTTCATAAATGTCTATATTACAAGAGCTGTAGAGTTCATTTATTTGTTTTTGAACGCGCTAATCTGAGGACTACTAGGCTAGGCAGATTTGAAAAAATATTTCATAGTTGTTTGATAGTCCATTAAATGAGGAAGGCTTTTTATCCTGGTGCGGAAGCGAAGTTTCGAAATAACTGGCAGTAGCTAGTAGGCCATTATACTCTTAAATAGACAGAATTCATTTACATAATACCTATTAATTATATAATAGGTAACATAGGATGTAGTTCGAAACTTTGTAAGATTCAGAAATCATTTTTTTAGCACATTACATGATATTCAGCCTTCTCTTATTTTTCATTGACAAAGTAAATAAAAAAATATATAGTTTTTACCTATGCCAGTGTTAACTTCTAAACAAAGTTCTATGATATGACTATAACTCCATATTTTTTCTCCTTCTACCATCACAGATTCACTGGTATGCGTTTTTCCTTGAAGAGTATCAGTGCATTGGATGTCTTCAGGCACCTGAAAGAGACATTTTACAAGAGTTAAGTCTTTATGACTATTTTTCGACTAATACGAGTTTTTTAAGGGAACAAATATAATGACCACCCTAAAATGCTTTGATACCCTTAGTTTTGTAACCAGAAATATCTACTGAACACCAGAAAAATAAAGTCTAAAAATGTATTGTACCAGCTATTTTTGTCACGACTTCACTTTAAATTGTATTCGACCACCAAATTTAGTAAATGATCACCAACTGTTGACGACCAAATTAATGTATTATGTTTGCCTAAATAAGTCACTGTGATTGCCATAAAATGTAGGCTTATTACCAAATAAAGTATTATTATGCCATATTAAGTTATGTGTCCGGCTTGCAATGCATGCGTGAGTGTCAGTATGACGAGTGACAGGGGAAAATGGAAGAAAATGACATATTGCGCCGACCTCAAGTAAAATTGGGAACAGGGCAGGAGAAAGAAGAAGAAGAATGTGTTTCTCAATACACTCCCTCGAAAACACACTCTTATCGCACTGTTTATAGGCATGCAATAGACAATTTTACACCCTTGTGCAGGAAAAGGGTCCCCATAATGTTATTACATTTATTGTATCAGACCGAACTTATTTTTTTGGAGTCAGTTTACTTAAACAGGATAGCAAGATGTAAAAACTTTGATTATCATTTTATATTAAAACGCTGATATAATTTTGATGATCATTTACTACTTTTGGTGATCATTTACTACTTTTGGGATAACAATGATTTATTTGGACTCATTTTGCTTAAATAGGATAGCAGAATTTAAAAACTTTGGTTATAATCTTACTTTAAAATGGTGGTTTAATTTTGGTGATCATTTACTATTTTTGGCTTACGCATGATTTATTTTGGAATATAAAAGTCGTGGTGGCCTAGTGGGCAAAGAACCAACCTCTCAAGTATGAGGGCGCGGGTTCGATTCCAGGTCAGGCAAGTACCAATGCAACATTTCGAAGTTTGTATGTACTTTCTAAGTATATCTTAGACACCAATGACTGTGTTTCGGATGGCACGTTAAACAGTAGGTCCCGGCTGTCATTGAACACCCTTGGCAGTCGTTACGGTTCGTCAGAAGCCAGTAACTCTGACACCAGTCTAACCAAGGGTTGCCCGGGTAACTGGGTTGAGGAGGTCAGATAGGCAGTCGCTTCTTGTAAAGCACTGGTACTCAGCTGAATCCGGTTAGACTGGAAGCCGACCCCAACATAGTTGGGAAAAGGCTCGGAGGAGGATGAGGATGATGCATGATTTATTTTGGAGTAATTTCACTTAAATAGGATAGCAAAGTGTTAAAACTTTGGTTATAGTTTTACATTAAAATGCGAGTTTCATTTTGGTGATCATTTACTATTTTTGTCTGCTATTTGTTACTATATCTGGTGATCAGTTAAACATAAGCCTTTTTTTAATTATAAGATAAGGGTAAAAAGTCGTTTAATCAAAGCAGACTGAAAACAGCCCTGAAAAACGCCCGCCCTTCACCACTTCCTATGTGTTTTTTTTTAGTGGGAAAAATTTAGTGGTGATGGGAGTAAAGTATTTTTTTTGTTATTTTATGTGAACTATGAATCAATAAAATAATACCTTTATATCAAACTGTATGTACAAGTTGTCCATATCAAAATCTACAGCAGATAATATTTCTATTGCAACACAGTACTGTTTCTTGCCGACAGGGGGCATCACGAAGTTCAGCAAATGTTTCTGTTTCTTCTCCCATCTTTTGTGTAGTTTCTTCAGCTGAAATTTCAATTAAATGAATGTATAAATAAGAAAATACTATAAGAAAAACCTACAGATATTTAAATAATTACTAATAAATGGTTCTCTCAACAGCAGAAGTAAGGTACTAACGAACAGTCTTTGAATATGTTTAAGTAATAAATAAATATGTGAAATGTAAGAATCCTTTCATATCATGTATCCTCTGTGACGTCTGTGATAATATTAAATAGCATCATTTCAGTCTATTACTGCTGAGCACAGGCATACCCGGTTAATTTCCAAAAGGCCTGCTTAAGAGTGACCTGGGGCCCGATTCTCCTAATTTTACTTAAGCGACATACGATTCACATTCGACTGCGATCCAATCACGACTCGATTACGATTGAAGCGTATGTGGCATTCCGCTATTTTTTCTTTGAAATGAACGTTTTTATCCTTTTCTGTCATTCAATAATGAATCATTTTGTCTGCAAATTATTTACGATTGAAATATGATTGTAGAGCAAACTACCGTATAGACCAGTGGTTCTTAACCGGTGGTCCGCGGACCACTGGTGGTCCCTGGAGGCATTCCAAGTGGTCCGCGAAGCTTAGCTTCGCGACGTTGCTATACGTTGGGTTTTCGCATGGACGTATATCGGGTGTGTCGTACCTAGTCCCCCCATTCATGAAAATGTATGTTTGGGCTACATTTTACGTAATTTTGGTTTTGAGTCTTAAATAAAAAATAATTAAAATTTCGCGCTCGCTTCGGTAAACGCTTAATTTTGCATTTGTCAACAAACAAAACGTTAAGTACGTTTGGCTAATTTTTACGTAATATTTGGTTTAAATCCGATAAAAATTTCGCACTCGCTTCGCTCGCGCATTTGGAAACTACATAGGCAAATTTTTCTTTATTTGCATTTGCTTACCTACACAACTGCCCCGACATGCGTTTAGCAGAGTGCTAATTTAGGTAAACCGATGAGGTGGTCCCCGGCAAGACAAACTTTAGTTAAAGTTAAAGTGGTCCCTCATGGCTAAAAGGTTAAGAACTACTGGTATAGACCAAAATCACCAAAATAGCAGACCAATCGCAAACCAATCGAATGTCGTTGGAATACGATTGGTCTTATATTAGTAGCAGAATGCCCGATATGGTTAAAACTGCTATTGCGATCATATTGCGATTCGATTTCTATTCAATTTTGACATTATTAACTTAGTACCCCTGCACATCTAACTGTAATCTTAAGCACCTTATTGCTGATTTTAATTATTTAAAATAATATTAACAACTGGAAATTACCAACAATACTAACTCTTCACCACTTTCACAATCGAAATCCATCTCAATACCATACTGATAACCCCATGGTACACCCGCTGTAGTCTCCAGAGTATACGGGTTGAGTTCCAAGTTGTTCACATCGGGCATCATGATGATATAGTTATGTGCTGTGTTGTGGTAGATGGAGAGGAGCGTTAGTTCCTGCTTGTATATTAGCTGCGAGTCCCTGGAGAGTTGATTTATTATGTTAAGGCAAGGTATGCAGCTGTATCTGGTTAGAATAGTAATGCTGATGTCGAAGTTGGGAAAAGGATAGACAAATACCTAACAACAGCCGCAGGTTGTGTCTGCACCTAGTTCTGGCTGCTATGATGAAGGCTAAACCTAGTTATAAGTGAATAAAACAGGATACAACTAAGTTTAACCACATATGGCCGTCTACAACCAGCTTTATCTGGCTAGAACTAGATTCTGCCGCACTTCGTTTTATACGTTGTAACATATAAATTGCTTAGTTCTATAAAAAATCAGATTAAAAAAAAACATGATATTCTTAGGAGTTAAACTTACTCATTATAATCAGAATTATCAAAGACAACATGCATCGCAGTCCATTGTTCTTGTCCCGAGACATTTTCTTCACTCTTGAACAATACAGTTGTTGATACTGTGTCACCCACAAAAGCCTTATCAAGAGAATCATTTAATTTCAACTTCTCCATTAACAAAGTAAGAAGGCCATCTTCTTTTTTATTACAGTCTATTGGCAAAGGCAAGTAATAGTCCTCATGCACATAAGTAAATACTTTACCCGGCTTATATTCTATATTGTCTATACCCTCATGATAAATTAATTCTGCTTCTGTGATGCAATTGTGGACGTCTGAATAGCGTTGCACCTCCCAAATGCTGAATATTTTTTCTTGCCATTTAAAAGAGTATTCCTCTGTATTGTTTTCTAATTTTAAAACGTTAGAGCCGTTTGTACAATCTTCGAATTTTGGCAGAGATATTATGCTCTCTTGACGCTTTAGTTTTATCCTGACAAAATTAAACATCATATTACTAACAACATTTATCAAAAGTACAATTATGATTGAATTTTCTGTTGCTTGAAAACAACTTTTTATCCAAAAATACTCACCTTATTTGTAAATCTCTGACATCTTTCTTAAGCCAATATACCCCTGGAACTTTGTTGCAACGATTGAAATCATTCATATTCCTGGAAAAAATCAGTGAAATACAATATTTTTCACTTTTGCTAACCAAAATCTTTTGACGTTTATTTGTTTATAAAACGCCGCTGCCTTCATTCATTTCATCACCATAGCAACCGCTGACAAATAAAGTTTCGTTCTGTAATACTTTTTAGGTTTGTTATTTATTAGAGTCACTATTTCAAATACAGTTATATAATTTTAATAAATTATTAGTCCTTATTAACCTATTTTCTGATACTTTATCAGGCTTCTCGTAAAGAAGTCGTGAATATCAAAATAACTATTAATATTTTCATAACGTCATGGTTAATTTCTTATGTGATACGGAACGTTATTCTCAGACCGTACATGTAATAGTTCATGTTCATTCATTCTATTCATGTTTGATTTATTTTCAGTTCTTGCTTCTCATTTCACTTGTCATTGGCAGAATCGTCGAAGTTGACATCATAGATATAATATTACTAAACAAGATTGCGCACGCTCAAAATATATATTTACGAAAATGAACTCTATTCTAACGCAATAAGGTACCAAATTGGTTGCATAATACACAGAGGCAAATCCGAGCCGAGAGGGATAGTTCGAACGGAGGCTGTTTGTCTCTTTCTAACACCTTGCCAGCATAAAAAAATGTTGTGATCAAAAGTTTTGTCTTCCCAAAAACAATTGAATCACTTATATTTTTATCTTATTTTAACAATTGTAAGTCAACAAATTAATAACAATCGCATTAATTTATTCGTATTTATTATTAAAACATAAACAACATAAATTTTTATTTTGCTTTTTTTTATTTTCTAGCGGTAACCCTGAACATTCTTGGCGCGTAATCAGCATTTAAAATGTTGTTTATATTTTTTTTGTATTAAATCAATTTAAACTATTAAAATGGTGAAAAAGTGTTGCGTTTCTACTTGCAAAAGTGAATCCTATGGTGGTTGCAATATATCGTTCCACAGGTTAGCTAATAATAACATTTTCGTAAACCAAACAACTAGGGTGCCCATGAATTCTTGTAACGAGTCAAAATATGGGTGATGGATTTTAAAACTGTTGTACTATTGTTATAGCTTCCCAAAAAATGAAGAAAGGCGACATAAATGGCTCAGCAGTCTATATATGAAGTAGAAATACAAAAAAACAGTCTTCACTTCGAATATTCCTGCTTTTATACTGCTAATTTCCGCTAATTATTAAAAGCCTTTATTAGTATCTTAAGGTCACAAACTGCGTAAGTTAAAACTTCAATACTAATCTGTGTTTAATAATCTTAGCAAATTCGGATTTGTCTCACATAGCCTAATCTCATAGTCACCCTATTAGAAAGGGACAGACAGCCTCCGTACTAACTGTTTCACTCGGCTCGTTTTTTGGGTTTATATGCGCAGTCCTGTTTACTAATATTATGTCTATGGTTGACATCGACACGGATTGCCATATACAAAAATAGAATAGAATATTTTCAGTTCATTCATCAGTCAGTCGCTAACGGTACCGTAAAAGTGTTTGTCGTCTTTATTTGCGCAAAATAAACACGAATATACTAAAGATAATCGCGAAATATCAGCTACTTGTACAATAGTTATCTTATCACACATTTTGGTGGATAAATCGATCATGTTCAATCATCACTGTGCCTTGTTTACGGCTGTGTTATGATGTGCTACTTAGCTTAATTATTTTAACATTTTATAATATTTACTGTTGACTTTTTGAGTGAAAATGCCTGGACAGAGAGAAACTGCCGTTTCGATGCCGCTGACACCGTCGCGGTCCGATTTGTATTGGCGAAGAATTTTTGAAAAGGTACGTCCACATAAATTGTTGTCTAATAATACTGAGACAAGACAGGTGCAAAACCAGTTGTTTTTTGTACGTACTGTTTACATTTATGTGTTTATATTTCATCGTTATCTTGTCCGGATTTTGCATAACTATAAATCGGCTACAATGTGTAGGATAGGAAGTAAAATATATTTTTTTATCTTGTAGGGTAATGTTAACATAATATTTTATGTTGTAGGAAACTTGTGTAACTTTACGCAATATAGTGTTGATATTTCTCGTCTTTATTTGCATTGTATTTTTTGTGAACAAGAGGTGCAACACTGTATTTCATATGAAATGCCATTACCTGACCTTGCCACTGTTTAAAACGATTCCTATTTTTTTAATTAAATACCTACCTATCAAATCAAACATAAATATCTCGCATAATTAATAATGAATGACCACATTTTTTATTTAATAACAGGAAAAAAAAACAATTCAAGTCATCCACTTTTATGTCAAAAAAGTGCTGTTTTTCCATAAACGTTTTTTGGTTTTCACAATTCACGAATTTTTGTGTGGAAGTCGGCATAAATATTTCCAATTAATTTTAAGACCAAATAAAAGGGATTATACCTACCTAATAAACTTGTACAAGTAAAACTTGTAAGTATGCTGTAATATTGCATTCACAAGTGCATGTGAACTTATTGAACAATATAATTTAACAGTCATGAGTAATTTTAACCAAGTACGATGCATCATATGTAACACAATTAGAACTGATTACCATCTAATTATGATATGCATTAGTATGCATGATCTGAGATTGACTAGGCAATTAGTATGGGAAAAATATCTTTCAAAACAAAGTATTTTCACACTTATACACATTGCAATATAAAGGTAGAACTAAATTAAATTAAAAGTTTGTGTGTATATATGTATAATTAATTCAAATATTGAGTTAGTAATTATTTCATTGGCCTAATAAGAGCTTTTTAGGTAAATGACTTCTAGAACTTTCAGGGAAATCATAGTATTGGAAAGAGTGTAAATTTTCTTAATACTAACTAACCTTATAGTTTTTTACATAAATGGCTGGGTTACATTGAGTGAGATTGAGGCCTATGTACAACAGTGGACTACTAAATACTAAAAATACTTATGAACTTATCATAAAGTATGTATTATTCTTCAAAAGTAGGTAGGTGACAGACCTGCCTACTTTGTAACCCAAATTGTAATGTTGAGCAACCGTAATGATATGGAATAATGAGTCATTACAGAAATTGACTTTTCACCTACTATGCAATAAATTAATTTAATATTATTCAATATGTATTTTTAATAATTACTCATAGTCCCACTGAAAAATTACAGCACATTGAATTTTGCTGCACAATTTTTTATAGTAAAAATAATCTTCCGTACTCTATTTTTGAACTGTACTAGCATTACTATTGGCAAAGATTCAAACCGTGACGTATTTATTAGCCTATCTATTTGACATACGTTTTACGATATGGGAGCACTCACCCTCAATTACTTTAATTCATGATAACATGCAGAAGAAATATTGCAAGGTTAACTATTTAGCTATCAAAGATAGTCTGGACAACCTGACCAATACCTACCTACATAATTTATTTGCATGTTTCTGAGAGTTATTTATACTTTGTAACCATTACATAGCATCCTAAACAAAAACAAAGTTCTGCATCTGACCTATTGTTTGCTATAAACTCAAAAACTATTGAATGGCTTTTCATGTTACGTACCTAATTAAAGACGAAGCAATAGACCAAGAATTAGGGAGGTATATAATTAAAATAAACGAATAACAGTCCACTAGAGCTGAAACTGAACAAAGGCGTCGACTGATTGCACAATACAGGACTTATTAAGGCATTATCATACCTACCACTGTGCGTGACGACGACAAAACGGGGAATACCCAAGAATTTAAAAGTCAGAAGGTTTTTCTGTGACTGGAAATCAAAAATCCGTTTCTGTGTTCGGTAATGTTTCTATTATAATGTCAAGGTAATTTGGAACATACTTTTATATTCCAATATTACCAAACTAAAGTCATAGATACCTAGTTCTTCATTATCAATAAAGAAAATCCCAGCAGTGTGTGATAAATAATAACTAGGTATTCATTTATCTCGTTTTCCTTTGAATTAGCATATTCATACTATTTTGTAACTTACGTTGTTATTCTAAGATTATCCTGACTTATGAATTATGTAACTGCATATAAGTACGATTGTGTGAATATTCATATTTGCATAAAACCACCATGTTGATATTTCCTTGTTGCTAGAAGAAGTACCTTACCAAAGTACCTGCACATACTTGCCACACATCGTCCATTTTAAAGAGTCAATACATCATATTTTATCAATAAACGTACCACCCAAATTGGTGGAGAGAATCTTTAGAAATAAAATATTGTAACATCAAGTATAGTTTCTGTAATATGTAGACGATCTTCCAATATCCTTTGACATTCAACATAACATTCCTACGAGTCCACAGACACGACATTTTCTTAGACAGAAAAAACAATGACCTATCTGATATTACGTAGCATAGCATACAAACAAAATTCTTACGAGTACTTTTTATACAGTTCCCCCAATTTTACGAGCAATAAATATCCGCATCGTAACGTAACTTTATGCAAGCACATGATTGTATTCATTCATAGAGTTCGTTACGTAATCATAATGCATAATTCAATTCAATATTGTTTTCATACTATGGTCGACCTATAAAGGTCGGATGTGACTGCCGGACAAAGAGTCTTAGATGAAATGTTGATATCATATGCTTAGGTTTGCTTTACACGAGCAGTTTCTAAAGATTGCATCAAGTTACCTTGATCCGGCACTGAGTTTTCCGCGGTCTTAGGAATTTCCAAAAAAGTAATTACCTAGGTACGTAGTATAAAGGATGTTTTTGTGGTCTTCTAGCTCTAGCCAAATGTATGCAGATCCATGAATTTCAGCTAAGAACAGTTAACGTCTCAGGTTCTTACTTTCTTTTAATACAGGTACTAATTTATATCTTTCTTTTTGTCTAGCCAGAAACTAGGGTAAATATTTTTTTATCACTGACACAATTCGATCCGTAGACAGAATCTTAACCGAGTTGGAATTAATCCAATATTCCTACAATCCTACTCGCGGAATCAGTATAATGCTAGGTACGCACAGTTTGAATGAACGACTGAGCACTGCGAGCTTTCTTTGGCCTTATTTCAGTTCGTCAAGCGAGTGCTTACCAGACGAAAAACTCGGACACATCATCATATAATATCACAAGTATTCGTTTGTACACCACATTAAACCATAGAATATTTAATAAAGACACTGAGTTAGTTAGGTATAGCATTGGTATAGTATGAATCATTAAATTGGCGTACCTAATTGCAATAATTCAATCTTGTATACTATACACAATTTTATTATTGCCAGGTGCGGAGGCCACGGATTTGCTGAACTTTTACTGAATTAATTTCTGGAATCGCCTCTATTTCCAGCATAATTATCCAGTTAAGATTACCCATTCGAAACAAATAAGATGTTCGTTAAATTACGTAAGAAACAAAAACCTTTTTTTACTAAATGGAATTTCGCGTTTACTTGTTTTATCCTCCACGTGATATTACATAAATAATCCTTATGAAGCACAAAGTAATAGGCATGATGACAAATTTTTAAATTCCTTTGTATGATGTAGGTATACGTCTATTTTATATGAAAAATTATTAATTTTAAGAAAATGCGAAGTTTTTTTATCAAATAATTGCATTTTTCTCTGTCCACTTTGAATCCGGCGCGAAAACGCTTGTCAGTGTCATGTCGTCACTTGTGACGTCACGACTGAAATTACAAGACGCAAGTAAACAACGCTCGTGCAATAATTAAGTTTTTTGTGTTATTAAATATGAATTCGAAAGGGCATAGGTGTTGTGGGGTCCCCCAGTGTAAGAACACATCCAAAACAACTCCGGATAAGTTATTTGTGTACGTTCCTCACAATAAAAAAATACGAAACAAGTGGCTTAAACTTGCAAGGCGAGGTTCAAAAGCAATATTGCCCAGGGTACAACTTTATTTTTGTGAAGATCACCTTGATGTAAGTTACTACATAGTTCTCTAGATTCTAGCATAGTTTATAATGTAAATAACTATTTCGAGGTTAGGTTTCATCTCTCATTGTTTTTTAATTAAACTAGTATACTTACATGGAAGTTTTAACATTTCTAAATTCAGCTGAACAAAAATCTTCATTTGATGCCAAAAACTTTCCCAGCATTATGATATCAATTCTAGGCAAATTAGCGCTGTTTGCCTTGATAAATCCGGGCTCTATAACTCGTGTTATAAACAATTAATTAATTAAAAACAAAGATCGCAGTGGAAGTTCACAATAACGAAATGTGACGTTCGCGCGCTTTCGCGCGAGTTGTTTTGAGAAATGACGTCACGAGCTCTGATTGGTGTTCAAGATATCATGGCGGATTGCCTTATTTCGTAATTTTATTTTATAAAAATACATATTAATCACATTATTAATAAAGAAAACAATGCGCGTTTTATATTCCAAGCTTCAAGTTTAATTTAATAAATATATTATTTTAATGATTTTTGATTACTGTCATCATGCCTATTAAACTTAATTATTAAATATTTAATTACTATACCGACTTCTTGGCCCGGAATTTCCGTATCGAGATGTTTAGCGGTTACTAACAACGTGTTTGTCTGCATATCCCCAATATTTAGGTACCTCCTATTTTTATCATAAATACTCTCAGTTCTTCTTCAACATAGATTTCTCATTATCATTACCACAGTTTCATTAATTAAAAGTCACCTTTAGTGTAATGATTAGTATGAAATGAGCTATTGTTTCGTAGTTTATACCGATACGAAATAATTCTATACTTTTAGACAAAAACCTGGTTCTTGAGAAATCTACCATCATATAATGTCATGTTTGTGTTAGTATTTCGTTATAACCTGGGAATGCAAAGCATATTATCTGTTCAACATCATTGAAATGATTAGACTTGCGTCACGGGTGCTGAATTCTGTTAACAATAACGTATGTTTATGAGCTTCTCCTGTATAAAACATTGTAAATTATGCTATGGCAGTTCATAACGTTACATACATTCATTTACTTAACAATATGTAACTACATTCATACATACTACTATGTGTTTACACTACTTTAACACAGTCCTAGGTGCATTTTATTATACGAAAGGCAATTATATTTTAAGCCTTTGAAATTACGTATTGTGCATTTGTTACAGGCTTATTTTATTGCTATTTATTAACTGTAATTAGCTCTATCATAATAGCACACACTGCATACTGGTTCAACAAGAATTATATAACATGAAAAATAAACTAGTTGTATGCGAAAAGGAGTCATTATACCACTCTTTAATAACACCAGTAACTCTTTAGTAATCTTATCACAGCGAAGAAACAGCCTGAAGTCGATGGAATATCGAATCATTTTCTTATAATTGACATAATGATATCTTTTCTCCGATCCATCTCGAATCACTGATCGGTCGTTTGCTTTTCCTCTCAAAAACTGGTTTTGTCTTGAACGTGTCATAATAAACTTACGAACTAATGATAGTGACCTCGAGACTAATCGAGTTTTTCACCTAGATCGATAACTTAAAGTTCAGTGAACTTTGAGGTGACATCTTTAGGTGTATCCTACAATGATATTGGTTGTAAGCCAAGCCACGCTCATGACAAATTTGATTGGTATCCGGTTGTATGCACCTACGTATGTACACAGATACGTATTACCTTTTCCCCGGCTGACTCATTGGAAATGACGCCGTATCGTAAATAACTTAACTGTGTCTTTACCTTTCGTATAATTTTAATGTCAGTCTTTTTTGTATGTTATAGTCAACCTAATATTTATTGTTCACATAATCACCATCTTTAAGAGTCCCAAGGTTTTCCTATGCGGTTTCTTGCTAATCAAAAATGAAAAACTGATGATTTTTTTTTTGGTCGTGATTAATCTACTTATCCGGTAGAGCATGTATGTGCCTAATTACTGCGGAATGCGTGATGTCACAAATCAAACACGATGACTTAAAGCAAACTTGTTCAGCGGCGAATATTTACACAATGAACTAGCCAAACAACTGTTTTGGGTCAAACTAAATTGCTTTCGTACTGAAAGTGTAAAATTTTAATTATAACTGCTTAATCTACTTCGCATTGCATAATCTTAAAGCATTAATTGGACTCGTTTGTTTTCAGATCTCAACAGTAGGAATATTATTTACTTGTCGTCCAAAAAATAGCATTGTTTCAAATAACATTTATATAGTAGGTAACTAAGATGATTTCAGTGGTACCTTTAGTAGAAATGACATCAAAACCATAACCAACCACCAAAGCATTGGAAAGCGTAAAGAGTTGCATAAAAATGTCTGAGTGGTTTCAATGTAGATCAGCAACATCTTAAACTGTAATTAGTGACATAACGACAGAAATTATGTCATTACGTGTTGACAATGTATGGATAGATTAAGATCTAAATAGTTCCATTACCTTACATTTTGAGTTACACGCAATTTAACCCAATATGACGTTAAAACTTATTACTTTCTCTCGTAACGTCCAAAAAGTTAATTGATCTTACAAAGGCCTTTCAGTGCCTTAATCACTACGATGTATTTACTTACCTCATAAAAATAATACTAACAGAATATGCTGTTGGTTCTGCAGCTTATTTTAGTTGAAATTAAAATTACTTTGTTATACTGGGATTCCATTGTAATTGTTAGTGATGTCACTTTAAAAAAATTTGGGAGTCCCCCATGTATCAATCTTAGGACCACTTCGGTTTATACACAATGGTGTCTTTATTCTTGCGGTCGTTTCGTACTTATTTTTATAATTAGCTCATTGTAATTATGGAGATACACCTAATATTGTTTCCGGAATATTAACGTTCTTGCTTCAATGACGTTGGAGCAATGACAAAAACGCGCAATAAGTAGTAATTACTGCATGTCATCTTCTATGAAACCTGAAACTATGTTTTGTTACGAGAGTTAACAGGGTCCATTATTTTGTTTTAGGCAACCATTTTAATTACGAAGCTAGACTCAATATCGTAAAATTAATTCTGATTTACGTGCAGCATACTGCATCTACATTTATCAGTAAAATACTGCGCCGACTGATTATAAATTACATTGTTTGTGTTTTTTTTTTTATTCTAACTTTAAAATTCATTAATTCTGCATATGCAACACCATCGGATTCATTAGTAGGGCATTCGTCTCTGAAGCAAATAGATTAGATGAAGGATAACTGTAGAGACTGAGAATTGCTCAACCGTTTAAGTACTAATTAATACTTAACCGCGGCGTTGTAAGCAATGAAAACATCTGCCCATCACCATGAGCGTGTTCAATCCTATTACAAAAAAATCTTGCGGCTTTACAAAATGTGCTTAAAATTAGTCTAGACTGTGTTAGTCATGTTCCATTTGTGTTGTCACCAATTGTTTCCATTCGTATCATTACATCTAGGAATCAGTCCCGGTTGATGACTCACTTATTCCATTTGCTTGACAAACCTTGTACATGATTTTGACCCATTTGTCTGATTTGTGACTAACGGAAAATAGGTATTGGTTCTTCTTTGTTATAATACGGATACAAAAAGGCTTGAGACGTCAATAAAAGGGTTATTGACGTCTCAAGCCTTTTTGTATCACCATCAAGAAGGAGTAACAAATATATTGTTTTCTACACTCTGATCTCATTGATTCGATGCTTCAATTGGAGATAACGTGTATCGATCAAGGATGTGATAAACTATACCTTTGTCCTTTGTCGTAGTCTGTATTTAACCACTATATTATGCAAACAACTTGTATTATTATTTACATTCACATCTTCAATTGTTCACGTGCTGCAAATGATGTCGGCAGGAATTATGAATCACCTTTCTCTATCGTCAACGATTACGCCTTCGTTGAATTTATTTACATTTGATAATTTTGTGTTCCTAATTCATAATGTTTCGATTACAATTCCAAGGTTTAACGCATGCTTATAAATCACATTCTTCATTGCTGATAGGCCAAATATAGAATCAGCGATGAAGCTGAAGTAGAATATTCTAAAATAGTTTTGTACTCAATAGCTGGTACTCAGCTGCGTCCGGTTAGACTGGGAGCCCACCAACATAGTTGGGAAAAGGCTAGGCTGATGATGATGAGAAAGACAGATCAAAAGGACATACAAGTACATGATTTTCAAAAAGCCATTGCACCTTAGCAAACACAAAAATCTCAAAAATTAAATATCAGATACGTAAAAGCCTTATTAGCTTTGCTTCCTAAGAAAGTAGTGGCCATATCTCTAAGATAACTAACTGATCAGTACATTATTACATTTCCACAAGCCAATCCATTTTTGCCCTGCACGACCATAGCCCTAAACTTTCATGTCACGCAACTTTCTCTCTTATTATGGCAAAAACCACTGTCGCGAATAATATTGATAAAGAAGGAATGCTTTGATTGAAACTATCCATCTACAAATAAATCGTCAACATAGAATTTTGCGGTATACAATGTAACGTACTAACGGACTTTCCAAAAGCGACTGTCATCGCTAACCACTTTTGTTCTAAAATGAGGTCGTGGTTCAAAATTCTGAATCTCGATCGACGCGTGCTGAAAACAAATGTTTGAACAACAGCTTAGCAACTGATGACCTTGTGTTTTTAACCTTCGGGAGAACAAGGTCGCATAATCTGGGTCTTCAAACTGTTCACGAAAATATCCATAATAAAGGAATCTCGGCGGTCTGTAGTAAAATATGAGCTAGCAAGGATTTCGGATGCGAAGATATTCAACTAAATACGAAATTATTTTTCATAGACCAATCAAAATTGGGTCATTATCGTTGCTGTAGGTATTTGATTATTAAATTATTCCGTTGCACAGCATTTGATAACAATGAGAATGGGGATATTTAAAAAGTACCTATACATATTATTTCCTTAATTTTAAGTGTCATTAAAACTCTTTTTTCTATTTTCAATGACTATTTTACTCAATGTTTTTGTATTCTATTGTAATTTTTTACTATTGTTTCCCTTTTAATTATTAATTTGCTCTCCTTAGAACGTCATGCTTCTTTCTAGTTGTAGAGATTATGTATACAATATTGGTGCTACATTGTGATTTAATGTAGTGTTCTGCTTCCCTTCCAAATATTAGTATGCAGTAACTATAACAGCATTCCAGGATTAGGTTCTAAATCTATAAATGAACTCATGAATCAGTAACATCCATTTGGTAACAATGCAATATTTCCGTCACAAACGCTTTGGGAGTTAGTAATAAAGTCCAAAATAGTTTATTTTAGTCAATCAAATTCCGATCACGTAATATTTGCCATACCATAAGATGCGCAAAGGTACCGATCAGTGCAGGTATAATATTTCAATACAATCCTACCTATATAAACAGGTAAGTTACAACCTGTTTCTTTATAAGTGAGTGAATAGGATTGTATTGAAATATTATACCTGCACTGATCGGTACCTACCCGTACAGGTTTGTCTGTACCGGCAACCTGTTTCTTTATGTAAGCACCCTATGGTTTGGTTATTGCTATTGTATTTAAATGGTGCAACTCACCCTTGCTCTGTCTTTGATACTCCATTTTTCTCTAAGAATGCTAAACCAATCCTCTCTTTTCAGTACGACAAAGACAAAGATGGGCGAATCTCCTACGTGGAGCTCAAAGAGATCATCAATTCGAGAGAATACGAACACGATTTACCAGATAACGTGGTGGACAAGATCATGAGCCTCGCAGACAGAGATAACTCCGGGTACCTGGACTTCAATGAGTTTGTCGCTATGATGCATAACCCTGACTTGAAGGCGGTGTTTGGGCACTTTGTAGCAAGATATGTGCATTCCATCATACCGCAGCGGGGACCTGTGGATACGACAGGTAAATAGATTGAAAATGTTCCTCCTAGTACAAGTTTTTGCGATTTTTGATTGAAAATATTATGGTGTAGGGGAGAATAGGGAAAATGGCACCGAAAGTTTACAAACTAAAGAATCATACCGTTGTCAATTTTCATTGATTATGCTAAAAAAACTTGTGCTAGAGACAAACGTGTGTAAAATATGTAGGTAATAAATTCTGGCCACTACATCTTAGCAGTGTTACAAAAACTTTATTTGTATGTAAACAGTGCAACTGTTCCATAGTAGCATGAGCTGCCAAAATATACTGGTCACCTTGATTATGAGTTGCGAATTTCAAGTGTTTCTAGTTTGTTTATAAACGTAGATGTAATTTGTTATTTGTGCTGCAGTTTTGTTACGTAAACTTTCTATAAGAATATGCAGTTTTTGTAATGAATCATTCTGCTATTGATTAATTATTGCAAAGTAAATATCTTCATGAACCTCGATTTAACGTTATATGGAGACAAAATTATGGTTAGTAACAATTCTTGCAAAATTTTGGATTTCATTATGAATTTCTAAGTTTATAGTATATCTTATCTTCCATATTGATAAATATCGTATATGTTCTAAATTCTATTCCTGAAGTGTTAATTTGTACTAGTGTTTTGTTTAAGCGGTTTCAATGTAGTAACTAAAATAACAAACATACGCGTGTTTTATCACTTTTCACGTATGCTCAGTAAATTCACGTCTCGAGCATTTTGAAGTACCTACAAGGTTTTCACTGTTTTTAACGGCACTTTTCAAATTACACTTACGTTATGCACAGCAAGCATGTAAATATCAAGTAGAATTATACAAATACCATTTTGATTAGTGCAACTGGTGAATGATTTACACCGATTTCATTAAGACCTTACGTGTGATGCACTTTGCAAACAAGGATAATACAAAACTGTTGTCTATGAAAATTAAATCCTTAGAATATCTATGTGCATGTTTGATAGAAATATGTTTTTGGTGATATCTTATTAACAACTTATTTGTATGTATAATAAATAATCTATATTATTAAAATTACTTATAAATAGGCCTAGAAAATGTCGAAATAAATCCACCTGCAAAGCACGTGCTTATTCACTACAATTGACTTTATCAGTTGCACCAATTAAATAGAGAGCAGGTGTTATTAAGAACCCTGTTTTGATTAATGAATGCTTTCGTAGGTATTTTTTATTATGTTTTTTAAGGTCATGATAATTGTACAAATGTAAATAATTAAGAATAATTGCCAGTTATTTAAAGTCTAAATGCATCGACAACTTAAACGCCCGTTTTTTTCTTAACAACTGTTTACTTTGAAAATTGTAGGTGGAAATTCATCGTTGATATTTGTTGGTGTTTAAGTTGTCGGTCTACTTGAGCCTACATGTACATATAATCGTTTGCTTTGCTATAGTATGAGTAGATGATGAAGATATAGCTTTATCAAGATCTAGATGGCTAGTGTAACTATAGCTTTATCAAGATCTAGATCGCAAAGCCTAGAGTAACTCACAGTAACAAGCAATTTATTATAGTGTTAATACTTAACAGAACTTAATGAGTCAGACAACAGTCTTTATCTATTAAACGATGTAGAATATCAGTTTTAATTACAAGACTTATTTTAATTAGAAATATAATAGGTTACAGTCTTCATACTATTGTTTTTGAGACTCAAAATAGGGATAACATTTTTTCCTTTTGAATGTATGGTCCATTGGTATTTTTGTATTGTTCGTGATAAATGAACGTGCTAATGAGTTTCTAGGTTTAGGTAAATAATTCTAACAATAGCATGTAACTGATATAAATAACCACTAACTTTGTTCGCTAGGACCCTGGACAGGTTTCCGGGCTGTATCGACAAGTGATCACGGTATTTTTTTTTTTCACAATTTTTCAATGTTTTTTCGATGTTGTCCATTTTTGTTTCATGTACCATTCGGCTTAATATCTACTATATTTAATTATTATTGCTAATAAAAACAACAGTGGTGTTGTTTTATTGCAAAATTGGCATCAAAATTCATTCCAAATTCATAGTTGTCCATACAGTGAGTGTTGTCGATCATTTGTTGTAAATCATATCTCTACAGGGCGAGGGAAATCTGTCAAACAATGCAACATCAAGCCTTTTAACTGCCATCTTATTAACTAAATTCATCAACATAAATTATGGCCATGGAAACTCATAATTCATCGGCAGCTATTGATAATTATAAAAATATAATTTAAAAAATAACTGGATATTATTAGGTTAACTATTCAAAATATATATGCTTAAATTGAATAATAAAAAATGAAAAGTTTTTGTTTGAGAGTGAAATCGGGACAAACGGCAACGATAAAAAATAAACAAAAAGTTTTTCTGAAACTCAAGTACCTACCTATTTAGTTTACTAAACTATTAGTGTTCTTGTGCAACCGGCACGAGCGAAGGAAAATAGTTTCTAGTTGTTTAAAGAAAACAATATAAGTAGCTTCATTATTATTTATTGGCGCTATCTTACAATACGTGACCACCCGATGTCATACACATGTATTAAAAAACCTTGACATAAATGCACCTAAAACTTATGAGAAAACATACATGTTTTCCTCTGCTCTTGAAAATAAATTGGTAGGAGCCACTTAGTCAATGGAATTCTGAAATATAGTTATGTCATGCTAACTCGAGAAATGAATGAGTATGAAATAAATTGTATAATCAAAATGAAAAATACAATGACAGAAAAAAGTATCACTCGCTCATGGCTATTTTAATGACAATCGATTTTCAAATTCAAGAAATATCGGAAATTCCTGAAATTCCTGAAAGGCTATACTTATTCACTGAATTTTCTCAGATATGGGTGTCCTTGGCTAAATCATAGATAGGTATCGGTATTTACATTGCATATCACGTATCAATGTATACATATCGCGTCGATAGCTATAATATCCTCAATAAAAATGTATACAGGATGAACCTACAAGTTTTCTGTAAGAAAGAAAGAAAGTAGGCTGGAAGACTCAGGTTTTTTAGATGTCAGTAAAACCAAAATATGGTAGCGAGTAAATAGTTGTCATTACAAATATGTATCAATCATCGAGATTGTTATTCAGGATCAGCTTACTGTAAATATGTACATTTTCAGTTACTTCCCTATCTACAATAATTGGGATTTCCGATTTACGGATCCCCTGTATAAATTAAATATTATGACTTATACGACAATTTTCTAGTATCAACATTGAATCATATTACAAGATATGATAAGTTAAACTGGGTTTAGTCAAATCAGTCGAAACCAACTAGTTTCTTATCAGTCTGATAATTCTCACTATTTTAATCTATTAGGGAGTCGAAAAGTCTAGCCAAAACGATTATGCATATTGAAATCCTTCTGTGCTTTTTCGACCATCCAAGAGCGTTAATTTCTATCACATAGGTAACAAAATAAAATATCAGTATTTCTGATGAACGAGATATCATGATTAAACTGCACTTCGATCCGTATCTTATCCCGCTACACGTAATCCTTATCTGTGACCTTGCTAGCTATAAGTCACCACACCCTTGACTGCAAATAATTCCAATAGGTAATGATTTTACTCGGATAAAAATACCTAGCAGTCTTCAAAGATTTTTTTATTCAAAGTCTGCGAATCTGATGAGTGAAATCGGGTCTTATGGACTCATTAAAAAATTAAAGTCCTTTTAGGCGACTGATAATAAATCCCTACATTGAGGAAACAAAAATATGAAAATTCAGTGCTTTGAACACAAGAAGCAACTGTCGCACTCGCGTGTCACATTAATTGACACTGCGTTCCACTTTGGCGCCTCTAAGTGACGAGCCAATTGAATTACGTCGATAAGTCTGGCGCCAAAAATAAAATCGATTCTATCACCCGTAGGGATCAAGAAACGTCGCCGGCCTCCGATACGTTCACAGATATTCACTTTAGAGAGAAGCCAGGAACTGCCACCGTTCCGTGCTGATGTAGCGACCAATACAGAACCTCCTACGTATTCAAGAGGTGTACAAACTAGCCCACAAAGGTGTAGGTAAATAAGCTCTTGTTGTAAAATAACAATGTTACAGTATTAGATTGTAGTCATGGGTGAAGTATGTTGGGTATTTGTTGTTGTAGTTAGCTGAGAAACGAATACACATATACAATATAGCGTTGTAATGGTAATATCGCAAGAGAAACATGCGAGGCTAAGAAAAGTTATGATGTAAATTAATCAATCAAACATACCGTGGCGAGTACTTGATATATTAATTGATATGAAACAAAATATTGCCTACAGCCTAAAGCTATTAAAACAACGTGATTGGAATAAACGGTTGACATAAGCAAACGAAATTGGCGCAAGAAATTGGCTTTATTACAGGATAGAGGAATGAATAGCACATTCAGGATGGTTCTTCACATTGTTACAAGATGAATTCATAGCAGGATGAAAACGTACTTTTAGCCTACAAGTCAAATTCGCGAAATCCTACTTTTACGTAAATGGAGTTTTATGTCGGTGGAAAATTGTTTAGATTTCAAATGCCAGAATACAATGAATGAAAATTATTAAGCAATTATAAAAGTAATAAGTCACTACAATTCATAAAGTTGGATATCCATTTTTTTTTTTCAATATCGTCCTAACTCGTTATAATTGTTTATTAAAAACTATAAAAAACTAACTTAGCGTTACGCCTGTCAAAGTTATCTAGCAAAGAGTTGTCAATCTGTGTTACAGTTTCAATTATATGAAGGAAGCGAACTGAGTTAAAAAACTTTACTGACTGATATAAGTAGATAGAATCGTCGTAATATACTAAAATATTTTTTACTTTTAGAGTCGAATCGGCATAAGTGGACATGTGCAATATTTGGGTCGGATATGAGTCAGATTATTATCGATGTCAAGAAGTATTGCTTATCGATGCTATCGAAAACTTTAAGTGTCTCCATCATTATAACTCAAAATTCAATTTTCTTTACAATCAAAATATTTTAGAGGTATGTTTTTATCAATTCTTGAATAACGCGTTATTTTGACGTCAAAACCTTTCAACAATTCTGTGGTTTCAAATATTGTGACGCCAGAAATTATGAATCAAATATTGATTTAAGTCAATAGGAAAACTACATAATACACTTCGTGATTCATGAAATAAATATACTTGGACTTATTTATTGGAAACCGCAGACAAACCTATCGATTCACCCTGAATGAAAACGTCAAAAGTATCGAAAACACTTAGAAGGATAATAACACAGAAATTAAATTACATATTCTTGGTAAAATAACTAAAATTTCATGAAAACTATGAGAAATAAACCAACTTGTTACAAATTAAAGTCCACTACACACTAAAATTAATTATTGCACACAATTATATTTTTATTATAACTGCATTGCATAAAGGCTGCCCCGATACAAAGCTTTGAGGAAAAGTTGGTTATCCGTCACGAATTTAGAAGAAGAACAAGTTAGAATAACCCTTAAGATAGAAATACACAAGCACCCTCTAGTTACGTGTCACACAGACGTCATCCGTCTTACCACAAAAACTTTTAAACGTCAGTTTAAGTCTTGTCTAAAAAAATGTCAAATTATGACGTTGACATATGGTTCATTTTGCAACCACATTTTTTTTAGACAAGTGTAAAACAAGCGTTTAAGTTTTTGTAGTAAGGCCACATATAGTTAAAATAGGAAAGCTATTAAATGACACTGAGCTGGGTCGTCAAACCGAAAGCACTTGACAGTAAAGATGACATTGCCACAGCTATGACCATTCGTTTTATTGTTAACAGGAAAATTGTATGACTATAGTTCGGCCATTCAGAGAATGCGTTCCTGACACGTCGCGATTGAACTGACGACGTAACTTTGCAATGGCGTTGCAGTTACGATAAAAATATTTTTGCTGGTTGTTTACCGTTTTAACAATTGAGGAGCATTAAAACAACATTATTATATCAATAATCAATGAATGTAGTTACGTCGTCAGTTCAATCGCGACGTGTCAGGAACGCATTCTCTGAATGGCCGAACTATAACAAATTGAAGAGATTATCATATCTTGTAGGGTATAAAAATGCCAATTTGTCTTGTTAAAGAGGGTCATTGATGTCAAAGGGATTTTCCTTGTGATGCTATCAAATCTCATGCATGTGAATTGAGTGCGGAGCTTTTGTTTTCTCACAAAGACAATAATATCCAAATATATAAAGATGTCTCGGTTAACACAGTTCGTTAAAATAAATCTTATCAAATGCTTCCATTCTTTCTGAAGTCGGCCTTCAGTTATATCAACAACAATAAACAGAGCTTAATTAGCTCCATTCATAGCAGACTTTAGGGAAATGCCTCAAATAATGTAATTGTACCCATTGTCCACTTGGTAGGTACAAGTTTGTGGTCCATTCGAATGTTACGAATGTTACGTCGCACAGACTCACAGTTCAGCCGTGCATAACGTGGACCAAACGCATTTGGCTCGGAAGGTTTTCCATAGTATCTCATACACATCGCTATCAGGTGCACGCCTGTACTGCGATCTTGCGTTTGACAATTTGATAGTTGTCAAGGGATTCCCAGAAGGATTTCATCTCCAAACCACACAAAAATAGTAAAAATATGAAGGAAAAAACTGACAAACCAAGGTGAAGTGTAGAATGTGTGTTTCCGTGTGTATAACACAGTAGAGGCCTTGTTAGAAGTAAAAAAAGTTGTTTAATTATTTGTTTAATGAAGTCTTAATGATGTAGTATGGACGTTTGAACTATCAGTCGAAGTAGGACAGTGCTAGTGGGGTGCTCAATAATGTGGCACAGAATGTGTAAACAGACCAATAGGTGCAATTACAAAGTTTTGAGTGAAACGAAAAACCAAGGGTTCTCCTCGTCCAAATATTTATGGAACAGAACGTTGAAGTACATAAAACAAGTTATTGATTACTTCGGTATGTTACTAACCAATGTAATAACTGAAATTATTTATTAGTCTATGTAGAAGCTAGACAGATATTATGTTTAGTTTCTTAAATGATTTCCTCGCGTAAGTCAGCTGTATTTTCGTCTTGTACTAATGTACTTTAATATAAACATAATTCTAAATATGAATGTCTATATAATCTATCACTTATCACTCATATTGGGTTCAGTGGCTTGTATATCTTTCTAATACATAAGTGGTTGTACATACAAAGATTCTGTCCGCTCATCTTGCGCCCTTGGTCCTAATCGGCCGGATCGTATTACGCTCTATAGAATGCACCATCACCATTGCATGCTTGTGTTTACCAAGGTCAAGGGATTATGCTTGTTGGCTTTAGCGCGTAAATGCTCTCCATTAACCGTCATAGATTAATTGCTTTGCATGTACTGAATGAAGCCAAAATTCCGGGAAGTAATGTGCTTATATGACTTATGATTTGCAAAAAGCACGGTGAATTAGCTTTTATTGTAAAGTTAATTTTGTACATTATATACTTCTCGATATTATGGCCCGAACTTTTTGTTATGATACAGATTTAAATATGCAATTTGACTGTTTTGAATGCTGAATAAATTCTGTATCATATTATTCTAGTTCGTTCTGCTTTATGCACAGTAAATAACTTTAGTTTAGATTGGAATGCAATTTACTAACATAACCTTTTTTGTATTTTTTTTCCTTTCCCTCGTGTTTTTGTTTGTCTTTCCTATCCAAAATACTTTGACCTGTAACTTAATGTTTTATAAATAATTTGTAATAATCTGCGGTCTATATTTGCCAATATAAAACAAAATGCGAATACTGTTGACCGTTTAATTAAAAACAATTTGCTCTTTAACGCAACGCTTTGCCTTAATTGGTTAATACGTTCCGTTGCTGTCGCAACATCTAATGGCTGTCACTCGGCCGTTGCGTGTCCTATTTTTCGTCTATTGTCACCACATCATTGACAAAAACTATAAATAACAACGGAAAACTGAATTCATTTTGCATTCATCCGTTAAACAATGTCATATGGATGAATCACAATTTTAACTCGAAAAAAAATATGTGAATCATTATTAAATGACACATTTGGTATGAAATTAATTCCAACAAAAAAATGATCCTTTCGAAAATCCTTACTGTACCACTTTCCCCGTTCCGCCCCTATGTTTGTTGCGTTATCCAGCCCGTAGCAAATCTTACTTCACATACACAGACGGGACTTATGAAGAGGAGTACAGCTGTTGGCCGCCGGCTGTCTGCATGATCCTCATCTCCTTGGTGGAGATCGTTCTGTTCTGTTACGACGCTGCTGAGGGGAACACTCAGGCCAACGGGACTATTGCCAAGCTGTTCATTTACAACCCACACAAGAGGCAGGAAGCATGGAGGTTTATTACCTATATGCTGGTGCATGTCGGGTGAGTAAGCTATATTTGTATTAAGTCATTTTAATTTAAAATTAGTAATTTCTTTAATTTAAAAAATCTTGCTTGTTGTAAGACATTATAAATGATCTATTCAGTTTCGATACGATTGATACGTTTTCGATCTTGAGTTGAAGGCAAAAATGATATAGAAAAGTCTGTTAAACGTTTATCACCACTTACTAGAATCAATTTTCCCCATAGTACATTATGTATTTATTCATGATGTCAATTCAGTAACCAACTCGTATCACCTGTGTAAAATCTATGAATGAATGATGTTTTCCTCTCGACATACATACTTGAAGTCTGGGAAAAATTTACAAAAATATACATATAATGCTGCGTTAGATCTTTCACACGCATTTTAACTGTACGACCTCCCGTTCGCAAAAGTTCGCAAACGGTAACAATTTTGCAACTATTTACATAATCCTTGACATCAAAGATCTTTGCAGTTTTACATGCGAAATGCACTGCATTTGTATTGCTTCTTTATCATACTACAAAAGAAGTTATTTTTAAGTCAGATTATTTCTTTGTAAGTCAACAAAGTATGATAGGTATAGTTCGGCCATTCAGAGAATGCGTTCCTGACACGTCGCGATTGAACTGACGACGTAACTTTGCAATGGCGTTGCAGTTACGATAAAAATATTTTTGCTGGTTGTTTACCGTTTTAACAATTGAGGAGCATTAAAACAACATTATTATATCAATAATCAATGAATGTTATAATTTTGTGCCAAACTGAGTGTCAAATAACTTGGTAAACAATATTTTTCTAAATCTATACTGCGCTATTACAAGGTTATGTCAGCGGTTTATATTTTGTAGTGCTGTGCTAAAAATAACAGGCAAGTATCGTAATCTGTTCTTATACAGTTATAATATAAAATAATACGTTTTGATTTTCTTTTTAAGAATTGGAAAATAATGGACTATAAGACTTAATTATAACGTTTATGAAATATAAAAATAAAACTATGACCAAACCGCATTTTTATACTTAGATTAAAAATGGTAACCCCAAATGGCGTTATGGGCCGCCATTTTGTGACGCTAAAACAGTCGTCCGTTGTCGTTTCGTGCGCATAGACCACGTTTTTCAAGTGTTTTCGATCTGTTTTTATTTGATTACCCGGCTTTTGTTAGACCGAGATATCAGGATTGATTCTGTTATTGATAATAATATAATTATACATGTAGGCGAAGATGATGATGAAGACACCACCTCCTCAAGCAAATCGGAGTCTGATTAATATTCTGTTCGCACATTCAATTCAATGTACTTGTAACAAAGAATAAATAAAACAATTTTATTATATGAATATTACCTTTTTTTGGTTTCCACTTAAATAACTAAAATATAAAACAAATGATTCCGCCAATTTAAAACGAAAATAATCTTAAAATAATGCGGCGGTTCATTTTGAAGGAACGGTAACGAACTCAGTGTTATGTTGTGCCCATCACTAGTCGTGACTAACTGATAGGTGTCAGGAACGCATTCTCTGAACGGCCGAAGTATAGTAACTTACTCTAGGTTAAACCTACCTGTCTACTCTCAAATGGCAAACAAATTTAGCATCACAAATCACCCGCAGCCAGGTTACGAACGAACCTACATATACGAATCTATTATAATGAGGTTATTTGGTTCTTATAAGGCTTTAGTCCCTCACTGATTCAAATTCTCATCAGCATTTTATCCTAAGAATTCTGACTTCTAAGACTTCAATTAACATTACTTTCAAAAAAACTTCCATCTCAAAACACACTTCAATCTATTCCAGCGTGGTACACCTCCTAGTCAATCTCCTAGTGCAGCTGTTCCTAGGAGTTCCTCTAGAAATGGTGCATCGCTGGTGGCGAGTCACCCTGGTCTACCTGGCCGGAGTGGCTGCAGGGTCACTGGCTACCAGCCTGACAGATCCGAAGGTGTATTTAGCGGGCGCTTCGGGAGGCGTGTATGCGTTAATCGCTGCTCATGTGGCCACTATTATTATGGTGAGTTTTGGAAGTTTTTTTGTTGATTTATTCAGACACTATACATATGTTTCTAGCGGTTCAGGCCAACCAGGCTATATAATATACAAAAAACCTCAACTCCCTACTTCCCTTTTTTCAGAACTGGTCAGAAATGGAGTTCGCGATAATCCAGCTACTAGTGTTCCTATTACTGGCAGCTGTGGACATCGGCACCGCGGTGTATGACCGGTACTGGAGTCATTTGAACCAGAACATTGGATATGTTGCACATTTGGCTGGCGCTCTTGCTGGTATGTAACTATTTAGGTATTTTTTATAGAACTAAAAAAATATCAATTATCGAATCCTCTATCAGTCTTGCCGAGGGGTATCAGGTTGTTCAAGTAACTGGGTTGCGGAGGTAAGACAGGCAGCCGCTTCATATAAAAGACTAGTACCCAGCTGCATCCAGTTAAACTATAAGCCGACCCCAACAAAGTTGGGAAAAGGCTAGACAGATGATGGTCAGAATGACTAAAAAGTCGATTTCGTAACTATTTTGCAGACATCATATATGATGAAGTTTGTCCGACCTACCGCTTTTATCAATCCAAAGAGACTTATTACTGAAACGATTCAGTACTTGTATCTTAAGAAATTTTACTCTCTTTTTCCAGGCCTCCTAGTCGGTATCGGGGTTCTCCGTAACCTAGAGAAGAGGAAATGGGAGAAGCGGTTATGGTGGGCGGCAGTCCTTCTCTACTGTTCTCTTATGCTCGCCGGTATTCTAGCCAACATCTTCTGGACTGCCAGATTCCAGCATTAGCTATATGACGTCACTAAGGCTGAACTGTTGGTAGCTGAAGACAGGCTTCTAGGGTATGAGAAGAGCTTTTTTAAAAGGGTCGTTAGTGGACAGGTGCAAGGTTTTTTTGAAAGGTTCGTAAAGGAAAATAGAGGCTGATTTCTTCAGTATGTGCCTATTTGATGGACACGAAAATGTATAACAATGTGAACGGAGCTCTCTTAGCTTAATCGAAAGAGTTATTAATGTATGTGGCCTGCATAATGTGGTTTTAAAGTATTAGCTTATACACAATTTAATTACTTTACAGCGAATTTTACAAAATAAAATGTAACCTATTTTCTGAACTGACCATCGTGGCCTAATTTCCTTAGTAATATTGCTATTTTTGGAGCTTTCTATTTATAAATTTTATTGAATAAGTATTATAACTGCCCCACGTATTTAACATAATATTGTGAACAATTTAGTTTTTAAATAAATATGTAGTTATATTTTTGTGGGAGTGACTATTTTCCTACATGAAGATTCAATTAATTTTACTACAAACTTAAATTAATTAAGATGAGACCAGATTCAATTATATTTATCAATTATTTAAAGTTAGTGTGAAACAGCAGATTTTTATAGTATTTTCAATTCAGAACATTTTTGATACCCATCTACAGAACTATAAATAAGCACAAAGCTTTGGCACAATTACATAGTAATATGATAAAGGTGCCTTTGGGGACTAGTAAAGATTTTAAATGCTTATTCCAATGTATAATTATAAGACACACGTGTATTTTTGTATGAAACCTCTCTCTCTTGGCTTGTTCACGAGTACAATAATATAAGTGGATATATTGAATGTTTGTTTGTGATAAACTATAATGTGTCGTCTAAAGTATTTTCAAATGCAGTATTGTTCTGTGCCGTCCTTTAGCGTTGCCATAGACACGATACTATTAGCTTAGATTAGGCCGGCTTTACACTTGTAAATTTTGCTCATCTAATCATCGGCACCAATCTTGAGCGCTGACCTTCACCTGCGCAGTAGTAATTTATTTGATCCCTTTTGTGGTATGAAGTGAGGAGCGGAGGCGCGCTAAAGCGGAGATTGGCCCGCAGCGCATCGCGTCATAGCCGTCGCTCGGGATTGGTTCTTTGCTAATAAATCACTTCTGCGCAGATGAAGGTCAGCGCTCAAGATTCGTGCCGATGATTCTAATTGATAAGTCCGTAAGTCGCCTATAGTAGTTTCCTACAACCTCTTACGACTTATAGAAGTTACGTATTTACTAAAGCTACTAACTTACAGGTGTAAAGTCACGGTTTCTTGAATGTAAATATTTGTAAGAATGTGAATGGTTACGGACTTGTATTGCGCACTATTTTTGTATGTCAATTTTAAATGGTTAACATGAGTATACATTTCCAACTTGTATTGATGTTTGGTGCTAATATTAGAAGATATTATTTCTTTACTTAAAATAGACTTTTCTTGCTGCAGTTGAATGGAATCGTTTATTTATGTAAACGTAACGCACAATAAACGTTTGAAATGGAATTTCACTCTTTTACCAAATATTGAAGAATACAGAATCTATAGAATAGTCATACGTTTTTTTATGAATACCCAAACCAAATAGTTATTAACTACAATTAGTTATCAAATGATTTAAATACACTTGCACAAAAACTTTTTGATGTTGATATTCGACTATTTAATAATACAATTTCTTGTATGTGATCTCTGTCTACTATAATTTCAGACCAATTAACATTTAGACGCGTATTTCGCACAATACCATTCATTAAATATAAACTGTACCTTATTATTTGAAAAATGTTGGTAAATTATAATTTTACAAAGGCTTTAGGCGACTCCTGTAGGCCTCCGATGTAGGTCTACATCAACTAGGTGCAATATTGTGCAATAAAAATTTCATTACGCAATCTTCAATCTTAACACATAGGCAAAAAATTGCACAATACGTAGGTAATGTTGCGCAATGTGCAGGTAATGTTGCTCAATTTAATTGACCGCCTAAGGAGCGCCTTAGCCAAGTAATTTTTCCGTCTCTATCTTGGTATTGTGACAAACACAGCTTGAAGTAAATATTAAGAGCAGCCTAAGACTTTTGTCTAATTCCTACTTCGTATGTATTTAAATGTAAAGTTGTTTTAAGCGTGAATAAAACACATCACGTGCCTTATTTTGTAAACAAATGTACATACAACTAGTTTCTATGCATTTACTGTCGATGTTTTTAATAAATGAAAACTTTTTACAATTGTATAGTTCTTGTGTTGAGTGTTGTTATGTATTGTTATTGTTTTAGAATGTTCATTGATATAGTTCTCGCCAAAGTTTATGGTGGCTTAAAACGAATTTCCTTACAAAATTGAAGATATTCACACCTTCATCGCTTGCTGACACTGATTAATGGTCCCTTCGCAGCGATTCACGTGATATTCTGAGCCGACACGAAGTTTGGCAGGAACTATACATAATACTTTAGCTATTAGAATTCTTATAGTTTTGCCATTATGTATTATTTATGTTTGTTATGTATAAAAGGGTGTCTATGTTGTAAGGAAGATGTGTATAGAACTTTCTGGATGTTATAAGGCAATATACACAATGGTTGATGTAAGTCAGGTTTAAATTTTTAAAAATATTGTTTCCCTCGAACTAAAATACTGCTAAAAAAAGGAATAAATAAAATTATAGTTATTGAATTGGGAGTTTTTAAATTATGACAACAGCCCATGTAAAGTAAGATTAAAATATTGTGTTCATGTTTTATATTTATTTTCGAAACGAAGATGATTGAAATTGGTGAAAAACTATTCTATTTCTTCCTGAATTTATTCCTAATGCCTGGGAAAAGATGTAAATGGAGTACAGCTTGAGATTATAGTAGGTATTGCATTTTGAAAATGTATATTTTAAGTGAATTCGTTAGAATAAGTTCCTGTGTTATTTATCCTACGTGTACCTACTGTTTTATTTGCACAAATACTTTGTTGTATGATTTAAGATTGATATGGGAGATATGAAAGATTTATAATAATAAACCGCATTATTTTTATTTCTGTTTTATTTATATTTCTTCCCTACTATTACTTCCTCCCATCATTTTGGATACGAAGTCATATAGAAGTTTGACGCGATCTAAGAAAGCAGAACTTATTTCCAGCAAGACACGCTCCTATTGGATAGGTAGCAAATCAAAGCAGCATACCTATGTGTACCCAGAAGGCCTCATGTTCTACTGTGTCGTGCCTGAGGCTACTGGACCAGCGAGTGAAAGTTGTCACGAATTGAGCCCGTAAATGTAATTCAAGTGCATTAAATAATTAGAAAATTTTGCAATCAGTACAGGGTTACAGTGGAACTTAGATTGAGATGAATATTTATGTAGTGTAGGAGTACCGATGTAGGCCTACTTGAGTTAGAGCAATTTCCGTTTAAGAACATGGAAATTACAAGAACGTCTTTATTGCGTGAATCGAAACGTGTCGCAAACTGACACGTCAAATAACAAACCTGCAAAAAATGATGCCAGCTTAGAACCAATATCCTATAATACGGGTAATGCCTTCATTTTGAAAGTTCTAATCCTAAGCACCATGGGTGCCTGTCAAATAAATATCTTATAAACCCTTTTTCAATTTCTGATTCTGATTTCAAATTCTGATAATTTATATAAGGTCTGTTTTCGGCTCTATTTACAAAAAAAAGCATTAGATTTTTTTATCAATAGTATGATTTTATTTCAATTTAATTTAGATTAACTTAAAAATTTTCGTCGATCAATAAGTAGTAAACCCCACGTATACAGTGTATAGGTACTTTAGATAGAAAACCAAATTGGGTAAAAAATCTATTTTGATCTGGCAGCCCAATCCGCCTCGTCCGTCATCGTTTCACGAACAATGCGTCCGCTGTCAAAGCCTACAAATACCTATTGTTGCCCTTCTTATCATTTTTGTAATTAATTTACATTAAACGTCGTGCCGCATACCATGTTTACGGCGATAAAGTAGTGTTTACGTTTTTGTATCGGCTGCAAACGGTAAATACCCTCAGGCACATGACTAGCTCTTTATAGAGGAGCAAACATGTTGCTAGTCCACACGTGTTTATTTGTGTTATTTGCTCTATTTATTGATAACTGTGCGCCACGATCTATAGAGGAGAATGAGGAGCAATTCTTAGTGTCCCCAAAATATACCAGTTACAAAGATTTAGTGAAGTTAACCAGTGAATTTCAGAAGACGTATCCGGACCTGATTAAGTCGTACTCAATTGGGAAGTCGGTGCAAGGGCGAGAGCTGTTGGTTCTTCAGTTAAGTGAGGATGTGCAAACACCTCATTATGAGCGACCTTCGGTGAAGTATGTGGCGAACATGCATGGTGATGAGTCGGTGGGGCGGCAGCTGACGATATACCTGGCGGAGTACTTGTTGGACAATTATGGCAAAGACGACAGAGTGACTAGGATGCTGAATACAACAGATATACACCTAATGCCGTCATTAAATCCTGATGGATTTGAGAGCAGTGAGGTAAGTTGCTATTGTTATTTTATTCAAAATTAACATTGTATGAGAAACCTGTTTTCTCACTGTTGAATAGTGAGTGTTCAACCAGTTTTAACTGTTGAATTACATAAGATTTGTCACTCATAAAATTTCTAATTCACTACTGAGTTCAAATTAAGTAATTAGCAATTTCATCTATACGCTATAAAATTTAAATTATCCTTAATATGTATAGGTAAAGGATAATTTTAACAAGTTTCCTTTTTTACACTGTCATATTTAATAATAATATTCCTGACTTGTTCTTTTAAAATAATCCACTTTTTCCTTGTGGTTTTATAACTAGTATAATGTAACAAGTACTTAATAATTTTTACAAGCATTTACATTTTTATTAATACATCAGACAATTTTACTGATGAAAAGGTAAACAAACTTATTATCAACAAAAAATCAAATAAGATTCTAAGTAGTAGAAATATACCATCACATTCTAAAAATATGAGGTAGAAGTATTACTAGTAATTTTCCTCATACATATAGTATATTATGAATCATAAATCATTTGTCAAATGTTAAATCCTGAATCATTTGTAATAATACTTAATAGTTCTACAAACTAATGATTTTCTGAAGAATTCGCTCCTCATAAAACACCGGTACTCAGCTGCAAGCGGCTAGACTGGAAGCCGACCCCAACATAGTTGAGAAAAGGCTAGGCAGATGATGATTTCTGACTTGGAAATAAAACATTCATAAACATTCTGCCTATTGAAAATACTTTATTATGTCTCTGTAATCTTAATTGAGGGGATTTTTCCAAACCCCCAATATTCAGCTGACATACCTTATTTATCTTAAATACTGTGAATAAAGATTGGTGTGTTGATGTTTTACAAAGTATATAAAACAATGTTTTTATACAGTGATTGATTAATTGCTGTTCCAATTTAATAAAGCCTTGGACGAGATTATCTGCTCTTGTATCTGAATTCTATTTGTTTTGTAACTAACTCCTACTACGGGTCTGCTGGAAGAAATTTCGATTTAGAAATAAGCAGTACCTTTGTACAATTTTATATGCTATGTCTACTTCTTTTATATTTTCACTGTGTACATAAATTGTTAAATAAATAAATAAATAAATAAACTAAACAATATTAATGCCTATTTACTCTGCTCTTGATGGTTTATTAAATACTTATTTTATTATAGCCATTTTTTCTGGGACCATGTAGTACAGCTTTCATCAAATATCTTTTGCACTCTGAAATGGGACTTTTGAACCATTGCTTATACGCAGTCGGGTTTTGTACTTCTTCCTACTTCAGAGCGGAAAAATTACTTTGTTTAGAAATTAGAAGTATAGTGCCTAACCTGCCATGCACTAAATAATTAGTATTAACTGGTACCTGGCAGGTGGAAAGTGCAAATGCAAAGCCATTAAACCAGATATATAAATAAAATTAACATGACAAACATAGAGCTGATGTGAATCTGTTCATTAGTGTGCCATTTGTTTAAAAATAAATATCCATTGTTTATCTTACAATCTGCATGGTCCAGTGAGAACTCTGTGTAGCTATGGTGGCTTATTAAATACTTTTTTGGACGATATTCAAGGCTAATTTTCGACCATGAATTGCTGCTATTTATTAAATAAGGCTGTATGTTTTTCATGGTTTCACCTACATCTAGGGCTGCCATCTCGAATTTCGCCAAACCCGGACAAACACTAAAAAAACCCGGACATTTGGCGTAAATCGCATTTTTTTCCCGAATGAGTACAATTTTTTTAAACAAAATAATACCTAATTTGTAATCCATTTACTATTAACATATTTTCAAATTCAATGAGGTGCTTCCTTATATGAAAAGTGTCCGGGGAAAACCCGGACACTTTTTGAAACGCCGCCCTGACGGCCTCCAAACGAGGACAAATCCAGGGAAACCCAGACGGATGGCAGCCCTACCTGCATCCACTTCACGCATCTGGTCAATTAATAATTAAAATACCAATTTTCAGCTTTTTTATTACATCCATTTTACTTTTGAAATCAAACATTTTTTTTTAATTATAACTTGAACAAGGTTTGGCTTTAAGTTATTTTATATTTCATAGTATGTACAAGGAAATTATTATTAACAATGGCTGTTTCGCCGATCAATGACATTTCAAAAGATAATAGAAAGCTAATTGAACTGCACTTCTATAATAAACAGTGAAACTTTCCACCTACTTATTTATCTTTATTGTTATAGGAATCTCAACTTCACACTAGTGTAAATAAAGGATATAATCATCTAACATTGACTAATTAATTGTGCACACTTAGTGTTCAATTAATGGTCATAATTATCAGGTTCAATATAATGTTACGTTCAACACATGCGTCACATCACAACATAATATTTTATTGATTATTGCAAGTTTTATTCACATCCGTTGCAACTTGTCAACAGGGTCCAAAGGGGAATTGTTAAACTTATACAATAATTATAATGGAACTTTACTGGTTTCGTTTATCTTCTCTTAAACTAATGATTAAGTTTCGTTCAATCCAAAGAATAACTTTGGAAACAAAATAAAAAATAATATATCTCCATTGAAAATCAATTCATGTTTTTCTTTTGTTAAACAAGCTAAGGTAAATTAATCGTGACCGTCTTATTATGAACTTGCTATATTTCACATAGTAGGTATGTTAACGGGACGCTCAGGTTTTAGAAGCAGAAACTTGTCAAACTTCTTAAGTAAAGTGTGATATTTACTTTTGATTCTAAAAAAAGTTTTTAATCTATTCAAAATAGTTATGCATACATTCAGACAATAGCTGCAGAGAATTTACTATTATGTGGCTTATGTTACCATTCCTCTCCTACCATACCATAGCACTCCTGCCCCTCTTTTTTGTGACCCAAAAGACCCTCTCGCTGTGGGTTAGCAGCGTGAGGAAGTGTCAGACTCTTACTGACTTACTCTTACAAACCCATCATGTTCCTTCGTAGGCCTTTTATGTACCAGGGCCGAGGTATCTCTTTCGAACAATCCCGCAATCCGCAATTATGAACTCCTGCACCAGCAATAGATATCAGCGCATCTGGAGAAGCTCCTAATTAATTAAGTTTAGCACCACCTACATAAAAACTTCCTTTTCCAGGAAAGCAACTGCGAGTCCCTCAAAGAGTACCTAGGCCGAAACAACGCTAAAGGCGTGGACTTAAACAGGGACTTCCCTGACCAGTTCGACAAAGACAAGTCTAATGATGACGAGTATTTGTACGGAGGCCGGCAGCCTGAGACTGTGGCGCTCATGCGATGGGTGACCGGCAAACAGTTTGTGCTGTCGGGGAATTTGCATGGTGGAGCGGTCGTGGCGAGCTATCCGTATGACGATTCTATGTAAGTGGTATAAAATATATTATTTTAATACTTAGGTACCGTCGTACCACAAAAACTTTTAGACGTCTGTTGAAAACTTGTCTAAAAAAATTCAGATATGACGTTGAAATAAGGTCCGTTTTGACAAGTGTTCAACAGGAGTTTAAGTTTTGGTAGTAAAACTGTTAGAGTTTTGTGTGATGTCAAATTAATTTTCCGCGCTTAATTAGCTTTTATGGTCCTCGCATCAATTAACTGATTCCATCAACCGCATCCATTTCATAGAGTTTTTGCAATGTATGTAGTATTAATAGAAATAGCAAAAAAAGTCGTGGTGGTAAAAGACCAACCTCTCAAGTATGAGGGCGCGGGTTCGATCCCAGGTCAGGCAAGTACCAATGCAACTTTTCTAAGTTTGTATGTACTTCTAAGTATATCTTAGACACCAATGACTGTGTTTCGGATGGCACGTTAAACTGTAGGTCCCGGTTGTCGTTGAACATCCTTGACAGTCGTTACGGGTAGTCAGAAGCCAGTAAGTCTGACACCAGTCTAACCAAGGGGTATCGGGTTGCCTGGGTAACTGGGTTGAGGAGATCAGATAGGCAGTCGCTTCTTGTAAAGCACTGGTACTCAGCTGAATCCGGTTAGACTGGAAGCCGACCCCAACATAGTTGGGAAAAGGCTCGGAGGATGATGATGTAGTATTAACAGCGGTGATAAAATATTTACTACAGCTAGTTAAGCTTTTACAGCTAGCTATTTTTTTCGCTCCATCTAAGACACTGATTCTCAGCTGCATCCGGTTAAACTAGAAGCCAACCCCATCCTTATTGGGAAAAGGATAGGGAGATTATTATTTTTCATACTGAATTCGCATAAATTCTATGCCATTCCACTCGTGCAGTCCTTTCACAAACGAGCGTTTTCATCAGACGTTTACAATAAGTGCTCAAAGCCAGTTCCCCATTTCAGTACTGGCAAGGAGTGCTGCGAAGAGAGCCGATCACCCGATGACTCACTGTTCAAGCACTTGGCAAATGTATACGCTTCTCGTAACGAGGAGATGCGCGCCGGTGACACGTGCCCGCCTGAGAACTTCGAGGGAGGACTCACTAACGGAGCTCACTGGTATTCTGTACAAGGTTGGTACATTTCTATTTCGCACGGGTGCACTGCTGATATACACCCATGACTGGTTATTCAAGCATTTGGCGAATGTATACGCTTCTCGTAACGAGGAGATACGTGCCGGCGACACGTGCCCGCCTGAGAACTTCGAGAGAGGACTCACTAACGGAGCACACTGGTATTCTGTACAAGATTAGTCAGTTCAAATTAATATAATAAAACTAGCAAACCAGCCCCGGCTTCGCATGGGTACACTGCTGAATTGCACCCATGACTCGTTGCGACATGTGCCCGCCTGAGAACTTCGAGAGAGGACTCACTAACGGAGCGCACTGGTATTCTGTACAAGGTCTGTCCCAGTCAATATTGAACCTTATATTTTAGAGATAAAATCAACATATAACACTAACGGAGCGCACTGGTATTCTGTACAAGGTCTGTCCCAGTCAATATTGAACCTTATATTTTAGAGATAAAATCAACATATTATGTTTAATAAAAATGACGGATTGTAGTTGGTGTGCTAGCGTTTGTACCTTATCATCTTTTGTGTTCAGATAGCTGTAATAGCTGGGCTGGTATTACATTGCGTTTGCGTTTTTAAAGAATCTTCTACATTCAAATTCCTTCCGCACCAAACTTAAACTAATTTGCAAGACCAACACCGCTATCAGCACCAAAATACAATTAATCAAGTTTCCAAAATTGTTGTCCTAGGTATATTCAATATTTTCTTCTCATTTGCAGGAGGCATGCAAGACTTCAACTACGTCCACTCCAACTGTTTCGAGGTGACCTTCGAGCTATCCTGCTGCAAGTACCCACCTGCCGAGGAGTTGCCGAAGTACTGGCAGCTTAACAAGGAGTCACTCCTGTCTTTTATTGAGCAATCCCATATTGGAGTCACTGGGGTCGTGCTTGATGAGGCTGGGGAGCCTGTGAAGGTGAGACCTTTGGATCATTGCTTACTGTTTTAGATTGAAGAGTTGTGAAGGTGATGTGGTAATAGGTAGGTCACATAGCTCGCAGAACGGATGGGCAATTAAAAGTTCTCGAGTGGTGACCACGACTCGGAAGACGCAGGAAGGACATGATTGCTGAAGATCGAGCAAAATGTCGAACCTTGGGGAAGGCCTTCCGGCCTTCTTGGGGAAGGCTTTCAAAAACTTTTATTCAAATTAGGATGATGAATCAGGGTTTTCTTACGTCAAAAACAAAAGACAGCCTCCAAAACGCCCACCCTTCACCACTTCCTATGTGTTTTTGCTGGGAAGAAGAAGTGGCGCAACAAACTCCCCAACAACTTATCCAGCAGTGGAAGTCTTTTGGCTGAAACAAGAATCTTTGCTCTACACATTATTATTTCTAGAATGCAATGAATAAACCTATTTGCTTTTGTTTCAGAATGCTCAAATCAAAGTGGAGGGTAACGACCACGTGGTTCGCACTACAGACCACGGATATTACTGGCGCATGCTGCTGCCGGGGCAGTACAACATCACAGCCGTCGCTTCTGGGTAAGCTGAATTGATTACATAAAGCCCTGAAAAAAGGTTACATATTTGCATGTTTGCTATCCTATCCTAGGTGTAGTATCGATAGGTGTGGTATCGACTTTACATAGTTTACATCTGCCAAGGATTTCGATACGGTCCTTAATTTTTATTCCTAAATACCTTCCGCCAGCGGTTTCAGACGCTTCTTGAGGGAAGTACTTCCCGCACCTGGATAAAAAGTAGCCTATTTGTTATTCTAATGAATGCTCAACCAAATCCGTTCTACCTATTGTTATTAATAATGTGATGTGATTTCTAATTATCTACTCCTTTTCCAGCTACTCAATCCCCCCCTACACGTTAATCACGGTACCCGAAAACCAGACGTCCCCAGTCACGTTCAACATGACAGTCCACCGACACCCTCGCTCCCTGACCGCGGGTAAGTCTCAGATGCGTTACCATGACAACTCGGCCGTTACTGTACTAACACATTTCTCGGTGGTAGCTGTCAATTTACTGCTTGTGGCTCTTGTTGAAGCTTGATTTCGAAGTTTCTTACAAAAAAGTATCAAGATTTGTTGGTCGTTCTTTACTGTGACAAAAAGTGTAGGTTGAAAGAATTTTATTGGGTGCGATTGAATCAATAAATAAGTAGTAAAGAATACCTATTATTATAAAAAATTCAATGAATTTCTAGTCAAATTATTTTCATTGGTATATTGCAATATTGTCTTTCTGCAGCTACTAATATCAAATCTAGTCAATTTCTTTTCTTTAAATACCAGTTGTAAATGTCAGAAAGAACGACCTGTATTAACAATTTTCTTTCGTCGTCATTATTACTAACAATTGCTATATAACAGCCACAAAGTAGTTGACTAATTTTAAAGCAATTGTAACCTTAATTTCAGCGGATTACATTTCTACTCAATATATTCACATAACATTTTCTGTACTTTCTAACAAATCTTAAATAACATTTCAAGGTACATACACATTCAGAATTACATACACATTAAAATAATTTTTGGGTATTAAGAAACTACAGATCATCATAATATTGTTAGATCACGTGACATTTTTTCATGTATCCTTTGTGTCTAATTATTAATACCGTGTCATTGGTATGTGGTAATTATCGTTAGAAACTAAACGTAGAAATTAACTTGTCACCTATTTTATTTTGTCAAATCTATATTTTGATGACATGATGGAAAATGGTGGGGGTAAACGATAGTAGTGACATTAAGTTAATTTCTACGCGTTCATTTCTATAAAAATTAAAAACATTTTGAGGTGCAAATGGGAAAGTCATGACTCTTTTCTTGCAATTTTTTTATGATCATCCAACTATAGACCCTATTGAGTAAGGTCAATTTTCGCTTGCGAGATTCCCATAGCATCTCAAGTGTTGCTTTACATAAGGGTTGTGTATGAATACGCTTTTATTCTGTCATTCGAATAAGGAATTAACAATGCACAATAAGTAACTTAAGCAATTTAAGCGATTTTATACCTTAAGTACATGTGAATAAAGCTTAATTTTCAATGCCATTTTTCAATATTATGTAATGTCTTGCCGTAGTAAGTAAATCAATGGTTCCAATTTTGAAAGTACAATATATTACACTATGCTAATAGAAGTATCTAGACTCTGTATATATGCAGAATAACTCATTCAGGCCTTTAAAAGCACATATGAATGTCGAAAACATAAATAAATTTGATTCTAGTTGCCAATTTCAAAAGTATGGAGAAGACCGGGCAAGAAACTCCATGGTTACTCTTTTTAAAAAAAAGAAGGTACTACAGTTTTATAGCATATTGGTACACACAATAATAGCATGCGAAGATCACGTATGATCGCCAAAAAAAAGATCTGAGAATAAAAGATATATTGAATGAGTATAGAGTATATTATACAAAACAAACGCCTGTCATTGGACGACTGTTAATTTGGCGTCATTTATCTTGTTTCTGATTGGTCGGCACTGTTGCAATAGTGTGTAGTGTTATATTCCTTTCATTACTCTGTGTGGTTAAAAATAGTTGCTTTATTAGTGCGAATAGAAGTATGGAGTCATGGTATATAATGTACTATTTTGATGTTTCAACTAAATGCAAAAATAAAAATATTAATTCAGTTTGAGGGCAAATTATTGCACTAAAAGTCAATTGTATGGGTTTTCGTGACTAAAGATAGATGATTCCATGAAGATAATATTTTTGTGTGTAGTTGAAACATCAAGCATAATTGTAACTAATGATTGTGTAAATTTAAAACTGCCATCTCATTTCTATTGGGCTTCCTTATCTAATAAAACTAACCTTAATACTAAATACTATAAAATATAAAATGTAGCTTTTGTGACGCAATACTAATATAAAATTAATCTTAAGACCAAAGCAATAACGTCGAAATTACAATAACATAGGACTAGGTGTAAGCAAAACGGCCCAACTTAACATAATTTGAATTTAGAATAAGTATAATATTGGTCTATTGACCAGCCAGTGAGTAGAACTACTTAAAACTTTTTAATTCATTATATTATTTTATTATCTATTGCTAGATAAATTTGACCTTTATTGTGTATAGAATACGTTTTAAATTATATTGCTCAAGACTTTCAGTTTAAGCTGAATCAAAAAATATTATTAGGTTTTAAGCATTTGAAAGGTATTAAATTGGTTTAAAATATTTGGTCTCATTTAGATTTTAGAAACAGAAATTTTAAATTATTTTTTTTTTAATAAAAACTTTAAAATGTGTAGTTTGTTTCTTACAAAACAGTTTTTTCCTAGCTTTATCTAATAGATTACTTTTTAATTTAAAAAAAATAATAAGGCTGCTTGTTTAGTATTACTGTGCCAATTAAGCAAATTATTTAAAACTTTAAAATTCAAAAATAATGATCTCAGTGAATGTGATTGATCTGTTTAAAACTAATTAGAATATTCTTCTAATTTTGAATTACGAGTTGGTTGTGTGTATTTCGGTAACTGTTAGTGTGCCATTTTATTTATAACTTAATGCATTTTTAGGTATTTGAAGAGTTATAAAATTCGAAGTAGGTTCTTTTTAAACAGTAAAGCACAAATCTGTTTGCCTTTTTTTATCTATGAAATGTATCTTTAAACAATAGTGGAACAAGTAGACTCAATTTTCATACCCTGTAAAACTTTATTAGGATTTAAGTGACAGATAGGTATATCTAATTGGAATTATAATAAGGACATCAACATCTGAAGATGTCCTTTAGTCCAACATTAAGAGCTTTAAAAATATTTTGTTAAAAGAGCACTTAAAAACTTAAAATGAACTTAATAGCCAGCACATTAAGGTTGATAATTGTATACCAACATACATATACTAGTTTTGCAGCTACACAAATGGTGATGATATAATAATAATAATTGGATTTATAGTAATCAATATAGACTGTAGGACATCAACATCTGAGTTGTCCAATATTAAGAGTTTTAAAAATATGTTAAAAGAGCACTTATCAATCTAAAATGAACTTAATAGCCACTACATTAAGGTCGATAATTGTACATCAGTTTTGCAGCTACACAAATTATGATGTTTAAAATAAGTTGTCTGTACATAGATGGCCAGTACGATGTATATGAGCAATAAACGTCACAGGTACACAGTAATCTAATGCTTTGTTTTAATTAACACCTTTTCTTGTTGTTTAGATTCATTTAACGAACGTATTTGAATTTACTTTTTTTTTGTATGTTTACGTTATTAGGTCATCGTAGCTTGTCTATGTCAAAAGAGTTTGTGTTGTATTTGAGCAGAGAGTACACCGATTTTTTTTTATTGATTTCTTAATTATTATTGTTTATTTTTTCTTTAGAGATGTAGTTATAAAGTTACAGCTAGGGTCTTAAAGTAAATGTTCGTTAATGAATCTAACTACACTCTGGGATATTCTGGTTTCCTTTTTTTTCCAAATTTTCTTTTACTTAGGCTTTATTTTTTTCCTGTTTTTCTTTTTTTTTTCAATTATTTTTTTTATTGGTGGTGGTTTTGTGTTTATACTTTACTTTTTGTGCGCTGTTGATTTGCCCGGAACTTTCTAGAATAGCTTTTTGTAGAGCGTATGTAGAGCCTCCTTTCCATCCTTACATCCTAGTAGCCATCACACATTTTGTAATTTCAACACTGTGTTAAACAGAATGCATGAAGTTCTTTTGTCTTTAAAAGAAAACACTTTTTTGTTTGGTGTGAGTTTTCAATTGAGATACGAAAGTTTTTTCCAAAACACTTAAAGAAAGAATTTAAAAAATAACGCTTTTAGAAGTTACACTCTGAAATCATAAATCTCATACTTGTATCAATACACCATTCTAGATCTGATCCTACGCACGACACACCATGCATTAATCATTTTATCTTAAATTCCAAATCACATGTAGTTCCAACATTTTCAATCTCTTAAAACCCGGGTACAAAATGTCTGCAGCATAAAACACATAAATACCTACACACGAAAGGAACCATCCATTCATCATAATCATTCATATTCCGAACAAAAGAAAACTGTACAAAAAAAAAACAAAACAGAAGAAACACACCAACCCAACCACACAAATAAACATCAACCACATACTTATACCAACATGACAACGAAAAACATTTAAATTTTGAACGGGCAAATCTCCAGTGTATAAAAGGCGCGCTCGTCACGACATCGACGGTATTTCCGCAGTCGACTTCAGCCACCACGACTATGCTAAGATGGAGAGCTTCCTCAAGACTTTGAATGAGCAGTATCCGGAGATCACCAAGTTGACCAGCATCGGGAAGTCGGTGGAAGGGAGGGAGTTGTATGTACTTGAAGTGACGAAGGACCCTGGAGTACATAAGCCTGGTGAGTTGTTCTTTTCTTTGTTTATTTATACTTTATGCACAATGTACAATGAAAGACTTCACGAGGCGTTCTCTGCGTTCTAAAGTTCTAAGCACTGTCTTGACCAAAAGTATACAAAAGGTAATGATGTTTAAGGAAAACTATTATGTCTAGTATATGTGTGAGAGGAGGCCTGTGCCCAACAGTGGGACTGGACGATAAAAAGTTGATGATGATGCCGTCCACTGTAGTATCACACTTGTAACATTTTCAATGGAGAACTTTTTGGAACTCATTCCAACACTAGTCAAGTATCCAATTTATAGAATACCTACACCCATTCATTTTCTTTCGATTGAGTCGACCAATTGAAGTGGACACACACCTTATATGTACGCATAGTGTCAGAGAATCAAAGCTTAATTTCTAATTTAAAACTTATGCTATTTATTCAATATTTTCTGACTTAAACATCCCCTTTACCAGGCAAGCCGGAATTCAAGTACGTAGCCAACATGCACGGCAACGAAGTAATAGGTCGGGAACTGCTCCTTCTTCTCGCCAAGTATCTGTGCCAGGAGTACATCAGCGGCAACGGGCGCATTCAGACCATGTTGAATACTACCAGGATACATCTGCTGCCCAGCATGAACCCTGATGGGTATGAGAAGGCTCAGATTGGTAAGTTTGATATAAATCTACAGGTACTTATATTATGAAGGTGAAGAATTTGTATGTTTGAACGCGGTAATCTGAGGAACTGCTGGTCCGATTTCAGAAACTTTTTCAGTATTACATGGCCCATTTAGCGTGGAAGCCTATGGGCTAATTTTAGCGGGGTTTGCCAAGTAATTTCTTTGTGACGCGTTGTCAGAAGCTTAGCTGATAAGTTTAAAATAAATTAAGCTAATAAGTTCCCAATACGTTTCGTAACTAATGGTTATTGTAAATTTTATCAGCGTCATAAAGAAAGTAATACTCCTAATAATTATAGAATTTAACGTTTTATGTATGTATTTTGTTATATAGTAATATAATTTTCGTTACAGGTGACTACAGCAGTCTAACAGGCAGAAGTAACGCTCATGACGTTGATCTCAATAGGAACTTCCCCGATCAGTTTGGCGAGACTAGGGTAAGTTCATTATTGTAATTTGTTTTATTGGAGTTTCTGATTTATCTTATTTCATTATATGGCTTAAATTAAATAAACAATAGAGTGTACTTTAATTGATATTTACGTATTTACTACGTAATATCTCAAGGAAATTCAACGGCGGATCCAGGGGGTAGGTCACAAGGACATGACCCCCCCCTGGGCCAGGTTCAGGACCTAAGAGGACCAATAATTGAAATGGTTAAACACGATGTTTTCAGTTTTTGTTATAAGTATAAGATAATTTTTATTCCGAGTGAATAGGTAGATACCTACATAGTTACAGGTAGAGTAGTTTTGCTGAAGAATTCGTGCTCGCAACGCTCGCTCTCTGTTCTTTATTTACTCTTTATCCGTACCCAAAAGGAGGAAACGGGACCCTGTTACTAAGAATCCGCTGTCCGGGTTGTCTACATTATATGCTGTATCTCATGCAGGGCCGTCTTAACCTATGGTGCAGGGTGTGCGAATAACCCGGGCGCCTCGATATCAGGGGCGCCGCGGGACGCCCCACCACCAGGAAATTTCGAAGAAATTACACCCGTTCGATAAGGAAGTTCCACATTGTATCATGATACTGACAAAAAAGTCACCTTCGCTTTGTTGGATCGATCATTTTGATTATTTTTAACTTTTAACATCCTCCAACTAAGTGAAAAAATTCTAGCTCGCTACGCTCGCGAGTAAATGACTGTGTCTGTACTGTATTTCTGATTATTTATTATTTTTAATGACGCACCGAATCAACGAACACAAATGGCACTCGCTCTAATCACGGTTCCTTTTTATTTGTACGTAATTCCCAGTCCGATTTGTGAGTCTTCAAACAAATAATTTAAAAAGTTCGCGCTCGCTGCGCTCGCGGCTACTTGTTGGTTTACAATGTATTTAATCAGGTGCTTTTGTGTCGTAGGCTCAAAAAATTTCGCGCTCGCTTCGCTCGCGCAATATTATATATACCTTGCCTTGATAACTTCATAAGTCAAATATAACGAAAAAAAAATTATAATGGAGTCTTCAAAAACAAAACAGTTTGCGCTTCCGACTGCTTGTTACTTTACAGCGCTTTTTAAAACTTATGAACTTTTTGTGTCCCAAAATTAAAAAATTTGCGCGCTCGCTTCGCTCGCGCTAATTTTTACGATAACGTAGTCCTGTCTCGGCTTTTATAACTTAAATCTGGCCAACAGTTTGAGCCTACAATGATTCGGAAACATTTTTATAAGTCCTCTACCTACCAAAAAAGTGACTTTCGTTCGAACGTTCTTATTTATATTCCTTTTGAAAAATCTCAAATTCAAAATCTTTCAAGATACATAGGTGGCGCTTGGGTGATGATTGCACCGAGGCGCTACATGAGCTAGAGACGGCCCTGATCTCATGAACCCTTTCCAATAGTAAGACAATTGAAGTTTTCACAGAAAATGTTTTACTGTTGCTGCAATAAAAAAAACGTACGCGCCCTTTTCTACGTACACAATACTTTTCAAACGTTTAGTCTTCAACCTGAAAAAATTCTCGCGCTTGCTATGATCGCACTTTCTTGTATTTGTGCTGTCTATTTGTTATACAGCAAGAAAGCGTTTTCATCTACTTTTAGTCCTCGAACTGAAAAAAAATTTGCGCGCTCGCTTCGCTCGCGCTTTTTTCAATTTCACGTCTGTGATTCTGTCCAAGAAATCGCGTTCGCTCAGCTCGGGCCATTTTCTACACAAAAACACTTTTTTAACCTTAGTCCTCGACCTGAACAAAAATTTTCGCGCTCGCTTCGCCCGCGCTTTTTTTTTTGCACGTGTGTGTAGTATAAATACGAGAAATTGCGCTCACTCTGCTCGGGCCATTTTCTACATGAAAACACTTTTCTTCACATTCGTAAAAATTTCGAGCTCGCTACGATCGCGCTTATTGTATTTATACTACTACTTTTAATATTAACAGATCTATACGCTACAATATAATATTTTTTGTGACTTGACCACGACTGTGTGACCCTGGTGCCGAAGCTGGATCCGACTTGAGGAAATTTCACCTGGTTCTAAACATCCGCCTTGATCAAGTGTGTTAATCGACTTCTTTGTAACAAATAGACTTATGATCAGTCATTTAAACAAAGTTATATAAATTCTTGTTATGGCATTTCTGCCGTCGAATGACATAAAAAATTGTTTATCTTGCAAGTAAATTACTTTCTATTTCTCCTAGGACAACAAAATCCCCGAACCAGAAACGCGAGCAGTCATGAACTGGTCTCTCTCCGAGCCTTTCGTTCTCTCAGCCAACCTTCACGGAGGAGCACTAGTCGCCAACTATCCCTATGATGGCAACCCTGCCATGGTCAGCGGCCACGAGTATCTCACGCCTGACAACCCTGTGTTCTTGCATCTCGCGCATACTTATTCCGACGTGAGTATAATAACTATCCGCTATGAGCCAACCTTCACGGAGGCGCCCTGGTAGCCAACTATCCCTACGATGGCAACCCTGCCATGGTCAGCGGCCACGAGTATCTCACGCCTGACAACCCTGTGTTCTTGCATCTCGCGCATACTTATTCCGACGTGAGTATAATAACTATCCGCTATGAGCCAACCTTCACGGAGGCGCCCTGGTAGCCAACTATCCCTACGATGGCAACCCTGCCATGGTCAGCGGCCACGAGTATCTCACGCCTGACAACCCTGTGTTCTTGCATCTCGCGCATACTTATTCCGACGTGAGTATAATAACTATCCGCTATGAGCCAACCTTCACGGAGGCGCCCTGGTAGCCAACTATCCCTACGATGGCAACCCTGCCATGGTCAGCGGCCACGAGTATCTCACGCCTGACAACCCTGTGTTCTTGCATCTCGCGCATGCTTATTCTGATGTGAGTACTTTTAACTAAGTATCTTATCCATGTCCAGGACGCAGGTGAAACAGCGGGTGAAAGCTGTTTAACTAATAGAGGTCTTATTTCGGTTACAGTAAAAGTCCTAACGATTGTCTTTTTTGTGAGAAGTCTGTGCAGCAGGGATACCATTTTGCAGTTTGCTCGAAAATTTCAGGAAGGATACAAATAGTTCTGAATAAACTCATCTGTCTAACATTTTACCGTATTGAGGTTATTTTTGTGTTCATTCCAGGCTCATCACAAAATGCACTTAGGACAACCATGCAAGAACTTGCCGAGCGAGAGGTTCCCTGAGGGCATCACTAATGGCGCTAAATGGTAAGTTAAAACTTCTCTAAAATATCTTCTAATGACCCATTAGATCTGATTTATTGATTCTCAACTCATAGTCATCTCAACTCATTCTTAGTCTTTGGAACATAAACTGCTTTTTGATTTTGCTGACACAATTTTGGATAACTTTTATTATTATTATCAATGCCAAAATGACTTTCTGCGCCGCCATTTTGCGTAATGTTCAGGGATTTTATCGTCACTATACCTAATACCCATAGCATGAAATTAAAGTAAACCTCGTCACTTCAAGGTACGTGCTAGCCGGCGGCATGCAAGACTGGAACTACTTATACACCAACGACATGGAGATCACTCTGGAGCTTGGCTGCTATAAATTCCCTCCCGCTAGTGACCTGCCTTCGTATTGGGAGGATAACAAGGAAGCTTTGCTCAAGTTTATTGAACAGGTAATAATAATAATATTGGAAGACGTTTTAGATGAACAGGCGGGGGATGAACTTCAGTAAAAAAATGGCTTAAAGCAACCTTCACTATCTTGCTGCACTTTTGAAGATTGTTCGTAATAAAAAATAGATGATGATTAGATTAAGATCCTGTTCTGTCGCCCATGTAGACATTAATTCGCTCACGTAAATGTGCACATTTACGTGGGTACAATCTCATCACTGACGATTATGGGTAATGCATTCGTTCTGAGGACGGCAGTGTACGGACTTATCCAGAATGTCTGATTCGGTTTGAATGCCGAAGAAGTCAGGATCTGCATGACCCAAAAGTCGAACTTTTTCGCCGCCCGGAAAAGGCCGTGCCGAACTTTCGAATGTCAGTCATGTTGATTAGTTACACTAGGTATTATTACTTCCCAGGTCCACACAGGAGTGAACGGGTTCGTGCACAGCCACATCGGACACCCGCTAGTGAACGCCAGCATCAAGGTGCACGGCGTGATGCACGGCGTCCGCACCGCGCAGTACGGCGACTACTGGAGGCTGCTGGAGCCTGGCACTTACAATATCACTGCTATGAAGCACGGGTGAGTGTACTGCCACATGAACGCATCAGTATACCACCAGCACCGATGTAGCTAATGTTAGTCGACTTTCTCCGCCTTCCTCCGGCCTCTCACATAAAAAGGTTTCGTAACTGTCTAAGACCTTCCTGGAATCTTTAACAACTTCACCGAATGACAACTATTTCGGGATGTAGACTTCGTCCACCACAACAAAGGGATATTGTATCTCCAAAACACATCGATATCGAAAGGTTCCGTAAAGTCCAAAAAAATCCAATTCTGCAAGCCCAAGATAATTAATGCAAATTCTAAAGCATTCATAAAAATAATTATTTTATATTTCCAGCTACGAGAGCATAACGGAACAAGTGACAGTGCCCGAGAAAGGTTCAGTGAGCATGAACTTCACTTTAATGGCCGACGATCCCCAACACTGGTCTTCAGCCTACGACTTCCGGTGAGTCACACGAATACCGACCTTACGCGGTGGCTATACGGCACAGTTTGCTTTGTCACGCTTGTCACGACGCTTGCCTGTTTCATGTATTGTGTTTTATTTTTCTATAATTTTCTTTTTAAGCACGCAATTGTGAATGTTTTGAGGGGTTGGTTAAACAAGGAATGTTATTTAAACTCATTATTTTGATGAACAAAGTTCAATGACATCGAACTGATATGGTATTACCACACATGTAAAAAATAATATCAACAGTCGATATTCAATAATCGATACCTTCAGTGAAATAAAAATATCGATATATTTTTAACTTCATTCCTTGGACAATCAACCCTTATGTATTTTTATTTCTAAGCATCGTGTTATTATTACTATGCACTTCGCTTATTTTTAGTACCTATACTTTTACGTTTTTTTTATCCTTAATAATAATATTTTTGCTACAAACCGTTGTACGAAATTTTGAAGGAAATCGCAGTTAGTTTTTTATCATATTTACGTCGTTTATAAAATTATTTTTGTTTTGGAAATTGAAATTGCTCTCTATTTTTTATCGATACTGAATCACAAAGTATTATTTTATTTTTTGTCCAATATAATATAATTGATTTATGAATGAATTTTTGGTGCTTTTTAAGATTTATTTTGATAGTATTAGTACTATTTTGCTCTCTATTTCTATTACAAAATGTTAAGGTGCCTTTACTATTGTAACAAATAATCTACTAATGGCCATATAATTTTACTAACCCACCGTGTTACGATGGCAACACTATGTCCTATAAAAAGGCACCATAACTGTTCTAAAACTCGATTGTATTTTCTACGAACAATTTTCTATTGATCTCTCAAACAATATTGAAATGAAAAGTTTTTTTGAGATAAAGCTGTCATGACAGCTCTTACTATAGTTTTAGACTATATCTTTTATATTTTCTATGTTTATTTTTACTCTTAATTTCTTATGGCTTCGTACTTAACTGTAGTTTTTAATATTAGTTTATTTTACGTCCCAGTGTATTAATATCGCTATAATCTTTTATCAATAAACTGTTTATGCACGCATTTGTGTTGTTTTTTGCACTAACTGTAAGTGATTACTATAGTTCGGCCATTCAGAGAATGCGTTCCTGACACGTCGCGATTGAACTGACGACGTAATAACATTCATTGATTATTGATATAATAATGTTGTTTTAATGCTCCTCAATTGTTAAAACGGTAAACAACCAGCAAAAATATTTTTATCGTAACTGCAACGCCATTGCAAAGTTACGTCGTCAGTTCAATCGCGACGTGTCAGGAACGCATTCTCTGAATGGCCGAACTATAATATCTCTTTGGCATACTAATTCTAATGCACAAATCCATATCAATTTCTTCCAAAATCATCGTCATATCGAAATGGACTATTGAGATAGAGTTTCCTCTGATCAGAGACAGCTGTCCTTAAACACCTCCTTTTAAGATACACAATACTAAATGAAAGGTTTTCATCAGTTTTCCTTAACATAGTTACGAAGTAGTTAAGAAAAAAAGCACCATAATGACAGGCTCCCTTAGAAAGATACACTGAGGACACCATAGCTGATTTCACATTCGCAAAACCTCCACAGCTACACATTCTGAATATAAAACCTACTCACAAATTAATGCAATAGGTTTATAGGCATTGAAATATATTTCTGGATCGCATGGCATGTAACCTTAAGGCACACAATGCTATATATAAAACTGTAATTCGTGTACAGTATAAAATCAGTAACAAATTCTGACTCAACATTGATTGCACACATTTCCAGCGTGCTAGACAACATAATAAACACCCGGTACCACACCCGGCTGGAGATGTACTCGGCGCTGTCGGAGCTCGAGAACCGGTTCCCCAACATCGCCGAGTTCCGCGCCGGAGACAGCATGCTCACCTCCACCTTCCATCAGCTCAAGATGACGGACGAGGTAATGTATAATATAACATTAACTATCTGGCCTGGAAAAATCGGCATTAAAATCGGTCTAATCAATAGACTTAATAGGCGATTTTCTTGTGACTCTTTGCAAAGGAACCACTTCATCATCATTGTCATATGTGGTTGGGGTTAGTGCAGCATGTTTTCTTATAGTAAAGAGCAACTCAGTGATCTCAAAAACTTATTAAGCTTGCGAACGAGAATATAAGTTATCTTCTATCTTCTTCGAAAAAAGCAATGGATAGACCTAGAATTGAACAATACTCAATTTTTTATTATTTATATTTTTTATATACAATTTTGAAAAAAATATTCTGGCTCTGTGCCGTCTCACTTAATAATCACATTTTCTCTTCTAGGTCGGGTCCCCAGAAGAAACCAAATTCCACATCGCCATCTGCAGCAGTTTCTACGGTTCCCAACCTCTAGGCCAGGAGATGTTACTGAACTTCGCTCGTCACATCGGCACGGCTTACACTATCGGAGAGCCCGTACACAAACGCCTTTTGCAAAACGCTGTGTTACACTTCATACCTAACATAGACCCTCTATCAGATAAAATAGTTAAACAATACGATGGCAATGACAAATGTGATGTTGCGCCCCTTGAAGAAGAATTCGGAGACAGCTTATACAGTTACTTAACTAAAAAAGATTTAAATCCACTCTCAAATTACACGCGAGAGAAATCTTTTATCAACATGTTAGAAGCAGAAAAATATGATTTAATTCTAGAACTTTCTTCCGGGTCTGAGGATATTTCCTATCCGGAGTTATCGAAGAATTTGTATGAGAAGTTTGCTCAAGTGTACCAGGACAGCAGAAATCCGAATGATAAGTACCAATGTAAGGGCAATGGTGTGAAGCATGGTGATTTAATAGATGTGTTATGTGAGAGGTATAATACTCCTGTGATCTCTGCGGGGCTCAGTTGCTGTAAAATGCCGGTGGAAAGTGAAATAGCTTGGGTTTGGAGAAACAATCTGAGAGGAATTATGAAGTTTATTGAATTGGCTAATACTGGTAAGTGCAATTGTTTGCAACCGATTGCTTCTTGGTATTAAGATTTTACCAAAACCCAATACGGGTTTCAATTATGTTCTTATTTTCTCATTAGCATTCAAACACAATTCTCATCAAATGCAGCTCTGAAGTTAGCTATTTGTCACCTCGCACATGCGCAGTGATATGTATATTTTTCAAACATTATGGACTAGCGTAGCCAACTTCGGAGCGAGAAGCTTATTTGGCAAGAACTATAGCAGGATTCATTCCTTTACAAAATTGTATTGTTGTTTTACTTATAATTGGATCTACTTACATCTTTTTCATTCCATCTTCTCAGGTGTGGTGGGCTTCATAAAGAACGAAGAAGGCATGCCGATGCGGGAAGCCATAGTGGCCGTCACGGGAATCGAACGCCAGTACCGAGTGACTCGCAACCTCGCTCATTACCGACTTATGTTACCTCCCGGCGTCTACCGTGTTATCGTGCGCTGTCATAATTATCATGATCAGGTAATGTGGAAAGCTGGTAAGATACTGTTTATTTATTTATTGGTGCACCATCAGCATTATAAATGAAAAAAAAACATCGTAAACAGAACAGTTCTCCTTTCATTGGCAGTGGAACTGTTCGAAGGAGTTACTCTGAAATATAGAGCCCTTACACCATACACACATACCCCATTCCCAAATACAAAAAGGAGATGTCATAGTATATTATAGTAAGTTCAACTCAGTCTTGCGCGCGGCCTTATGTGTGGGTAACCCTTGTACATATACAGTGACTTTGTGTGCGTGACAAGAGGTACAGTCGGGTACAAATACAGTTATTTAGGGGTTGTATACGGCTGTTTAAAGAAAAACAGTTATTACTTAATTTAATGTTTATTTATTTATAATGATTCTAAATCGCTACTTGAAAAATCAAATGATGATATTACCCAACATCCCTTCATCAATTTGACTCAAACGTTAACATTAATGAGTTTCATTATTTCCATCTTATTTTGGTTGACATTATGCGAAGCAATATAATTTTAAAATTCTAAAATTTTTAAATTCCCTACACATTTTGTTTACATTGTTATACTAGATTATGCGTCTTTTTACATTCTTAGTCCACACTTTTATTTATTGCGTACCCCGACCTAGAAAATATGTAAGGAGTATTTAATCCATCTTAGAAATTTCATCTCATTTATTTCTTAGATACTAGTCAATGTCAATTTGAAAAAAACATATGAGAAAATAATGAAAAACTGTAAATGTAATAATAAAAAGCTCCGAATGTTGTTTCATTTTTTGAAACGCTACCTGACTCCTTATACATTTTCTCCGTGAAGAACTAGACATTTTCGTAAACGACTGTACCCATAACAAAAAGCGATAAGAACATGTCATGCTCGGACGACGTCACTGTCACACGAATGAAAGTTGTATATTTACAAGCCGACGAACACATAGGGCCGCGCGCAAATCTGAGATGAACTATCTATAATTGTTTATTGCACAGTTTTTAATACACTGCTCACAATATCCCGTTAATAAATTAAAAATAGTAATGCATTAAACATAATTGATCCGCCATCTTGGATATACCGCATTTTGGATGTAAATGAACTCAATCCGCTTCAAAATCGAGTTGCAAGATTATACTTTACATACAGATTACATACATAGCAATTTAAATAAAAGCTTATAATAACATTTGATTTACAGTCACTCGTATGGACAGTAGTAGAAGGTGTTCTGAAGAGCAAGGACATTATAATGCGCCGTATCAACTCCGACACGATTCCTGGAGGACAGTTCACTGAAGTCAAAGTGGATGACAACCCTAATGTTGTTTATGTCACTGGTAAGTTCATGTGAAAATGTGGAATTTTCTACTCTATTCTGTTAGTGATAAGCTAGCAACTAGGTTAATGTTTCGAAGGAACTGTTATAGGCGTATTTGAATTAAAAAACATGAGTTCAATATTGTCTGTATTTTTTAGCCTGTCAGATTTTTGTATTTGGCAGTATAGTATGCCCTTCATGTTTAATTTTTAATTGTTTGTTAGCGTCATCTATTCACGCAATTAAACCTTCCTTTCATATAGTTTTTGATCTTCCTACATTTGGTCTAGTTTTTGTAAATTGACGACCAAAATTCACAACCTTTTTCTGTCCTAACATACACATTTATAACACCTAACCACAAAATATACCTGCATTTCAGGTTTAACCCTAGACCGCAACAGCAACCCGCTACCCTCAGCATCAGTAAGCATTCGTCCTCTAGATGGCAAAACGCCTATAGTTACAAACGCGAGCGACGCCACGGGCCGCTACATACTCACGCTACCGTTAGAGTATAAAGCTAAGGAGGTCGTAGCCAGCGCCTCTGTGGACGGATATATTACTAAACAGAAGCATATTGTGGTAAGAACCTTACGTTTATTGTGGTTTTAAATCCAGAATATAAAAAATCGTAGTTCTCGCCAAACTTTATGACGTTTAGATACATTGCGCCAGACGCTGCGGGCGTGAGAGGTATGGAACACACGTGCATTTATTTGAGAAAAAAGCAGAAATTATTTGAGAACCGCTATCAAGTTTGACGAAAGCTCTACCAAGAAAAACCACTTTACCAAGGAGCAACTTGTAAACCAACATAAAAAATAACATTATGTACTTTTTTACAGATTAACGGCAAAGAGAACTTGACTCCAAACGTGTTATTCAAACTGGAGAGCGATGACTACGTATTGGGAATGCCGCGTCTAGTCTTTGTCATGTTGGCAGGTACGTAGTTTAAAAATAATGATAATCTCATGTACATCGTCATGCGCAATTAGAATCTCAATACCAAAGAAAAATAAACCTTAAACTGTACGAAATAAATCTACAATGATAAATAAACTTTTATATAAAAAACCGGCCAAGTGCGAGTCGGACTCGTGCACGAAGGGTTCCGTAAATTACAGTTAAATCAACCTATCTCAAAAACTATAAGAGATACTTTGATCAAACCAAAAATCGTTGAAAGAGTTAATTAGCATGCATCACCTCTATTTTTTTTAGAATTTTATACCCCGTAGTTATAAAAATAGAGGGGGGGGGACATACTTTTTACGACTTTGAGAGCTGATATCTCAAAAACCGTTCACTTTAAGAAAAATGTTTTTTAGAAAACTTTATATCATTTTAAAAGACCTTTCCATTGATACCCCACACGGGTATGTACATCGAAAAAAAAAATTTCATCCCTCAGTTACATGTATGGGGGGCCCCACCCCCAATTCTTTTTTTTACTATTTAGTGTCATATTTTTGTAGCGGTTCATACAACACATATTCCCATCAAATTTCATCACTGTAGTACTTATAGTTTCCGAGTAAATCGGCTGTGACAGACGGACAGACGGACAGACGGACAGACGGACATGACGAAACTATAAGGGTTCCGTTTTTGCCATTTTGGCTACGGAACCCTAAAAATAAAGACCAAAAAGTTACTTCTTTTACAGCTACATACACGTATGTACAACCGTAAATCTCAAAGGCACATAATCTCATAAACTTTCATACCGAAATAAACCTTTATCCCTTCTAAATAAAGTCCTAATTTCCAGGAGTGATCGGCGTAGCAGTGGTGACGATATCGGCGTGGTGCTTCAGCTGCCGCGAGCGAGCGAAGGACTCGCGAAGACAGTACTTGTTCACGCAAATACCTAGTGATGATAAACGACCGCTGTGTGATGAAGTTAGCTCTTATGGTAAGACAGATATACTCGTAACTAAAAAAGTTAAAATGTTCCGATCTGTTGACTAATGATCCCTCTATCCTCACCTATCCCAAATGCTGAGATCTGTTCTAACTGGTCTAAACTGGTTTATTCTTATTGTTCCAATCTGTTCTATCTAACCATCATCTTCATTTCATCGTCATCTTTTTTATCGTCCTACTGCTGGGCCACAGACCTCTCACACAGAGAAAGTCAGTCCTTCTCAACAACCACGTTTTCTAATTGCGAGTTGGTATATTTCAACAAATCCAATATTTTATTGATTTATATTTTCAAAATATTACCTTCTGTTGCAAATGTTCCGATCTTTACCAACTGTTTCGAATTGTTCCGACTGTCATCATCATATTAGTTGATATTATGATATATCAACTAATCCGATATGCCTTAAACTGTTCTAATTTACCTAAAATTTCAGACATAGTACGCAAACCCTACTTCGATGAAGAAGACCTTCCCCCCTCAGAAACTGACTCTGAAGAAGAAATAGTTCTCCTCAGGAACGATAGAGAGTGGAAACAGGTAGACCAGGAATAACTTAAATAAATTAACATATACGCCGATGATACTTTTGTCCAGTGGTAGAACGAAATACTGTTATATAGGGTGACTGGTAATGAGTGACCACTTATAATGCAAAAAACGAGCACAAAGTTAAAAAAAAATTATGTCAATGTCATAAAATTAATGAGAATATAAATAAGTTCCTTTGGGAAAGTTATTTTTAAACATGGGTAATCTAGTGTTCAAGTATCGGTAAGTAATAACCAGTCACTCTATATAACAGCTGTGTATTAGAGAGAGAAAGTGAATAAAGGTATCATCGCAGAATATGTCAGCCTAGTGCAAACTGCGGTGAATAGAATTAAGTCTACATTCATTTATTTGTCTTCATTTTCATTTGTTTTTTCTTTACATGAAAAAATTACCAAGTTACGATGGTTCAAACATGCCGAAGCGCTTCGTAAAAAAGAAGGTTTGCTTGGTTCATCTTGACGGGGCACTACCGTGCTCCCCGATAAAAAATATGGTTCTCCTTGAATCTATCTACCACAGTGATATATTATCGAATAAATGTTTCTTTTTTCAGTAGATTTTGTCCGGACAGTGTAAACTGTAAACTAACCAATGTCAAACGAATATTTTGCCTAACTGACTAATTTATTTCAGGATTTCAGTAATCGATTTAAATAAATGTAATATATAAGTAGCTTTACATACAATCTTAATGATAAAAGAAATATTTACAGTAGAAAATGATATTTTTTACTTATCACTAACTTAGATGGTTGTTATTTTAAATGTTGTTATTAATCGAAAATCTATTTTAATAATATTTATATGAATTTAATTAATTGGAAAGATCTCTAGATTACATCATTTTTCTACTATCAGTATTAAAATTTACAACATAAATCCTTCCAGATATTGGCTCACATACATTCCTATGCAAGATTAATCCTTAACTCTTATTGAATAAGGATCATTTTTGTACAAAAGTTATTTAAATATATATCTTCAGAAATGTGCTAGATAATTATTGAAATAAAAAAACAACAGCAATAACTAAATATATAAGGAATGAAACAAAGTATATCTTATACTATAGAAACATTAGAATATAAGCTTATTTATTCCTTCTCATATCTGTACATTCCTTTCTTATTCCTAATACATAATATTTATACTGTATACTACTGAGTGCCTTGAATTTTATACTTATATACAGGGTTTTTATACATATATATAAAAAATATACTTTCTTACTACTATTTTTATATGTTTTTAAATAGTTCATAAAACCTGGCAATTAAGTATGTGTAATGCAAAATATTATTTATATATTTTTTCACAATACAATGTAAAATATTTTGTAAGTGTTTACAATTCATGAGTGAAATTCCTATTTATTTTTGTGCTAATATTTTCGCGCTTTAAACGTCCAATTAGATGTAAGAATAAAGTTTTAACATATGAATTACTTTGTAAAAAAGAAAGTAAGAAAACTAGCTAATTAACGAACCTATTTCGAAATATTTTTCACAACTTACTAATTTTGTAGTGATGCGCTTTACTATCAGAAAATAAATTATATGTGAAATAATTTTCTATGAAAATAACTTCTCAAAAACTCGAACATATACCTACAGTAAGCTTTCATTTAAAAATAATAATTTGACAATAATTTATCACAATTTCACTAAATTACAACACTAACAATTAATAACGTAGTTGTAACCTTGTAACATACGTTGACTTTTTTGCCCATAGAAAATACACCTATCTACACATACATAGTCATAAATACTTATACAACGTTAAAGATATTTAGAGAATCTCCTAAAGATAAGATCGGCAATAAAAATGATATCGAATTTATTTACTATGACAATTTTGAAATGAAGAATATTTATGTAACTGCAATATGCGTGTAAAAAGCTGATTTGCAGCGAATGTGTGGTAACTTTATAAATGCAATGTGCAATTTTATTCATACTTTGACGATAGCATTTATTTATTATTGTAAAAGCGTTTTATTTATCTATTTTATTTTCTTGTCGTCTTTAATCCTTTTTAACAGCATTTTGTAGCCACACTTGTAGTTAAGTGAAATATGAATATTAACTTGTAAAAGGTGCTCCTAATACAATTTGTAAATTATATATTTTTTATGTATTTCGTAATGTGATAGTTCCGTATTGATATTGTAGCGAATAATAAAATATTTTACCAGTAACTAGCGTGTTGTTTTATTTAACTTTTTTTTGTTATGCATTAATTCAGAGAACTACTTTTTTTTTTAATAATATGCATTTTTTATGTACCTGCCAAAATTTGTATCTCCTACTAGCTGATCCCGCGAACTTCGTATCGTTCAAACCTTCCCTGGACCTCTACAAACATTTTAAAACCAAAATCAGCTCAATCGGCCCAGCCGTTCTCGAGTTTTTATCAGACTAACGAACAACAATTCATTTTTATAAATAGATAGATAGATGAAAGCAGAAATACCATACCGGTATTGGAATATTCATCACGCATGTATGTACTTTCGCAACTGATATATTTATAGACTCGTTATATCTACGATACAATTAATTGTTTTCTACATACATAATATTTATTTTCTATTCATTTTGTATATAGCGCGTTTGACTATCCCTTAAGCTGACTGACTGCAGAAAAAAAATGGCTAATAACAATTTTCATTCGTTCATTCGACTTCTCTATGGTCACTTGTCATCTTTTGTCTTTCTTCCTGTCTAGGTCTATATTTTATCTACACCCATTTACTGTATTAAACTTGATTAAACTCATAGAGTATAGTAAATAGATTGGGAATAGAGAACCCACTTCGATTTTTTTCTGCAACCTTCAAACGATTTTTGAAGCGCCATCTGGTATCGTCTGCCGAAACAAATTGTTTATGTGTGCGTACATCCCATTTCACACACATGTATACATCAGTATTGTCTACAGGTTATTCGTCATCTCGACAGACTAAACTCACCATTAAAGTGTCGAGTTGGTGAAACTCGAAATTTGTACATTTATCATGTCGTCAACTCGCCACTCAAGATTTTCATTCGTGTCCAGTTAGTGAAACTTAGATTTTATCACTTTTATGTTTTCGCCAACTGGATACATTGTGTCACAAACATCATCGGCCACTGAACGTCCATTTTGCAAACGTTTGAAACGCGAAAAGTTGATTCCCAAACTTGGCGAAAACATAAAAGTGATAAAATCTAAGTTTCACTAACTGGACACGAATTAAAATCTTGACGTGGCGAGTTGACGACATGATAAATGTACAAATTTTGAGTTTCACCAACTCGACACATTCGTGGTGAGTTTAGTGTGTCGAGATGACGAATAACCGTCTATAGATGTTCTAGGGGAATTTGTTCATACGTACGTACTTACAAAATATAGCCACAGAATGTAGAAAATAGTTATTTATTGAAATATGGAAATACAACACAGATTACTACAACTCAACAGAACAACGTTATGTAGGAACATTTAGAAAGTACTTAGTAGGCGACCTGGAATTAAATAAAAATCATATTTACTTATGTTTATGTTTATTGTAATAAATTTGTGCTGAAAGTTTAGTTTCATCATCCTCATCACGATATTGGATTTTACCTGATAAAATTCGATTAATTGAGCGGCACCAACTATATACCAAAATATTTATTGTAATGTTTTCAAAAACATTTCTTAATTCTATCTTGTGGATATCGCAGGTGAAAGGATAATCCACAAATATGTCTAAAAACATTTTTATCTTTTCTTTTAATTTAGTTTTTGGCACATTCTTTTTCAAAATTTCTACTACAATATTTTGTATGTCTTTAAAAACTTTTTCCGCCACTATATTGGGATACAACAGACAATGTTTTCCTTTTGTATATTCTTTTGCCCTTATATAACTATTTGATTTTAATTGACTGTCGCCAGTTAGTTCAGTTTTGCAGTGCCTGCATGATTTAGCAACTTTTTTAAAACATTTAGCCAGCACCCACCCACATACATAATTGGCCTGACCAGCATCAGCAGGCTCAGAATTTAAATTTATAAAAGGCACCTCAATTTCGTCATTTTCTTCTTGCTGAAATGGTAGAACCTCATTACTGGGAACATTAGAAGTGTTTTCTAAAAGTTTGTCTTCCAAAAAGAAACTCAATGTCTGAAGACAATCATTGTCATCATTTTCACAGTTAGCGTTAAGTGAATGGGGTGAGTTATAATTATTTAAAAGAAGTGATTTATAGGCACCTTCAAAGCTAATTGTGTTGGGTGCCGTATTCCTCACCCCAAAACTTCTAATGTTCCCAAAAAAATTTTCCAGTGGGTCCTGGTTAAAGTTTCTGGTCATCATTGTATCAAATAAATATTTTTGGGATAATATTTTCCACAACTGTTGCATGCCCTCAATAGTACGTATAAAATTTTTTATTGAAGGTACCGAACTTGTTTCAATTAATCTTATTTTATTTTCCTTTTCTTTTTTAAGCCTTTTTAATGATTTTATAGAGGGCAATGTAAAGTATTTATATAAAAGAGTATAACTCTTGGGACTCTTTTTGTACATGGAGAGAGACAAAACTTTTTCCTTTAAAGTAAACCTCCGCCCACGAGCTCTCTTGTGAGTTTGGGTGTACTGCATGTTTGTGAATATTTTTGCTGCAGTTGTCATATTTCTCGTTATTTTTTTTAAACAATTTGTATTGCTAATTTTATCAACGCTGGCTAATCTTTCTTTCAAACTACTACTCCGTTTACGTAACCGAATAATTTCGGTTTTTAAATTCTTCATTTGGAATCTTGAAATCTTTAATTCATTCTCCAGCGATGAAGTTGATTTCAGTTTTTCTGCAAAAAAAAAAAAACTTTTACTTTACTACTTTCCACACCCAGATAAAAAGTAGCCTATGTATAAACATTTTTTTTGGATATCTTATGGTATAAACTACATTGGCACTTACTTTTGTCTCCTTTAAGTTTCCGTCTTTGTTGTATACCATGTTTACTGCAATAATTATGTTCTGCTGCTATAACACACGCATTGGGAGGTGCAGCTGAAAATAAAATAATAATAATTCACCATTGTCATTGTAAACATCAAAATTACTAGTGTGAGTTACATGAGGATTATTAACCTAAATTGTCATTACAATAAATCAAGTTGAAGTGTGTTTGTAATGACTACACAACAGTTACATATTACTTAATGCAGTAATTAATTATGGTAGCTAGTTAAACATAATTTGAGAATGTAGGTAGCCAAGCGTTTACATACCAGTGATTATTTGCTTTGATGTAGAAGGCAGATCCCATATATTATGTTCAGGCATAGGAAGTTCAGTTGGTATATGTGGAGTTGCAGGAGGCATATGAGCATCTTGTGATGGAGCACCTGGAAATAGTAAAAACAAGTCTAAGATCCCACTAAACAACAACCTTCACCGAGTTGGTTAAGGGGTGAATGAACAGTATTTTATATCCAATTAAATATTACTATACTGCAAACAGGTGGCCTTAAAGGTATCTATGAAAAAAATGAAATTTAAAAAGCGTCGCCCCCACCCAGAATACAAAGGGGGCGGGATTCTCCATCGCGATTAGCTCCGGTACCCGCCTGGGGTATTATTACTCTATTTCGTAGTCGCATTAAATTATATTAGGAGCAATGTTTTAAAACTTAAGAAAAAGAAAAGTTAAGAGGTGAAAGAGAGAAGGTGACTGCAGAGTACATATTTTAAAGTAATAAGATATATATTTTATCAGACACTGAAGAGAAGGTAAAGGGAAAGGGAAGGTTAGTTGGGAAGTTGGGACCGTTAGTTGGAAAGGGTTAGCCGAGGTGTTATGACTATATTTTCTGATGGTACCTCATGTTTACCAATTGGCACAGGGTCGTCTAGTTCTTACTGACTTCTTTAAGCGTTCATGCCTTCCCCCATCACGTCAAGGTGGCCCCATGGGGGGGGGGATTATTATTATAAAAAAAATGCAGTATTTAATTATGGCAGCTAGTTAAACATAATTTGAGAATGTAGGTAGCCAAGCATTTACGTACCAGTGACTATTTGCTTTGATGTAGAAGGCAGATTCCATATATTATGTTCAGGCATAGGAAGTTCAGTTGGTATATGTGGAGTTGCAGGAGGCATATGAGCATCTTGTGATGGAGCACCTGGAAATAGTAAAAACAAGTCTAAGATCCCACTAAACAACAACCTTCACCGAGTTGGTTAAGGGGTGAATGAACTGCATTTTATATCCAATTAAATATTAATATACTGCAAACAGGTGGCCTAAAAGATTTCAGTTCAGTTTAATTGTGAATAATTAAGAATTTTGTTTTCTTAATGGCAATTTTAACTCAGTAGGTGGCATTGCGATCTAGTTCAAGAATAAAGATCTAAATCTTACCCTGAAGATGGAGAGTAGGAACAGCTATGTTATTTAAACGGTTGTTGCGATTCTTAAACTTGTCTGCAAAATGTATGTCACAGATGACTCGCTTTCTGTAAAATTTGATATCATCTGCAGTCTCCAGTTTTCCACCAACTATATTAACCCAGGCTTTGAATAACTCAGGATTCTTTTCTGGGTGTGGAAATTGATGTTGTGTCACACCTGAAAAATAAATTACAAAAATATGAAGTTTGTATGCTGATATTGTATAGTGTATGTATGAATGAATACCTATTACCTATGTATGTGTGCGCGTGTCTATCTATGTATGTCTATCTTATTAAATCATGTATCATTTCATATGGGATTCAGTAATAAATGGTTACTCGTAAGGAACTGTGTTTCTCTAAACGCCCAACCTTATAATTGACTGAGTTGGTATCTCCCGTGATGACAAGTTTATCCGGATGACTAGGAGCTTTCAGGAGCACGATTCTGGGGCCCGATTCTGTTAAGTTAATAATGTCAAAATTGAATAGAAATTGCATCGCAACAGCTTTTTTAACCATATCGGGCATTCTGTTACTAATATAAGACCAATCGTATTCCAACGACATTCGATTGGTTTGCGATTGGTCTGCCATTTTGGTCTATATTACCATAATATTCTTAGTCTATATTGCCATATTGCAATCGTAAATCATTTGCAGACAAAATGATTCATTATTGAATGACAGAAAAGGATAAAAACGTTTATTTCAAAGAAAAAATTGCGCAGAATCCTGCCCCTGCTAATTTTACTTTAGCGACATGCGATTCACATCCGACTGAGATCCAATCACGACTCAATTACGATTGAAGCGTATGTGGCATTCCACTATTTTTTCTTTTAAATAAACGTGTTTATCCTTTTCTGTGATTCAATAATGAATCATATTGTCTGCAAACGATTTACGATTGCAATATGGCAATATCATCATCCTCCGAGCCTTTTCCCAACTATGTTGGGGTCGGCTTCCAGTCTAACCGGATTCGAATTATTCCCAACTAGCGACCCGCCCCGGCTTCGCACGGGTAACAGTATTTCTCCATTATTTAATAGATGTTATTATACATAAAAACCTTCTCATGAGTTACTCTATCTATTAAAAAAAACCGCATCAAAATCCGTTGCGTAGTTTTAAAGATTTGAGCGTTCATAGGGACATACAACATGACACATGACAGAAAAAGCGACTTTGTTTTATACTATGTAGTAATAGTCCCCTCTAGCGCTGTCCTCCGGGGTGATAGCCGGGAATTGTCTTCCCAGTTATCACCGGGGTGACAATTTGTGCCGACTGTTCCCTTTGAAAACTGACTAGAGGGGACAAATGGGAAGTCTATTTCTCAGTTGTCACCGGGGGGGTGACATTTGCTACGGTTCCTTCTTCCTTCCAAAGAAAAAAAAATGTAATTACCATAGATTTCAGGTTTTTTATTTATTATGCTACATAGAATCTTCCAAAGAAAAAAAAATGTAATTATCATAGATTTCAGGTTTTTATTTCTTATAACAAACAACATTGTGTTTCCTTTAATAGGTACATCACATATTATTAATTTCTATTAACACCAATCGTTTTCTTAATTTTATTTAATTTAACAAGATTACAAACTGTGTTACAAATAAGCATGCGACTAATAAGCACTTTTAACTTAACCATTAGTGATTATCTGTGATTAGTATTAATTAAAGTTATCTGTGATTGTGCCTATTATAGGAAACATAATGTTGTTTTTGTTTTTTATAGTAGTATTAACTACTATAAAAAAATCGATTTTTGTAAGCCTGTTGACATTGTGTTAGTTAAAATAATAATATATATATTTTTTTATGTGATTCTATGTAACATAATAAATAAAAAACCTGAAATCTATGGTAATTACATTTTTTTTTCTTAGGAAGGAAGAAGGAACCGTAGCAAATGTCACCCCCCCGGTGACAACTGAGAAATAGACTTCCCATTTGTCCCCTCTAGTCAGTTTTCAAAGGGAACAGTCGGCACAAATTGTCACCCCGGTGATAACTGGGAAGACAATTCCCGGCTGTCACCCCGGAGGACAGCGCTAGAGGGGACTATTGGGAATAATTCCCGGATTCAGCTGAGTACCAGTGCTGTACAAGGAGCGACTGCCTATCTGACCTCCTCAACCCAGCTACCCGGGCAACCCGATACCCCTTGGTTAGACTGGTGTCAGACTTACTGGCTTCTGACTACCCGTAACGACTGCCAAGGATGTTAAATGATAGCCGGGACCTACAGTTTAACGTGCCATCCGAAACACAGTCATTGGTTTCTAAGATATACTTAGAAAGTACATACAAACTTAGAAAAGTTGCATGGGTACTTGCCTGACCTGGAATCGAACCCACGCCCTCATACTTGTGAGGTTGGCTCTTTACCCACTAGGCCACCACGACTTTGAGGCAATATGGCAATATAGACTAAGAATAATATGGTAATATGTACCTATAAACCAAAACGGCAGACCAATAGCAACCAATCGAATGTCGTTGGAATACGATTGGTCTTATAAATATTAGTAGCAGAATGCCCGAAATGGTTAAAACTGATATTGCGATTTAATTTCTATTCAATTTTGATATTAATAACTTAATGATACTATTAACAGAATCGGGCCCTAGGTACTATGAACTTGATAAAGAAAGCACTTACCCGGGTTGTGTGAACATCCCAATTCGCACCGCCTCGGCATGATTATATGCACTCAAACAAGCGTCTCTAATCGCTAATAACACAATAACAGTGTCTATTTCACAAATATCACAAAAAAGGCGTCTTTATCGCAAATAATACTAAACACTAATGGCGTCTTTTCGCAAGTTATGTGAAACAATGAAACAGAGGAGCACAGCTCAACTCACTCACTAATTCACCGAAAACACAGCGGATGAGTAAAACTCAAATCAACGCAAGTCAACAGCAGAAAACACTTAAATGGACGAAAACTTAACACACAAATTGTATGTACTGTACTCGCCATTAAAATTCAAATTCTAACTTCAGCATTGGCAGTTGGCACGGTTTATTGCCAACCAAAAAAATAATTATAGAAAAATAATTTATGTATATAAAATAGTGTACAGATTTAATAAAAATAATTGATAGATTTCCTACGTAATACTAATATATAAAATAATTTTTAGATTTCAATAATTTTAGTGAAATTTTATGGAAGTTAATTTTTGATTAAAGAGCCATCTATTATCACTTGAAGATATTAAATACTTTAGGAAGAGGATTGCAGATGGCGCTTTTCTAAATTTTTTACCGAAATCTAGTCAAGTACGGCAGTGACCAGCCCCTGATTAAACTGTTAAACTGTATTTTCTTTAATCTGTGCAAGTCAAGTGATAATAATTATTGTTCCGTGCAAGAATAAAAATCAGAAATTGTTTTCAGTAAATGTACTGTTTAACAATGTCAATAAACGATCTTACTTGAACGTGTACATAAGCAAGGATATACTTTACATAGCTTCAGAAGATTTGTAATGGAAAGGCTGCGTTCTGACGTCGCAGACATGAGTCGCCGTGCCGGGGATGTTTTGAGGCGTATCAACAGACTAGTCGACGGACCCCTTACTAGAAAGAAACTGGTAATAATATGTCTGGTTATTATATTCCTAGTTCTATACGTGGGACCTACTTTTATGAATTGGATGTTCGGTCCTGAGAGCGGGACCACTCGCCAGAATGTTTGTGTACAGAATTTCATGAAGCCTTTCGAATCTTCTCTAAAAGATTACGACGTGTACCTGAGACAGGAATCCTCAGCGGCACTGAACTCGCTCAATCACAACTATGTGCCTTATGTTGGAAATGGTTTCGTGGGCTTAGCACTGGAGCACGTTCCGCATTTGAACATCAAACACGGAAGAACTCTCTCGTTACCGCTGTACTATCACCCTCTGTACGTCATAGATGATTATGAAATGAAGGAATTTACAGTAGCCGAATACAAAAAGGGCATAGTGCACAGATTTCAGTGTTCAGATTCAGGTTTACAAGTTTCATATCAGTATTATGCCCACAGAACAATACCATCATTGTTTGTGCAAGAGATTTGGGTGAATAATCCTACTAATGTAAACAAGAAATTGCGAATATCAACACCAAGAGTGTCTGATTGGCCAACATCAGTCAAGCAGACAGTAAATCTGCACCAAGGAGTTGATATGAAGGAATACGAGGTAGTGACTGGTATGATCACAATACCCGACAGTGATAATGTAATAGCCGCTGCTGTAGTGTGCAGGAAAATGAGCAACTCAATCTTAGTTGAAGCTAGGGATGGACTGGACATCTTAATATTGACTACAGTTCAATACAGTAAACCAATCAAGAAAATAGACTATGCAAAGCAAAAAGACATTGTTGAAAAGAAAGCTGTTGAGGAAATGGAAAAGGTTATAGCATTAACTGGTGATAGAACAGCAATAAGGAATTTGAGAGAGAACCATGCTAGAGTGTGGCAAGGACTGTGGTACACAGGGTTCTACATCTCAGACTCAAAAGCTCAAGGAATCATCAATGGTGATAGAATTAATGCTACAATATATGCCATCCTCTCTCAAGTAAGGAGTTATGAACATGAAGACAGTATGAAAGCAAACACAAAGGCAGACATTATGAGAAGTTTGACTTATTCTGAAGGTTGTTACGAAGGGCACTCAACTCTTGATGCTTTCAATTTATGGAAACCCTTGAATTCTTTAACAAACTTAAATTCAGTTGCAAGTGTGTGGTTACTCACTCTAGAAAAACAAGGATGTCACAATTTATTAAAAGCTGGAGCGAGTGGAGTCAATCAAGCAATGATACTAAGCTTTGGGAGTTTGCGTTTTAGTAATCAGCACTTAGAATACAATATTCACCCTTCAAAATTACACAGAGATTTCCTGTTTAGACGACTCAATTATGGCAATATGACTCATGTAAATATAAGTGTTATATTACAGGAAGACAATAAGGCAGCTATATTTGTGGCTCTAGACCGCTCGGACAAGACGTACTATGCATGTGATGCAGGATGCTTAGACTCCCCTGTGCAACTCGGCCCTTACAGGAAGTACTTCCCTGTCAAATTAACAGAGCCTCTGACAGCTATACTGTATATCACTGCTGATAAGCAGCACATGGAGGACTTGAGACATGCCATCCATGTCAAAGAGGTTGTAGAAGCTCCCGCACATGATAACCATGTGATAGCGTTACACAAACATGGACACAGTTTAGGAGGCCTAAATCCCCTATTCTGGATATCAATTATAGTTCTTATTGTTGTCTTCCATCTATTCTTGTGCAGAATAATCATGAATGAATTCTGCGACAGTGGAGTGAGTTATAGACGGCTTTACAACAAGCCTTGAAGTATGGATGCCTTAGTGAGATGGGTGCTCCATCATTGTCCATTGCTTGACTGAATTGTACGCTTTTTATGCACAACCGACCAAAAATATACTTCAATACATGCTTGTATTGTTTCAGACATCACTGCCTATTAGCGTATCAGAAGTTTAATTGTAGCTTTCATAGTTTGCGGACTTCATTAGTTGTCTAATTGTGTGCATTGTTTTTGTTTGTCACGGGCGTTGTTTTATTTTTATCTCACATCCTTCACTCACGGATGCTAGAGCTGCTATCAATATCATATTGGTGGAAGAAAACAGTTGTTAAAATCATTGAATCGTATTATTTATTTTCATTGATAAGGAGGCTATAAAATGGTTTGATTACCTAGGTAGATACTTAAATATTGTTTTCTCATACCACATAGCTATCCTTCAATATATTCTCTCCCCTCGATATACGTATTTTTTTTTTCGATTTTCCACATTTTTCGTTAATGTAAATTTTGTATTTGAATTGTTATAAAATCGCGTATCAAAATGGGAAACTGCATAAAATAAGCGAAAAATTTAATTAGTTTCCAATTTCTTTTGTAATGGTAATCTTGATATGCATAAATTATTATTAACCTTTTACATGATTTTGAGCACAACTAATTGCGATCTCTGATTACATAATCTTGGATATATTATCTACTTAAATAAAACTGTGCTAAAGTGATGTATAGCTTAACGAACTATGTTTTAATGATGATGTGATTGTTTATAGTATTAGTTAGTTTAATCGTTTTCAATCTAATAAGTCGCAAACAGCTATCACAATATATACACTTGAGACTTCAGTACGTTTTAAATGGATATCTATGTTGAATGGTAATATTGGAAACTATAATATTGTTATCTCAAGTGCCTGATATAGCCTTTCTACTTCACTGGCCATGCGACATATTTTGCTCACTGCTGCTAAGTAATTATCGTGCAAATAATTTTAAAACTATTGTTTTGTAATCTCTAGTTATTTTGTGTCGAAACACAAATAATAAAAACTAAATAAATTCTTAGTCATTAATGGTATTTGCAATAATTTGCAATTATATTATAATATTTATTTAAATAAAAGAACCTTAACAATGTTAGACTGTACATAATACATTGTGTATGTTTATACATAATTATATTGTTATAAGATTGTGGTGTATATTTTTGAAATTAAATGCCAAGTTGTATGTTGATTGATACGTTTCTTTTCTACCAGTAAGTAAGTACCTATAATCTACATATATAACCCAACAAAATATAAGCTTCCTCAATACGGATTTCCTTCCTTATCCCCAAAAATGTTATATAAAAAATGAGTGCAATGAGCTCCCATAATACATACTCAATACTCATTTTAAGAGCTGGTCATATCATTAATCCGTAATAGAAGTTTCACCAACAATAAAAGGGTTTCAAATAAAAACAGTACATAAATTGACTATAAATATATTTACAAAATATAAAATTTTGATTACAAGGCACATTTAATGAAGACTTACAAATATTTATTTCACTTGATTATAATCACAACATTTATTCAGAGAGGCACTTATGTGAACATACGTTTTTCATATAAAAGAAAAGACAGTAAACAATACATCGTTGTGTAGTTAATCATTGTTACAATTTACGCATACGTGTTATGTTTCCAATACTCAATTATGCGTGGATTTCTTTATACTTATGAAAAGTCTTATCAGTAAGAGGTTTAAAATTTAATTAGGCCGACGCGTTTCAAGGCACTACGTGAACTAAAACATTCTAATCTATAACACACTTGGATGAAACGAACTAACAATGGCCTTAACGGAACTTTTTTTTAAAACTTCTACTTTTATTCTGCTAGATGATGATGAATTAATATTTTTCGTTCTCTCGGTTTCAAAAGACTGCTGTATTCTACAAAATATTACATACAGCTCAGAATAATTATCTATACTACATAATTATGCATAATTCCTTTTTTTTGAGAAACGTTCAATGTGTGGGATTTTGGGTGTGTACTTTCACATAACATGGCTTATTGTCTAGTTTACTGAACTTATGACTATACAGATAACACGGAACGACTTAAACTACAGTATCGAGTTTGAATGTGGATTAGGCCCAAACTACCAAAATGGAGTGGAGAAGTTTTTAAATAACCAAAAAATGATCCCGACGGTTTGAGAACCTCCTCCTTTTTGGGAAGTCGGTTAAAAAAGGCTTGTGAATAAATCCTATTGGTAGTTTAAAAAATTATCCACTGCGCTTTGGTGGAGTCAAGACCTTATGTTATATCTACACTAAAACAGTTTTGAAGTAATTGTAAGTAAGATACATAGTGAAAATTATTAATATTGGAAAAAAAAAATGTGAAAAAATATTTACTTAATTTACAATTTGGCACATAGTTATACTGCAATTTTTACGCAATAATTTAAGTATAGACAAGGCAAATGTTTTAAATAGATGTACATATTTATTACATACATTTCAATTTTATCAGTAGATATCTTACATAAATACCGATATTTCAAAACAATACAACTTGTGTATAAACAGGGGCGTAATGATTATTGATTCAGTATAACAAGTAACCGTTAGCATACATATAAATTAGACTAAAACAAAGGTACATTATAGAATGGTCTGGTATTATTTTTGAACTGAGTTAAATTATAAACTACACCTCTAGACACATTTGTTTTGAAGCAGTAATATATGTAATTTCATCATTTATTTGTGAATAAATTACTATTTCTCTATGACAGGAGATAGTTTATTGCCTAAACACCTAAAAACTGATTGAATATATTGCTTAATATTCAAAGACACCACTGGTAAATCACCAACCTGCATTGAGCAAGCGTGGTGATCAACGCTCAATCCTTCTCCGTGTGAGAGGAGGCCTGTGCCCAGCAGTGGGACGATAAAAAGGCTGTAACCATTGACATATATTCTAGCGATAGACAAGAACATCCATACAAATAATTTACCCGCTATGTCGTCTGTTGACATTTCGTTGACGTATTGTGACATGTAGTCATCCTCATTGATGTTAATTGCAGAAGTGTCGCTCGTATTTTGCCTACATTTTTCATAACTCAAAAAGTTTATATCTAAGTGAATTCAAAATCATGTAATATATCAAAAAGTTTATTTATATCTAATTGAATGCAAAATCATGTAATATATTAAAACCAGGAACTTATTTTTAGGGTTTTTAATATTAATTACGATGTTTTTTTTCTTAAGAGGGCTATCACAAATTTTCGCGAATTTAATTATTTTTTCTTGAAAGTAAGAACATACCATGACAAAGTGAAGTCTGTTTTCATTGATATTTTACCTACTGCTAGTTTTATGGCACATCTGTTTCTGCACGATTTTCTTAATCCATAATTCAAGATGGCGGGCGGGAACAAATTAATGCATATTTGTAAAATTGAATTGTAAATGAAAAGTATGATATACAAGCGTTGTAATAGCATGAACAGCGTGTAATTTTACTAACTTGACTCTCGAATAGTTTATATGTGTAAGTTTATACCTTGATATGTATTTTCTATTTTATAATTGTAGTTTCATAGACATCCATCTGACGCAGGTGTCAAAATCGCTCTGATTTGCCATTTTGGGCACTGCATAGTCTGCAGTGCAGTTCAGTGTGGTAAGCTTTTTGTTCGGAACGTTCTATCTAGTACGTAGTACATATATATCGATGGCTGTAACTGTATTCAAAGACTACGAGGAATGAATGATGTGTTCGTGTTAGACCACAAGTAACATATAACAATGAAATTAGTCACGAGTTTCTAATATTATAGCGAATTAATTTTGTGCATTATTATGTTCAAGACAAAAACATAAACAGAAATTATAAAATATGGAAAAATATCTACACAGATCTTAAAATAACAATAAGCTTAATTATTTTTCATTGTATACAAGGAGTTATATAAAAATACATATTAGTTATTTTTGACTGTCATTTTTTATACAACAGATCAAGATTTTTGGTTTTATATGAAGATCATAATGTAACTTCAGACCAATGTAGTATAAAAAAGCCAATTTGGCGAATAAAATTTTATAAAAAAAGTTACACGAACTTAAGAGATCAATCATATAGAACACGATTTAAAAAGATTGTTAAATATAATTTGATGATTTATCAACCAATAAATATTTAATAAATCCATTTTTTGTTGAAAGTATAAAAAATCTAAGATAAATTAGTTTAGACGTTATTGAATCCATAATACCAAAGCGAACATATATTTATCGCAATGCATTATCTATATTTTTATGTGTCGCATTTTTCATCAATAATTTTATACTATAGTAATATGTTTTTGGGCCAATTTTTCACTCTGCAGTTAACTTATCTAAAGAAATATAAAATCGTCATATTTATTCCTCAGATAGACGGTAACTGATTATTGAAAAATCGGACCATAAAAATACCAAAGACAATGCTATCTATCTAGATCTATAAAATGGACTGCTATTTAATGAAATGATAGCCATAAAAAACCTTTCTAACTAATCAACAAGATCTTATTCAATAATTTTCAAAATAAGGCACTTTTACAAATCTATGTACATGTGTCCTAGGAACTGTGTGATTAGACATTACATTACGAATCTTACGTTGATAATATCATATGCCTACAAAACCGTACATAATTACAGTACAGTCGTAATCGCTCGATTTCCAACCTTAACGCCTAGGATACAAGGTTTATTTTCTCCCAGCATGAAAATCTGGATCATATCAACTTGGTCATTATTTATAAGACCTACCATTCATCGTTAACCATAATTTTATTGATTTACAGCCGGTAAAAAAAAATATAAAATATAAACACTACTCATTGTAGTGTAAAAATGATAGTTTTGATTACATATCTGATTTTCTTATTACCTACTGATTTCCTGCCTCATTTTATTATTATTATGCATACAGTCACATTCACGATTAAATACAGGGTGTTAATTTCAATCTAGACTACTAATTAAAAGCAGAAGCCTCCTCAAAATATAAAGATATTGAATTTTGCGCAAGTTCATATTTTAAACACCCTATACATATTATTTATGCAGGTTGCTGTCAATTAAATATTAAATTGACTTACCTGTTTACTGTTTTATTACAGATATTTAAAAATGTATTACCTTATAAAATGTGAAGAGTACATAAATATCTCAGTTTTTACAGCCAGCAATCTGGCTTTTCATAAAGCCTATTTGAAATACAGAAAAACTAAGACATTTGTTTCTAATATCAGTATGCCTTTTGCAAATATAATTTAGTTCATTATTTATGGCAATTTTGAACCTCTTAACTCCTAGATATAAATAATCTAGGAGCTATTTAAAACTGTATTGCTACCCTCGGTAAACAAATAATTTTTAGTATAATTTTCCATATAATTTTTCTAGTCCATCATCTGAGGGAAAAACCCTTCAACATTTTAGGACTCAATATATTTACCAACTAATTTGTATTGTCATTCGATCACCTAATTGTGCATCCTTGAAAATAATCTAGTGATGGGTACCTGGAAAAGAAATTAAGTTAATTAAAAAAATGTAATTCAGACTTGGCATATTATAAAATTGTAGATCATGTATTGGGCTTGGCTTAAAATGTTATGATATGATTACCACTGATTTACATTGAGTGACTGAATATATGACCTCAACGCAGTTATCCGGGAAACCCGATACCTTTTGGTAAGATTGGTTGTCAGACTTCCTAACTTCTGACCACCCATAATGACTGCTAAAGATGTTATAACAAACATCGGAAACGCCAACCTAGCCTTAATTGAGTTCTGGTTATATGGCACCTAGATACCGTATGGTCACTTTTTTCTTAAGATACATTCCTAAAAATTTTCACATACCATATTCACAGTTCCTCATAGAAAGCCACCCTGGTCTTGGTGGAGCCTTGCTTGAGCTTCCTGAGCGTGGAGTACTTGTTGTCACCAGCTCGGGCCTGCTCCTCGCGCAGTCGGTTAAGGTAGCTAGACATTACTTACATTCACAGTTCCTCATAGAAAGCCACCCTGGTCTTGGTGGAGCCTTGCTTGAGCTTCCTGAGCGTGGAGTACTTGTTGTCACCAGCTCGTCCTGCTCCTCGAGCAGTCGGTTAAGGTAGCTAGACATTACTTACATTCACAGTTCCTCATAGAAAGCCACCCTGGTCTTGGTGGAGCCTTGCTTGAGCTTCCTGAGCGTGGAGTACTTGTTGTCACCAGCTCGGGCCTGCTCCTCGCGCAGTCGGTTAAGGTAGCTAGACATTACTTACATTCACAGTTCCTCATAGAAAGCCACCCTGGTCTTGGTGGAGCCCTGCTTGAGCTTCCTCAGCGTGGAGTACTTGTTGTCACCAGCTCGAGCCTGCTCCTCGTGCAGTCGGTCAAGGGTGGCGGTGGACTGGTCTACGCGGAGAACTGAGAACTCGCATCGAAGTTCGTCTAGTTGCTGTTGTAGGTGCTTCGATTTTGCTAGGTATTCCACCCTGGAATTATGGGGAATTGAGGTGAGTTGTGTTGGTTGAAATTAAGCTCTGAATTAAGCTGCCTTGTAATGGGGTTGTCGAAAAAGTTATACGTAATTATTTGTAAACTTATACATTACTAGCTTCCGCCAGCGGCTTCGCCCGCGTGGTGTGTTGATAAAAAGTTGCCTATGTGTTAATCCAGGGTATCACCTACCTACATACCAAATTTCAACCAAATCAGTTCAGCCGTTTTTGCGTGATTGAATAACAAACATACATCCATACATTCTCACAAACTTTCACATTTATAATAATATATATAAGTAGGAAATAGGAAATATAATTAGGATTTGTATCTTATACCTCTTTGTATAAGAATTTATAAGGTATCAAATTAAAACACACCCCTTAATTTTCTAAAGAGGCGAAGCAATATCTATACATATAATAAAATGATAGGAAAGTCAAATCTGTACATTGAATATTTTTTTTAAAGAATGCTTGGGGGGTGATCCATAATCGATTCTGAACCCAAATATGTAGTTTTTAGAATTTTTGTCTGAATGTCTGTTTGTCTGTATGTTTGTCCCAGATAAACTCAAAAAGTACTGCATGGATTTGAATCAAATTTTGCATGACTATTACCTGCGGGCCGGTTCAATACGTAGGCTATATATTATCATGCTATCACCTACGGGGGTTGAGCAATGAACGATTAAATAAACGAAATGCAGACGAAGTCGCGGGCAACAGCTAGTGTATAATAAAACAGAAGTTATAAATGCGAAAGTTTGTAAGTATTTACTTTGATAAAACTAGGCAGTTAAATAGCATACACAAGCATAACACATTGGCTTATAATCAGGTACAGGAAGTGAATCCCTCGGGACGCGGATAAAGTGGGGATAGAAGCCAGTTATTATAACAATATTTTTCAGAGTGAACTTACCTCATAGTCATACTTACTTACTTACCTTACTCCTCGTAGGTCCAGTTGAAAACCAGCGTCAGGCATTAGCTGTCTGGCATAATGCTGAACTGGATGCTATTTGGCGCAACATACTATTGTTGTTTTTTTTGTACTTTTTATTATTATATGTATGTCTTGTGTTGTGTCAATAAATGTATTTTCTTTCTTTCTTTCTTCTTATTTCTTACCTCTCTTTCTCAATCTCCAACGACAGGCGATGTATATGAGGATCGGAGTCATCAGGCACCAGCTGATAGGAATTGAGCTCGGGCTCCGTGACGGACGCCGTGCCATTCTGTAGGCCTTCGCCCCCCAGCTCCGCCGGTAACGAGCACGTCGATGGAAACAGACTAGATGGCACTGTTGATGACTGAAATAATAACAAAGGTGACGAGTAAGTGTTCGGTTGTAATTATGTACTTAGAAAGGGAAAACTGACCTAAACTAGTGTTATGCCCAGAGTTATAAAGCGGCGCGGATTTTTTTAACAATAGAATTTCGCTATTCAAAATTCTCGGCCCCGCCCACTCAAAAAGCGCTTTAGCGGAGTTGTTTAAAATCTTCTCCGCTCTAGAACCTTTCGTTTAACGCGAGGTTTTCTTACTTATCCTACAAGGTTTTCTACATCAAAAATGGCGAAATAAAATACCTACCTAGTTTATCCTGCGAAATAAGTTTAAAAAGTACTCAAAAGTTATTTAAAAGATCTCATTTTTTCGCGTCTTAAAACCCAGTCTTAATCGAAAATTCTATAAAATCTATAAACCAACTCACCGGCGGTCCAAGATCCCACGATCCATTATACGTATCACTCAAGAAATTAATCAGTTTCTCATTGGCTTGCTTCTCCGTCATCTTGGCGTCCGACTCTTCGAACTTTCTGGAAGGTTTACTAACGGGCGGGAGGGACCCAGTGGAAGTTCTGCTGAGGAAGTTGAGAAGTTTCTCCTTGGCTTGCTTTTCAGCCATTCTTGCGGACACCAGCTCGGCTTTCAGTCTTTCGGCTTCGGCTGCACGTTTCTCTGATTCTTCTACTAAACGGGCGGTTAGGTATTCGGCTTCGCGCGTTTTACGCTCTAGGTGTACCTGTGGAGAATTTTAATTTCATTTTTTTGTTCTAGCAGCACTGGCTTTTTGTTGCCTGCTATAGGAATTTCTACAGAATGCAACAATGTTGTAAAACGAGTTGATGTTTGAATACTATAAGATAATTTTTACTTGATGAGTGACTTGTGTACAGATATCTTTGTTGTAATTTTTTTCACTACCGCCAACTATTGAAAAGTTATGGTGATTACATCATTTAACTATAACGATACCAAATTATACCGATATTTTCAATTGTCAAATGGGCTATTTACACAAGCGGGAATTACCTTTACGGCTGGCTATCGTTAATTATACAGTTAATAGTGCAACTCAATTTTAATTTATCCCTAAATTATCATTAGCTATAATGTGGTGGAGTCAAGACATGCTTTTATTATTTACACTCCGAACTAGTTAATATTAACAGCGTAGTACAGCACATACACTAATACTATAATTTTTGGTTCTCTCACCTTTTCCTCCTCAGTCTTGATAGCAGACAGCCTGAGCCTGGCGTTCTCTCTCTCCGCGTCGGCCGCCTTCTGCGCCAATAGAGAAGCTTCCTCTTCTGCCACGCGACCCTTCTCCGCTAGCAGTTCCGCTGTCTCTTCTGAACGACGCTGCAAATATTGTTCATGGTTAGAAACTCAAAATCACTCAGAATAGGCGAATTTTGAAGGTCAAAAGTGTCTACACTTCCTATACGTTTTTGTTGTGAACTTGCTTACGAGTTATGTTATGGTCGCTTTCCATTTTAACCACACACAGCTGGCTGAGTACCAGTTATTGTGGTTTTTGGCGTCAGTAATATAATATAAAATATAGGTATAGATTGCACTAAAGTTTATGGCGGCTAGTAAATTTGCGCGTGTACCATTTTTAGGCATAAGCTTTATGCGAAGTTGAAAAAATGGTCCGTATTGTGTTCGTAAGTTAGTTGCTAACCGCCATTAAGCTAGGCGATAACCACCCGTTGTTTTAAAATGTATATAATATTACCAGTGCATCATTGGCGAGTCGTATTTCCTCCTGGTACTGGCGGAGGCGCTGCTCCATGGCTTGTCGCTCGCGCTCGGCGGCCTCGCGGAGCTGCTTCTCTCTCGCTAACTTGTTGCGCTCTATTTGACGACGCTGGAAGTTATAAATTTAAGATTAATTATATTATCAAAGAAAAATTAAAATTCAAGTTATATTTAGCCCTTAAAGGAACTACTAGACGACCAGTTCTTTCAGTGTTAGATAACCCATTCCTCGAATAGTTCGCACGGGTACAAGCTCACGAAAGCTAGTTTTAAATATAAATTGTTTGGTGCAATTTGAGGAGTAAGGTATCGAATTGGTTTTTTTACAAATTCAATATTTAAGTATGTATGTACATTCTTGAGGAAACTGAAATGTGTTTTTGGTGTAATTTCATAATTTAGGTATATCCCTCTCCGTCGACACCCCGTGTGAATCATGGCAGTATCAAGAATGCAATGCTTTAGTTACCTGCTTCTCCTCTTTAGCCTGCGCCTTCATCTGCTGCACTTCCATGGTGTCTGGCTTCCGTCTCCTCATGTATAGGTCGTGGTTACCAATACATAGGTCCAGTATCTGAAACAAGTAACTAATTATTTAAGAAATATTATAAAAGAAAATAGCATTGAAAACTATAAACTTATCAAAGGAAGTTTTTTTTTTTCTGGACTGTAGGTACGGAGCAGAATTTCCCTGCGGTTTTACACGCGTCTCTAGGGAACTACTTCCCGTACCTGGATAGGCTTAAACATCCAACGTCCTTCTCCCGGTTCTAAGCTACATCCAATCCAATTTTCCGCCAAATCGATTCAGCCGAGGTCAGATAGGCAGTCGCTCCTTCTAAAACAGTGGTACCCAGCTACATCCAGTTAGACTGGAGACCGACCCCAACATAGTTGGGACAAAGGCTCGGAGGATGATAGATATAAATTAAACCAATAACTCACCAACTTATTCATGCCCTTAGGCGAGAAGAATATAAAGTTATTGGTAGTTTTCTCCACAAACTTGATAACAAACTTCTTATCATCGAAGGAGATGTGCTTGATCTCCGACCACGGGAACGTTGTCTTGGGCGTTAACTTGTTATCCTTCTCGTAAATGTTCAGACCTAATGCTGTCACTCCTAGGTATAATTCTGTTTCTTTTTTATTCTGAAAAAACAAATAATTACTTTTAGTGTTGTTCACACTTATGTTCTAAAGAGTTTTCTTATACATAATAGATTTACTATTTAGATAGGTTCTAATTGTGTTTAAGGAGCTTGCCAGTTATTCAAGATACGTGGTTCGTGCAAGGTTTTGTGAGGACAAAAAGTTAACTATACAAATATTGTAAATATGGCTGAGTTAGATCTTACCTTAATTGCAAAGTAATTAACGCCATACATATCCAGATCTTGCGCTATTTTCAGATATTCCATTTCAGCCTCATCCCGTGACATACCTTTGTGATCAGCATACCTGGAACAAACATCTTGCAAGTTAGACTACTAAACATTTGTGGTAAGTTGATGCAAGTTTTTTCTGTGGTTTTTCTTAAACAAATAATTAACGAAAGCCTTAAAAAATGTCTTTGACATTGCCTGTTCAGCTACAACTGAGTCAATCAATCATTGACAACTGAATGCCCAAATTTTCATTTTGTTTTAGCTGTGTGTGTGTGTGTGTAAATGTGGTATGGAGCGTCATTTCAGCTTAGACGAGATCTACCATATTTAAGCCCATTTTCATCGACAACATAAATGTCCGTTTTTCCTAAAACTTCTGTTAACTTTGAAAAATGAACGTAAAAATTTATAATAAACAGTTGTTTTAAGAAACCGACGTTTTTTTAGTGGGTAAACTTAGGCTTCACTAATACATACCATATCTTAATCCGATCCTCCCACATCTCGGGCGTCATCTGGTACTGGTCTATGACGCGCTGCGGCAGCAGGTCCTCGCTCGCCAGCATGCCCGGCTTGTACGCGCTCTCGTCGTAGTCACCATACTGGGTAAACAATAGAAATTATAAATATTCTATTAAATAAATAAATAATAATGGTGTTCAGGCTGAATATCGGACATGACGGCTGTTCTTGAACGACGTAAGGACATTTTATAATGCGCAAGCATAAACGTGACGTTTGCGTGAATTACTTATTTCGTCACACTCATAATCCGCTGGGATGGATATCCGACATAACCGCGTCCAAATGGGTAAGTAATAATGATAGAAAATAATATGTATACCTAAGGCTGATGTGCATTGCAATAAAAAAGAAAATATAGGAAAGAAAAGAATAAAAAATTTGCACACATAATTATAACAAACTAGATTTCAAGAGCGGGTACGCTGTCCCGTGGGAACTCACGAAGCTGGATAAAAAGTTGCCTGGTTCGTTCCTTGATAAATTATCTATTTAACACTGAAATATTCTTACAGTATTCTGTAATAAGTAAGTGTCCAAGCAAACAAACATACAAAGCTTACGATTTCTACAAATTTTTCAAATGAGTTTAATTTAAATAAATAAAAAAAACATCCATCTAGCTTACATAACCAACCTTAGCCTGGACCGCATAACTGGCAAGCAAGACCGACGCCTCGGGCGGACAGTATATATCCATGCTCAGTATTGCTTGCTTCACTTGCAAGAACAGAAGGTGTTGGGTCACTTCCTGGATTAGTTCCTCGGCCACATCTTCAGGGTATAACTTGCAGAGTAGCATGAAGGGGGTGCCTGGCATCTGGGAGACGCATTGGTCTTGCACTGGAATGAGAAAGTAAGAAGGTTTCTTATATTATTCGTGTATACGGGATAGTTTTTAGATGAGCTTCTATAGTACATAAGAATATTTATAAGAAGCGTTTATGTGATAGATTTTGGCAAAACGGCTGATGGATGCTCGTATAAGTGAAAGCTAACATGCCTTATACACAAGGAAAAAGGTGGCTCGACATTTATTATAAAAAAAAAATGTTCGGGAGATGAAAATACAAATCGCAGCATTAAATATGTATTTGATTTTCGTATTACAGAAATCATAGTTTTAGAGCACTGTACATTTTTTGTTTGACTGATGTGATATATAATGAAAACATTATTCTTAACATGGATTTTCCCATGGGAAAAAATGTAAAGAAGAATACATCAGTATAGAATAGACAGACTACTTAAATTATTGTATCAATTTGTCATAAGTGGATCACTTCAGCAAATAACTAAAATAGTGTACCAAAGACTTAGAAACTGAAAATTCAAGTACTAGATAATTAAATATGTCACTATAGTATCCTTATCATGTACTTAAATTATTGTAATTTAAAACACTGCACTTTATCAAAATACATTGTGTAATCAACAACAATTACATAATGATAGATAATCTACTGATTAGATAACTTTCTAAAACAATTAGTTCTGTAGTAAAGAGCAATATTGTTCAATCTCATTCACAAATAGGTGTGGTCTACGATAACAATAGATATAATCAGTTTGTGAGTTATCAGAATAACATAATATCATGCTCGCTTTTTCTGAAAGATTAGGTATACAGCAGGTAAAAATGTATGTATACTGTACATACTTTTTCTTAAGCAGTTTCTTCAGAGTAGGGTATTAATGTAAACCCCGTAGCTATCAATCGATAGTACAAATTATCATTATTTAGAAAAGCATACATAGAAACTGTATGAAGTAGCAGAGTCAAATCCGAGTTACTGAATATTAGTTAGTCTTTTTTTATTTCATAAACATACCTCTTTTATCCAACTTCAGCCAACTTATAAAGTGTTTTGTGTCTTCGAACTGCAGCCCAAAGAACCATGTTTCTCTGAGCCCTATCGTCCTGCATACTAAGTCAAACAGATCTCTTCCGGTAGCTCGCCACTGAAAATTATATGAAAAAATGTATATGTAATGTAATGTAATGTATAAGTGACAATCTCAGGATGACCACAATGTAAGCTGTGTTTAAAAAATGTTCTATTTTCTAAATAGCTTTTATTGCTTTAACAGGACTTAAAAGTAATAAAGCCTACACTGAAACATGCCTTTCAAAATAAGTTATTTTTAAAACGAAATCTACCTTAAAATGTCATTTATTTACTGGAATTTTAACATCAACAATTTCCCAATGACTATTGTCACATCTCATGATGTTATAGTAATTAACAGCTCAACTGTCAAATCATCAACAGTATTTACAAACTGATTTAACAAAACAACGTACTACATTCTAGACTGCGTCAATACAATATGTTTATGTTTATCAAACAATAATATTGGCACATTACAGTGTTATCAATGCAGAGTTCACTTGTTATCAAATGTTGGACGTCTGGTAACTCACTGGTCATCCTGTGACTAATGTTAGTACGTTCCACAATGTTTACAATATCTTCATATGTACGTACACTCCTTAAATAGATAGTATTTTTCTGTGGCAGATGTTTTTAAAAGGTGTGAATGTCATGGTTTTACATTCCTAAGATTTACTGATTAATTAAATATACAGTCATATGTTAGCACATTGTTAAGCTTATGAGTTCATTTCTCAAAAAGTTAAGGTATGTGATAATAGAAAATATCTCATACAATTCTAAAGTTATAACTCTGAGTATCAAGTAGATATAACAACAAATGTTATACTGTAAATCACATTAGCAATGATTAAACAGTCTTGCTTTTCATTAGCATAAGTAGTTACAAATTAAGTCTGCATTTTTAACCTTTGAGTTTTGTAATAGCTTTCATACATTCCACAGAATTACTCTTGTCAATTAATTAGTGACTACTCTATTAATATTTCTTAAAATGCAGTTTTTTTTATACTGACTACTTATCTGCAGAAAACATCAATCTTTTATCTCTCTATAGTGGATTAGGTGAACTATAATTCATGTTTTAACATAGATACAATATCTATAACAATCAATGACGAAAATAACATGCAGGTCAAAACCAGGAATGGTAATTACAGCACAATACGCGCGTCCTATCGACCATACTACTGAAAACGAAAATAATGACTAAACAAGGCCTCAATAATCACCAGTGTGTATTATTAAGGTAATTTACGAGTTCGCCGAGCTACGGTGACTCACAACTTAGTCATTGTAGCCCAAGGATCGCTGTTACACACCAATTTCGTCAATAAACAATAACAATGTAATCTTTCTTCCACACGTAATTTACATTTGTCAAAATTCTCACCTCAAGGTTAAATTCCAATTCAGCGTCTAGCGTACATACTTTTACAGGGAACGACTTGGACGCCTTTTTTCTTCTAAATTGAGGCATTATCTTCTATCATAGCTTAAACGCCTCACCAGAACAAGACGCACATTAGGTTAGGATATTTCTCGCACTATCAATCCACCTTTACAACGATGTTTAACGTTTACGTAATGTGCAATGGAACGAGGAATGCGTACAATTTCACATTGCGTACTATTTCCAGCAATTATTATTTACAAACAAGAAAAACGTCAATGAAACAAGTAAAGCGAAGGTGAATGAAGAAAAATTTATTAGAACTACGTTCCGTTACGCCTGGTGCTAAATGTCTGTTTACGGTTTTTGTTTTTGTTGTACTATAATTAAACGCCACGCATGATTGGGAACGTAGCTAATTGTTATTGCAAAAAAATAGGTTATTGAAGGAATAATTTTGAATAAGAATCGTTGAAAATAAATAGTGATTTTCAGTGCTATATATTCACTATTTATTATTGTGTATAGCGAAAGAAATAAACAATGAAGTTTTCATTCCTTTATTAGGTCTTTCGTAATACTCCTACCTAAACAGTGCAACACTGGAACATTTTTATAATGTTGGCCAGCCTGGATCTATATGTCAATGTCATCTTTGACTTTGATAGCAATGACAACCATTTGCAACCAACTTCATTTCAAATAGACCCGCAACCACGTGCGGTGTTTTTATATTGAAACTCGTGCTATGAAATAAGCAAAATGGGAAAATTCAGATCCAAACTAAAGGGAAAATCGAAGGGGAAGCGATGGCAGAAGGGCCAGTCCTCGAACTCCAACCCGAAAATACAGAAATACCGGGAGATGGCGAAATCCCGGTTCTTTCAGGAAAATCTAGGTAATGTGGGTTATATTCTCTTGTATTTAGTGCACATTCTGTTGTTCTTTGACTAAACAAGTTAAGTATTCTGTAAAGAAACGAATTGTTTACAAAGCATTTAATTATTTTCTGCTCCCTAACTTATAACCAATATCAAAACAAAAAAAAAACATCTGCATGACTCTAAACCTTTTTTTCCTGACTTTTCATCAACTTTTCCCCTTAACACTTAATATAACTCCCCAAAATTTTTCAGGAAGCACTGGATTAACCCAGCAAGCTGTTTCAAAACACGATGCTATGATGACTTACGGACATGCATCACTTAAGAAGAAATCTGACGCTGAATCAGAACTGCTCATAGCTAAGGAACTGGAGAACATGTCTATGAAGAGTACTGATGAGCTCTCAGACACTGAATACTCGGGCTCCTTTAAAGCTGGCACTTATAAGACTTTCCAGACGTTTGCGTCTGATTGGAGTCAGTGTTCTAATGTTAGCTTTAGCAAGTAAGTATGGGAATTGATTATTTATTTTTAGTTTTATTTATTTGACTAGATATGATAATGAGGAAAGAATTCTTGATGTTGAAAATATAGTATTGTTTAGCAGTTAAAACATAAACACAATTTAATCAGGTTAACTCAAGCCCTTTTATTTTAGAGTGCTAATAGTAAATATTTGAATTAATGTCTCAAATAAAAATTTTGGTGGAAACAAGAGGACCAAATAAAATTTTCAAAGAAGGAAAATAAGAATAAGAAGGAAGACAAATAATAAACAAATCATAAATATTTCAATGTGTACTTCTGACCAAAAAATATATTGTTCCAGGTTACTGACAAGGTTTGACTCAAACAATGGCCTGCATAAGGAGATGTTGGCAGTGCTGGCTGCAGTCACAGAGGTCATCAAGGAGCAAGGCGGCAAGGAGTCTACTACCGAGTACTTTGCTGCACTTGTGAGTTTCAGTTTATTAAATAAATTACAAAATTATATTTACATAATATAGTATAACAGTTAACACGTTCGTTCATGACACAACCAAGCGCGGTATGCGCGGGACGTTTATACACGTTGCATGTTGTGCGTGTGTGAGTACCGTTACCGCCCACTGTCATCGGAACTTATTTGAAATAGTTTAAAACTTACTCTATGCGATAGTACAGCTTCGGGTATTTTACATGTTGTGATACAAGATACATTCAATAGGATTTTAACTTGAACGTTCATTTCCGATGAAATTTCTGTTGTAAAGTCAAAAAGTTATTTGGACGTCATTGTACGTTGTGCTATATAACAAAATTTAGAATGATGACGTTTAATCTCGTTCTGTCCGCGAAAGTGTTAAGATTGAGTCATTGCAAACAGTTTGTATGTGGCTTGAAAACCAATGGCATGTAAAAGTAAATAATCACAGTCAACTCCCTGAGTTTTTTTCTAGAAAGGTGCCAGGATTTATATACCTATATATATACAATGATGTACATAGAGCTTATCAATTTAAAGCTAATTCAATTTTCATATTTTGTAGCCTTTTTGTGCTGGTTACTATAATAACAAAACTATGTTCTATAACATATGAGGCTAAATATTAAAAAAAAAACTTTATTCACAGATGGAAACCCTAAAATCTTCAGAACTGGAAGAGAGCTTAGTAGCAACACTGACACTATTGTCTATGGGTATAAAGGCTGTCCCACAAGCAGTTTTAAGAAAGCAATTTTCAGACTCAGCAACTATCTTCACTGATATTCTTGTGAAGAATGAACAGAGTGAAAATGGGGCTTTACTGAGGAGTGCTATTGGATGCCTGTCTGTGTTATTGAGGGCCCAGGAGTATGCCCTTTGGGGTGATTCGTCTACTATGAGGGTTTTTGAGTCAGTCCTGGCTTTTGCACTGCATTCTAAACCTAAGGTCAGTTAAAAAACATTTTTAAACATATTTTTTTGTTGTATCTAAAGCTCTTTCAACTTCTTATTTCCTGAACCTACTAATAATTGCGCATTGCCTAATTTGCACTTATCTTACCTGTATCCCCAATTGGCGCCCAACAGGGCCATTCTTGAGGATGTAAAAAATATTTCCTGTATACCTACCAAAGCCTTCTAGTTTATTTCCTCTATTTTCTATGATAAATGTTTGTAGGTCCGCAAAGCAGCTCAACACGCCGTCACTTCTGTTCTTCGTGGCAGCTGCTTTATGATACCTTCTGAAGATCAGAAGGTTAAGGTAACATATATTTTTCTTTACATTAATTCATTCAATCACACATATCATTCAATATTCATTCATTCTCTACAATAAATATACATTCCAGGTACCAAAACTCCATCCTGGTTCAAACCGTGTGGCAGAGTACTGCTTATCTCAGATTAAGGCTGAAGCGTTGTTGTCTGGTCACAGGACTGTACTGCACACTCTGACCATGTTGAGAGATGTACTGCCTGTGTTCAGCAAGGATTATATTAAGGTACGATTTGTTTTATTTATTACAACACTGTTTTAAGAATGCTAAAATTGTCTGTAAATATTGCCAAACCAATTTTACTGGGTGCAACCTCTTAAAAGACGGAAGATTCATTGAAGAAAAATAGAATCAAAAATTTAAAAAAAGCACAGTGTATTGTCATCAGAAAACAGAGCGTGTGCAAAATTTCATCCTAATCGAAGGCCGGGAAGTGGGTCAAATTAAGATTTTCTTACATACATAGTTAGTTACAAGTGAATCTAATATAAGCGTGTTAAAATAACAATTTTTATTTTTCTCTATTTTCCAATTCTTCTTATTCAGAAAACAAGCTTTCGCAAAAAATGTTTAAAATGTACCATTAAAATTAGTTATTAATATGTTCCCCAGTCGATCTGCGAAGCGATCCTGTCCCTAATGACACACAACAACGTGTACATCAAGACGTGCTGTCTACACACATTACACGCGCTCTTCTCAAGCAGTCGGGAATCTAGCAATATGACTGCCAATCTGGCTGTGCAACTGACTAGGGCACTGATGGCTGCCCGACCCCCGGCCAATGATACCGGACAAGTGTTAGCTTGGGCTGCTGTGCTGCAGCAGGGATATGGATGTCTAGCCAAGTAAGTGATATTAAAGTAAAGCAATATGATTGCCAATCCGGGTTTGCAAATGACTCTGCACTGATGGCTTCTCGACCCCCGGCTAACGACACCAAACAACAAAACATAGAAATACTGTTTAATTAAAACTTAGAAAATATTTTGATAAATTACTAGCAACTTCCCGTGGTTGCACCCGAGCCGTGAATACTACTTCCAGTATCCGTAAAATAGCCTGGTTCACCCAGGAGTACGTACCATTAGTAAAAGAATTTTTCAATTCAAATTTAAATTCAAGTTTCAATTTGGTTTCTCATTTTCGAAGCTTTTATACAAAAAATGAAGTCCCGTTTATAATATTAGTATAGATTACCATGAATTAAAATTGTATCTAAGTTTTTTCTACATATTCCCCATAATTTAGAAGAAGGAATTTTTTTGTTGTGCGGAGTTAAACTTATTTTCTTTCCAGTTTGGATCTGAACCTGTGCATGCCGAACTTGCCTGCGTTCGTGAACATCTGCGTGACGGAGCTGTGGCAGTCTGACGTCGCAGATATCAACTCCGCCTCCACCAATGCACTTAAGGTGAAAAATAGAGAATTTTATATCAAAGATTAATTTAGTAAATTGAAAAAATAAACGAACTAGTTTTAGAGGTCTTATCCCACTAGACCAGTGGTTCTTAACCTTTTAGTCATGAGGGACCACTTTAACTAAAGTTTGTCATGCCGGGGACCACCTCATCGGTTTACCTAAATTAGCACTCTGCTAAACGCATGTCGGCAGTTGTGTAGGTGTGCAAATGCAAATAAAGAAAAACTTGCCTATATAGTTTCCAAATGCGCGAGCGAAGCGCGAAACTTTTTTCGGACTTAAACCAAATATTACGTAAAATTTAGCCCAAACGTACTTAACTTTTTGTTTGTTGACAGATGCAAAAATAAGGGCATATCGGTTTTGAATACGCGAGCGAAGCGAGCGCGAAATTTTTATCGGACTTAAACCAAATATTACGTAAAATTTAGCCCAAACGTACTTAACTTTTTGTTTGTTGACAAATGCAAAATTAGGCGCATACAGTTTCTAAATACGCGAGCGAAGCGAGCGCGAAATTTTAATTATTTTTTATTTAAGACTCAAAACCAAAATTACGTAAAATGTAGCCCAAACATACATTTTCATGAATGGGGGGACTAGGTACGACTCACGCGATATACGTCCATGCGAAAACCCCCGCTCGCAATTATAAGTCAATAAAAATAAAGTTAGATAACGTATAGCAACGTCGCGCAGCTAAGCTTCGCGGACCACTTAGAATGCCTCCAGGGACCACCAGTGGTCCGCGGACCACCGGTTAAGAACCACTGCACTAGACGTACACGTACTTGTGCGTATAAAGGTACATGCACATTATCGTTTTGTATTTATTTGGATGTATGTATCAGCTCGGGAGCTCTCTGTGGCCGAGTCGCCTAAACGCCGTATCAAACAAAGAAAACGTAAATAATATAACTAAAAATATAAGTTGGCTGTCGCGAGATAAAACTGCATATGTACGTTACGTCATGTGGTTCTAGAAAAGTGGAGAATGAAGCAAATCCGATCATAAGCTAGGTTTTAACCATTTTCGAGCTTCGTTAACTATTTTCATTTTTAAGATGCTCTCCACGTCCAAATAGTGCATTCTTTCTTTCATAAGAAAAGAAGCTAATATTATTTTATTCTCAAACTTAGCCCACTTCTTCCTCCCACAGGCAGTGTTACTCGACTGCGTAAAGTTGGCCCTGGAATCGGATGAGACGTACATAAAGCACAAAGTTCACATTGACGCGGTATTCAAGAGCATCGGCACTGGACTCGACAACCCTTTCAATCAAGCTATTAGACATGTTATACTTACTATTGCTGTGTGTTTTGAGGTAAGTCTGGTACATAATTTATTTTAGTAAATAAGTTACTCCTACGAGCTTATATGGGTAGAACATTTTATTAAAATCTTTTTATGTCTTTGTGTGATATTAACAAGTTCATCATCTGCCTAGCTTTTTCTTACTATGTTGGTATCGGTTTGTAGTCCATCCGGATGCAGCTTAGAATCAGACTTTCACATGGAGTGACTGCCTATCTAGTATCTGACCTCCTCAACCCAGCTACCCGGGCACTCTGATACCCAAGATAATTGGAAATTTAATATACCCAAACGGAAACTAAATTTTGATTGATGGGATCTTAAGTTAAAACTTTTATCTTCATGATTTTACATATTTAAAATGGAATTTTTACTTCACATAGATTTTGCTTTCCAAAAACAAGATCCATATATTTGTGCATTTTTCATTCACCTAGCCTTTTTATATGTTGGAGTCAGCTTCCAGTCTAACCAGATGTCGCTGAGTACCAGTGCTTATTATTATATTTGTGCATATCACATTCAAATATTTTTATTATATTGAACAGATCGGCAACGACAAAGTAGCAAACTCCTTGGGACCTCTTCTAAAGAAATTGAACGATCGTCGCGAAAGTCACAACTTTGATAATGACAAAGAGGTCGAATACGCCACAGGATGCGCCATTAAAGCACTCGGACCAGAATTCGTTCTACGCATCATACCCCTAAGAGATGGCCCAGAATCTATAAATCTAGAACGCAGCTGGCTCCTCCCAGTGCTCAAAGAAAAAATAACAAACTCCAACCTCAAATTCTTCGCGACAGAAATTTTGGAGATGGCAACATTTTGTCGGAAAAAGTCAAGAGAACTTACCCAAATGAAAGATGTTCCCGGATCGCATACTTATGAGTTACTGTGCAATCAGTTTTGGGCTCTACTGCCTTCTTTTTGTAATAGCCCTAAGGATATTAAGGATAATTTTAAGTCCGTTGCTAGGGTTCTAGGTAGTGTTTTGAAAGATAATCCGGAATTTCGTTTATCAGTGATGCAGGCTTTAAGGAAATTGATCAGTTGTTCTTCGGACAATGAGGCAGATTTGCAAGAGTTGGGCAGGTTCGCTAAGAACTATTTGCCGATTTTGTTGAATATTTATATGTCACCCGCGAAGGGTAGTAGCGCGGAGGGACAGAGGTTAGCGGCTTTGGAAACTATACAGGTAAGAATGGAGATTTTTTTTATTTTTATTGTCAGCTCTTTCAAGCTTTTACTGTCTTCGATTTTGACAAATACATATTTTTTACCGACTTCCAAAAAGGAAGAGGTTCTTAAATTCGGGTGATGGAAGTGTCTTTATATGAAAAAAAAATATTCATGCCTGCAGTGTATTAATAAAGTGTACTGCAGCAATTTAAGATCTGATAAAGCCGATATTCATTCTTTATTTTTTTCCATTGTAATTATTTGCTATAATGATAAAAACATTTTCAAATAATAACTACATACGTTAACAAAATCTTACTTCATCTTAACCAGGTATATCTAACAATCAGCGAACAATCCCTACGCGAGGAATTATTCACGAACGCACTACAGCAGCTAGAAACATCTAAAGACAACCAATTTCAACGGGAATCTATCCTAGACATCATACGAGCCTTAGTTTTATACCAATCAAGCGACCGAATAGCCAAGTTATTCGACGACTGGGTCTATCCACTCTGCGAAACAGTTTTAGAAGACCCGAAAAAACATAAAAAGGCTAAAAAAGATATCTCAGAACAAGAGACGGAGGGCGATAATAAGAAAACAGAGTTAAAATACAGAGAAAAGGCGAAAATATTAGAAATGGAACATAAGAAGGCTTATAGGATATTAGAAGAGATTTTCAAGAGTGATAAGGAATGTTGTAAGCAATTTTTGAAAGATAATTATAAGAAGATTAAGAAGCTTTTGATGAGTTCCTTGAATAAGGTTGCTGATAGCAGTAAGGCAGCTAGGTTAAGGTGAGTTTGCTATAGGTTAATTTATTTTTTTATTTACTCGCAATTTATATAAGCGTATTTATTCTGATATCTCAGGTATTGGCTTGAACAAGATACGAAATATATTTAAAATAAAGTGCACCCAATGCATGTATTGCACCTATGGATATAATGAATCTCAATAATGTCTTGAAGTTCTAGATCTAAATGCAAAATTAATTTTAATGGCAGAATAGTCATGTCTAAACTTTGAAAACATGTTAACATTTACAATTGATCGATGTAAAATGCGATGCCTAAGATTACTTATTTAGTTAGGACACATAATCGTAAATCAACACCCCAAAATATTAAAAAATCCCACTTTTACTTTTACATTTCTTACAAAACCACATTTTTTTTTTAAATGTGCATGTTAAATGAATATAACCACTTTCCCCCGCAGATGTATAGAACACCTAATAAACTCGACGCCGTTCTTGAACGCGGAGAGCAAGTTACTGAAAAGCGCGATCGCCGAGTCCGTCATATGCACTAAAGACATCAACAGCAAATGTCGCCAGTGTGCGTTCAACCTTATCAACAGTGTTGGTAACGTGCTCAAGTCGCAGGAAGGAGGTATGTGGATTTTATTTGTATGGGAATAAGATTGAATTTAGATTGACATTTATTTGAAGTGTTGTAGACATATGTAAGAATCGAAAACAGAGCTTATGTTATTGGTATTTAGGTTTAAAATCTAAAAGTTATGTTTCCAGTATAAATCATAATGATTAGCTTGCTACTATGGGCTTAAAAACAGTTTCAGTTTAAGTTAGAACTAAAGTACCCAATATGCCGCAAAAATAGCTTATGTTCGAATATCACTATCGCTTATTTATTGCATGGAGTTGCCGGGGTTTTTTAGCGCCACTTCTTCCCAGGAAAAACACAGGAAGGGGTGACGTTTTTTTTAAATAAAAGCATTGATTTTGAACTAAAAACCCAAAGTTAGTAAAGACGAATTACATACGAATCTCCCCTATTCTTACCACATTCAATCAATCTATTGTTCCCAGGCATGCAAGCCTTCGTAGATATGCTAACATCGGGCCTCACAGCGCCTCTCCCGCGAATCATAAGCGCTACCCTCCGCGCCATAGCATCAGCTCTCTTCAACTTCTCGGAAGACATGGGGCTGAACACCGTGCAGACTCTACTGGAGACCGTGGTGGAACACATGACTAACTCCAACAGAGAGGTCGTGGCTGCTTGCATGAGCTTCTTGAAGGTAGCAAAAAACTTCATCATCTGCCAAAGACTTTGCCCAATTTGGCTAACATATCCCTTATGTACTACCCCTATATCCCTTTTGAACTCTCCTTATAGACTCTCTTATATACATCCCTATGTACCCATATAGTTCCTTATTTAATGCCCTTATATTCCCATTTATGTACTCTTCCATATGCTAGACTCCTTTGTACACTTCCTTAATTACTCGATCTATATGCTATCTTACTTACTCCCTCTATGTGCTCTCGTATGTACCGGAGTTTTTTAAAGCTCGGACAATACTTAATTCACCATCCTATTTGCAGGTGTACACAAAAGTCCTACCCACAGACGTTCTCGCTGGTAGTCTGCCCCTAATCTTCAAAACTCTCTCCGCAATGCCAGAAGACTGTAAGAGGCACTCCCGTCTAGAAATAGGCTACTTCCTCACCAAGATGTTGAGGAAGTTCGGAGCTGACACCGTGGAGAAACTGATACCGCAGACTGATGACGTCATGCTGAGAAGACTGAGGAATATCAGGAAGATGGATAATAGGAAGAAGAGACAGAAGGATGGACAGAGGTTAGTGGTTTGATTTTTTTTAGGTATTGGATTGCATTTAAGTTGGTGGGACGATTTTATGTCACCACTGAACTAAATGCGGTCAATTGCTATATAATAAGTCTTCAGAGTTCTTGAGATTCTCTGGTGGTGTTTAAAAGTTGTTCTATTTATATATAAGCTTTGTATTCCATCTAATTCTGGTTTGCTTTTTACATAATTGCTGCTGTTCTGAAATGTAAAAAGCAAAGTAATAATATAAATAATATAATGCGCAATAAGGTGATAATTAGATCATTGGATAAATATTGCCCCAAAGCTTGTTTCTCGCAAAGTCACGCAAAGTAAACAGTGGATAAATAGAAAACAACTACCTAAGTCTTCTAACCAATCTCCCCTTTTCAGAGACCAATCAGACGGCGATTCAGACACGGATATGCCAATTAAGGGCACATCAAAGACTCTAGAAGACATTCTGAAGGACTCTGACTCCGAGATGGAATTCCTTGATGATGAAGAGGAAAGGTCCAAGCCTAAGGCCAAGAAGGCCAAGGGCAAGAACCAGGCATGGATCGAAGATGACCCGGAGAATATTGTGGATCTCGCTGATGTGTCCGCTTCGAGGAAGATTACAGGTAATCTTGTTTTCTTGTATTTAAGTTGAAGAATTGTAGATGTGTACCGAAGATATATTTGTGAAGATTTAATACTTGCAATTATTAAAAATCTTGGGCTTTTACGCGGTGTCCTGCGTGAGCGACGAACGCGACGCGACGCGACGCAAAGCGACGCGACGTAATGCGACGCGATGCTATACGCGACAAATGTCCTACGTGATTTTGGTAATTACTTCTCAAATCATGGAGAAGTACAGTACAATTTTGCTTGAAAGTTCATAAATTTAAAGTACAGACAGCAACATTCTTTCAAGTTCTTTGTACTAATAAACTATTTCTATATGTTTATGTCTTTTGTCCCACGACAATTTTTATTCACGCACTGCGGCGATCAACGCTTCTGAATAGTTCGTGGTGTCGCATCTGGTCGCCCTCAAAACAAGTTCGCGTTATGTCGCGTCTCGCCGCAGACTGTCACATGTAGGGAATGCCGTTGAGTTGATCGCGTTCGTCGCGTTCACAGCGTCGCGTCGCGTCGCGTTCGTCGCTCACGCAGGACACCGCGTTAGTTGGGAGTGCTTCAATCTTCGTTTGTTTGTTTTTTTATACAGTCGACTCTCGTTAATTCGAAACTCGAGGGACTCTTAAAATATTACGAATTATCGAGTTTTTGAAATATTAAATGGTTCGAAATTTGTGAGAGAAAATAAATAAAACTTCGAATTGTTAAGTGTTGATCAATTATTATTTGTTAACTGCTATTTTATAACAATGACAAAAGTTTAAAGACACATTTGTGTGCATACATGTATTCATAATGTGAATAAATTAATCTTTCGAAACAGCTCCGTCACACTGCTTCAAAACAGATTGCTGCTACTGACTGCTCAGACTGGTCCCTGACTCTGACTTACAATCTTTCCGCCTCTTTCTCTCTGCAACTTTGAATTCTCGAGTGTTGGACGACGAAGAATTCGAATTAACGCGTCGGTTTGTTATATAGCAATGCTTTTTTCGTTCGAATTACCAAGTGCATAAAAATGTATTGATTTAGTTCGAAATATAAAGAGATTTTGTAGGGAACTCGTGATAACTTTGAATTAACGAGAGGTTCGAAATATCGCAGGTTTGAATTAACAAGAGTCGACTGTAATACATATTGTTCATTTGATGGCAGGGTCTAAAAGGCCTGAAGACAGTTACGTAATCAGTTTCTTTTTTTTTACTTTGCTACTCGTGCTCTTTATCTGCATAGATCAAGGCAGCATTCCGTAATCCAACCACGTAGTATTCTTTACACATATTCACTTCACTTCACGTAATTTCCAACACCATAAATTATATTTTTCTTTCTTCTTTCCAAACAGCAACGGACCCCTCCCGCAAACAGAAGGCAACAGAAGTGAAAGCGCTGAAGAAGAAGGACGGTGGCTTCAAGACCGCGCCCGATGGCAGGCTGATCATCACTGATGACGCGTTCGGTGATGATGGGGACGATGAGCCCCGGCCCAGCGGTGATATTGATACGGACACTGATGACACTGGTAAGTTACAAAAGCCACTAATTTAAACAGCAACGGACCCAAACAGAAGGCAACAGAAGTGAAAGCGCAGATACTGGTGAGTAAAATGTTGAGAAAAATTCGTCTTCTAGAAAGAACAAAAAAAAAACAAAAGTTTCATATTGTGTTATAAGTTTTGTCAGCTATATTCCGTAGCTCTTAAACGAATGAACCAATTTGCATGTTTTTTTTTTTAGTTGAAAAAAGGTTTTTGGTAATGTTTTATTTCAAACTTGTAGAGAAGTTATAAGATTACTCTTTCAAGAGGTATTTCATTCATAATCACATTCATGTCTATGTTGTTTCGTTAACAACAAAAGACAAACAATTCAATTTAGTGTCAACATAATCTACAAATTCTAATCCCATTTTCTATAGACGCAGAAGATGAAGAAGACAAGAAACCTTCGAAACTCCTAAAGCCTGGAGCGAAACGTCGTTACGATGACATCCTCAGCGTGAAGAGTGGCAAGTCAGGCCGCAGCCGCGCCTCCACCGTCACCGTGGGCTCCAAGTACCGCGCCGGAGGGAAGGGTATCCATAGGTAAGTTATCATCATCATCATCATCAGCCTTTAGTGTAGGGTACAGGCCTCCTGCCATTATTATGATGGTGTCCTGGCTGATTGTCGGCGGTTGTACTCTCTAAGGAGATCCAGCCTAGCCTGGATCGAATAGTTGTTGCTATGGTAACGTAAGCGTGAAGAGTGGCAAGTCAGGCCGCAGCTGCGCCTCCACCGTCACCGTGGGCTCCAAGTACCGCGCCGGAGGGAAGGGCATCCATAGGTCAGTCATAAATAGGCACCTACTTTTTAAACGTTTTAGATTGTACAGGTTTATTAGCACTACAAATAACATAACGCATAATTTTCCGACTTACACGCCGCCATATTGGACTGTCGTCATGACATCCGTCTGCCCCGTTGGTGTAGTTGTCGTGTAGCGACTGCTGTTTACGAGGTCTTGGGTTCGATTCCCGGGTCAGCCTGAAATCACTTTGTTTGGTTAATAGTCTCTCACAAAGCAGCCCGGAGTCTGGGAGTTCATAATTGATACACCAGTGCATTGAACGGCATGGTCCAGCGCTTGATCTCTCTCCGGTGTTGTCAGGATTGCCGTCCCATCAAGCTATGAGAGTGAAGAAATAGAGAGTGCACCTGTGTCTTATGCATTATAATTTATCCTACGCAGCTGGCTGGTCTCCTCAGAGAGAACAGTGGCCATGGCCGACAATCGGCCTTTTTCTCATATAATATTATTTGCTTCCTAGGCCACTCGGATCAGCCGCATCCGTGGCATCGGGAGCAGGCACAGAGTACAGGTCTAAGAAAGCGAAGGGTGATATCAAGAAGCAAGGCAAACATGATCCCTACGCGTATCTACCGCTGTCTAGGAAGAATCTGAATAAGAGGTGAGTTATATAAACACATGTTAACTAGATAAGTTATTAGTGCGTCTTACAGATATGTAATAATACAGTCGACTCTCGTTAATTCAAACCTGCGATAATTCGAACTTCTCTTTAATTAAAATTTATCACGGATGTATTATATTTAAGTATTTTTTGACACAAGCTAATAACAACGGAAATAGGTATAGCAACCGCGCTGTGACGTCACTATTTCGCACTTTTGACAAGTCTGATGTCAAAAGCCTTTAAACTTTATCAAAATCACAATTCGGTCATTCAAAGTAGGCGGTAAAACAGCACTTTTCAAACGTCAGAATTGCATGAGATAGCCCCAAAAACGCCCACCTTTCACTCTCATCCTCACTCCCTTTTAATCAGGCGCTTTTATGTATATTTTAAAAATTTCTGGCCTTGCTACAAAAACTTAAACATCTGTTTTACACTTGTCTAAAAAAATTGTGGCTGCAAAATGAACCATATGTCAACGTTATAATCTGACATTTTTTAGACAACTCTTAAACTGACGTTTAAAAGTTTTTGTGGTAAGACGGTTCGTGTGTTAAAGCTTCTCTACCAACCGCAGACAATAATATAAATATATCGGGTGTGTCGTTTATAATCACATTAAATCGTATCGCATATACTTTATAATATTCTATGGCGAATTGTAAAAAAAATAACCTAATCCATTCAGTGGTTTAGCCACAGGAGACATTTTTCGTTTTTATAATTTACAACATCATGTGTAAAGCAGAGATAAAGTTAGGAATATCGAATGTTTTGATTAGTTGACAGCTGTCAGTTTTCAAGGGAGAATTACAGTTGTTTGTAATGACCATAGATGTAATATACTACACTTCTGGACACATCTATTGGCCCACCTTGTATTTTCAATTTCGTTTGGTCCTAGCTAAATTTTTATATTAGGTCGAGCAAAAGGTTTTTATGCAGTTTTGAACCTTGCACATTCACAATTTCATTCAATAGTCTTTTTTTGAATTTCGAATACGGAATTTAAAGAAACAAGAGACAATTTGGAGCCTGCTTGTTGATATCAAACAATCGATTACTAAGAAAACTTGGTTTTATTGGTTTACTTGGATTTAATTCTTGAAAAAGTGATTGATATCTTTGGTTTTGCAACAAACATTACTTATTCTTAACATTAAGGTGAGGTTCTCTCAATAATTTATGGATACTTCACCTGAAGTCGCCGCCCAAGCTGTGGCACTTATTCAGGGCGGACACAGCCAAAGAAACGTGAGTGCTCAACTTAATTTAAGGCGATCTGCGGTCCGAAATGTTTATCGGAGGTACCTAGAGACCGGCGGCCTTGTTCGTCGCCAAGGAAGGCCACGATCTCGGGTCACAACTGAAAGGCAGGATCGATTCATCGTGACGACCAGCTTGAGAAATCGTCACCTTACCTCTATTGAGATACAAAAACAACTTCGCGACTTCCACGGAGTATCTGTGAGCGCTCGAACTGTTCGGAGAAGGTTAAAAGAACGCGATATGGTACCACACAAGCCAGCTAATGGGCCCAAACTAACGCGAGCCCACCGAACAGCGCGCCTACATTTCGCATGCAGTCACTTAAATTGGACACAGCAAGATTGGAGCCGTGTACTCTTTTCTGATGAGTCTAAAATTGTGTTACATGGCAATGATGGAAGGAAGAAGGTCTACCGATGTAACGGAGAGCGTTTCGCACAATGCTGCTTTGAAGAGAGGGTTGCTTATGGCGGTGGCTCAAGGATTGTCTGGGGCGGTATATCGGCGAGCGGTAAAACTCAACTTGAGGTTGTTACAGGACCACGGCTGCCAACATTAAATGCTGAAAGGTACATTCGTAAGTGCTTAGGACCTCACGTGATACCATACACGGACTATTTGGGCCCAAATTTCCTTTTTATTGATAATGCAAGAGCCCATGCGGCCGGCATCGACAGGGAATATCTTCGGGATGTGAATATCACAGTTATGGACTGACCAGCCAGAAGCCCAGATATGAACCCCATTGAGCACATGTGGGACGAGCTAAAAAGACGTGTTATGGCTCGTCAGCCAGTTGCCCAGACGATGCAGGAGTTGAAAACTGCCATAGAAGAGGAATGGGAGATGATCCCTCAAATCTTCATACAGCGGTTGATAAACTCTATGCCTAATCGTATGAGAGCTGTGGTAGACGCCCATGGAGGCAACACACGTTATTAAATTAAACCTTTATTTGATAAAACATGTTTTTTATTCAAAAATCAATTGCCATTAACGAGGCACATATCCGACTTGTTAGGCGTAGCTCCATGTCGTATGGTATTCTGAATTCAAATTTAAAACAATACGATCCAAAAAGAAGGTAAAATGTATCAGGTTTAAAACTGCATCATCAGTTTTTGTTCAATCTAGCTAGCATATTTCGGTAGAGGCCATCAAAACCTAAACTCTAAGGTGGGCCAATAGATGTGTCCAGAAGTGTATAAACAAGATTGCGCACTCTCAAAATATATATTTACGAAAATGAACTCTATTCCAACGCAATAAGGTACTAAGTTGGTTGCATAATACACAGAGGCAAATCCGAGCCGAGCGGGATAGTTAGAACGGAGGCCGTTTGTCTCTTTCTAACACCTTGTCAGCATAAAAAAATGTTGTGATCAAGTTTTTTTGCCTAAAAAAACAATTGAATCACTTATATTTTTATCTTATTTAAACAATTATTGTAAGTCAATAAATTAATAACAATCGCATTAATTTATTCGTATTTATTCTTAAAACATAAACAACATAAATTTTTATTTCGCTTTTTTTTATTTTCTAGCAGTAACCCTGAACATTCTTGGCGCGTAATCAGCATTTAAAATTTTGTTTATATTTTTTTGTATTAAATCAATTCAAACTATTAAAATGGTGAAAAAGTGTTGCTTTTATACTTGTGAAAGTGAATCCTATGGTGGTTGCAATATATCGTTCCACCGGTAAGCTAATAATATCATTTTCGTAAATCAAACAACTAGGGTGCCCATGAATTCTTGTTATGAGTCAAAATATGGGTGATGGATTTTAAAACTGTTGTACTATTGTTATAGTTTCCCAAAAAAATGTAGAAAGGCGATATAAATGGCTCAGCATATGTGAAGACATATGTGAAGCAAAAATACAAAAAAATCAGTCTGCACTTCGAATCTTCCCGTTTTTATTACTGCTAATTCCTGCTAATTATTAAAAGCCTATATTAGTAGTTTAAGGTCACAAACTGCGTAAGTTAAAACTTCAATACCAATCTGTGTTTAATAATCTTAGCAAACTCGGATTGGTCTCACATAGCTTAATCTCATAGTCACCCTATTAGAAAGGGACAGACGGCCTCCGTACTAACTGTTTCACTCGGCTCGTTTTTTGGTTAAAAATGCGCAGTTCTGTTTACTAATATTATGTCTATGGTAATGACTGACTTTTATATGGTGTTCTAATTTTCGCACATTTTTATTCTATTTACTTTGTTTGAAAAATTCATTTTTTTATTTTTACGTATTTTTCTTTTTTCTTTGTGTTAATCGACATATATTAACCAGTATATTAACGCATTTCATTTAATGTGATTGTGAACGACACACCCGATATATCTGCTAACAATCGTAAATATAGGTCGAGGCTAAGGTACTAATCTCAACATAAACACAACAATAACAACGTCTAAGTTGCATTCCACTATCTCCGGAAATACTGGACCGAATTTCATGAACTTCATCTAGTTTATGTTGGCACGGTTCCAAGTTGAGCAAAAAACATCGTTCCGCTGAAGTAAAATGATATAAATCATTGGAATAACTTGTTATTGTACCACTATGAAGATTCCAAACTTTGTTTTTTTTTTACATAATTCGTTATTATATATATTTAAACATAAAAATAGGCTCTAAAAATTTAAGAAACTTATTTCGGGTATTCGGGGGACGAGAAACGTTACTGGGTCCACCCTTACACGCCTTCTATAGAACCCGCCCATTATTTTCAAATCACCATTCAATCAAGACCAATATTTGGGAGATTGGTTTTGATTTGACAAGGAACACAAACGCCACGTTAGTTCTAGTAACTGATCACGCCTACCATACATTACTTGACCTACAAGATGGCGCCTGACCTACTATCCTTATGGCATCTCCGCTATCTTTCTTTCCTCCGTGACTATTTTTAACTAAATTATAAAATGCATTCTTTTTTCACAGGAAAAAGGCCGTCACGTCAAAACAGTTCAAAGGCATCGTTAAATCAAAAACAAAAGGAGGACGGATAAAGAAGAAATAGTCTTGCTTTTAGCTTAATAAATTGTAACTGCTATATTTAATTATATTGTTTGATGCTAATCTTTACTTCGTTTTTATCGTCGAAGAAGAATTTAGAAATTTTATGTGAGAACTTTGTGATTTGACGTTTTAGTATCAAAGTTAAATTAAGGCGCCAAAAAAAAAACAAGGCGATAAGTTCAACACCTACTGATAAAATTACGCAGAATTTGAACTTAGCATATGATTATTCTCGTAGAAATTGTTTGCTATCATGACAAAATTTACGTCAAAATGTATTAGAAATCTAAATAATTTCTGCATCTTTGAGCCAGTGGGAAAAAAAAAATTGAGTTCAATATTCATAAACCTGGGATCATGAATTTCAAATATTAACATTTTTTACCATCAAAACGAACGGTGACTATCATCAATGACACTAATATCATGTGTTACAAGACGTTTTAATGCTTGCATAAGAAATAACGTAAATATTTATACTCTGCGGTTGGACTGCTTCACAAACGTTGGCCAATCGGCAATCGTTATTGATTTGTGAAATGTTGAAACTTAAAAGTATATATTAATAAATCAATATGAAATATTGCATTGTTTTATTGCTGATCTTGTGTTTTTTTTGTTTGCTTGAAATTGAGTGTTTGAAATTGGTTTATTTATACCACCTAATTAAAGTGGACCTCGTGGCTAAGCAACAGTTGCTCGAGTCGTATGGATGATAAAGTAAAACAACGATATTACACCGTGGCTGGGTGACCATTACCTATGTCATGACAAATTCCTCCACATTTCGGAAGGCACGTTCAATTTGTGGATTCCGGCTGTCATTTGAACACCTTTGGCAGGTATTATGGGATATTCAGGCTGAAGCCAAAAAGTCTTACCGAGAAGGGATACCTATATGGTTATTATGTTTATTAGGTTACTGGATTGAGGTCAAAAAGGCAGCCTCTCCACGTATCATATGCATCGGTTAGACTGGAAGCCGAAAACTGGAAAATACCTGGGATAAGGTCTATTCAGGTTGTATTTTAATTGCCAGTATGACGAGCGACAGAAGAAGAGATATTGCGCCGACCCCAAAAAAAATTGGGAACAGGGCAGGAAGAAAAAGAGATATTTTGATTGCCTAATTGATATCTGCCGGGGAGTCCGCCAAGGTTGCATTCTGTCACCGTTATTATTCAATCTGTACTCTGAAGCAATTATAACAGAAGCTCTGGAAGGTCTCGAAGTCGGAATCACGATAAATGGCAAGATAGTCAATAACTTGAGATACGCCGATGATACAGTACTTCTGGCCTCAACGCAACAAGACCTGCAGTATATATTGAACAGAGTTCACGAGTGCAGTCTAAGAGCAGGTTTGAATATGAATGTTACCAAAACTAAGTACCTGGTTGCATCTGGTACCCACATCTCGGCCCCTCAATTAAGTATTGCAGGCTCAGATCTCGAACAGGTTCAGCATTACAAGTATCTCGGTGCTTGGGTGAATGAAAAATGGGAAAGTGACGAAGAAATTTGTACCCGTATCGAAATTGCCCGAGCAACATTCCAAAAAATGCGGAACGTTCTGTGCAATCGCAATCTTGGAATTAAACTGAGAGTCAGAATGCTTCACTGTTATATCTGGCCAGTAGTATTATACGGAAGCGAGGCATGGACGCTTAAAGTGAACACCCAAAAGCGGCTTGAAGCCTTCGAGATGTGGTGTTACCGCAGGATGCTACGCATAAGCTGGATGCAGAAAATTTCCAACGAGAAGGTACTTCAACGCGTCGGTGAAACCAGGGCATTGTTGCAGACCATCAAACGCAAAAAAGTTGCCTATCTTGGTCATGTACTGAGAAACGATAAATACCAACTGTTGCAACTAATAATGATGGGCAAAATAAAGGGTAAAAGGCGCGTTGGAAGGCGCAAGAAATCTTGGCTGCGGAACATCCGAGAGTGGACGAGTATTGCCAGCGTTGAAGACCTGTTTCGCTTGGCACAAGATAGGAAAGAATTTGCTGAGCTGACGGCTAACCTCCAGTAGTGGAGAGTCACCCGAAGAAGAAGAAGATTGCCTAATGGGCAATTTCACATAATAAACTTTCTGAAAGCATCCCAGTATACTTAGTTCGATTCAAAATCGTGGGCGTATTTGAGAAAATTGACGCTAGTTAGGACTTGATATCTATTAGATGCACCTACACAAACTGCAGCCCACACGACAAGAAGTTAGAAAAACATAAAATATCAATTCTCAACTAAGCTATTTTAAGAACTTCAGAAATTAATTGAGAGAGAAGCCTGCCCGACAAACGCCCACGTGGTATTTACCGTCTATCAATATTTTAGTCTAGTACCTAGTGCGATCTAGTTAAATTAATAAAACGTAGGTATTTAGTATGAACTGTTAAGTACCTAAGAGGTGGGTTAGGTGTTTTTATATTGCGTGAAAATTATATTCCTACAGGATCGCTTCCTAAGGATGTGACCACTCTTAATAAATGTAAGAGCACCTTTTAGGTACGCAACGCTGCATCCTGCGTGCCTGCATCGTGGGCATTCCCACAGATTTCATATTTATTTATTTTTTGTTCGTAGGTACTTTCCCTCTGTTGTACGCTTCTTATAAACTCCCTTATGTACCTACTACCCCTTCTACGTAACACCGTATTGCAAGTCCGACCCTTACCTATGTACTCCTCTCCTGTGCACTCCGTTATATAGGTAGGTACTCCCTCTATAAACTCAACTCCCGTTAGTTATTTTTTCAATACATATCATCTATACATATACTCTCCAAAGTAATCCGCCTATGTACGCCCTGACTATGATTACCTCGTACTGAGGTCTCGGGTTCGCAGTGGCGTAGCGTGGGTATCTGCCGCCCGGGGCAGTTGTCGATTTTGCCGCCCCTTCCCGTGTATTTTTTTTAACAAGTGTTACTGGCCGTTTGTCATTTTTAACCGACTTCAAAAAAAGGTTTTTTTTTTGTATCGACGTTAAAAATTATCAAATGACCCTTCCCGCTGTGGGTTAGCAGCGGTGTCAGACTCTTACTGACTAAAAACCGTCGTGTTCCGTCGTAGGCCTTTTATGTTCCAGAGCCGCGGTAACTCTTTCGAACAACCCGCAGCCCCGGCAGAAGGGGGAGGTTCTCAAGAGTCTTTTATATCTTTGTTACTTGATTTCTTGAAGGTTTTAAAATTCTTTTAGGTACGCAGGCTAGCGAAGTAGGTACCTACAAGTATATATGAAATTGAAATAATTTAAAAAGCGGGGCTACTTTAAACTGTTTAACAAATTAATTTAATTTACGGGACTAACACTTAAACTAGTTTCCTTGGAACTACACCTAAGCGTGAAATTTGGCTTGTATCTAGGTAGGTAGGTATTGCTTATAGCAGCGGTACCCAAATGGGGTTCCGCGGAACCCTGTGGTTCCGTGACAGGCCCTCAGGGGTTCCGTGGAAAATTCAAGATTTCCATATGGTAAATCGTTTCACTTTTGACAATATTAAATTATTATTCATTTTCAATTAAATTGTTTTAAATATTGCATTCTAAAATTCCATTTAGGCACCATGTAGGTGGGTACCACTCGGGAGTGTAAGTATGATTTCGCGAAAAGTGGCGGGGGAAGGCCACGGCAGCAGATAATTAAATTTAATCCCGTTTTTTACAAATTGTAGATTAACTTAATACCTCCGCATTTTTTGAGCTTATTTCATAGTAAGGATTATACGTTTTCATATATTTGATAGAATGTGAAATGACACGGCATACGAGTATTTCCGGGGCCCGATTCTCCTAAGTTAATAATGTCAAAATCGAATAGAAATCGGATCGCAATATGATCGCAATAGCAGTTTTAACCATATCGGGCATTCTGCTACTAATAAAAGACCAATCGTATTCGATTGACATTTGATTGGTGTGCGATTGGTCTGCTATTTTGGTAATTTTGGTCTATATGGTAGTTTGCGGTACAATCATTTTGCAATCGTAAATCATTTGCAGACAAAATGACTCATTATTGAATGACAGAAAAGGATAAAAACGTTTATTTCAAAGAAAAAATAGCGGAATGCCACATATGCTTCAATCGTAATCGAGTCGGGATCGGATCTCAGTCGAATCGAGTCGAACGTCAATCGTATGTCGCTTAAGTAAAATTAGGAGAATCGGGCCCCCAGTGGCTATTTTTACCATGAATCAAAGTGTAACATTATTTCAAATTTTTGCACTTCCGCGAATCCGAAAATTTCGCGCTCGCTTCGCTCGCGTCTCCATGTTACGTGTGATGCTTTTATGTTCGTTTAATTGCTCAGGTATACAACATCGAAAAAAATTCGCGCTCTTCCGTCGAGGTTTCCTTTGATGTTTATTTTTTATCCCTCTGGTTCAGAAAAAGCAATAGCGCTTTCTTCGCTAGCTGCTTCTTATTCATTTGCATTTGCTTTTTGTGTGGATATTGTACTTTTTGAGACCTTATTAATTTACAGTGGTTTTGTTTATTTTGTGTAGGTACTTAAACTAAAAAAAATCCGCGCTCGCTTCGCTCGCGATACCGGCTACCACTGGGTTTCTTTCAATGCTAGCGGGTGCTTGGAACTTCTTCTTTTAGTAAAAAAGAAAACGCGCTCGCTCACCTCGCACCTGTACAAACCCAATCTATTTCTTTTTGCGTTTACTTTGTCCGTCTTCAAACTGAAAACTATTCACATAATACACAAAGTCAAGGGCGGCTAAATTGTTTTCTGGACCGTGCGGCAGATATGCTACGCCTGAGTATGTCTCTAACCATATAACCATTTGGTGCGCTACCATACGCTACGAGCCGTACCTAAGTGTATTTACGTCTTTAGTTGACTGCTAAGGTTCCGCCGAAAAATTGCGAAACGAAAAGGGTTCCGAAGCCAAAAGAATTCGGGAACCGCTGGCTTATAGCATTCAAGTTTATCTAAACCAGTGGTTCTTAACCTTTTAGTCATGAGGGACCACTTTAACTAAAGTTTGTCATGCCGGGGACCACCTCATCGGTTTACCTAAATTAGCACTCTGCTAAATGCATGTCGGCAGTTGTGTAGGTAAGCAAATGCAAATGAAGAAAAACTTGCCTATGTAGTATCCAAATGGCGAGCGAAGCGAGCCCGACATTTTTTTCGGACTTAAACGTGTGTTTTAAGTACCAAATTTTAACAATAATTAATTTTAAGTTTAAAAAGTTTCAACTTTCTTGTTTAATGTTTTGTTATTGTTAGACAGTTTTATGTAGCGACGCAGATACTAGTTGCGAACATTTTTTTTTTAATTGGGTAAATTTTGCCGCCCCCTAAAAGCTGCCGCCCGGGGAATTTGCCCCCCCTGCCCACCCCCTCCCCCCTCCACGCTACGCCACTGCGGGTTCGATTCCCGAATCCCGGGTCGGGCCGATACCGCTTTGTGGATTTTAGAAACTTTCAAAGCAGCCGTAGCCGTATCTAGCCGTAGTCTATGAGTTTGTGTTTGATACATCCGTGCATCGGAGAGCACGTAAAATATCGGTCCTACGCTTGATCTCTCTCTGGTCGTGTCGTATTACCGTTTCATCAGACTATGAAGATTGCACCTGCATCTGCGCAAATGCTCGTGCACTATAATATGTCCTGCGCAGCTGGCTGATCTCCTTATGTACCGTCGCATTACCTAACATTAACGGCCGCCGTGGCCGACAATCGGCTAGGAGGAAATCACCATCATCTCTGCCTCGTGCACATGAATTTAATGTACTTATGTGAATTTTCAACCATATCGGATCTGCCCCTGTTTTCACGACCATAGAGCTAATTACGTCCGTCTGACCACTAGAAAATGCATAGCCTAAAGGTACTAATTGCGGCTTTGCCGGAAACCACACGACATACCTGCTTATGTTATAGCGTTTAAGTAAGGAAGCATACAACTAGGTACTTAAGTAACCGCACTTGGCTTTCTGTCTATGTGGTCTGACGATCATTAAATAATGGTACGTTAGCAACCCATCGCTACAGTGCCAATTACATTGAGTTGTCTCGTAATTTGCGCGCGTAACAAGCAGTTGAATGCGCTCCATATTCAATCACTAGCTTCTGCCCGCGACTTCGTACGCGGATAAAGTCCCTTATGCCAGCGACTACGGGGTCAGCAAAATCAAAGATCTGAACCGTCTGATATTGAATTTTAAGGGCCCGTTGACTTGAAAACAACGGAATACGCTTAGCCATTAGAAACGTTCCATATATTTAATTTTTGTACTTCAACGGCAAAAGCACAGCAGACTAAACAAAACGCTGAGAACTGAACCGCAAAAGACGTGACCATAGGAATAAAAGTAGTGATTCTAATTAGTCCGCATTTAAGTTGTGTGTGGCAAAAATATTACACGTATTAATACGTTAAAAAACATTAAATGTTACTGAGATAACAAAGTCGTGATGACTTAGTGTAAGTCGTGGTGGTTTAGTGGGTAGAGAACCAATCTCTCAAGTATGAGCGTACGTCTTTGATTCCAGGTCTGGCAAGTACCTGCCAATGCAACTTTTCTAAGTTCGTATGTACTTTCTACGTATAAACTGTAGGTTCCGGCTGTCATTGAACATTCTTGGCAGTCGTTATGGGTAGTCAGATGCCAGTAAGTCTGACCAGTTTTACCAAGGGGTATTGAGTTGAGCGGGTAACTGGGTTGTGGAGCTCAGATAGGCAGTCGCTCCTTGTAAAACACTGGTACTCAGTTGCATCGTGACTGGAAGTCGACTCTAACATAATTGGGACAAAGGCTCTTGAGATAATAACGACAATAATAATGAGATATAAGCACCGCAGGATATCTGAGGCTGATGACGGGGAGTAGCGACCCCGGTGGGCTATATATTCTGAGTTCTCCAGGGAGAGTATACTGACCCCCATCTCCGGCCGGTCGGAGTGAACCATGACGGGGGTAGGTCTCACGCCTCTGGCTTGGCTTGGCCGTCCAGAGTGGAGTCGCTAGAGCAGGGTAAGTAGCCCTGCTCGGAGGATAGGTGCCTCGTGGTAAGTGACCCACAGGGAGCGCGTAATCTGCGTTTAAAATCCGCCGAGGTATCCTCACACTTCAGCCGCTCATATCCCAAGTAGTTTTCATCAACAGTTAGCAATGGTATAGCACAGAACCGGGGATTGACTTTTTTTTAACGACGTCCACCGGGGATTGTCCTCGGGTTCATTTCTATAGTGTATAAAGGAATAATCGTCGGTTTTGTTTCACCATTTCATTAAAGTTGTCTCAAAAGGGCTTCAGAGTGTTGGCTTCGGCCCCACGTTTGCCTCCCAAAAATTCGGAACTCTGTAGTCCCGAGGTCTGGAAGAGACATACAAAATAATGATGAGATATAACGCAACAAAGTCGGAGAGTGGGGGCTCGTGACGCCACGTCTAGGTATGTAAAATTTGTACTAAGCAGTGACTTAACACGAAATTCAAGTTATATCTTCGTTTTTATTTGTTTGTGAGAAGGAGAAAAGAAAAAATACGTGTCCATTATTTTAGGATTATCTAAAAGACGGACTAATTACTTTTTTTGATTCACCATACCTATTTCATAACATTCATTTCTATACATTTCAAGTGTAGTATTGCTCTTGAAGTTCCACATCAGGTGTTCCAGATCTTCGATGTATATACGTCAATAGAGAGTGCTTATCAGGTTGAACCACTTTTGCTAAAACGTCATATCTTTATATGCTATTGTCTAGCTGGGCTCCTGGAGTTCCACATCAGGTGTTTTAGATCTTCAATTTGTATAAGTCAATAGAAAGTGCTTATCAAATTGAACAACTTTTGCTAAAACGTCATACCTGTATATGGTACAGAGAAGCTGGGCTCTTGGGGTTCCACATCAGGTGTTCCAGATCTTAAAATTTATTATCTCAGCTGAAAATGCTCATCATATGAAACAATTTTTGTCATGGCATCATTTTTGTATCTCTTATAGTTTTGTTGGTCTGTTGGTGTTCTGCATCAGGTCTTCAAGTTTCGAAGATAAATTATAGCCTATATGTTGACCAGGCTTAATACTGATACAACACAGAAAAAATCATTGAAATCCGTTCAGTAGTTCCGAAGATTAGCGTGTACAAACAAACAGACATACAGACATACAGACATACAGACAGAATTTTTTTTTTGGATTTGTGCTCCATTACTGTTTCTAAACCCCACCCAATTATTATTTTTTAAATATATTCAATGTACAGACACAGTTTTTTTACAGATTTATTATATGTATAGATTTATTATATGTATAGATTGTGGGATTGTGACATCCATAGACATGTTCTTATGTGACATGGTGTTGTTATGGTCGGTAAATACTTATGTAGTAGCGTAGTCGGTCCCTAAGCAAAGGCCTATCGTGTAGCTGTGTAGGTAAATTGGTAGTCAAAAAGACAGCACCCTCAAAACCACCCTAAGTTTACGGCTGGAAAGAAGAACCGGTGATGAACTTCGGTGAAACTTCGCACAAGTTTGATAACAATTTAATTATAATTAGGATTACAATTTTTTATTACTTTACACTATGTTCTTATTTTACATACATTATTATTTTATTAGATATCGTAGATACGTAAGGTAAATCTTTAATTTTATGCATGGTAAGTTCATAAGTAACATCAACGTACTTTTCAGTGTAGGTACATTATGTGTGTACGATAGAGCTTTATTATGGCCTATTGTAGCATAATTAAGTTAATTACTGTGCCGTGAAGGGCAAAACGAACAGCGATTCTTGGTACGCGTCATATTGCCTGGGACTTCGCGAAATTGTAGAGGGTACTTAAATTCAGCCGTACATGTACCTACCTACTTACTAGGTATAGGCACAGATTAGCTATCTATGTGTAAGAAGAAAAGCTGGTGTATTAGATGAGATACATTTTCTTCGGGGAAAACCGATTTACCTACCTAATGCAATATTTTTGCATTAAGATCCTTCTTAATTTGTTGCGGTTTGTAATATTCTTCAATAGGTACTGCCATATCGACCAAACTGATTTTCGGCTACGGTGGCTATTTTCGAGGAACATCAGCCAGCAAAAACCCAGATGGCTTCCTTTTCATCATCAAATCGATTCGACAAAGATCATCTTTAGGACAGCTTAACTTGCTTTTTGAGATACGGGTGTTTACCGCCAACTTCCAGACCCCGGGAGCTTTGTGAAAGTTACTAACACCAACAAAACGGTTTTGACATGACAACAAGACGGGAATCGAACCCGAAATCTATAGGACCATTGGACCGACAGGGGCTATTAAATTAGGATTTTGCCTTAACATTGCATTGGTATAGTTGTGTCGTAAGTTTTTTATGGATAGATAGGAAGGTAAATACCCTTATCTAGATATCGATAAGCTGTCATTACAACTTTACAAGTTATCGAGATTTGTGTGTCTTCCTGAAGTTACTACTGCTTGCTCTTTAGGATATTTTTTGAAAGTAGTCAGTTTTTCCTACAATTATGTAATAAGCTTGACTTATTTCTGCATCAGCCACCTGTGGAGCGTGGCTAACCATGAAGACCACCCTTGCTGCAGGTTTCAGGTGTTAAACACCTGTGGCATCGTGTAATTACTAGAGTAAGTTACTTTGACGAATATGACTTGAATGCATTGATAACAAGATTTATGGTGTTATCCTTGTTGCTTTGTTGAGGTAGTTAAGCTTACATGGGGCCTAGATTTGTGTGCCTTTACGTAGGAAGGAGTAGCTTGTATGCAAGTATTGAAGGAATGAATGCGTTAGAGACATCTTAATTAACAGGTGGTTTTAGGAATGTTACCTTGTTTATGGTTGCAAAAAACCTATCAAATTAATGAATCAATAAGCTTTTAATAGGTACTGGATAAAGCGTTAATCATAAAACTCGTCATCAACAGCGGATACCACATGCAGCACACAAGCCTATTGTGTTTAAAAATAACGTATCAAACGGATGCCACGCAAGTAGTGACTCTGATTTGATTACTGTGGAGTATCGTTCACGTCTATTATAATAACAGATGCATCGCTGCCGCCAAGGTGCCCACTGAACATGCACACTCAACCGATGCTCACAAACTATTGTAAGCACGACTGTTTGTTCCAAGACCTTCGCCTGTCCTCGCCCAAATCGTGGGACGCGAATAAAGTAATCAGCATTCTATTTAACTACGAATGTTCACACACACTAGCGCAGGTAACCAGCAGCAAGCACTCATAGGAACATGGGAAACCTGTTCCCAAGCTCGATTTATTCATATCAAAACACATTTTAGGTGCGAACCGGTCAATTAAAACAAGTTATTTTAGTTATTGAGGTATTTGCCTTTATTTTCCAAAGGAGGCGATTTACTATTACGGATATACTTATTTTAATAGTATTTATATTTTTACATGGAAATTTTCATCACATTAAACCATTATTAATCCTAGGCCATTTATCAGTATTCAATTCATTATCAACAATGAGTAATATGTCATTTCGAAAAAATACAACCATTCTGTAATAATCTATTTTTAATTCTTCATTGACACATACCGACTCTCGTATCGGAGAAGGATTTAAAAAAATCTTATAAAATAATATACAAAATAATACAAACATTAGTTCGCTTGTTGACGAAAAAAAATGAGATTTAACATTATCGTAACATTAAATTCCGTTCGGGAAAATTCGTGATTATTTTACATTTTACATACGCGAATCCGATTCGATTCTTTACAGAAAAATAAATATACAATTATTATGTGACTACACAACCGGTGATTGCTTATTGGTGCTCAGCACTTCTCATCAGCCAAGAGCGGGTCGAGCGAGAAGCCGAGGTCGAGCACGGGCGCGGGCGGCCGCTTGCCCGGCGCCTTCAGCGGCGGCCGGCGGCGCTCGGGCGCGTGCCCGTTGAGCGCGTGCCGCACCTCGCCGCCGAACAGCTCGCTCAGCGTCTGCTGCACCTCCTTGTGCGCGCCCAGCGCCGCCCCGCCCGCCCCGCCACTACACGTCACTATCAGTTTACGCACTTCGGGCTTATTCGTTTTACTAGCGTTCATATGCACAGTCTTCGATAACGACAGGGCGTTAGGATTATAATAGTAATTGTTCACACTGCCCGACGATTTGCACTGCGAACGCGACAGCGACGACTTTATATTACTTCGAACTGTCGCGAATTTTTTACCTAATGTGATGGCGCCGCCAGCGTGCGACGCGTTGAAGGTGCAGATGGCCAGCGGGCGCGGGCACGACGAGTACCAGCACACGTCCGCCGGCACCAGCGGCGGCGGCGCCTCGTCCGGCTTGTCGTCCAGCCGCGCCGCCGGCGTCTCCAGCGGCGACGCTATGCTGAGGATGGGCACGTCGGCCGGGATCTCCGCGTCGTCCGGCATGAGGAACGCCTCCGGAGCCAGCGGCTGGCTCAGCAGCGACGTGATGCTCGACGTGTCGGGTAGCACCGAGTTGGGGTCCTCCACGTTGAGGAGACTCGCGTAGATGTCATTGACCTGCTGCTCGGCGGTGAGGCCGTTGAAGGAGCTCAGGTCTATCGACGTATTGACTAGGAGCGGTGGGAGGGTGATGGGGGCGGCGGGCGGCGGCGCGGGCGCGGGCACTAGCGGCGCGGGCGCGGGAGCGGGCGCGGCCGCCGCCGCCGCCGCCGCGGCCGCGCCCGCGTCCCGCGACGCTCGGTGCTCCGCCAGCAGAGTGTCGAACGGCTTGGAGCGTCCCTCCACCGTCCTCCGCAGAGACAGCGCGTGCGCCTTGCACGTCAGCGACCGCGTGCACGGCTTGGGGTTCTCTGCGGTCACCACCCCGCAGTGCTTGTTCGGGTCGTATTCTCGTAAATTAAACTTCGTTTTACTAGTTTTCGATCTGGATGATTTCGTCGACGGTGTGGTCGGCGTGACAGCCGGCTTCAGGGGAGGAGGGTTCAGTACAGTCGTTTCCATCACCGTCGGCAGCATCGGCGATGTGTTAGGCGCAAATTGAATGTTGGATAAATCTGAATCTGAAATTGCATATGCTGATAGTGATGAGGTGTGAATGGGGGCATACAAATCCTGTGCTGGAACATTATCAGAAGCTTGGGGAAAATTAATCTCACCCATGTTTCCAATATCCCTGATAATATTTTTCCAGTCTGCTGCATTTGTGATGTCATCTGCACTCTGTATGCCTTCAGAATTCATTATAGCAAAAATATCATCAGTTAAATTTTCACCGAGGGGCAGATCCTCTGTGTCCTGTATACTGACAACTGGTAACTCTCCACACTCCATGCTCACCTTCACCTCCCCCGGCACAGTGGAGGATGTGCTGGCCTCGTCCAGGTACTGTAGGTCAGGCTGCGGTGGTAACATTAGCCTTGATAATGGTGGTGTGGCCGTATGGACAGGGGAAGAATCCATTTTCACTGGGAGTAAATCTACAGGGATAGGGGGCGGTGGAGGCTCCTTTTTATGTCGACTCCGACTTTTGTGTGTGGAAACGGGAGGTGGCGGTGGGGGGAGGGGTTCGGCCCCCGTGTGGGACTCTAGCAAGTGTCTGTAAGCCGCACTACACTTCACGATGACACCACACATGTGACACACTGCCGCGTTCAAGTTGTCCATCTGCGGGAAGAGGCCGTGCAGGCTCATGCTCTCGTACTTGAGGCGGTTGAGGCCGGCGCGGCGGTAGCGCGCCTGCCTGTCCGCCTGCTTGTAGGGGTGCGCGTCCAGGCCGCGCCGCACCGACGCGCCGCCCTTGCCGTCCACAGCCGCCGGCGACGTGAACGTGGCGTCATCGTCCCGCCGCGGCGACAGGTGCCCTATTTCACTGACCCACAGATCCCAGGGCTTCTCATTGCACTTAACCGGGCTCACGATTTTCGCCGTGAACGGGTAGTCGCCGGACATATTTCTGCATTCACCAATATTCTGATCGTGAAACTCGTGCGTCCGCCTCACGGGAGTCCAGCCATATCGTAACCAGCCTCACTCCACTGTTAGGTTATTACCCCATATCTGCTTCGAGATCGCTGCCTGTCTCGAGCGCGACCAGGGTCACATCGTAGCTCGATTGTTTACTTCATTATACACACATATCAAACTAAAACGTGTTGTGATTGTCTTAGCTTTTATATTTACAGGGACAGATGATCTATCTCACTGACAGCTGATTATGCAGATTGTAAGTTTTTCTCGACCACGGAACACTTCCATCTATCAATGATTGTTTTCAGATCACTCCACTGGTCCCGATTGATAGAAACATGTGTTTATCCAACTTAATTCAATTGATATTATACTCGCTACACACAAATAAAATGTCCAAAATTTCTGTTTGGTTGGTTGTAATTTACTATAGAAAGCATCAACACTTTTTTGAGTATTTGTAAAGACCGAAAGTTTGTCTATGGCCATTCACTGATGAATGAGCGTGACGTGACAGGGAAGATATTCTCGCTTCAATACAAAGAATGAACTAAATGAACTCCTAACATGACCAGAAAAATTTCTATTATAATTTCATCAATTCAAATTTTGAAATTAACTATTATTTAACAAGAAAGTCCACCAGTGTTCTCTTTATGCACTGGAATTCAGAATGTTTCGTCTGGTGAAAACACTCAAAATTAACACTGTAATGAAAATGAAACGTCACTGTCAAAGTTTGAAATGTCGCAAAATTTTTATTGCCCATCTACCTCAGTAAAAAAAAACTAATTTTATAATGTTACTTAATAATAAATAGAAAAATCGACGTTCTGCATGACTATGCCGGACATATCTCGGTTACAAAATCAAATACCGGTATATATATGTTGTTCAAAAGTGTATGCAAGTCTGTCATTTTAGGTGTACCGATAGGTATAACCTTTCTTGACACTGTGGGCTATGTGGCCAGAGTGGAAGGCATATCCATGCAGCCGGTACTCAACCCGGATTCCAAAAACACCGACTATGTATTCCTGTCGCGGTGGTCAGTCAGAGACTATAGCGTGCGGAGGGGTGACGTGATATCGTTAGTGTCTCCGAAAGATCCCAACCAGAAGATAATAAAACGCATCGTTGGCTTGCCGGGAGACGTTGTGATTACTATGGGCTACAAATCGCAGTACGTGAGGGTTCCTGAAGGTCACTGCTGGGTGGAAGGCGATCACACAGGCCACACACTGGACAGCAACACTTTTGGGCCCGTTTCCTTAGGCTTAGTGAACGCCAGAGCGGCATACATCGTCTGGCCACCGAGTAGATGGCAAAAACTAGAAGCTAAGTTGCCAGAAAACAGAAAACCCTTTGTAGAAAAATAGTAATTTTAATAAGAAATAGTAATAGATAAACACATCCTAGTTAATTTTGATGGCATCTCACTGTGTGAAAATTAGTAATGTAATTATCATTAGTTATATTTATTGCTAAAACTGTAAATATTATATAAGACCACAATCTTAGATTGTTGTTCTGACAACTCGAAAAATGTATCTCAAGCAAAGTCTTTGATTTTCTCTCATTATATGATACCATGTACTTACTTCCTAATACTGCCATTAATGTTTAAAAAAATGTAAATTTCATCATTGAAGTATGTAAAAATGAATTTATATGATGAGTTTAATGACTATTAGCCAAAATTTTATTTTATAAGAATGAAATGCTTGTTCTTGTTATAGTTCAGAGTAAACTTGTTAAATTAAGTTTTTGTTTCATTTACCTATTACTCATGAATTTCTATTACCAATTTAAAGTCTTACATGGGACCCTAGGACAATAATAACAATAAATTCGCTGAAAGAGGAAGTAATTAAATCAACATTACATTCCATAAAGAATAACAAAAAAATATTGTAATATAACATTTATTTCAAACATAAATCTATCACAGGGTCCATAAATAACTTAAACAATACTTTTTAAACCAAAACTTTCGACTATCTTCACCACCCTATCATAGGAGATACCTCTTCGTATGACATTGTAGGTGCCTTGCAGCGACAAGTCTACCACTGTAGATCCAGTTCTATTCTGTTCAAGTCCTTGACTTAACACCCCACCATCAAAAACTGCTCCTAAATGACCAAAGAGGTGTTCAAACTCTTTAATAGACAATGTGGATGGTTCATTACTGAAGTTCGCACTTGTCAATGCAACAGGTTTATCAAAAATCTTGGTGACTCTGTTCACAAAATCATGGTCAGGTATTCTTACGCCTATTTTTGTAGCAGTAGGATTCAGGAATGGATTGTCAAGATATTTTGTTTTTTCTAATACAACTGTAACTGGTCCAGGTAGCAGGCTGTGAAGTAAATCATCTGGCAAATGGTCAGCTTCACCCCATTTTCTTACATCTTTAATGTATGACACACAAATAGCCACTGGTTTGGCTGAATCTCTACCTTTTATTGCATATAATTTTTTTATAGCATCTGGACAGTTGGCACTACATGCCAGTCCATATATTGTGTCAGTTGGCACCGCAATGACCTGACCTTTGCCCAAGAATTCTGCAGCTTTTGAGGAAGCATAATCTTCAAAGCTTGATATTACTGGAGCCATCTTATCTATCTTCATTTTGACTGAAGCACTTTTGTATCTAAGTAAAAAACTACTAAATAAATTAAGTTTTTGGAAGAAATTCATACTCATTTGGTGTACAAGTTTTTGATTCACTGCTTTTAGTCTTTCACAGTAGGAACTAATCACGCCAGTTATGTGCACACTTGTGGTTGCAACAGCGATAGAATGTAGTCATGGGTTCATCGGCTGAGCGAGTTTGGAGTTGCATGAAGAATGCTCTACCATGTCCGCACTTCGGGCACACAGCATCCGTCGAGTCTACATTCTCCCAGGCGGCAGCTCCGCCCATAATATAGTCAAGCTCCTGAAAAAGAGAATAAGTATGAAATTAGATTACTTTTAGAAAACAATATGATTGTTTGGAGTGATTCAAAGCGGTCAGTGCTGGCTGATGCAATCAAAGACCATAAGAAGTTACCTTTAGTTTAGGGAATGTGCGTGAGGACACCTTCCTTCTAACGTTGTACACATAAGGACAAGTGTTACAGGCGTACCGTAGTCCAGACTCTGGACCTTCCTCTACCATAAGAACGTTGGCACACGTCGGACAAAATAACATTATTGACCATCAACAGTTTTCGCACCAAATTTATACACGACAGATATGACTATTGCACATTTGCAAGCAACATTATACGGTTCTTCATAACGTAACAACACAATTATTATTTATAAAAATAAAAATTACCATGCAATTTAACCATTCCACACATTCAAAATAAGAGTTTGTAAAGGTTATCCTCTATCTCTTTCTGACCGATTGACTATTTGATATAAGTCTTCTCTTTCACACCACTGGAATGACAGAATTTGTGAATGAATGTTTGAATCGTCGCGTTTAAAAACATTCAATGAAATGTGTTTTTCTTATCGATATATACTAGCCTTTCTTTACCGAAATCGATATATAAGAAAATCTTTAATTACCTATAGTTAATGAGGTAATTCAACTTTTAAATTTCAAAATAATAGCAAATAGGTCCAATTTCAACGTTATTTTATTTTCTTTGCAACTCTAAGCAGTGTTGTCACTTGTCATTTGTTATCTGTCAAACAAATAAACGTCAATCAATCTGTGTCATGTCGGCTGCCGGACGGTCGCGTCGCTGATTATTTTAAGGGTGTGTTTATGGCGTGATAAATTATTATTTTGAACAATAAGCAGTGTGATTGATAGACGTCTTGATTTATTCGTAAATAGTGCTTAATATGTTGCGAGCTCTGTTAGATAAATTTTGGGATGAGGAAGTGTGGTTGCCGCCGAATACTACATGGGAAGATCTGGCACCGGGACCAGACAAAGACGTGGTTTACAATGACTATACGCACCTCTTCTACCCCCTGCCCTTGGCACTGGTGCTGATATTCCTGCGGCGCACTCTAGAGAAGTAAGTTAACCTACTTTCTGTCGCTAGGTTTCAGAATGTATGTCATTGCTTCTCACGGATGAATAAAGTCTAATGATGCACTCAGTGACTCATGAGATATCAATTCGGCGAAAGCGATGCATTTTCCGCATTTTCTTATTGAAAAATCTATTTATCCAGTTCATGTATCAGGTCAAGAGTCCATACAATAAATTATAATTCATGCGCATTTTTCAGCGTTTATTTTTGCAATTGAATTAAATATTCAGTTATAAATAGTCATGAATCAAAATCTTAGTAACCAGAATAAAATATTAGTGAAGAAGGTTGATTTGAGCATTAACTATAATAGAAAAATAGTCAAAATATTTTCACTATTTTCTCGGGTAATATTTGCTATCTATAATTAAGAAAATTGTAGTTTGTGTTTTGTTTTATAAAGAAAATGAGAAGAATTTTTGGACACCTGTCTGTTGATACAAATACCATAAAAACAATATACTGTTTTTTTAAGTAATACTAAATAAAATTATACACTTGCATACATAATTAATAAAAATATCTCTTAGAACTTTTACTTCCTATCATTGTGCTAACATTATTTTGATAACACATTTTTAAACACCACTTGGGTATAAAAGCATAAATTAATAAACTTACAGATTAATAACAATTGACCAACTATATGTATATTTCATAAAAAAAAAAATTAAACATATTTTTGTATAATAAAATTTTCCCTCCATTTTTCCAGGTACTGGTTTGCACCTTTCGGCAGATCATTAGGCATAAAAAATACAAGACCAAAGAAAGCCCCAACTAATCCCAAATTGGAGGCTGCATATCAAGCATCATCAAAAATTAAACATAAGCAGGTATGAACTGTGAACATCACACTACGCAATGATTACCAAATATTTTAGTAATTTAACGATATTACAAGCATATTATCAAGCCCCCTTGAATGAGAATAAAATATTATTTGAAACTCATTTAAATTTTAACTGACAGAATCTGTTAAATATTTTTGTTTTAAAGGGTTATGCCTAAAAATGTGTGGATCAAAAGCCTTTTTGGGCATTCTCCTTTATGGGGGGGCATTTACTATTATTGTAACCACGTGTATTGTCAATCATGAAATATTACAAATCCCTTGAATTTTTTGATTCTGTGACACAAAAATACACCTACATATTTGCAATATTGTTCAAATTAATTCAAGAAAAAAACAAAAACAATCCACAATATCTTAGAAACTAAAAGTCAAGAGTGTCATTGATTCAATAAATTTTGCATTTTGCAACCTAGTGATAAAAATGTTTAATAAACTTGTCCTGATTTTATACCTAAACACTCCATGTATTCTTATCTGCTTGATAGTATGCTTGAAAATACACTGATATTTTTCAGTAGGTACTTCTCAGACATACATCAAATATTAAATGTCTAAGTTAGGTATTTATATCCTAGACACAACAAGGATGTGCTGTTTATATATTTTACAATTATTATTGCTAATAAATTATTTATTTTTATGGTTATTGGTGTGTTATATTGCATGGTTGTGCAGGTTTGTGTGTGGTGTGCTTGAAATTAAAAAGTATTTACTATAGTTCGTATCACAATGCGTTTTATGGGATATTTTCATTATATTCTAAATTAACTTTTATTAAAGACGCGTGCGTGGCAATGATGAGGAATTAATAAGTTTTTAATGATAAATTGATAATAGTCTTTCAAGATTTGTATGTTACGATTTTATTGATAGTTTTATCTGTGGTAGACTGGTAATGATAGTATTTTATCAGAATCGGTAATGAGAATCTAATCGATAAAAAATTATTACTCGTCGTACTACATACATAGGCTCAGAAAACGTAAAAAATGGTTTTCAATCGGCGTTAATTTTTTTTTGCAATGTACTAAGTGTACGCAGCGTTAGAATCCCGGAAAAAATAAACAGTTCTATTCGCGTCTGCCGATGCGTCTCGGCTTACCAGTGGGAGTGGTAAATTAATAAAATTCTCTTAGACGATATAAAATTAGAATTAGTACGCTGCATTAAGTGGGAGGGATATCCAACGGTATGAGGATGTCATAAAAATAGAGAAATTGAGAACACGACAGTACCTACCTATTTAATCTCAAGGTCAGTCTTGTATGTTAGATATTATTCCTAAATCTGACCACGTAACTTTCATGCAGCGTTCGTGACCAAAGCGTTTAACATGTCCAATGTTAATACTTTAATAAAAAGAACTTCATTCATTTTATGGTGTCTTTAAAAAGAGCTATATTCTAATTGGTCATCATATCTATGATTTGAAATCCGAAGCAGCGGCGGTATTGAGGACAACGTACCGCCACTACCGAGTAATTACCATAATAGTAAATCCACAAAGGTGGGAAAAGTATACACATAATCACCGAGGCTAAAAAAATGGACCAGCCTGTGCCACACTATCGATTTCCGCTCCGAATGGGGACAACTGTTCCATTTATCGCGAAAATTAAATATGGAAGCCTCAACCGTCACTGCTTGCGATTTGTCAATTTGTCCCCTAATGAATACACATAGTTGTAACCCTAATTAACTTTAAGTGTACCTAATAATGCTAAATGAAGCTTGTTAAACCCTAACCATGCTTCCTTTCTTTTCAGTTCTTTTTGAACAAGGATGAGGTAAATGTTGCACATCATAATACTCTGCACGTAAGCACGCATGAATAACGAATGTAGTGTAGTTTGTAGTTAGTTGCATGCACTTTTGAGGTGTGGTCTGATACCCAGCGATAAGTAGAAATAGTTTGAATGACTGATAAGCATGTTGACGCTCCCCAAATTTTCGAAAGCTCGGATCACTGGCTATCGATGTGTCATATCGCACCGATTACGGCTCAAACGATATATCATGGTGTTCATACCTGAAGCATATACATAATTTTAGTTCCATAACTATATCCTAGTTTAGTAATTAGACACTTCTATGCCCGTGGAGGCCGTGGAAGCTGTGACCTACTTTACTGTGTCTTAATAATGCACCTTAGTGCGGTACTGTTTACAACGGTGAAAAAGTATGACAGAAGCTTTAGATTAATTAATTAAAGTTCTCTTAGGTAATTTATTTCCCTAATTTTTTTTGGGAATGTAACTATCAACTCCTGCAGAACTAAGGACGTTAACAATTGAATTGTACGAGATTTCTGGTAACATCATCGGCGAGTTTAGTCTCTTTGTCGCGGACATTCAGACCTATCATAAAGTTATAATAACTTTGTTGTCATATTGCACGGTGCACAGTAATTGTTAGTATATTCACCCATAGATAATAGTTGTAGATAGTTTTTTTTTTACAACAAACAAAGCAGACTACGGCGGCCTATCACACTAATAAATAATGATTGAAACGACCTCTTCGACAGAACACTTTTTATTGGTTGATGTGTTTTTTTTATTAATAAATTATTCTGTAGTCTTCAACTATCATTAGCTTTTAATTTTTATGCACAAACAATACCGTATATCTGCAGTTATTCCTAAAGGCAATGAACGTCCCCGTACAAAGCCTACTTCTACTTAAATCCGATTCGAATCCATTTTTCCAAAAAAAACACGATATTTGAAACATTTTTTTTTATATTGTGTCTGAAAATTATCTGTGACAATGTACGCGTTACTGGCTGGTTATCACCTGCGTATGAAATTGCAATCTCCTTTATCTTCGTAACACAAAAATAAAACAAGCCTTAATCTACGACAGCCTTGTCTTCAATTTCTGCGTTCGACACAATGGCTCGTCGAATGTTCTCATCAGATCAGAGGCCATCTTACTGTCTGTTCGACCAGAAACAACCTTCGATTTATGAAATTATGCACGTCACGTCTTATGTTTTGAATACTGAAGTTCCACTGAATAGCTGGCCGAAAGAGCTTTAGTCTAAAGAGTTGTCAACAAAAAGGTTTTGTCTATTTAAATCTTTGTTGTCTCAATGAGAGGTCAAAACATAATTAGAGTTACGTGCAACTGCATCTATAATTCAGCAGGGAACTTTGGGTAAAGAAAACTTTGAATCTGGAAAATACTGCAAAATGTACATTATTAAACTTTCTCTAAATACATAAAAGATTATTATTAAATGCCGTACCGTCATATGCACACTACATTGTGTTATCTAAATAAATAATGATTAGGCCATTTTTGTAAGAACTCAACCTATTTTGTGATTGCTTAACTTTGCCAGTGATAAAAATGACATCGAAAATGAAAAAAAGAGACAGCTGTAATCGGTTTTTCATATGTTATAGAGAAAATGTATTGATTTATTTCATCTGTAGAAAGAAAATAGAGAGAAAAAACCAAGGAAAAACATAAATTGGGTTGATTTTCCAAATTAATTATGTATGTTGTATTTCCACAGATTTTATTATTTTCCGAGGCAATCCGGCTATTTTCAATGAATTGTTTACTAATATCTTATTTATTACTTATTTCGTCACCTTTAACTCTCGAGGCTATTTGAGATGCTTTCTACCTACACAAGTTTGTTCATATCTGTCGTCTTAAGTCCGGAACAGGTATTTAAATTACCTATACCAATCAAAAGATTAGTGACAAGCCTAAATATTTTAACAATAGTGATATGATAGTGATAAAGCACTAAGATAGTATTTTTATTTCAATACGATGATTTAATAAGGATGATGAAATAGGTATGCTACGCTAGGTATTTTTGCAAGGATTTCGATAAAAAAATATCTAATCAAAATATTGTAATTCCAGAGTCATATATATCATTATTATTAACTGCTTCGGTCTAAAATCGTAGTAAGAAAAGTGTGTTTGTCTGTCTGCGACTGTCTGCTGCTTTTGTAGAAAAAACTTCATTATATACAATTCTTAATTCATATGTTGTAGTTTTCTTTTGTTTTTCTAGTCCAGGTATAATATTTGGAACCACGTGCTTTCCATATGTGCGGTGACGTGAACTACTGAAATATTGGACATCAATTATGTTGTTAAATTGGTATTATGTATATTTTCGTAGTTGCGTAACTTGCCTTTTTCAGGTATAATTACAGAATTTAGCAAGTTCACATGCGAGATATACCTACTAGGCTTATTTTGGATTGTATCAGTTACTAAAATCTAAAGAAGTAGGTACATGAATATAAAAATTATAGGTAGTTACATATGGAACATTTGATCAATACATGATTGTATGTTGGAAACCAGCTAAATGGTGTTGCCAGAGCCGCCCGTATAACAGTTACCCATTAATTGACTAAATAGGAGCAGGAATTTATCGCACCATTGTTATTATTGTTTGCTTAAGTGGCTGTAGTTGGTAGACCGCAAGATTTGATATGTAATTTGTCTTTTCAATAGTTGATAAGAAATGGTAACCCCATTTCTACGTGCCTTTTTAAACATAACTTCAATGCGGACATCTTGATAACACAACTTTGTGTACCACTATTGGATAAAATCTGTGCTTTTTAACAGAAATCAAAAATAATTTTAAAAAAATGTATTCTGTCTATGCCCTTCCACCACAATAATTTCGTTTGTGTCGATATAGTTTTGACGAGTTTAATTGTCCATACGGCTCAGTACAAGCACCCGAAGATTCCGTAAACAGAATAAAACCTTTTATCGAACACTATCTTGATCATTATAATAAGCTTGTAAAATATATTTACGCATTGGCTCTCTATATCGATACTTACGTAATATCAGTACCTATCTACTTTTTATGACTAGAAAGGACTTGATCGAAGAATGTATAAAGATCAGTGTTTTACCAGCAGCTTAAGTCTCAGTTTAAGGTCCCCAGATAATCAAAACTTGGATATCCAAAAACGCGGTGCCATATAGCTGGTTCCCCAATAACCCACTTTCAACAGCGTTGTGATTATTTACATGGTAGGCAAGCGGAGCGTTTACAATCAGAAATAAGGCGTAGCGACAGGTCGCCGCACCCCTAATGCCCCCACATTTACTCAATATGGCCACACCACTATTTTTTGACATCGTCCCCTTAGGAGCTGAGAGCAACGTTAAAGTTTTATGCTTTGTTTACCTTGGTTTTATGACGTATTTCTAAATTAAAATCCTGAAACTAAAGGAACCCAAATAAAAATGCGGGCTTTTTTAATGGGGCTTCCATGTTTCACGTTTTATCTTTACCTACTTGTGGTTTTACTGCCTTCTTAGTCTCTGGGTTTCCCTCTAAAATTCCACGTAGCTATGTATATCAACTTAAACCGTCATTAAATGCTCCGTTTAGATTGCATCGCAGTAACTGCAGAACTCAAAGACTAACGACTGTGGGTACTTCAGCACTGAAACTTGGTATGAATGAAGGATCTCTTTGAAGCCACGCGCCTTTGAGTCGCGGTCCCGACCCGTTTTCATTAGGCTGGTTATATAAAGATCATTACACGCCTCTAGGGCTGCCAGAACTTATTGCTTCTTCATTAAAATATTACTTTTTGATTTGTCCTTAATGGCAGTTTGTCCCTTTTCGTGTCATTGCGTCAATCGTCAGTTTGTGATGATACAAATCGATTACATGTTGAAATTAGGATTTGATTCCAATATTTTTGTATAATTGTATAAAGAGGAGGAAATTCTTTATGAATTTGTCTGTGTTTATCTGTTATTTTTGCGTCGTTTCTGTTAATATATCGTTATCATTTCTTGTAGGTAATCACTAATCTGACTAGCACGACAGATCTCATGTGTCATTCCAATATCTGTTCTACGTCAATTGACATCCTATCTTACATTGCTCATCAATACTTGAAACTATATTTTTAGCTTTAATCTATTAGTCACTATGTTAACCATAGGAGTCTCCTATCGATCACTTTATCGTAGTAAAATCAAATCAGGGCTGTGATGGACTCTGACCTTGTTATCATAGAAATTGAAGGGCTGAATACAAAATATCAATGACTTTTACACAAGTGGAATTATGCCTTCGCGTGACTTTGATACTTACACCATAGTATTATGGTTTCACTTAGTTCTAAATATACACATACATGTTATTTTTAATGGAGCAATTTTGACGTGAGTTAAAAAATAGTCTGGAATCAATCCTTGTTCCTAACCAGATAATTTTATGGGCTGCATATAAATGGGAAAATGTTATGTAAATACGAATGTTTTGCGTATCAAATGCTCTACAAAATGAGTACTTATCTTGATAATGTCATGTCAAAAAATATATTTATAGGTTTGATTTACGATATGGGAACTAAATATTGTACCGACTAGGTACATACATTTTGTATGATTTAACTTTTACATTTTGTCTCGTCTTTTCTTCGATGTCACTCTCAAATTCAAAGGGACAATATCTTATCCTGAATTGAAACACATATAAATAAGTCCTATTGTGATTATGAATCATGGAAATTAACGAGCTTAGTTTCGTCAGATTTTCTTTTGATGACTAATTAAATATTAATATGTTTAATCATAACAGTACCAAAATCATTTTCATAAACCCCTTCGTTTTCTGGTCAAAACGCCATGAAGATCTGTTCAGTAATTTTCGAGTTTATCGCTTACACACTGCTAGACATGGTAAGGGATTTTACTGTAGTGATTAAAGTAATATAGTAAGTGGCAACCCTACGCCCTAGATAGGCAAGCTAACGTATACAGCAATCACTGTACGTTTGAGACAATAAACGTTCATTGAGTACGCAATTAGCGCCTACGGCCTGGGGGTCTACTCTAATTCAACGAAACGAAACTTCGATATCGAACGAAATTCAAACGAAGTTTCGTTAGTGACCCTACTCTATTTCATTTTCGGATGCGCATACGAAGTTCGGAACCATAGACAATTTTCGTGAACGAATGGAATCTATAATATTGTGTGGGGCTTTTATGATGTCGACTAAACTAAGTTACGGTTTTTACTTTAACTTGAAATTATTAAACTTTTCAGCTTTACTTATTCATGTAACATTATAAATGTGATTCATTGCATATTTCTTGTAATATTCATGCAAACAATCTAAACTTTCAGGCAAAAAATATATTTTCAACTACTTTCGACTCGACACTATAAAAAACCCTTTGACAGTCATTGCTAACCAACTAATTTGAAGAGTACTATTTCATGCCAAAAATGGGTAATCACGGATGACAACCAAAAATAGCTACATAATACAATCTAATCATAACAAGTCGACTTAAGATTTTTTGTTTGAATACTTTGATAAGTTTTCTGAAGTGTGTTTCTCAAGTGTCGTATTTAATAAATCATGTTTCCAAGTGCTTTTATACCAAGGTACGAGTTCCCTAAGGAAGTATTATGTCGTACTTTACGTACTCCGACTTCTACGTACGTCTGCTGTATTTTGGTTCACAACAAGTTTTGTTTTGGATTTAAAAACTTCGTGAGTAGATATCATATTATACAAATGCAATATTTGGTTTCGCTCTAACACCATTGCCTTTTCTAATACTAATCATTTATATTTTCAGTTTAAAATGGCTCCATATACGGGGTTCGGCAAATCCTCAACAAATCGAAACCGTTGTCAATTTCCTGGACGAACATAGAGATTTAGCTCGCGGGAGATTGAATAGTTGAACCCAGCCAGGAAGATAACCTGAGAGTCCAGCTGTAAAAGCTGCCTAAGTACCACCACCATTGACACAAAAATGCCGACTTTCACACCTTGTAAGTATTTTACTGTGGTATATTGAGTAATGCTATTGTAAATAAATTGTGCACAATATAGATAACATTTTTTTTAGTGTATTTATAAGAAATACTCTTCATAAAGAATACAGATTAACATTATACTATTGAATAATGATTGCATCTTTTTTATTATGTTTGCTTATGGTATTAAATGGGTCAAGTGGTGAGTTGAGAACTTTTTGTTGTTACTTAACCCGTTCAAGTGTCTTAGCCATATTTTGTTTACACTGTTGTTCTGAGCTATTGACTAAATTTGGAATGTTGTTTTGCAGCCTCTCGACATACACACTCTACAAGGAGACTGCCTACTACTAGGAGACTACAGAGGATCTGCCAGCACAGGTGTAAGAAGCAGATTGTATCAATATGAAGAGGAGCGTGCACAGAGAGAGACGGTGCAAAACGCAGAGCTTGCAGGCATCAGTCCTACCCTGTTGCAGCTGCATAACACAATAAGGGAATATGTGGATAGTGATTAAGATTTTGTTAGTGTTTTGTTAGTGTTCATTAATTGTGTTTAATATTTCTTTGTTATTAATTTGTAATGTTTAAACAGGGTAATAGTAAATAAAACTTTAAGTATATAATTTATTCTTTTATTAAACTCTAAAGGAAATAAATAACATCATGTCAAATTCTTAAAATCAATAAACATACGGTTTTTCTGGAGCATGTTATGATGTGCTTGAGTAGAACTTTGTCCTACCTATTCCTTTCCAAAATTTGCACTAACAAAGCTCTGCAAAGTTGTATCTGCCTTCAAGAGAATCTTCAACAGCTTTATCTATCGGTGTCATCATATGCTCCCTTAGAGAGAATACCCAGAGTCACCTAAAATACACATGTATATGAAAATATGTGAATAACACTACTTCACAATATTAATAATATAAATGTGAAAGTTTGGGGTACCGCTTTTGTCCCAACTTGTACAAATATATTCAAAATGCAATAAAGTCAAACATACCTAACAGATAAACTGTTTCATTCTGGAGACCCTCCAAGTGGCTTGTAATATCACACTCCAAATATAAGCATCATGTGTGTTGCTCCACCAAATGACACATCCACATTTGTTATATAGTATCGCTGTCACATAATATCTGGAAAATAATAAAGAATTGATCAGCATCATAATAAACAACAGTCAATGCCTCAATTAAATCATTAATGTTTAGTTCTTATACTTACAACTTGGGTGTTAAGAGAATGGAAATATTTTCGATTCCAGAAGGTCTAGCAATTGCAATTTGCATTGTTTGGAGGTAATAAAGGCACGAATTCCTGGCACAACCCTTCGAAAAATTGCCGACTGAGTCTGTGATTTCCTACAAACTCTACGTCGGGAATTTCGCTAATATTTAATTGATTGCGCAAGCACTGCCGGTTCCTTCTTCGCTCTACATGATCTTCACGTAAAGCTGCTTTGATTAAAAGCATTATTGTAGCCTTTGCCAATAATTTTCACACAAAATTCACAAAACGAAAAGTAACACGAAAATCAAACGATAACTCTTTTGGTTTCGTTGAATTTGAGGTTAAAATTCCGAAGTTTCGTCTGTCAAACTCAAATATTCGTTCGTAGCATTTCGAATTAGAGTAGGTTTATAGACAATAAACGTCAAACAATCTTCGTTCGTACGAAATTTCGGAACGAAATGGAACCGTGGTAAGAAGTTCGCGAAATTTCGTACGAAACTTCGTTTTTCGGTGAATTAGAGTAGACCCCCTGAGCTCTAAAATGGGCCTTGAGCTGGCCGCACGACCCAGTTTCCTTAGCCTGAAAACAACGATATTTTTATAGTATTTTCACTTTTCATCAAACGCTTCGATGATTGCGATCAATGGCTCAAGGTCAGAAAAATTTGATCCAATATAACAGATGTAGCATTTTGTTTTTTTTTTCGCATTTCGATCACGTCTAACGGCTCCGTGTTCACTGTGCAATATTTGCAATAGTTTTTCCTATAAATTGGTAGGTAAATGCAACGTAAATAACTTAATAGGAAATTAAATAAAACAACGATAAGAACATGACTCATTAACCGTCAACAATCCTCGATAAACTTAAAATAGGTTTTTAAAATTCCTGCAGTGCGATTATAAACTGATGCACTCTGTTGCAAAAAGTTAAAACAAGTCGAACTAAAATTGCCCTGTCATCCATCGTTGAAGTTTTAACCAAATCGCGTCCAAATTGCGTATTTTTTTTTTTTTCAAAAACGGACCTTGTACCTAGGTACCTTGGATCATACGATACGTTATCAGGTGTCACGCTGGGTGCCGTGGCGTTATCCAAACGCCTAATCGACGTAGTTTCGTCACTATCTGCGTGTTCAGCAAATAGGTAAACGGATTTAGAGGATTAACTCCTAAGATCCTCATTTAGGTTAGTTACAGTCCCTCTTATTATAAAACGCGGTATCAAATAAGTATCGGCTTTTGTACTACCTTTAATCCACCTTTAAGTACGACCTTGAAAAAACGTTATTACAAAACGCAGTTTATCGCAAGTCCTATTACTATCTGCAGTACAAAAGATAAACCATCGAGCCCCCTAGTTTAACTGCAGTACTTAGTCGACAAACGTCAAATTCCGACATTATTTACTTTTGAGGTTATTTGTTTTGTGATGAAAAAAACGAAAGTGGATATAAATATGTGTGATTTGGAATACTTGGATGTGTTAGAATACTATTGAGAGTGTCCGGGGACCCAACAGAATGCGTCATCGACAAAATCTCTTCAAATTACCTGACGACAATTTTCGATATAAATATCGATTTACGTTTTTCGAAATAATAGTCAATTGAATGCATGATGATAATCCAGGATGATCCTATGATGCTCAACTGGGCTCGCCATAAAGTAAGTAGCCTTTACAGTGCAAGTAGGTTGCCAAAACATCCTAATTAATTGTATAAGAGTCAAAGTTTTTATTATGGATGTTTGTTTATGTTCCACGCATAAACTACCACATAGATTTTGATGAAACTCCGAAAATATATCAGATTATCATACAGTCTATTGTTTATTTACAGATTCAAGACTATTTTGGCGTTTTGCACGCCGTATCTCTGCCAGTAATATGCAATGTTTGTAAAAGACTGGAAGCTTGCTAAAATGTAGAAAAATGCCTAGATGAGAAAGGGAACAAGATTGTGTGATGAAGAACAGTGTCCAACATGTATCAGTGCATTTGACTGTATAAATAGACATCGGAATAAAATATAATTTTCTACTTTTATGTTGTTTCAAATGTTTCATTTTCTTTTGGTAATTTAATGCACACGATATTCTGTGTGTAAGTTATTGTGCACTTAATTTTGAAGAGGTTCTAATTAGATGCACAACGTCTTATTTAATCATTTAAATCGGGATGAAAATAATCCAAATTATTTCTAACCTAAAAACAAAACATAACTCGGAAACGCGCGCTGACGTTCCGTTATACGCGCAAACTCGATAGTTGTTTAAAAGAGAATAATTGGATCATATGTATATCGTTAAAAGATACTAGAAATATAAAATTACCTTTAAATAATAAAAAGTAATATTTTCAACTGCAGAGATATTTTTTTTATTATCATAGTTATTTATTTTTCATCAAAATAGACTTAACAAAATAATGTAAAAAGGAACTGCGCATAGAATTCGGAACGATTGAACGAATGATTTAAATATTTGTTGCTTATAATCTGTGGATATTATTTGAACCATAGACAAATCGAAGTACTAAACAGTCTTCTCTTAGTCTACGTTTTGTAATAAGGATGTGAAGACTATCGTAAGTACCGTAACAAACCAAGACGTCTTCAGTCGGGTTTAAACCACTACTTGCGGCAGTTTTTATAATAAGAGGGAGTCAGTCTAGGTTTAAATTCTTGCCCTCTTATTATAAAACGCGGTATCAAATAAGTATCGGCTTTTGTACTACCTTTAATCCAGCTTTAAGTACGACCTTGAAAAAACGTTATTACAAAACGCAGTTTATCGCAAGTCCTATTACTATCTGTAGTACAAAAGATAAACCATCGAGCCCCCTAGTTTAACTGCAGTACTTAGTCGACAAACGTCAAATTCCGACATTATTTACTTTTGAGGTTATTTGTTTTGTGATGAAAAAAACGAAAGTGGATATAAATATGTGTGATTTGGAATACTTGGATGTGTTAGAATACTATTGAGAGTGTCCGGGGACCCAACAGAGTGCGTCATCGAGAAAATCTCTTCAAATTACCTGACGACAATTTTCGATGTAAATATCGATTTATGTTTTTCGAAATAATAGTCAATTGAATGCATGATGATAATCCATGATGATCCAGGATGATGATATGATGCTCAACTGGGCTCGCCATAAAGTAAGTAGCCTTTACAGTGCAAGTAGGTTGCCAAAACATCCTAATTAATTGTATAAGAGTGGAAGTTTTTATTATGGATGTTTGTTTATGTTCCACGCATAAACTACCACATGGATTTTGATGAAACTCCGAAAATATATCAGATTATCATACAGTCTACTGTTTATTTACAGATTCAAGACTATTTTGGCGTTTTACACGCCGTATCTCTGCCAGTAATATGCAATGTTTGTAAAAGACTGGAAGCTTGCTAAAATTTACAAAAATGCCAAGATGAGAAAGGGAACAAGATTGTGTGATGAAGAACAGTGTCCAACATGTATCAGTGCGTTTAACTGTATAAATAGACATCGGAATAAAATATAATTTTCTACTTTTATGTTGTTTCATTTTCTTTTGGTAATTTAATGCACACGATATTCTGTGTGTAAGTTATTGTGCACTTAATTTTGAAGAGGTTCTAATGAGATGCACAACGTCTTATTTAATCATTTAAATCGGGATGAAAATAATCCAAGTTATTTCTAACCTAAAAACAAAACATAACTCGGATACGCGCGCTGACGTTCCGTTATAGGCGCAAACTCGATAGTTGTTTAAAAGAGAATAATTGGATCATGTATATCGTTAAAAGATACTAGAAATATAAAATTGCCTTTAAATAATAAAAAGTAATCTTTTCAACTGCAGAGATATTTTTTTTATTATCATAGTTAATTATTTTTCATCAAAATAGACTTAACAAAATAATGTAAAAAGGAACGGCGCATAGAATCCGGAACGATTGAACGAATGATTTAAATATTTGTTGCTTATAATCTGTGGATTTTATTTCAACCACAGACAAATCGAAGTACCAAACAGTCTTCTCTTAGTCTACGTTTTGTAATAAGGATGTAAAGACTATCGTAAGTACCGTAACAAACCAAGACGTCTTCAGTCTGGTTTAAACCACTACTTGCGGCAGTTTTTATAATAAGAGGGTTGACGTTTTATGGATAGATTATAAGATGTAATTATGTCTAAGTACGGTTTTTCACAAGGGTTTTTTTGGTCCCTATAATCTTTATTGATTGTATTTTTCAGTTACAGCAAATCCATTCAAATAATTTGTTAAAGCTTTATGTTTGCTTTATTCTTCAAAGTTCGTTAAAAGACCAAGCAATGTTTGACAAGCTGTCAGTCTGATGTCATTGTCAAGAATGCAACGGCCGAATTCTATTAGAATGGGGCAGTCACAGTTGGCGGCCTTCCATTAATTCCTTGTGCGTTCCTTGTCAGAACATTCACACCCCTTTCTGACCTTTTATTAACTGTGGAATTAACCTCAACCGTGAACACAGTAATAAATTGTGAATCATGTAGAACCCGTGTTAATGTCCATCTAGTTGTTGTCCTGATTTTGTCGGATTATAATCCGTTTTTTGACCTGCAATTATGCAATAGACTAAAATGCTTCTTTTTTCGAATTTTAAAATTCTCTAGCCGCAGAGTCATAGATAAAATTGCAGTTGAGAATACATGATTTATTTGGCTCGGTAGAGTAGTGCGTAGTAAATAGGCTTAAACAGGAGATAGGCATGTAAAATAATTCCAGTATCAATACCTTATTGATAAAATACGCGGTAATCTAATAAAACTGATAACTATTACTGATATAAACTGATTGTTAATTAATAGATTATGTAACCTTAGCGTACCTAAAAGAAACTTATTTTTTTTTAGGTCAGAATAAACTGTGTCACATCCAATTCAGTGTATTTGCACTGTGTCCGAGACCCGAGTAAAGCTGGGTACCTAAGGGGCACAATGTTTGTATTTCTCCACATTTTAGTTAAGACTTATTTCACAACAAATCCTCGCAAATAACTACAAGAAGAAACATACATAAATCCTATTACATATTGCTTAAACATAATTATTCAGATAACTCTTCAGTGACAAGAAACGTGTACAAACATTAATACCGTACAGATTACATGGAATTATTTATAGTTGGTAATGTATTGTCAATGATGATGATAGATCATTTATTCGTAAAGCAAGGCTTACACTTTTTTTTATAATGATGGCAAAAATCATCAAGTGACCCGTTCCGCTGTGGGTTAGCAGCGGTGAGGGAGTATCAGACTTTTGCTGACTAAAAATCCATCGTGTTCCGTCGTAGGCCTTTTATGTACCAGGGCCGTGGTAACTCTTTCGAACAATCCCGCAGCCAGGGTTCTTACACCTCTGGTACATTGCGGAGAAGTCCAAGTCACACGTTTAAGTACCGCAAGCCGACTACGCTAAGACGATATGTGATGCAATATTAATGTGACAGATTCTTAGATATGTGGAAACATGCTGCAGAAAACTGGGCGAAGACGAAAAAAAATTGACAGTTTAACTAGAAATTCTAAGGACATTTCAATAATTTCCGAGTTTATTTTACCTACTATGTATATACCTAAATGAACGTACAATTTGACTATATTATTTCGCTCTATTAAGTAGAAGTTAAGTAGTCTATATATTGTATATTGAAAGTGACCAAGCTAATACGGTACGCATACTACGTGTTATTCATATCGGGTTTCTTAATGAGTAATTGTTGGCCTAGGTCCAGGTGGTGGCATCTAATTATGGTTGCAATAATATTACATATTTTGTATTTATAATTCATTCACTATCTAGGACTGCCTGACTTAATTCATGACTTTTCCACGACAGAGACCGAAGCGTATTTGAGAAAACTCTGGCCTTGTTAGGAAGATCATACATGACTATTCAAACTTTGCGCTTTTTTCTCGGATGTTTTGGCATAACTTTTTTTCATTCGTTAGAATGTGATGCCGAAACTGTTTTATATCCTTTGTATAGCAGTGTTCCTCACCTTTAATTTCACTTTTAACAGTGGTTTTAACATGGGGTCGGCAATACGATAGATGTTTATGACTAGTCGTGTTTTCTCAAGTCAGTTTGTGAAATATTCTCACGTCACAAATCTAGATTTCAATGGCAGACATTGCTAACCATATTAAGACTCTGTTAATTTAAATAGAATCGATATATTTCAATGTAATCGCGATGACAATGTGGAATGCACGTGGTGTCGTCAACCTTTTATGATTCACCTCAAACATCACACCACTAGATAAGGACTTGTCTTTATCGATATTTCATTTATCGATATTTTTTTGTATACTTAAGCCGAGAAAGATAAGAGCACTGCTTACCTGTACTACTCTAATGGATTCATTTCTTAGCCAATTCTACCGTTTTAATAGACGATAAATATTTACGAAGTCACGCATAATGTAGTTAGGTCTAATTCACAACGGTAAATAAATAACCAACTGATGCCAAAGTTTCGCGAAGTTAGTTTTGACGTTTCTGGGACGTCAAACTTTGCACTTCTTGGAATAAAGGCCACTTTTTCAGTCAATATACTGTATGATATATAAAAAGTTTTACAGGCGGTGAAAAAATAAACAAACACCTAAAACAGCTTCACATGACTATTATCGCCGTGAGCAATCAAAATCAAATCATTTATTTCATTTAGGCCTTTACAGGCACTTATGCTTGTTTCTAGTTGCCCATTCCATTAGTCGCTTTCTGTGGAGAAAAACGGGCTAAAAACTCCTTGGTTACTCTTTTTAAAATAGCATTACACACAATAATGCGAAGATCATGTAGAATCAATAAATAGTATATTTCCCACGTTGCTACTGTTTATCCGTAATTCGTATTTGATAACCGCCTACATGGACGCACCCTCATGCGATATTATCGTACGCCGATATGAGAACGGTTCTTATAAGCCTATAATGTTACTGTTATACGTTAGCTACATCACTTTTCGATCAGCTAGTTATAATATATGGTATTTATTGAAGTATTTTGACTGGCGCGATGGTCTCGTCACTAGCGATACTCCAACTACCTTAAAATGAGTTCCTATGTCATTTAGTAGTTGAGTCTGAGTTAACCCCTAACGCTTTATTTTAGGTTCATTATTACCTAGCCTTTTATTTAGATTCATTATTACCTACTGACATATATGACAAAATATGTAATCTGAGGGGTAAAACTTTTTCTTGCTAACGGGAAACCAATAAAGCAGTAAGGCTAATTATGTTATTAATGACCAATTACCAAACAGGTGAAGCCACCTGTGTTTTGTTATTGTATTGCGTATGTATACAAGGCCCGTGGTATTTATTGTATAGTTAATAATTTACGATAAAAATACTATCGATTATTTTGGTGTTTCCTTCAAATTATGGCACGGTAGATATGTAGGATCGATCTATCGTCAAAAGTATCGTACCACGCGCCATATAGCTCTTCCGCGCATTTTCACCCACGTCGCTACCTGTTGGAATCATACATATTTTTGGTATAAAAATAATTCTATCTTTAGATCATGTTCTATCCATATGAACTGAGCTTGAGCCAAATCTGGACCATAATTTCGTTGATTAATAACAAATATTCGAAGTACGAAATGGATACAGGATCCCAAATGAATCAAGAGTTCATGGCCTAAATTGCTCCAGAAATAAAATCGGTAATGCTAGACGTTCTAAAGAATTTATCTCTTCATTATAATTTTTTGGCATGACATGTTAAGCGAACGTCTAAACATTCAGAAAAGCACTGTCAAGCAGACCTCGACTTTCAAACGTTTGAAGATAGATCAACAGACATATAAACACGGCGCACAGGGACTGTTCAAATGACCTAAATTATCAAGGGTTATATACTTTATAGTTGCTTCTTCTTACATGTCTCATATTGAAATAGGTCCTCTCCCAATCTGATGCTGGTCATCAGCTCAGCCATGGTCCACTGCTGAATTCACATGTTACACCATTGTTGTTGTTCTAAACAAAGTTTGATTACTTTCAATGGGACGCAACAGATCAATCAATATTAAATTGAATAAAATCCTAGACGGAATGATGAGCACATTCGTGATTGGGCGTAATAAGTAATGACACGATTTTGTGTGGTGGCATTCTAAATATGTGGTTCTGAATATTAAATGGAGCAATACTGTTGAACAAGTGTTCAGAGGGTGTAAAACCCTTCCAATAGGTCTGCAAAATCTTAAGACATTGACTTTGGATCCGTGGCGCCAAAAGGTTGGAACTCCTGCAGTAAATCTGACCTTCTTAACCTGAAGGTTTCTAAGTACTTCCTCACTTTTGTATGAAAATCTTCATTACTTTTTTTCATTATTTCACAGTGAATTAAAAGAGTCGTTAAAGTAGTGTAGATTGTAGAGAACTATTCTATCTACGTATTCTTAGATTTTAGAGTGTAGCATTATAAGGGTCAATTCCCACTGAAAGAGCAGCGGCCGGCAGCGGCCGTAAGAGCACGGAAAATGTAAGAGCGCGGCGCGGTGCGGCGCCACGCGGCGCCGCGCGGCCCGCCGCGCTCGCGCTCAATCCCTTGCAATTACGGCCGCTGCCGGCCGCTGCCGGCCGCTGCTCTTTCAGTGGGAATTGACCCTAAGGGTGCATGTCTGCTATTGCTATAGTTAGTAGTAAATAATATATTTATCACAGCTTGCGTTGTACCGTACTATTCACAATATCATCATCCTCCGAGCCTTTTTCCCAATCATGTTGGGGTCGGCTTCCAGTCTAACCGGATTCAGCTGAGTACCAGTGCTTTACAAGAAGCGACTGCCTATCTGACCTCCTCAACCCAGTTACCCGGGCAACCCGATACCCCTTGGTTAGACTGGTGTCAGACTTACTGGCTTCTGACTACCCGTAACGACTGCCAAGGATGTTCAATGACAGCCGGGACCTACAGTTTAACGTGCCATCCGAAACACAGCCAATGGTGTCTAAGATATACTTAGAAAGTACATACAGACTTAGAAAAGTTGCATTGGTACTTGCCTAACCTGGGATCGAACCATACTATTCACAATATAATATTCTATATATAAAAAATACATATATTTATTAACAAACCACAAAAACACAAACACTTTTCGCAAAAATAAAACACTGCTTCCTCAACACTTCCTCTTCAAACCATGACAAATGACTACCCTTTCCAGATATGTGCGTTAGCAAAGCAGATGGATATGACAGAGAGACAGGTGGAACGCTGGTGGCGTCTCCGCCGCAGCCAGGACAAGCCCTCGACCCTGGTGAAGTTCTGCGAGAACATGTGGAGGACCACGTTCTACTTGTACAACTTCTCCTACGGTATATTCATATTGTGGGATAAAGAGTGGCTGTGGGATATCGACCAGTGTTATATTGGATATCCTCATCAGGTTCGTATTTTTGATAATATATCCCTTCCCCCCAAGGGGGGGCCCTTACTGCCTCGTTGGTCTAGTGGTCGCAAGCGCGGCTGCTGTGCCAGAGGTCTCGGGTTCGATTCCCGGGTCGGGCCGAAATCGCTTTGTGGGTTTTCTTAAACTTTCACAAAGCAGCCCGTAGTCTGGAAGTTGGTGATTGATCCACCCGTGCATCGGAGAGCACGTAAATGTCGGTCCTGCGCCTGATCTCTCTCCGGTCGTGTCGGATTGCCGTTCCATCGGGTTATGAGAGTAAAGGAATAGGGAGTGCACCTGTGTCTGCGCAAATGCTCGTGCACTATAATATGTCCTGCGCAGCTGGCTGATCTCCTTAGATGAGAACAGAAATCGAGAAAATCGGCCGTGGACGCCATTAATGTTTCCCTTGTCAATCTTAATGTTATTCGACTTTTGGATAATTATTTTGGAGTTAATTTACCTGAGTGTTCCTAAAGATATTGGTTTCAAATATAATGTCTCTAAATGACCATATACAACATATTTATAATTGGCAACTGTTCAGCATATTGTACCACATCTTATACTCCTTATTGCTTGGCTATTATCGTTTCAGTGCAACGCAACTTAGAGAAGGCTTAAAATAGCGATGCACGAATACCACTAATGGATGACGAATCCTAATTATGTAAGATTTAACGAGTAGATGCTACATAGTTGCGAGATGCTCTGCTCAGCTACAGTTTCGACATTTCGAGAATCACGAACATAATTCACTTTTCCTTTACCAGAAATCCTCTAGTATGTATTTCTGCGTAATTCAAATTCAAATCCAAAATTCCAGTATCTTGTACTATAAACTTTCTACGATAAATCAAACGAAACTGTCGTAAACAATCTATGTATTCCTGCTCACTATAGAATCTCTCAAGAACAGACTCCTTCCAATTAGGTCTTTTGAGACCAAAGACTTTTTTATATATAATAAATATCTCGGCACCTATGAATCGTTAACTCAACGCAAAACTCGACACAAAATGTCGTGTTCGATAATAATCATACTATTTTTGTAGTAGAAAATTTGGTTATCAAACCAGGTGCAGGTTATCGTAAAGATAATACTATCACCAATACTCCGATGTATGTTTTTAGATATGGGTTGCCTGGTTAAATATTTTTTTATCATAAAGTAAAAATTGATGACCTCTGAATTATTATCTGTTCATTGGAAACCGTTACTTATATCCTGCGTAAAAGATATAGCTAGACTTTTAAATTTGAAACTGGAATCAATTTTATCCAGTCCTAAGTTTGGCATACAGGATAGGGTCTCATAATTATCTGTACCCAAGATAAACCGTATTGGCTTAGGTAGACCTGAAGTATATCACCCGTGAAAAATCGTTTTTAGGAACCTATTTTTATGAATTTGCGCAGCAAAATCTATGCCGAACTATGTAAGGCTTCTGCTAATTTTCAATATTGGCAATGATAACTCATTTCAGGGTCTCACCAGCGATGTATGGTGGCACTACATGATATCGGCAGCGTTCTATTGGTCGCTGACGATCTCGCAGTTCTGGGACGTGCGGCGCAAGGACTTCTGGCAGATGTTCGTGCACCACATCGCCACCATCCTGCTGCTCTCCTTCAGCTGGGTCTGCAACCTGCACAGGATCGGCACCCTCGTCCTTGCCTTACACGACTGTGCTGACATCTTCCTCGATGCAGCTAAAGCAGCGAAGTACGCGAGCTACCAACGCCTGTGTGATATCATTTTCACAGTGTTCACAGTGCTGTGGATTCTCTCAAGACTTGTTATTTATCCGTTCTACATTATTTGGAGGTGAGTAACGTTTGTTTGGAAACGAGTTTTTGTTATCATTTATCATGAACTGTTTTTCACTAAATTATTCAATGACGTTTCAGATAGATGTAAGTAAACATGTTTATTACAATAGAATAAGTACTGTTTAGAGCCATTTACATTGACGACATAGATTTTGTTCGTATGGACGTTTTTAGACTGAGTCCCAACCAAAAATAGTGAGTTTTTATCACAATGTATGCACGCGATAGTCGATGGTACAATAAACATCAAAACCGTCATTTTCTTGGGTTGATCTTTAGTTGCAGTTAAAAATCAGTGCTATTTATACCAAATCTACTGTCATAAAGCAGTCGTAAAATTCAATACTTACGACCACTTTAATGCGAGTCAGTTTCATGATCAGTTTGTTTGTTTTAAAGTTCCATCTCTATTTAAGTTAGAACAAGATACTTAACGATGCCAGAAGTTGATTTTTTCCGCCAAAAAAAGTTGCGATAGTCCCATGGTGGGCGCCAGAACCCAAAAACCATACACAATTTTTATGTTGATTGACTAAAATTCCCGATGTATTTCTTTTATAATATACACTAGATTTTTTTATAAGAATTATAGTTTCTCATATCATACATTTTCGTTTCCAGCACATCGATCCGGGCACCCATGATACTGCCGATGTTCCCGGCGTACTACATCTTCAACTCGCTGCTGTGTCTACTATTAGGCCTGCACATGGTGTGGACCTGGCTTATACTGCAGGTCGCTTACAAAGCTATTAGTGCTGGACAGGTGAGATATCGATAGTTTTTTAATTGTTTTTTTTTAATAAGTATTTTTTTTATAGAAATTGTTTGGTTTCATAACATACAAAATAATCATTTGTATAAACTACGATAAGTTTAAAGGGATAAAATTAAAGAAAATACTTATATTTTCCAGATGGAAGGTGATATTAGGAGTTCGAGTTCAGAAATAAGTGACAGTTCGCACCAATCTAACCACAGCACGCCGAATCGTGTCAATAATAAAAAGTGAGTAGAACAAAATATACCTATACTTTTTCTAATCGTATGTTCATTTAAACAAGTATGTTCAATGTCTTCATTTTGTACATGTATATGTCATGAACATGGAGAACAAAATGACTAGCGGAGATGTCATAACGTAAAATCTTCTAATGAAGTTGCATGCGGACATGCGGACTTTCAGGGGCCGAGGCATCTAGCTCCGCCTTCATGACTCTGCTTTGGTTGGAAAATTACCAATCAAATATGACCAATCATTGACAGATGTCTCAAGGACCCCGAACTCCTCGTTAGTTTAACTGATCGACTTAGTCACGCCTACCGTACTTTACTTGACCTTCAAGAAGGCATCCTGACGCGCCTGCCTTATGGCATCTCCGCTCATTCCTTCCTCCTTGCTCATGAACTAAACGGAAGGTTAACACATTTCTCCTCAGAGTCAGACTTGCGAGGTACCCACGATGCGCGGGAGGGACATCTATCTATCGTCGTCCACCGACGTCTTAGGGACAAGTCAAGCCGCTAGCCGGCAAGTGCCATGAAACGTTTAGCGGCTCAAGCCGGGCAACGCTGAAGGTTTGCCCGGTCACAAACAAGTGACCCGCATTTTTACCCTCCCTGCATGGCGTTCTAACGGCTTTGATTGCCGAAACTCCCTGTGTGGCATTCGTATGTCAACTAAGATTGGAAGTGATCTTACTAGTTAGATTGTAAACTGACTTCTAAATGTTAAGAGTCAAATTGTAAACTGACTTCGAAATCTTACTATAGTTCGGCCATTCAGAGAATGCGTTCCTGACACGTCGCGATTGAACTGACGACGTAACTTTGCAATGGCGTTGCAGTTACGATAAAAATATTTTTGCTGGTTGTTTACCGTTTTAACAATTGAGGAGCATTAAAACAACATTATTATATCAATAATCAATGAATGTTATAATTTTGTGCCAAACTGAGTGTCAAATAACTTGGTAAACAATATTTTTCTAAATCTATACTGCGCTATTACAAGGTTATGTCAGCGGTTTATATTTTGTAGTGCTGTGCTAAAAATAACAGGCAAGTATCGTAATCTGTTCTTATACAGTTATAATATAAAATAATACGTTTTGATTTTCTTTTTAAGAATTGGAAAATAATGGACTATAAGACTTAATTATAACGTTTATGAAATATAAAAATAAAACTATGACCAAACCGCATTTTTATACTTAGATTAAAAATGGTAACCCCAAATGGCGTTATGGGCCGCCATTTTGTGACGCTAAAACAGTCGTCCGTTGTCGTTTCGTGCGCATAGACCACGTTTTTCAAGTGTTTTCGATCTGTTTTTATTTGATTACCCGGCTTTTGTTAGACCGAGATATCAGGATTGATTCTGTTATTGATAATAATATAATTATACATGTAGGCGAAGATGATGATGAAGACACCACCTCCTCAAGCAAATCGGAGTCTGATTAATATTCTGTTCGCACATTCAATTCAATGTACTTGTAACAAAGAATAAATAAAACAATTTTATTATATGAATATTACCTTTTTTTGGTTTCCACTTAAATAACTAAAATATAAAACAAATGATTCCGCCAATTTAAAACGAAAATAATCTTAAAATAATGCGGCGGTTCATTTTGAAGGAACGGTAACGAACTCAGTGTTATGTTGTGCCCATCACTAGTCGTGACTAACTGATAGGTGTCAGGAACGCATTCTCTGAACGGCCGAAGTATAGTCGGATTGTAAACTGACTTCTAAATCTTACTAGTCAGATCATAAACTGACTTCGAAATCTTACTAGTCAGATTGTAAACTGACTTCGAAATCTTACTAGTCGGATTGTAAACTGACTTCGAAATCTTGCTAGTCAGATTGTAAACTGACTTCGAAATCTTACTAGTCAGATTGTAAACTGACTTCTTAATCTTACTAGTCAGATTGTAAATTGACTTCGAAATCTTACTAGTCAGTTTGTAAACCGACTTCTAAATCTTATTATTCAGATTGTAAACTGACTTCTAAATCTTACAAGTCGGATTGTAAACTGACTTCTAAATCTTATGTTGACATACTCATTCGGGAGCATCGCGACTCAACCATAAATTTCAACAGCATGTACAAGGTGTTGATTTGCATTTGTGCCATAGCTCAGGAGGAGGACATACAATACGTAAATAATCCATTGGAATTACAGTAGATGGGAAATAACTAATATGCACTGCTTTTTTTGTCATTGTAATGTCGTGGTATTTCCGAAGTAATCCAATTTTATGAATGAAATGTATGAGTGATCGTTGCGCATGCTTTGTGTTTGCGTTTGTGTGAGGGTGCAGCACGGTTTTAACGCCAGTAACATACGCACCAAGTTTAAATAAGGCTAGATGACATTTACGGAATTCCGAAAAAAAATTAAAGAAAAAAAATTACGTACCAATTTTTTTATTGATTTGGGTCGAGAATCATTAGCATAATTACCTCCTTGAATATGGCACGGATGCAAATCAACAGCTTGTATAATGGGGGATCAGATTAATATTAAAATACTTTATTTATTTTTTACAAAATTAATCTTTTTTCACCGGTGAAGGCTTTGCGCTACAATCCTGTTGTGTAGCAAGATCTAATACTTAACAGAAATTAGGTAAAGAAGTGCTTTGTGAAAGGGACATGATCTTGAATCGTGGTTTTTGCGATACCTCGGCTGATACTAATGCGTGAAGGATTTACATTAATTAGCTACAGCGGAATAAAATTAGGGGGACGTAGAGTTTACTTAGCAAGTAATAAATAAACATCAGGCATGACTCGTTGACCTAGGTGGTGGTATAGAGTTGCCGATGCTTTTCGATTGGCGGTTTTTGAACCTGTTTGGTGACATTTACAGTTTTTTTTTTGACAGTGCTAGTACTTACAAATAATACTGGGGCCAGATGAATGTAAGGAGTGATGATTTGTTTGAAAGGGATATTCGCTTCAATTTCACATTTTTTGTCTAGGGTCTTGAGTATAAAGTTATCTATAATTGTTTATCTAATCTAATGGAAAGGTCGCAATGGTGCTTACGTTAAAGTTACGTTCATCTGGCCCGTCCCAACATACCCACCACATTTCAACCCTAACCAAAACCTCACGATCATAAACTAACCCTCAATTTTTTATTTCCAGAGAGACATAGGACCCGGCCGACCGTCCAGGCGATGAGCCCAGCGTCCGCGGCCCCCGGCGGCCGCAAGCATGACTAAATCACTCCACGTTACGAGGTTGTAACTAGCTATATACATAAATATATCACTAATATTACGCGGGGCCACATTTACGCTTTATTATTACGCTAGCTTTATGACCGGTGCCTCTTTAGGTTAAAAAGAATATCTGTGTTCGAAATTTAAATGGCGTTTTCGATATTCAAATAAAACGTGTTGTTTGGTATTTCCATAGACATAATATTAGTAAACAGGACTGCGCACATAAACCCAAAAAACGAGCCGAGTGAAACAGTTAGTACGGAGGCTGTCTGTCCCTTTCTAATAGGGTGACTATGAGATTAAGCTATGTGAGACAAATCCGAATTTGCTAAGATTATTAAACACAGATTGGTATTGAAGTTTTAACTGACGCAGTTTGTGACCTTAAGATACTAATAAAGGCTTTTAATAATTAGCGGGAATTAGCAGTATAAAAGCAGGAAGATTCGAAGTGAAAACTGTTTTTTTTTGTATTTCTACTTCATATATAGACTGCTGAGCCATTTATGTCGCCTTTCTTCATTTTTTGGGAAGCTATAACAATAGTACAACAGTTTTAAAATCCATCACCCATATTTCGACTCATTACAAGAATTCATGGGCACCCTAGTTGTTTGGTTTACGAAAATGTTATTATTAGCTAACCTGTGGAACGATATAATGCAACCACCATAGAATTCACTTTTACAAGTATAAACGCAACACTTTTTCACCATTTAAATAGTTTAAATTGATTTAATACAAACAATATAAACAAAATTTTAAATGCTGATTACGCGCTAAGAATGTTCAGGGTTACCGCTAGAAAATAAAAAAAAGCAAAATAAAAATTTATGTTGTTTATGTTTTAAGAATAAATACGAATAAATTAATGCGATTTTTATTATTTTTTGACTTACAATTGTTAAAATAAGATAAAAATATATGTGATTCAATTGTTTTTTTGAGAAGACAAAACTTTTGATCACAACATTTTTTTATGCTGGCAAGGTGTTAGAAAGAGACAAACGGCCTCCGTTCTAACTATCCCTCTCGGCTCGGATTTGCCTCTGTGTATTGTGCAACAAATTTAGTACCTTATTGCGTTGGAATAGAGTTCATTTTTGTAAATATATATTTTGAGCGTGCGCAATCTTGTTTATTATATTACATCTATGGGTATTTCAAACTGAGTAACGTCGTTTTAAAATGAACAGTCGAGTCGTTTAGAAACGCGGATTTGAAAACAATTGTTTTTCAATGGCAGGAATGGTGTTTTGGGATAGTTTTATGGGAAATAGGGAAAATATCAAACATGTTTCTATTCTTTTTATCATTCATGATTATATTCCAAATAATGAGAGTTCTCTCCTTAGTTTAAATAATAGCTACGCATATCTAGATACTCCAAAGTATCTCCAATGTATGAAATTTCAAACACATACGTAAATTACTTGTACTATAATGAAAGTCGAGTGATAATATTTAACATATCGATATCTTAGTTTGCAAATTAAACACAACGAAAACGGTTATTCTATGTTACCAAGGCATAAAGGAAAAGTTAAGGGATTGATAATAAATATATGTAATAATGTTAATAATATAGGCACAAATAGTTCAGTAGTGTGGCCCCAAAATGTTCGTCCTGTTGTGTTGTTCATTCGTTCATGAATGATTCGAGCTATATCTAAGTCCGTATTTATAAACACGTGAGATTTCTAAGTATTGATAGACGTAACGATTTTTCGGGTTAATGATGTCAGCATTTTTATCGATATCGATATTTTTTTACATGGCGGCGACATTCGATATTTTCTTGTCGATAAATATGTTCACATCTCTATGCAAGTACATATAATTGTGTATGTGACGACTGAATTAGATTGAATATTTTAATTTTTTTGAATGCTCTTATGTTTTCTTTTAATACAGATTCTAATTCAGTCATTAAACATAGAAAAAGTTTATTGCTAATGCTATTTACAAGATGCTTGTCGATGAATTCTGTTATTTAAAAAAAACAAGGCAAGTGGTTTAATAATTTTTACTAAGTGAATTGACATATTATTGACTCCATATTACGTGAAAAATACGCGCGTACGTACGTTACCCATAAAGAAAAATATTTATGACCTCTATGGTGCTGAACAAAATATATCATTTATTTAAGCATTTATTTTATGATAGCAGAAATAAGTACTTACGTATCAGCTGTGTGCGAGGATGATTTTCCTTTATTTTGTTTTCAATAACTGAAGTATTTTAATTTTATTTTTTCTTCCTTTGTTGTAAGCTTATGTAGTTTCCAGTAGTTGCCTTTTTGTGTAACTTGTGTTTTTTTAAAAGAGAAAAATAAATAGTTTTTCGCATGATTAACGATCTTAATACAGAAGTTCTGAAGTGAATGAATCATGCGTGAAGTAATTTTATGTAGTCCTACATTGATTATGATTTCTAAGTTCATGTGTCTCAAAAATATTAACAAAAATGGGACAATTGAGTTCTTTTATGCCTATTTTATAAGCTTAAAACGTGTTCCTTTTAACGTCTTAATCTTTTTTTTTTTTACTCAGATCATATGAAACACGAATTTGTCTTAACACAATAAGGCATATTATTCCCTGTTGCCATTCTAAAAGTCACAATACTTAGGTCGCTAATAATGAATAATTGGTACTATTTTTACGATAATTAAGGATACTTAAATCGTGTTATCGTCGTGCTTTGGCAGGCAGGTGGTTGTTTTAAGCGAGAACAATACTTTAAGCTTATGATAAATTGAAGTTACATATTACAGTAAGTACACTATTTATTGGGGGACCATACAGTTGGATCATATTGATTTATAATACTGTCTGTTATCCAAATTGCTTAATATATTGACAGCCAGCAACGTACATTATCGATTCTAAAAGTTGTGATTATTCTTTGATTATTTAGATGCTTTTTTTAACAGTTTGTACTGAAGTAAGAGTGTGATTGTTTTACATGTCTGTCTATTTAGACTCGGTTTTTACCGAGTCGTGAAAGTTAAGGTGTTTACAAGACAGACCAGAGATGTGTAGGCATGCGTGCTTGAATTTGCGTATATGCAGGTCAACTGTCTTTGTGCGTTTTTTTCAAAACAACTTCCATTTATCATGTTGTCAGAAAAAACGAAATAAAAACTATCTGGGATACTTTCATACTATGTCTCGTCCGTAAATGCCGAAATAGTAAATTACTAAATTGAATTAAATTCGAAACATTTTTATTTGTTCCGCTTTCACCTTCGTTTAAGTTAGTGGGTTATTTATTTTTATCATTTTAACATGTAAATAATCTAGACACGATTTTTTTTCTATTCCAATCCAAATACCTACGTTATGACACAAATATTTAAAGTATTATTAGTTGTACAGCGTAGTACACAAGAGCTAGTCTAACGCTACTTACCTATGCTAATAAATTCAGCTTTTTAGTTCCCCTCTTTATCTTACACTAGGTAAATTATCTTAGAACACGTATTTGGATGATAGAAAATGAAGATCAATTATAGTTCGGCCATTCAGAGAATGCGTTCCTGACACGTCGCGATTGAACTGACGACGTAATAACATTCATTGATTATTGATATAATAATGTTGTTTTAATGCTCCTCAATTGTTAAAACGGTAAACAACCAGCAAAAATATTTTTATCGTAACTGCAACGCCATTGCAAAGTTACGTCGTCAGTTCAATCGCGACGTGTCAGGAACGCATTCTCTGAATGGCCGAACTATAATTGCTAATAACAAAAAGCTATTGTACCTCCTTCTTTTTCGAAGTCGATTAAAAATATCGATAGTTCAAGCAAGAGCATTAGGTACAACACTATTTGGAAACGAAACTAAATAAAACTAAATTGTCATTAGTCCAAATTTTTATCATCTGCGTAATATTCTCCCCTTTGTAGATAGGATAATGTAGGTATTTATAAAATAAATTAGTGCCTCAACACGCGCGACAGTTGTCTTATTGAAATTCCAAAATTAGGTGTAAAAATGTTATTTATAGTTCGGCCATTCAGAGAATGCGTTCCTGACACGTCGCGATTGAACTGACGACGTAACTACATTCATTGATTATTGATATAATAATGTTGTTTTAATGCTCCTCAATTGTTAAAACGGTAAACAACCAGCAAAAATATTTTTATCGTAACTGCAACGCCATTGCAAAGTTACGTCGTCAGTTCAATCGCGACGTGTCAGGAACGCATTCTCTGAATGGCCGAACTATAGTATTGCGTTGCTAGATCGCTTAATACATTTTACGTAGTGTTATATTATGGTGAACATAATAATTGGCATAAGCTGTGGACTTGCCTTATCTGTAATTATAACCTGATTGTTTAAATTCTACTTTTTGAATGGCTTTTAATTGAAAAGTACCAAAGTGGTAAAACATATTATGTAAACATTCTGTTATTTTGAGGTATACCTTAGTGGTACCTTACATTTTGTGAGTTTGCAGCTTATTCTAAAATTCGGATCGCGAATAAAATAATTATCATAAAAATGCTAATTGCTTGCAAAAAGATCACAAATTACAGTAGGCATGAATATTCATATTCAATGGTATAAATTTTTCAAATATCGCCAAAATATTTAATCAAATTCTTGTGAAATACAAAATTTGACCTGATTAAATATTCTGAAAGTTACACTAAAATAGAAGCTGCTATTTAATTTTAATCTTAATAGCTTTTGCTTAAAAATATATTTATAATGTTGAAAGAAGTCCATTTCACAAAACTCAAAATAAAACTTAGCTGTAGAAATTCTCGCTAACTTTGCTAGGCTGATAATAATATAGAATGAACAAAATATATCAACCATATCATTTGACTTAAAATGTATATTTATTAATTGCACATTATGTTAAGTAGTGAAATAGATATTTAACGACTATTATTTAGTCGAAACTCCGACTATAGTTCGGCCATTCAGAGAATGCGTTCCTGACACGTCGCGATTGAACTGACGACGTAACTTTGCAATGGCGTTGCAGTTACGATAAAAATATTTTTGCTGGTTGTTTACCGTTTTAACAATTGAGGAGCATTAAAACAACATTATTATATCAATAATCAATGAATGTAGTTACGTCGTCAGTTCAATCGCGACGTGTCAGGAACGCATTCTCTGAATGGCCGAACTATAATAGTAATTACGGTCATTCCTAATATTCTTTCTATCTGTGGTTTTACTAGAGATAAAATTTCGACATAAGTTCCATCATCATCATCATCATCTCAGCCATAGGACGTCCACTACTGAACATAGGCCTCCCCCTTAGATCTCCACAGACACCTGTTGGAGGCGACCTGCATCCAGCGTCTTCCGGCGACCTTTATAAGGTCGTCTGTCCACCTTGTTGGTAGACGTCCTACGCTGCGCTTGCTAGTCCGTGGTCTCCACTCCAGCACTTTTCGACCCCATCGGCCATCTGCTCTGCGAGCAATACGGCCTGTCTATTGCCACTTCAACTTGCTAATCCGGTGGGCTATATCGGTGACTTTAGTTCGTCTACGGATCTCCTCATTTTGGATTCGATCACGTAGAGAAACACCGAGCATAGCTCCATACAAGTAATGTCAAATCCCTATCTCTAGTAAAGATACAGATACATTAGAAAATTGAGAATGGCCGATAGTCGCACTTGTCGATATTCGAGACACAAGTATTTATAAGTAATAAATAAATATAAAGAAGGGATACTATCGAATATACCCAAAGACGCTTTATGAAGCTTAAGAATATATATTTTAATAGATTTAAGGAAATAATAATTTTATTTACTAATGCAGTCATTTATGAGACTACAATTTTCTTTTTTTTTGTCATATCAATATGTTTTTCTGTTTCTATAAAAGGAACTGTTAGTAATTTGTGCCTGTTATTAAAAAAAAACCAAAGCTGTTTGCATTTTACGTGCATTCATATTTTTAACATTAAATTCGCGTTTTTTACTATTATTTGGTTGTAAACTTGTATACCAAAAACGACCTAAAATTACTGGTTTAGAATTTGACAAAACGCTGAACAATGGATATATAGTTATTTATTTATATATAACCACATCATCAAGTTTTTGATTTTTGAATATTTTTACTAATACTTGTGGTGCGCTTCGTTAATTGTGTAAGTTATCAGAGTATCCTGCAGCCCAGTTTAGCATTTAAATATTTATAAAACACCAAAATAATATTTATATCAAACTTTACATTGTAAGGATAAACTTAATTTAACGGTGCATGTAAGTGTTGTTATAGTTTTACGGGATACCATTACGTTTCTACGTCTGACATTTTATATTATAAGTACTTATGAATTTGTTGCTATTATTGTTTTTATGTGTACATGTGTATGGTATGTATAGGTCATAGACATAATATAGTAAACAGGACTGCGCATATTTAACCAAAAAACGAGCCGAGTGAAACAGTTAGTACGGAGGCCGTCTGTCCCTTTCTAATAGGGTGACTATGAGATTAAGCTATGTGAGACCAATCCGAGTTTGCTACGATTATTAAACACAGATTGGTATTGAAGTTTTAATTTACGCAGTTTGTGACCTTAAAATACTAATATAGGCGGGAAGATTCGAAGTGCAGACAGATTTTTTTTGTATTTTTGCTTCACATATAGACTGCTGAGCCATTTATATCGCCTGTCTCCATTTTTTTGGGAAGCTATAACAATAGTACAACAGTTTAAAAATCCATCACCCATATTCTCTCATTCTTCTGACTCATTACAAGAATTCATGGGCACCCTAGTTGTTTGATTTACGAAAATGTTATTATTAGCTAACCTGTGGAACGATATATTGCAACCACCATAGGATTCACTTTCACAAGTATAAAAGCAACACTTTTTCACCATTTTAATAGTTTGAATTGATTCAATACAAAAAAATATAAACAAAATTTTAAATGCTGATTACGCGAGAATGTTCAGGGTTACCACTAGAAAATAAAAAAAAGCGAAATAAAAATTTATTATTTATGTTGTTTATGTTTTAAGAATAAATACGAATAAATTAATGCGATTATTATTAATTTGTTGACTTACAATTGTTAAAATAAGATAAAAATATAAGTGATTCAATTGTTTTTTTGGGCAAAAAAACTTGATCACATTTTTTTATGCTGGCAAGGTGGTAGAAAGAGACAAACGGCCTCCGTTCTAACTATCCCTCTCGGCTCGGATTTGCCTCTGTGTATTATGCAACCAATTTAGTACCTTATTGCGTTGGAATAGAGTTCATTTTCGTAAATATATATTTTGAGAGTGCGCAATCTTGTTTATAGTATATTACATCTATGGTATAGGTAGACAGTGCCTATTACACTCGTAGAAAAAAGGATTTACTCTCCCAGTAAAAAAAAATATATGTTCCAATTTCAAAGTTGAAAAATAATGATATTGACGTTCAATTTCAAAGTTGAAAAATAATGATATTGATATGGCACTTTGATGTTTTAATTTTTTTTTTCCACTGTCATATTTTTTGTTGTAGACTACTTATGAGGGCCAAAGTTTAATTAAGAAAGTACACTTTCCTTTTAAGTAATATTTGTTTTTTTGTCTATATAACTGTACCGTTACCTCTTGAACAACTAAATAATGTACAAATAAAACATTATCATGATACGTTCGTGCCTTTCACTATATTTTAAATATTGTTGATATATAGTTAACGTTTAGAGATGACTGTATGTGCAAGTATATGATGAAATATTATTATTATTGTATGTTGGTTGAATATAATAAATATGCTGTATATTGTATGTGTTGATCTCTGTCCTTATTGCATTTGTCATGGTTTATTTTAATTGTCACGGTTTTTTTTATTTAAAATGGTAATGTGCGTATCTTATGGTGTTGTTTTTGGTGTAGGTTAATGTTTTTTTTGTTTTGTTCACGAGTTTAGTCACTGATACCATGTTTGTGGTCCTACTGTGGCGGATTTTCTTTCATAATATTTATGCCTGTTTTGATTTAAATGTTCATGTTGTCTTTTTCGAAATAAATAGCATAAAATTGTATGTTTAATTGAACAGTTAAAGGGAACAGTTATCGGTAAAATATTGTATTCTTTTTTTTTATTCTGCTCAGCCAGAGACGTCAGTGACTAAATACGTTTAGAATGACTTTTTTATTTGTAAGCAAAGAGGTGTATTGTTATAAACGAGGTCGTACTGTGTATGTTATGACGAGGTAACGAGAGTTGAGTTGCGGTGGTCTGTTTTGTATGCGAAGAAACAATAATAAAATTATACCAAATAATACCTTTTTCATTTATTTGCATGATGTAAACACTTGAATCTTGCTAAGTTTGTGAAATGAATAATAAAAGTACTTTGCAATCTAATTACCCTAATTACACTATCAAATCTACTATACACTATTCAAATCCTGGACACCTTTCTGCTACTAAAAAAAATGGAAAATTGGACCCATGCGTACGACACAAGTCGGCAATAGAAAATATACCTATATACGAATGGCGTCCTGGCTGATTGTCGGCCACGGTGGCTAGTCTTTCCAAGAAGATACTACAATGCAGAAGTATTTAGAAACAGGTGCCCTCTCTATTTACCCACTCTCATAGCCCGTCTAGCAGGCGCAAGACCAATATTTACTTCCAGTTTCCAGGCTGCTTTGTGAAAGTAACCCACAAAGCAATGCCTTCCCGGCCCGGGAATCAAATCCTCCCACAACACACACAATCCTCCTCCCCTAGCAGTTTATATATTCCACTGAGAAAAATAAGATGCACGGTACTGGCATTAGGTGAGTATAAATTAAATAATATCAATCAATTTATTGGCCCAAATTATAGACTCCTAAATAATAATACTTTATTGTTCCCAGATTTGCTACTTGCTACGTCTTCTTTGAAGGAAGTGGACTTTACTCGTCGTTTTATTTTTGAAAACTTATTTCAAATTGATCAAGAGAAATGGTTAACACTTCGCGATCGTCACTTGGATTAGAAAACATATGTAAGTAACTAATGACATTAATTAAGAACAGTCGGCCAAGAAAGTAATGTACCACATTTGACAAGTTTCTGTAAGATATTTTGCTAAGCAAAAATAGAGTTTTTTAATGAAGTTTAAATGAATGTAACAAGGCGAAATACTTTTTTTGGCTGACTGTAGAAGGGCTATGTGCCCAATCATAACAGCGCCATCTATTAACTAATTTCAATTGAATGGAAAACATACTTCTTATTACAAGACCTACTGAAATTAGGTACCGGTTCGATTAGATTATCTACTTATTGCTGGGTAACGTACGTGGAAGGTGTTCACAGTTCGGAGTCCGAGGCTTTTTGTGCGAGTATTTTGGTTGGACTTGTCCAAGATACAGGCCTTAGTTCAAGTTTCATCCGAAATGTGTAGTTTCTCTAGTAAATTAAGTTATAATGCAAATAAATAAATAGGACATAATATTGTAATCCTAATCTTACAGAGCACATTAATACCAATTAGATTCCGCGCCACAACTTAAGTCCGATTGACGCTGGGCTAATATCTACGCCATTGTTGGGTAATTACAATGAAAAAATAAATAATTCCACCATTTTTTAGTCGTAGCGCGCAGTATAGATGATAATAACATAAAAACAAGTGCCTACAGTTCAAGAGCTTACGTTCTATCAATTGTTATTTTTCCTATGTCATTCTTACGTACGATAAACATTTAACACTAATTCTCATGAAGATCGATTATTAAACAACAGTATCCAACTCTTAATTTGCATTTTCTTATTTTAATCTTAAAACATAACGGAAAAAATAATAATGATTACGTATTTGGGAGTTAGGGAGTTGTTGATCCCTGGTAAAGGGTTACCAACTATTAATCGGAGTCTGTAGCTGAAAGCATAATTTTAAATTATACTTAAAACAAACAACAAAGTGAAAGAAATAAGTCTACGTCTTCAAACTTCTCTGTATTTTATCTTACATTATCAGGGTATTAGAATGGTAGCAAGATACAATAAATTCTAATCTCCGTTAGTATTTTACAGATTTCATATATATGGCAACTTCGCTTCGATCTGTCACTTTTTTGTCAATGAAGCCGTGAGGTGCTCGTACACATTGTAAAAATTAAATTAATATAAATACAATTTTATTCAAGACAGAATTTAAGTGCCAAATATGTTGAGGTATTTCCTCGACAAGTTTTGGAATGAAGACGTGTGGTTACCGCCTAATACAACATGGGCAGACATCGCTCCTGGTCCCGATAAGGCGGTGGTTTACACCGATCACACGCACGTTTTCTATCCTATACCGTTAGCATTTGTGTTTATATTGGTGCGCTACGTGTTAGAGAGGTAAGTAACTACAAACATTCTACTATGTTAATGCTAGTGATACAAAACAGCAAGTGTGATAACCTAATCGCGCTATATCGCGTGAGGTCTGTATCGTGTGACGAGCAAAAAAATGATTCACGTTCTTTTTTTGAAATTTTCTCTAAACTCAATGAAGCATGAATTAAAAATGCTGTCGTAACATTAGTTTACGTCAAAATGTAATTAGCTTTAAGCGTAAGAACAGAATAAACCCACAAACGATTTCATTTAAACGTAATTCTCGCATAGCGGCTGTTCACGTAATTTCCTTATCGCTGGAATGTAAATTACAGTTTGAAACAAATAATTCCTGGCAACAAATAATGATATACAAAAAAAAATGCCTTATATGGGGAATAATTAAATGGGAAAGTAATTTAATGTTTTTCATACAAAATATCAGCAATGTTGGTAATGGTTTATAGACAAAACTTATCCTGATTGATGTAGGTGTACATAATTTTTGTTATTCTGTGCCTTACAGGAAGTATGACCTCATACAACCAAAAAGGATTGAGCATTAAACTATGGTTTCCTTTTAAACTTTTTAGTTATTTAACATAAAGGGTAGGCAAGAAGTTTGTATAACAGTTATTTTTTCAAAATAAAATATGTTTAAGAATTGAGATTGTTTCTTAACAATAATAGACAATATTATGTAAACCTCCATCTACTTGGCAGTCGGAGTATTTATTATATCATACCATAGGTATTCTGTTATTATCTTCAATAAGGAAAAATATAATATGTTTAATAAAATAGATAACTTGTAGGTTTAATTGGTGGGCATAAAGATAGTGTTCAAAAATTTTAGGAAATTTTAGTATTTGTGATGAGGAAAATAAAATAAATGTAATGCTAATATACCACCTGGCATTTTGCTCTAGATTTCTAACATAGATGCATATTTTTAAATATAATAAAACTTGTCTGCCATGTCAAAATAATATAGTAAGGCCACATTTTTTTCTAAACAATAGACTTTTCCTATTCTATCTAAAAAAACACATTGGTGTACTGTTATAAATCCTAGATTGCAAGACAATTTTTTAATATCTATTCTAGCATTTTTTAGATGACCTATGTACAAGTTTGATGAGCGATCATAATAGCTGCTAAGTGGCAATAAACGGAATAGACAATAAGTCGTAAATGCCAGTGAGCTTTACAAATAATATTTATAGTTACTCGTAACCCCCAAGTGTGTCTACAGAGCTATTAACTCTGGTGACATACTTGCTGTTACTAAAATATTGGCTCATTTTGTAATCCTCAATGTTTAAAGGCTATTTCTAATATCTCTTATAACCATATCCAAGGATAGACAGCTTATTGAAATCAGCCATAAATAACTAGTATAATATAAACGATTCTTAGAAGGGTTCCTCTTTTCAATAAAATCTCAACAGGTAAACTAGGTACTTGAATATGAAGGAAATGAACAGATTTGTAAGAAGGTTTTCCCAGAGATATCTCAATTAGCATAAGTGTGTTACTAGTGAAAAAGTGTGTCATGTTTCATTAACTCGGAGAAAAAAAAACAAATGTAGGTCAAGTTGAATTCAGTCACCTCTCTGAATTTCAATAATACAGACTTAAATCAATCTTCGTAAACATAAGTATGTTCCAAAATTTTATTAGACAAAGTGTTCTATAGTTTTGAAGTTGATCTGCAAAGTCAGTCACAAAAGAAATAAATAATTTAGTATTGTTACAAACAAATATTTTATTACTGCATGCTTGACTATAGCGGTATGTATGGATTACACTCAATACTGCACCTAAAATCGTAACAATCAACCTTTACAATGCATGAATAACTTTTCTTTCCACGTAAGTAAACATACCAGACATCTACCATCTATAGGTAATTGAGAACATACCTAACATTGCCATGACTAACGGTACAGTCACTAACATAAGTACGACGGCACTTCCGAAAGATATTAAATCATAATTCGTGGGAAAATGACTCATGATATGTACGTAGATTAAGTATATTGATAGTGATAACAGCAATTATATTTGTTATTTGTGAGAATTATCAGCGCGGTTGTATTGATTGGCTAGATCGAATTGAGTTGACATGGTTGCTCTTGTTAACCTTAGGTTGAACACTTGTCTAGTTTTGTTGCTATGATTAAGTGCTCATGCAATTTAGTATACCGTATAGCGAGAATGCGCCTGACTCATAGTTTTGGAGGGAAAAATTGTAGCATCATACATGCATGTATGACGAGCTACAATTTTTTACCGTTACGTTTAAATACTTAAAAACGTTTGTAAACCCAAATTACACTTTGCGTGTAATGGTTTAGAACAGAGGATGTCGTTTAGAATACTGCATTAAGCCACAAATAAATTATCTAATGTTTTTATGATCAACTGTAAAGATATTTATAAACTTAGATGTCATGTCATGTTTACGAGGGTCATATTTCTTTGTAAGCAAGATCTTTGAACTGATGGATAGATGCTGCCTATTTTATGTCAAACGCAGAGGGCATTCGACGTCATACAAGGCCAAGGGCGTTACAAGAATAATGACAAACTAAATTACCAACTGACGTTTTTACTTCGTCTAAATTCTAAACCGTGACGAGAGAAAATCGTTTGATATAATATGCTGAAAACTAACAAAAGATTAATTTGTCATTGACATTAATAAAAATCATTATTAGGTAGACCTTGAACTTATTTAATTTCGTTCATGAGCCATTTGAGTTTACAACAAACTGATAAATTGTTAAATTTATGGAAAAGGTTTCCCCATTTTCTTACAACTTTATGGAGAGGGAGCCTTTCATCATAACGTTTAATTTTTTTCAGCTACTACATAAGAAGTAAACATAAAACTGGCGGTATATGTCAATATGAGCACAACAGTACCTAATTATTTTCTTTTCCAAAAAAAAGTCGTGGTATAATTTATTACGATTCATGCCAAAAGCATCGAATTGGCACAGTATTGGCTTCCCTCAGTAATTGAAAGTGTAAGAAACTTCCACTAACGAAGCCGTACTTGGCACCAACTTTTATGTCGCACCTGAACTTGCGAGAATACTGTAAGATTCACGCGAAAGTCAAGCAAATACTTTCGTTTTTATTGTTGGTGTGCCAGCGTGAGATTTTGTGAGGTTTTACAGATTAGAACCGTTAGGATTACAATTTTAAAATATTTTTTGTCTAGTGCACGTTGCAGAACATCGTATTGCGCCATTCTTGCTGCCTGAATAGGTCATCTACATACAGAAGATTTTTTATTTGGTTTGAAAACTTCTTTCACTGTTGGAAAGGGTCACTCTTCCCGAGTAACAAAGGCTCTGTTTTATCCCGGTGATGGCAGTAGTTCCCACGGGACGCGGTTGAAGCCGCGTGAAACAGTGTATCTACTATTCGCGCACATACAAATACACACAAACTATGAATTTTCCACTACCAATACCATGTTCTAGATAAATTATAGCAACAAACCTCAGCCGTTAACTCGGATATTGCATGTATTATCGGAGAATAAAATAAAAACAGAAACATACATCCGTTCCTTATCACCCGGTGAAAAGGTTATTAGTTCAAGTTCTCGCGTCGTTGGAAAGCGCACTATCAATCTATTTTATTTATTACACAGTGATAAACTACAATGTTTAAAGTGTTAACCCTGATAGTTTTGTCCTTGACGTTAAAAAAAATAGTGTAACCGTACCCTATATTTTGGATGTATCTCTATTATTCAAGCAATTGTCTAGCCTAGGCCTATTACCTAGCAATTGAGTAGGCAGTAAGATCGATATCACCTACTTCAACAGTACTCAAGAATGTATTTCGTTCTAAATTCAGTACTTTACTCGTCCAATCAAATAATCTCCTCATGTATACTTCAACATATTTAAACTTGGAAGTATGACCCAGAAGAGAAGAAATCAGAAGCTCATCAAACATTAGCAATGCTTATCGTTGATCCAAAATAAGAGCTGCCGAGATATCAGATAAGAGCCATGCGGTTCGAAATCCCGCCATTTTTGTTATCAAATTGAGACTCTTCAGTAGAAGTCGTTGTGACTTCTTATTGATACTTTTCTTCCCAATATTCAAGCGTTTCATAAAATTAAAGAATAAAATGTCATCTTACTACTTACTTTCACCAGTTAGATCTCTTAACATGACTAACTTGTTACATCTGCATGATAGGTCTAGTACAGGTACAGATACAATTTTAGATAGATTAGGATAAAATATTTATATGTATGGAAAAGAGGTGACAATACACGATACGCTAAAACCAAAACTTCATCAATTTAAATTACCGATTATGTACTTTTTTGCAGATTCGTTATCGCTCCATTTGGCACATATTTGGGCATAAAGAACACGAAGCCACGACGAGCACCGAACAACCCCAAGCTTGAGAAGATATACAAGTCCTCGCCTAAACTAAAAGAGGTGAATATTATTACGTTTTATTTACAGTATTCGCTTATTTCTTATTTATTATCGCCTTTTAAACAATACCGTGACTGAAAATGATAAAAGAACAATCGATACTTTTCGCATCACGGCTCTAGAAATATCTAGTTATAAAGATTATTAAACAAACTGTCCAATCTTTGAAGTAGCGAAAATTACTGGAAACGGTACATTTGCTTGCTACAGATAGAACTATGACAAGGTTCATACAAAAAAGTTCTAACTTTCGAATCGACGGACCGTTATATTCAAATATTCACGAGCTTCGAACAGATCGAAAGAATGCGTCATAAATATTGAATAATCTAATTCCAGTTTATCAGTTCAACGTCATTCGGAGTAATAAAACGTTAGAATTGCCGGTATTTTAGATATCACTATGCGATTCCCTCTAATCTCATTGTCGATACCTGCGTTACAATCTAGACACACGGCAGTGTGTCCGCCAAGTTCGAGCAAAAAAAAGCGACACACCGGCCGTGGGTTATATTACACGAACCATTTCGGGCCAAATTCGACCCCCCTATAACTCAAAATCTATTTTATTTACGCATATCAAATTTCTAGTATCTGTTGAGACCCCCTCACTTATCTAAAATACAAAATTTCATTAATATACCTATATTACTTGGCAAGTTTTAATAGAAAATTTTATACTTGATTCATTGCATTTAGTAGGTTTATAACAAGGTGTGTGAAAACTTGCCAAGTAACATCATTAAAAAGTAACTATTTTTAACTGAGGTGTGTGAATGGAACTTGGTACTTATTCAGATCTCACTTCTTTTATAGGCGAAGCATTCCCATATTATCGAACTTGGCAGCCTTTCACATTTTTGTTTTGGGTGGGATATTATATTCCTATCAAAATAAAATTGAGTGTAACTGATAAAAACATTTCCTCTCTACTTTGTCGACCTTGGCTATGTAAATGTCACAGATAAAATAATTATTTCATGGACTACAACACCCACGTATTTGTATTTATTTATGAATGCAGGTGACATGTTTGGAAGAACAAATTGTCATTATATATCAAAGTGGTCCCCAAAATGCTAGGTAAATAATGTAATCTTATGGTATCTTTGGTAAATGTGTGAACAGCACTTGAGGCCCGATAACGACGAACAAATTGTATATGACATTATAATTATCTTGAGTGCTTACAGTATTTACTTAAGTCATTTGAGGTGATGGACAAATCAATTACTTACAATTTGACACACATACTTCAAATTCTTAATTTTAATTAATTCTTGGTCCACAGCGAAGTCAATTAGTATTTTAAACTCAGCCAAATATCTATTAATTATTTCCGACTGAACATTTTTAGTAGCTTTCTCTAGTTCATGTTTTTTAAACTTTTCTTTCATTATATAGTAATTCATTTTGGAACTGGTTTGTCTGAAGTACTGTTATTTTAGCTTATATTTATTACTATCTAAAATACTAATACTATCCATTTGCATTTATATAATTGGCATGTGATCTCGGCACGGTTCTTTAAAGTACACATTCAATAGGCTTAAAAATTATCGATTAGAATAAAATCTGCACTTAAAGAACTTAAGAAACTTATCTATAAAAGAAATACATATTCGTTTGCGGTTTTTCTTTGTAATCAGGTGAATTGTAATTGATTACTTTAGCCACTCCATTCCGTTTATCAACATTTTTAATACAATTACTATGTATTTGATATGGTATCTGTTTACGGTCTTACATTAGTTCTATGTTGCTTTGTGGGCGTAATCTGTAGCTAGGAAATTACTTAGATTGCTGTGTTCGTGGTCAATGTCATGTAAACAATGTCGTTGAAGACATTATAGACGAGACCAAAGCGTTGTTGATTTGTTGAGTTGATTATGATTGTTTTTTGTACTTTTGATTTCAGTTTCGGTATTAGATTTCATTATGAAAGAATTACTACAATTGATTCCTCTATTACCGCTACTACTACTTATTACCTAGGAATTGTACAAAATGTTGTTGCAAAGGGCCTTATTATGTTCAGGTTAAAAGAGTAAAAAATTAATGACAATTTAGGCATATGAGGAGTTCCATCTAGTTAACAAGACGACAATTTCGGGATGCTTATTTTAGCATGGAAGAAAAAATAACATTTAATTTAATGACAAATCAAAAATTAAAAAGTCGACTTTGAACCATAATTTTGTAATAGAACTGTTGATTTCCCTTTTTTTACATACAAATTACCCAACCTACTGTAATATAAACTACATACAAAAAGTAAAATAGAAGCAGGCACCTAATGCAATATTGATTTACCAGCCAGTGGCCAATAACTTCAGAATCATTACAGACACGTAAGCCTCAGATCGTAGTCCCCGATAAACACTCGAGTAACAACTCTTTACCTATTAGGAAAATATGCATGAGGCAAATTATGGTACTCACGCTATGGTCGTTAATATTTCACCTCACTGACAGACGTGAATATCGATTTGATCAAAGGTCAGGGTTAGAAGGACGAAGTTGTAACTAAGTGTAGGTACAAGGGGTATCGAGAAAAGTGCCAAGTAAATGATATGGAATGGTGTATCGTATGAAATAATAAGCTTGCCAATGTGACTTGTCCCAACTTCGTGGGGATTTCGAAGAATTGTTTCCTACGTAGGTATGTGCTGCGAATATAGCTAGATATGGTTCATGTTTATCCCACTTCGCCAAATTCAATTTTCAAGTCTTTTACTACTTTCGCTTCGTTTCTTTACGAATCTTCACTCCAATCATTTCACTTCACTTCAATCTTTACTATTATCATAACGCTGAACTTTGTTTGCTCGGACTAGCTAATCAGGATTCGGTTTTAAAAATTCTTTTCGTTTTAGACAGCCCATTTGCGTAGTTCTCATGAAATGTGGGTAAAACTGCTAATCGAAGCTAATAATTTCATCCCAATCAACAAAAGTTTTCACAATTTCAGCCAGCCGCATTAGCCAAAAAGCTCGAGCTATCAGAGCGTGAGATACAACGCTGGTGGCGCCTCCGCCGCGGCCAGGACAAGCCCTCGACCCTGGTGAAGTTCAGCGAGAATGCCTGGAAGGTTGTGTTCTATACTTGCAACTTCACCTTCGGGCTTTATACTCTGTGGGATAAGGAATGGCTTTGGGATATCGACCAGTGTTATATTGGGTATCCTCATCAGGTAAGGATTTTTTGTGCATATCATAATTTTGTTTAAATCTTGTGAACTTAAATGCGCCTTCCAACTATAGGTAGACTATTTTGCTTAATCCGTGTCCTTACTCCGTGGATCATGCAACGATTCGTGCTTTTAATCTTAATTACAATAAAATACAAGTTTTTGTTATCTTAGGACAAGCGTGACGTTTTGAGTCTGCAAAGACTTATTTGATCAATGAAAACTGTTGCCTTTGAAATTCTTGAAGTCTCAGACATATGAAGAACCGCTAATATTCTCTAACATTATCATTTCAATTAAGTTCTCATACATCTTATTGTACCTACCTACCTACCTGCAGTATGTATAATCGACCTAGAAGAGTTAAATATGAATTCTGGTATGAAACTAAGTATTCTAGTAATTAGACTGACACGTGTTTCTAATCCCATCATCTGCTTCCGGCAAGAATAGAACCCGAGCCCTATGTGGGTAAAAATCTATGCAATTGAACACTAGAAAAACGATCTGTATAATCATTGTCATACGGCTTAAATTAAAATGACGGGCGAACATCAAGTTGAGAAACGAATAACGTTTAATAAATTGTCTCAAGATTAATTAATGCCAATTTGTAAGTTTGATTCATCAAGCATAACTTCATTCAGTACATACAGTCACAGTTATACGATGTCCTCCTAGCCGATTATCGGCTACGGCGGCTGTTCTCATGTAAGGAGGTCAGCCCACTGCACAGGACATATTATAGTGCACATTCATTTGCGCAGACACAGGTGCACTCTCTATTCCTTCAGTCTCATAGCGCGATGGGACGGTGACCGGAGAGAGATCAGGCGCAGGACCTACATTTACGTGCTCTCCGATGCACGGGTGTATCAAACAGCTAGACCAACGAGACAGTTATACACTAAGATAATTTTACTGAAGTATATGTCTTGACCTTTAAAATAAATTCTCGTTTGACGTTATAAACAAGTATTCGTATTCAGCACGAATACCATTTGCTAGATTTTTCTCATGAATATTGATAACTGCTCCAGTGTATCAAAATAAATTCAATCTTGAACTGTTATGTTATGACTGAGTCTTATTGCGATTGCATTTTTTATAGCTTTTACGCTTGCTTTATTGTATGTTATTGTTTATTATTCTGTTCCAAAATTGTACATATTCGATGTAAATCTCACTATCAAATTTGACATTTAATTTTATCTTTTTTTCTTGATCAAAAAGTGCATTAACATTTTTGGTATTTATTTTCAAAAAACTGACTTTCAAGGAAGCCATAATAGGACCGCATAATCCTCGGCTAGTGAGAACAATCGATGTAGTACTCCAATTAGTTAACGTTAAAACTGACAGCTGCAAATTGAGGTGGTCGTCACGCTAATTACATTTCGGAACATAACAATTGCTATGCTATAGTTCGGCCATTCAGAGAATGCGTTCCTGACACGTCGCGATTGAACTGACGACGTAACTACATTCATTGATTATTGATATAATAATGTTGTTTTAATGCTCCTCAATTGTTAAAACGGTAAACAACCAGCAAAAATATTTTTATCGTAACTGCAACGCCATTGCAAAGTTACGTCGTCAGTTCAATCGCGACGTGTCAGGAACGCATTCTCTGAATGGCCGAACTATAACTGTACTCTAATTACTCACTTCTATCTGAATTTTGGAACTACTTTAGATTTTGGAGATATTATTTATTTCTATTTCTCTAAGGTAAATAAATTAACAGCTCTGATGTTGGCTTTGCTAAAAGCTTTTCGCAAGCCCGTGTTTGCAACTGCTGATAAAATCCTTTAAGCTATTATTTTGTTAATTAACAAGCAAATAAATATTTAGAGTTTGCGTTTTTTGACAGGGCTATAAATAAAATAAATAAATATATATTTTTTCCATAACGCAAGTTTCTTCTTCTTCGGTTGAATAAATAAAATAACCACCTTACTTATGACATAATTTTACATCTCCCGTAATCCGTAAGTAAATCTGCGGACTAAGAACTATAGGCTGCTGGATTGTTCTCGCGAGTTACCGCGGCTCTGGAACATAAAGGGCTTAAGAAGGAACATGATGGGTTTAGTCAGTAACAGTCTGACACTCCCCCACGCTGCAAACCCACAGTGGGGAGTCATTTGATGATCCAGTCCAATGAAAAAAAGGTCTAAGAACTATGAAATCTCTTTCCAGGGCCTCACAAACGACATCTGGTGGTACTACATGATATCGGCAGCGTTCTACTGGTCGCTGACGATCTCGCAGTTCTGGGACGTGCGGCGCAAGGACTTCTGGCAGATGTTCGTGCACCACATCGCCACTATCCTGCTGCTCTCCTTCAGCTGGGTCTGCAACCTGCACAGGATCGGCACGCTGGTGCTCTTGCTGCATGACTGCGCTGATATATTTGTTGAGGTCAGTGTTTCTATCATCATCTGCATAGCCTTTTGCTATGTTGAGGTCGGCTTCCAGTCTTAACTGATGCAGTTGAGTACCAGTGTTTAATAAAAAGCGACTGCCCTCCTGATCTTCTCAACCCAGTTACCTGGGAAACCCAATAAATTGTTAGATATTTTGGCTGCTGAGTATCCGTAACGACTGCCAAAAATGTTGAAAGAACAGCTGAGACCCACTGAACTGACCAGCTGAACATTGTGCCTTCCAAAACACGGAAGGACTTGTCATGACCAGATGGTCCCATCTCTGGATCGACCATGCCAAGCTTGCCTAATGTTATGATCGATCGATCTCTTCTCACGAGCTCTTCAGGTCAGTTCAAGTGTATGTAATAACAAAGTCTTCCTAAAGCATTCAACCAAAACACATTGGAACTCCCCTGAACAACACCATTGTGGCTAGAATTAAGTATTAAATATTTTAATGAAAGGAAAATGGTTATTTTCTATTCGTTTTTCCTCACCGAGCCCACTAAATAGTTCTCCCATGATTTCCTCACTGAATCATTCTCCCATGTCGGATATACAATCCATTATTATTAAATTTATAGCGTTCAAGCACTCGAAAATAATTGTACCTAATTTACAGGTAACGTCATTTTACTTATGTTATAAATAGATGTAAATACACAGACGAATTGCGTCTGGGTTATTTTTATACCTAGCATTTAATTTTAGAAATATTTTCCGGTTTAGGTACAATGTTACATTATATGTTTTGTACATTACAGTCGGTGAAGGCATCGAAATATGCGAAGTACCAGAAGCTGTGTGATGCATTGTTCCTGATGCTGATCGTCGTGTGGATCGGCACTCGAGTCGGCATATACCCCTTCTACCTCATTTGGAGGTAACATATATTATACTTAACCTAATAGAACAAGAATTTAAGCTGAAAGGAGACTGAAAGACTAACTACAATTGTGAAATTTGCCCTACCACCAAATAAACTATGAACACTCGAAAAGTATTGACTGAAATAATGGTGAAGTATTACAGATATAACCTCATTTTACTACGTTTCTGACCTCCTCAACGGGACTGGTGTCAGACTTAAGAAGTATGACACTAGTCGTCCCATAACAACTGCTAAGGATGTTAAATGACAGACAGTCAATTTTCATATGAATCAGTAAATTAATCTCCTATATATTAAATCCCCAGCACATCGATCCGTGCGCCCATGTTACTACCGATGTTCCCGGCGTACTACATCTTCAACTCGCTGCTGTGTCTACTGCTCGTGCTGCACATCGTGTGGACCTGGCTCATACTGCAGATCGCTTACGTCGCTATTAAGGCGGGACAGGTGAGGCTTCTCAATTTATTTAAAACCCTAAGGCTTAAAGTAAAAAGTTGAAATTCGCTCTCTGTCCTCCGTAGAGCGAATTCAAGTTTATTAGTACATACTAAAATATGTATGTAGCTGAAATTAAATGTCAAAATTGTAACCCGATTTGGTTCGCTAACGGAGGTCCTGAAGAACGTTATAAGGTCTACTCATACAGATGCAAACAGATGTATGCGAGAATAAATTTTCAACTCATTACTGAAATCGCGGAGGTATTCCGCATTATGCCACTCGCTGTTATGTAAATAAAAGAATATAAAATTTTTATCCAGCTATTATAAGTATTTTCTACGAGCCAGAACCTGAACCAGAGCCACTTGTGAAGCTGCGTGAAACAGCTAATAAAACAAATTACTGGTCCCAATTGCCAGTTTTAGAAACATAAAGTAATGTAAATTGAAATTGTTTCGGCAGATGGACGGCGACATCCGAAGCTCGAGCTCGGACCTGAGCGACAGCCCGCACAACTCCAACCACAGCTCGCCCACCCGCTCCAAGAGTAGAAAGTAAGTCCCTTACATAGCTTATAGTTATTTAATTCATTAGCAACAGTATTAGTGAAAAACCGTTAAAGTTAAGCAGGAGAAGAATCTGCTGGCTTTCTTAAGAAGTTGCTGTCTTGTTAATGAATATTTTTATTAATATGTTATAACATAAACAAAACACGCGTATAAAATCGTAATAGAGCAATGACAGTTTTTGAAGGAAATCAGGCAACTGCGCAAGACATTATTATAGTTCACAAATGTATGCTCACAGAGCGACATGATAAAATATTGGTTAACTTCGTTGCAGTAGTATCTATTTTATGCTTGAGCAACAAACAGGCGCTTGCGCATAATTAAAGTTAATAAATATGCTGCTTGCCAACATTCTTATATAAATGCTCTAACTAGTTAGCGAAGTATGCAAAAAAAAACTGGCAATAAATAGATCTATGATTTTCGCTTTATCATGGCTCGCAAATCAACAAATTAAAGCCTAGAGCTCGCGCTAGATATTTTACCTATCATAATGGATTCCGGCTTTCTTGACGTCCACAGACTTGAAGAGTTAATTCCAAAACCTCCGACACCCACTGAAAGCAGTGAAACGTCTAAGGAATTCCTGACTTGGGAGGATCTTATTTTGTAAATGTAGGTCAACAATCAATCAACAATCCGATCAGAGAATATTATTTACTTTATTTATTTTGTCATTAAAAGAGATCGTGACCCTAACGAAACATAGAAAGTATATAACAAACGCATAACCGGCTATTTCATTAACCGTCAAATCCGTAGCGGACCCCAATCGGGGTCTGAACATCAATGTCACCGTAAGCTCGGTTTAGACCCCAATTGGGGTCTGCGAATCAGTCATACACTTTTCTAATTATTTACGCTCATATTTATTTTCTTTCCAATCAAACCACATTTGTGAGTACTAAATAAAATAACTAAATAAATGTAAATTATTATTACGCATTCAAACCTTTCATATTTAGCATCCCGTTAGAAATATACCTTTTTAAAATCCAATCGTAATTACCGGGAATTCTGATCGAACTCGCCATGTTTGTTTACATTAGTTGTTTTTTTAAATTTGAAGACGCATAGACAAGATGGCGACGGTGATAGAAGTTTTGCATCGAATGATCCGATTCGTTAAAATAAAGAATCGATTTAATAATTTTATATTATTTGATATTATAATATTACTAAATTGCACTTTTGTATACTTACCATAATCTGAAAATAAATTAGGAAAAGTAAAATGACTTAATTTATTTTGAAAAAAATGCTAGAAAATCAGTGGTAGAAAATACGTTGTAGCCGGAATAAAAAAAATCTTCGGTTTTTAGGGTTTCTGAAGACGGCAAATGAAGACTTATTCTTCGGGTGTTTTATGTGCAGGATTCCTGTAGATCTGCCAAACTTAATGGCGATTCGTTACTTCCAACTTTTTAACTGAGCGGCAAAGCTATTTGACGAGAGCCGTAGTTAGGTGTAGTTATCGCAAAATTTTATGACGATTTTATTGTTTGAAGGGGCAAATAGTTCGCTGTTCATCGAAAGCTGGTCCAAGATGGAAAGATGGCCGCCGCCGACTTATTTTTAACCGTCTTCCCAAAAAGCGGAGGTTCTCAATTCGACCGTTTTTTTTTTTGTATGTTTGTTACGCGATTACTCAGCCATTTATTTATCGATTTTGATGATTCTTTTTTTGTTTGATAGCGTGTACTTCCGAGGTGGTCTCATTATCATTAGGTCAGGATCTGATGATGGAACCTTGAGAAATCGAGGGCGACTTTCGAAAGTTGCAGAAATACATAGGTTGAAATCTTATCACTCAGGTGTTTGCCTGGTAGCACTATTCAACAGTGAAGGCTTTGAGCTGACCTGATGATGGAGACCAGTGAAGGTCGAGGGAACTCGACAACTGAATATTTAAACTTTCTCGTGTTTGTGCTTATATTATTCGTATTTACGAGGCCTCTGCAACAGTGAAGGAGATGGAGACGAGAGAAGTACGGTTGTCGAGTTCCCTCGACCTTCTCTGGTCTCCATCATCAGGTCAGCTCCAAACCTTTACTGTCTCATAGTGTTATCAGATATACATCTGAGTGTCAAGTTATAACCTTATCTATGCTTACAATTTTCGAGAGCTGCCCTCGATTTCTCAAGGTTTCCATCATCAGATCCTGGACCTAATAACAAATATGGGGAATATACCCTTTCGACCAAAAACAAACATCCAAATTGAGAACCACCTCCTTTTTGGGATTCGGTTAAAAATATTTGGTGACTTTAAAATCAATCAATTATTATGTCTCTAACCGACCACGGGACTACAGAGTCCCGGATTTTTGGAAGGCGAACGTGGGGCCGAAGCCAACACGCTGAAGCCCTTTTGAGACAACTTTAATGAAATGGTGACACAAAACCGACGATTGTCCCTGTATACACTATAGAAATGTACCCAAGGACAATGCCCGGTTCTGTGCTAAACTATTGCTAACTATGGATGAAAACTACTTGGGCTATTGTGATGGGATGCTAGTGGACTAGGAATGGGGAAACTACGGGAACTATGGCACCTGCCGATAACAATGTAATAAATACACGTAAAAATGGCAGGTGGAGACTCGCCAACTCACTTACTGGGTCCCCGGGAATCAGTCACTAAATCGCAACAAGAGGGCAACAGGTACATGAGCGGCTGAAGGGTGAGGATACCTCGGCGGACTTTAAACGCAGATCACGCGCTCCCTGTGGGTCCAGCATCACCGGCCCACTCGCCACTTACCACGAGGCACCTACCCTCCGAGCGGGCTGCTAACCCTACTCTAGCGACTCCACTCTGACCGGCCGGTGAAGGCAAGCCAAGAGGCGGGAGACCTCTCCCCCGTCATGCTTCACTCCGGCAAGCCGGAGATGGGGGACAGTATACTCGCCCTGGAGCACTCGGATATACAAGGTGTTGATTTGCATTTGTGCCATAGTTCAGGAGGAGGACATACAATACGTAAATAATCGATTGGAATTACAGTAGATGGTAAATAACTAATATGCACTGCTTTTTTTTGTCATTGTAATGTCGTGGTATTTCCGAAGTAATCCAATTTTATGAATGAAATTTATGAGTGATCGTTGCGTATGCTTTGTGTTTGCGTTTGTGTGAGGGTGCAGCACGGTTTTAACGCCAGTAACATACGCGTCAAGTTTAAATAAGGCTAGATGACATTTACGGAATTCCGAAAAAAAATTAAAGAAAAAAAATTACGTACCAATTTTTTTATTGATTTGGGTCGAGAATCATTAGCATAATTACCTCCTTGAATATGGCACGGATGCAAATCAACAGCTTGTATAGCCCCGCGGGGTCGCTACTCCCCGTCATCCGCCTCAGATGCCCTGCGGGGCAAATCAATCAATTATTATTATTGTTTCTCATCATCAAATAAGTACATACCTTTGGTAGTTACAAATTGCATTATATTTCAGAACACCCGCATACCCTCCGCCGAAACAAAAATGTTAGAATTGTTGAGAAATAATATAAGAATAAATTAAAATTCCGTAATAGGTAATAAAAATTCAATTAAAGTTAAAAATTATTACGAATGACGCAACACCAAAATAAATAATACATATAAAAATTTAATGCTAAAAACTTAAATATCTTTTTTCTTAACAACAAAAACAAATTGAACCTATAATTTAAAATTAATAAATAAAATTGAAATAAGTTGCTATTAAAAAATAGGTATATATAAAATTGGTATTCGATTATTTATAATAAATTTCCGATTTAGGTATCGAATGCACACCGCTGATTGAAAAAAAAAAAAATACTCCATTCCAAACTCTACTTGTCTGTGACTTGACTGATCTTGTAAATTGTTCATTTTTATTGTGTATTTTATGTGCTGATTTTTTAGTTATTGAACATAAATAAGTGCACGAAATGTATTGCAACGGATTGAAAATGTTATAAATATGACGTTTGTGTTGTGTTTGAGAAAGTGATGCGATTACTTATTGGTAAGTTTTCACCAAATTTGAAATGCCTAACTTTTCGATAGACTTAAAAACACCGTAATTATTATCTTTTTCTGAATTAACTGACCCCATTTGACCTTTGCACGTTGTTTTCAAATAAGTGAGCTCTAAAGTTATAGTTAAAATACTTCTGATCAGGCATTACGGACTTAGAATTCATGTGTTGAAAGTTAGTACAAATTTTTGACTTCCATGTCGCGATTCAAAATATCCCGCCGAATCAACGGTAAAGTCATATGTCAAAATCTTGTCGAGCAGAGGGGTTAAGGGATATTATAAATTGCATATCAAATAAATAATCGCCTATCAATTAATACTCATCATTTATATTCTTTTTTACATCAAATAACTTAGTTCACTACAAATAAACTAAATGTTTAACAACACTCAAACTGCAGATAATTCGAAATTATACATCAATATGACATTGCTTTTTTTATTATAATGCAATACACTTAAATTTATTCTTGTACAAAAATACTACATACATAGCATTAATACTGACTGCACAGCAAATTTTCCATATTTCATAGCAAAATAACTATCCCAGTCGCATATTAACCAGTAAGTACAACAAAACCTGTTCATCATATTTGTCTTAATTTTCAAGAAGCCATGCTCGACAAATTAAATGATTATTATAACAAAAAAATCCTGTCACATTGCATTATTTCTAAAAACAGAACAAATTAACTGAAAAAGGTTCGCGGCTTCGCGCGCTTTTTCGTCACTGGAGTGCAGAGTGGCGCGAGTGAGTAAGATAGAGTTCAATTAAAAAATATTGTATTAAAAATTGAAGCTAGTAACGAAAACAAATCGCTGCAAAACCGACTCCACGTAGTCTTGTCTGCCCTACCCCTAGAGTGCAATTCAAAACCGCGTAGGCGCGGAGGGGCGAGGCGGCCTGCGAGCTGAGGAGCAGGTAATTTTAACGCTCGCCAACGCGGTTGAGGCTGGCCGGCTCGGCCGGCCAGTAAGCCGAAGCTGCGGTGGTGAGCGTGAAAATCATCTGCGACGATAAGCTCGCATTTGACCGCCGGAGCCACGAAGCGCCGGAGCCGTGACAGAAGTGATGCTTGCTGCATGTTGCATGCTTACTTCCATGTTGCATGCCTGGTTACATGCTGCATGCCTGCTTTCATGCTTCAGGCTTGTTTGCATGCTTCTTACAGGAAAATAAAAATTCCAAAACTATGCCAAAAGATGATTCTGACTATAAACATTCTGAAATATGATATTATAGTAGTAGCCTTTAATGACTACTTATATGAAATGTATGCCAAAAGGAAATACTGACAATGACTGACAATGCACCAGCCCTATTTTTTTAAAGAACTATAGTATGTATATGCAAGCATATCATCGGACTTGCGATCCGACTCAAGTACGTGGCGCCAGCTGCAGAAGCTAAAAATGTTGCCTATTATTATTAGGGCAAAAAAGGAAACGTGTACGCCCCGCGAAAGCAAGACGCGCTTTAATAATTCAATAAATTACAATTTTGTATTTAATTTTATATTTTTTTGCTGGTCTCATTATGCCGTAATTAATAAATAATAAGATGACTGAGACAAATAAAATGCTGTTTCATTCTGAAAAACTGCTGTAAATAATATAAAAATAGAAGCTATATTTAAAAGAAAAAGAGTTAACATGTATAATGTGCATTAAGATTATTAGCTGTGCATTGATGAAAAAGCTTTTGCTTTAGGAAAAATCGCTGTACGCTGCGAAAATAAATTGTAGTGTGTTTAGTGATATTTTGAGTTGAATATTTTGCTGTGCAATCAGTAATTTTGATGGGAATTCGGAATCTTATTGCATAGAAAAAGGATATTTTTTGATTTGCGTTTAAATACTACCCTTTCATTAAAAATAGCGATTGAAGCTCCGTTGTGACAAATTGTGACAGAGCAAAAAATCTTTTCCATATTTCATGACTAAAGGGACTTATATTAAAGAGTCCGACAAAAACAAAAAATCCAACAAACTAGTTAAGAATACACATTTTTACCAACACTATCTTCCTTTATTTCAGGGACACGTAAACAGTTAGTCTTCAATACAACACCAGAGTCTCACACCAACAAAACACAGTAAAACGCTGTGTCCATAACATTTGCGAAATTCTTACCGTGCACCATCCATTGCGGCATTTCTTTATTAACACCAGAATATCCATAAAAAATACTGTTGAAAATACGCAATGGAACGCAAAATGGTCTATTTGAGGGCTGATTCAGAGTTTTGCAGGTTGAAGCGTAATTATAACTCGGCTGAATTAAAGAGTCGTGTGTTTCATCACTTGATTTAAATATTTCTCTTTTATTCATTTTGCCGGATAATAACGTTTACTATTTCGTAAACGAGAGCGTCTATAATACGACCAAAGGCAGATGTCAGTTTTATTAAATGAACAGTTCTGAAATTAAAGCTTTGTAATTAAGTTGTACGATGAACTTTAACTTGCAAAACTTAACACTCTGTTGCGTGTCAGTTCGTAGCTTAGTTATGTAATATATTGTATTTGTGAGGTCTAGCTTGAAATGTTGATGCTTTGGTCATTTGATTGGGTTTAGTGAAGGAAGATGGGAGTCGCTATCGGTCATCGGTTTTTATTTTTTATCTGCCGTAAATTATTACACAGGACTTTATTAATGTATACTTTCTTAGTACGGATATTAAAAATTATTTTGTAATTTCAAGAGCTTTTTTCGACATCTTTAAACCTATATTAGTAATAGTCCTGTTTTATATTTTTGCAGATGAAAATGTATGTGTGAGGTTGTCGTAAAAAAATGTTTATGCAAAGAACAAATTAGTGTAGGAATATAAATAAGATACCATTTGATATTAAATCAATGAATGCGAGGATGGGTTAGTTGAGGGTGCTTATATGAAGACAGGATGACCTTTTTAACCAATTCAAGAAGACCTTAGGGTTAACTACATATTGCTTTACAATGGATACCCACCTGAGTATATATTAATTAATTCATGTGGGCCAGAAGCGAGACATAAGATGCATTGATCTTGCCTTTTTAAAATTGGACTGACTTTCATACAAGTACCCTTCACACAATACAACATGAAACACCGATAGTAATTCCCATCTATTGCTGGTATTTGTACGTCTTTACATTGTATTAACTCGTTAGATATGACTATAATACCAACTTGAATCGAGTCATATTTATCGATTTAAATCGATGAAGTAATCGAGATTATACGGAATAACTGATAGTGAGGCCTCAAGGCTTGTAGCACTTAGAACAATATGGAGGCATTAGTTCTAGAAACTGCCGCGACAATGGTGCTAGTCGGTATGATCGAGATATTATAATATTAGAAATAATATTATTATTTTGAGCACAAATACCAATAGAAAGATATATCTGGATTTTATGTATCAAATATCACAATATTAAAATATTTTCAGAGACCACTGGCACCATCTAACGGTAAAATGCACTCCTTTTAAAGTCCATTCAAATATTACGTCGCATTTACGAGCCCATTTTTACTCTCATTTTAATTTGAGGAGTTCATACCTAATTATAAAATTATTCTCATGTATTTTTTCTTAATTAAATTCTCATAATACTCTATGGAAAGTCTTGTTTACGTGGCGTAATATAAGAGTGGATTATTAATATTAATGTTTATAAATACGTAGCGTAAGCTCAATGTGTAGGTGTAAGCGGTTGTTCTACAGTGAGACGGACCAAACATAGGTTTTGTTCGTGTGGTGAAGCCAAATTGTAGCTGTTTGTAGTTCAAAAATAACTATGGGCCGGTATAAGAGTTTATATACAAAAATATACATATTTTTCCACAGAAATTAACTTTGAAAATCAGTGTGGACTATTTTGAGTTCATTTACATTGTTAAGTCAAGTTACCAATGAAGAGTAAGAATCGAGACATGTTTTGTCACTAAGTATGTATTCATGTTCGCTTTTGGCATAACTCTGCCTGACCCTATTAAGCAGACAAACTTATTATGGTATTGTTTTGTCTTAGGCAATATTATTGTAATCTATATGTATAAAAGATGGTATATAACTCTTATATTCGGCCCACGACTTGTAACAGGGACCACGTAGTTGGACTAGAATTTTTCAAACAGTTTTTACGTGTACCCGACTGCGTACCTTATATAATTAAATAGCTTGAAATCTATGTGCATTTTTGGCAATATTTTGTTACTGCAAAATATCGAACTTATTGTATAATCGATATACTTGTGAAGAATATATGTATAAGTTTAGTGATGGTAGTATATTGCTTTGTACAGTTACGCAGTTGGGCTACTCCCCAAAATATTGTTATTTTTCTATAAGTATTAACGCCGTACCTTTACATATATTTTTGAATTCTGATCTTTATAACTGCATTCCGTTTGTACCTTGTTATTTAAATAATAAACTAAAATACAGTTATTATTTCGACTGATTAAAATTTAAAGCGGAATTTATCTTCAGATTCAATAGTTTTTTTTTGTAAATATACGGCGCGGTACTGCCAACCCAAAAATATATATCTAACTATATAAGCAGTTTTGGAACTCTTTACTGTTACTCTACATAATATAATGCCTATGTATGTATTAGAATTTAGAGTATAAATGTTCCGTTATCTCGTGTCAGTTGAAATGTGAACTTTCTCTTATTAGCACTAAATAATATATTTTGTATGTCTATTTATGAATTGATATAATAATTAACGTAAATAATTTCAATAAATTAGATGGAAGGTCAGTTTGAGGGAAACTTGAAGTGTCTTGTAAACGTTATAAACGTTTAAGACATTTAAATCTACTAAATTACTTAGTCTATTGAAATCTCAGTGCTAGCTTCCACCCAATTCCATAATATTACTATAATTAAATGCATATTTATATAAATAATGCTGAATATGATAGTATTTATTAGTTGTTTAAGTATTTATGTTTGTACCTGTGTCACCACTGCCTAGTTTAATCAATTATAAAAAATCACTGCCCCATTGTTTATGTTTGCATATTTTAATTGCCCAATGCTCATATCAATATAAAGAGAACTTATATGTTATCTTCCGTAGTGAACACAACTTCCCATATTTCTTCCATAATGACGTTACAAAGTTGACACTTCAATAATGAATTATTCAGTTCATTGGTCCTTCCAGTGACCGTTAGTATAACACTCTATAGTGTAGTGTATCTTAGTACTTCCACAAACCTTCTAGGTAGTGGTCAAACAGGTACTTTAACTATTAATGTTAATAGTTAACTAAAACAGAAGCTAAGTTATCCGTCAGTGCGGGTCACTTCACATCCAAATATCTGACACACTCGTCTAATTGTTTTTAATTTTATATCTTTAGTTACGTTACGTTATAGGGGTTACTCTGCACTTGGCTAATCGCACTCGGGTTGTTTTCAACAAAATTGTATCTAACACATCTTTTATAGCTTTTGTAACAAATTATACATAATTAGTATGTATAAAAAAGTACTTTACGAAATAAAGTTATGATATTCACAGTGAAGTACTTTTCTACAAAAGAGTTGTGCCTTATGATTATTGCACTATGTTGCTTTGTGTCGGTGTGTAGTACATTTTGTTAAGAATAACCTATTTAATTTATATTGTATGAAGAGTATCTCTTTATGAATGAAGTCTCCGTGGAGCTATTGTCGCTAACCTATGTAAACTGTCGCATCACAATATTGTTTTAGTTGTAATTATATTTGGTTGAATTCTGTATGGATAACGAAAGGGCAATTATTTTCAATATTTATTTGAATATATTGGAACTAGCTCATGCTTGAATTTTATACTTAATTCATTGGTTTAACAATAGATCTTATGATGTTATTATGTATTAATTTAAATGCTTCTTTCAGTTTATAAAATTAGGGTCAGAATGAAAGTGACTATCAATGCTCCATTTATTCATACTTGTGCTGAAGTGTAATTTATTATGAAACATTTTAAACACAATTGAAATTAATTTTATTGATATTTTGTCAATAATAATATATGTATGCATAATCATAGAGATTCATCATTATTGTAATTCAAGACTTGATCTCTTCTATGGAGGCATTTCTTCGACTTTCCAATTTATTTTACTCTTACATTCTGTCTTTTTAACGTCTTTATTTATATTTTTTAACAAATTGCTTTTTATATGAAAAGTTTTTTAGGACTTTGTTATTTTTCCAATTTATTTAATTTTGTATTATGTATAAGCATGTGTGAAGCCAAGAATAAAAAGATGCACATTTATATTTTTGCTTTGTATTTTAGAAATCAATGTTACTAAAGATACTGCCATTTCAATTGTTGATAAATAATTTCTGAATAGCAATGAATACTGGTATATGTTAGCCAGTCATCTAGTTAAGTTGTATCTGTTTGAAGCTCATTTTATTTGCATGAATTACGAATTTGTCCGAATTAGGAAATGTCGTAACTAATATAAATATCAAATTGCATGTATATGTTGTGAATATACTTGTACTTGTGTATATGTAATTAATCAAAATTATATTTGGTGTCCAGGAGCTATGGTATGTCGAACTTTAGTTTGTGTAACAAAGTTCTAGTCAAAGGGATACTAAAATAAGATTATGTACCTAAGCAACCCGATAATTATTATACATTAAATAATTGATGGAATTAAGTTGTGTTTGATTACCTGGACACACTCAGCTGTTCTTTAAAATGCTCTCTTTTGTACACAACGTCATGATATTATTATTATATACTTCAATAATACTGTGTTGCGTTTGAGAAATAAAACACCGAATTCAATTCATAAGACTTATTTTTATTATAAATTTAATAACCTAGATAATTATATAAAAATGTCCTTTACGCCACCACATCTATGCAATCATTATTGCAATAATTCAACGCACGAACTTGAAATACCATGTACCCTTTCACACGGTGGGTAGTGTCCTTCACTCGGTCGGGTATTTCCATATCCACACTGATACAAACTATTCTGTGTCGGAGCCGGAGCTCCCGGCGCTGCACTATAGTATACACAAGCTGATCCTCCTGTCGTGGATCATGTCCATGTGCCGCGTCTTGACGGCGCGCTGCGCGTCGAAGGGCGTGCGGAACGCCACGCGCGCGTCGCCCGTCGGCTGCCCGCGCTCGTTGTACCGCCTGATCACGTCGTCCTGGGTCAATTCATACTCCGAGAAGAAGTTCATAATGTCATTTATACTAGCGCGGAACGGTACATTCTCCATAGACACGACGCACCCGGGAGCTCCGAAATCATCAAGAGCGGGATCGCGTTCGTCGTCCATGCGACCGTTATCGAAGCCCCCTCCGACACCGCCGCGGCCGAAGCCTCTCCCGCGGCCACGACCTCTGTCGAACCCGCGACCTCTGTCGTTAAAGTTACCTCGTCCTCTAAAATTGCCACGCCCCGAGTCAAACCCGCCGCGATTGAAACCGCCTCGGTCAAAGCCTCCTCTGTCAAATCCGCCACGTCCTCTGAACCCTCCGCGGAATCCTCCGCGGCCGCCCTGCATGGGATCGAAGAACTGCGGCTGTGGCACATTATTGATAAGCCCTTCCCGCATTTCAGGCGGCTTTGGACCTTCCAAAGCTTCCTCGACCACAGTCCGCGGCACAAGATCTACGGTCACGCGACATCCCTCCAGATTCTGTCCGTGTTTACTGGTCGCCATTCTCGCTTCTTGTGTCGATCTAAACTCGCAAAAGCAATCACCAGACGGCATTCCGTTCGGATCCAGCATGAGATGTATTCGGGCAGGCACAGCTTTCGTATCAGATAAGAATGTGACAATAGTTCTGTCCGTAGCATCTCTCGGTAGACCTTTCATCAATACACAGTCCAGGGGTTCGTCCGCCAAGTCGTTAGAAATTACATTATTTTGAATTGGCTTAGACATTTGATCCATTTGGTTATTAAACTGAGGTCGGTTAGCCCAGTTCGAAGCAGCTGTTCGAGGGTCCATTGGATTGGCAGATGGGAATCCCCCAAATTGCGGGCCGGGAAACTGTCCTGGGAAACCTTGCTGTTGCGGAAATTGTGGAGTGAAGAACGGTACTCCTTGCGGCTGGTTTTGCATGAGTGGACCTCCTTTTGGCCCTCCTGGAGGACCTCCTGGGCCATTTTCGAATTGTCGTCGCTGACGCGGGTCGCGTGGCGGTGCCACTTCTGGTGGAACTTGAACTTCATTCTGAGGTTCGGCTGGCTGCTCCATTTGTTTATCACTCATCGTCTTCTCTTTTTCATAATCTTCTTCTGAAACCGGCACGATTGTCGGCTGCCTCCTACCAAAAATATATCTCTCCTTTCTGTCTAACGCTAATTTTGCGTCTTCAGGCTTTACAAATTGCACATAAGCAACTTTAGTCCTTGTTAAACGACAATCATTGACCATAATGGATAATAGGGAATACTCACTGAAAGCTTTTATAATATCATGTTCTTTCACGAAATTAGGTAATTCTGTCAATTTAAGAACGTTAAAGCGCTGTTGGTTTTCTTCTGGTTCAACGATAGCTAGACTAGAATCGTCTTCATCATTATCTTCACGGTAAGGAAGAAACGAATCCACCGCTGACTCATAAGTTTCATCATCAAGTGCTTCAACTAGTACCTGAGCGCCCTTCAACTCATTGGTCTTGTGCTGCAATGCCAGTTGCTTTGAGCGAGGGTCACAGAACCTGACATAGATGTTACCAGTACGACGTCCCATATTATCGTTTATCATTTTAATTCCGTGTTTGTCAATCAAAAATGGGAAGAAACGGCGGACGTCGCCGTAGCTGGTGTGGTTTGGTGCATTTCGTATAGCAACGCAGCAGTCCCGCTGTTGCTCATTACTGTCTCCAAATCGACTAGCACGACCGTCGCGTCGGAAGTTGACGCCGCCGCGTCCCAGGCCACCGCGCATTGCGGGCGCCGGCATCCTACTACCTCCATTTTGCTCTCCCTGGAATGCATTTGGATTACGCTTTTTGCCGAGTTCTTGCAGTTTATTAAATGCATCGGCCATGGAGGCATCGGTGAAGCGAGGTAACTGAGAGTCGCGACCTAGCGGACTGTTTTGCATGATATTGTTGGTTATGGTCTGTTGTTGTGGCATTGGCATAAGTGGATTTTTTGCTAGCCCAAAAGGTGGACCTGGTGCAGAAGGCCCATCTGGAATAACGATAGTCTTTTCCTGAGAACTTTCTGGAGATCTGGTTTGATTGTTCCTTCGATCGCGGGAACGACGCGACGGCGAGCGGTCTCGTGAGCGGCTGCGGTCCTTTCTGTCTCGCTTGCGGTCGCGGCGGTCCCTGCTACGGCTGCGGTCGCGGCGGCGGCGCTCCCGTGACCGGGATCTGTCGCGTCGGTCCCTCTTGCGATCCTTCCTGTCCCTGTCGCGGGACCTGGAGCGAGTCCGGGATCTCCGCCTATCTTTCTCCCTGCTGCGCTTTCTCTCTGACTTGTCATCATCTTTCTCTTCTTCGGCATTGGGAGTGTTATTTGAGGTGGGGCTTATGAGAGGTGGAGGCGGTTCAATGACAGCTGGTTGCGGGATCTCTTGAGGATTACCGATACCGGGAATGCCGAAGCCTGCTAGGGGGTTGTTACCGAGCGCGGTAGAGAATGGATTGAGGCCGGGTATGCTGAGAGACTGCACGGGGGGTATCGTTGCCGGCGAGGGCACGGGGACGGGCGCAGGCGCAGGCGCGGGGGAGGAGGTCGCTAGACTGAGTAGTGGGACGCTCTGTCGCGCTGCCTCTATTACCTTGTGCATTTCAGATCGAGAACTGAGCAAGAGCTTCACTTGGATTTCTTTGATTTTACCTCCGTCCAACATCATTGCTTGCCGAGCATCTTCGTCCGTACTGTAACAATTAATAATGAACAATATAAATGATTTTGTTGCTGCTATGTTATGTGTACCAAACTTTGATCCCACTATAATCAACTTTGAAAATAATCATCAACGTCCGACTTTTTTTTCACCTGTGGTGGCGTTAGCTTCCAGTTAAACCGTAGGTACTCCGAGTACCTACGGTTTAACTGGAAGCTAACAAATTCTGAAAATTCTGCCGAGTACCGTACTCGGCAGAATTTAATATTAGGTAGTGTTATTTTTTTTTTTAATTTATGGTGAGATGCACCATTTAACTATAACGATAAGCGAACAATGTTAGCTGTTAATTCGCTGATTACGTTTGATACATACGGGGATATTGTAACATTAAGGAATGCAAATAAATATCTATGAATATCTATTGCTTTCTATTAACGACGTCACCGGTGGCGTGACGTTTCAGCTTTTATTTGAGTGTGTTCTATTTTATGAGAACAACGCAAAGTATTCAGGTATCAATAACCTTATAAAATATTTGTCCAGATTTCAGTAGACCTTACCAGACATGAAAACGGCGGATACAGTAGGATAAGGTCACGAATGGCTATTCTTTTTTTATAGGTACTTAGTCACCTATTTATTTTCTTATTGTTTAGGTAATAATTATACAGAGTGTGTCGTACTTACCTGATCACATTAAATTAAATACGTTAAGTACAGCTGTCAACTGGTCAAAACATTTGATATTCATAACTTTGACTCATAAAATGTAAATTATGATAACGAAAAATGACTCCTGTGGCTAAACCACTGAATGGATTAGGTTATTTTTTTTACAATTCGCCATAGAATATCATAAAGTATATGTGGTAGGATTTAATATGATTAGGTACGACACACCCGATATATTGACTAGCGACCCACCCCGGCTCCGCTAGGGTGCAATGCTATTTAATTTACGTTATCATACATATATAAAAATCCTTCTCCGTGTGAGAGGAGGCCTGTGCCCGGCAGTGGGACGATAAAAAGGCAAGTAACAGGTTCATATAAACCAGTGTTTCCCAAAGTGGGCGATAACGCCCCCTTGTGGGCGCTGCAGGTTTCAAGGGGGGCGGTAAGAGACCCAGAAAGAAAATGGGGGCGTTGTGTAGAGGCCTGGGGGGTGATTTGTAATTTTATTTAGCTAGGAGGCCTCTTAGACAACGACTGCATGAGCTTTCGACTCTCAACACCAAATTGTGAACATCAACTAAGTAATATGAATTAAAAGATTGCTCAAACTCGGTTCTATATTTCTCTCCGCGTAGTTCATATATTTGTCCTTTTTTATTGAATATAGAAAAAAATAAAATCATATCAATGTCTGTCGCTTCGTTTCGTAATTAAAGTCGACACAAACAAACAAATAAAAAGGCAACAGACACATTTTCGAAGAAGTTATAGTGGTTTTTAAATAGGTGAAAAACCGACCTAGTGCGAGTCGAACTCGCACACGAAGGGTTCCGTACCAGAGCAAAAATGAGCAAAAAAAACGGTTGTCTGTAAAGTCGGTTTACTGACGATAGTCGAACGTGACAACGTCATAAGAAATTGATCGTCAGATGTCGAACGCTGCCGAACGGGACCCAATAAATCACTTCTGCGCAGGTGAAAGTCAGGGCTCGACTTCCGTGCCGGTAACTGTACTTAACTAGCAAACGACAAGTCAGTAGGACATGAACGCGCGATGTGTAGGTAGTTATAAAAAGTAATCTCGTAATCGTGATTGCAACTACAATTTGTAGTTAGTAATCAAATTTTTTAACTACTTTTTACGATTATTTAATGTAATTTGCAGTTTTGATTACTAACTACAATATGTAGTTGTAGTTAGTAATCAGTAGTTAGATTTCATTTTGCCCAACACTGGCTATGCTCCATAATTATTTCGATCGAATAGTAAAGCAATTGATTTTTTACTCATCGTGAAATAGTTCTATTACCTTATTATTATAGTTTTGTTATAGCATAACCTACAATCGCTGCACTAGCGGACTGATGCTATTTATTTTAATTATGAAAGCACGAATATTCGACAATATATCACTGAACATATATTTAATATCGAAAGAATCATTCAACCTTTATCGTCGCAATTATCGTTGCTATAAACAATTTACACCACATTCACTTTTCAAGCAGCTGTTTATGCGGACGCATCGCTCACTCAAGTGGGAGAGAGACAGATGTCGAACGCTGCCGAACGCGTAGGCCGATTGTGCGCTGGAACGCCTCAGAGCGAGGTAACGCCGCATGAGTCATGTTTTTTCGTGCGTGCAGCCGGCTCCATCGATTTATAAGACGTTGTCACGTCAAAAAACATGTTTGTTGTATGGGAGCCCCCCCAAAATATTTATTTTATTCTAGTTTTCAGTATTTGTTGTTATAGCGGCAACAGAAATATCAAAAAATCTAATCTGTGAAAATTTCAACTCTCTAACATGAACCGTTCATGAGCGAAAACAATAGGGTCCCGTTTTACCCTTTGCGTACGGAACCCCAAAAAAGGGGGGCGCTAAAAAAATATTTATTCTCAAAGTGGGCAGTAGACAAAATAGGTTTGGGAACCACTGATATAAACCCTCCTCATAAATCACTCTATCTATTACTAGCCATTTTCCCGCAGTTTCACCCGCGTCCCGTGAGAGCTACCGCCCGCACCGGGATAAGATATAGCCTATGTTACTCGCAGATACTATAGCTTTCTAATGATGAAAGAATATTTTAAATCGGTCCAGTACTTTTTGAGTTTATCCATTACAACCAAACAAACAAATAAAGTTTTCCTCTTTATAATATTAGTATAGAAAAAAACCGCATGAAAATCGGTTGCGTAGTTTTGAAGATTTAAAAGTACAAAGGGGCAGAAAAAGTGACCTTGTTTTATACTATGAAGTGATTACCGTAATGACTGACAACGATGTTTAAATGAGAGCCGGGTCACTTGCCCTTCGAAACACGGCCCATTCAATGTTTCACCCGCGCTCTGTGGAAATATCTCCAGGCCTACCTCGATATAATTATGTGCTATATATATACCTAAGTATACCTAAGCACTTAAATATTTCCAGCAGTTTCTGAGATACCTAATGTATTTTTTGAAGCAAACTCTTCATCTTTATAATATTAGTAGGTAAGTATAGAATAGATTCCACCAGTCGAATGTCCTGGGGAAACTTGGGAACAACTCTACGAACCCGGATGAAAAAGTATCCTAACTATGCCTATGGCCATCCTTGGTTAGATTTTTCTGGTTCTTGGCTAGACGCGTTTCCAAGTAAAAAAAATAAACAAACCTCTTCAGCATTATTTTCAGTAGGTACTATTGTAGGTAATTAATTGCACTATGTAGCATATGCAGCATGCAGCTTGCCTACATAATAAGTTTTGATAAGGTACAATAATTGGTTTAGCATTGGCAGATGACGTCCGTTCCGCGTCCGTCGATATTTCGATTTCTGTATGTAGATAACTTCTGCCTGCTTTCCAAAGGAATTACTTCATACTCCTACTCCTAATAATTACTGCCCAATGCGAACCATATTTTATAGAACCTAATTTAGCCGTTGACTTTAGTCATGCATAGCGTAAAAACTAACAGGTGCCTGGAATCATTATGAAACAGTGAAGGTTTAGAGCTGACCCGATGATGGGAGACGGGATGGAACTCCGCAGTGGTAAGATATCTTAACTACCTCGTGTTTGGGCTTATTGCATTTGTATTGAAGAGAACTTGTCACTAATATAGATTTATAATCACTGACAGCTAAAAATATTATAATTTTTAAATAAAGAAAACAATTTACGAAAAAGAACCGACTTACAAAAATAATAGGTAAAAAGGAAAACAAATCAATTTTAACATGAGATACATCTACTAGCTAGATACCTACTGACTTCTACTTTTCTTAACACTGAGTCACCAAGCTCATCATTGTCTTATTAATTAGGTACTACAACGTTAACTAGCATATTTATAATGAATTCCTATGAAAATGAATCACAAGGATCTAAACAGTTGCCATGATCGCTCACTAGATGTCGCTGCTTTTTCTGTCCGTTACTAAGTTTAACGAAATAAATGTGTAAGTTTGGTCAAGATGTTTTTAATAAATAGGCCTTCTGCAAACTGGTAATTTCTGATGTAAAAGATGAATGATGGAGTGCACAGTTCTCGTTAAACTTTATAGTAGTTTATAACTAATTTGCAACAGTATGTGCTTGTAGCCCCACAACCTGTAATGACGTCTCATGGCTTGTGCAATTTGCTGAGCCACCATAAAGTTAAGTAAGAACTATAATAGGTAGGTAGTTTCCCACGCTTACCGACATTCCTTCTGATCTGACTCTCCTGGTGAGTGTAATTTCGCAAATGAAGTACTAACGTCCATAAGCTGGGAGCTAAGTAAGTAGGTATCTAGTTAACTAGCTATGTAGGTACCTACTTTCAGCATATAGATGAGTTGTTGAAGTTTTTTACCGACTTCCAAAAAGAAGGAGGTTGTTAGTTATCGATTCCTATGTTTAGTAAAACTCGACGACACGTGGACTAAAATTTGGAATATTGGTTCTATTTAATTGGATATGCTTCCCAGGTGGTTACAACTCTGGAAAGTTGAAAGCACGCATTTGGCAAAGACTTGTCATTCATGTGTATATCGGATGATAGACAGGTTTAGACCAAACCTGATGATGGAGATGACAGAGAGTCAAGAGAACTCCTTCATGGTTTATGCTTCCTTTGTAGATAGAGCTACAATGATTTAGAATTTTAGGACTATTTCCTGCCCGAGGGCATTGAAAAATATTATATGAAATGCGGTACCTACTCATATTTTTGTAATATTTCAACATATTGTCCTGAAATTCTGTCTGTAATTTGTTTAAAATTCATTATGTACCGTTATGAACTTCAGTAACCATACTGTCAAAATCCCGATTTTAACATCATTAGGGTTCCGTACACAAAGGGTAAAACGGGACCCTATTGTTTTCGCTCCTCTGTCCGTCCGTCTGTCACCAGGCTGTATCTCACGAACCGTGATAGTTAGAGTTAAAATTTTCACAGATGATGTATTTCTGTTTCCGCTATAACAACAAATCCTGAAAACTATAACAAAATAAATATTTGGGGTCTCCCATACAACAAACGTGGTTTTTTTGCTAATTTTTGCTTGACATCCATAAATATGTATAGAATATTAGTTTGCATGGTACGGAACCCTACTTGCGCGAGTCCGACTCGCACTTAGCCGTTTTTTTTTTTTAGTTTCAAAAGCCATCTGTTATATGTATGTAATACCAAGTACCTTTTATAATAATAGAATCTCCAAATTTTACATGACCGCTATGTCATGTAGGTAAGTACCTAATGTAAATTATTGTGTATTATTCCGCACGTTAATTGTACCTAAATATTTATTTAGCCCTAAAACTTTTGCTAAAAAATAGGTTTTAGTGATAGAATCAAATCGCTGTAAATCCGACTCCACGCAGTCTTTGTCTGCTCTAGCTAGGTAATTGAGCTGCGGTGGTAAGCGTCAAGCTCAGCAGGCGATAAATTCGCGTGGGACCGCCGGAGCCCCGCAGAGTCGGAGCCGTGACAGAGTAAAACAGTAATCTGTGGTTAAACTAAGGGCTGGCGCTCACTGTCGGCGTGGCACAGCATAGCACGGCAGTTTGTGCAGTGAGTGGTATCCCGAGGCGTCCAGTGGCATGTCGTGGCATCCAGCTGAAAGCCCAGCCACTCTGGCATTAATCAGTTTTGCGCCCTGCGCCCCACCGAAATGCTGTACAAGTTTCAGCCTTATTTCAACTAGCTAGCAATCATAATTCCTCGACCCCTAAGGCGATTAACAAAAGAGCACCGCTCGAACGCGCGGTCAGGCGGTATACGTGTGTTAGGCATCAACGGATTTAATACAGGTCAATGCGACATGAGATCCGCTTCACCACCTACCGCGGCGGTGCGCGGTGCCATGTGTTAATCGCCTTATGCCGCTGCATTCTACGGCACGTCGCGGCATCGTGGTATACAAATTAAGTACCTAACATAAATTCTAAACTCATTGAAATAAGATTCAAAATAACTTAATTAGTATTAAAATCCTTTGTCACACTTTTTTCCAAATTAAATTCCAACTAAGAAAAATTATACCTAATTTGTAGCTAGGTAATATTCAAATTTTACTACCTACTTCTTCAAGGCTGTGGTTCATATTGAAAGAAGCGGTTTCTTTGGAGTAGAGCAGGTATGTAACCAATAAGATTTATACCGAATGATTAACCCGTCCGAGTCCAAAAGCAGGATATTTCTGTATCAGGAAATGACATTAGTATTTAGATTTAGATTCGTTGCCTTTTCCAAGACAATACAAGAGGAATACATAGGTACCTATTATTGTAAACCAAATTCGGTAGTTTCCAATTCATAGAAATCCGAATTTCGTTAACTTTAACCTAGGTAATAAATTCTCGAAAAGATGATACATAATGAGGCTACTTCTTTTTTCAGGAGCTACTCATCCATTGCCATGTCCTGCGGCAAAAGGCAACTGACATGAAGGACTCCGCGAAGTACCTAGGAGCCCCGGTAATGGGGCCTGTTTTACATTAAAGCACTCATTCAATCCGTGATTTCGTCTTCCCACCTCGAACACTGTCGTTACAGGACGGCGCAGCCGGGCGGACATGACATGAGGACCTGAGACGATGCACGGGACTGCTCAACACCTCACTAGCTAGTGCACGAAGTGTACTAGAGTGGAGCTTTGATAATGTTAACTCCCGCGGCCCCGCGCGCATGGTATGACAGGACTGGTTTAAGCCGGTAGTTATACGGCATATATTTCCCTCGTCTGAATACACTGATGATTTCCCAAAACTGCCATCATGACCCAGCACGAGATCGCAACAGATGACAATCCGCTTGCAGTTGCAGTACAGCCCCGCATCGAGTATACAACGTAATTTGTACTTAAGTCTTCGACCACTCCTCGGCAGTGTACCTATGTCTAGTTTTTCGTCGACTACCCATAATAGTTTTGACGTTGCCTTATCGCGTTTGTGCTGAATTTGATAGCATCGTTTCTAGAGACAGTGTCTTACCTAGGTAAGTAAATACATGTGGTCAGTTCAATGTTTAGTAGGTACCTATAATTATTGAAATCCCAACAAAGTCAATACAATCAAATGTATTGTTAAGCAATTTTTTACGAACAGTTATCTTTTCCTAAAATACCGTCAGCAGGCTCCATACGATACGCCGGAGTACGAGGATATTATATTTTGAATTGTTATGTACCTACTAATTTGATAATGCATGACTCTCGTTAAATAATATTGTGGTACCTATTTTTTTTATGAAATATAGAATTGAAAATTGAGATAAATCTCTTGAATTATTACCGAACTATTGATTATTTTCATCTTTATCTGCCTGGACCCCGGTAGAAAGTAAAAATAATGAACATTGTGAAATCAACACTACAGTGGCGGCATCTACAATAATTTGTAAATAAGTAGGTATTGTATATGTAATTATAGTTCGGCCATTCAGAGAATGCGTTCCTGACACGTCGCGATTGAACTGACGACGTAACTTTGCAATGGCGTTGCAGTTACGATAAAAATATTTTTGCTGGTTGTTTACCGTTTTAACAATTGAGGAGCATTAAAACAACATTATTATATCAATAATCAATGAATGTAGTTACGTCGTCAGTTCAATCGCGACGTGTCAGGAACGCATTCTCTGAATGGCCGAACTTATACGAGGTTGAAGTGACCCTAATTAGAAAGTATTGCTGTTTGTTTACACACGCCAGGAGAAACCAACAAAACTGGATTTGATTAAACATAACGACAGTACCTAATATACCTACTTATAGATAGACAATTATCGTAAAGTAGGACCGAAACAGATTTTTTTAAGTAAATAATCCTAATTGTCAGCGTCTACATCCAAAGAAACATCCACAATTTACCAGCTTTACGGTTTGACAGATAAAATTGATGGCGACGTTGATGTTGAAGGCAAGGATATTTCGTGTTGCTGAAGCCGTTTTTCATTCATTTGGAACCATATTTTAGTACTATGTAGCGCCGTCAACGTCGTTGAGGCGCTGCAGTCGCGCAGTTTTAACCGAAGGTACGTTTTCATCAGATGTTACAGCGATGGTTGTAAATATGTTTTGCCCTAGTGAATCGCATTCCGATACATCCATTCAATAATGCATAAGCTGCAGACAGAATGTACAACTTAAAATAAATCACAGTAAATACATAAGCCTCAGCTAATCTCCATCCATAAATGTTCCTAAGGCACAAAACATTGGTTTTTCCTAGTTTTAAACTGTTTGGCTGTTTTGGGGAGATAATTGTCATTAAATAATCTCCCGCTCACCACAACGTACCTATCTTACTTAACGCATTTTACGCATTTTGCGAGCAGGATGCTTTTTTTGGTAGGTCAACCATCAAAGGACCCGCATCAGACGGAGAAAAACTTCTCTACCTGACTTTCTTCCACTTGTAGAAGGGCTCTCATCATGTCACGATCTAGCGTGGCCCATATAGGAAGGAAGTCTCTTAACAGACTTCGTAGAGAGATTGGTATAGCTAACCTATCTAGGTGGGGTTACACCGACGACAACAGATGCGGGTGCAGTGCCTCACCACAAAAAACGGCACCTTCTGTGGTGCCCAATGTGCCCTAATACCTGCACAGCGAAAGACCTACTTGCCGCGGAAGGATCCCTTCAGCTGTGGATGAGGAAGGGATCATTAGACTTACTGACTGAAAACCATCCACATGTACACCTACTAACAACCAATGACATTTGAATATGCCCCTCTTTATGCAAGTTTTCGTAAAGACAATAAGGTCAATAGTTAGACAAAGTAGGTCATTGGTTAATAATACCTTCTGGAACTCTTTGTATTCTAGGACCAAGGAAATCTTAGAATAATCGCACCGCAATCTCTTTCAGGCTCATGTGGAACTGATGTGATGCCTAATTTAATGCTACTAATGAAGCATCGTGTGACCGTTTCACAAAAACACCTCACAAAGCTAAGCGTCCACTTGTCGGTATCGTACGCAACGGATCGTAGTATTATTTATATAGAAACTCATAAAAGTGCATCCACCTGTCCGCAACAGACAATGCCGACACCTATGCTCCGAGATGCAACTTTTGCGATGCCTGCCGATGACGTTATAACGTAATGCCGATCAGTGGACTCAGTCCGCGCGCTCGCTCTGCATCGTCAGTCGAAAATATTGGAAGAACTTTGTGTCATCGTTTAACAAAATAGGGTGTGATATTCTCCTTGTTCTGATCTCTTCTTGAATCTCCCTTCTTTGTTGGCTTTTTTTCCAAATCTTCCTGCTTCTTCTGCACACGGGCGTTCACTATAAAAATCCGAATGAACTGGCATCGTCAATCCGTATGCTGGTACTCACCGTAATCGGTAAAACGGTAATCCGTACGCTGCCGGTAACGTGGACGCACTGTGAAATATTTATCCGTTTTGTACGATGCGTCCGTTGCGTACGATACCGACAAGTGGACGCTTAGCTCAATGGTCCGTTTACTGAAGTTATGAAAACACTAACTGTGCCGAACTTATACATGAGGAGAGACTAGTTTATGTGAGCACCTAACTAAAACTCTGATGCCTGTAGCACACCTCCGCTGCGAAACCCAAAGGGCGAAACCTCCATAGTTTCGCTGTGAGTTGTGAGTTGTTGGGCGGCAAAACAATAGCGAAATTCCCTGCTCTAACGTACAAAACTGACCTACATCTCCGCCCGTTGTCCGCCATAGCGGAGATGTAGACGGCGCGGGCGCCTAAGCAAATGAGCGAAATCATGTTAGAAAGAGACAACGTCATAGTCAGTTTTGTACGTTAGAGCAGGGAATTTCGCTATTGTTTCGCCGCCCAACAACTCACAACTCACAGCGAAACTATGGCGGTTTCGCCCTTTGGGTTTCGCAGCGGAGGTGTGCTAACAGGCATGAAAGGGTGTAAAAAAATAGGTACTTTTTTATCCCCAAACGACGCCACTATGACTCATCTAGTCTTATAATAGAACAGTAAGGTTGAAGGCTCAAAAATTCAACATTACACCTGATGGAAAAGCAGCCGCTTAAGTGAATACACTTTAGCTCCCATCACCGCGGCGCTTGTTGCATTTTCTTTTCAATATGACGTAAACTAACTGGTAGTTGTTACTTAATATTTTTTCCCGAAAGACGCGAGTTTTCAGCCACTGAAGTTACCAGAAGTCGACATTTCGCGGGCTCCATTATCAAGGTAGTTCACCTACATCATATTGGACAGCACCTCGGATTTGTTGCCCCCAAACACTTACTTCTTAGGAAAATATTAATTCTAAATACTTATACATACGAGTACCTTATTTTGTCACAGACTTTGGAGATTATCGGAGCTCACTCAGACTAGCATGTTGATGTAAAAAAATTAGTGTGCTCCAAGGGAGTATTTTAGGACGAGCTCTTTATATTCATACGCATAGTTTGTGATTAAATGCACAAAAATATTTTTCCTTTTACCGTCAATACCTACTATATTAAATTATTGATTACCAACTATAAAATAAATAAATTAGTTTAAAATTCCAGCAGATGGAATTGCTGTGAATCACGGAGCGAATAAGTTTTAACTTTTAGGCAGTCCTCTGTACAAAGTTTCGTACTTTACTATGTAAAAGATGTTAAAAACCCTGAAGAACAAAAGGACTAGCGGAGATGACATAACGCCAAATCTTCTAAGAATGATGCCCGACAAAATGCAAGTGCTCGGGGGAACTGAAATGAAATGAAATGAAAATATTTATTCGCCGAGATATGGTTTACACAAAAGGTGGTAAAAACAAAAAAAGTCACAACATATCTCGCCTTCAGTAGGCATGCGAAAATTATAACATAAATCATGCTTAAAACTATAGGACTAAAAACTTAGAACTTAGAACAGGAAAGTAGCTGGCTAATATCTAAGACAAATTTTTCGCAGATTGGTTTTGATTTAAAAAGGAACCCCGAGCGCCTCGTTAGTTTAGTAGTAGGTAACTGATCTCTTTCGTAACGGCTTTTTACGGCATCTCCGCTCATCTTTCCTGCCTGTGTTAGTAACGAATAAGCCCCTAAACACAAATGTTTTCACGCATATTCCAGTATCAAAGAACAGTCACATACCTACATCTTACGATCTAACAAAAACATCTAGTGTATATAGCTATTTATAATATGAATCTAGGTCTAGAATGGCCGGCGCGGTGCAGCTTAACCTGTAAAACGAGGAATTTTATGAACTATGATAGGAACCTACTCCAAACTCTCGAGTTTCTCCGCTTTCATCAGTGGAGTCAAGCATGTCAAATAACACCAGACTGACTCGCGTTTACGTTGTCCTTACCAATAAAATTTTCGGTGCACTTATAAAAAATACGGACTTTCAGTTATAATTTCTAGGATCTGAAGCTAATCAAAAAGACGAGAAAGCTTTTTGACGGTATCGCGCATGTGCTCGAAGATTTTGTTTATATATTTTTGACTATCGCCAAGTCAACAGTAGCCATCTTCGGACAAACAAATTCGACGAGAAGTTTAAATTATGTAGAGGAGTTTCGGCGCATTTCTCTGAATGAAGTGAACATCACTTCACCGCTGACCTTTTCACTAAAGTTTCATTCAGTATTTAAGTCTGTATGAGGATCTTGTTGTCTGATAGTGATCTAAAAGTAGGTAGGCAGTGAGTATTGAAAAACTGATCGACACTCCGGAATCTAAAGATAGTAGCGCATACGAAGAAGTGCATAATATGCTACCTCCTTATTACAGGTATTTCAACGTATGTACGAAGGCTCGAGCCTTCCGAAAGCTGTCTGCTGAAGCCTGTCGTTTTTGTCTTCATACCTTGCTTAAATCTGGAGAATTCAGCTATCATCCACCGAGCCTTTTTCCCAACTACGTTGGGGTCGGCTGCCAGTCTAATCGGATGTAGCTGAGTACCGGTACTTTACAAGGAGCGACTGCCCTATCTGACCCCCTCAACCCGGTTACCCGGGCAACCCAATACCTCTTCTGAAAAATTCAGCATAGTTAGCAAATTTTGAGAAATGCTGTTCATTGCTAAAACGATTCCACTAACTGATCATCTACATTGGTGATAGCCCTATTGTTCCTTAGCTAGCAGATAAGAAGGAAAGGTCCGATTTCGCTTACCAATCCTGGACTGGACCTGGACATTCAGAACTAACGGAAAGATTTAACATAATTATGGAATAATTTTATTTATAGGTGCTAATGTGATAAAGAGAAAATTGAATACCTAAAGCTTTGGTTTCCTAGGAAAGCGGTGAAGTCATATAGCGGCCGTATTACAGCGGTGAACGATGTCACTAGAACGTTGTCTATGTAAACAAAATGGAGCGGTTTCCTGGAGAGCGGTAACTGGCGCCGTAACTTCAAAAAGCGGTGCCGCCATTTGCATGACGGCCGTCTTGACGGTGTCAGATAGTTTGGTGAACGTTTTATTGAAAGCGGTGAAGCTTTTTTAATACGTATTTGTTTTTTTTTCGGAACAACGTCAAAAATGAGTTCCAACTCTTGGAGCAGCGAAGACGACGAAATTTTAATAGATTTCGTTCGTAACCACGAAGCAATATATAATATAAAAAGTAAAGATTATAGAAAAAGTCAATAACGGTGTGTTAAAACGGTCGTGGAACTTACCACATGTCATCACCGTAAAGACGACCGTCTATTTGCGTCCGTAATATTACGGCCGCTATATGACTGCACCGCTTTCCTAGGAAACCAAAGCTTAACTATTTTACTGTTCGAGTACGGGAAGTAGTTCCTACGGGAGTCGGGTGAAACAGCGGGAAAACAGCTAGTAGCTACATAATAAATAAATAAAATTACTTAAAACTTTATGGAAAGAAAGATGATAAAGTCTACGATAGAACGACAAATCCCCATAATCAGTATTTCCAATTGCACACACTAACTAGGTAGGGATATCGTACAACATTTCTGCCGACAGCCAAACAATAATAAAATCTAGAGAAAGACTAGTGTTATGAACTTACATCCTAATATGCAGGTAAATCATTTCATAGTTTTGAATGTTAGCGTCTCAGAATGCCAAAGAACTTACCCGCCTTTAGAACCGACTACTCGGATAACGTAGATGAATTCACATCTTACACCTTAAACGTCTCTATAATCTGGGTTGTAATGTAACCTCAGCTAGTGCTTTGGAACTCGGTTTCTTCCAAACCGTGGTGTCATATTAACTACCGTATATTTCAGCTTTGCTAAATATTAAGAACTGTGGGGTTTATTCTTATTGACGCCGCGTCGCTGCCGAGCTGTGTTGAGATACAATGCAGAAATAACAACGCCATAATCTATTTGCCCACAGTTATTTAAAGCATGACTGTTTATCGACTACTATTATCTATCTGAGAAATAAGATATGGCCTAGTAATCCCAAGTGAGAGATTCGATTTAAGATCGTAGCACACATCAAGCCCGTATGTAGGTACTGTTCAGTAGCTGGAGTCGAGTCGAGGTGTTCCAACAGTGTCGAATGCACCCTTAGCGCGTTTCAGTGAGATTGACCCCTGTTTCCTAAATCCCCATTCGCAGTCAGAGGCAATGTAGGTCCAGACGTACAAGCGTCGAGGCCCAAGCATGTTGGCAGCAGTGGGATGCGAGAACTTTCATGTGCCCAGGGGTTAGGATTTTACCGATCAAAAAACAACAAGGTTGGCTGTTCTATAGCCGTACGTACAGACCTTTCGGATTTGATGACTACTGCGACCTTGTAACGGGTGACCTATTTGAAGATACACGAGAATAATAATTCTACACGATAAAAATGTGGCAAACAAAAAGTAGGCATGGATCCTTTCTTACATCCTCAAAAACACCAAACCTGGATTCTAAGGCTGTCTGTTTGTTGAGAGAAAAGCCTAATAGAGAGATAATACTCCCCTTCTCGGCGATTTGAAGGTTTTAGTAGGATTTTATTCGAAGCTATCAGTCTAGTAAAGTGGAATGATAATTTGAAAAAAACCTAAAAAAAGTGAATTGAACATTGAAGAAACGCATCACATAACTAACAATTTCAGAGATGTTGTTATTTGACTTTGATGCTATGATTGACGCAGTTTTCTTTGCAACTATCATTAATTACCCAGGTCATCAACGGTTTACCTAATATCTGGGTGTGATTGCTTAAAATTACTGATGGTGTTATTTCTGCGAACATGTCATTCAGCTGAAGCACTAATCTAATACCTCATTTACATTCAGCCTATCGCTGCTCCTCGCGCTGCCGGCAATAATTCCCTAAATACTGCTGTGGCAGAATCGACGGATATGTGTGTTTACATACTGCCCTTCCTCTCATTTCGCTTTCAAGTTCCGGCAATGGCAGACGTTGAAATTTTTGCAGCGTCCGGGCTGTGTCTTTTAGCGATATATAATTATGTGCGTCAGTTAAAAATAAATCAAATGAATAAAAAGAAAAGACTTCGTAGAAGATGGTGGATGATTATCTATTCATCGTAATAGAACTTTATAAGTACCTAACAACCTGCTAAAGATAATATTTTATTGAGCTTGAGCGGAATGTAAACACGCCCTACCGCTCGCGCTGCCGGTCCTTTGAAGTCCGCACTAAAAACCGCTCTTTTGGGGAGCGCTGGGCAGCGCGAGTGGCATGAGAAGTATACGTTTACATCCTCGTCCTGCCCACTTCCCTGCTCACCGCAGCTGAATGTGGGTAAATGAGGCATAAAATTCAACAGGTCATTATCACGCTGCAGTGTTGTAGACTAACGGAGTACCTACGTTTTCTTCGTAAATAGTTAGGGATATAAAAAATAGCAGAGATCAACCTTTACCCTAAAGTTATAGGTATAGATGGTAGGATTTTCTCAATTTGCCACCTATTGACACATCTGCTGTTTTCCCACGTTGCTTTATCAACTCTCCGTAAAGTTAAACGTAAGCAATTTTTGAAGCATAAATAGGTAAATAAATCGATATTGAAGTACCTAGGTAGTTAAATTAATAATAATATACATGATGATTGATGATAGCGTATTTCTGAGAAACAAGAACATTGCATTCAAAATAAGCTTACGTTACGAAAAGATTAAATCCGTGGGAATTTCTATATCGTATATACCTTTATAACCGTTTCAATAAATTAGTAGGTAGGCTATTGATAGTAAGATTATCAAAGCTCAAGTAGCCAAAAAAACATTTCATATTAGTTTTTTTCCGAATATGCTAGACGAAATACTCGCGAACGGTGGTCCTAGAATAAGACAACAGCAGTGAAGAATAAGGTTTTGGTTCCGTCGACATACGTTGCCATGTCGTGTAATAATGAATATTTCTATTAGTGCGATTTTTGGTAACGAGCTAGAATAAGTTTTCTTCGATTTTTGAACAGTCCACCACAGGTTTTGCTGGAAACCGTTCATAACATGAGAACTTGCTCACAGATTTTTTTCGTCAGGGTTCAAAATCCTTTGTAATCAAGTAGTGTATACGCTGCGTAGTGCATCTGCCACCATATCATTCGTCTGCAATCCAGCAGATAATTTATCAAGGAGACCTTCATTCGCTTCTAGTATGAAGGAATCGGATCATAACAGCAAATGCCATTTTTGGTCGTATCGCATTGGTTTTTACCGAATGACTCCACTAAATAAGCCGGGCAAGCTCTCATTATACTTTTCAATGAAACATCCAGGAAGTGTAAACGAATTATTACCTATGTCCCTAATCCTAATAATTCAATTCGGCAGTAAAAAGTTTAACGTTAATTCGAATTTTAATCAGATCGATCTAATACACCAAAAGCTAACAAATATTGTCAGTTCAGTAAGAAATGCCGATAATCAAATCGTGGCTGTGTACTGTGTGCAAAACATAAAATATTAAATTCTGCTATAAAATAACCACTGTAATAATAGAACATTGGAGCGATAAGCTAGAAAAATCCATAAAAAATCTGCTCTTTCACAGGCAAAAATAAAATACCTATCGTTTGTTTCGATTGGGTTAGCAATTGCCTAACTTTTGAAATCTGAGCTTTTTGGGGAGGTGAATACTTACACCCTCCCTCCTATACAGTCTAGCTGCGTTAGCCAGCGCCTAAAAGGTTGAAGTCCCTAAAATATTTCAGCTCGACTGCTTCCCGGGTGGATTGCCTAAATATTATTTGTATGCAGAGATTTCACATTTCAGGGATTAGATAGGATAGCATCATTGTTTTCTTCTCCTAATAAAGGTATGAGTATTATCACGATCAGCCCGCCATAATCTAAGGGGAAAGTTTTCATTCAGCGCAGTCTCATAGTCCAGGTGTGTCGAACTTGTTGTTCTCGATGTGAAGTTTATATAAATTCAGAGTAAGCGATTAAGGAGTGGTTTGCCCCGGGTTTCAGCTGTCTTAAGCTAGATAATGATCAAGGTGTAATATATTCGCGGTTACTTACAGTATCCTATGAGCTTTTGTTGAGCGGCTGTCTCGGTTTAGTCTGTCTCGTGTAGGTACATGATCGATCTTTAAAGAATGCTATTCTTATTCTTAGGTAATTTAGGTTTTGCAAGATTACGCCTTTCTATTCTATAATTTCGCGATAGATATTACTGCATCAGTATTAGTGCTGTGCTAGTATTTGAAGCGTGGGAGCTTGCTCAGGATTTCAGAAGTGATATGAAGAAACCTAAAAACTAATAAAAATTCTAAGAACTAATAAGGTTTTGGCTACTTCAATTCTAAATTATAGAAATTTTAGAAAAAACATACTTTAAGTTATATGTAGTTTCCGCCACTGTAGCACATAGTCGATGTAGTCATTTGGAGCGTTTACTAACGATACATAATATCAATTATATAGGTAACCTAATTTCGTATACCTAAACCCACTATCGATATACGCTCATTCAAAATTCCTATATCGTAAGAGTGCTGACTTGCAGTGAATGCAGTAAGATATTCTCTGAAAAAATCACTTTCTCTGTCACTGGAGACCATATCAGTCGAGCTCTTAATAATGAGCGTAGATGCATGTCGCTGTGGTCGGAATCGGCCAAGATTGATCATCCTATTGGCTATTCATATACCTAGACATCGTTTTAAAATTCAACTTTCACGCAAGTAGTAAGAAATTCAACCGTGCTAAGAAAGAATCAATTGATTCCTATGTACCGCAACTGATAGTTAACTCACCTTTTATACTGTCGGTAATTTTCTAGTTTAGGCAGTTTTTGGAGGATACAGTTCAAAATAAGTTGACGAGACTGAAGTCTCCTGCATGGCTGCGCAGTGTAATATTTAACAACAAAATAGTAAACTGAGTAGCAATTCAGGTAACTTTAGACACGTCAAAATAGTTCAGACTAGGAAATTTTTTATGTTATATATTTTCATCAAGTATTTTGTCTTGTTTGGTGTGAAAAGAAAAACTTAAGTTTGAAGAATTTATCAAAGCTAATTGGTAATTTTAGAAGTTTTCGTTTTTATTTTTTTTAAGCAGTATTTTTAGTGTACTTGGTTGATTAAATATACAGCTTCCCTAAGTCCAGTACCAAAAAATTTAGAAGTTCAGCATATAAAGTAAAATAATTGTTGATGAAATAATGAAACAAAGCAAAATTTAAAATAATCTTATTCTAAGAATATACTCACCAATAAGTCCACTGTGTAGATATACTGTTATAACAGAACTAGCCAGACTAGGCAAATTATAAATGGTAAGAATCAACTAAGTATGTAGAGAATCCCAAGTGCGTCAGTAAATTCTCATTCAAAAACGTCTTGCGAGCTGAATATCCACAACACAGACAATGTCAATAGATCTATCCATTTTTTCATTACTAGAGATAGAAAATTGACATAACTTGTATGAAGTTACTATCAAAATTCTATCTCAAAGCAATTCAAATAAATAGATTATTGAGTCCACCTTTAGTAGTTATACTACTGAGTGTAATATAGATGAGAGTATCAAAAAAGTAAAATTAAATAATGACCAGTCAGCTCCTAAATGGTTGCTTGTTGATAAACAATCCGAGGGGTACGTATTGATTTGCATTCCATTTTGTTTTAATGTTACTTTGAAGTTTTAGGGTTTCTGCTCTAATCCAAGCAATTTGAAATTTCAGATTTCTTTTGACAATCACGTAATAGTAATAAATGCTTTTCTGTTTGGGTATAAACACAGACATATCTCGTCCATTTATTCATAATAAATATCATAACAAAACTTACTGCTAACTTTGAAGTCGTCTTAAATATTTTCAGCTAAGTATAGTGAGATCAAGTTTTCTAGAATATTTTCAATGAAATGGGTCCATAGAAAATATTACCAGATGGCATGTGTCATAATTTGAATGTTACGTATAGCTACCTGAACGCAATGAACGCATCTCCAAGCTCGCCGCCTACTATGTGTACGCCTCCTTCGGGAATGGAGAGGCCCCGAAAGAAATTCCTAATGTCCAGGGCATTTGCAGACCATGGCAGGTTCTGAAGTCTAATGATGACACTCATTGTTGCTGTTCACGTTGCTTGTACCTATAAAAACGAAAACAGCCTGTCCATTGTTTGATTTGTAGAAATGTTCAATATAAAATATGTAAAGATAATCTATGTTCCACTCTAAGTTCATTCCATATACAAGTATAAAAACTTTTACAAGGTTGCATGATGGTTATTTAATTTTTTAAGTGTTTATTTGAGCTGGTAGTGTACAATAACAGTCAAATATGTAAATTGTTATCATATCAAATGAAATGAGAATGATAAACGTTTGAGTTAGTCACTACAATGAAAAAGTTTGTTATTGGTAGATTTGCGTCTATGGTTTTTACCGCGTAACTAGTTAACTACGCGTTTATCCCTTGAGGATAATTAGCCATATCAGATGCCGGTTATTCTCACATACGCAGTAATCATCAAGTATTTGCAGATGTTGGTAACGTCGAATATTATACAATGAGCATTGAGCAGTTTATAGGAATGGAGTAGTTTACTGCGCACGTCTACGATTTTGCATGGCAGTAACCAAACAAACTTGAACCTCATTACGATTTTCCTAAATTTCTATTTTCCTTGGCTAAAATGGCACACAACTAAGACGCACTGCTGATGAAAACATTTTAGATAGGAAGAATTCCGTCATCTCAGATTTTTTGATCACCAAAGTGAAATCACTATCACATATCACATCACGGACTTACCTAGAAATCGCTAAACCTTAAATGCGTTTAACTACAAGTCATCTCTTAGCACAATGTATTCACTTAGAAGTATCACATACGCAATGTCGAAACCATTTCAATTGTATAAGTCAAATCCAGCAGAATAAGTAGGTAACACGCAAGAAATATTTTTTCAGCAATAAAATGCAACCCACCAAAATGGCGGACGAGCGACCAGCGAGAAGTCACGGAAACGGAAATAAAAACTATAAAGTAAGGATGAAGCCGATGACGGTTCATACTCTATGGATTGGTAATTTAATAAAATAGTCAGAAGCTATTACTGGTTTACTGGTTTAAAATGAAACCGTTTCAGATTACAGCTACCTTCAATATTTGTTTAAGAACATAGATTTGTATATACAGGAAAAGTTTCCGATTTCATCGCAGGTAGTCGTGTGTCCCTGGCTGGTTGAGTACTGTTGCTTAGTATTCGTCCTCTTTTTGATTGAATTTGTGAAAAAATCCATTGACTTTGTATTCTCAGTTCTTTAGTATTTATTATTTTATGCGATATGGCAACCATTTCCAAACCGACCGAATGAAGTAAGTGAATGATCGAACGAATGAGTTGGATTTAGTTTCAGAATTCAGATCTGCGTTTGTCACGATTATTGTTAATAATTTGCAGAAAAAATCTAAAGAGATACTAAAATTCAAGAGAAATAAGAAATTAACACTTGTCTGGTCTGAAACGTAAGTAATGACTTTACAATTTTGCCTCAATTGTCGGTTAATAATACTTATAGGATTCTTACCACGCTGTCAAAAATGGTCAAGTAAATAATGATATTTTCTTTTCCCTAATTCCTCTATCCGTATCTTCTAATATTTACAAATATATAAGATGAAACTAATAATAGCTTAACCGGTCCAAGAACTCTGTACTGATGTCAATTCAGTTTTTTTATCAAGTTTGACTCGTGGTTTATTCTTTGTAAGGATTCCCTAATTAATGCAATCAATATAATTTGTTTACTAAAAATAAATCTTTTTGTAAAAATGTTTCGTACCTTGTGAAAATATTGTTAAAAATAATCTTGTGTGTTAGAAATCACTGCATAAGTGTCAGTTATCAAATGCATTTCCAAAAAATATTAAAAGTGTAATTGGTATACAAAATTGATTTGAGTACTTTCCCGCGTTTTTAGTGTCATTGACTTTATATTGAGCATTTTGACCTTTTCCTGTGGGGTCAATATCCTTGTTTATCTCAACACTTGAATTTATGCCCACAAAGTGACCACAGAAGACGACCCACTGACCAATATATTTTTTAATTTCAGGTATAGAAAGCAGACTCATTAGATTCTATAACCAAATAATAGTTTTAATTAAAAATAAAGTAACATAGTAGTTATAAATAAAATGTTGTTATAAAAGTAATTGCTCAATATATAAATAGAAGTTAGTGTTATATTATATTTATTGAAAACAGTGTGTTATAAGTGTAATAAATGTGTGAAAGATATCCGGGGTATTTGTTCGGAGGAACCCCTGTCAGTAGTTGGGACAGGAGTTTCAATTCACTGGAAAATGTAAGTACTTTTGATATCATATCATCTGTATGAAAATGCTTATTAAAAAGAGAAAAATATCCCCTCATTACATTTTCATCTTTTTTTTTTTTTTTTTGTATTAGACTAGTTTTAAAATGACATTTCTTATTCACTGAATTAGTCCAATTTATACTAATTGGAATGACCTCTGATGCGTAAACATGCAGGTTTATGATATGGATTCATATTATACAAAAAATATAATTGTCATTTTCAATGTATTTTTTTGTACACAACATATTGCCAAATTCAATATGTTATTAATGCATCATAAATCCAATCATGATAAAAAATATTTTTTTTAAGTATTCAAGTTTCAAACTTCTAACAAACTTTGATGAAAACATAAGTTTTCTGGCTAGTGAGAATTAAAAGTAAAATTGATAGTTTCATTATTTATCTATGCAGCTCTAAATAGTTCAAAAATAGCTAATCAGGTACTCTTTCTAAATTATTATTTTTAGAATTTATGCCATATAGATTAGCGAGTTAATCTAGATGGCTTAATATTTGAAAAGTACCAGTTTTTGTTATTTATTTGAAGTGCAACTGTTGCGATTTTTTCATTATCTAACTTTATTTCAAATTTATCTTTTTCTGTCTTGTTCTTGTGATTCACTGGTAGATTGTTGGCTTGATTGTACAATAATCTGTTGCCTTTCCTATTTTTCATGTAAGTACATTTAATTTTATACTTTTGGAGTCTCCTACGTAGTATATACATGCCCCCTCTTACACCTACATTCACTCATTTGACCTAAAAAAGTCAAGTATTTCCGATAAGACCAAAAATTTAAGTCACCATTACTCTGGCTTACTTATTTTCAATTCTATCTACAATTGGTCATTCTATTTCATCTTTATAAAAGCCATTCTACATTCTAAAATAAAATTACAAAATTATTTGTAAGGGCATCCAGAAATTGAAACTCAAATCTGACCTATCTACTTATCTACGCTTTCTTTCATGAAATTCATAGTTATCATATGCCAATTCCTTAAGGAAAGTCACAATAGGCTGACACAGTTTCAGACAATAAAAGCACAGATCCATCAAATATTTTGGCAGTTGATTCGTAAAATAAAACAAATCATTATGTAATTTGATCTAATACAAGGAAAAAGTATGTTTTACCCCATTTTGATTAAGAGTTTTAGAAAGCAAAGGCAGTTTTTTTTTCATATAACACAACATTATATAATGCAATATGTTAGCACATTCACATACATATTCGTATTGCAGGCTACAACAATAAATACTGATAGAAAACACCTACAAAATGACTTACAAAGTTATGGAACCTAGGACTTTATGCTGATCAGGCACAATACAAAATTGATAAAAAATTGGAGTAGTCCAGAAGTGCGATCCAAAAGTAAAAGTATGTAGTACGGCCATTGGCTACGTAAGCCCTTGCTTACATTACAAATCGGGCTATATCTGAGCTTGAATATTAGCATACACCCCAGCCCAGGCTAATAGTATTGTTTCTTTTATGAGATTATATCGGGGTCGCGCCCTAACGAATTTAATTTTCGCGCGCCAGGCCTACTTTGCTGTGTACAAAATCCGTATTAAAAAAGCCATACCTAATGACACTCCAACAGGCCATTATTAATGAGCTCTGTAACTAACGCTTTAGTAAAGAGGCAAGTTCCATTTTACATTGGAAAGTTGCCAGCATGCTTGTAGACAGAACGCCAGTGCGAGATGTAGGGTGCCTGCGGTTGTTTGGGATAATAGAATTTTTATTTTTAATTGATTGGCAACACAGAATTTTGTACACGAAACTAGAGGACCCCTTGATGCCCCAAAGTAGCGTCTTCCTACGCATAAAACCTTTATTGGACTTCAAATTGTAAAAACACTCAAAAAAGAAGATTTATTCTAGGCTGCACAAATCTAGGTAGAAAGATTAGTTTTACAAGCGAAATACCTCAACCTACTAACCTATTTTCGCCTGTGTTTTATTCATATTAAATTACCATTGCGACAGTTTACGTTAAGCCAATAAATATAATTCTTTTGGCACGAGCGTCCCATAGTTTCGCGAGGGCTTGAAAAAATAGGTTTTACACTCCGGCCTGTAGTTCTTTGGAACAAAACATGCCAGAATGCCAAGAGGTCACGTAGAGTAGTATCTATTCTATTTATCCCGCGTGACCCCGAAGCATGTTTAACCTACATCTTAGAGTAACCATTGCAGTTGAATATGTCATCGATTGCGGGGCCTTTTATCATATTCGTTTCGTACCACGATCTGATAGTGCAGTTCGCGAATTCCGAGCTACAATGCAAGTATATTTTGTCGGTCTTAGAAATAGGATAGGGGAAAGTCGGCCAAGGGTTTATACGTAAAAATTAGCTGGTAACGCAGGAAATTGATCTGTCAAACAAGTAATTATTATGGCAATTTCTTTTGGTTAAATTGTAAGAATGGTTGGAACTTTAAGATTTTTGATAAAAAATAATAAAATTAAAAACAATAACGCACGCAACAGCAATTCAGAACAAACACTGTTTTGATTGACTGATTGTTACCTAGTTAATTTTAATAAATGGTTGAAATTCGAGGAAATTAATAGTTTGGAAGTTAAAGGCAAACAGTTCTCAGAATATTTTCTCTTGATAGTCCTGACTGAACAGAGGTTTGACTCATTGCCAGTTTACAATAGCCAGAGGCAACTGTATAAGTCCTCACCGTTCATTATTTGTGTCCATAACGGATATACGTTCTTTGAAACAAAATAAAATGCTTCTGAGTAAAAATGCTGATATTATGCCCTTGTAAACCCATGAAATATGTCCCCCTAACACCAACTCCTTTAATTAGACCTCCAAGGGAGGACTTCAGAGGTCGCATTATTAATAACGACGTTAATAATGGCGTACGCTACTTATTCACGCACTGGCCCTGAATTGTGATCCCATCTAGTCGGCTATGCACACGATCTTTAACTTTGCACGAAGAACTTAGACGGTGGGGGAGTGTGTAACTGCCTTGGAAAGTTTACTTCAGAAAACTAGCAATGAATCTTTGGAAGTCATGAATTCTAAAAGATTTTCACTTCGAGATTACAGCTTCTCGCTTGCTCTTAAATCACATTTTAGGCTGGAATGTGTTACTATAATGTTACATAGTTTGTTTTATATCAGGTGTAAATCGAGTGAGTTAATCTAGTGGTAGGTACCGTATACAGGTTTTTAGGTCACGGCCGCTTGTATTGCCCGGTTTTTTTCGTTTGATTGTGAAGTTTACCGGCTCTTGTTTGTTCTAAATTGACACAGCCCGGCCCTGATGAATATGTATCTTGTACGATGTGCCATTCATATTGTACAATAAAAGAACCGAGGCTTTGCCGAAAATTAGGAGATAGGCGTTTGGGGTCATTTGTTTTGTTTGGGTTGAAAGGTCATTTGTTTGTATGTTTATTACCATTTTTCCAAAAGCTTACCATTTTAAGGAGGCTGTACGTGACAAATCCTATTGTTTTCTGTGGTTATAGCATCTGTTAAAGTGATCTCAAGCTAGCATATTTTGCCGCCCCCATATTCGGTGGGTTTGCCCTACTCTTTGTGTTAAAAAATGAGTTTACAATGTCTATATAAATATTGTAACGCATACACATTATTAAGATGCCATAGCTTGATCCGATATATACGTATATATTTTTTTAGCTCTTCCACGTGCGTATACGCGCGAGATGGCGCGTGTAAACGCTTCCTTATAAAAATCGAGCTTATAACAAACGGACTTCATGATGAAATAGCTCCAAGCTTTCCGAATGTATTACTCGACATTTACTGAAAGAAAAGCTGCTCGTCCTATGATAAAAAGCTTAGTTTGCATTTGGCAAGACTATACTTTTGTAGGATATGACAGACAAACGTCTGAACGTAATCCTTTTGAATTGCCTGTGAGGGCTTTTAGAATGACGGCCTTTTATAATCCTTTGGAAATTCTAATCTTGAAAAGCTTTCGCCCGAGAGAGGTCAATGTCGGATTTTATCGACTGTCTCTACAGTTTTCCTCTGGGTACTCCCGTTTGTAGAGATTTCTCACGCATTCCCGTTATTTTGGAGAAACCTCGCGCTTTGTTTGACTTATGGATTGTGCTTAGTTTTCTACCAAGCACGATACGCAAATATTCGCCTAAGGAAAAGTTAGAATGTGCCCTATTAAAATGTTAATGAAGTCTTTGATACTTCTATCAGAGCTTTTAATAGAATTACCAAAAGACTTAGTCTACTCCACAACCATATGACAAAGTTTAATAAATAATATCAATGAGTGTTTAGGAGCGAGAGCATCTGTCGCCATTATTGCGGTCACAAGTTGTAATGGTCCTTTTGCGTCGGGCATGATTAAGCAAAGTCCTTTATTTTCATTATTTTAATTGATTTTATGGTGATTATTCGTCTCGCTGTTTTACGATACTTGTGTAAGATATAATTAAATTTGCGTGTTAGGTTTTTGTAAGATTTTAATTAAGTTAATAAAATATATTTTATGAGTGTCGCGTGGTAATTAAGTAAATAATTAAGACAATGTTGGAAGCAAGTCAGTTGAAACTCTAAAGTTTAATAAAAAAATCAAGTAAACTTAATATCAGAATTTTCCAAATGGAATCAAAAAGATAAAAAGCTATTTCCAAAAATTTCGGTCTGCAATGTTACATCTGAGAACTGACCTTCATAACTCAAAACTTTTCGAAACTTTTAAGTATTTTTCTTCAACGTACTTGGTAATGGAATTTCAGTTGGTACTTCTAGGATTGCGCATTTTATAACTAATTCTTGGCTCCGTTCGTGCGATAAGATTTACGGTGTGTCTGCCCAACGGTTTTCGAGTTGCACCGAACTAAGTCGGTCAGATCTCTATGTACGTTTATGTAACCCTACGTATTATTAGACGCCTTTATTGTTTTCCGGCATAATTAGGTTAATATGCTGGATCAAGTTAATTAGGTAATGGTTTTTGAGATTTATTGAGGATTTTTCAACTGAGACACAATTAATTGGACATTCAGTTAATAGCGAAAATATTCCCAATATGGATTATCTTCCTTTTCTATCCCTTTTTGTTGAGCTGTTACTCCGCAAAGCCTTGAATAGACAATAGATAGCAATATTATACATAGCAATATTAGGTCAATCGAGTTTGCCCAAAATATCATAACAGCATCGAGTTCCCGTGGGGATGTATCTAATTTCACGCGTCTGAAGCTGGATGGAAACTAGTTTGGATTATTTCGTAGTTACAACAAAATTTTCCCGAGCTTTAGCAAATTACTCACAGATTTTCCAAAAAGATACGTACCTACGTATCTTTTTGGAAAATAAACACTATGCGTGCAAAGTGGTCACTATAGGTCAAAGGTTGGCTTTCTGTAACCTTCTAGTAATGTAGATAGATCGACCTGATTACAGATAAGTGGTTATTTTTGTACCGGTACTTCAATTGATTTTCTTGAGCCTTGGCAAATTACAGACGCCTTGAAGGACTCTCTGGAATCCTAAATGTAGCCAATTGCTTAGCCTTATTTATTTATATACTTTTTGTGGGTTTGAGCCCTTACTTATTTGATTGATTTTCTTTTACACACTTTTGTTTTAGTTCTTCTTATTCTGCTAAGGACTCGTTCTGACGTAGCTACTACTTGCTCTTAAGCGTGCCCTCTTCATGCTCATAGAACCTCTTACCCGTTTCATCACATTATTTCGCGATCCTTGTCTTTAGCACATGTTCAATGAAATATTCATGCCCAGTACAAATGCAAGTTCAGAATGCAAAAACAAATGACAGTCTACATTCGATCCTGGTTTCCACATTCCAGCAAATCCAACAACAGTACCGGGGGAGGGCAGGCGCCGGCGCGCGCTGCTGGGGCAGCATGTCTGAAGGGGGCGGAGTCTCCGCCGCCGGTGGGGACTCGTGCAAGACCAACCTCATCGTCAACTATCTGCCGCAGACCATGACCGAGAAGGACTTGTACGCGATGTTCATGACCATAGGACCCATTGAGAGTTGTCGGGTTATGAAGGATTTCAAGGTTTGTTGCTTTACTTTTTAATGCCTACGTAGAGAGAAGGGGCGGAGTCTCCGCCGCTGGTGGGGACTCGTGCAAGACCAGCCTCATCGTCAACTACCTGCTGCAGACCATGACCGAGAAGGATTTGTACGCGATGTTCATGACCATAGGACCTATCGAGAGTTGTCGGGTTATGAAGGATTTCAAGGTTTGTTATGCTTTTTTATTCAAAAAGACTCCGCCCCTTCTCTCTAAGTAGGCGAGTCTCCGCCGCTGGTGGGGGACTCGTGCAAGACCGACCTCATCGTCAACTACCTGCCGCAGACCATGACCGAGAAGGATTTGTACGCGATGTTCATGACCATAGGACCACCCATTGAGAGTTGTCGGGTTATGAAGGATTTCAAGGTTTGTATCAGTTTTGTTAGTGAATTTTCGGTCTTTTCAGGATTCTTAGATTCTTCTTCTTCTTCTTTCTCCTGCTCTGTTCCCAAATTTTACTTGGGGTCGGCGCAATATGTCATTTTCTTTCATTTTCCCCTGTCACTCGTCATACTGACACTCACTCCCTTCCTATTCATATCATCTTTCAGGCAATCCATCCGTCTTTTCTTAGGTCTTCCTCTTCCTCTCCATCCATCTACATTCATACCTAGCACACTCTTTGTTGCATGCGTATCATCCCTCCTCATTACATGCCCATACCACGACAATCTTTTACTTCTCATCTTTTCTGTAACTGGCGTTACTTTCAGACTTCCTCTAATGTAATCATTCCTCACTTTATCCATTCTTGTAACACCACACATCCATCTCAGCATTCTCATTTCTGCTACATGCACTCTCTTCTCATCCCTCTTTTTCAATGTCCAACACTCCGATCCATACAGGACGACAGGTCTAATGACGGATTTGTAAATTTTGCCCTTCAGTTTGAGGGGCATCCGCGGGTCACAGATAGCGCTAGTTACCTGTCGCCACTTCATCCATCCAGTATTGATCCGATGCGTAACGTCCCTGTTCACCTCACCGTCACTTTGGACGAGTGAACCAAGGTACCGGAAGTCGGAGCAAACTGGTAGGGGCATGCCGGCTAGGGTTATGGTCATGGGTCCTGAAATACCACCAAAATCACAATGAAGGTATTCGGTTTTGCTCCTGCTAACCTTTAAACCTACTGTCTCCAGTCTCAGCCGCCATGCCTCCAATCTACTCTGGACCTCTGGCCCACTCTCCCCCACCAGAACAATGTCATCGGCGACCATACACCAGGGTGCCTCCTCCTGTATATCTGCCGTTAGCGCGTCCATTACCAGCAGGAAGAGGTACGGGCTGAGAGCCGACCCCTGATGTAAGCCAACACCTACACTGAAACTGGCGGTAGTGCCCGCTGTTGTGTTGTTGTGTTGTTGCTGTTGGTCTAGTTGTCGCATATGTGGCTGCTGAGCACGAGGTCTCGGGTTCGATTCCTGAGTCGGGCCGAAATCGCTTTGTGGGTTTTAGAAGACTTTCACAAAGCAGCCCGGAGCCTGGAAGTTGGTGATTGATACACCCGTGCATCGGAGAGCACGTAAATGTCGGTCCTGCGCCTGATCTCTTCTCCGGTCGTGTCGGATTGCCGTCCCATCGGGCTATGAGAGTGAAGGAATAGGGAGTGCACCTGTGTCTGCGCAAATGCTTGTGCACTATAATATGTCCTGCGCAGTTGGCTAATCTCCTTACATGAGAACAGCCGCCGTAGCCGATAATCGGCTAGGAGGTCATCATCCATCAGTGCCCGCTGCGGACCGGACTTGTGTACTGCATCTGCCGTACATCGCTCGGATCAACTGCACATACTTCCCTGGTATACCTTTCTCCTCAAGGGCCCACCACAAAACCTCACGAGGCACCCGGTCATATGCCTTCTCGAGGTCAACGAACACCATATGCAAGTTTTTGTGTGCACCCCTGTACTTTTCGCACAGTTGGCGAATACAGAATATAGCGTCCGTTGTACCCCGGCCAGGCATAAAACCGAATTGATTTCGTGCGATATCACTCTCTTCTCTCAGCCTCCTTTCAATAACTTTCTCCCACACTTTCATACTATGTGACATTAGCTTTATTCCTCTATAGTTGTTGCAATTCAACACATCACCCTTGTTCTTAAAAATGGGCACCAGGAAACTATTGCACCACTCGTCTGGTATAGTTTCCTCTTGCAACAACTTATTGAAGAATAAAGCCAGCCATTTCCATCCATCCATCTTTAATAATTTCGACACTTCCACTGGTATTCCATCTGGCCCTATCGCTTTTCCATTCTTCATTCCATTCACTGCTATTCTGACCTCATCCTCATATACATTTCTGACCAGGCCCTCGTTCACCGCTTTATGATGGAGCACACCGCTCCACTCATTTTCTTCATTCATCAGTCTTTCAAAATATTCCTTCCACCTACCTTTAATCTCCACATCATTCGAAAGGACCGTTCCATCTCCATTCTTTACACACTTTATCTGGCATACATCTCTTGTCATTTTCTCCCTAGATTTAACCAATCGGTAGAAGTCGTGTCACCAGCTGGGCTATCTAGGGAGTCATACATCTTCTCGTGCGCTTTTGCCCTTGAAACAGCCACAATCTTCTTTGCTTTCTTACATTCATCATATTCAGCTTTTTTTTGTGCTTTTTCACTATCATCATTGTCTTCCGTCCGCTGCCATTCCTTGAATTTCATCTTCTTTTCCTTTAATACACTCTACACTTCTTCCACCCACCACCAAGTTTCCTTCTCTATCGCTCCATTCCCTTTTGATTCTCCTAGAATGCTTCTTGCCGCTTTACTTATACACGTCGCCATTCCACTCCAGCATTCATTCACATTCTTTTCATTCATTTCTCCCATTTCGATCATCTTACAAACCACCAGATTATGCCGTTCAATTAGGTATTTCAATGCAACCGCTATTTTTGTGAAGAACCTACCTGGACAAGTCATAGTACATTCAGTCAAGTACTCTTAACTTAAGATGAAAAAGAAAGTTGTGTTATGGAGTAAATGGGGAAAACTCAGCAGCCATTAAATAAGAATCTAATTCTTATTTAATGACTGCTACTCATTTTCCACGCTACTGTCTTGATCCTTTGTTTTAACTTACTGACTGCGTACTGAGAACTGAGTAATGTTGGTTCCAGACTGGCTACAGCTATGGCTTCGGCTTCGTGAACTTCACGCGAGAAGAGGACGCGGCGCGGGCGATCGACACCTTCAATGGATACCAGCTCAGAAATAAACGGTTAAAGGTAGGTTATTTATAGATATCTGTCTAGTGTCCTATATTTTGCGCAATTAAACTGTTTTTCTTTCTTCTTTTCTTCTTTCTTAGTGTCTTGATATTAGGTATTTCGTAGAATCTTCTTAATCGATAATATTTTTCTCAAAAAGCTATCTGGGAGTCATTTTAAACAGCACAAACTTTTTAACTCTCTCTACTCTTTTTCAGGTATCATACGCGCGCCCTTCAGGGGACGACATAAAGGACACGAATCTGTACGTGACGAACTTACCGCGCGCCATCACTGAGGATCAGCTGGAGACCATATTCGGCAAATACGGCAGGATAGTGCAGAAGCATATACTGAGGGACAAGAGTAATGGGACGCCGCGTGGAGTCGCTTTTGTGAGGTAAGAACAGTATCTTTAGAGTCCCGATAGAGTTTCTCTAAGTGATTAATATACTTGTGCATCGGAGGCCCAGTAAAAGTCGGATTTGCCCTTGTTCTCTCTCCGGTCCGGATTTGAGAGTGAAGGAATAGATAGTGCTCTTGTGTCTGCGTAAATGCTTGGAAATGCTTGAACATTCTTATTTAGAACATTCTTATATTTACCCAAGCATTTCTTAGACAGAGTAGCCACCGTGGCTGGGTATCCGCACAGATGCCATTTAGAGTTCACTAAGTGCCTCCATCAAGACAAAAAAAGAACTCGACAAAAGGGAGGCAGGAGGAGGAGTCCAGGAGTCTGCAACTTTTGCGTCAATTTTGTTATTGATCGGATAGGTTGTTTTTGAAAAGATATCTGTTTTTGTAGGTCGTTGAACACTTTTCTTACTTCACCGAAAGCTCGACGAGTGGATAATTTCGTTTCCCTACAGTAACTACAAATATCCTTCTATTTATTTTCAGATTCGACAAGCGTGAAGAGGCACAGGAGGCGATAGCAGCGTTAAACAATGTGATACCAGAGGGCGGCACTGAGCCACTCAGCGTTAAGGTATGTAACGCCATCTATCGAAACACTTCAGTAACATTTTGTAAAAGTGATTGAAGTATTCGATTGCTAAGAGTGAGATTGCTAGGGGTGTGTTAAATTTCGTTGCTCGGTGTTGTGAACTTTCAAATCGACTAAATTGATTTAGTCGAGTTTGTTTCTCTCTATTAGAAGACTATTAGACATTTTATGCAATTTCTTCTTGAGAACCTGAACCCCGTTAGCCGAAAGGCTACTCGACTTACTACTGACTTCATGTCATTATAGTTAACGAAGCACTAATCTTAGCGTGAAATAAAAGTAAGTAATTATTAAGATACTCAAAAAAAAAAGCACAACCGTATCTATGCTTCAGCCTAAGCAAGTTGTATCTTGAAGCTTTTTATAATAAATAAAAAAGTGCTGACATTCTCTTTGAGGACTAAGGAACACAAAAAGGGCCACTGGAGCTTGCAACCTGTATATGTCATCTCTTGACTTCAATGCTTAGCGTCGAAATTACTATTAGTACAGAAAACTAATCTTCTCACATCTCATCGTACTGTTTCAGAATAGGGTTGCCAACATTTTTTTAGGTCAAAACTAGTATTTTTTTTTAATAAACTGAGAATTAAAAAAAAAATAGCCGGAATGAAAACTTCGGTCTCCAAATTACACTAGACTAAATCTGATCTGATTTTGCCAAAGTAATATTTTTTCACTTCGAAATTGTGTTCAATATATTTCTTGAATATAAAATATGTACTATATTGAATTCACCATGAAAAAAATAACGGCTCATTTTTTTAAATATACCATATTGTGTTGGCAACCCTACATAAAGCAAGGAGTCGGGCGCTATTGGCGGGGTGGGGTCTAAATTGTGTTGTCTGTGTACAGCCCACGAGCAGCGACGCCGTACTGCGCCGCTCGGGCACCGTCCGCGCTCACAGCCGCCTGCGACTGCACAGTGACACAATGGTGCGAGCTAGGCTACCCGACAGACACACGGGCGTACAACCCGGCCGACTTTACTTGACACCTGCCTCCAAATTTGCCAACAAATCCATAACTATTAACAATAATTTATGTACCTATTTAAACGAGTAATATTTTGTCCTCAAAGTACATGAAATTAATGGCATGTTTACCTGTCAACTGAACTTTACGATGACGTCGTTCGAGCCAGGTGTCAAGTTAAGTTGCCCGTGTAGTACCACGGAGAACAAAATCACTAGCGGAGATGCCATAACGCAAAATCGAATAAGAAATGGCGAGCCAAAATGCGACTGTTCGGTGGACTAGGAACGTTACTACTTCAAAATCAAAATCATTTTTTTTTATTACAAATAGGCCTCTTACACCTTCTTTCGAACCCGCCCATTTTTTTTTCAAAATGAAATCATCCCTCCAATAGACCGATCGCTCAAAGATTGGTATCGATTTGACGACGAAGGAACCCGAACATCTCGGTGGGTCTAGCAGCTGATCGTATGTTACTTGACCTACCTTCCTTAAGGCATCTCCGCTTATCTTGAAATCCTTCGTGGTCGTACTTCTTTGGACGTTCTAGATAGACAACCTTGTGTCTCTGGCCGGGTAGCTCCAAGTGCCAATTACGTCATTTTCTCATTGCTCATTTTTTTTTTCTTTTTGTGTTCAATTTTAAATGTGGTCTTGCTACTTTTTCTCGGTTGTGCTGTTTTTCGATTAGATGCTTCTTATAGTAGATTTTATTGGTGTTTTTGAGGGAGGTGTTTTATTTACTTTTCGGTGTCAAGAGAATGTTGAATGAATGACGCAATGGCTAGGCCAGTATCAAATAGTGACTTTAAAAAGTGGGAAATGTTAAAAAAAACGATTTTACGAAACCGTTTTTCGTCCTGGCCATTGTGTACTTTTTGAAATATTTTTGTCTTTGTGGATATGAATAATATTATGTTGCTTTTTTAAGCGTTTATATACGATGTTTTAATGCTTAATTAGGGATTTATGATGGTTCCAGGTGGCCGAAGAGCATGGTAAGCAGAAAGCTGCTTACTATGCGGGATGGGCGGCGGGATTCCACCATAATAGAGGTGAGTAAGTACTTATCGATAATCGAGTAGGACTAGTATCGATATGTGGTTTCTTCACTTTTTCTTAAATATTGACTAATATTTTTGCATATTCAACGAATCTGGTCCGAAATAGGTTTTTTTTATATGTGTATTTTATTGTTGTTTTAAATTTGAATGGAAGGTAAGTACTATGTCGTTAACATAAGTTCTTGTGTTATTCTATGATATTTTCGGAAAGGAATACTTAATAAAAGTGTGTGTACTTCAAATATACATTTTAAATCGCCTGTGCACGCTGCCTCGGATAGCCTCAGTCCACCACATCCCTCAACGCCATCACAGCCTCGACCAACTCGACATGCTGCACAGCCGGCAAGATTACACGACCAACTACGGAATGTACGGCGGCCTGTCCAACCGCTACCTTCGCCGCGACTACTTCAACCAGCCCTCTTATATGAGCCATCACCGCCCATTTTGAAAAGGGCTTTACTGTAAGAAGTTCCGTCTAACCGATTCAAGGATATAGACGGAGAGACTTTTCATTTTAGTAGTGTAATATAGTGTTGGTGTTATATTTAAGTGTTTGTGGGAGTTTTTGAGGAGTGGGTATGCTGTTGTATATTGCGGATTTTAGAATAGTTTTTAGTGTTTTTCTTTTGTTCTGAATTCGACTGCGTTTTCCTGAAAGTGGTTTTTGTTTGCGTATTTTAAGTGATCACACTACGGCTAGTGTCTTAGCTCATCTGTATTTGGCCAATTTTCGAAAACATTTTCGTTTCAAAAAGTTTTACTGAGCAGCGAAATAGCTAACTTCAGATTAGTAAAGGTAGGTCTATTATGTGATGTTCTGTTTGACAAAATTTAATTATACGTCCTACCACCATTTCGGCGTAAGTTTTAACTGTAAGAAAATTTATAATTAGTTAGTAAAAGTGTTCTCAAAAATTCCCACAACAGTTCTTATGTAAGTGTGGTTTAAATGTTAATTTGCGCTTAGTTCCCCCCTCCATTGTTGAATTCCTAAGCTTCTTATATCTAATCTAAGATAGAAAAGACTCCTATGAAGTATGGTAACGTTTGACGGAGTTGCCAGTAACGGGAACAGATTTTGTTGCCAGACTAAAATTTTTTTCTCGTTGTTTATGCTCTGGCCACGACTGAGGCGCTGTTAAATAATATTTTAAAATTGAAATTTTGGATAATAAAAATTACTTCGTGTTGGGTTGAGAAAGATTGACCTGTCCATTTCATTTGTTTTGATTAAATCTCTTGATTGAAAAATTAATATTTTAACAATTTATTTTCAAAACATTATTATGAATTAAACTCCAAATTCCTATTTTAATATTCTTACATTTCATTCACTTCTCATCTTATTTCCGGCTCAGCACAAGATATAAAATTAATATTTATAAAACTAATCTGAAAGTTATACTATAAAACTGAGGGACCCTGTCTCAGCACAAAAATCCTGTTATTGAATTTTTCTAGATCTTTCTAGATTCTAGACGTCTCATAGTGAAGCACTTGCAGCGTTTACCAATAGAGAATGTTTAGACACGAAAATAATAAAGGACTTATGTATTATATTAGTATTTGTACTCAATTCTACAATAGTTTCGGCTTTCGATTTTACACGAAAATGATATGTTTCTTATTCTGCGTTAAAGCCTCGTAATATTTTTATTCGCCGCCTTGTTTAAAATTAGAAACTATTTTGTGCCATTTCGTATGTAGATATTAAAACCAAAATATTTTTGCTTTACCTCTAAGTTCTTTTTAATTGTAAGCTATCGAATATTGTTAAACTGAACTGTAACAGAATATGTATGTCTGACACTACGAACGAAATCATTTAATAACATAAGTTGTGCAAATGTCAATTTATTAATTTTATCTTCGTAATGTTGTTCACACAAATTGAATTCATTTATTAGTAGGAGATATATTTTTATAGTTATATAGCATTATTCAAGTCATGAGTGCTTAACCGGATAAGTATGTTGTATGCAGACAAATACAAATTGTAGAAATATACGCTGGCTTAATTTAAACGTCTAGTATGCATTATTTGTATAGTCATACACGTAGTGGAAAATAATTTGCAACAACTCTATGCTGATAAGCTTAAAAAGCCTGCTTTGTTGACACGTTATTGCGCAATGCTTTGCGCAAGAAATGCGCAGTGTTGCGCAAGAAATGTGCAGTGTTGCGCAAGAAATGCGCATTGTTGCTTACAAGCTTCTCGGACTATATTTTATTTATATAAAATATTTGTGTGAACAACATCACCAACTTATCGGCTTATGAAAACATATAATGTGCTCAATAGAAATAAATATATTATTGTCTGTTAAACAGCGTTGTAGCTAGTCGTTTGTATAAATACAAACATTTTCACTAGTTCACTATAAAGTATGTGATCATTGACCCGGTACGCGCTTGTATCTAGATCTTATGCTGTTAATATTAATTTGTTTTAACTAGATGATAATATGGTTTAAGCACTGTATTGTTATATTTTAGGCTGTTGATCTCTATATAAGTTACCGCTGCGGGAATTGTGGATTGCGTTAAAAAGCGATGTTAACAAATGCAGTAGTTTGAGCCTTGCTTTAAGTATGCGTATTTATATGTAGTGCTTTAAACAAAACTGAATACTGCCGCAATCGCTTTATTGCACCAATTGTCACAGACTATTAATATTGAATAATTAAAGCAGTTTCTTGAACAGACATGTCGCCTACAATCCGTTCTACAAATTCCAGATTATCGCTTTTTAATGTGATCCACATTTGCCGTTAAAGTTGGCGTTTAGTTACTAAGCTTTGTATTTACACATTGTTGCACTAGATAAGTACAAAATATTAAGTTATATAAACACATTGATGTTAGTTTGATACGTAATCGGAAGGCTTCTGACGTAATGAACGCTTATTTTTGACAGATTTCAAATATTAAGCTTTTGCTTTCACAAAATAAACTCATTAACATGAGAGCTTAGCGGTTATAAGCGCTTTATACTTTGGCCAATATCGATTTTAAATTATTCGATTCAATATCGAGTTTTTGCCGATTCTATATCGATTATTTTATCGAGCTTTTAACAATAGCAGCTGATTAAAATATATTATTAAAGTTTCGTATATTTGATCTAATGTTTGTTCGTCTTTCTAGCGTTGCCCCGGCCTGCAGCCAGGGCTCCGCTGACCGACTAACTCTACGCATCGGTCTAGCGCGTCCGGCGGCCATATGCAATCGCCATCTTTAAATTGTGTTAATGCTGTTTGAGACATTTGTTTTAAATGTTTAATGTATTTTTTTTTTAGTTTTTTGTGATAAGGTTGTGTTTTGGTTGTAAAACTGGTGTTCGTCTGGCAAGTGGAGTATTAACAATGGTGTTATAGAGTTTTTTTAAGATATTATGGCAGTAAGATGTAAGTCTATAAAAATCGAATCGACATCAACATCAAGAAATCTTGAATTTTACCCAACACTTGATAGCCACCATCCAATTAGTCTGTTTGTATGTTTTCCGAAATGATTTACAGTTTGTGTCAAATTTTTCATTTTAAGTAACTTTAATGTAACTTGTACTGTGTGTATGAAGTCAATTTTGAAGCAGATATTTACCTGATTGAAATGAAATGTTAGTACATAGTTCTTTTGCCAGCCAAATGACAGTACACCAAAACCTAACACCAGCTAAGAATATAATAATACGCGTTCATTACGGCGGAATTACATTGACAATATGCAGCGGTGATCAGTAAGTTCAATAGTTCGGAGTTTACCAGTGTTGTTCCCGTATCGACTACGTTCCTATTCTATATGTGATGGGTGTCCGGACATCGTGTTAACATTTAATGAGATTTTAGTAAGGAGGCTGGTTTGAAATTGAATTTAAAAGTAAATTGATATTTTTTTGTTGTACAATCTTGATACTTTTTGGTCGTCATTTTTTCGGATCAAATTATTCGATTCTCGATTCACCTGGCTACGCATGGCAGCACTTTTAACTCTGATTCAATGTTGCCATATTAATACTGAAAAAGATGGTTATAAATCAAGGGATTGTGTTTAAGAAATCTGGGTTCAAAATTACTTTTATTCATCTGATATTTACGCTCTGAAACTATTGCATTATTATCATCAAAATATATAAAAATCTAGTCAAACTTAAAATTGTAAAAAAGTGTATAAAGTATGTATTAAGAAAGAGAGAGATAGATAAACCGTCCCGATACCCATCACATGGTCTCGTCCCTTCCTAGGCTAGTGACTGTATATTGTACTACGTAGGTAACTGTAGACTCTTGATAAGTACTCGAGTTCAGTGGGGATAAACATATTATATCCAGTATTAAAGTGCGTTATTATAAATTATTGAATGTAGTCAACATTAAAAAGTAAGCCGAAAGAAGTTTGTATCTGACAAAAGTCTGACTGTCATAAAACTGTTTCGTATACTCGTTTAAATATTATGACTTGTCCAAGTGTGAAACTGATATTAAAGTTCTGAAGTGATTGCATTTTCTATGGATTAAATGGACGTTTATAAGTAGTTTATTTTGTGTGAAGGTTGTCTAGGTACTTATTATTTTAGATAGGTTTTTCATAAGTATGTTCCTATAGGTTAGTTTACGATTATTTATCGAATAAATGAACAGAATTGCTGTCTCTTGAATGACGTGATATGAAAATGAACAAGCGTTGATAGCATCAACAATTCAATTATTTTTCTAGGAAGCAGTATTTTTGGATAGTGCTTGAGCACCTCTAATTTTAGGGAATTATTTAAAAATAATTAATAATTTTATTGCATGTTTATGACGATTAAAATTTAGTAATATCTTAATTATTTAACAATTTATTAGTGCTAAGTTCTTTTAATTGCATTTCTTACGACATTTAAGTTTTTAAGTTCTATATTCCTCACTGAACACGGAACGTAGGTCTAGAATGCTAGAACTAGTTTCCCAATGTGAATTGTGCCTAAATAAAGCGTATCTCTAAGTGATGTACTATCGGGTTCACCAAGTCTAGTGTTTGACGAAATTTAAAACTTGTTAAAAGTTAATATTTAAAACTGAACACGTGTAAGTAGGGTGCTGTTCTCAAAGAATGTTTGGGAATTATAAATAACAATATGCTATTAAAATAAAAATGTTGTAAATGTAAGCTTTGGTCATGGGAAGGCACCCAATAATTGTTTACGATAAGTGTGACAAGATTAGGAATGTGATTGTATGAGCGCGACTTAGAAAGGAGTCCAGATGTGTGAACATTTCTTTGTATATAAACATTCCCATATAATTTAACTCATAAGTTTCTACGATAAAATTGCGATGAGGGAACAAGATTTCCTAAAGGCACGTTCAAAAATGCGTAAGTGAAGTTGTCGTACTGCCCTTGTAAGACCATTTCGCTTTTATTATTAAAATGCGACTGATATATTGTGAATATAAAAATGTTACTTCGAATTAGATACGTCACGATTATAAACTTCCAAAGGACAGGGGTGTGTACAAATAAAATCGCTAAATACATTTTGTAGGTCGATTCGCTGTGATAAGCGATTTTAAAGTCATTTAAAATTAGTGTCCAAATGACTTTTGTATATTAAAAGAAAGTGTGTTTCAAGCTTTTTAGTAAGTCCTCAAAATATCCTGTCATGAACAATTTAAGACAATCACCTTCGTCAATCTTGTAGCGCTTATAATATTTTTTAAATAAAAAATTGTTAAATAAAAATGTCTGCGTGAATGCTTGTCGGTACTGTTGTTATATTATGTGGCTGTAGTTATAATATATTGTGTGGCGTCTGTTAGTTATAATACAATTTAATTTTAATATTTATATTAAACTATGCATGTGATGTGACCATGTTTTTCTATCCAATGTTGGTACGCGACTAGAAATACGGCCTATTTGCAACCATACTCTTCATAACAAATTGTTGTTAAAAAAATATATAATTTTGAATTTAGAATATCGTATAATGACAACATTTATTGATGTCTAGAGAAATAGATGTGTTCTAAAATTGAATTAACGAATAGTGACTTGAAATAGTTCGTATTTTTAGTCGAGTTTGCTTTTTAGCATCTTAAATATCTGTTATCACTATAATTGGCCTTATGACGATTATTATATGAAATTATAATAATTTAAGTTCTTACTTATGATAATAATTCAATTATTATTATTACGAATATTTTAGATGTTATAATGATATTTGTAAAACTAATTATTTATTAGTATATTGTACTATTAGTGGTTAATTTGTCATACATATATTTGACTGTAAATTACTTATTTATTAATGTTGTAGTTTTCGCTTATCGAGAGAGGAATATATGAGATTATCGATATATTTAATGAAATGGAATATTCACCAATTATTTTTATTTACTGATGAATAACTATTGAAGTTTAATTTTCATTGTTCTCCGCGATATTTAGTGAACTCACGCAAGGAATGTATTTTTTTCTCAACTTTCATTATTCCTAATAAAATCTGTATCTACAATGTTTAATAAATGTGACGGGTTCACGAGGCAATTTACTGCTCTCTCACGAGCAAGGAATATTGTCACATTATATTGAACAATGTAACTTTGCCTATATAGCGTTATAATGTTTTAAAATTTACAAAAAAAAAATAATATGAAAAACTTTTTAATATTATGAAATAGTATTTTGTGATTGTATTAAAGTGTACGTAAAAACTAAGGTTAGGTCGAACGAAAATGCAAAAGTATTCTTCCAAACTTTGGCCAAACGATAATAGTGATGTATAAATAAATATTATTCATGAATTTTGTATTTTTAATACCACATGTTTTTCAAATTATTATCACAGACAAAAGATATAATCGATAAAATATTTATTTCAGGTGATTATGCTTGGACATGCGGTAACTGCATGATGCCAGATCCTTGGGACAGGTTTTCATCGCCCCCCTTACCAGGCAGTCACCCCACCACCCCTAGGAATGGCTGCCGCCCCGGGGTCTGCGTCAACAACCGAGTGTACCCCCCCAACTTCGTAGGCAAGGGGGCCACACGACCGAACAGGGGTAGAAACCTCCCGTGGGCCCCTAATTTTGGTGCCGAGGACCGCTTTAAAGGTCAGCGATGCAGAAACGCGCCGTCGCCATATTGGTAACGGTTATCGCGTTTGAAAAAGGCGTACGGTTCCACGTTTGAAAATTCAGACGTTTCGATTTGTTAATGGTTACCGATTTTACATGAGGTTTATGCTGGTTGAGCATGATGAAAGAGGAAGGTAGCTAAGTCAATGTTGACTATGAAACAGATATTTAGTATTGACTGCGAAGTTATGATTAGGATAATTCCTCCTACCTTTCTTCGTTATAAATAAACTCTTAGACCCAGTACAAGAAGTATAGATCGGTCCGTAGCATCGAGTATAGAGTGGTATATAACTTGTGGGTAGTTGTGAATTTGATCTCAATACTTTGTAAATAGTGTGAGGACGAGAGCTGAGTCAAATTGTTTTAGTAATCAGCCTTCATACTTGGACCGTACGAAGCAGACCTTTTCCAACCTGATGAAATGGCCGATCATCTTTTTTGAAACATTGAAGTTTAGAAATGGCTGGCCCAAAGAGGCTTCTTAATGGTGAAAAAGTTTGAAGTAACGCTTTCTGCCTTCGAATTAGTTCTAATAATATGAAGTTTAAATAGTATCGATACTATTTTGTGGCTGCCTCTGCGGCTCTAATCGAATGAATTTAATGTAGGGCGTTTTATTAAGACATCATAATTCATTGCTTATGATTTGTGCAGGCACTGATTAGGATCTGGAAAGAAAGACGCCAGTGTTACATGTCTGTTCAAAAATTATCTTTATATCAAGAAAGTTTGCTGTTATATTCTACTTTTTATGAGATGTCGACCATTTTATCCGGTAGTCTGTGACTTCCACTACTTTATGCAGTGTCTTAGATATATTTTGAAGTTCCTAAGTTAGTTTAAATAGTTGTTACGGAAAAGTTTTGCAGTCTGTAATCACCAAGTGGTTAGTCGCAAACAAGGAGGTTTTAAGCTGTCTATGGTCCAAGTATGTTTTTCTGGTTATAAAGAATTGTAAATAAGGTTGTATAATTGTGCGTGTGTCTTAGTCGATTTAAAACGTAATGAGTTTTAATGCATTGCCGTTGCAATTTGATATTTAAATAAATCGTGAGGAAAGAGTTACGGCTCGCGATTCATTTTTATAATCTAGGCAAAACGTACTAGGTAAAATGTGTTTGCACATTTTAATTGTCATGCATTTTTACGTGGCAACATTTTTTAAAAGAGATTTTTTTTATCTTTTTAAGAGGCTCATAAAATTGTTATTGATATGAACTTTGCTGTCTTACTTCATAACGTAAGTGACAGCTAAAATACTCCTGAAATGTTTCCACGTAAAGGTGACAGAATATATTTTTTCATAATTTTAACCTATAATTTTTTCTGACTTTGTCACGAAGATGATTTGTTTAGTTTTGCTCATGTTTTTTGACGAGTAACTGTTTCGTTTTCATCTCATAAATTTTGGTTTATTTTGTTATTGCAAATAACTTTTAATATTTTGCATTTCATTTAGTGTTAGATGTTTTGGGTTCTTTATTCAATGTGGTAGAATATTTTTGATGCCGTTTATAACTATCAACCACCTTTGCAGAAATGAGAACGTCCTCAATTGGGATGTTTTTTTTTTCTAGCATCATACTATTTGGGGGATCGAGATAGCGTATGTGCATCTCTTAAAAACATTTTTGGATAAAGTTTGTGTTGTTTTGATTCACGAAACAAACTAAAACGAACTATTGTTCTATTTTACGTCATAATGGTGCCTAGTCCGGAAGAGATTCTTAATATGAAATAATAATATTTAAGTCCGTGATGAAAATAATGAAGTAAATTAATAATTTTGTCCAATCAAAACGGTAAAGTTCGGTTACAACGGATATCCACATTGAATGAAGAATAACATTCTATCCGTCAGTTGCACAAAGGTCCATTAAAGTGAAAGCTTTTTTAAATCTATTTCTATATCTTTCTTTGTCAACAAGATAATAAGTGATAGCAATAGATTTAATGAAGCTTTAATTTAATGGACCTTTGTGCAACTGACGGTTAATATGTATTTCCTCACGTGTAACGTAAGTTTTTTTTTGTACATTTTGTGTATTTTTTTTGTAACTACGATTTATTATTACGTTGCATTGAGTTTGTTTATTTCTACAAGAATTTCTTCTATTTGTATAACATTATAAATGTTATAACACTGTTCGTTTGTTTTATTTCAGTTTTATAGTTGGTTTTGTTTGCTGGTAGCTTAGATATACCTATGCTTGATAATCTAAATAAAATGTGGATATACCTACACATATCTGTGGCTCATAAAATGAATATAGGGTTTGGGTCCCTTGATAAGAAGAAAAATCTGTATAAAAATTAAACCCTACATCAGTGGCTCCCATACTTATTTTGTCTAATGCCCACTTTGAGAATAAATATTTTTTTAGCGCCCCCATTTTTAGGGTTCCGTACCCAAAGGGTAAAACGGGGTCCTATTGTTTTCGCTCCTCTATCCGTCCGTCTGTGACCAGGTGGTATCTCATGAACCGTGATAGTTACAGAGTTGAAATTTTCACAGATGATGCCGGTTCTAACTCTACTAGCGCCCTGGGTAAGATTTCTATGGCGCCCTCCAACTGCAATTCAAACCCATACGAAAAACAGAGACATTATGTAGTTACCGATTGCGCGAGCGAAGCAAGCGCGATTTTTTTTTTATAGTTAACAAGTCAAAGCAAAAATTATGTAAAATGTAGCCCAATCGTACATAAGTTATTGCTGGTTGGTGAATGCAAAAACACGGGAACATAGCTTCTGATTGCGCGAGCGAAGCGAGCGTGATAATGTTATATTTTAGAACGCAAAAGAAAAATTAATTAAAATGTAGCCCAAACGTACATTACTCTTTGTTGGTGTTGGCGCCTATGTATTAAAATTTTCTGACTTAAATTAGTACAGTAAATAAGAAAGTTCATATGGAAACTAGAAGTTACTTTCTTATTAATAAAAGGACTTAAAAACGACGCTACCTTTTTGCTAGGGTAGACTAAAAAAATTTAAAAAATAAAAACAACTGTAAAGTGAAGCAAACCCGAAAATGTTTGAGTTTTGGATCACTAAAAATCTTAAACATATATAATAAAAGGTAACTGTGAAGTGAAGAAGCCGCGAGCGAAGGGAGCGCGAATTATTTTGAGTAATGGGACATTAAAAGTAGCTATATGTGATAAAAAATCCAAGTGGAAAGTAAAGAAACCGCGAGTGTAGCGAGCGCGAAAATTTTTGAGTTTTGTCCCAAAACTCAAAAATTTTCGCGCTCGCTATAAAAGTAGTGTTTGTTTAATTCGAGAATTTCTCGAATTTAACGCGGAATTAAACAAAAATTAAAAGAAACCGTGACTGGATCGACAGTCAGCTGTATGTGTTTGTTTCTTCGGTGCTCCAACTTTCCGAGCTTGAGCAATCTTTTAATTCATATTAGTTGATGTTCACAAGTTGTTGTTGTTGAGAGTAAATAAAAATACAAATGATCCCCCAGGCCTCTACACAACGCCCCCATTTTCTTTCTGGGTCTCTTAACGCCCCCCTTGAGACCTGCAGCGCCCACAAGGGGGCGTTATCGCCCACTTTGGGAAAGACTGCCCTACATATATCCCTTGGTCATGACATCACGCGTTAAACGGCTGGACCGATTAAGCTGAATATTAGCTTAGACCCGGGAGAAGAACATAGCATAGTTTTTCTCACCATCCGGCTTCAGGACGCGGGTAAAACGTCGGGCGGAAGCTAGTTTAAAAAAAAAACAGTATATTTATGTTGGAAAATTGTATATTAATAAACATGAAATAGGAGCAAATTATCAATATTTTATCAGTCTAAATAAATATTTTAAGAATCATTCTTCAGCATATTTTCCATTGATGGTAATATTTTTTGTTTCTTACATATAACCGTTCGCCATCATAAAATAGAATTAAAATTAACACATCAAGGAACTACCTACAGATTTGATCACAAAATATTTCAATGTTTATAAGATCATAATTTGTACAAATAGCACATCACATTGCGTGGTTAAGGAATATAATTTCACAAACTTTTGTCATACACAATACTGTTGACACAACTTAGCTGAGACCTACTTGATCCTGTCTAGGGCTTCGGGTCTGAAAAGGCCTAAACTTCACAAACATCCCTTCAGCTCTAAAGCTTTTTCCAATCCCCACGCATTTAGAACAAGTTGTACCTAGTAGGTAATTGTAAATTTACTATCTATTACGTATTTAAATTCCGTTTCATTCTGTATTTATTAGGAAAATACTATAATAAAGTTAACCTAATATTACAACAAAATGGCTGCCTTACCAAAATGGCGACTGTAAAGATTGATTTTGTTATTAGGATTGTTCTTTTCACCAACCAATCAGTTTTTATTCATGTCTAGATTGATATAATTGTATAGGACAGGACAGATATCGATAAAAAACATTATTTACCTACAGTCGAGATCTGATTTCGTAACCAATTGGTGCTGCCATATTCTATAAAAAAATCTCCCACGAAAATCTCCAATAACAGAATTAATCTTTATTTAAAAAAAGATCAGAAATCTGACACAGTAGCGTAGATCCAGGGCAAGAATTTGGCTAAGTCTGTGAATATGACGTAGTGTGTGGGGTCACAACGGTACTCGTTCTGCCTCGCCACAGACAATGAGACGAGGCCGCGGAGGTACCAGATGCCGTTCTGACGGAACACCATGCCGCCGCCGCTGTCACCGTTGCAGACTGACGTACCTTTAAATATAGAATGGAAAATTAGTTATTTTTGGATGATCAAGCAGATAAGTTATTTTTTTGAGGTGGTAATTGAGGTACACCTGTGTGGACTTGGTTTCTCACAAGTTCCAATGCCATGCTCGATGGAGCTAAATCACTCTTTGATTATAAAGCTGTTAATAAAATGTACATAGGTACGTATCCAGGGTAATTATTTACATACGTATCGTTTCGACGAACCTTGATGTTATTTTTATTGCTAAGTCTAGTAGTAGTAGTAGTAGTTTATTACCAGCTATTTATTATGCCAAGTACTTACCTAATTTTATCCCTAGTTATTGAAATTCTAGGTTTTCTGCCATGCATTAATAGGGATTGGTTAATTAGTATTTCTTAACTAAGTATAAGGTAGGTGCGGTGTCGTATTTAGTACGTATGCCGAACCATAGTTATACGTAACTAGACATTCATATCCACTACAGTAGAAGGTAGACATTATAAGAAGGAGCACGTTAATAGCTACCACCGATTTGTCGAAGTATAAAGGTAGGTTACACTACAGTTAAGAATCTACTTATTCATCATATCTATGAACGATAGGTAAAGTGATACCTACATAAGTAGCTACATATTAAAGAAAGCATGACTTAACTAGAAGGCATTGTTAGGCAGTTTATGTGCAAATTAAAAGAAATATTAAATAAGCGGAAAGTGCTTAAGCGTTTGTGCTACCGTTACCTAGTTAGCTTATTATGAAACAAACTAAACATACTTTCCCTAACGCCGGTTTTTTCATTGTAGAGTCCTGGAAGCAACAAGCAATTAATTACGCTAATTCTAAATACTTTTAACTGTAATAAATTATTATTTATACACTAACTACTTAAACCATAATTAAGACATAGTTATTTACGAATTTATCAGGATTTTAAAATGATAGGTATATGGGAATCAAGAAAATATAAACGGATGGGCACTTATGGGCAGCAGGTTTCGAGTCTAAACCATATGACCTGGCTAAGCAGATAAAGATGAAGGGCCTATTATGATGCAAACAGAATTAGGTATAGGTTGTAGGATGAAAATAATATAAATAGCAGACAGAAAAGTTTCAGGTACCTAGGTAGGTATGCGAGGTAATAAGCACAAATCGCCCTAGTAAAATTGGTAATATGAAATAAACGCTATCGAATGAGATAGCTAAATTATACATATGGATAGGAAACTATAAGTAAGTTGGCACCTAATACATCAAAATTATCTTTGCAAAAAATTAACATTATTTCCATTCACACTTATTACATTCAATTTAAATAGAAACTCAAAACAGCAAATCTACAAAAACACATCGAATAAGTATTTAAAGATATACTACCCGACTTCATTAAACAAGTCCTCGGACACAGAACCATATTCACAAGAAGGGACAATTATACAAAAAATCCTTTTCACTAAAAAGTTTCAATAACCGCTCACCATCTCTATAACCGGCGCAGTAAGTGTAGTCCGAGGTGAAGCGCACGAAGAACTCGCTGTATGACCTGATGCAGGTCTCCTGGCTAACTACAGGCATCTCCACCAGGCTTAGCTCTTCAGTCGCCACGCCTGTGTCGTCGAAACCCCAGCCTACCACCTAGAAATGGAGATTGTTTTATGTAGGATTCTAGGATTTAAAAAGATTAAGTAGTAATTCAGTAGTATTAGTTTCAATTCTGTAAGTGTATATCCTACCTATTGTTAGTAGTCACAATATCGAAAAATGTTTAGGTTATAGGTATAAATTATTTATCTGAATTATGAAAAACTTATCCTTAATTTTCCTAGCCAGATGGTTGCTAAATGTTAAATCGCGTTTTTATAATAATTTAACGATCATAATCGTTAAGTTTAGCAATCGACTCTACAAACAGAACAAGTTTTTCTTTTAGCATTTACTTTCATCATTTCCGATGCGCTATACCTACATATTTACAAAATTAATTAATATACAATATTCTGAAAGGAAAACAAAAATCTGCAAGGCAGTTCATTCATAATTAAATACTTGCTTGCATAATTAAATAATGCTTTATTAACAACTCAACAATTATTTACACGTCGTCTTTCAGCTAATTAAGAGAAAGAACGTTAATTGAACGTTCTGCAGCAAAGCGTCGGATAATTACGGTGTTCCGACAAAACTGCAGTTGCAGCGAGTTGGCAGAATGGACTGCGCCTTTGCCCGCTTCGTAGGTACTGTAAAGTTGCTAATTGAACGACTGAACTATAGATCTGTTTGCTGTTTTACTTTTAATCTGTGGTTGTATTTGACGTCAATTAAGATTTTGTTTTCTCTTCCATTTTGCGTTTATTTCCCGTTATTTTCCGTTTTGTAGAAACCATACGAATAGACGGATTATTTTTCTACATAACGAGAAGAAAAAACTAAAAAATAAACAGAAGCTTAACTCCATCGAAGCTAGTAAAAGTAGATATTTGCAAAACATTCGATTTTGATCATGTTAAAAATATAAGTAGGTACCAATAAATACATACCGAACCCTTCTTTCCAATGACGTTCTTCAGCGCGATTTCATTGTCAGGCCACAGACAAGCTGGTCGGATCCAGTCGGAATACTGCACCGGCTCTCTGAGCTCCAGGATGGCAACATCACGACTGAATGTCGTCGCGTTGTAGTCTGGGTGCACTGTTATTTTTCCTACCTGGAAAATTGGAGTAAATCAAGTGTTAATATAGATTTTTTGCGAAAGGCCTGATACACGTGTTACCTTATGATGAATAAAGAAAGCACATACACTAGGTTTTTTCTTTGGCACGAAAACGTCTTAACCAATTTCGATAAAGAACATTTGTTTATTTTATGAAGTGAAGTTGTTCAGGGTTGTGTAGGGTGTGGATAAACCGAAAAAGGGTAGATAGATAAATCTCCATGTTAAAATCATAAAAATTGGTTCAAAACAAACAAACGCCCACAATCATATTTATATTATTTTGGATTGACCTATGAACATTTTACGTCTCCTATTACGCAAAGTCCAAAAGGTACAACCCAACATTAAATGCAGCCAACTGTTTCCTACACACAAGCTAGAAATACGAGCTTTTAGCTGGCCTGTATAAATAAATATTCAAGTCAGGATGGACGTAAACCCGGTACATACGGGGGTTACTAATTGTCACTAATATGACATTCGGACCGCACCGACGTCAGACGTTCTGTTTGTAAACCGTGGACAACAAAATGACTAGCGGAGATGTCATAACATAAAGTCTCCTAAGTAATTACCGCGCCAAAATGCGGCTGTTAGGGGACAAGGACGTTACTAGCTCCACCCTTACACGCCTTCATTTTCAAAATAAAACCACGGCGCAATCAAGACAAATCTTAGACAGATTGGTATTGATTTGACAGGGATTCCGAATATCCCGTTAGTTTTAGTAACTGATCATGCCTACCGTACGTTGCTTTGATCTAAAAGAAGGCGCCAGACCTTATGGCACCTTCGCTATCTTTCCTTCCTCCGTGGAAATGACTGCTCATTTTTAGTCATTTCATTTTTAACCGTAGTGTGTTCACTTTTAGTCATTTTGTTTCATTTAAAAGTGGTATGAGTTATGAGTACCTTCCTTGTTAACCGTGTAAAGTCTGAATGTCTGGCTTCGTTTCGAAAAATGCTTTGTGTACTCTTTTTCGTGCTGTCAAATGTGGATGTTGCTTTATAATATATGTTTCATGCTTTTAATCATAAAAGAACTTTTTCGAATTTAACAACAATTACAGACATAATTTTTGTAATTTATCTTTAGACTAGCCGCGGTTTCACCCGCGTCCCGAGTCCCGAGGAAACCATTGGTCGTACCGGGATGAAATAGAGCCTATATTCCAGCAATGAATTTTTAAAATCGGTTATAGGAATACTTTTCGATTGCATTTCGGGTCTTCGGGACCTAATAGATCTAACCAGCTCATCATTACGTTTACTCACACATTTCGTAGGTACGTAACAGCCATCCTGGTAATTAAGGTTCAGCTGACTGAAAGGGCAAGCTCAAATCGATCAGTTGTAAATTTAGCGATGGACACGAACAAACTTCTCGCCGCTGTTAATTAATCTTGACTTGCGAGCCTGTTTTGTAATTCAGCGTCTGATCAGACAAAGGGTTCTAATTTATTTTGGTATTAATGCTGTGGGGTTAATCCAATTGTGGTTGCGTGTTTATGTTGAAAATAAATAAATAGAAAAGTTTTGAAGGAACATTTTGATTTGTGAAAGCTGATGTGTGAACGTACGTAAATGTTTTATATTTATTTTACTATTATCATTCATGTATCATGTAATTGTCATTATTTTGCTGTAAATATAATTTGGTAAGTAGGTATTATGGGGAATTACGAATCATCATGATGCAATTGATTTCGATTGCTATAATTTTATGGCGCATATCATTTCTACACTTCACCATAGACACGCAGGAAAATATTCCCTTACATAAAAAAAAACCGATATCAAAGTCTTTAATAACCACTTTAGCGCGCAATAAAAAGCTTTTAATTAAAAGATTTTCATAGAAAAGGAAGCGGAAAGCGAATAGCTGAGCTGTAAAGATCTTCAAGTGGTTCAACGAACAAATAGTGCTATGAATGTTGAGTTCCAAGTTTAGAGAGCTCATTAGCGAGTCATAAAACTTTTGTAGTGGGATAGAGTTCGCTGATAGACTAAAGTTGTCTATGATAGTTGCTTTATCTATATTTTTTTGCCGGTTTTTGCTGTAAATTACGATTTTTGGTCCACAATACTTTTTTATATACCTACGATTCGGTCGCATCAGATGTAATTTGTAGGTTTTGTTTATTTGAAGCTCAAGTTAGGTATTGCTTATGTAACAATTTCCCAATTAATTATTATTTTGGTAACAACACAACTGTAGGTATCTACAGAAACACATGCCTAAACCATAAATCGTATGGTTACCTCTTTCTCAAACTCTTTAACAAAATGAAAGCTACTTACAAATCTAACTTGCACCCCTTCTACCGAAGTCCTCAAGTTATGTTTCCCCAAGTAGACCGTCAGGGTGTTCTGGTCTACCAGCCGCTGTGACTGCTTCCTGGTGACGCAGTGTGCTGCTGTGATTACGTGACGATGGGTCACTAGAGTACCACCGCAGATGTACTTGTTGTCCACAGTCTGGAAAGTCAGAATGGAATTTTCTGGGTAAGAATGGAATGGTCTCTTGGTAGGTTTTTATATTAGTTAGAGTTTGTATTAACTTCAGTGTTAAGAATGTTTAAAACGAGAATCAAGATTTTACAACCCAAAAAAGTTGGTCCTATAAAGTGGCAAGAAAGTGACACTAATAGGGCTAGTTTTGAAAGTCAGTTTTGCTTACATTAGCAGGCCTCCTTGACCCTGAAATTTTATAAAAATATTCCTTATCTCGTTTTAATAAGAACCACGATATGGTACTCTTACCTGAGTCTGGTATAATGCAATCTGCCAGGGCCATTGGCCTTCCAAAGTGGGTGTCCCATTGACCACCAGTGGTATTGGGTTTAACACCACTTTGCCGCACTGAGCCTGTGAAAATATTAAAAGTTACTTAGTTCTACCTATTGTTTTTTTTCTGTAAGTCATTAGTATTTTCTATGATGGTTTTTCTACGAATGTTGTGATTTTGTGGTCGGCCATTGTTAGTTAGTCATTGATATAGGTACCTATGTTCCAGATACATTTTTAATGAGTGGGTTTATCGCTAAATTGATTACAGCAAAAACGAAGCTATGCTATGCTTTCGATTATTTTTGTTTCTTAACAATCCTTTCGCATATTTTCTGAGCAAGCTACACAATACTTTTTATTTTTCTTCACTTTCCGGTACCATAAAACTGTAGTCCTATTAAAACAATTAAACCCTTTCAATAATTAGCGGTCACAATCAACAACCGCAAATCATCTTGATACGAATAAAATTAATTAGTAACAATTCATTTTCCATGACAATGAAATGATTGCACAATAATAATTTTGATAGGCACACAAACCACAGTGATTGTTGATTCTATCACGATGGCCGACCACAAAACGTTCGGTTAATTGGAAATATGTTACTCAAGATAGAAGATACATCGTGTAGTTATGCTTTAATGGGAACGATTGTAGATGTAATGCTATTAGAATATACTAGAAGGTACAACGTTAATATTAATTTGAAGTTGACGAAACTTAAAAGAACATATTAGATTTTGGATCTCATTAAGAAAATATGTAAAGATAGGTACCTGTTTCAAAGGTACAAAGCTCCATTTATCTATTGCGTCAATGACAATGTCCAAATATTATTTAGAAATAAGAAAGAAACCTCTTAATGTGTTTTAAGTTTCGCCAAAGGCATACTAGGTAGATAATGTAAATTAGCAATTATTTATATTTAAAGAAATCATTAAAGTTAATGGCCAAAATAGGTCATAGAGCATAGTAGCGGAAAGAAATAAAAATTACGGAATTCTACTACATTAGTCTACAAGAGTGTGTCTACTTTCTAAAAGTGCATGAGGGGAATATTTAAATATGCAACAAACTCTTGTTTCTCATCTCAGTGTAGATGAATGGAAACTTCTGGAAATATATAAAATGCTGTAAAAATCGTATCATGCGGAAGAAAAATAGCGAAGTTGCAATTCTGTATAGTTATCTGAAATCTTGCTGAAACTGATAGGTACCTAGTAGATATTCTAATTTTAAGAAGACCCAAAGAGGTCTTATTGCTTGTAAAACGCTTTAAAACTTTTTCGCGGGAACACTGATTTAAAAAACGTATTAAAAAATAAATTGTCTGAGTAGTATTGATGTCTGTTCACGATACGTTTGATAAAAAAAAAACATACAAAATATTTTTATAAAAAATTGCGTAAAATAAGAGCTCGATTTTATTTTAAGTCATTTTTTTATAAAAACGCCTGAAGAGTAATAATTTTTGATGCAACATAGTCTACCGTTTCAGGATTATGCGTAAACCATTGCCGATTCAGTGTAAATAATAAACAGACATGGAAAAAAATATTCAGAGGATTTTATTTGGTTTTATTTTTTAACTGGACGCAAAAGCACTATTTTGATTAAAATTTTATAGACTAGCTTCCACTCGTGGATTCACCTGAGTCCCGTGGGAACTACTTCTCGGAATAAAAATACATAGGCAAAATATTTTTTTATGGTAGCACTATAAAATCGATTGCTACAAATGTATTTATTGAAAAGATGCTAGAATTAGGAACAGCCTAGATACCTGATTTTGGACACTTAAGATATTTTATTCCTCCCTCAATCATTTAGGCCTTTAGGCCCAACTAACTTGGAGTCGGCTGTCTGTCTAACTAACCAGATGCAGCTGAGGTGTTTTATGCATTGGTTCCCTCTAATAGGTAGGTATACATTTATTTAGTTCGAATCTACGAGCTTTTAAAGTACCGAGGTGGTTCCTCGTTTACTCTTAACGAACTTTTAATATACCGGTGACATCGCTTTATTAATTTTGGCGTTTTCCGTCATTCAATTTTCCTGCTCGATTGATTTTAATAACGTTTTCCAAGAAACGTTCGCTTCTTTTTTGTTTTTTGAGTTTAAATAAAATAATATTGCATCTCTTTTCTGTTGGTATATGTATTGTTTACTTGTTTTTTGTATTTAGTAATAAAAATTAAAGCATAATAATTTTTGATTGGATAAATAGGAAATGCATTATTTGATAAATTCTCGTTCAATTGATTTACTAACTCAATAAAACACAACATAGTCATATTAACTACCCAATTAATAACACAAATAAACCAAAAATACCTACTTAACCAGTTTGCTATAATTATTAAATGTAGATTGAATAAAAACGGTCGGAACCTCTCGGCTTGTAAGGTCAGCCATACGTACATACATTGGTCACAGCCCAGTGAATATGGCTTAGGCTGTAATTTATATGTGAACATGTAAACAGAGGATCAAGACTATGATAAAACGTATTAAAATGATTTGATTACACGATTTTTTTTTAAATATATATTTTATTTTTTGTAATTGAGTTTTTAGGACATCCCACTCTGAATTTTTATTGACCCTATCATTATTTTTTCATCATCAATATTGCCTAGGAATAGGCACCAGTAGGCAGGGGGATGACTGTCAGAAAAAAGTCTCTTATTTATGTCAGGAATTCATATTCGAAATCGTATAAAATACATTTCAATAATGTTCCTTTCACTACTGACTAAAACCAAGATAATAATTTGCAATGTCCTTCAGTACTTTTACACTTACCGCCATTAAAAAGAACCAAATTCCAATTTCGTTTTCTAGAATACAAATTGCAATGCGGATACAAAACTTGTCCGCTTTGTTTTAATCTAGACATAAACAAAACGGAATGCTGGGAAAGCCTTTCACTATAAAACATATTTGAAGGTCAAATAATATTTACTCTACAATTATTGAAGTAAATAAAGGGTTTTTGGATTTACTTAGTTGTACCCGGATGTTTCCTCGTAGCTAAAACGAGAAATAATTTTGTTATGGTCTTCTAAGTGTTGGTGTTTACAATAACAGTTACGCTTATTTATGCTTAAAAGAATTCGTGTAAAAGTTTTTGCATTTAATTTACAGTTGGCATAATGTTGAATGCGGTATTTATTGTTACATGCTATTGCGATTATTTGTATTTAAGCAACTGCTTAAGTTTTCTCTTTTTATCTCAAAATACTTACAGGTTTCGTTTTATTTAGTTTGTAGTGTGTATATGTATAACTACAGTTAGTTAAAATAAATAAATAGGTAATAGCATAGTGTTGTAGTATGGCAACTACGTTTGAACAATAACCATTTTTATTATTAAAACAAGCAACTACTTAATATTTAGATTTTTTAATTGTTTGTTTTCGTTTGCACCGAACGAGTCTTCTAAGTCATTTTATTAATTGTGAAGGTGTCTGTTCCATTAAGTACAATAGGCGAGTATTTCGTAGATATAAATATTTTTGACCCTTCATTTATCTCATCACATCCGTTGTACCCAAATGAGGACACTAGACTTTGATAATGACATTTACCAACACTCGAGGTGACCCTTTGACATTTAAAATGGTGGACTTCGATATAATATGGACGAGATTTTTTGTAGGTTTTTTTTTTTACTTTTGGTTTACACGTTCTGCGTTGTGTGGATTTGTTTTTGAATATCCTGTACCTTTAAAAGTAAATTTTGGTTCAAAATGTATTTGTTCTAGATTTGCATTAATATTTCTAGATAGACAGATCTTGTTACGCATCACGTTTTTCTTGTGACCAGATGGTATTTCCAATTATTATTTTCTGTCTTGTATGTAATATTTTGCCACAAGACTAGTCATAAAAAGTCGGTAAGAAATGCATTTCATTTTTCTTTGACATACTTTAACAGCTTTACGAAAACTAATTTATGTAGATTGCAAAAAAAAACACATAGGTATTTGAAAAATCTATTCGAAATCTGTGTCATCAAATGGGGAAATATTATTAATAAAAACTTTCTAGACAAGTTGAATGGACACTATTCAACGTCATTCAACAAAAACATTAAAATTCCCAACACGACCAACTAGGCAACAACCAGTATGCAAATTATATAAATATAATTAATTTATATGTGGCAACAGATGTACTTAACTGCCGTCAAGGGATTCCCCGAAGACGATGTAATCAAACAAAAAAACCTTTGGTCTACCATAGAAGTATGACGAAAAAAACTTAAGTAGTTCTATTGAGAGTGTGATCATCATTTTCAAGTCAAGAATTTATCTGACCATCTACAGATTTCAATTTAGAGTTTGATTTAGCTTCATATGAGTTTAAATCTAAAAATCAGTTCTTTGTCTATCTGTATTCATGTCTTGACATTTGGAGTCAATTAATTGTTTTAATTAGATCATAAAACAACTGTTAACTTTGGGAAAGTAACATAAAAAATCATAGTTAACAAATTGTTTTTAAAAAAATTGACGCTCATGTCATCGGGGAACTTGGGCCTGCGTCACTCAACTGACTTTAAAAGTTCAGAAATTACAATTATAGCCCAAAGGCTCCAAACTGACTAAAAATAGACATCTTAGATTAATCGTCGTCTCGTTGCGTCGCTCAATTTCTTCAAAATTGAGAATCTTTTTCATATATTAATTTAACTTTGCTTACTTTTGTTTCTTTTAATAAGAGTAGTGACAGTCAATTAAAATATTATTCAGATTTTTTACTGTCAAATCCTGTTTATTTTTTAACGTAGGTAATATGAATGATGGATTGAATGTTCTTTTCTGTGTGAAAGGAAAGAAAGTAAAGCAGGAAATAAAGAGGGGCTCACCTGCCCACCAGGAGTTTTAGAGTTAGTACTATCTTGTGCTGGTAAAGTGATGAACGCTGGGCCTTCCCAGTAATCAGTGTCTCGCGATGTTGTACTGAAAATATACAAACAAATTAATGGTCTGTAGGCATCTTAAAAATTCATAAATATTGCTATTTAAAAAAATATATCTTTGATCATAAACAATGAACGAATAAGAAGGACTGGCTGATACTTTAACTAAGGAGCGGGAATTCTCGTCATCCAATCTCATTTTAGTAATGAAATGTTTTAGATATAAAATATGGTGGTTTTATTTTGATAATAAACAGCTGTTTTCCTTAATCGGACTGGTTGTGAAGATGAGCCTTATTTGATTGTCTAAAAGACCAGTAAGTAATCAACTCACTAAGGCTTAAAAACTTTTTGTCACGTAGAATTGCAATGGCCAAAGTTAAAACCCAAAGCTGAACACAAAATGTTTACTAGTACCTATTGTATACTTTTCTTAAATAAAGTATTTTAAAAGGTAAATAAAAAAAACATGAAATTGTAAATACTTGCCTTACGGGCTTCTTGGTAGACCAGCGGTCTGGTCTTAACGTGGTGAGGACAAAACCATTGCCAGGTCTGTCTAGGTCTTGTGACGGGTTGTCGTTGGGGCTAAAACAAGATTAATCATTAGATAGGTATGGGTTATTTTAATATTAAGATATCGGCTGTCGAGGCGTGCTTGTAAATCACAAAAGCTTGAAATGCATACTAGTATACTAGGGTCATATTGCAGTACCAAGTCGGTGCCGCATGGTAAAATATGTCTAAATAAAAAGAAGGATATCATATTTTTTCAATTGACATGCATCTTTGAAAAAAATACTAAATTGTCTGTTATTGCCATAGATGTAATATACTAAAACAAGATTGTGCACTCTCAAAATATATATTTACGAAAATGAACTCTATTCCAACGCAATAAGATACTAAATTGGTTGCATAATATACAGAGGCAAATCCGAGCCGAGAGGGATAGTTAAAACGGAGGCCGTTTGTCTCTTTCTAACACCTTGCCAGCATAAAAAAATGTTGTGATCAACAGTTTTGTTTTCCCAAAAAAACAATTGAATCACTTATATTTTTATCTTATTTTAATAATTATAAGTCAACAAATTAATAACAATCGCATTAATTTATTCGTATTAATTGTTAAAACATAAACAACATAATTTTTTATTTAGCTTTTTTTTTATTTTCTAACGGTAACCCTGAACATTCTTGGCGCGTAATCAGCATTTAAAATGTTGTTTATATTTTTTTTGTATTAAATCAATTTAAACTATTAAAATGGTGAAAAAGTGTTGCTTTTATACTTATGAAAGTGAATCCTATGGTGGTTGCAATATATCGTTCCACAGGTAAGCTAATAATAACATTTTCGGAAATCAAACAACTAGGGTGCCCATGAATTCTTGTTATGAGTCAAAATATGGGTACGTATATGGGTATGTACTATTGTTATAGCTTCCCAAAAAAATGTAGAAAGGTGATATAAATGGCTCAGCAGTCTATATGTGAAGCAAAAATACAAAAAAAAAACAGTCTGCACTTCGAATCTTCCTATTTTTATTACTGCTAATTCCCGCTAATTATTAAAAGCCTATATTAGTATTTTAAGGTCACAAACTGCGTAAGTTAAAACTTTATTACCAATCTGTGTTTCATAATCTTAGCAAACTCGGATTGGTCTCACATAGCTTAATCTCATAGTTACCCTATTAGAAAGGGACAGACGGCCTCCGTACTAACTGTTTCACTCGGCTCGTTTTTTGGTTAAAGGTGCGCAATCCTGTTTACTATATTATGTTTATGGTTATTGCAATACCACATTGCAAGGAATACTTCTAAAACATGTAATGTAGTATTCATACAATAAAGAAGCTTCCATTTTTATCAATAAATTATTATGACTTTGCATAGTACAAAGGAATATCAACGTTCAGGTAGCCATCTTTTTTTCGTTTTAATAATTAGAGGTCCGATGACGACAGCACTAATTAATATTTTTTCAACAAAGGGCGAATTAATGACCCGGCTTGCGGTACAATGTAATTTGTATGACAGTGGTAGATAACAGATGATATTAATGAACGTGGCAATCAATTGCTCATTACATCTCACTGACGTGTAGCCGCCATGATGGATTTATTTGAGCTGTGACGTCATTATTTCTGGGAATGCTCGTTATTTTTGTCTTTGGTTTATGAATACCTGTACTCTTTAGACACTATAATTTTCTACATAGGTCATGAGAGGAGGAGAGTAATTAGCTGCGTTTTGGGAAAAAATAAACAAATGCCTTACGATCCACATTTTATGTATATGGACTTAAATTACAAATGTTGTGAAATTCTAAAAATCTGTAACACTATGTGTATGAATGAGAAGATCAGAAAGCTGAATGTTTGGCCTCATAGGGTCAAACTATTAGTAGTAGTAAACATATTACGAAAGCAAGTTCTAGTGATAAGTATCGCTCATTGTGACAAACTGAATAGCTGGTTGGCGTTAAGCGTTCTCTATTCAATTCTAATGAAGGGTTTTTTTTGTCTATGTTGCGATATGTACGACTGATGGGTTATTTTGAGAAACCAACTGATTTTTAATGCATATTTTTTTACAGTTAACATAACTTACATATTAGCAGGAACAGCATTGTTGCTAGGTCTCTGAAATACTGGACTGGGAGACTCCCTAGGCGGAACTCTTACGGGCGTCGTGTTCAGATCAATCCCCATGTTAGGTCGTGTTGTAGGCCGTCTCACAGGCTCTTGTAAGTCAGGCCTATCATTGTCGACTGGCCTAGGCGTGTTCGCGTTACAGATCTCCCTCCCATTCAATCTAATGGCTTGAAGTCTTGGAGTCTTGTTGAGGGGGTTAAATTGCACGAAAAACCGCACGGCCACAGCTGGGCCAGGGCTGATTTGCATCTCAGCATTTTCAATTTTGAAGTCCTTATTATCCGTTGTTGAGACATCTCCTACCCAGTTCTGGAAATAATTAATAAAGTTACAATGGTAATTTTGGTGATATCTTGAATGTTTTATCAGCAACTGACATACTTATTGGTGCAGTTTTTTCGAAAATAAAAACTGGCAAGACCAGTTCATGTGTTTAAGGAAAACGATTCACTCGGTTTAACAAAAAAAGCCAAACATATGTTAGGTTGGTATGCCGATTAAAATGTATTTATAAAATGGTCGAAGTGTAGTGGAATATTTTCTTTATAAGCATTAGATAGAAACAAATATTCCAGTGTAGGTTTAATTGTCACAGAATCGTCACTGACATACTATAACCACAGAGAACATTCCACTAAATAAGAATTAGTCCAAATTATACCACGATATTTTTCTGCCATCTAGCATTTCTTGTGATGGTCAACAAGCAGGGTCTCACACTAGTGCAAACCACTTTTGTATTTTTTCAAATACTCAAGACATTTAACACATTTGAATTACGTAGCAGGTTTTTGAATAACTTACCGTCAGTTGCATAAAGCTCCACTAAAGTTAAAGCTTCTTTAAATATATTGCTTAGTCTTTCTTTGTCAACGAGATAAAAAGTGTCAGCAATAGACTTAATGAAGCTTTAACTTTATTGGACCTTTGAGCAACTGTCAGTTCAGCTCTTAAAGTCAGAAAAGAGAAACTTACCCCAAGTATATCAGCCTTATTATCCAGTACTATATTCAACCACAGCGAATGCAACGTGCTGTCAGTGGACAGGTTGACCACTCCGTACCACCTTCCCGGCTCCGACCCTGGTGGCTCGTACATGAACACGTTGGGACATGGCGAGATTGGGGTAGAGCCTTGAGAGTCCTGCTCGAAGGTGGGCACGGCTAGTAATGCTAGGACCGTGAGTGCTGTGATCTGAAACGGTAAAGGTGAGATGAGTTTGTACAGTTGTAAGAATTTTTGAGGTTCCGAATTTGGTTTAGGAAGAGCTCGTGCCATAGTTACAGAGCGCGTATCGATCGATCGATTATACGGTGCTGGTGGTTGGGCGGTCGGTGGAATTGCCTGGAAGCCGACCCAAACATAGTTAGGGAGAGGCTCGGTAGATAATGTTCAGAAGCTAGATGCTACTGACTTCATAATAAAACTCGAGGCATGTGCGTTTATGCGTGCGCGTTTATCAAGTGGCTGGCTTCGATTAGGCAAGGTTTTTGAACAATAATGGGATTTTATTTTTGCATATTTTTCTTTCAACCCTAGATTGTAATTTCTCTTAATCTTGATTTTCGGCGTAGGTATTGTATATTTTAATTTTGGGCACTGTTGCGGTTTTAGCGTGGCTGTAGAAATAAGAAACAACATCATCAATTCGAAAAAATATAACTCGTATTAATTAATTACGCTTAATTGACGCCTTTTAGTTTTAGTTTTTTTACTAAGATAGTTTTTTATCGTTGTGTGTATGGTTGTTTTAAATACCTCAAAATAGCTTTTTTCAAAAGACTTGATGAAGGAATTTTACCATGAAGTTTAAATTGATGATCACCATAGCTTAAGGCAAAAAATGGAGTTTAAAAATAGCTATAACATGTTGCTGTTGTTCAAGTTCTTCTGCCTAAGTGCGTTCACTTCGAGATATATTTAGAAAACAGGTTAACTTAGTCGATGAGGCAAACAGAACTTGCGATGTTACCTGCGTAGAGCTTAGGAATGAAGGTAATGGAAAAATATCGACTTATAGGGTACTTTTTGGTGTTTATATCTAAGCCGTTTTGTAGTGTATTCACTAAATTGATAAAGTTGTTTTTAGATGTTATTTTCAGGAAAGTTTCTTTTAAAGTGTTGCCAATATTGTGCATAAGTGGTAAGAGCAAATAATTGCCATGATCTTTGGTTGCTTTATGGGAATCAGTATTCCAGGTATTTATCTATAAAGCCTCTTAATCTATAAAGCGATGTAAGTACCAGTAATAGCAGTTACTTTCGAAACCTATTCTCGTGTACTAGAACTTTCAAGCAGTTTTTAACCTTATTTAACCCCCAAAAAGTCGAAAATCCAACGACAACTTATTCGATAGCAGTTTCCTATTTTTATTTTACGTAACGTCTTGAAGGACCAGTATGAATCAAAATAGACAATGAAATGTATCATGACTAGGTGAAAATGGACACTGGACAAACCTTTTTGTTCTTTTATTCAGAGAAAATAGGATCAAAGGATCAATTCTTCAAAATAAATGTGTCTTTGTTTTCGAACAATATTGAGTACATAGAAAAGGAAGATTTCTGAAGATGTAAAAATAATCCGCAATTTAAAGCCTTATGTAAAATGGTAAAACTTAAGTGGCCTTACTACAAAAACTTTAACCACTGTTTTACACTTGTCTAAAAAAAATGTGGCTCCAAAATGAACCATATGTCAACGTCATAATTTGACATTTTTTTAGACAAGTCTTAAACTGACGTTAAAAAGTTTTTGTGGTAAGACGGTTCATGTTTTATGCTGAGCCGCTAATTAAACGAACATTTTTTAGCTTTGATTCAACTTAAATATTTCAATATATTCAAACTTAAGTAACCGCAACTAGGGCCTCATCAAAAAAACTCATCATCATCATCTCCCGAGCCTTTTCCAAACTATGTTGGGGCCGGCTTCCAGTCCAACAGGATGCAGCTGAGTACCATACTGATGATGATGATGTCCTCCTAGCCGATTATCGGCTACGGCGGCTGTTCTGATGTAAGGAGATTAGCCAACTGCGCAGGACATATTATAGTGAACAAGCATTTGCGCAGACACAGGTGCACTCCCTATTCCTTCACTCTCATAGCCCGATGGGACGGCAATCCGACACGACCGGAGAGAGATCAGGCGCAGGACCGACATTTACGTGCTCTCCGATGCACGGGTGTATCAATCACCAACTTCCAGGCTCCGGGCTGCTTTGTGAAAGTCTTCTAAAACCCACAAAGCGATTTCGGCCCGACTCGGGAATCGAACCCGAGACCTCGTGCTCATCAGCCGCACTTGCGACAACTAGACCAACGAGGCAGTTTAAAACAGTACCATACTACCATAGTAGGCAGTCGCTCCTTGTATACTGGTATACCAGTATACCAGTATACAAGGAGCGACTGCCTACCTTACCTCCTCAACCCAGTTATCTGGGCAACCCAATAGCCCTTGGTTAGACTGGTGTCAGACTTACTGGCTTCTGACTATGTTTATGTTTCTAATATACCAAACTATGTTTATGCTATAATTATACTAAAACAATGTACCTAATATTATTTTAATTTTAAAGCAAACTGATTATTTTTTCTTTTATAAGCAGAGATTATATCATTCCTTAGCAAAGATTACAAATACATTCTTATAAATAAAACGTTAACATATTGCCTAAGAGGTTAGCATAATGACGTATTGCGTAATTTGCAATTTTATGTAATACCATAGGCTTGATGACGGATATAATACTTTAAGTATAGTGTTCATGAATAATGGAATAAGCCTTGTATCGTAAATCGTTGTAAAATGCCTTGCGGGATAACGGCTAGTTTTAATAAAGTGATAATATAAATCATATCAAAAATCATTTATTCAAACTTGGCTGCAAGACAGCACTTTTTGAACGTCAGGAATTTACATAAGACAGCCCACCCTTCACCACCTACGTGTTTTTGAAAATATTGGTCTCGGACACGCTGGAATGGTTTTTCCTTAACGATTAGTCAATGTCTTTACACTACAAACTACAACCCTTACGCCTTAAATCCGCTACAAACCACTCAATTATGTAATGTAACAACAGAATGAGCAATTAGAGATCCTATCAGACTTACCAGAACAGGAAATTGCTTAATTAGCCGAAAACAATTTGCTACAAAATACCCCTATTATGTACCTATGTACGGAGTGTAACCCTTTAAACTGGCTTGCGTAAGAAATGGGAGTCATGCGCGTGTAAGGGTTAAGTAACGCTTACACGAATATGTTTTTGGTGATTTAGGGTAGATTTCAATATTCTATCTATCTTTTGACTTGTTTACTAGAGATAGGAATTTAGACATTATCCGTCTTACCACAAAAACTTTTAAACGTCAGTTTATGCCTTGTCTAAAAAAATGTCAAATTATGACGTTGACATACGGTTCATTTTGCAGCCAAAATTTTATTAGACAAGTGTAAAACAGGGGTTAAAGTTTTTGTAGTAAGGCCATACTTGTATAGGGCTAATATCAAAATCCTAGTACACTTCACTACCCCGATCGTTTTTTGGTGCAGTTGACAGTTCCTGCCAGCCAGTACAAACAATTACGGTACTTTCCATTGAAAACTGATAGCTATCAATTGCACAAAACATTCGGTTATAAGCAAAGTTGATAGAATATTGGAGACGGCCGTTCATATTGGAGTAACCAAATCAAGAGTAAAAGGTCATAAAACTTTCAAAAGGTTCTTCATTCAGCATAAAAGTGCATTGAACTAGATTTTTGTGAAGTGTTGTTTTATTGTTCACGATGGCACATAATTATAATTAATTCATTAAAAACTGTGTTTAAGCATCAGAAACGAGAATAGAATGTATATAAATATGTCCTGAGAAGCTTTGTTATTGAATTTTTGTTGTTAAACAATCGTATAAGTTTTTACGAAGTTTGAATAAATTAATACTCACCAGTTTGTTTCGCTTCTAATTCTTTCATAAGATAGTGAATATTATGTGGAAAGATGTACTATTATATGGCCATCAATAGCAGATTACAATGGAGTTAATTAAAAATCAAAAATCAATATATTTCATAGATTTCAATGACAAAGATCAATTAACAGATAACTAATTGGATGGTACAATACTGATGATAAAAAATATGTTGTTTTTAAATAAGGTTTGAGTTTGTCTACTTATTATACCTAAAGTTCTTGTAATGTCACGTACTCAAGAACTTAATTTATTTACAAACAAAATGGGATATTTCGAAGTATAACATAATAAAAACTTATCAGTTATTGTTTACTGAAAATAATTGTTGTTTTCGAATAGAATATCACTGGAAATGTGACTTTCCGTTTTTACTTATTGATAAGACGTTTTTGTTTTGGTAATATTTACATTATTTTGTTTTTATTGATGCATACCTCTTGTAAGATCATTATTTTAACGTGGGAACTAGTTTACGCAACGGGATAAAACTATAAATGGCTATTTTAAAACTGAAAGAATTTGTCAAATTGGACCAGTTGATTATGAGCAATTTCAACCGAACAAGCGAACTCTTTATAAGACTACAAATGAGTAGATTCTTGAGGTACTACTCAGAATTAACTTTTATTCGAAGTTTTTGGTTCACTAGTACCTACTATTATAGCAAAAGGCAAGCTTGTGAGTTTGTTTGTAGCAGATCAGTAAGATAGCTAATAAACGCTTAGGCATTTTCCCAGAATTTGTGCCTGCACATTAAAAGGCATTTGCAGAATTTGTACATATTTATAGATAACCTACGTATATACGCATCAATATGTATGAGAAATACATAGAAAACCAGTAACGAGTATCTTGTACTTAGTAATCATAATAAAAATCTTGATATCTCCTGCATAAGGCAACCGGTTTTCATAATAAGTTATTTCAAGCCAGACCTCCGTATAACGGTAAACGTAAGGGTTCAGTGTATTGCATTGCTTTTGAAAAATTGCATCTGGTACTTTTATAAATTCTATATATCTGGATGTAACTTGTACGGGCAACATACGGGTTTATCTGAATTAATAAAAATTTAAGAAATATTTTCACTTGATAAGAATATTTTATAGAATAAATAAAAATAATATAAAAGAGGCTGATAGTATATTCCAGTAAGGGCTGATTTTTCAACCATCAGTTAACTTCTATCTGAGGAATAAATATGGCGGTTTGACATATTTTCCATATAAAAGCTGTCAAAACGTTAAAAATATTCCTCAGATAGGAGTTATCTGGCGATTGAAAAATCAGCCCTAAAATAAAAGTATGTCTGAACCAATTAATAAATGATTCTTGAGATTATTATTATTACGAGAATAATACGGATTACAATGGATTCAAAGAACTCTGTGTATACAAAGTACATAGTTGAAATATTGCCAATGTCCGTCATTTTGTATGAACGGCCGAGCCCTTAGAAGGGCTCAGTAGTTCCGTAGCGTTTCGTAGCCATATTTCGTAGCAAAATTACGGTGTTGTAGGTAAAGCTTTTGGGAAGCAGGCAGGTATTATAAATCGAGGTAAGTATAAAACTATTTGATCCGTTTTTAAATCACTGTAGTAACATATTTTTACGCAGTACATTTTTTGTATAATGTACTACGTAAATGTTTTTGTACTCGTATTGCGTGAATTGACTTTAAACCTTTTTTGTGTCCAATATTACATACATTGGCCTAAAGTAATAAGCCAGTAAGATATTCCATATCCAACAAATAAGTTCCCAAAACAAAGTTTGACTTGCTCCAACAAAACAAAATTACTTGTTTATACCAAAAAGTATTTAACATCCAAACCGCCAAGTTATTGGTCTAATCGTGGAGGAAAAACAACAATTCTGAGAACTTGTAATAACGTCTTATAATTATGAGGATAACACGTTATTGCTTATACGATTGTCATGCTTCAAAGTTATTTGATTAATGAGAGTCGCCACGTGGATGTTTGCTTTTTGTGCTAAGTACATATAGTAAGAAGAATATCTATCTAAAGATACTTCTACACTAATATCATAAACAGGAAACATTTGTTTGTTTGTTTGTTTGTACCTCAAAGGCTCCACAACTACCTACTGCACCCATTTAAAAATTCTTTCACTGACGGAAATCTGTACTATTTCTTGAGTAACATAGGATACATTTTATCCGGCTACGGGCAAAGTAGTTCCCAAGGGACAAAGCAGAAATAGTGGGCGTAAGTAAGTTACAAAAAAAAAAAACGATTACTGGTCATATCAAACTAAACATTGCAAATTTTCTTAAGAAACAGTGGATCCTATACATTCCTATTGGTTTTTAGGTAGAACATGGCTAACGGTTCTACTTAACATAAACCAATTTTTCCATGTAACACAGGGAATGCTCACCTAACCACGAACACAAGACGTGACGCATAATTTGTGTTTGTTTATAAAAATGTTGTATGTAACAAAGATCAACTAAACTATTCCCGAGTAACATACCTAGGCTATATTTTATCACGGTAAGGGAAGAAGTTTCTACGGGACGCGACGAAAAACAGGGGAAGCAGCTAGCATTATGCAGGTGATACTTTATAAGATAAAAGTTATATGAACCTGGCAGGGGACAGCTTAAAGAAGTTGGACAGCTATGTACTTTGTACCTAGGTATTTACATAGGATATATACAAAGGTATGATCAACCTAATTATTTAACAAGTCATTTACCTGGCAGACGTGACGCAGTGGTGCGTCATGGGAACCACATGCAAGTGACGCGTAGGATGCAAAGATCATAAGCACAAATATGTATTTGTTGGTTAACTATTTCCTATTTGATTGTTTTAGCGAGCTTAGGAAGAGTGTGTATTTAGTAAGGCTGTAGGTATTTACGAACTAGACATACTTCAGGTTCCACCTGTGTGTTGAAGAACTTCTAAGCGCACTTATAATAAACATAATGTATGTCCTTATCAGGCTATAGAATATCTATAGTGCCAAACATTTAATTTGGTTTGGAAGTATTGGTGTGAAACACCCCAAAACGCGCGATACACAATATATTAGTAAAAAATCCCTTGTCAGTTCACAAAAATTGTTTCGTAAACAACGTTGATCATTACGTTCCTGTTACTGTTACAGCCTTTTTGTCGTCCCACTGCTGGGCACAGGCCTCCTCTCACACGGAGACGGATTACGTTCCTATCTATGTATCATTCATACTTATGTGCCTCAATGTAATTTGTATTTGCCAAAGGTATGATCGAATAGGTCAATTTTTTATCATTAATAGCAAAGAACGATTCGGAGAAGCTGCATAATGATGTCAAGAGAGATGTTACAGAACAACTTAAGTAATACAAGTTTATGTTTTTAAAAACGATAATTTTCCTACTATTTAAAATTCTGAGAAACTAACTTAAGTTTATGAAGTCCTGAACTAATCTGTTTCTGACATTAAGTTAGTGATTTTCTAAGATAATTGTATCTATAATTGTAATTGTATAGGAAGGAACTAAAGCAGAATTATCTTTTACTCGTAAACACTACTCGGCCGGAATATAAGCCATCTTGACCCAAAACCGAGCATTTTCTGAGTGCCCTTTATAAATCCTTGTTACGCGGTGAGCAGCGAATTAAAATCTTTTCCTCAATCCTTCTTAGGGGTGATAAGTAGCCGATACAATAGGCTGGCGAGTTCCAAACTTAAATATGGTCTGACCGTTTCTTGGTGCAGTTGACAGTCAAGCCAGTCAGTCCAAAAATGATATTTTCCCTTGAAAATTGACAGAAGTCTACTGCACTAAAAGTCGGTAACACCACAACACACTAGGGAGTTTGTTGCGCCACTTCTTCCGAGCAAGAACACATAGGAAGTGGTGAAGGGTGGGCGTTTTGAGGACTGTCTTTTGTGAATTTTGACGATCAAAATGTGCTGTTTTGCAGCCAATTTTGAATAAAAAAATAAAACAAGAAAAACATGTGTTTTTTGACTTACTAAATAAGAATTAAATTGTTTATGGTTTCTGCGGTTTGATAGCACGTTGATTTTGTTCTTCGTTTTTAATGATGGCAAATAAAGTTTTGATTGGAGATTCAAAAATATTATTGTGGTTTCCTAAAATTAAGTTTTAATTCGTGAGTCGAGCTATTATAATTGTGTGGTTGATCTTAAGTGGAATAAAAAATGGAGATCTATAAGAAACGTGTTGTATCTTACTTTTTGTAGGCAGCGTCCGATTTTATGTAAATATCATATCAACATTTGTTGTTTATGAATTCATATTTATTTATGATTATGAGTAACATTCAATTGTCTGTATCAATATACTGGCGAGCAATGGCTGTTCCCAATATTCTATACCAATATCTGTTTTACTTACTAAAGATAGACAGCCTTACTTATAAAAATCAACTAATCATCTTCTAATCATTGTTTTAAATAATTACTACTTAAAGCCTTAAGTAGTGATTAAATTATTTTGACCTATAAACGTTGCTTAAGCATGTCTTAAGTAATGAACAGATAATGACATAAAAACATACTAATTTCTCAACACTACCGGAATGTTAGTAGCTTAAAAAAATATTTGTCATGAAAACGTGTGAGGCTACTTAATTTGACAGCTCATTTAAGACATTGCTAAGAAAATGATTTATTTCAGCCACGTTTATAAGTAAGATTTTTTCTTAAACACCCCTTAAGTATAACTTATTATTTAATTCACGTTTATAAGTAAGACTGAGAATTTTTACTTTGGCCCCATACAAGTGATGTTAAATTTCTATCTCTAGTCAGCAAAATAACAGATATGTAGATAGAAGTCGTGGTGGTCTAGTGAGTAAATAACCAACCTCGTGTATAGGTAAGGGTGTGGGTTCGATTCCAGATCAGGCAAGTACCAATGCAACTTTTCTAAGTTTGTATGTACTTTCTAAGTATATCTTGGACAACAATGGCTAGGAAAACATTTTGAGGAAACGAAACCTGGACTATATAGTCTGAAATCACCAACCCGCATTGAGCAAGCGTGGTGATTAATGCTCAATCCTTCTCCGTGTGAGAGGAGGTCTGTGCCCAGCAGTGGGACGATGAAAAGGCTTTAACAGTAACAGTGACAACAGATAGAATATTGGGAACAGCTGTAAGTGGTTCTTCGTATTAATACTGGTTTCCTTTCTAGGTAACTCAAAACAAAGTTTCTAAGACTTTCCAGCGAGTATTCCTAGTTACAAGTTTATTTATACTTTAGTGCGTTAAGGAAAGACTTGAATCTGAACTAGTCAGTAAGTGTCTGCACTATAAAACTTGTTTTGGTTTTTAGTTTTTGTTTATCATGTGCTGTGTCTAAGTTTAAGTATTCTGTACCAAGTCTATTTTCATAGTTGCTCGGTGAGTAGTGGTTATAAATTATTTGATACTGGTCCACTATGATATTCAATTTTGGAAACTTACAACTTTGGTAGTTTCATAGTTAAGTTTAAAGAAAACAGATAAATTAAGTTAGACAGCGATTGTTATTGACAAAGGTCTATTAAAAGTTTTGAATTATACATATGTTCTGTGTTTAAATCCTGCCTTCGTCATACAAATTATAATACAGTTACCGTTTTGGGCGCAGACATCTTTCAAAAAATTTGAAGCATGTCTTTGGTTTCGTGAAAGTAAGTAGGTAGGTATCTTCTTTGGTAACAAACTCTTTGGAGAGGAATTCTGAAAATCTTCAGTAAACCAGGCTCGGATTAAATAATAAAAAGGCTACCTCCATCGTCTCACAAACCGGTCCACCACCATTTTGATCACAACACGACTGACATTCGTTGAACACTTAAAAACTTCCTTTACGTTTTAATTACACATACAAACATAATTGCACAATTATTAATAACACAACACTGTTATTCTTAATCACCATTCTTACCATTTTCAAAGGAATTTTCCCGTTGCTTAAAGAAACTACTATTTGTGGGAGTTCACACACACAAAAAAAAGTTTTTTTTTTTAAATCGAAAGGCGACGAGCGCCTACCGCGGCGGAGTCTGTAAGAATGACAAAAGAAAATCATAGCAATATCTTAGAGGTCAAGTTTACGATAGCCAGGGGAAAGAGACGGAGGATTTTGACCTAAGAACAGAGCGAGACGACTAAATGTTGATTGGTTTGCCGTTTAGTGAGGGTGCGCACACGCAAACCTGTTGGCAATGATCGTCAAAACGGTGGGGTTCAATTAAATGCAGTATGTATGTATATAATGTAATATTATGGGTAAATAAAATATTTTATATCAAAATTATGAAGGAAATATAGGCATAATGGCGATGAGAGAACTATAGCTATGTGATTCATCTATGCGGAAATTATTTACATAAACACATGTTTGTGTGCTCGTGGCATTAATGCCGTCTTAATCAATTATCTGCGAGGTTAAGCAATTTTGTGGAGTTTTTATTCTTGCAATACGATTTCGGTACATCTGCGTCAATATTTGGTCAAAGGGAAACGTATTTACATACAATTTATCGTTAGAAACTCCCAGAATAATTATTTTTCAAACAGATTTTATAAAAGGTCACTAACCCTTAGTTTGTTCAATTCACGTTATTTTAATTACCTACTAGCTTTTGTCAGCGGTTTCATCCACTTCGCGTACATAACTATTTCATATACCCGGATATAAAGGAGCCTATAGACTCCCTCGATAAATGGGCTACCTAACACTGAAAGAATTATCAGCCTATAGCAGTCCACTGCTGGACATAGGCCTCTCCAAGTGCACTGGCGAGGCGTGGTCTCCACTCTAGAACTCGTTTACCCCAACGGTTATCGGTTCTTCGGCTAATATGGCCAGCCCACTGCCACTTCAGCTTGCTGATTCGGTGGGCTATGTCGATGACTTTGGTTCTCTGACGAATTACCTCATTTCTGATGCGATCCCTCAGAGAAATGCCAAGCATAGCTCTTTCCATAGCCCGCTGAGCGACTTTAAACTTGTGGACCAGCCGCAGCCGTACCGACAGTGTCCACGTTTCGGCTCCGTAAGTCATGACAGGTAGGACGCACTGATTGAAGACTTTTGTCTTTAGGCACTGTGGGATCGACGATGTTAGGACTCGACGTAGCTTCCCAAATGCAGCCCAACCCAACTGAATTCTCCTATTCACCTCGTCCTCAAAGTTGTTTCTACCTAACTGCAATGTCTGCCCGAGGTATACATATTTTCGAACAACTTCGAGAACGGCGCCGTGTATCGCAATCGGTTCCGGTAGAACATGTTCATTGAACATGACCTTGGTTTTGTCCAAGTTCATCCGTAGGCCGATGCGTAGAGAAGATTCAGCCAGGTCGTTCAGCATCTGTTGTAGGTCCTGCAGCGTTTCCGCCATGATGACGATATCGTCAGCAAATCGCAAGTGAGAGATGTGTTCGCCATTGATGTTGATGCCGCGTCCTTTCCAGTTCAGCGTCTTGAACATATCCTCCATTGCATTAGTGAACAGTTTCGGGGAAATAACATCCCCTTGTCTCACTCCTCGATGCAACGGTATGGGCCTTGTTTGCTGATTCTGTACTTGGACCGACATTGTAGCGGCTTCGTAGAGACATCTCATCACTTGGATGTATCGCCAATCTACTTGACAACGCTGCAGGGACTCCAAAACAGACCAGATTTCAACCGAGTCAAAGGCCTTCTCATAGTCCACAAATGCTAGACACAGGGGCTGATTATACTCTTCGGTCTTCTGTATAATCTGCCGCACTGTGTGGATGTGGTCTATGGTGCCGTATCCGCTCCGAAACCCAGCCTGCTCCGGTGGTTGGAATTCGTCGAGTCTCCGCGCAAGTCGGTTCGTGATCACTCTTGAGAACAGCTTATATACGTGGCTTAGGAGGGAAATGGGTCGATAGTTCTTCAGCTGGGTTTTGTCTCCCTTTTTGAAGAACAGGACGACAACACTCCTACTCCACGCTTCTGGAGTTCTCCCTTCGAAAAGGACGGCATTAAAAAGCTTCTGGAGCTCCCCCAGTACGGGCTTACCTCCCGCTTTTAATAGCTCTGTTGTAATGCCATCCTCGCCAGGGGCTTTTCCATTTTTGAGCTGTCTCAGAGCGATCTCGATTTCGCCACTGCTGACTTCTGGCAGGTCTTCGGTGAAATGGCGTGTTAATGTGGCTCTAGAATCCTCATTTCCGGGATCAGGTCGAGATGCATGCGATGCGTATAACCGGCCATAGAAATTTTCCACTTCCGAAAGGACTGCCGGTACCGAAGAAACGACTTCTCCACTTGTTGTGGTCAGCTTCGTCAAGTGGCTTCTTCCAAGAGATTGTACGAACACCTTTGACCCCCGATTCTGCTCAATTGCTCTTTCAATGTCAAGAGTATTGGAGCACCGGAGGTCGCGTCGTACGTGCTTGTTGATCTCTTGGTTTAGAGCCCGCTTAGCTGACGAAGTGACAGGCGGGTTTTCACGTCGTTTCTTCATAAGCCCTAATGTCTCTTCCGAAAGCTTTGATTTCTTGCCCTTACGCTGCATGTTACAGAATCTCGAACCTTCCTCCCTGAGGATCCGAACCACATATTCGTGGTTCTGGTTAACGTCTGCTGTGGTTTCCACGGCGGCAAATCGGTTCTCCAAATTTGACTGGAACGTTTCAGATCCTGTCATGGTTTGGAGCAGTGTTGGTCGGAGCCTGGCCTTCATCAGACGGAAACGTTCCGCCTTGAAGTTGATATTCAGAGAGCTTCGGACAAGTCGGTGATCGCTCCCGGTATTAAACCGGTTGATCACGGAGACGTCTCTGAATATGTGCTTCTTGTTCGTCATGATGAAGTCAATCTCATTTTTAGTCATAGTGTCGGGGCTTTGCCACGTCCACTTCCTTTGGGGCTGCTTTTTGAAAAAGGAGTTCATCAAAAACAGCCCCTCGCGTTCAAGGAAGTTGACGAGCATTTGCCCCCTATGATTCCTGCTTCCAAATCCATGGGATCCTACTGCCGATTCGCCGCAAATCTGTACTCCCACTTTAGCGTTAAAGTCCCCCATGACAACGGTGTAATGGGTCTTTGTAGTGAAGTGGAGGGCCCTTGATATATTTACTTATACTTGGATTTAAAATTAGTATAAATTGATTAGTACAATGAATAGGGAAAATGTTCAGTTATTGTGAGTCATCAATTAATCAGATATTTAATAACATGCTTTTAAACTTATATTTACCAACAGAACATAATACGTAGACGTAATTTCCCTTCACATGAAAAAAAAATGTTCATTACTTTTTCCTTTAATCCCAACGTAACAAAAAACCGCTCCAACAGTTCACGTGCGAAAATGCACTTAAATCTAAAATGGCCGCCACAAAGGAGTGCGGTTTAGACAATAGACACGGAAATGAGGTAACGAGACAAATGAGCGCTGTTGTCATGGCGACGGGTGGAAATAGGTTGAAAGCAAGGTGCAGGGGTGACAAGCTTCGAGCGTTTAACCAACCGGAGCCACCACGAGCACGCTACGTGAAAAAGTCTGCCAATTTACGCTGGGGATGCAAGGCAAAACGCAACAAAAAGATAGCTCACTTTTGTGTTTTTAGGCTTTCGTAACCCAAAGGGAAAAACCGGACCACATTACTAAAACTTCGCTGTCCACTGGTCACCAAGCTGTATCTCATGAACCGTTATAGTTAGACAGATGAAATTTCCACAGACAAGAAATACTGAACACTACAGCACTTGGCTGATTTTTGATCACATCTATACGCATACCATAACAAATGTAGGTAATAAGAGTATGACCAGCAGTTCCATACTCTTGGTAGAGGGTCGGCAGTAGCGTCTCATCATCATTACATCTCCCGAGCCTTTTCCTAACTATGTTAGGGTCGGTTTCCAGTCTAACCGGATGTAGCTGAGTATCAGAGTTTTACAAGGAACGATTTTTTGAGGCGATCTGAACTCCTTAACCCAGTTACCCGGGCAACCTAATATCCCTTGGTAAGACTGGTTATGAACGTGCCAAAGATGTTCAATGACAACCGTTGTAGCGTGTCTCGTTGTTTATACGGTCCAGGGTGACAAGAGGTAGGTTGATTAGTCTGACAGGTGACGCTGAATGGCGGATGGCGGTTACCATGGGAACACATTAGCGCAGCGGCTGAAGGGTTGGGCTCCAGAGATTCATTTGCTATAAATAGCTTTATAAATTGTGCGTAGCTGTTTTATTTGTGGTCACCTGACCGCGTTGGGCAATGTGAAGATAATTTTGTCCGGATTTTGTGGGGTTTTTGTTTATTTTCTGGGCACTGTTATTCCTGTTAATGTTTTCCCGGGATTAAAGTGAGTCACTTGATGTGTTGTACAACAAGTTTTGCTAAAACTTTATCTAAGTTTTAATCCTTTTTCAAACAAAACATGATCTAAATTTTATTTATGTATATATTCATAATAAATTGTAAATGTTAAAAATAAGTAAATAGTTTTAGTCTTCATAATTTATATAATAATATTCATCAAATTGGTTCAGCCATGAGAGAGTTTTCTTTTAGTAACGATGAATGAATTAAACAAAAAAAAAAAATACAAATACCAGAATTAAAATCCTCCTCCTTTTTGGAAAGTCAGTTAAAAAGTTTAAACTAAATCAAACTACTAAAGCTTACCTACATGCAGGTATGGCATTCTGCATAGCACCATTTACCTACAAAGTGAAAATTGCTGGAATTCAATTGCGACCAGCCGTTAGTTATTATGCCTAAGTCTGCAACGATGCGTAGGCCGTAGCAAATTATTGCTGCATCACCAATATGATTTGCATAGGTCGCTACACACGGCGATTCTAATAAGCCTTAAAATCAGCCATTGTGAATTTCGACAGTCAATTGTTTTGACTAAGTATAACTCAATTTAAATGATTCAATTTTGTTCTATTACTTTTTGAGTCGTTAGAATTTTAATTCTAATCAAATCTCCAGGTATTCAGAAATATTAAACTTTTAGGGTGCTTACATAAAGAAACAGGTTTCCGGTACAGACAAATCTGTAAAGATCAGTACCTATCAGTACGGTGTTGACTCGTATAAAGAAACAGGTGAATCTGTCCTTAAAGACAATCAAAATTAAACCCGTATGGCACGGTCCAGGTAGTCGGCACCGATAAGTTACAACCTGTTTCTTTACAAGTGAGTGAATAGGATTGTATTGAAATATTATACCTGCGCTGATCGGTACCTACCCGTACAGATTTGTCTGTACCGGAAACCTGTATTAGCTTCCGACAGTGGAGTTTGACTAACAGAAAAAGACAATGTACTTGTCTTGCCTTAATATAATAACTTAAACATCTGTTGAACACTTGTCTAAAATATGTGGCTGAAAAAAGGACCTTACTTCAACATCATAATCTGTAAAAAAAAAAAATAGACAAGAGTTCAACAGCTGTTTAAAAGTTTTTGTTGTACGACGGGTTTTGGTAAATTGAATAATAAAAAATCACATCCTGCAGTAAAATAGATTAATTAGAACTCTACGATTATATAAAATCTAACACGTGCGAAGCCACTACAGCCCCAATCGTCCAGTCATGTAAACACCACTACCTGAAAGTAAGCAAACCCAGACACCCACAATCCTTTTACAAAACAAGTGTGACTTAAGCTTAGCAGTCACAAACGTTTAATTAATTTACCTCTAGTCTGGCACCAGTAAAAAGAAAGTTAAAGAATTGCCTTCACCGTCGCCCCGTCTACTGTGGGGATTTTAAGCTGCTGCATTACCGCGCTTCAGCGGCTGGGAATCAGGCATGGAGAACAAAATGACTAGCGGAGGTGCTATAACGGAAAACCTCCTAAGAAAGTAGCGCACCTAAATACGGTTGTGCGGGAGACGAGGAATGTTACTGTCTCTTTCTTTATACGCCTTCTTTGGACCCCTTCCATATTTTGTAAAGACAAAAGTCGTTGATAGATGTTTCATAGAACCAAAACTCTTAGATAATTCACTCGTAACTGATTGTTTCGGTCATGCCCATCATAGGTACGTATTTGACCTACCTACTCCATGGAATCCTACCTGCATCATTTTTCCTTACTCCGTGGAATCAGTAAATAGTTAACAGCTAAGCGAGGTAATGCTGTAATTCTTACTGTCTGAATGTCGGAGGTTTCAATGTTTCTAGCCTCTTTTGATTGTTGTTCTATTTTTGAATTTGTTTGTTTATGGAATACAGTGTGATAAAAAACTAGAAACTTCGGAATGTTTGGTATTCATTCAAACGGTTTTTGTATTGGGGTCTTTGTATTTCTCGTATTTCGATAACCGATATTGGGAGTTTTCACCTTCAATTGTGTTTATAAATAGTTTGGTATACAAACAATTATACAGCAATGTTTTGGAGCCACAATGTCTCTGTAAAAAAATCATGGGGCAAATTATTTTTCCTCTAAGGGCTGATTTTTCAATCATCAGTTAACTTCTATCTGAGGAATAAATATGACGGTTTGACATATTTTCCATACAAAAGCTGTCAAAACGTCAAACATATTCCTCAGATAACAGTTATCTGGCGATTGAAAAATCAGCCCTTAATCTAAAATGTTAGGTTTGGCTAGTATTTTTTCGGAGTCTTTATAAGTTATGCCTTTAACTAACGGTGAAGGAGAACATAGTGCGTGTACTGGAATATATGAAAATCCGCTTTAAGCAAGCCTTTGACTTATTAGAAGAGAATATTTGTCAGTGGGAAAGTAGGTAGTATAGTATAGTTATAATATAGTCATTTGACATCCCTAACCTGACCTAGAATTAATGGTACAATGATTGTGGTAGGTCAGGGGAACTTGTAGCAATAATTGGGCTAACTACTAGCCAATGTCGAGCCACAATTCAGTCAAAGTGCAAGATAGCATCCATCAATAGAATATGGATCAATCAACCAATCTATCAATTGATGAATTAATCACCAAAACTTTATCTTGTTCTCCTGTTTGTAAGTAATAGAGTTGTACTTATTAAGATTTTTCCGATAACTCTTAATAAAAAGGCGATTGTCAATTCGACCGCATATACCAAAAGTAGACTGGTAGAGAACGCATAAGGCGTTAAATTCGCTGTTGTACTGTATGTGCAAGAAGCATTCAAATAAACCTTTACATTTAAGTAAACTATGCTTTGGGTAAGGACCTATTCGGCCTGATACAACAACCGCTGCCCACGCGATAATACAACCAATTTAACGATTTTCCCACAAAATTATGAAGTCACCAATTTTCCAATATACCTATTCATAAGAATTCCATTCTAGAACCTAAGTTAATTGATGGAATATACGTTGAGACCACAAATACATTGGAAATTATCGGTTCAGTTATCAAGTTCCAGGGAACTGGTAAACGATTATAATATAAGTGTAATGAAAAATTAATTAACTATCACTATCTGGTGTTGGGTATTTGTTAATGAAACTGATTAGGTTTGATATGACGTGCGGTTTTTGCGACACTTATAACAGAGTAGGTATAATTACTATTCATAGTAATACATACACAGAATTTAACTGCAAGTGTTATCTTCTAAAGTTTTTCGAAGTAAGTAATAAACATTGCATTTCAATTAATATCTTGGTTTAATAATAGCTCTCAACAAACTTTTTGTCCTCAGTGAACATTGCATTATAGGTTCGTTAACTTGCACACACATTTGAATGAAAAGGAAATGTAGAATGTCCCATCTGCTAAATGTAAGCGATCTCATTAATCGATTTCTTTGAAGATACTTCAAAAGTTTAGGTGATATTGACCTTATTTAGACAATGAAAAAGTAAATATTTTTTTATTTGGTTATTATTTGCTTATTGTTTTTAAATCTCAGAAGTAACTTTAAGACAAACAAAATCCCAGAAACATCGAAACACCAATTAATTACAATTTAATAAATAAAGAACTAACATAAATGACCGGCAAAAAGTTACGTCTCATAATCAAATAAATGAAAAAATATGGCGTGTACCGGGAAAAATGGCGGCCCCTCGGGAAATCATTAATATCACATAACTAGACCTGCCACTTAGATTTAATAAACTACCTCACCTTTATCAAATAGCTTTTAGTGACATTTCACTTATTTAATATATTTTTAGTAGTTTTTTTCCTGCGGTTTCGCGCACACCCCACCAAATACTACCACTGTATATTGCATAATGTATTACATACTGCATACAAATGTAAATACAATAATTTGTTGAAAGGTTCTTCTAACCTACAGACAGACATGTGTTGATGGGGAGTTTGTTGCGCCACTTCTTCTTCCCAGCAAAAACACATAGGAAGTGGTGAAGGGTGGGCGATTTGGGAACTGTCTTTTGTTAATTTCTGACGTTCGAAAAGTGCTGTTTTGCAGCCAAGTATGAATAAACGAACTTTGATTTGATTTGAATACTTCCATGTAAAAATGAAAAAAGAACTGAACTAAATAACTTTTCTGTGCTTTTGAAAAATACCATTTTGCGTAATACTATTTAATAATACGAAAAGATACTTTTACCTATTCATATTACGTCTGCAGAGAAGTACATATAAGATCAGGCACTTGCATTATCAAAAAAAGATATATATAACACCATTTTTCCAATTTTAGCCAATAAGAAGTTATTTCGCAACAAAATTACCCCGCTCAACTGTACCGAGAAGCTTCTTGCGAGTGGTATCTGTCGATGTTAGGGATGGGACAGACGAATATCGATGAATTCATTTTCTATATTTATTTCCGTCCGTTTTTTATTTTTGTAGTTATTTGGGCATTTATAAAAATAACGGAGATAAGTAAGGTTTACGTATAAATTAAGTTTAGGTTAATAAAACTTTAACCAGATGCAGTCGACAGCTATTTTCAGGTGTAAAACTTAAAATTCTGCAACGCTGAAACTAACGAATAGTTAATTCCAATAAGTGTTAATGAGTTTTGTTCAAAATATACTTGAAACTGGGATTAAAGCCATAAATTTAAACTTTTTGTAAAATGTTTTTGACACTAACAGCCAGTTTCTTCATCAAAGGTAAAAGCCAAAGTAATGTCATAAAGTAAAAGTAACGGTCAAATATGTTTTATGATAAAATCGTGAAAAAACGAATTTGACCTTTACTTTTATGACATTACTTTGGCTTTTACTCTTGATGAAGAAACTGGCTGTAAGTTAATGTGTCACGCTCATAATCAATACAATAACAACACTTTAAACTATTTCATAATCGGTGCAATAGGTCATTAACACGAAACAGTTATAAATCAAGATCAAGAGTCGCAATACAGTATTTAAAACTATCGATATCGACAATTTGACAAGACAAGCAACACAACAAAGTACAAACACGAAATATAAATTGAAATTCATAAGCCCCATTAAGTCATTAAATGGCGGGACTTTCACAAACAATACAGTTTGTTTACATTGTGTTTAAAAACAAACTTTTACTGTAAATTTAAATAAAGACTGTCATCTGTCATGGGATTCAACTTTGTTTGATAACACGGCAGTCGATTATTGGGCCAAGTCTGCAATTTTTGAAAAGAGTTTTTAGTAGCTTCTTTATAAAATGTTTCAGAAGCGGTAGGCTTTATTCTCTTGACGGTTATCGTTGTGATGTGCTTTATAGCCATAATAGCACTACACCACCGTCCAATGTAATTGATGTGAAAATGTAATTAGCCTAATTTAAATAAATGTAATTGATTCAAGAGGAACACCAACGATCTTGTAAAGGTCATAAAGGTCATCATCCTCCGAGCCTTTTCCCAACTATGTTGGGGTCGGCTTCCAGTCTAACCAGATGTAGCTGAGTACCAGCGCTTTACAAAGGTATATGCAGCTAATAAACTGTACATACATTGTGAAGGTTCTTAGCTGCATTTTTCATTTTCCTTTCAGTTAAAACGATGTCGAAACTGACTTTAATTTTAACTTCCTAGTAGATTTCAATAAATATAGTGCACAAACCTCTGCCTTTATTTATAGACGGGACGGATATTGATGAAATCATCAACGCTAACACATGTTCGAACAGACCTGTTATTAAACGCTGACAGGTTTTCCGTACATCTTCGGGCAAAACGTTGAAACTACGGGAGTACGCGAAAATTGCATTTCCGTTCGACCTGTCAAACTGTCATAAACACACAATGGATTCCATGAACTACGACGGACGGAAAAAAGCGTTTTTAATACTGTGTTTTGATTAGTTTTAACGTAATCACTTGTAGAAAGAATAAGTGTAGGTGAGTAATATTTCGACTATTTGGAGATTAAACAATATTTTAATAGGTTATTAGTAACGTCGATAATCTTGTACAGGAAGACTTGATAAATTAAGTATCGATACTTTTAGGAATTTTGTGTGTCACATCACTAGCCCAACCCCGCTAATCTTCCATCGACATTCTGAGACGGATGGAAAGCGTCTGATCAGACCGATTAGCGACCACACGGTCTTAAACAAAGAACGAATCGATATTAAACCTTGTTACTTCTAAAATAGAATTGATAGTCCATTGTATCGAATTTCCAGAAGAGTATCATTTCCTCATTTCAGTATGGACCCTAACAGTAGGTCATAAGGTTGATATTTGCTTGGTTTTAAAGAACGAACAGACTGATCTTCGGATACAATTTTCTTAAAAGTTATCCAGTGTAAAATGCTCTCTTGGTCTTAAACAAAGGCCTTGTAAGGAAGCTATTAGCCGGACCAAGATAATTGGTCAATCGGTAAGTATCTTTCAGTGCTGATTATGCCTTTAATAATTTAAGCCTGCCGTTTCATTCATTAAGAGGAACGGAAACTGAGACGAAATATAAATTAATAGCAAGAATTTATTGGATGCACTTAAGCTAAGTACCAAGTACCAAGTAATATTAGCTAAGTACCAAAAGACATGATTATTAAAAACATTTTAGGTAGGTTTATTTTGTCAACGTAAGAAAGACAGGGCAAAAGAAGAATTATTAATAACGTGAATTTTTGGAACTTATGTAGTCATATTTCTTAGCTTTTTCAAACTATATGTAGTTTTAACTACAATACCTACCTTTATTTCTTTATCTATTGAAATAACTGGGAAAGTATGATCATTTGTTACTTATTACTTTTCTATTTGTCACAGATTACTGAATAGTTACTACGTAATCCTTGTAGGTACCAACTTTTTAACCGCGATCCAAATACTAGAAGCAAGAATAAAATGTCTACCTCATCCACAAACTCTTCAACTGGCAAATACCTGACCAGCGAGAAGGCTAGCCATTAATATTCAGCAGTAGTTTGGCCAGACTATAATTTATCTCAGAACTTCGACGCCCGTATCTCAGTCACCCTTTTGACAGCTAATATAGCTTATCTGTGGTAAACAGTGTTACCAGTCTACAGTGCGCTTGGCATATTGTGATGGAGCGTTTTAAAGGTTCATGTGTTGGTAAAATGTCGGTGAAAAGCTTTTGGGAAATTGGGTGCATGGTGTCCAGTATATATAGTTTTACCTTTATTTTTTTAATATATAGAGAGGTGCCACCCCGTGTGCGCTACTTCGCGCATCTGGATAAAATATAGTCTATAACTTTATCGGTAAATTAGCTACTTAACATTGAAAGTCATTTCTTTTCTTGGGTTTTTAGACTAGCGCGTTCAAGCAAGCAAACAAACTTTTCAGCTTTATAATATTAATGTGTAGATTATGTGTCAACATAAATTAATGCAAATCTATGAAAAAAAGTCGTTGCGATGCGATATAATGAAGCTCGGTATCCACTGTGGTGGGTGGTTAGTAAACTAAGTACATATCGATACTAAAGAACAAAAGACGACTATCGAATACTGAGGTAGAATTTACACTATTAACACAAACACTACATGTTACCTATTTGTATTCTCCTCTAGAGTGCTCCAAAATTTAGTTACATCGTTGAATCGTTCTCCAATCGCGTTGGTTTCACAATCAGGTACAATGCACCTCTGCCAAATTGAAATGATACCTAGTGACCAGATTTTGGACTGTGAACGGGACAATCTCATTTGTTAGGGTAGTAATTTAGTTTAGGAACCGATTTGTACGTTCTGTAGGTCATTTCCACTTATTTATATTCGCGTAATACTTATTTTCACTGTCTTTATTTTATTAGCACTTGCATACGTGGGAATTATTTCACGTACCCGGTTAAATATCCCTGCTCAATATACTGGACTATTTGACACTGATTTTTTATCTGATCGGTGCAGTAGTTCCTGAGGTAAGCGCGTTCAAGTTAACACACAAATAAACTCTTGTTATTAAAAATTGAAGCTTAACGTTGAGGTCAATAATAATGTAGGCATATGTAACAACACCGTTATCCTAAGCTTCTATCATTCACTCAAGCCAGCAAGACATCTTTGTATCCAGTTAAAAACAGAACATTTCGTTTACCTTGAATACAGAATATCTTTTTACAAGTATTCCAAAATCATGGTCATCCTGGTCGAACAAAGGCTCGCTCCTAACTGGTGTTTACCTCCCAGCGTTCTGCTGACGTCCTATCTCCCTGTTTGCCTCTCTCTATTCATACACCGAGATACACCTTTATCGAATTGCTGTTTAGGTGGCAAAACCCTAATTTGTGCAACGATTCGATGGAAAATCGAAATAGTCGGTAAGTGGTGTATGAATTTTGGGGCTTGCTTTCAGTATTTGTTTGGTGGTTTGTGCATATCGTGTAATTCGTGTAGGTACAGGAATTGTGTGCAATTTGTTTGCATTTACAGAGTTATCATATCGTAGGATTTATATCTAAATGCTCAAGTAGATAACGCTTTCTGTTTTTCAGGCAATGAAGCTAAAAAAAACTTTTTTACAAAAAAATTAAACCGACTTCCAAAAACACTAAAAAGCAAAAAAAAAAAAAAAAACAGTTTTAGGTGCATCGGCCTAGAAGTCGGTGTCTAATGGGTCTAATGGATGTTACTAAGTTAATTTTGCTACCGCCTTCTAGGCCGATGCACCTAACATTGTTTTTTTTTTTGCTTTTTAGTGTTTTTGGAAGTCGGTTTAATTTTTTTGTAAAAAGTTTTTATTTCCAGCTTTTCAGTGATACGAATAGTTCTCAATATCCATATAAGTGGAAAGTTCTCATCAATACAAAGAATATAAGCCCAAATACGAGGTATTTTACATATTCAGTTGTCAAGTTCCCTCGACCTTCTCTGGTCTCCATCATCAGGTCAGCTCCAAACTTTCACTGTTGAATAGTGCTTTCAGGCATACACTTGAGTGTCAAGTTTTTACCCTATGTATGTCTACAACTTTCGAAGGTTGCCCTCGATTTCTGAGGGTTTCCATCATCAGATCCTGACCTGATGACTATGGGACTAACTGGCCGCTATTCCGCGTCGAACAAAAAAGAATCACGTAAATCGGTCTATAAACCTCGGAGTAATCGATGTACATACATAGAAAAAAAAAAACATACCGGTCGAATTGAGAACCTCCTCCTTTTTGGGAAGTCGGTTAAAAACTGACTCGAATTAAATTAAAATTTGGTAAATAGATAGTCTGGAGCCTGACTATTTCTCCGGGTGCGCGAAGTAGCGCTCTCGGGTCGCGGATGGAACCGCTTAGAACAGCTTGTAATGCATATTTGTGAATATACTTTTTAATATATTATACTTTTTAATGTGAATGGTACTTTTTCATAGAAGCAGTCATAGAGTAATTAAAAATAATGGTATTAAAAAAAATTGCAGTCCGATGTCAATGTCAATAGTGTAAATATTTTTAAAATATTTACAAAATGCCAAAAAGTGTTACAGAAGACTATACGAGGTCTAGTGAGAAACCTAGGAGTACCAGCAGAAGTACTACAGGGTTGCAGGTAGACCACACAATCTTATAATTTTTGAAGTATATTTTTTCTATAGATCAACATTGCTGCTCAACATCATACAGTAGGTCTATGCTATGTATGTTAACCCACGGCTGTAAGACCTCATACATAGAGCCAATTTTCTACGTCATACAGAAGGTCTATGCTATGTATGTTAACCCACGGCTGTAAGACCTCATACATAGAGCCAATTTTCTACGATATTTGAAAAAGTGATCAAAGGACTTAGGTCGTAAAATAGGGGTAGATATAGGTATATTAGGTATGTGTATATATGCAGCTTACAATAATATTTGTATGGTAGCTCAAGGAGGCTGTTCTAAAAAAAAAATATGAGGTCATAAAAACACACAAAAAGCCAGGTTTCTTCAATCCAAAAAGAAAATATGACGAAAAAGTCAGCTCAAAGTCTAACAAAGCACAATACGCAGTTCCTATTCCTTTAAAAATGCAGTCGAAGCCAAAGAATGCTGAATATGTGCATCTGGCTGCATGAAATCCTCGCTACAATGCACCTTGCATTCGTACGACGCTTTGCAAACCACACACATTTTCATGCACACCGCTTTTCATGTCTACGTCACAAGTTTCCTTTGCCATATGCTAAGGCTGAACCTTGAATTTGGACCATGGACAACAAAATGACTAGCGGAGATGTTACGCAAATCTTCTGAGGAAGTAGCGCGCCAAAATGAGGATGTCCTTGGGATGAGGAAAGTTACTAGCGTCGCTCTTACTCGTCTACTATCGAAACCACCCATTATTTTCAAAATAAAATCACCAATTAATCAAGACCAATCTTTGACGGATGCCTTACGTTGATAATACGTCCATGACCTACAAGAAGGCGCTTGACCTACCTACCTTATGGTATCTCCGCTCTTCTTTCCTTTCTCCGTGGTCACAACTCTGTTCCTTTACTGCACGCTTTGGTTAAACCTCAGGGTTGAACCTTGAATTAGGACGAAAACAATGGAGTAAAGTCAAAGAAATTATGTGTACGGTTGAGGAAAAAAGGCATTTGTCAAAGAAATTGTGTGTTCGGTGTTGTAAGGCGATGTATGTTTCGTTTGTGATAGGCGAAAAGACTTTTGGTATAATAATAGTGCTTCTTATTAATTAATTACTGCACTGTATGTACCTCTACCTTCTACGTAGTTGCCTAAATGGGTATAATTTTGAAACACTATACCAGCGCAAAGCAAATCTCTTTTTGTTTTGTATAGATAGTTCAACTCAGATTTGCGCGCGGCCCTATGTGTGCGTCGGCTTGTAAATATACAACTTTCATTTGTATGACAGTGACGTCGTCCGAGCATGACGTGTTCTTATCGCTTTTGTTATGGGTACAGTCGTTTACGAAAATGTCTAGTTCTTCACGGAGAAAACGTTTAAGGAGTCAGGTAGCGTTTCAAAAAATGAAACAACATTCAAAGCTTTTTATTATTACATTTTACAGTTTTTCATTATTTTCTCATACGTTTTTTCAAATTGACATTGACAGTATCTAAGAAATAAATGAGGTGAAATATCTAAGATGAATTAAATACTCCTTACATATTTTCTAGCTCGGGGTACGCGGACAATAAATAAAAGTGTGGACTAAGAATGTAAAAAAACGTATAATCTAGTATAATAATGTAAACAAAATGTGTGCGGAATTTTTAAAAATTATATTGCTTCGCATAATGTCGACCAAAATAAGACGGAAATAATGAAACTCATAAATGAACGTTTAAGTCAAATTGATGAAGGGATGTGGTATAATACTTGTCGACATGTACAAAAGAAAAAAGAAGAATACTATAGACATTTTGACATGGAGTCAGAATTTATAATTCACCTTGGAGAGTAGCGAATCCGAAAATTCATCATTTGATTTTTCAAGTAGCGATTCAGAATCATTATAAATATATAAACATTAAATTACGTAATAACTGTTTTTCTTTAAACAGCCGTATACAACCCTTAAATAACTGTATTTGTACCCGACTGTACCTCTTGTCACGCACACAAAGTCACTGTATATGTACAAGGGTTACCCACACATAAGGCCGCGCGCAAGACTGAGTTGAACTTACTTTACCTACTTACATAGTTGGGCATCATCATCTTCCTGTCCTTATCCTAATTTTCACGTTCTTTTCTGTGTGTTCGTTAAGTTCTCTTCTGTAGTCATTAAGCATGTCAAATAAAAAGAAAGAAAAAAAATTTACTTATTAACGAAAACATACAACAGAAAGAATGCGAACAAGTCCCAACAACTAACAGAAAGACAACAACAGCAACAAAATCATTATACCTAATCATCATAAGCCCAAAGATTAAACTATCTTCCTCCTTCTCCCAGGTACCCCTACACTTTGCCATCCACAAGCCAGGATGCCACTTCGAGAGCTGCTGTGGAGTCTGCAACCTCTTCCCAGGAGTTCTTCTGATAGCTTTCGCACAAGTCCTGATCGGATCCGTCTTGCTTACCCTAATACTGACTCATGGAGGCTACTATGATGAGATGCATAAAACGCCTGCCTCGCAATGTAAGTTGAGGATTAGTATATTGCTCATTATATCGCGTTGGTTAAAGGTTTTGTACTAAATTATTTTTTGGTGTCCGTGCGCCAGAAGTATAGATAAAAATATTAGTACGGATGTCAGCAGGTCAGCCTACCCTAATTGTCAAATTGTACCAAGCAAACATTAACCTTCCACTATTGTGATAAGGTTAAAAACCAAATGAAGATATTAGACAGGTTGAGGTAGATTGATGTGCTATGTGTCCATTTCTCGTGACACAACTTTCCCCCCAATCAAATCAAACATTTGGTGCCCCCAGCATACGTAGCAGTAGGTACCTATATCTGTTTTCTTCAGTAAAAAGTTCTAATGACTATAAGATATGGCTATCGTGAAATCACTAGAAAGCCATCTTCGAAACAGCAAACTTGACGAGAGTTGATGTTTCTACACCAACTTTGACAATAATCTGGGGGCACGGCAGTGCCCGAGCCAAGTTTCGAGCAAAGCGGGCACGGCCGTATCTTTATATCCCCAGCTTTTAATGTACTGCACTTGTATTATTTTCCCGCAGTCATCAGTACAGCAACTGGCATCGTTCTGAGCGGCATCACCGGCGCAGGAATTCTCCTCATCGTGGTCGCCTTGACGGAGAACTGCAGGGCTATGCTGGTATAAAAACTTTTTTCCTATGGAATTGTTTTAAATAATGCTTTGTGGAAAGTCCTACCAGGAATAGGAGTACTGGAACAAAAAGGGCTATGCTGGATGGGCATCAGTAAAAGATTGACAATTATTCCCATACTCTTTAGAAGAGTTTTGACGAGTTACGCCGAGAAGTGCTAAACCGATTTGGAAAATTCTTTCACTGTTAGGAAGCTGAACTATCCTCGGGTGCCATAGACTACATTTTATCTTAGTACGTAAAGAGGTACGTTGAAGTCGTGGTGGCCTAGTGGGTAAAAGACCAACCTCTCAAGTATGAGGACGCGGGTTCGATCCCAGGTCAGGCAAGTACCAATGCAACTTTTCTAAGTTTGTATGTACTTCTAAGTATATCTTAGATACCAATGACTGTGTTTCGGATGGCACGTTAAACTGTAGGTCCCGGTTGTCATTGAACATCCTTGACAGTCGTTACGGGTAGTCAGAAGCCAGTAAGTCTGACACCAGTCTAACCAAGGGGTATCGGGTTGCCTGGGTAACTGGGTTGAGGAGGTCAGATAGGCAGTCGCTTCTTGTAAAGCACTGGTACTCAGCTGAATTCGGTTAGACTGGAAGCCGACCTCAACATAGTTGGGAAAAGGCTCGGAGGATGACGTAAAGAGGTACGTGGGCTTGGATGGAATAGCTGGTACCTAACTCATATATATTTTTATACTTTAACTAGCTTCTGGCAGCGGTTTCACCCGCATCCCGTGGGAACCCCTGCACGAACCCGGATAAAAAGTAGCCTATAGCCTTCCTCGATAAATGGGCTATCTAACACCGAAAGAATTGTTCAAATCGGACCAGTAGTTTCTGAGATTAGCGCCTTCAAACAAACAAACAAACTCTTCTTCAGCTTTATAATATTAGTATAAATTTATATTTGTCTGTTTTGTACTTAGGTATACCTCCTCGTCGCAACTCTAGTCTGGCTGGGTCTGGTGTCTTTGGCTGTCACCAAGATTGGACGAGCTTGTGTCAGGTTTAAAGATGGTAAGAAGTTTAACTCTTGGTCCAGTGAGCTCTTAAAATTATTGGAATCATCATTTGTAATGTTAATAGAAGTGCTCAAAATCATAAACCAAAAAGCATATATATGAAACTGAGGAAGCAAGAGACTTTTAATTACTTAGCTGATATCTCTCATAAGCGCAATAGTTCATACATTTAGATAGTTATGTAAGTAGTCATAGTAGCCAACAGTAGAGCGGTAAAGTTATTTAAAGCTAACTGTATTATTAAATACGAAATACTAACACTTCTAATCGGCCTTCGGTTTATTCATAAACAACTTACGTATCTTTGTCTATAACCAACACAAATAAAATCAAATCAATATTTATTCGTTCTCCGCTCATTGTAAAGCCTCTTGTAAAGTTAGGAGCGCAAAATATTGGAAACAATTTCATAAATTGTGGTCGTAAAGAGCCCTGTAATATTTACCTAAGATCATATAACCAACAGGATTCGCCATCGGCAAAAATCTCTATGCGTGAAACTGCCCATTTTAACGTAAGGTGATGAAAGCAGTGATAGCTCACCTAGGCATTTTCATTCACGTCATTTCGCACGCACACTAAAAAAGTGACAAACACAACAAAATTTAATTTAATGTACTTATAACCGAGATGACCCAATAGCGCCCTTCTTCTTCCAAGTAATAATATATAGACAGTGGTGAAGTGTGGGCGTTTCTTTCGTTTGTCTCATGTAATTCTGAGGTTCGAAGAGTGCTGATTTTCAGCTTACTTTGAATAAACGCTTTTTGATTTTGATCTTGTCAGAGCAATCTAGCGTCTCCAGCTTGTTAAATGGTTTCAGATATTTTCTCATAAACTTCGTTTAGATACCTACCATTGAAAAGCTCTCAACTTTAGTCAGTTTCAAGAGAATTAGTTTTCCTAGAAACGCTTGCTATCAATGACCATTTCATAGGAAAGCAAAATAAATGTCCACCGGGAGATTGTTCAAGAGTTATGAATTAAGAGAGTATAACTTAGTTCTTAGAAGTAGATATTCAATGTACTTCTTTAAGAAACATAAAGAAACAAACTTGGATGAAGTGGCATTTCAGTAATACGTGGAATTAAGTATTAGATATTATAGCTGTATTAGATTTAGCATGGGCGTCGTGGGAACAATGTACTTCCCAAATTAAGATGTGCCTTTGTCGTTAAATAATACCTATAGGTATCTAACACTTAATTTTTTTTCAAACCCATGCAAAAATGCTTTCGTTTCCTTCTTGGAAAACTGCAATTCTTCTCAAAAGAAATCCTATTAATATTTTAATAAAAAGTAAGAAAAGTTTGTATATGCATCGATGAATAAATGTATGTATAGTTTTTTTTTTCATCTTTCACCCAAAACCGCTAAATGGATTCTAATGAAACTTGGCAGTAATGTAAGCTTACACATCAGAATAAAATATAGGCTTTTTACCCGGTACCAGGAAGTAGTCAGAAAGCTGGTGAAACCGCTGTCGGAAACTAGTATTCAATAAAAATTCAGCTACTGACGCGTATGTCTACATACAAAGGGCACCTCTGAAGTTCATTTCTTTATAAAAGTCTCCACATTACAGAATCGTTTGCCTTCCGCCAACATTCTCTTTACATTGCGTCCGCCATTTACATAAATTGACTATGTCTCAGTATTGGGCCGTATTGGTTTCCGATACGGAGGAAGGAAGATGAGCGGAGATGTCATGACGCAGGTAGGTCAGACGCCGGTAGGTCAGATGCCTTCTTCTACGTCAAATATCTAGGTACGGTGGGCGTGATCAAAATAATCAGTTACGAGTGAACTAACGAGGCAACCAAAAATTATTTTGGATTGCCATATAGTCACCTTTATAACTCTGGCCACACGGTCATCTAAAAGAGTTTTGGTAAAAATTATTTCGTTTTTGGTGAAAATATTTAGTTTTTGGTAATAAAAATGGTCAAAAAAATGGGCGGGTTCAAAAAATTGGGCGTAGCCAGTCCTTTCTTGTCCCCCGAACACTCACACTTAGGCTACGCTACTTTCTTAGGAGATTTTCCGTTATGACATATCCGGTCGTGGTTTGTTTCTCCATGATTTCCGATATGTAATCGGGTATGGAACAAACGGGGTTTCAGACCTAATGTAAATGTTGCTCGTACAAAACAGACGCACTGATAAGAATTGCGGCTATATGTACGTCTGAAGAGGCCTTTTCTTGTACGTTCAGTTGTGTCTCAAGTTGGAAAATATATACTACTCAGATCCAGAAATATTTAGAAGTCGTGATCACCAACCTCTCAAGTATGAGGGCGCGGGTTCGATCCCAGGTCAGGCAAGTACCAATGCAACTTTTCTAAGTTTGTATGTACTTTCTAAGTATATCTTAGACACCAATGACTGTGTTTCGGATGGCACGTTAAACTGGAGGTCCCGGCTGTCATTGAACATCCTTGACAGTCGTTACGGGTAGTCGGAAGCCAGTAAGACTGACGCCAGTCTAACCAAGGGATATCGGGTTGCCCGGTTAACTGGGTTGAGAAGGTCAGATAGGCAGTCGATTTTTAAGAAGTTTAAGAAGTTGTATTTCCCTATTTAAGATGAATAAAGCTGTGTATTTATTTTATCTTGATATAAAAAATATTCGTGAACACTTAAATCTACATTTTGCTGTATGATTATTTTTCTCGGGGATACAGGATTTTGGAAATCAGTTAAGAAAATGACCAAAATATGTTTAAAATAAATATTTTCTGAGGTTTCTCTCAAAATAAAATATTTCTTTAAACATGCATTGCTACAATATGATAGTAATTTTATCCGAATTTGATTTTATATGCTTGCTCCATTTTAATTTATTTATTTGGAGTGATCCATATCAATGTTAATCCAACCCTATGATATGGGAACGATAAAATATTCATGAATGTGACGAATTAGGATAACCTTTTTTTATTTTTCGATAAAAAATGATTTTTGTATCTACAAACACATACAAAATAAATCTTTTGAAGCGTATTTTAATTCGTAAATTATATTGAGTACCATGTAACCTTTTCTATATTAATTTTTATGATTTGCTCAGATGTGTAGTCAGACATGTACATAACTGATGATGGTAATTTGGTGTACCCTAGTAGGTATCTTAAAACACATGTAGTGTGTACAATTTATACAACATACAATTCTGTCCTGGCCCGCGAGGTTTAAAAGCGTGATGATAATTCGTATTACATTGTTAATAATGTTGTTTTTATTTCAGCTCCTAAAATAAAAGACGAGCAACACAGACTGGCTAACTTGGCGTGTGTTAGTGGTCTGCTCACATTCCTTGGCGCAGGTTAGTTTCCAATTTTTTTTAATTATTGGACACTAGAATTAGTTTTTTGAAATCGATAAGTATATGAGAAAGAATAGCTAAATTAATTTTATTTTATGAATTGGTTATTAATGACATTTTTTTACGTGCAATTTTTTTGTGTAAAAGTAACAACTTCAAAACACCTGAGCAAAAATGTAAAAACTATAGAGAAGGAACGGCAGCTTTTATCCAAAAAACCACAGCCAAATTGGTTCGTCCATTTTAAAAGAGCAACGGTGCCACATATACATAATATATGTATATCTCTTTTTGCAAAGGAGTTTCAAATAAATCGTAGTCTTTTATTAGGGATGTAATGATCTTAAAATTGGGACATTACATCCATATATTTCTCACCTTCAACTAATTAGTATCAACACAATTTATTTTGTCCCTGGATGAAATAACGAGATTTAATTCAATCAATTCATTTTATAGAATGGCAACACTGTTCGTCCGTTTTAATTTCCGGGTAAATTGCATTCGGCTTCATTTCGTAATATTGTTTTAACTACAGAATTAATGGACTATGTTTTTTTACCATTTTTACTTGGATCAAAATATACTGACAAGATAAAATAATAATTAACTTTCTGATGAATGTACTGAGGATTACATTTCTCAAGATGTCGGTGAATTTTACTGTGGCAAGTATTTTGCTACCGACCTCTAGAGATAAGTCCTCAGAATTTTATTTGTAAGTTTTGTAACACAGATAGATACTAGACTAGTCCTCTATTTACAAAGTGTTGACGAACTATGGAACTTTTAGACAATTTTAACTTCAAGTTAAGGATTGTTACAATTTTAAAGAAATTCATATTCGATACATTTTTGACTAAGTAATTTTACAGCAATTTGGAGCATTCAGGCTATATTTAATTAAACGTCTTGAAATTTCCTGAAAATTGATTCACCAGCCTCATAAACGTTGCAAATGAACTGACGAACTTATTTATAATTAAGTAAAGATGGATGAATTAATAACATCCAATTATGCGGGCACTGTCGGAACATTATTCAGGCAGCAATCATGAAAGTAGCTGGGGCGCACTGTACTAATTACCTATAATAAATGTACCGCCCCACTCGGCTGATTACTTGAATATTATGGTAATACAATTAAAGGGTGATGTCACGAATTCCATAAAATGATGAAAGAGTTGAAATAAAATCTTTACTGAGTAATCTTTATTCACCTTTTAAAAAGTATTACATTTAATTATTTTTACAATTAAAATTCAAAACTATTCTAGTAAAAAAGCTACATATCCTACCTAATCTAAATATTTACAAAAAATAAGGAAAAATAAAAACTATGTATCAAAAAACTCATCCGCATCGCTGTCAGCGGGGATCGTGCCCAAAAGGCTGGCTGCGTTGCCACGCTGAATGGCAATGCATATTCTTTGACCCTGCTAAACGCTTGTCTGTTTCTCGAAAGAGTCTGTGGGCACTTGGGCCCCATGGTCTCAAGGTTTCAACCCCAAATGGCTCAAATCTTTACTTGTATTTTTGCATTTACGCAGATTTTTTGGGGTTTGATACGAAGCTACACCTACATACGTAGCTTAAAATAGTTCTTACAAACGGTATGACAGTCGCTTATCTCACTATGCTCTTACTATTGTTTCTGTTAGATCACTTTTTTGAGTGTGTTCAATGTGCGCGGTTTTCATAGTCTTTGTAAGACTTTGTAAGATAATAGTTTGGGTACAGAATTTTTTATCTGATTGCTGTAAAAGGCTAACACGTATTTACTACAAAAATGCAAAAGGTCTAACGAAAAGCACCATAGTAGCATTTCACACTAGCAGATATTGTCGTCCGCAATAGGTAGGCCTACATTCCATGCTTCAGAAATCTATCGCATGGTTCCAGTCGTTCCTCGCACCGTTATACTTGACAATTTTTAGTTGCCCGTCGGTACACATACCCGTAAAATGCGTCGAAAACCCGCGGAAAATCCGCTGGTTTGTAAGGGCCCTAACTATAAATGTATGCTTGTTTCAGTTGTATACTTCTTCTCCATCGTGGTAGTATTCAGCTTCTACCATTTCCGATACGTCCGACGAGCCATTCTTCTCCACGAAAACGAGTGCGAGTGACTTCGGCTTTCGTCCTTCGGCATTCGGCCTTCGGCTTTCGGCGGGCTTGACGAAGATTTCTAAATTAATTATAGTAAATGGGAATTTTATTCTGCAGTTTTATTTTTTATGATCTTTTTTATTATTTTGGCCAAATGGGGTGAAGCGCTCTTAATGGCGAATGAAACATTACGTAAATGGGTTTTGATTTCGGTTTATTGCGAAAATATTTTAATGGCATTTTCCATTAAAAGATGCGTACCCTAGTTACGTATTTTTGGACAGGAAAATAGGAGGAAAATTAAGCTCTATTTTCGTACTACTTTACCTTAGTTTTTTTCTCAGTGTAGCCCACTTCCAGGCCGTGAGAAAACTAAATAATTCTTTTGATTCTTTTTTAACTTTCGTGGAAAGCCTTGCGGGGAACGTCGAATAGTTTTGTAAGTAGGATTTCGAGAAATTGGCAACGTTTTCGACGAAACAACTTCGGAGTAAATAAGGGCTTTATAGAGACATTCAATTTAGTATTGTATACTTAAATTACTTTATCTGGAAATTGAAGTACTTCAACTTTGCGGTAAAAATGTCGCAGTAAAAGCATTTTTTGTATTACATTAGGCTTTGAATTTTATGAGGACAGATGCCAACAAACTTTCTCAGATGTTATATACCCTTATTTGTCTATGTGATATTTATTTAATATGTTACCTTTTATGTAAATGTTAATGCTAATGTTTGATTGAGTTTGTTAAGGTGTTTGTTCTCAACGTAATCAGATGGGTTAGTACCGGCTTAATCTTTTTTTATTATTGTAAAAGAAATTAGTGATTCGATTTGATTACATACATATCGATGCCTAAACGGTATACTAGGTAGGTCTATGCATATACTGGAAAATTATCAAGGAACGCGTTTCACAATAGATTTAAAAATACTTTCAGGAACTACCTATTCAACCCTCTGAACTCACTAGAACTACTTAAGGCTCGTTTATACAGTGCGAGCTGCTGCCTGGCCAGTAGACAGCTACTCGGTTTATCTACTCGTACGCCAGTAGCTCGGCTTGCCTTTGCTGTCTACACGACACCTAGCTACAGCCCAGTACGATATATACGTGTCGCGATGTCGAGTGAACATGTTTCATAAATGAAATATTATTGTCAGAAGACCATCTATCCGCAGCCATTTCGAACTCAATTTAGTACACAGGCGTAGCACGCAAAAAAACACGGGTTTCACTCACAACTGCCCTGCTGGCACTGGCGAGCTACTGCCGAACGCGTCCAAACGATGCGAGCGACGCACGAGTCGCTGTCATGGGCGAGTTGCTGCCGTGCGAGCAGGCGAGTGAAAACAAAAAATGTTGAAGTAACTCTGATGCGAGCTACTGTCCAGCTCGCACTTGCGAGTTACTCGTAAGTGACGTCCAAACAGTGCGAGTCATTGCAGTGCAGCTACTCGGTAGGCTAACCCGCACGCTAACTCGTACTGTGTAAACCAGCCATTACGCTACAACTAAAAGCACCAATAATTCCCAAATTAAAAGGTAGTTCGCAACAAATCTTATATAGGGTGGTCGCACTACGCAACATAAATCACAATACGGTCCGCCGATTAAGATTTGTGACCGCCCTCTGTACGCTAACCCTTATAATCCGTATTTTCTTTTATTGATAAACGCCGCTATTATTATCAGGTTTTTACTTGAGTTTTGCGGACAAAGGGATTTTTTTGAGCTACGATAGTAGTCAGCTAGCTGGCTATTTATATTTGAAGGCGAGAAATATTAGGTTTATAACGATCAAGTTTTGAATTTATAGGAAGAGAAATATGGTCTATTTTTAGGTAAATCTAATAGCAATTGTTTTCCTTTCTTACACTAGCCACTACAATGTCCACGAAGCAGACACAGTATTTAAACAATCGGTGTGTACGACACATGACTTGTGGAACAGGGAATTTAGTAGATTTATGGAAGAAACAAAAAAATATTAACAATCTAAGCCAATCCCTTGAACATATATAAAAAAAAATCCCAAACTAAAAAACCGAATACAGATAAAAATAACAGCTTTATCACTTGGCGTTCTATAAAAACATTTTCACAAGTACCCGCAGTTCAATGGAAAAACTATCGTCATAAAACTGAGCTGCCAACACGTGCTCTACCCTTCGGTTTATGACGTCATAAACAATATGGCTGACTTCAAAATGGCGACGGAGTAAGAAAAAAAGAACGGAGGTATCATAATGCAGGTAGGTCTGGCGCCTTCTAGGTCACATAATAAATAATACACACGGTGGGCATGACCAAAACGATCAGTTACGAGTCAACGAGGCGTTCTGGTTCTTTGAGTCAACGATTTTTAGTATGACAAAAAATCATCGGGTCCCAAGAAGGTGTATGATTGCGTTGACAGTAACGTTCCTCTTTTTCTGCACACCCGCATTTTGGCGCGCTACTTTTTTAGGAGATTTTCTGTTATGGCACCTCCGTTAGTCATTTGTTTCTCCATGAAAACGGCTCAAAAGTTTCAGTAACAGATTGTAGTAAGCGCTTTATGTAGTAATACTACAGAATTTTACTTGTAGAACGAATAATATCGTCGTTTTTGGGACTTTTCTTTATTGATGGGGTGAACAGTTGGTTTTGAGATGGAATAATGGCCGTCTTTGCAATTTGTGAGGCGTTTTAGACTGCTCCGCATTATTTCATTTTAGTTATTGATTTGTGATTGTACTAGTTACTTCTCTCATCCTGTCCTATGAAAGCCTTAAAGACAACGTAGTTGTTATATGATTGTGAAGTTAGAAAAGGTTTTCAATGCCGTTATTTAAGTGTAGTCAGCTGGACTTATTGACAGGGGCCTGTGTCCTGCAGTAGACTATAGGAGACATCCTATCCATAAATTTTAAGAGGAAATGCGGGATAAAAGTCACACGAAGGAGAATATTAAGTACCTAGAATATTTCCCTCTGATAACATTGACGTCTTGTAGACAACTAATTTGCGAAACATTTCTCATGCACGATTAACTTTGGCGTTCATTTTCTGAATTAAACACAACAGTATTAACCACGGCATTCTTATAAAAAAAAAAACAAAAAAGCAAAAGTTTATCCTCATAAGCCATATCAACATATTTCCTTCAGCACGTTATAATCCAGGGCTTATAAAAACATTTGGAATAATATGTGCGACATACATGTAAACTCGAAGCACGAAATTTGGGCTACGTGACAGAAATGCGCGCCATGTAAATGAAGGTTTACAGCCGAAGCTGACTGCCAACGAGTGTAAAAGATTATTTTGCTGTAACACAATGGCAGTTTTGTCAAAGTTGTAGTGTTATTTGTTTTGTACGCCTTTGAAACTTAATTTGTAATAGTATTTATGGAAAATTGAGATAAAGTTTCTAGATACATGGTGCCTTTGAAAATAATTGTAATAAGAGGCACAAGGTCGGCTGGTGCTGAAGATGGGTGCTCGATATTGCTTGACTACACTGTTTAATCTGGGAATCTAGTCCATATTCGTGAATGCCAATTAGGAAAAACATATCTAAGTATAGGTTCATATAGTCACAGTAATGCCTCTTCTTCTTAAAAAGTGGCTTTAAGTGGCTGAAACTGAAAAAATCAATTGAAACGCTTCTGCTAACCGAAAGTTATTTTCATATGTTGTGTTGTATGACGAGCTCGTTCAATATAAAGTCCCAAACCAGCCAAAAATATATAAATATTTACAATAACATTTGTCATTTTGTAATTCGTCTCGTGTCCACGTAAAGTTAATACAATAAACTAACTTGTTTGAGTTGTATGAACCAACGCCAGATGCTAAGCAATTATTGTCACATCTGTTCTATAAAGTTTTATTCAGTTCTAACTTAAGTTCGTAGTTTTTAGTTGTTTAAATAATAAATACGTCTGAAGTTTTGATTAGACACATAAGTATAAGAAATCGTTTTTTTTGGATTGACAACAGAATTATATGTTTTGAGCAATACTATATGTCATCATAAATTCCACCCATATGATATCCACTGCTAAAATTTTTCTATCATTGATTTCCAAAAGTTAGTTCTAACCTTCTTTACCCCACTACGCCATGCAAAAGAGTCGCAGGTGGTTTTTATTAAAGGCCGTCAAAAATCATCAAATGACTCCTCCTGCTGTGGGTTAGCAGCGGTGAGGGAGTGTCAGACTCTTGCTGACTAAAAACCGTCGTGTTCCGTCGTAGTCCTTTTATGTACCAGGGCCGCGGTAACTCTTTCGTAGGTACAATCCCGCAGCCGTCACTATAAAGCTCGTTTGGTAATTCACGGTCACTTGGTAAGAAGATCTTATTACTCCGTCTTACATTGTAGAATCTAAAAATTATCATATAAAAATATCGATATCGATAGAAAACAAAGTAACACAACTTCGTATAAATTGACTGTAAATTCCACTATCTACTTTCCTACCAATTGATTTTCAATTAAACTGAATGTTTATTCCCACTACGCATAATTAAGTCGTTATAGGCTCAATAAAGTGGGTTCAGCTCGAACCCCGGATAAAAATGTGAAAACCTCTATATAATAGGATTTGGTTTCATTTTTTAACCGGCCGAGTAAGTTTTATAGTTTTTAGCTGGTAGGACTTTCTGGTATTTTATTATTCAGAGATAAATTGAAAATCGAGATAATCAAAGTGGTAAAACATAACCATATCTGAATTGAGAACCTCCTTATTTGATGTCGGTTAATAAATTAAAAAAAAAAAAAGTCGTGGTGGCCTAGTGGGCAAAGAACCAACCTCTCGAGTATGAGGGCGCGGGTTCGATTCCAGGTCAGGCAAGTACCAATGCAACTTTTCTAAGTTTGTATGTACTTTCTAAGTATATCTTAGACACCAATGACTGTGTTTCGGATGGCACGCTAAACTGTAAGTCCCGGCTGTCATTGAACATCGTTGGCAGTCGTTACGGGTAGTCAGAAGTCAGTAAGTCTGACACCAGTCTAACCAAGGGGTATCGGGTTGCCCGGGTAACTGGGTTGAGGAGGTCAGATAGGCAGTCGCTTCTTGTAAAGCACTGGTACTCAGCTGAATCCGGTTAGACGCAACTAAAAAACGAATATGAGGCAAAGGCCAAATGCGCCTCAACTAGGAGCTGGACAGAGTTCTGCACCAAGCAGGACAGGGAGGGGATGTGGGAGGGCATCTACAGGGTGATCGGACGAACCGCAACACGACACGAAGACGCTACCCTAACAAAAAGTGGCGTGTATTTGACTCCGGCAGAATCCGCGTCGCACCTGGCTGAGACCTTTTATCCCGAAGACCTGGAAGAAGAGGACACAGAAGAACACAAGAACATCCGGCGTTTGGCCATGCGGGTAAACGACCCGGATCATGATGAAAACCATGACCCGCCGTTTACAGCGCATGAGCTTATGACCGCGGCGTCCTCCTTCAACCCAAAGAAGGCGCCAGGTGCGGACGGTCTCACCGCGGACATCTGTCGCCAAGTAATCCTCCAGGACCCCGAGGCGTTCCTTGCCCTGGCCAACAAATGCCTCAGTCTGGGCCACTTCCCTAAGAAGTGGAAAGAAGCCACAGTCGTGGTACTGAGGAAGCCGGGCAAGGACAACTACACAAGCGCCAAATCATACAGGCCAATCGGGCTCCTGCCCGTGTTAGGAAAGGTCCTGGAGAAGATGGTTGTCACGAGGCTCCAGTGGCACCTAGTACCGAGGCTGAGTACCCGCCAGTACGGCTTTATGCCCCAGAGAAGCACTGAGGACGCCCTCTATAATCTAGTGAACCAAATTAAGGTCGAAATCAAGAACAAAAAGTTGGTCACCATCGTCTCACTGGATATAGAGGGCGCCTTTGACAGCGCCTGGTGGCCAGCCATAAGGGTGAGACTGGCGGAGGAAAAGTGTCCGGTCAACATTAGGCGGCTACTCGACAGCTACCTTGGCGACAGATGTGTGCGACTAAGGTATGCCGGAGTCGAACACTTTAGGAACACATATAAGGGTTGCGTCCAAGGCTCGATTAGCGGGCCGATGCTCTGGAATGTCCTCCTGGATCCTCTCCTCAAGAGCTTGCGGGACCGCGGGGTTGTGTGCCAGGCGTTCGCCGATGACGTGGTTCTGCTGTTTGCCGGACATACTGCGCTGGAGGTGCAGCGACATGCCAATGCCGCCCTCGAATTTGTTCAGGAGTGGGGAGTCAGAAATAAACTCAAGTTTGCGCCACATAAGACCTGCGCAATGCTGCTGACCAACAAACTTAGGTATGACACCCCACTCCTGCGCATGGGCGGGGTCGACATTGGCATGTCTCGGGATATAAAAATCTTGGGCCTGACTATAGACGACAAGCTGACTTTTAACACCCACGTCGCCAACGTCTGTAGGAAGGCCCTAAACATAGCGAAGCAGCTGCAACGAGCTGCAAAAATCAGCTGGGGACTGCACCCCGATGTCATCCGTACTATATACACGGCAGCAGTGGAACCCGTCATCTTATACGCCGCGGCTGCATGGTCGCCCGCAGCCGAAAAGATCTGTGTCCGCAAGCTCCTCAATACCGTCCAGAGGGGCTTCGCACAAAAAATCTGCAGGTCCTACCGCACCGTCTCCCTAAACTCGGCCCTACTACTGGCCGGGTTACTACCCTTGGACCTGCGTGTAAAGGAAGCAGCCGGGCTATACGAGGCTCGCAAGGGGTCGACCCGGCTAGTGCTAGGAGACCGGGAGGTCGAGCGGGTGGTAGGATTTGCGGAGCTGCCACATCCCGCCTTGCGTATGGGCCTGACCTTCAGATGTCTAGACGACCGAAGCCTGGTAGACCAACACAACGTGCAGTCGCTCAGAATATTTACAGACGGCAGCAAGCTCCAAGGCAAAGTCGGTGCTGCGTTGTCCATATGGGACGACCAGACCGAACTGCGGAGCCGAAAATTGAGCTTGCCAGCGTACTGCACAGTCTACCAGGCTGAACTCCTGGCCATATGCAGGGCCACTAGCGAAGCCTTGAACAGCGGAGCAGAGAGCTGCGGAATATACAGTGACTCGCGGGCGGCTTTGCAGACAGTGACCAATCCCGGGTCTATGCACTCCCTCGCAATCGAGGCGCGCCGAAACCTCAGCGTGGCCTTGACCCGTGGCAAAGCTGTGACCTTGTTCTGGATCAAGGCCCACGCCGGCATCGATGGCAACGAGCGCGCCGACGAGCTTGCAAAAGAAGCAGCACTTTCGAGTCGGAGGAAGCCTGACTATGACCGGTGCCCGATCTCATTCGTCAAGGGGGATCTTCGAAGCGACTCTCTTGACGAATGGAACAGGAGGTATAAAACGGGCGTGACGGCCTCCGTCACGAAAGTGTTCTTCCCGGATGCGAGGGAGGCATATCGCTTGGTCCGCAAAATACAGCCGCAGGGCATCGTTACTAGCATCTTTACGGGCCACGGGGGGTTCTCCCAATACTTGCACCGCTTCAAGTGTCGGGAGAGCCCGTCATGTGTTTGCGACCCTGCGGTTGAAGAGTCTGTCCAGCACATTTTATTTGAGTGTCCAGTGTTTGGGGCTAAACGCTTCAACCTCGCCCAAAAAATAGGAAACAATGTGACGATCGGCGAAGCCTATGGGCTCGTCGCAAGCAAAAGAACAAGAGCCGAATTTATGGAATATGCGGAAGATATATGCAGGACTGTAGTGCAAAGGAACGCATCGGACTAAATCCGAGCGTTTTCCTACCCAAAATCATAAAGGAGACACAAATCGACAAGACATAAAATGTCTCTGATCATGTCAGAGGTACACTCGACGGCAGGAGTGGGTTTTAGCCGGTAAGAGTCCGGCACTACCCCTCGGGGTGTCCATGAGGATTTCCCACTCCTGCCACACAAAAAAAAAAAAAAAAAAGAATCCGGTTAGACTGGAAGCCGACCTCAACATACTTTGGGAAAAAGGCTCGGAGGATGATGGTTAATAAATTCAAATTCAAATATTTTATTTCGGATTTCTTCATATTTTTATTGTTAGTATAACTTAGCCTAATGTTAGTATTAAATTAATGTCTTAAATAACAGTTAAAGGTAGGTTACATTGGCACATTGGTTTATTTGGATAAGTGTGTTTGTACACTTACCCACCTTCGTAACAGGGGAGAGTCCCACCAGTCTGAAAACACATTCAGGATGCTATTGGTGGAGGAGCACAAGCGCGCCATCATGGAAGCGCATCGCTTCCTCATGATCGCGGCGAACCCATCAACACACGCATCCGCAAACATCGCTGACGCGCTACATCGCCACGGCAACCTCAAGAGCACCCTGAATGCAAATAAAGGAGTCACCGATTCATTTGTTGGAACTGTTGAGTTGGATTTGCTGCAGTCCATCCGTGTCCTTACAGTTCCACTTTTCATTTGCATAATTAAATAGAAGCCGAGTAAAAGCAAAAAATCACAAAAACCACGGAATGAATGATGTTGTAAACTTTTGTCTTAAAACCTGTTCGAAGTTCCCATATTATCTCATAGACATGAGATCGTCGGTCGTGCCATATCATCAAAGGTTTACAGAAATCGTTTTTTTTTTTAATATTTTGTATTCATGAATTTCATGTTACCTTCAGAGTAAGAATACTTTTGAGCAAAGTTTAGCTTTACAGTAACACAACCTGTGCAAATGTTTTCGGTCAAGTTACATAGTTTTGGCAGAACTCAAGACATGGTACTTGGCTTTCAGCCAGAAATAAGATGAGAGTTGCAGTAAATATTACCAAGTTATGTTCCCAAGCACCACATTTTTCGTGTATATTTAGGTATAGGTTTTCGTGTATGTTACCTTCGTAAAATTTTATTTTATGTAAGTAGTTGGGAAAACGCTTGGCAGATGTTTAAAGTAATGGCTATTGGCAGATGATTAAGGGCGCTCGAGCTCTTATTTTAATGAATCAATGAGATCTTAGTTTTTTTTTGGCATCAATTTTGTTTATAAGCGAGCATGTAAAGGGATTCTTAGATAGCAAAATGGAAAGGCTGTACTTCAGTTCTGTTCCCCTAAATTAAAATCAGCAGCAGCATCACTAAAGAGAGAAATCTAATCTCTATCCTCCTTATCCAAATTTTTATATGGGACACTATCTCCATCTCACAGTTATAAACATTATTTCCACACACATCGTTTTACATAAAACCCCTACATAGTATATTTTGGTCTATATCCACCCACGCTCATTCACGACCATCATCAAAACTTGATCTTCATGTTCCGCAATGCGCATACCACTAAAGGGAATATAGAAATCAAAAATCTGTCTCTAAAAGCTGTGGCAGCTACCAAACCCAGTACCATCAAACCACGTCAGGCTAATCAACAAAGACACTACAAATACTGCGATAGGCGCAATCGTAATAAGCTCAGGTCAGGGAGGAAGGAAAGATGAGCAGTGGAGCCATGAGACAGGTAGGTCAGTCGCCTTATAGGTCAAATACGTCCGGCGGGCGTGATCAAAACGATCAGTTACAAGTGAACTGAAGAGGCGTTCGGGATTCTTGATATTTATCAGTGATTTTGGGTTTTACAGAAATTGGGCGAGTTCCAAAAAAGACGTATAAGGGTGGACACAGTAACGTTCCTCGTCTCACGAACCTTTTAGCACGTTATTTTCTTAGGAGATTTCCGTCGTGGCATCTCCGCTCATTTCGTTCTCCATGGCTCAGTTCCTAATTTCGGACATGCGAACGTTCGGCCGCGGGTGATTACTAGATGTGGGTCAATTTCAATCAACAGATGTGGACCAAAATCCAAAATGTGGCCTTTGAATTCGACCTATGTCAGAACGTAATGGGTTAGCGATTTCAGACTAGCTTTTAGGCGTGAAAAGTTAATGCGGGTTGGGATTTTGAATGGTGATGAAGGACTTACGTACGTACGGTAGCTATATTTTGTGATAATTTATCTTTATAGTGATTTGGTTATTCTGTCTTTTCTGATACAGAAAATGGTGGGTCGAGTAATTCCCTCAGGATGTATCGTGAAATTACAGGTAGGTATACCTTGATTTTATGGTGTTTCATCACCAATATTAAACAACAAAATTCTACCATTTTTACCATAGAATTCATTAACAGTCTGACTCATAAGTAGGGTATCTGCAAAAATTTGTTTGAAACATATTCTTGATTCCGATTTAAATAAAGTAGCATTGATCAAAGTATCAATCAATGTGATTGATTCATCAGCTAAGTGGTTCTGCAGCTGCTAATTACAAGATAGTGCATTTAACTACAGTTTTCAGTTTGTAACTATAATGCTCGGTTCCCTTTTGAGCTTTATTTTAAGCAAATTGACAGGAATTGGAGATAAACATTTAAATTTTTAATGAGACTGCATACGAGGTTTAATGATTCTTGTGTCGAAACTTTGAAATATCAATCTCTGCTATGTAACATTTTTCCAAACGTAGAGGAAGCCGGTATGATGGATTAAAGTTAAAAAAAATGGTTCTCAGTTTTGAATATAGGTACCTAGGCGGAGCTTGATAGTCATAAGTTATTGTCGACCGTTAAACCATTTAGACAATTTTATGTAAGAACAGTGATGGTAATCAGTGGTCAGAGTCCTATTTATTCATCAACACTTTGCTTTATACTTCTTAGCTTTTATTCTGTATGCAAATAAAGCAAAAGAAGTTGGTTTACAACGGTTTTTTCATTCAAAGAACAATCCTCCAAACTTTTGTAATAAACTCGTTGGGAATACCTTCTGACGAACCAACCGTTATATCAAGGTTTAGAAGTACTTTACTTTTCAAAGTTAATTACTCTCTATAATAAAATATCTTTGACCCAGTTTTTGGACAGAAATTTACACAAAATAATGTCACAAGGGCTGGTCGAGTTTGCTTTCTAATGGCGGGATTCAACCAAACACATAGCAGTACGCGTATTCTTTGAGATTGTTCTTTTTAAAGTTCCGTACCCGAAGGGTAAAACGGGACCCTATTGTTTTCGCTCCTCTGTCCGTCCGTCTGTCACCAGGCTGTATCTCATGAACCGTGATAGTTAGAGAGTTGAAATTTTCACAGATGATGTATTTCTGTTGCCGCTATAACAACAAATACTGAAAACTAGATTAAAATTAATATTTTGGGGGGCTCCCATTCAACAAACGTGATTCTTTTGATCATTTTTGCTCTGGTACGGAACCCTTCGTTCGCGAGTCCGACTCGCACTTGGCCGGTTTTTTAACTCGCTAACACTCGCCATCGGAATACAGAGTTTCTTGTAACTTTCGCTGTTCCTGTTAGCTGTCATATGGATGGTCAGGAAAGTCCATCGATACACATGCCTACGAACCTACTTTATTAGGTACATGGACTTTACGCATGCCTAATTGTCCGCGTAATGCGGCCCACCCCGGCCTACTATATGTTTGTTTCATATGAACTTTTTCTCTATTATAGATTTCCAAGTAACGTTGTAATGGTTGCCTAATTCCTTTAGAAATAAACGTACATTTTTGTGCTTGATTTACTAGAAAGAGCACACTAACGTTCTCGAATCGACTAATTGTTATTATGTAGGTAATTGCCTATTACTTAAAGAAATAAATGAATACTTGTTAAAACTAAAGCATGTAGTATTACTTGAAGGAAGATTCCTTGAATTAATTAGTGCTTTATTTTAGTGTACTACTAATGATTCGGTGTATTTCAAAGATATAGTTTATTATTAGTAATTTCATAATTTGTAACCAGGTCTATTATTAATTAACGAGTGTTGCTAGAAATGACAATGACGGGAAAGTACGGAAAAATATTCTGGCTGTAATAGTTAAACATGCATTTGATATTCAATATTTTCACTAATTCGTTGTGCTGTTACTTCCGTGGATTGGTCCCAAGTGCTCAATATTTACTAAAATACGAGAGGTAACAATTTAACCCTTATGCAAATAAATATTTCCTGGACAGGCCAGTACCAATGTAATTTTTCTATATTTGAATTTACTTTTTAAGTTCTTGGACATTAATGGCACGATAAACTGTAGGTCCTGGCTGTCATACATCTTTGGCAGTCGTTACGAGTAGTCAGAAGCCAGTCAATCTCACAAACAGTCTTACCTAGGGGTATTGGGTGCCCGGATAACTGGGTTGAGGAGGTCAGATAGGCAGTCGCTCCTTTTAAATCACTGGTCAGCTGCATCCATTTAGACTGGAAGCCGGCCCCAACATAGTTGGGAAGAGGATAGGTAGACGATTAATTCACAACGTACTTAGTTTCTATTGAATATATAAGCAACTTAGTAGTCACATATTACAATCGTCCATTGATTGTGAACTCACTCGATATTAATTTTGTTTATATTGTTGTTGTACCCTTTGACCTTTAAAACAATAAGCCACAATTGAGTATAGTGTTTATCATAGACATTTTTTCATTGTTGACCAAGAAATTAAATGATGCAAAAACATCATAATAAATAAAACCCGCTTTATTAAAATTCTTAGCACGACGATTAGCTATATTTATCCACTTATAAAAGTACTGGCACACTGACAACTTTTAGTCCGCCGACAATTTGATTGGACTCTTAGATCAGTACGAAAATGAATGGTAGGAAGTACATAACAACGATCGGGTATTTAGTTGGTATCAAACCAACTAAAGTTTGATTGAATTCACGATTTTTTTAACCAAAAATCAAACAAAAACTTTTCCAAGTTACGGGACAACTGTCGGCCGACTTTTTAGTATGCAGTCTGCTTAAACTAACAGGTTTACATCTTCATACATTTTATAAATCTCGATATAGATCTATCTCTTTCACACACTAGTATGTTTTCTTTTCATTCTTTTCATTCGAAACTTGAACTCGAATATTGTTCCTTTTTATATGTCATTCTAGAAAATATAGTCGCACGCGCATGATGTGTGGTGAAACGCTAACGTATATTTTTTGAATTTAGAACTTTTATTTTTCAAAATGGTAAGGATGTATTAAAATTTATATTAAGTGTTTTAAAGTGATGGTGAATAAGTTATATCTGTGATTGAGCAGTGATGAAAAAATATATGTTTTTAATAAAATAATGGAATAATTTGGTGATCAATACTTACGTATAAGGAGACCGGTTTGTTATTTTGTGAAACAGGAACTTTTTGTCTTATTTTGTTTTTTTAAGTTTGTGCAATATTATGTTAAAATTCCACTGCGTTTACGTTATGGGGAAAATTTTACGATTGGTATTTTGTTGGTATTATTCAGATAGCTTTCGTCCAAAATATGTAGGAATATACCTTTTGTCGTTTGCAAAAAAATTTCGTTTACACAATTAAAATTCTTCTTTTTTGGTAGGGGTCTAGTGGTTGAAAATAGGTATTTTCTTGATACATACTTGTAATTATAGTTTTAATGCGACCAGGGAAACTTCTACCCGTGTTCGGGTAAAATATAGCTTAATAAGTTATTCGGGAATAGTGTAGTTTCCTACAGTGAAAGAATTTTTAGGGTACAGACAAACGAATTTTCCTTCTTCTTTACTATATTAATATACCTACAGTATAGATAATAGATATTATTGATTAAATAAACTATGACCTATCTATAGAATATTATATTTCCGCATCACAGTTATTGATTTAAAATCAATAACATATCTATTACAATAAAAAGGCGCCATAGATAAGAGCCGTTTTCCCAAGCGCAGACACACAGATGATTGTTTAGTTTTAGAATGGAAAAGTTTCAGAGAAAGAAATGTTTTTTCTGTACGTTGATGGTTGTGGAAGGAACTAGTAATTCAATATAACGTTTGAATCACCGGTCACAGCAACTAATATAAAATTTTAAATAATTCACTAGAAATATCATTTGCGTATAAGTATTATGCACTCCCGTTATGTGCTCTTCTTATGATCTTTATTATGTACTCCCCTTATGTACACCCCTCATGTACTTGCCTTATGAACTTTCTTATGTACTTCCTTATCTATTGTATTATGTGCCCCCCGTATGTACTTTATTATGTACTCACCTTGTGGACTGTCCTTATATACTCTCATTATGTACACTCCTTATATACTCGCCTTATTTACTCCCATATTGTAATCCCTTATCTTCTCCAATCTATAAACTTCCTTATGTACTTCCATATACGGGGTGTGTCGTACCTAATCACATTAAATTAAATACTGTTTAATATATTATGTCGATTAGCAACAAAGAAAAAAATAAAATATGAATTTTCAAATATGTACAAAAAAAAAATATATTTTTTCAAACAAAGTAAGTAGAATAATTTGGATAGTAGATTTTGAATTCAGGGTTCAGATCAGATCATTCAGATCTACAAAAAAGTTGTTTTACGACTTCACTATCAAAGTATAAAACTCTATCTTTCTCTATCTATGATATTTATAGACTATGTATCACTTTAACATTTTTGTCTTTTTGTTCTTTCACTAGTGCAAATGAACCCAAAGGAACTGGGGGTTAATAATCTCTAAAACCAGTCCCCGGCGATCCGGAAAAACCCAGTAACTGTATCCGATATGTGTATCAAACATTCAATGATGTTATCTAAACTTTTTAAGTAATGGTACCTATAAAAAGAGTAAACAAGTTTGTTTGTTTGTACCCTCAAGACACCGAACTACTATATCGATTTGTAATATTCTTTCGCTATTTGGAAGCTGCACTAATTCCAAGTATCATAAGCTATAATTTATACGATCTGTTACAGCCTTTTTATCGTCCCACTGCTGGGCACAGGTCTCCTCTCACACGGAGAAGGATTGAACATTAATTACCACGCTTGCTCAATGCGGGTTGGTGATTTCAGACTATATAGTCCAGGTTTCCTCAAGATATTTTCCTTCACCTTTTTATTAGTCATTGGTCTCCAAGATATACTTAGAAAGTACATACAAACTTAGAAAAGTTGCATTGGTTCTTGCCTGAACTGGAATCGAACCCACACCCTCATACTCGAGAGGTTGGTTCTTTACCCACTAGGCCACCACCAATTTATACAATCATGAGAAGCACGAATTCCCCTAGCACGCGGGTGAAACCGCGTCATCTAATTGTTTTAGTTGTGTATTAGAATAATTCTAACTTACCATCATTTTTGCAGATCAAAGCTATAAGTACTCTTGTAATTCTAGCATTAGCTATACCTATAAATGCTCAGAATGACTTCATATCGCCATGTCCAAGTGTGTTCACGTATGAACCCCCCGGAGCTGAAGCGGGGAAGTGGTATGGAGTAGTTAATTTAACTACAGATACAACACTGTATGCGTTGTGGTTGAATGTCGTGTTGGAAAGCAAGGCTGATATACTTGGGGTAAGTTTTTATTAGGTTTTCATACCATTATAAATCATCAAATCATTTGCACTGAGCAAGTAGACCGGAAGAAACAATAATTGTGAGCTTCATAGTGCCGAATACCGATGGCAACTCTCTTTGCGGTCACTCTAAATTGTTATAAAACTATTAATTTATTGAGTCTTCCAATCTTTCAGAACTGGGTCGGAGAAGTAACGACAGAAGACAACATAGATTTTAAAATAGAAAATACTAAACTTAAGATCAGTCCTGGTCCTCCACTAACTGTGCGATTCTTCATACAATACAACACCCAGAAACCTCCTCCAAAGCTAAAGGCTATAAGATTTAATGGAAAGGAGATATGCAATGTTGAAGTTCCTCAAGCTGAAGTACCTATTAGAGCTGCTACAGGTTACAATGACCAGCCAATACTTGATGTCACTACTTCGACTACTGCAAGACCTAAAGTGACTACTTCAAGGAATAACAATAAACAACGTACTACTACAAAGTCACCATACTGGCAACAAACCGAAAAGGTGCAAACAACTTTAAAGACATATGAAAGACAAACGACAACATTAAGACCGTTTTGGACAGAAGCGACGACTGTTAGCACTACGCCATCCACTACCAGAGCTCAATATTGGCAACAAACTACGACAAAACCTGCGTATTGGACACAGTCCAAAGTTGAGGCTCAAACAACTGAAAAGGCTCAAGTTTGGTCATACGTAAAACCTGAAAACAGTCAAACAAGTACAACTACTACACGACCAGTTCAAACTTGGCCCCAAAATACTAGAATTGAAAACAAGCAACAGTCTGCTCCAGAGAAGAATTCTCAGAAAGTCCAAACCTGGACGATACAGAAAGCTGGAAACCAACAAACAAAAACTCAAGATAGAACTGTCAAACCTAAAGATAATAGGACTACTTCAACACCTGGATACAAGCAGACTAAGACTGATGCTAACCAATATACAACCGAAAAACCTTCAGTTTGGCCAAATGTGAAAGTACCAGACAGCCAACAGGCAAATAACAAAGGCACAAGAAATGACAATAAGGCAGAAACTGAAGTAAAACAAGTTGTACAGGCACATCATTGGCCTAAAATTACAACTGAGAAAAACATAGAAACGGCAGAAAAGTCACCTAGTAGACCAGAAACTACTTCATACGCGTGGCCTGATAGTCAGAAAACTTATGACACTCCATCTAGAGACACTCCAATTTATGTACGACCAGAAGACAAGTCAATTGAAAATAGGTACGAAAGACCACAAACTTGGAGTGCCTCTCAAACTCAAAGGGTTGGGGATAATGATGGGCAGAAACAAGGCTGGTCTGGAGACAAGACTTCGAGCTGGACTGCTGATAGATCTGGATATTATAACGATAAGACTAAGAATAGCAATGACTATCAAACTGGCAGTGAACCTTCGGCATAGTATGTATATTTTTATTGTTTTGACGAATATAGCACTCTTCCAACTGTTTTCGCTGGTCTAAAAGACGAGCTATTTAATTCCTTAACAGCCAGTTTCTTCATCAAAAGGAAAAGCCAAAGTAATGTCATGAAGTAAAAGTAACGGTCAAATTCGTTTTTTCAAGGCTAAAGTAATACCAAACTATAGTTCGGCCATTCAGAGAATGCGTTCCTGACACGTCGCGATTGAACTGACGACGTAATAACATTCATTGATTATTGATATAATAATGTTGTTTTAATGCTCCTCAATTGTTAAAACGGTAAACAACCAGCAAAAATATTTTTATCGTAACTGCAACGCCATTGCAAAGTTACGTCGTCAGTTCAATCGCGACGTGTCAGGAACGCATTCTCTGAATGGCCGAACTATAATAGTTAAAATCGTGAAAAAACGAATTTGAGTGTTACTTTTACTTTATGACATTACTTTGGATTTTACTTTTGATAAAGAAAGTGGCTGTTAAAGAATTAATTAGCTCGTATTTTTGACAAGCGAAAACGGTTGGAAGAGTGCTATATTCGTCATATGAAGAAACTGGCTGTAAGTTGTCATTTTTGTAATTTTCTCAGTGTTCACTGATGTTTTTTTTTGTCTTTTTAGCAGTACTGCAGATAGCGGTGGAATCAAAAAGTTTGAGTCTGAAGATGATTTGCCTTTCTACCAGCATCCGCTTACCACTGAATACCCAGCTCCAGCCATTTTTAAGACCGAGTCTGAAGAATATGATGCCCCAAAGTAAGACTCTTTATATTTTAATTAACTATGAAGTTATATCAGGTCTGCTAAAAAAAATATAATGGACTAAGATGAATTAAGATAATTCTGTGTGTTTGGCTGTCCAAATCAACATCATCATCATCATCTTCCTGCCCTGTTCCCAAGTCATTTAGGGTCGGCGCAAAATGTCTTTTTCTTCCATTCCTCTCTGTCAGACGTCATACTTACATCCACTCCCTTCTGCTTCATGTCCTCTTTCAGGCAATCAATCCATCTATTCCTCGGTCCACCTCTGCCTCTCCATCCTTCCACATTCATACTTAGCACACTCTTTGTAGCATGCGTTTCACATCGTCTCATCACATGTCCAAATCTCAATACGATTATAAATACAATATTAGTTAAAAATGTTACAGATGAGCTTATAAATAAAGAAAATATTTTTGATGATTTCAGACAAGAAGACAAAAATGAGTACTACGTTGGAGGCTTACCGATTTTCTACATACCCAATCATGGACCTCGCGTGGCCGGTGAGGTAAGAAAAGAAACATATTATTATTTCATCATCATCAGACTTTTAACTGTCTCACTACAGGGCACAGGCTTCATACATATAGATAGATTCTTTGTTATGTACACGAATTAAAATTGCAAAAAACAAAACTTAAAAGTGTAGGTGCCCCAATGGGCGGTTTTATCGTTAAATGCGATTTCTTGCTGACAACCTTTGGATGGATTGAGACAAAAGGAAAATACCATATAGCAGGTAGTCTATGGTATGGCTTCTTCTCATACAGAGAAGGAATGAGCGTTAATCAGGTTATAAAAGTCTAGTTATTTGTGGCGTACATATGAATATTAAAATAGTTTGTTAACATATAACGGGGCCTATATTAAAAAGACCAGCTTATCCACTAAATTAATTATTTATGTTAATTAAATTATCGTCATTATTATATTTCAATCTACTACTAGAGTTTAAAGCAGAATTCCAGGAAATAGTTAGCGATATGCATCACCAAAAGTGTGCGAAAATTTTCATAATTTCAATAACTGGAACCTAATTTGAAATTATAGAATTCTTGGGGTACGTTGCCTGATTCTTTGACATAAAAATGTCGGCCATTTGACAGTAGTAACTAATTGAATAACAGAAATATCTACCTCGGTCATTACTCCCATGCCTACGGTATTTCGTAAACCGCAAGATGTCAAGAAATTAATATTATAATCGTTTTTATATAAAGCATAATTAATTACATTCAGGAACCAGCCGCGCCATATTTTAGCGAGTCAGCTTTTGATTAAAAACTGGAAGTAGATGCGTCTTTATTTATATTAAATACGAAATACTTGCGGCTTCCCACAGGTTTCGCTTGCTTCCTAAAGAAACAAGATGTAAATATCTAGTACTTTGATCAAGAAATCTAAAAAATTACAACTGTTTTTAAGCACGTTAGCCACTATCGTCCATTAGACAGCCTTTAGTTACAGAAATAAAATAAAATACCTAAACAATAATAAATGCCAAAGCAGAAAAGAACATTTGTATCCCAGCTATAAATTCGTAATTGATGGGTTTCTTACACAATTATTAGAAGTGTTAGTCCGCAAACAAACAAACGCCTGATTCGGTGAAATGTTTGTATCTAAATCTGTTTCAATATATCTAAGTGTTTATGTTAAAAATAGATAAAAGGAGCTCAGTAAACAGCTAACTTTTCCTTAGTTTTGCACGTGCTGTTTTCCACGATCTTTGGGTACTTCCAAAAAAGGTATTTATCGTCATAGCTCAAGTTTCTAGCTAGACAAGCTACCTCTCATAAATAAATAAATAGACTGAACTTTATTAAATGTATTTTTGATCTGTCAGTCAATTATTCTTCTCAACTACTGAACGGATCTTTGTGTAATACTCACTAATACACTCATGCAAAGCCAAGATTCAATATACTTGCAAATTTTCCTTCTTTTAAGAAAATTATGCCTGCTCTTATGTGTAGATATTTACCTAGTACAATATTTAAGGTCAAGAAAACCAGTATATATTCTTTATATAGTTCATAATAACATTAGATATGCAATATGGCAAAAAGCCAGCTTTTTAGACAAAGTTCTGCATTGATATGTCAAGATTTCCAGTTTGCGGTTTTTACCAGTCCTTATATGTGGATATTTTATTGATCAATAGTGTATCTGAGTCATAGGTATATTCTTGTATTGAAGATATTAGATTAGCTAGGTTTCGTTGTGACTAAGATATTTTTATTGACGTAATTTTATGATAATGTAGCTACATAAACAGAAACTAGTTTGTCTTCACATAACCGTATAAAAAGTAGCCTGTTACCGCCCTCGATAAATGCTATTTAACATAGTAATTTATTTTCAAATCGGACTGTTAGTTTATGAGATTAGCGTGCTCAAGCAAACAAACAAACAACCTCTACAGCTTTATGTCAAAATAACTCTGATTCTAAACGTTGCTAACGATACTGAGATGAGATTATTTTATATTATATTATTTTATTTTTATATTATTTTTTATAAGTTTCCCAATAGTATATAGCTTAATAATATTAGCTGTTACACCTGTTGGAAATACCGAAATTCAACTTGACGCACGTAACTTGCTGTCCTCCTACCAGCTACCACAAGTTTTTAAGCATATAACTCAGTTTATAGATTTTTGTGGTGGCCTAGTGATTAAAGCACCTGTCTTTCAAATACGAGTGTTTTGGTTACATTCTTTCTCTGCATGAGGAGCCTGTATCCAGCAGTGGGGAGATAAGAAGGTGGATTTTCTAGCACGGATGATAATAACCATGGCAACTAGATAAATATGACTAGTTCCCGTACCCAAACAAAATATAGCCTATGACACAAACAGATAACGTGGCTTACTCTTGTTTAAATAACTTATTTTCTAAGTTAAAAACATCCAGAGATTACAAAAACTTTCAAATTTTACTTTTATAACATCATCCTTCGAGCCTTTTTCCCAACTATGTTGGGGTCGGCTTCCAGTCTAACCGGATTCAGCTGAGTACCAGTGCTTTACAAGAAGCGACTGCCTATTTGACCTCCTCAACCCTGTTACCCAGGCAACCCGATACCCCTTGGTTAGACTGGTGTCAGACTTACTGGCTTCTGACTACCCGTAACGACTGCCAAGGATGTTTAATGACAGCCGTTCAAATTTTACTTTTATATGAACTTATCTTATTTTTCAAGCAGTTCGTATATGATACTGGCGAAATTCCGAAAGATATTACTTATTTACACAATGTGTTGTTTCAGCCTGAATGTGGAAAAGTATTACTGAACAAGGATATAAGGCATCGGAAGCCTTTCGCCACGCTGGAAGGTCAGTGGCCTTGGCAAATTGCACTATATCAACAACAGGTATGTTAACTAAACTAGGTATACCTACAATATTACCAAAACTTTGTTAAGTCGAAAGCATTTTAACAATTTTAAATAAGAAAGAAGGGAATAACATTTGTTTGCGGAAATAATACGCATGTAAAAAAAAATAGTTTTTTTGTCTCAAATAAAATGAATCTTCCATTTGATTAGATGTTGATTGCAAGATACTCTACGGAGAAATAAAAAACTTGTAAACTTTATAAGAATGAAATAGGAAAAATAATAAATTCTCATCAATTTTGTGTAAAAACATCTTGCAATATTTACTACATCACAACAAAAGATATACCTTCGTTTTTAATTGCTCTTAAAATAAAATACAATTATATGCTGTTAAAATATAAGCAACTTTGACTAAATATACTACGAGTACTATCTATTAAAGAGCTAAACATAGCTTGCATAAAAACAAGAATCCAAATTCTATAGCCAACTATATAATTTGGATTCTTATTTTATATATCTGACATCCTTTATGTCAGTTACCAAATCACCCCACTTTTTCCTCTTCCATAAATTCCATCTACATCTTCTCTTCTCCATCTTCCAGACCTCGGTAGACTTCAGATACATTTGTGGAGGTACCCTGGTGTCGAAACGCCACGTGATCACTGCAGCCCACTGCGTCACCAAGAAGGGTTCCGCCAGGGTAGTAAACAGGAACACCCTGACCGTCTACTTGGGGAAACATAACCTTAGGACTTCGGTTGAAGGCGTGCAGGTGAAATTTGTAAGTATTCAGATACATTTCTATTTTAGAACTAGCTTCAGTCCGTGGTGTGTGCCATTGCCTATAGCTGTCTTCGATGAATGGGCTATCTAATACCGAAATATTTTCAAAATTGTTTTGTCGCTCCTGAGATTAGTGGGTTCAACTGTACCTATTTTGAATGATCATTATGTCAGTTTATGTATTCAGTCACGTTTACTGATACTGTTACAGCCTTTTTTTATCGTCCCACTGCTGGACACAGGCCTCCTCTCACACGAAGAAGGAGTCACGTTTACGAGAAAAATAGGTTTTGTGGGTGTATGTGCAAGGAATGGTTATAACTTTGGGTTATAGTGTAGTTTTTTTTGGCAAAGTTACATAAACTTTACAGAAGTAAAATTTGAATTTGAATATGACAGACTTTTTAATAAAGACAGAAGTATTGCTGATAGAAATATCTACATGGTAAATTCGCTTTATGCTTAAGCCTATCAACTATGCAGGAATCAAAGCATCAACGCCCAAAATGGAGTTTTGATAAAGCCTGTGTTTCGGCGTCATATTTCTCCGACACTGCAGACACAAAGACACACTCTCTCTGTTATATTGATGACTACAGCAGCATGAGTTATTTGGTCATAGTAAAATCGACACAGTAGGTTAAACTATGCATTTATTTAATGGAGCATCAATAAATTATCCAGCAAATGCATTATTAGCGGGATTCAACGACAAAAGTTAAGCAAACATAGATACATAAACAAAGTAAACAAACATAGAAAAATACATACAGAATTTTCTTAAACACGTGCCTAACGTCTGCTTAACTTTGTTTTTTTTTTTAACAGCATCGGCCTACAGCATCTTTTTATCCTACTACAAAGGAAGGCGTTCAGCATCATGTTTGCTCAAGGCAGCTTGCCGAATTCAGATTCTTGAATCTTGGTTTCTACTAGATATTTTCCTCCACCACGTATTTGCATACATATTGTATGAACGTACACTGTACAAAGTTTGCGATGCTCCCGTTGGCCACTCAATCCGATTTACCTAAAATGGATTAGCACCCTTTGTGCTCACCGGACGAAAATCAAAACCCGTTCAAAAGGGAACCAGTAACGTTTAATTGATTGAGAGAACTTCGACCGTGTACATAACTAATTATTCGGTGATTGATCCTTGCTCCTGTGATGTTCCGGTCATGTTTAGAAGCTTTGAACTCCAATGCAGATTTGAATAGGTCTGATTTGAAGGGTCTTAATGTTATGCAAATATTTTGGTGACGCTCTGGTTGTCTTTTGTGCAATATGTTGGGTTCGAGCGTTCTAATCTATTTGGTTAATTATTCTCAAGTTCAGGACCGTATTCTATGTTTTGTGTTGGTTAGAAAATCAATCAAAAAGCGTGTTTTGAACCACTTGATGCTGTAGTATAAAAACCTAACAATTAGACAATATCACGCTCGCAATATGCTTCCATATAATAATATAAAGCTAAAGAGTTTGTTTGAACGCATTAATCTCAGAAGCTTTTGGACCAATTTCAAAAAGTTTTTCAGTGTCAAATATTCAGTTTATCGAGGAGGGCTATAGGCTTTATTCGGTTGCGGAAAGCAGCTAAAAACCAGCTAGTGAACTTATTTTTCAACACATGCACTTATTTTTCAGGTAAACAGAGTCCTAGTGCCCCCAGAGTATGATCCGGTAAACTTCCACACGGATATAGCTATACTGGAGCTCCGTGATCTGGTCACGTACTCCGACTGGGTCCAGCCAGCCTGTCTCTGGCCTGAGAATGAGATGGACCTCAAGAATATTGTGGGACAGAAGGGTTCCGTAAGTACCTGCAAAATTTCGTTGTTTTAACTTTTATTCAGATTTTTCTCATAAGGGATAGTGACAGAAAAAGTGTGTAATTTTAATGGAAGGTGAAATAAAGTTAACCCTAACTTAAGCTTTTTAGACTCTTATAAAATGTCAAACATCTTCCTGCAGTACCTAATTGGAATAAATATTTATACTTACTGCACATTTTGTACAAAGTAACGTCTTAGGCGTTTTCTCCTAGTCTACAAAGAATTGGTACTAAATAAACTTTTTCTACACACATTTACTTTTACCATATTCACCTCTATACATTAAGACCAGCTCCGTGTTTAATAGACAGCTATTGTAATATATAGTTTCACCGCCGTATTCGGCTACAATGACTGCTTATTACTCCTATAAATTGATGTGTGAGCTAATGTAATAATGTGATGATGTTTCCAGGTGGTAGGCTGGGGTTACGACCACGCAGGCGTGGCGCGACAGGAGCTCAGCCTGTTGGAGATGCCGGTGGTAGACCAGCAGACCTGCCTCAACTCCTACCGCGAGTTCTTCGGTCGATTCACCTCGGATAAGACTTATTGTGCTGGTTATAGGAGTAGTAAGTTTTTATGCTTTTAGTGTTTCACTAATTAATGTTGATGATGTTTTATTCTTCTAAAAGGGAGGCTTTGTATGTTTGACAAACTCTTAGCAGAGCTACAAATATCTTCGATTTTGATAGTTTTCGTTAGAGTCTTGAGCGTGAGACAATGTACATACACATTAGGCGTTAAAATGTATCCACGCACACATTTCATTTGCGGACTAGGTGTATAAACATAAATATTCCTGTACGTAAACAACTGCGAACATTAAAATGCCTAATCTGATGGTTGTTTCAAATAATGTTGCTGACGAAATATGCCTACGTTACTCGGGCATAGCATAACTTCCCAACAGTGAAGGAATTTTTCAAATCGGTTCGGCAGTTTCCGAGCCTATAGAACAAACAAACAAAAACAAAAAAAAAGTGTTTTTTTGTAAGTATAGACAGATTAAATTCACGGGTCTTATTTCTCAATTTCCAGGTGGCTCAGCGTGCAACGGCGACAGCGGAGGCGGCATGGTCTTCCAGCGAGGAGAAAGTTGGTACCTCCGAGGAGTTGTCTCCTTGTCAGTGGCCAAGCAGGGCGAGTACCGCTGTGACCCCCACCATTATGTGATATTCACTGATGTAGCCAAACTCTTGCCCTGGATAGAAGACAATATTGACTATTATTATTAGGTTAAGCTGTAATTTTTTGTAATAAAGTTCATTTTAAGAATTGATATTGTTGTTTTATTTAAGGATATTATATTTTTCAGCGCTCGCTCATATAATATATAATAGCAAAGGACATTAGCTACTTTATATCGGCGTCATAGGAGTACCTAGTTCCCCTAGGAGGCAGGAGGTCGGTGAAACCGCGGGAGGAAGCTTGTAAAACATACTTATTCGGTTATGGGTCTTTCCATTGAAATATTAATCGGACAACACTTTTTAATGGGTGTTTGCTAAGAACAGTAGAGATAAAGGTCAAAATAATAAATAAACTTAATTTATATATCTTTTTTATATATCTTTATATATCTTTTATACTCCTTAGAGGCGTTTACGAGGAAAAGTAGCACAAAAATAAAGAACCAGTTATTTTATATTTAGAAAGACAAGTTTCCACTCACACTTGCATTGAATGCATCTTAAGTGCACTTTAAAAATACATAAAGAAGTCGATTCTAGAATATTATTATTTTCTGTTAGAAACAGTTCTAGAGATCCAAACCACACAAACTATTAAAATAAACTCTAAGTTTATATTCCACGCTTTTAATAAAAGTTTATATAACTTCTGAGTAAAATATAGATGGAGTTCCTAACTATAAAATGAAACTTTGAATTAATCGAGGACGCAAAATTGACTTAAATGAAATATCGATATGAAATAAAAACAATGCTGTTATTCATATTTTTCTCATATTCATAATTTTTTTACTTTACATCTATTCTAAAATTATGAATCTTTCTTCATACTAAGTCGGATTTGAAAAAAAAAAACAGTTTTAGATATAGCGCAGCTATCAGGAGGCCTGTACTTTTTGGGTCCACGAAGAAGTTTCCACGGGCCGTGGTTGTATTCAGATTTACCTGTCAATATTTTTTTTTAATGTATCACTTTAAGTTACATTACCAATAATTCGCAATTTGTCTACTTTAAATAAATTTTATTACTTTGACTTTTGAGAGAATTAAAATTTTGCTCAATTTCTTCATCAAAAGTTAATACCAAAGTAAAAGTCAAAGTAATGTCTGAAGTAAAAGTAACGGTCAAATTCAATTTTTCTATTAGTTTTGCTGTCACTTTAGCCTTGAAAAAACGTATTTGACCGTTACTTTTACTTTAGATATTACTTTAACTTTAACTTTTGATGAAGAAACTGGCCGTAAGTGTCGAGCTGCATCCCTATATGCAGTTTCAGTAGGTAAGTAACAGGTAATGTATGAAGATTGGCCGCTTCTGGGTTTAGTTATCTAAGTTAGGGTTAATTTCGTAGCTTGAATCTATCTTACATTGTATTGGGTTAAAGAGCTACCTCTTTTGTTTTAAATGTGGTTTTACTAGGGGGATTAGTCTTTCATAATACTTTTGTATTTCTGCATAGCATTATACATATTACACGCCTCCATAAGATTATGGCATCAAATACATATTAAATGGCCCATGATATAAGGAGTACCACCAGGTTTTATCTCCCGAACCCTGGTAGAGAATACCTTGTATTGAGTCCGCCAATATATCATTTTTATTGTACATAAAGTGTAATAAATAAACAATTACTCAGTTAATTCTTATACTTAAATGATGTATTTCTGTTGCCACTAAGACAAATAATACTGAAAAGAAATAAATAACATGGAGGACTGAATTATAGATTTAGGTACCCTTTTTAAGAACAAATAGATACAGAACTAAGTATTATCGCTAATTATTCCCCCATAATATCTTATTCTACAAAATCCAATATATCTGAACGAAGTACATTTGCAACGCAATAACTGATAGCAAGTTACTGTCGAACACCCAAACACCCGTACTCCGTACTCGAACATTGGCGAAACTAACAGCCGAACTTTCAGATCAGTTGTAAACAGTGAGATGTGCTACTTTGATACACCGCTCTACTGTAACAATAGGACTGTGCTAATTTACTGAGAATCTAAACGTTTTCACACCAGCGGATTTTCTGCTCACAGGTTTTTTTGTCGTTCGAAATGTTTCGCCTGTAAAAAAAACGAACGGACTATCGGCTGGTGTGTAAATACAGCTGTCGAATTAGGTTTGCACTTTTTTTTCCATCAGTGGTCGGTGGAGGGGTGTGGTTGGAGCCGGACTCTTACCGGCTAACACCCAGTTGTTGTTGCCTTCAATTACCTTTTATCGAGCTTATATTTTTTTATGGAAAATCATCGTATGACCTCTCCCACTGTGGGTGCAGCATGAGGGAGTGTCAAACTCTTACTGACTAAAACCCATCATGTTCCTTCTTTAGCCCTTTGTGTACTAGAGCCGCGGCAATCTTTCAAACAATCCCGCAGCCCCGAAAACTTTTGTCGAGCCACCATTAGATTTGCACCTTGGAATGAGACGTATTGACTTAGTCTGTGCGTTTTATTATTTCTCCCACAAGTCTCATACGATATTTTACCTTATTTCGTCTTTACAGTGAAAAGTGCTGAGAAAAGAAAAAAAAATGCGAATAAATCATTATCGACTAAAAGTAAAGTGTAATTTCTCTCAGAAATTAATAAACCCGACTTGTTCCACAAAGCTCTGAGCCGCATTTTCCGCAATGATGAATTAAGTATAATAAGTAAGTTTTCTCATTAAATAAATTGCTTATATGTACATACGTGGCATAAAAGAACTACTCACGTGTGTTATATTATAGAAACTCAATATTTAAGTATAGAGTTAAGTTGGCAAGTAAGTAGTATTTCACTGGTAACTACTGATGAATATATGCAGAAGGACCAGTTTTCTTGTTCTAAGGACGAGAATATTTTGCAAAATTTTGAGATTAAGGCTTGGGTCATGCTGCTAGTTAAATATTGACGTTTTGTTTTGTTTTTTCAGAGGAAAGTTTATCCCGATAAGGTGAAGCAATTAAATACTAAAGATAACATCGGTATTTAGTCATTCAAAATACCAGTTTTATGCGCTTATCTCGGGAACTTATAGTCTCATTTGAAAGCTTCTGTCAGTGTTATGCCCATTTGTTGAGGAGGTTGAGGTTGAGATTATATAAGTTACTTTTTGTTTCCGTCCACGAAGAAGTTCTTTCAGGGCTCGCACTTAACCACTTGTAGAAGCTAGTTTCAAACGGAAAGGTCAAACCAGTAACATCCAAAAAGCTTGCAACTTATTCCTGAAATTCTATTTTTCCCTGAAACTTCTGCATCACGTTACAACCTGACAGCACGACGCGAAGTCTCATTAAGTATTTAATTTAATGGAGCTGACTGCACCGCTGGATTACGTTCGGTTGAGGCAACCAATGTGCGGTCCTCATACGTGTGGGTAGGCCTTTATGTTTCACTCGGGGAAATGAGCGAGCAGGGAAATGTTTCAACTGAAGATGTATGTTTATTTCTTATGGTAGAATTTGTTGTGTTTTGGTATTATTTGATTGCTTTATTTAATTTTATATTAAAGTTTATACATATGCTTATGTATATGTAGGAAAGAAAAGTCATCTGTTTTCTATTAGCTTAGATAATATTCTACTCAAATTACTAAGCATGGATTTGAGTGCCCAGCAAAATAATTTTAGACGAAGTTATTTTAGGAATGTTCTTAAAAGATTCATTTTAAAAGATTTTTGCTTAATGAAGACAACCTCAAATCTTCGGCAATGCCTGAAGTCAAGGCTTCGAAAAAATAATTTAAAAATACAATAATATGACACTAAAACGTCAAATAACCTACAAAAACATGTCACAAAATTATATAGACCGCAACAACCGTACAAAATAATAACCAAATACACACTATCTGTAACCTGCAAAAATGCAGAAATCCCCAGAATTTGATTTCAACAAAGTCCTTGACCAGACACTGTACACGTATATGGTAGAAAATTTACCAAAACATGATGAAAGGCAGGATTCCCATACGAGCTTATCAGAGCGTGATGAAAAACCCTGGTCTCCTGCTCAAGAAAATGGGTTTGTGCATAAACTTCGGCCCATGGTCGTGTTAATTGGTGTTTCGACGATAATTATAGGAGCGGTATTGTTGCTGGTTGTTTTGCTAATAGCTGGTGATTATGACAAATTGTATGCTACTGAGGAATCTAGGTGTAAGTATTTTATAATTGTTTACTGCATTGGTGGTCTAGTGGTCGCCAAGCATGACTTCCGAGTACGGGTCTCGGGTTTGAATCCCAGGTTAGGCCAAAATCGTATTGTGGGTTTTAACTATGTTTCATAAAGGCTGCTCCGAGTCTCAAAGTTGATAGTACACACCTCCACATCGGAGAGCACGGACTCAAACATCGGTCCTACTTGTGATCTCTCTCCGGTCGTGTCAGATTGTCCTCTCATCAAAGTATCAGAATGCAGGAATAGAGAGAGCACCTATGTCTGCCCAAATGCTTATTAACTATAATAATAAGTACAGCGCAGTGGCTTATCTGTTTATGGGAACAGCCGACAGTCGGTTTTATTTATTAAAGCCTATATAATTATCAAATTTGTTAACTGTTATATTTCCAGTAATAAGCTTGATGTCCTTCGGTGGTTTAGTCATTCTCGTGGTCAGCGGGATGATGTTACTCACCTCTATAAAGTTGAACAAAAAGAGAGTTATGTGGGTGAGTTTTTCACTACTGCAAGATTATTGACAGGGTCAAAGTTATGTAGATGTAAATTTCACGATAGTGGGTTTACCATACTTGTATGAAGAGTGTCCGTACATGCAGATAATCTTTGTTTGAACACTAACCGCAGGAACTACGGACTCTTTTGGTCATTTGTTGAGAGCGCGAGATTTGTACCCAATTGGAATGTGATTGACTGATATACTTGTTCTTGTATTCCTATTTTCAGTATTACATACTAATGTCTACAGCACTGTGCGTGTACATATTCGTGCTGTCCGTTATGGAGATACATTTTGCACTACTGGTCTTAGAAAGAGGTAAGTTTTTTATAGAAATCGAAATACAATAATTCATTTGTTGCGTATCATGGTGTAATCATGGTGTTAATGTATGTGTTAAGTGGTCGCAATGCTCGTGTACTATAATATGTTCTGGGCAGCTGGCTGATCTCCATATATGAGAACAGCTGCCGTGACTAAAATCGGCCGTGGACGCCATTATTATTATATTTCACACAAGTATAATTGAAAATAAACAAGATTAAAAAAATTGAGACAGTCATAATAAAAAACCCGTTTAAAAGAAGTTAGAATTATATTTACACCAGGATCGCATCACGCCTTTATCAGCCATTGCACAAACCCAACTCGAAGCATCTGGTGAATCTCTTGAAAATATACCGCCAAGTTTTGCACCTGTCTCCCAGAAACTTAGAGAAAATTTTCTTGGAAAATTAAATTTTAACGTTTAGCACATAAAGTATAGTTTAGTTGTTTACCACTTATTTTGTATTTTTAGAAACCGCTTGTTGCCTGAAGCTTCTTTTGAAAAGGCTTTGTTAATCTTTTTGCTTGAATAGGTGAATGTTTTTACAACAAATCACGCCAGTTAAAAAAAAAAAAAAACAAATTAAGTTTGTCTGCTTTTGAACTCCTTTTTTGCCCTGAACATATAAAACTTAGGGATTCATGGTTCGTGGAGGTGATTCTTCCTTGAAATGACTTACATTAATCAGCGTGTCATACTAAATGTCTTAATTTGCAGATACTTACAAAGTAATTCAAACAGAAAACAGTCATTTCCTCCTCAGTACAGCGTGTGTGGTCGGTATAGCGACTATGTTGGGGTCTGGTAAGATTACGTAAATATTTTTCAAATCTTAATTGAAAATATCTCGCCAATCAAAGGATAGGCTCTCTCCAGTCAAAAACAACAGTTTAGAGGTCAGCAGTGTCACAGCAAAAGCTCCATCTTGAATATAAACTCTGGACCCATCCATCTCATTCAGTATAAAATAAATATTCCTTTATTATCCAGAATAGAGTAACGTATGTATGTATACAGCAAATCCCGTTTAAATCACATAAAATATTTTATGAAACTAATTTCGATATTATTAAACTTTAACGCTTAATGATATTGCATCTTTCACATTAGGTCTGTACATTAAAGATATAACTAAGTATTGCTTATCTTACAAAATCCCACGTCTAAAATTTCTACACACATGCAACTTACAAGACACACAACTCAACATATTATCCACCAATTTTATACCTCTAGAAGGTGCATTAGCTACTTTAATTCCAGTAAAATATAAGGGTAGCGCCGACCCGGCAGAACTGAGTCTCGACTCAGCAAAACGTGCCACTTCCAGCTAGGATCGGTGTCGTATGCATTTATATTGCCTGCGGGTGAAGGTGCTAGGTTCTCCTGTATTTGCAATTTGTAGTATTAGATTTTTCGTAATAAGATTTTGAGCATTTCTTTGTAAGGAGGAAGGTTTATTTATTTATTTAGCTGCAATCCTAAAATTACAAAGGCGGACTTAATGTCATAGGCATTCTCACTAGTCAACCTTAGGGTAATGTAGAGCAGAGATAGCATGGTAGGTGCATTAATTACTTAAAAAGACAATTAAAGAATATCAAAATTGGAAGTAAAATTGGAAAATTAGAAGGTTTTAAACTAAGAAAAGATAGATAGACTGTGTGAAAGTTGACATGGTTAGAAAGAATGTTACTTGTGAGATGACGGCATATAGAAGAGTATGGAAGAAAAAAGATGGAAATACTATAATATTCAATGCAAAAAATCATTTGTTTGCTACGCTTTCGCGCAAAAACTACCAAACCGATCATCATGAAACTTTGTACACATATTCTTGGTGGTACTATATAGAATGAACATAGGATACTTTTTATCAATGCACCACGCGGGTGAAGCTGCGGGCGGAAGCTAGTAAATCATAAAATGAGTATTTATTTCGTACTAGCTTCTGCCCGCGACTTCGTACGCGGATCCTGTCCCTTATGCCAGCGACTACGGGGTCAGCAAAATCAAAGATCTGAATAGTCTGATATTGAATTTTAAGGGCCCGTTGACTAGGAAACAACGGAATACGCATAACCATTAGAAACGTTCCATATATTTAATTTTTGTACTTTAACGGCAAAAGCACAGCAGACTAAACAAAACGCTGAGAACTGAACCGCAATAGACGTGACCATAGGGATAAAAGTGGTGATTCTAATTAGTCCGCATTTAAGTTGTGAGTGGCAAAAATATTAGGTACACGTATTATTACGTAAAAAAACATTAAATAGATGACAAAGTCGTGGTGACTTAGTGGAAGTCGTGGTGGTTTAGTGGGTAGAGAACCAATCTCTCAAGTATGAGCGTGCGGCTTTGATTCCAGGTCTGGCAAGTGCCTGCCAATGCAACTTTTCTAAGTTCTTATGTACTTTCTACGTATATTTTGGATACCAATGACCGTTATTTGGAGGGGATGTTAAACTGTAGGTTCCGGCTGTCATTGAACATTCTTGGCAGTCGTTATGGGTAGTCAGAAGCCAGTAAGTCTTACCAAGGGGTGTTGGGTTGAGCGGGTAACCGGGTTGTGGAGGTCAGATAGGCAGTCACTCCTTGTAAAACACTGGTACTCAGTTGCATCGTGACTGGAAGTCGACCCTAACATAAGTGGGACAAAGGCTCTTGAGATAATAACGACAATAATAATGAGATACAGGCACCGCAGGACATCTGAGGCTGATGACGGGGAGTAGCGACCCCGCGGGGCTATATATACTGAGTTCTCCAGGGAGAGTATACTGTCCCCCATCTCCGGCCGGTCGGAGTGAACCATGACGAGGGTAGGTCTCACGCCTCTGGCTTGACTTGGCCGTCCAGAGTGGAGTCGCTAGAGCAGGATTAGTAGCCCTGCTCGGAGGGTAGGTGCCTCATGGTAAGCACAGGGAGCGCGTAATCAGCGTTTAAAGTCCACCGAGGTATCCTCACCCTACAGCCGCTCATGTACCTGTTACCCTCTTGATGCTATTCAGTGACTGGTTCCCGGGGGCCCACTAAGTGAGGTGGCAAGTCTCCACCTGCCATTTTTACATGTACCTAATACATTGTCATCCACTAACATCCCATCACAATAGCCCAAGTACTTTTCCTCCATAGTCAGCAATAGTTTAGCACAGAACCGGGGATTGTCTTTTTTTAACGACGTCCACCGGGGATTGTCCTTGGGTTCATTTCTATAGTGTATAAAGGGATAATCGTCGGTTTTGTGTCACCATTTCATTAAAGTTGTCTCAAAAGGGCTTCAGCGTGTTGGCTTCGGCCCCACGTTTGCCTCCCAAAAATTCGGAACTCTGTAGTCCCGAGGTCTGGAAGAGACATACAAAATAATAATGAGATATAACGAAACAAAGTCGGAGATTGGGGGCTCGTAACGCCACGTCTAGGTATGTAAAATTTGTACTAAGCAGTGACTTAACACAAAATTCAAGCGTGTTGTATCTTCGTTATTATTTGTTTGTGAGAGAGAGAAAAGAAAAATACGTGTCCATTATTTTAGGGTTATCTAAAAGACGGACTAATTACTTTTTTTTGATTCGCCATACCTATTTCATAACATTCATTTCTATACATTTCAAGTGTAGTATTGCTCTTGAAGTTCCACATCAGGTGTTCCAGATCTTCGATGTTTATACGTCAATAGAGAGTGCTTATCAGATTGAACCACTTTTGCTAAAACGTCATATCTTCATATGCTATAGTCTAGCTGGGCCCCTGGAGTTCCACATCAGGTGTTTTAGATCTTCAATTTGTATAAGTCAATAGAAAGTGCTTATCAAATTGAACAACTTTTGCTAAAACGTCATATCTTCATATGCTATAGTCTAGCTGGGCCCCTGGAGTTCCACATCAGGTGTTTTAGATCTTCAATTTGTATAAGTCAATAGAAAGTGCTTATCAAATTGAACAACTTTTGCTAAAACATCATACCTGTATATGGTACAGAGAAGCTGGGCTCTTGGGGTTCCACATCAGGTGTTCCAGATCTTCAAATTTATTATCTCAGCTGAAAATGCTCATCACATGAAACAATTTTTGCCATGGCACAATTTTTGTATCTCTTATAGTTTTGTTGGTCTGTTGGAGTTCTGCATCAGGTCTTCAAGTTTCGAAGATAAATTATAGCCTATATGTTGACCAGGCTTAATACTGATACAACAAAGAAAAAATCATCGAAATCCGTTCAGTAGTTCGGAAGATTAGCGTGTACAAACAAACAGACATACAGACATACAGACATACAGACATGCAGACATACAGACATACAGACAGAATTTTTTTTTTGGATTTGTGCTCCATTACTGTTTCTAAACCCCACCCAATTATTATTTTTTTGATATATTCAATGTACAGACACAGTTTTTTTACAGATTTATTATATGTATAGATTGAATTTTCTTTTTTCAGTGATCCACTTCGTAGGTAACGTGACAGTGTTTACTTACTACAACTTGAAGTACATACATCCTCTTCTTTTCAACTGTGGTGCGTGAATCGTGTCTGCATTGTAAATAGTTAATAAACAAGAAGTAATCAATCTACATTTAAAATAAATGGTTTTATTATAGCCTTAGCCAATAGTTCCTCAAAGTAGAGCGGAGTACTTTTTAAGTAACCAAAAGATTTTCGATATTTTGAGTATCTCGTCGCCGCCTTCTCTATGGTATCCTCTAACTAAAACTTAAGCAGAAAAGTTTGTTTGTAAGAAAGTGCTGATCTCAGGAAATACTTAACGGATTTTAGAAAAAATAATAACTCAAGCTATAGGCTTTTCATCCGTTTGCAGGAAGTAGTTCCCACGGTACATACGTAGGTACGGTACGGTACGCTTTGGGAAATATTAAAGTAAAAATATAAAAATAAACATTTTCTCCCAACAGATCTTAATTTAAAGCTAATAATAAAAACCATAAGTTCATTAAGTTCACGACTGTTTGCCGAGACCGCCAGGCCGGACATTTCAATAAATAATGTTGTTTTCCACAGGTACCCTCGGTTTTAATTATGTCGGTCGCCGCTGGGGTCCGTTATATTAAATGGGTCCCCCGTGATTACAGCTTGAGTAGTGTTTACTATTAGCGTTTGGAAAATCAATGGACCTCACGTTTAGATAATGTTTGGGATCTGGGAAAGTGGAAATTCAATAGTTTGTGTCGATTTGGGAAATGAGTGCATATTGATTTGGAGACTTTGGATAAGGTAAAAGTAACCTTAAGAATCATTTGGATTGCACGACCACACGCTTAAACAGATAGTTTAAATCTTGTAGGTGAAATCAATTGTTTAAAATCTTTGTAACAACTCTCGTCAAATTACTTTGTTCTTTTTTTAATGACTCTAAAAAATTAAAAAAATATGTACCAGGGCCGCGGTAGCTAAATTACTTTGCTCTGGAATTGACTACGAGACAAAAGGTACAAACAAAACACTACTACATGCATGAAGCCTTCAGAACTTCGACAAGAGTCGTCTCAAAGATAATCTTACCTTTAAAAAGATTACATTACCTTTTATCTTAAATCCCCAACCCAAGAGACAAGGAAAAACACAATGTAATTAACAGCCTCTTAGTTTAAGTATCACAAATTAGTGTCCCGAAACCTTCATTGTCAACGTGTTTCAAGCTTACCTTACTTACAAATTAACGGCTGAGCCTATTTGGGATTACAAACGGTATCTTTATCTTTTATCTTTATCTTTCTGAATGACAACAACTTTGATGTCGAAGTTTTTCTTGAAGATCAAGAATGCTTTAGGAATTTGTAGGAGGTAATACCAAATGTATGGTGTTGTTTTTAATCACAAATTCTGGGTCTAACGTAATTAAAAGGACTATTCCAGGTTTTTATGGACCATGTTCACGGGACTGTCTTATCCTACAATTATGTAACTATTTTGGGACCGTAAATAATGTATTTATTTATTTATGTTCGCACCTTGAAACTGGTTTCATTGGAACCATCTCTTTATACAGAACATATATTTTAGTCAAATAAAACTACCACATCCAAATCGGTTCATCCATTTAGGACTTACATTGCTACAAACAGACATATTGATCACAGTTAAGTTTGTGGCACATTACAGCAGCACCGCAACAGCACGGCTGCAGCACGGCGTCGCCTCGAATTAAGACGACGAGCGAACAGCGCGTGGCTGGCGCGCTGTCCGCTCGCCGTCGGCGCGGCCGCGAGGTGTAAGCTTGCTGTCACAGCAAACTCAATATTATTTTAAGACGATTATGATTGATGTTATGATTGAACACGACGTAATGACGTTGTTTCGCTGCCGGCTCGGAGTCGGCGCGCAATTAGCACGCCGTTGGCGCGCTGTACGCATGAGGTCAGCACGCGGGCGGCGAGTCGAGTTGTGTGGAAGCGGCAAGCACGCTGACTGCTCGCCGTTGGCTTTTTCATATTGACATTACGAAATATATTATAATATACACGATTTAATGCTCTAAATTGAATGACAACTTAAATGCTGGTGTGGAGCCGTGCTGTTGCGGTGCTGCTATAATGTGCCACAAGCTTTATTCAGTGTCGGGGACCAAAAACAAATGACAGTTACAATCAGAAATCAACTCGAACGAATTGAATTTCAAAATTCGGGTTCACTACTTCTGCCAACGTAAGCAAGAAACAATGTGAGATATTCGGATACACAGCATCTGATCCCATTCCTGACAGCGGCGCAGCGGTCCCTTCGCAATGGCAGCCATTTTGAAAATCCAGTTCACGATTTGTGCTTTGAATTTTTGTTAGTTTTGGTATCTGAAAAATGTAATGTTGGGTATGACAGGTCTATTAGGCTTACAAAATGTTTTTCTTTTTTACAATATTCACCAACCGACTAAGGGTATCGCAAAAACGTTTTGTGTCGACTAAATTCACGGAGGGAAGAAAAATTTTTTTCTCCATGACTCAATTACAATCAACCCAATGTACTTTTATAAGTACAATTTTTACTGGTAAAAAAAAACCTGTACTCTATAATTTTCTGCATGTTAGATTGCTACTGCATACGTAATAATGTCACTCACAGGAACTCATTACATAGTATGCCACTGATGAGCGTTTGTACGAGTTCAGAGCTCGTCAGTATAAACAGATGATTTGCATCTAAGTAATACAGTGATCTATGCATGTCTTGCCGTGTCATTTGTTAAAGAGAAGTGCACCTAGATTAGTATCAGGGACACCATTGGTGTAGGACGCAAAATGTAAATTAAGATAGGATTTAGTAAGACCGTTCAGACATCTTTCACATTTTCACTTCAGACAGTACTTATTACTTAGGTATTTGACGGCAATACAAAGATTGGAACTATTCGCTCAAAAAGCGAGTAAATATTTTCCATGTAAATAAAGATAAATAAAACCATTTCATGTTTATGTAGTGCATTATTTTGCACCACCAAAAATATTTTCACAAACCGAGCACATGTTAAACGGCAAAAAATAGTGACGTTATTTCTTAGCCTTAGTCACGGAGGAGAAAAGACTAGCGGAGATGCCCTAACGAAAAATCTCCTAACAAAGCAGCGCGCCAAAATTCGGGTGAGCGGGGGACGAGGAACGTTACTGGCTCCACCCGTGCTCCACCCTTATACGCCTTTTATGGGAAGCCACCCAGTTTTTGTAAATCCATCTAGCGTGGAATAGGATGATTAAAATCTAACCCTAAACTAACATCGACCACTAGTGACATACTCAAAAGTAAAGTAAATACTCAAAATTAATAATTCTTTTAAAATAGTAATTCAATTAGAAAGTTTAAAGAAGCATTCATTTGAAATGAACGAAGAAAAAGAGAGAGATAAAAAAGTTAGAAAATTAATTGTTATATAAGTATTATTTTGTGCAGAGAACTTGCCCCACAACAATTTATTTACTCCTCCAGAAATGAAATCGACTGCAAGCAAGCAATACCTCCTATCTGACATTTTTGTTACAAAAAACTCGTATCTTTTTTCTTTTACTATTAACTACCCTTAGACTCAAAATAAAAAGAAAAAAACTTTATTAATCGATACTATCCGTAAAAAAAGAAAACTTAGATTTTCAGTATCTCATTATACCTTGGAATAAGGATATTATTAAGTTCCCCTTTAAAATCCACCCGGAGTCAGATAGGAGGTATTGCTTGCTTGCAGTCGAAATAGGTATCTAGGAACCATTAAACGGAGACTCGATGAAAAATCATTTTTATTCACCACGGGTCTAAAATACCCCCATGGTGTAATTTAAGTATCAACTTATGGCATTGTGTTAGTTCGTCTACTAGCCACTATGGCATCACAAGCACGAAAATTCGTTCTATTTGTTCTAGAACATGTCTAAAACCGTGCTGCGATGACTGTTGTTATTTTCGATGTTGCCACATTACGAAATTCACCAAGAAAAATGGGAATTAAAATTATAGGGACAGTGTTTATCAAATTAGAGTTTTCACAACTATATCATAACGGCGCATCCACTAAGTGGCTGACATTATGTGTGTCCGATGTTGCTCTGAGTAAAGGTACATTCAAAAAGTATGTACGGCAAGAGAGATATACCTATGTAAAACATTGCTGATCTATTCTAATATTATAAAGAGGAAAACTTTGTTTGTTTGTTTGGTTGTAATGGATAAACTCAAAAACTACTGGACCGATTTTAAATATTCTTTCACCATTAGAAGGCTATATTATCTGCAAGTAACATAGGCTATATTTTATCCCGGTGCGGGCAGTAGCTCCCACGGTACGCGGGTGAAACCGCGGGAAAACGGCTAGTGATGAATATAAATAAATCTACATAGTTAGAGTTATGATTAATTTTAAGATAATTGCAGCTTTTTTAAATAAGACCTTTTTTAAGAATGGGTGATTGCATTTTCGATGTCTGGTAGCACTTAATTTTGTAACGGGTCTCTCTGTCTTGATGAACACAATTTTACTTCAAATATACGTAAGTCGACTACTTACCGAAAGATGGTGTTTTTATAATATTAAATTTTCATGATAATATATCATATGTTTTGGTTTGTAAATAATCTATAAAAAAACTTGTAGGATGCAAGGGAAAATGAAGCTGCTTTTTAAGGCAAAAATTGGTACCAATAATATACATTGATACAAGATTGATACGAAAATAATACAAATTCACTTAGAGGTTCTAGAAATGCAGCTATTCGACGACAGATGTCTCTAGCAAAAAATATGTTTTAGAGCTAAAATATTACTTACACGTGAAATGTTATCCTATGGTATGTCTGAGTTTGGATCCTGAGCAATTTCTACAATTAATGATAGCGCATTTCATCGTTTTAATCGAGTAACAAATAAAATCTGTTGAAATTGTGGTAAAAATACAACCATGACAAGATGTCAGTTTGATGTAAAGGACGATATATGGGCGGTGTCCAGCCACGCCTGCCGTGACGTAGTCGTGACGTATTTGACCTACCTGAAGGCGCGTGACCTACCTGCGTTAGGGCATCTCCGCTAGTCTTTTCTCCTTCGTGGCCTTAGTAAATTCAAGTGTCAGAATGTGTTGCCCTTAACGGTACCGCTTAGCAAAGTCTGCGGCACGTCTGCGCTTGTTGCAAGGCGTCTACATAAACCGATTGCCGTAATTTACTCTATTTACTCTTTTGATATACGTTTGAGAAATACACTAACTACTTTGTTCACAGAGTTTTAGAAAAATATTTTACAAAAAAAGAAAAAAAAACTGCCTTCTAACAATACTAGGAAGCACAAAAATACTATTTTGAGGTGCATTGGCCGAGAAGTGATGACTCCATTCACAAGATATATTATTAGGCCCATGCACCTTAAAAATTAGTTTTTTTCCTTTTTAGTGTTTTTTTAGAAGTTGTTATTTTTAAGTGTTTAAATATGTAGATGGCGACAAATTCAAACGCCGGAACTAATTAAACAATTAATTCATACCAACATTGTAGAGATAATTTTCAGCTGTCTACAAATCATGGTACTGCCTTTTCAAAGAGGTGATGTATGAATGGCGGGAATGAAAACGTGCGCACGGTACCGAGGCCATCATTAAGAAACTAGAATTGACGTACTATGCACACTGGTTTAGTTAGCCACAGAGCTCATACAAAATAGAACGGACATTAGGCGTGTAATTCTTTGCATCATGGAAATGGAAGGAAATTATTTTTGTGTTACAACAGGTAACTAAAGTGTGAAATCTCGCTTTGTATAGATAATTATTTTTATTTTACTCGAAGACCTATCATAAGAAATAAGGCATTACACATTTGCACAATGCACTTTTGGACACCAAACAAAACTGTGATTTGCTTGCTGATGATTGGAAGACGATACTGTCTCTGTATGTCAGGAGTACTGTGAGATGAGTGTGTAAATGCTCTTTATTTCGTATAACAAATGTAACTGACCATTGGGCGTTTCTGTTGTAAATAAAAAAATATTTTTTAGGGTTCCGTACCTCAAAAGGAAAAAAGGAACCCTTATAGGATCACTTTGTTGTCCCTCTGTCTGTCAAGACCCTTTATCTCAAGAACGCGTGGACGTATCAAGCTGAAATTCACGTGAAATACTCAGGTCTATTGTCCCTTTAAGCTGTGAAAATATCAAACTTCTAAGCCAAGCCAATCAAAAGATACAGCCGATTATGTCGATATTTTCAACAAATTTTCGACATTCGCATAGGAATCAAAACCTACAGGATACTTCCCGTAAACTCAGAGTCTTGAAATTTGGCATGAAGCATTGTCATATAATGCAAATATAGGAAAAATTGCGAAAATCACATTTTTTTAGTTATATAATATAATAAAAATATTTTAATAAAATGAAACTTACTACCTTATTTCTCACGAACGAATAAAGGTATCAAATTGAAATGTATACCAAATACCTATGTCTATTGTCCCTTTAGGCAGTGAAAAAATCAAACTTCTAAGTTAACGCGATCAAAAGATACAGCAGTTATACCGGCACCTTAGACGAATTTCCGTCACACGCTAGGGAATCAAAACCTACAAGGTACTTCCCGTGAACTCAGAATCTTAAAATTCGGCACGAAGCAACGTTACATAGTACAGAGAGAGAGAGTGTTGCCTCGTTGGTCTAGTGGTCGCAAGTGTGGCTGCTGAGCACGAGGTCTCGGGTTCGATTCCCGAGTCGGGCCGAAATCGCTTTGTGGGTTTTAGAAGACTTTCACAAAGCAGCCCGAAGCCTGGAAGTTGGTGATTGATTCACCCGTGCATCGGAGAGCACGTAAATGTCGGTCCTGCGCCTGATCTCTTTCCGGTCGTGTCGGATTGCCGTCCCATCGGGCTATGAGAGTGAAGGAATAGGGAGTGCACCTGTGTCGGCGCAAATGCTTGTGCACTATAATATGTCCTGCGCAGTTGGCTAATCTCCTTACATGAGAACAGCCGCCGTAGCCGATAATCGGCTAGGAGGACATCATCATCACATAGTACAGATAAAGGAAAAATTGCGAAAATGATAAATTTTAAGTTACATTTTTATGTATTAAAATGTATTAAAATATAATTTTTGCTTACATGACATAAAATATTTTTTTAATAATTATAAACTTACTACCTACCCTTTTTCACATGAACGCGTAGAGATATTCAAGTTGAAATTCATATAAAACGCTTCTTAAATATAATTGCCTCTAAACTGTGAAAAATTTTTAATCATTCAAAGGTCGTTGGGCACCTTACTATGGAAACCATACCCTCGGCGGATACGAACGAAATTAAGCACAGTATAATGATAAAGGCTCTGATTTACTATGGCATTAGTCGCATCAATGTGAACCACGGGAATCTAGAGAAAATCAGGTGTAAACATCAAATATTTTCCTCATTTCAATGGGGAATTTAAACGACCAAGCTTGACGGATTTGAGAAATCATTTCTTTGTAGTGAAAGAGTATACTCGCCGTTTATTTCCATTGTAATCAGGTCAGGATCTGATGATGGAAATCCTGAGAAATCGAGGGCAACTATCAGAAATTGTAGGCATGCATAGGATTAAAACTTAATTCTCAGATGTATATCTGGTGATACTATCAAACAGTGAAGATTTAGAGCTAACCTGATGATAGAGACGTGAGAAAGTCGAGAGAACTCCTCAACGGTATGTTTTAGTTACGTCGTGTTTTGGCTTATATTATTCGTATTGACGAGAACTTTTCACAAAAGTTAAAAATAAACAGTTTTTACGAAAAAAAAACAACTTCTAAAAACAACAAGAAAACTGTTTATAGGTATGCATCGGTCTAGATCTCGGTAGTTAAATAAATATATAGATGCATCCTCTAGAGTCTAGAGTCTAGAGTTTGTCTAGAGTCTAGACACCGACTTCTAGACCGATGCACCTAACATCTTTTTAATTTCTTTCTTGCTTTTGTTTTCTTGTTGCTTTTTTATATGTTTGAAGTTGGATTTGTTTGTAAAATGCTACAAAATAAAATAAAGCCGACTTTATAAAACAAAGAAAGGGACAGAATTACACTTTTGTCAAGGCTCTAGAAACGTAAAGCCAGCGGCCCCGAATCCTACTCTCTAGCAGTCGTTGTTACAATTCGACAGTTACAAGTCGTCAGGCAGTTTCGAAAAAAACCTGAACCTGGGGCTCGTTAGGGGATTAATCCCTCAAAAATAAAAGATCCCATTAGTAATGAATTCTCATTACCTAAAATAAAATAAGCTCCAACACAAGGTTACGTTATAAATTGTAAAGGAGTTCCCATAGCTATATCTGATCTTTGCTATCGATCCCACAATGGCAGTCAAATCTATCTATGTGGAAAGTCTCCGCCAATACGAATAAAATAAGCCCAAGCACGTGGTAGTTGCAACATACCGTTCAGGAGTTCCCTCGACTCTCTGTAGTCTCCACAATCAAATCAGCTCCAAACCTTCACTGTTTACCAGTACCCTCAAAAATACACTCACATGTCTGGTTTTGACTCGATGCGTGCCTACAATATTCAAGAGTTGCCCTCAATTTCTTAGGGTTTCCAGATCCTCATCAGATCCTGGTCATCCGAATTGGCATCTTCCTTCTTTATGAAAAGTCTTTAACAATAAAAACTAGCATTGCAACCTGTACAATCCTCTGAAACTGCTTGTCTTTTATATTTTTCAAACGATCCTGGACATTCGTCTCCATGGAATTTTAATAAAATATTTATATTCAAAGAAACGTCATACCATTCTCCACGATTTAAATCTACTTTGATTCATGTCTTTGTTTTTACTAATTTTCAATCAGATTTCTGAATGATGACTATAAAATGTTGTATATAAATAGGGCTGCCATCCATCCGGGTTTCCCCAGATTTGTCCTCGTTTGGAGGCCGTCCGGGCGGGGTTTCAAGAAGTGTCCGGGGAAAACCCGGACACTTTTCATGTAAGGAAGCACCTCATTGAATTTAAGTATTTGTTAATAGTAAATGGATTACAAATTAGGTATTATTTTGTTTAAAAAAAATCGTACTCGTTCGGGGAAAAAATTGCGATTTACGCCAAATGTCCGGGTTTTTTTAATGATTGTCCGGGTTTGGCGAAATTCGAGATGGCAGCCCTATATATAAATAACTTTAATAAAATATCTTTTACAAGGTACTGGCCTACTATTTTAGTTATATTATAAAATAAAAAAAATTAACTATTTTGACTCTCACGAAATTACCATAACTATGATTGTTCTAAACTGAACGGTTGGCGCGACTCACTTTTTATCTATACAGGATTTGTACGGAACCCTCGGTGCGCGAGTCCGACTCGCACTTGGCCGGTTTTATTTTTATACTATCCTAAAAAAAAATATGCCATGAATATGTCTGTCATAAAGCCTTTGTATAACGAGCCAAATTATGGCAATTTTGGTCACCATTTTATGTTTTTGCGATGACTGCAATGCAATTATTTCTACATTATTTAAAACTATTTGTCTAAACATTCATAACTCTATACACCCAGTCGCAGGTATGTTTGCGGAGCAAGCGAGTCGTTATTGAATTACAGGCAGTCTCAACTAAGCAGAGTGTCACATTATTCTTACAGCTGTATGTGTTACATGGCGGTTTGTATGTGTGGGTGAACTGTGTTGTGTGTGTATGTGTGTGTGGTGTAGTGGGCTTATGTTTTCAGTTAGTACTATTATTTATGGTGGTTTGCTGAAGTCTGGAATGTGTGCTAGTTTTCTGAGGTCTGAAGCATCGTGTTTATTCTTCAATGTGTTGGGTTCTCATTGATATACATAATGTAATGAGGAAACATTTTTTGTTGTTTGTACCTAAAGGGCTTCGAAATTACTGAACAGATTTGAAAAATTATTTCACTGTTAGAAACTTGACACTCTTTCTGAGTAACGTAGACCATATTTTATCCCGGTGCGGGCAGTAGTGTTCATGGGACGCGGGTGAAACCGTGGGAAGTCGGCTAGTTTCAAATGTAATTCCTAGGTGTGTCCTGGATGCCGTTTTTTTTATCGAGTTAGAAGTTGTTTTATGATTTACTTTGGCCTGTGGCCACCTTTTAGAAAGGTTTCAGTACCTAGTACGTATTTTAGTAGTAATATAAAGGTCATCAAGGTCACAGTTACGTGAGATTGTAGACCGCAAAAAAACTTTTTTACAAAAAAATTAAACCTAATTTTACTTTTATTTTTTAAAAACTAATTTTAGGTGCATCGCCTAGAAGTCGGGGGCAAAATTAACTTAGTAACATCCATTAGACACCGACTTCTAGGCCGATGCACCTAAAATTAGTTTTTTTTTGCTTTTAAGTGTTTTTGGAAGTCGGTTTAATTTTTTTGTAAAAAAGTTTTTTATTCACAGCTTTTCAGTGATAGGAATAGTTGTCACTATTCATATAAGTCGAAAGTTCTGTTCAATACAAAGAATATAAGCCCAAATACGAGGTATTTTACATATTCAGTTGTCGAGTTCCCTCGACCCCCTCTGGTCTCCATCATCAGATCAGCTCCAAGCCTTCACTGTTGCAAAGGTCTCATCAATACAAATAATATAAGCCCAAACACGGGGTAGTTTACATATTCAGTTGTCGAGTTCCCTCGACCCCCTCTGGTCTCCATCATCAGGTCAGCTCTAAACCTTCACTGTTGAATAGTGCTTTCAGGCATACACCTGAGTGTCAAGTTTTTACCCTAATTATGCCTACAACTTTCGAAGTTTGCCCTCGATTTCTCAGGGTTTCCATCATCAGATCCGTGACCTGATGACTATGGGACCAACTGGCAGCTATTCCGCGTCGAACAAAAAAAGAATTACGTAAATCGGTCTATAAACCTCGGAGTAATCGATGTACATACATAGAAAAAAAAAACAAGCCGGCCGAATTGAGAACCTCCTCCTTTTTGGGAAGTCGGTAAATAAAACATATGTATTAGGTACAGTCACGTGAAAAAGTTTCGTCATACATAAAGTTATTTACGAGTTGAAAACAGTTCAATACAGTAAAAGACGTCTAATTTAGTCAATGTATGCGAATACCTAACGTAGAAAGGTTACTCAATGTACATTTCAATAGATTTTTCAGTTTGACTTAGTCTGGTTGTTGAGTAGTCGATGCGATAGATGTCGCTGATCGTACTTTGCTTTGCTTTTAATTTATTTGTTACTAGCTTCCGCCCGTGGCTTCGCCCGCGTGGTGTGTTGATAAAAAGCCCATATGCTTATTCAGGGTATCACCTATTTACATACCCAATCAATCGGTCCAGCCGTTTTTGCGTGAAAGAATAACAAACATACATTCTCACAAACTTTCACATTTACAATATTAATAGGAATAGGAATATTAGTAGGATTCTCATAACTTACTTTACTTCTAAACAAACTATAATTTTAATGAGTTTAAATTACCCTTCTATTGAGGGAAAACTACTTCCCACACCCAGAAGAAAATTACTTATTTCCGTATTCAGTACCTATACCAGTGTTTTTCGTCCCAATCTCAATTTCCACTCACTCAATTGGATCATCTGTTTTTGCATGCATAAAAAACTACTAATTTAATACTACTAATTTAATTTGCACTGAATCTTACAAAACTGTAAAATAAAGGATCTCTGAATATGAGATAATGAGTATGACGTTTGAAATGACGGTTTGAACCAATTAATCATTCGCATGAGGTAGGAACAAACAGATATTTACGCTATGGGAGTGATAAATGATGCCCTGTATGGGTTCTATGAGCGAACCATGGTAATGAATGACAGAGGATGTATTATTAAACTATGGTGCTAAACTATTGTTATGTAAGTTAATGTTTTGTACGAAATTAAATGTTTGTTGTATTTACAGTTCTATACTATATTGTAAAGTTAGAGTATATTCTGAAGTTAGAACGCACTAATCTCAAGGAACCACAGGGCCGATTAGGAAAATAATTTCAGTGTTAGATAGCTCATTTATTGAGGATGGCTACAGGAGAATGGCTACTCTTTTATCTGGATGCAGGAAGTAGATCCCACGGGACATCATAAATATGCCTGACTTTGTATTGTTATGTTACTAGTTTCAGAATTACCTAACTTTGAGTTAGGTTTTAGGTACTTCACACACGATAATTGGGGCTATCTAACAATGAAACACTGTCTCATATCAACCAATATTCAACTAAACAAACAAACTCTTCACATTCATAATTTGGTTTAGATACTAGCATCATTACATATATATTGCCATCTATCCTCATGAAAAACCAATATTAGTCAATACAAAACTTAGCTACATACAAACTTAATGCTAAAATAGTTTCGTAAAATCAAAATTTCATTCAACTCCCAGCTATCAAAGGAATGAATCATTCAAACTTAGCCGTCTTTTTACAAAATGGATACCAATAGCAATCAGTTGAGTGAACATCTGAACTGAACGGTACGTGGAGAAAATACTTAGCTCTTTCGTTAATCATTCAGCGATGAACGAAAGGTGATGTAAATGGCGAGTTTTGGTGGAAAGGTTCGTGAATATCTGATGTGGGATAGAACTTTGATGAACTCTAGTTTCCACACTAGCGAATTTTCCGTTCAGGTTATCCGAGTGTAAAAGGCTTAACATTCGCCGGTGTGAAAGCACTGTTAAGAATAATTATATTGGAGTTGATTTCAAGTCTAACTGGCTGATGACATCGAAACGAAACGACAATAGAATCACACGTTTTTATAAATGCACGTAAAAATCATAACAAGACTCTTCTAACAAGTACAAACACAGCTATGTCAGGATGTTCCATCATTAAGTTCCAGTTCATTCTCTTGCAGCTCCATCATCAGATCAGATCAGTCCGACAGTACCATATGGATATTTTCATCAGGACTGCATACAACTGTCAATTCTCATGTCCCTGCGATGTTTGAAAGATTCACACTATGTACACAGCAACATACAGGTCGACCTAATAAAATTGTATAAAAAACCATTGTCGTTTAACTCCCCAACAGCACAAAACAGTGGAACATCGCAGTTCCAATATGTCTCCAGAATTTAAACACGGAGGAAAGAAAAAAGAACCAGCGAGGTCGAGGTACACTCGAAGACAGAAAATAGCACTGTGACAATTACAATTTGTAGCACTGTTACAGCAAATGGGTGCCTGTGAGAAACTGTATTAGTTCTATAGACGTTCCAGTCAACGACTGCTAATATTTTACGTTGGGACATGGAGCTACTTAGGAAGGAAGAAGGATTGTGATGGAGTTTCCTGATTTAGAATAGGTTTGCTTATTCAAACGACTTAGGTAAGTATAGAAGTAGATAAGAAAAACTAAAAAGATATTTCTTAAATAATACCAAAGAGATTCCATCAGTATTTGCATTTCTTACAGAGGGTTTCTTTCTAATCTTGTTACGCGGTTTTGCCATGCACAATAGAGATATTGTATCTTCTACTCTGTAGGTAACATAGTTGGGAGTCTACAAAGAGTCCTAAGGGCCTCGTCGAGGACACAAATTACTGAATGAAATATGATTACAAATTACAATAGCTAAGGGGTGCATGGTTATAAAACACGACGCGTACTCTAACATAGATACAGTTTTCAAAGCTTCTCTGAGTATAAATTAAACTGGAGTTCCTCTACATCGAATTTGTAGCTCCATGTTCCTCTGCTCATTACTAGCTGGCAGACGTAAGGTCTGTTCAGTGGCGCCCCCAAACGGCGTTCGACTTTTTCCGATTATTCAATTACACCCGTCGGCCGGCAGAGACTAATCAATGGTTTTCTAATTAATGTTTACTTTTAATTGGATTTGCTTTTTCTTAGTGGTTTCTGATTCTGATACGGAAAATGTAGGATATTTTTCCGATTGCTAGGAAGAATTTCTTGTAGATATGCTTGTCGTATTTGTTCATGTGCCTAGCCTTTTCTCAACTATGTTAGGGTCAGCTTCTAGTCTAATTAGATGCAGCTGAGAACCAGTGTTTTACATGGAGCGACTGCCTATTTGATTTCCTTAGCCCTGTTACCTAGGCAACCCGGTACCCCTTAGTAAGAATGGTTGTCCAACTTTCTAGTTTGTGACTTTCGGGTGATGGGATTGCAATAATCAGGGTATTTTCTGGTCTTTTTCTGACTGCCCAAGTGTTCTTAGATATCATCCTCCGAGCCTTTTCCCAATCATGTTGGGGTCGGCTTCCAGTCTAACCGGATTCAGCTGAGTACCAGTGCTTTACAAGAAGCGACTGCCTATCTGACCTCCTCAACCCAGTAACCCGGGCAACCCGATACCCCTAAAGCCCAAGTGTTCTTAGATATGTGATGTTAAAATCCTTGAACTTGAACGTCCTAGCTAGATAAGGAAGTATTCCATACAATAATCCTCTAACTGCATTATATAAGTCACTCCGTCTTCAGTCCATTAGAACAACTTTTTTACGTAGGCGAGTTTTATGAACAAAACGGTGTATTGTGATAAATGTTTTGCCGGATTTACATAAAATTTGAAGGTTCGGAAAAGGGTCAGGGTTTGAGAACAATGCTTTCCTTGACCTTCCTATTCGTGTATTAATATGTTCAACGCTGGAACATGACATTAGTAGACTATTTTTGGAAAAGGTCTTCCTGAGATTAGTAATTTAATTAAATTGCCTTTATTTAAGGGATACGGTCTCATTTTAATTGATAAAATGTAATTATGAACATATGCTATTTTGATTACTGTTGTACGTAAATTCAGCTTAATAGCTCTTAACTTAAGGTATACAATGGGATAAACAATATTTTCTTTCTGATTTTAGATGAAGAACTCTTAGGGCCAGTAAGAGAGTCTTAGTTAAGCAAACAGTTCTCTGAAGAGAAAACAAAATTTTACATCAATTTTGCCCACTGTTGGACATAAATCCTTACTACCCAATTACCGCATAGATACTGTATAAATATTACACGCATAATTATCTACTGACAAAGAAAAACATTCAACTAACTAATTAAAAGAATTAATTAGTCCAAGGTATTGAATGTAGGTAAATATAAATAAAATATAGCACATACTCACACATACAAAGCTTGCCAATATGACGTCAATGTGTATTTTTTTCAAAGAATTAATGACGTTTAGTTAAAATATGTATGTATAGGCAATTTGAAGAAATTCGTCATCACAGAACAATATAGCCATTCTTTTTATTTTTAAATACTTTGTTATATTATCATTAAATACTATTAAGTATGTTTACGTGTAAGTATCTGTCGGTAAGTTTGACAACCAGTCTTACTCAGGCCCTGGGTAACTTGGTTGAGGAGGTCAGATAGGCAGTAGCTTCTTGTAAAGTACTGGTACTCAGCTGCATCCGGTTAGACTGGAAACCGATCCTAACATACATAGTAGGGATAGTTATTAAATAGAAGATATGTATGTTCCAAAATTACTGAGTCGATTTATAAAATTATTTCACTGTTGGCTACACGATCCCCGGGTGCATTGCCCTACGAAATAAACCGAAAGTTTAATGCTATTTCCAATACTACAGGTACAAAACTTAAATAATCCAATACTGGATGATTTGTATTGCTAATGAAAGTCTGTTTATAAGTTAAGCGTTCATCAAGATTATACTTTACAAGAGCTGTACCTATTTTTATACAATTGTGAGAAGAAATATGCATACCGAAAGCTTTGAAAGATCATTTCATCATACTGCAAACTTTGAGTCGACCGATATTTTGTTTGGGCCTTATAAATTAGTATGAAGGTGGAAGTGCGCACATCACAAAAATCAGGTATTCAGGCAGTAACAAACCGACTGAAAACAAGAAACATTTTTTGCAAACCATCGGATCAACTGTTGGCCGACTGTTTAGTCTCACTGTGCTCTTAACCCTTTTAGATACGGATATTACCACGATAAATGCTAGTTCATCATAAAATTTGAATTCACCACATAATATCCTTATGTAATATTGAGACAACCATTTTGTAACGATAAGGTGTTTATTAAGGCCGTATTCAGTCGGTAAAGTGTCGGCTTTTATGGAGCGCGATATATTATTAGCCGTAGCGTTCAGCGCTGTGAGATGAAGAGAAAACGCTTAATAGACATTGTGGAAGTGATGCACTGGGTGAAATAAAGGTTGCGTTTTTATTTATTATTAATACAGTATTTGGTATAGTATGTTGCGGTACAGTATTTGATGTGGTGTGATATTGGGGCGCGTCATTTCAGCTTAGACGAGCTCTACTCAGCTGCACTCGATCAGACTGGAAGCCGACCCCAACATAGTTGGGAATAGGCTCGGCACATGATGTTGATCTAAGAATTAAAAGACAACTATATAATTATCTTTTAATTTTTGTATGTAAAAAATAAAATAAATAAAAGTAAAACATGTTCAGTTTATCGATTCTTTCGTTTTTTTAAAGTACCTTTACCTTTAAAGATTGACCGACAGTGTCAGATATTATTTGTTGCATGTGTCTTGTATCTTTCTAGCAGTTTTTACATGTCTACACACATTTCCATTGCAAAATTGGAGCTACTAAAACAATGCATTACTCTTTTTTAACATTTTTTTAAATCAATCGTTTATGATGGTAACTTAGACAAAACGCAGCGTTTTTTTAACTCAGTGCGTTACGTAAAACGTGTCACACCTATTTTATTAATTATGCATATTTAATTACGTAGCTTTCAGTCTTTTCCTTGAAATAAAGCTGTGCTGATGTTTCTTAATAGCACTTTAAAATTGGAACGAAGTACCTGTATTAGAAACGTTTTGAACACCTGAAATATTTATACCCTTTTTGGTATTTAAACTAATTGTAACTTTTAACAGGCGCATTTTATGACTCTAACAGTAAGAAATTAAGATATTCAATGCTGGTTTTAGTCAGCTTTATCAGTCATAATTCTTAGCCAACCAAATTGAATGAATGCATGTTTAAATACATTATGTATAACATCTCGAAAAAAATTGGATTTATACCGTCAGTTGCACAAAGCTCCATTAAAGTTAAAGCTTCATTAAATCCATTGCTGATACTTTTATCTTGTTGAAAATGCTTTAACTTTAATGAAGCTATGTGCAACTGACGGTTAATAAACTTACATATCATTTCCAATATGTTTCAATAGTAAAAAAAATAACGTCAAAACAGCTTCCTTTATTGGGAATAGTCTAGCAAAAATAAGAGCGTTCTCCACAAACCATGGTCCACTATAAACCATGGTCCACCATAAACCATAGTCCACTATAAACCGAGGTCCTCTATAAGCCATGGTCCTTTTTAAACCATTGTGTACGTCAACATACACCATACAAAACAATTGACGGTCTTAACAGGCCGACTGCAGCTGTCAAGCAAAGACATTGTATTAGAATACCAAATACAACACATGCATACATTAGCATTCGACTTGAATATTGATAAGTCGCCGACGGTTTTATGCTAGCCAACGGCCTTTGTGAAGTAGTGAAATATTCCACTGATTTATTTTATAAGGATTTGTGTTGTTGGCAAAAGTGACGTATGCGGTAATCGGGAGAGTTTTGCTATTTGATTCCTGAGATCATCAAGTAGATTATTTCCTGTGGAATAACTCTAATTCCATTTTTTTTTCATTTATTCGTATGATCGTCCCTAAAAATACATTTTTTTAGTCTGTCTCTAGCCGTGCACTTTCCAAATGATATCTGGGTTCGCCGATGCAGTGGTTTGCTCTAATATTATATCATACAGTCAGTTACTTTTAATAGATAAACTTGTTAGTTTAACGGTAAACGTAGATCCAGAGATTATCCCGTACATTCTCACAAAGTTTACGACTATAAAATACCATAATTACTATAATTTACCATAGACTAAAAAGTTAAAGTTGTTACTTCAGACGTTTTTTGCATAAAATAGACATTAAATAAAATCCCAAAACACTTAAATCTATACTTAGAACTTTCTAAATTTCTTTCTGAATCTCTAAATTACAACCAAAACATACTGAATTCCTTATTACTTACTACTTTTATATCCTTAGATCAGTTTTATCCCTCACAGAGGGTACTGACCCAAAATATTTGGCTACACAGGTGCTTCGTAACTTCGTACTTCGTAACTAAGTTACGAAGTTCGCTTCGGCAAGCAACTATTACAAGTTAACTTTGATTACTAAACTTATGCGATACTTTAACAGGTGATTCGGTAATGCATAAGTAATTGCTTCGCTGGTTGCTTGTGCGAAATAGATTTTCATATCTCCCCTTTTGGTTGAAGGAAGTTATGTTGATAATATGTACTTATTAATAATTTGGAGTTGACAAAGATTAAGTTTGTATGTGTTGAGTATGGAGACTAGGTTCCTTTAATTTAATGAAATTAATTTTATGAGTTTTATTTCATCATAGAAATCATGTTCTTATGTGTTCCTTTAATTTAATGAAATTAATTTTATGAGTTTTATTTCATCATAAAAATCATGTTTTCATGTAAGCTGCCCGCGGCTTCACCCGCTTTTCGAGGATACTACATACAGCCCCGGACACAACGTAATCCGCATGTAGGTTCTTGTATAATATAAGCCATAATATATTACTGTAAAGTTTCACCTACTTCCTAAGGGTATGAAGAACACAGAGTAAAACTCATCGCACCCCATAGAAAATGGATTAATATCGTTTTTAATACTGGGGTAATGATTTCCTTCACACTGTACACTACATCCTACCTATAATCCTTATTTCAATTAATCTGCATACCATGTAAATAGGCATATATTTCGTAATATTCTTATTCCTAAATAGCAATAAACAACTGAAGGTGTTACCGATTCAATATGAATGTCAATCGACGTCACACATTGAATATATTCGCACGTGTGTACATGTTTAGGTATCTAATATTGCATTACAAAGTCTCGTGATTTCTTAATTTGTGCTGAAATCGTAGGCTTTTTAATTCCTCATCTAATTATTTATATCAAGAATTTATTAGCTGGAATATGGTACCTAAATAAGCTGTTACTATAAAGTGGTTTCAGTACTTTCTGCTAGAACGTGGCGTAACAAATGTATTCAAAATACGCAATGTTGGCTGTCGACTACTCTGCTTGACTTCTAAAAAGTGATAAGAACGAAGATACATCATCTGCGTAGTCTTATTTCAACAATGTTTGGGTAGTATTTAATTGTATTGGGATGTAGTCTACTTACAAGTGTTTTACAAGGAACGACTGCCTATCTGACTTCCTCAACCCTGTTGTCCAGGCAATATAGCATAGAATTGGTTATTTTATTAAAATTTGACTGTCATTCGCACCTTAATGTTTTTGTTAAATAAAAGAGTAGACATTCATTCTTTTTTTTCATTCATTCCCTCTTCTTTCAGCTTCATAGAAAGATAACTTTGAAGCTCTTGACTAGTCAAGTTTAAAGCTTTTCCTTTACTTATGTGCTGAATTTATCTCTTAACGTCATTTTTACAGTATTAAGTGTAAATACAAAAATAATGAAAAAAACGCTCCCATTTTTTGAGAGAAAAAACTACACACTGTGATAAAAATAACTTCTATGTTGGCTCTGATATTTCTGATTCTGAGTTTCATCAAAATCTTTTCAGGTAACTCAAAACTTTCACACTAAAAAAATGTGTTGATAAGAATACTGGGTTGACGACATCAGATAGGCAGTCGCTCCTTGTAAAACACTGATACCCAGTTGCATCCAGTTAGAATAGAAGCCGACCCCAACATAATTGGGAAAAGACTGGGCAGATGATGATGATGTTTTTTTCACATATTTCTTGATTTAGGCACTCAAATTGTTTTGAAAAAAATATTTGAATGTATATAGAGTGTAAGTTGAACTGTTATGGAAATAAGTGACGGGTCAGGGGATGCTTGATACGAACTGAAAACATCTAATTTACAAACAAAGCGGGTTTAACGTTATTATGTTGCGGATAAACTGCAGTGTTGGTTGTTTTTTGAATGACTGGATTGAGTGTCGTAGGCAGTAAATGTTGTTATAGTTCAAGGTGTTGTGAATGTTCTGTATAAAATAGATAGTTTAGTTTTGGTTTTTGAAAAGAAAAGCAGTAAAAATATTCTTACTCATTCTTGCAGAGAGGGGGAAGAAAATTAACATTATTGTTTATGTTGTAATATGACCGTGGTTAGTTGATCTACTTTTGTAAAAAAAACGTTTCAGGTTTGAGCTTATTTATGAATTATATCAATGTTGAAGTACACTTTTTGTCAAAGTAAGCGCATTTCTAAGACAAAAAAAGTATTTGTGCTTATTAACCTATAGCTATTTTAAAATTTGTTTCATGCATGAATCAGAAATAGACAATTGCAAGCTTCCATAATGAATACTAATTAGATTAGATTCTTAGTTTCAGTTATCAAGGATTTCCTGTAAGCGAATGTACTGAAACGAGACTGAACTAACGTGAAGTTACAGTCAAAGGAACGTAACTTGTATATAGGGTGTTTCTAATAATTATGTGGGAAAAGGGGGCTATACCTAGTTGTAACTGCTAGTGTAAAGTTTTTAGCACGTTTTTTTTTTAATAATATACTTAGTATTTTATTTTTTTCCTATGAACTTAAGAGAAATATTTAGAATCACTATGGTACTATTGTCAGTTAGTTAATTTGTTTGTGAGATAATTAACATTTTTTTAAATACCTATGTAAAAATATTGCAATACAGGTACGTATTGGAGTTTATTGATAAGTAAAAAAAGTTAAGTAAAATCTTTCTATTATTTATTATAATGAAAAATAAATCTGTCTACTAATAAAAATATGTAGAAGGCGGTGTCGATGAAAAAAATATTTCTACCCGAATAACCACGAATCGGAAGCTTGCGCCCCAAAAGGCTTTAGAAACTTAATAGGCTATTTATTACTTTATTACCCAACAGAATAGGCTTCTGTATGAATAGTTAAGTCCTAATTATTATTTGCTGATTGCCTTCGGGACGACAACGACCCTTTTGTATTAATGGCTATTGTTCAGTAAAATCAATTTACACGAGCTTCCTATATTTTGGTTGTGTCTGCAATCTGTTAGAGTATCTGCACACTACAAACTTTTAGTCGGCCGATAGTTTGTTTGGGCTTATGAATCAGTATGAAAATGAATGATAGCGCGCTCATTACAAAGATCTGATATTGGGCCGGTATCAGACCTACTAAACAATTTAATTAAAATGACGATTTCCTTAAAAAATAAGAAGAGCCATCGGGCCAACTGTCGGGCGATTCTTTAGTCTGCAGTGTGCGGCTACTCTTAGTAGAATGGTTTATTTCGTTAATAAGATTAAGTAAGTTGAAATACTTGATTAAAATGGCCATCTTCACATTGCCTCTCAATATTCGTCAATCATTAAAAATAGGCTAGCTACATTGATATCTTAATTACATAAAATCATAAATGGCAATGAGAAAACTTTTAGCTAAGCACTGTGACAGATAACGGTACTATATTTAGCCTAAAGTAGGTACCAACTTACCTCACGTTGAAAATAGAAAGGATTATTGAAACTTGGCGTAACTTAAAGTTGGAACTAAGTATTTAATCCTTTGACAGGCATCGCAGTAAAGTTAAGCTTTCAGTGATATTAGCTTGGTAATTATGTTTTATTAATAACTTAGAGAAGTTAAGAGTAGTCTGGTGTTAGTAAAATAAAACTCAAAGTAGGTAACAGTATTCCGTTGTTAGTCAGTACTTTAAATTATTTTTTTTTTCAGAATATAACGAGCATATTTTTGTATAATATGTACTAGGACACGTTAACCTAATTCAAATACTAGAGTGAAAAAAATATTTTTTTATGTTTTTGAGCTTATTATCTATTTTTTTGCAAATAAAGTTACTTGGTAGGAATATACTTCCTTGGTAGGAATAAAGTACCTACAGAAAAAAAAAACTCAGAATAGTGAACCAAAAACTAAAGTACCTAATAATCTTTTCATAAATATTTTTGAGTAAGTATATCATCCAATTTTTAAATAATAAAAAAAACTTAGTTTTCTTGACTTCCTGCCAATTGCAGTTCAGAAACACACCACCAATACTGAACATGCTGTATATATTTTTTTATAATTAAACGTTTTAAATAGTACAACTCGCTCCGACCTCAGTCCAGACGAGTGGTTGTCGGCCGCCGGTGTCCACGTGCAGGTTCGATACCAGACTGAGTGAATTTTCATAAACTTATTAAAAAGGAATTATCGAAAGGTGAGTGGATTTCGGTTTTGAATTTGAAGTTGAAGAGGTCGGTTTTAGAAATTGACTTTTGACTTTACAATATTTATTTTTGTGATTATCAAAGTTGGTTTCGATTTTGGCAAGAGTTCAGCCTTCTTAAATAGCATATACTTACCTAAGTACTTAACTATAAATTGATGAATGTAGAACCATAACATAGTTATGTTAATATGTTACACTTTTGTATTCATTTCATATTTAATATACTGGTATTAATATTCCTAGTACCTATACTTAAACTTTTTATATCAGTCAGATTAGTTTATTCGATAATAATGTGTATAAGATTTCATAATAATTTATTGAAAAAAATATAGCCAACATATTAAAATTGTATATAACTCTATTATGAAAGCTCCATACAACTAAAATAAATTTAGGTAATTTGATTGCCCCAAACGCGTCTTCACGCGACCACAGACTTAACTCAATCAGTTAGTTTGAACAAATTAGCCAAGCTTTGTGGTCACGTGCGTTATCAATGTGACAACTGCAGGACTGATAGTTAGATTAACTGACGGTTTAGATTTAGTAGTTATCTAACCATAATTACCTATTTAACTTTGCCTATCAATTAATGTATAGGTATGTTGACCGTAAAGCAAACAAGAATTTGAAATATTGGTTTATATAATTGTTCCCTCGATAATAATGATACGCAATTATGAAATGCCATCAAACGTAAAAGTTTGGCGAGCTTAGACTTAAGGTACACACCTGTGTAATTATTAAAAATTAAAAAAAAAACTATAAGCTAAATAATAAGAGGTGAAGAAATTATCTCCGGGTTAGGGCAAACCGATACTCCTTGGTGAAACTGGTTGTCAGACTTTCTGACGATGATGATTGGGGTTAAAATATATAAAATATCCAGGGTTCAGTCTGATTTTGATATCGACAGAAGGTAACAAACCGCAAAAACGTGATGTAGACAATTGCTAATGCTAAATACGTGTGCTTTGACCCTAAGTCAACCCTTATTTACATTTTATACAACAACATGGAGGAATTAAAGTATGTAAGGAATGCACGATTTAAAATAATTTAATGTGTTTTTTTTTGAGGAATTTAGCCTACTGCTAAATAGATCTCAGTGGCGTGCACTTGGAGAGGCCTATGTCCAGCAGTGGACTGCGATAGGCTGATGATGATGATGATGATGATGTGTTTTTTTTTTATGTTTGGGTACAAAGATGCAATGTTTGGTATTGTTGTTAATTTCATACGTCTTATTCAATCAAGGTGTACGGATTAAAAAATAGCCGACGGCTTTAAGATCGATCCATTATTTCCTGAAATTAAATCTTTCAAAGAACAATCTCTTCAGCTTTATTAAAATAAAATATATATTAAATATCAATGAATATCGTGCCCTTTGGATGCTCAAAATCTTCTTACCAATCTCATTAAATACCTATTATTTAATATTATGCGACAAAGCAAGGCACATCATAAATTAAATATACCTAAGTTAGGTAAAATAAAAGGCCTTGTGCAACGCAGAACTAAAATTGATTACCTTCACAAAATAGTCGTTTCTTTAAATTAAATCGATTCAGAGTCACAGTCGCTAACCTTAGGGTCAAAACATCGGTTGTCATTTACATACAGTTTTAAATTAATGTTGTTTACCGATTCTAATCGATCATGTGTTAAATAGTTTGATTTACGTTCCTATACCTATTGATACCGTTATGTGTAATGTTACTCAATTGATGGTCGGTGAGGTTTTAGAAAAAAGGATAACATATCTTAGTTTTCCCGATCAGAAGGATTAGACATAAAACTCAATGAATTTCTCAAATCAATCCGTCAGTTCCTGATATGAGCGCGTACAACCAAACACGCGAAAAAATATTCATCCTTATACGAGTGATATCGTACCTCTTATCAGATAAAAGTTATATATTTTGCTAAACACTAAAACCAGTCTTAACACTAAAAAAAGTAACCATGGAGTTTCTTGCCCGTTCTTTTCCATACGAATTTTGGAATGGACAGCTGGAATCTAACTTATTTATATTCTTGACGTTCATAAGTATTAGTAGTAGCTAGTTAAGGCCTAAATGAAATAAAATTACTTATCCTTACTATGACTTTACTGCTTAGGCTTACAGTTCACAATTTGGTTTTACAAGATTGCTAAAAACCCAATACAGCAAGATCTATATTAATAAATTCAATATCGTCGGGAGATTTCAATAAATTGTCTTGAGGTGTATCTATTTTCTTCAGTAATACATCTTAGGGATTGTCAGATGAATAAAACACCTGAAATTGAATCTTCTTAGTAGAAGGCTCGAAAGGATTTATGGGGTTTGTAGGTCTATATGGTGTAGCTATAGATATAGCCTTTGATTATCATGTAGACAAAGTCGTGAAGCGAGATGTGCATAGGTATATAGATATCCATGTATAAATATTGTTTGAAAATAAATATCTATAATAGCAAAGATGGCATCTTTAACACATTATTTGGGGATCAAAGCACAAGAGACTTTTTTTTTTCTTTTAATCCTGACTAATTAAAATGAGTGCGTAAGTCTATGCCTGGAGGATAAATTCGGTATACAGATATCCTAGAGCCTGAAAAAGAAGATAGGCTACTTTTTATTTGGTTACGGAGGGTAGAACAGTTGATATTAAAATAATTAACCAAAAAGCTCTCGTTAACTTTTGAAAAAGCATCTCAAAATCAACGACTCAAAATAACAAACAATGTAAATTAAAATATATATACTCGTATTTCGAAGGTAGAAATTATTCAGGCACCGTTGACATGGGGTTAGTAACCATTGTTACAATACTTACTTAAAGCAAGTAAAATGTAGCGTTGAATATTGAACAGGCAAGACCACGCGATAGTAAAATGTCTTGCTTTATTACGTAAGCAAAGGAAATTAACTCATGTATAAAACAAATATTTTAAATCGGTTCAATAGTTCCTGAGATTAGAGTTCACGCAAACTAAGTCCTAAAGCTTTAAAATATTGAGTACGCATCTTCTATAATAAAGAGGAAACATTTTTGTTTGTTTGTATCCTAAAAGTTTAGAAATTACTGATCCGATTTGAAAACTGTTTCACTGTTAGGAAGCTATATTATCCCAAATAACTTACATAGACTATACATAGTTTATCCGTCTAATAAACATCTGGTACCGTATAATCGTAATCTTATGAAATACTTTTGAGATAAAAATATTTGTCAGAATAGCTTGAGGATAAGGTAAATCTGAAGGTAATGTCAATACAAAACACATAAAACAATCAAACATAAGGAAAATGATAAAAATAAGATTCTTAGTGAGAGGGAGATAATACGATAGAATCGTAACGTATGAGCTTTTATTATCTGATTATGTCACTTCCAAAAAAAATCTTCAAAAGTTAATTTTGTTAAAAAAAAGAATAAACAGGATTGGACCAACTATTGTACCCTGCGGAATCTAGGTATTTATATATTTTAAAAGAAATATTTTGACCCTTGACAATCGATAACTACTTATACTTGCACTTGCGTACGATACTAAAATGTATGTATTTATATGTATAAAAGCGTATTTTATAATAATAAATTATCAGTGTTATCTAGGATATCATCATAATACCTACAACAAAACTAGATGACGTTGTGAGGAACACTATAAAAAGCTTATTCAAAAACGCAAAATAAACTCTTCCCTTCATTTACCATATATAATAAGGCAGCGTAATAAGATTAAATATTAATGCGTCATTCCAATTTATTCAAAGTCAAGTCAATATTTAAATGAACTGGTTCACAGTGCAAGTTTAAAGTAAAATTAACAAGTTAATTCGGTATAACGGAGCGTTGACGTACGTGCGTTGTGGAATTGACATTCGCAATTCAGTCGGCTTAAAAACACAGGGAATTAATACAGGTCAGAAAGGTGTATTAATTGATTTCGCCAAATAAGACTTATTTGCTTTACTTTTTGAACTGAGTTGTTTTATTTGTATGTTACATATTGATTTAAATGGATGTTTATTGAACAATATGCTGTTTTTCTTCTACCAAAATATGCTTTTTCTTTTTCGTCGATTTGCTATTATCATTTTGTGTATCTTCAAGTAGTAAATCATGTATGTCCATCTAAGTAGCACCGTAGAAGTAGGTGTCGAGTTGATGACTAACCTTCAGTTGCGGAGAGTCACTAGAAAAAGGAGAAGAGATAAAAATTAAGGAAAAAGAACACTTTGAAGCATAATAACCTATCTTTAGTATCACAGGAATAATCATTGAACTATGTGTGTAACTTGATGTAATAATGAGTTTCTGTTTAACGGCTAAGCTAACAACAAACCCTTATTTCGAAGATGGCGCCGACAACAATAGCGGAGGACAGGCTGACGTCAGGCCACCGTCTGTCTCACCCCCCGCCCGGAGACGAGGTCCTCATCTCAGGTGTGTCCGGGTACTTCCCGGACTCCGATTCCGTAAACCACCTGCAAGAAAACCTTTTTAATAAGGTCAGTAACACTTTTTGATTAACGCTCAATCCTTCTCCGTATGAGAGGAGGCCTGTGGCCAGCAGTGGGACGATAAAAGGCTGTAGCAATTATAACAGTAACACTTTTGATCAAACTAAAGAAAAAAGCAATAGAATTTGAAAAAAAGTTTCAATTTGCAACCTCTGCTTTTATGGTTGGACTTGGTAAAACTTGGGCCTTTGTTTTTGTGAACACCTAGTAGGTATGAAGCTATTTACTTCTTAATAAACTGCAAAGCATGTATTATTAATAAAAGTCTTATACCTTACACCAGTGGTTCCCAAACTTATTTTGTCTAATGCCCACTTTGAGAATAAATATTTTTTTAGCGCCCCCATTTTTTAGGGTTCCGTACCCAAAGGGTAAAACGGGACCCTATTGTTTTCGCAGTTAGAGAGTGAAATTTTTACAGATGATGTATTCAGTGCCGGTTTTAACTCTACCAGCGCCCCGGGCGAAATTTCTATGGTGCCTTCCAACTGCAATTCAAACCCATACGAAAAACAGAGACATATGCAGTTTCAAGATTGCGCGAGCGAAGCGAGCGCGAATTTTTTTCTTATAGTATACAAGTCAAAGCAAAAATGACGTAAAATGTAGCTCAATCGTACAAAAGTTATTGCTGGTTGGTGAATGCAAAATCACGGGAACATAGTGCGAAAATTTTTGAGTTTTGGGACATAAAAGTTGTGTTTGTTCGAGAATTTCTCAAATTTAACGCGGAATTAAACACAAATTAAAAGAAACCGTGACTGGATCGACAGTCAGCTGTATGTATGTGTCTTTGTTTCTTCGGTGCTCCAACATTCCGAGCTTGAGCAATCTTTTAATTCATATTAGTTGATGTTCACAAGTTGTTGTTGAGAGTAAATAAAATTACAAATGACCCCCCAGGCCTCTACACAACGCCCCCATTTTCTTTCTGGGTCCCTTACCGCCCCCCTTGAAACCTGCAGCGCCCACAAGGGGGCGTTATCGCCCACTTTGGGAAAGACTGCCTTACACGAATATCACTAAAGATTTTCCTAGTTGATATTTTTTCGCCGTCACCATCTTTCAAGACAGCTCCCAACAAATTGCTGTCATAATAAATCAAAACAGTTCGTTATACTGCAAAAATGCGCCATCCCACTTTATCTTTTAAGAAAACATTTGGTGCCTAGTTTAAAAATATTTTCTAAAAAAGTTTTATATCTTCTTAGGTGGACTTAATCTCCGGAGACGCTCGTCGATGGAAACTAGCTCATCCTGAGATCCCCCAGAGAACGGGAAAGATCAACAATGTCAACAAATTTGACGCTTCGTTCTTCGGCGTCCATTATAAGCAAGCCCACACCATGGACCCTATGTGCAGGATCCTTCTAGAAAAGGCTTATGAAGCTGTTATTGATGCTGGTAAGTTTATCTTAAGTTAGACGATCTAGAATTATTTTTTATAGAACATTGTAGAAGATTTACTAGTCTAGTCTGTAGGTTATAATATATTCTCAGAAAGGCTTGATCTAACAAAGTTTCCAGTTAGTAACAAAGTAGGCAAGAGGTCAAAATTAGAGCATCTGTCACAAACTACTTCCAAAACCAAATAGAGACAGACGTGGGCCGTGTGAAAAACATCAGAACATCGAAAAAAATCTCAACCAAAAAATGTTCTGTCATCTCGAATACGCATTGCTTTGAAAACTTCAAAGCTTGTATTCCAGTCGGCATATAGCAATACCAATCTACTGCACGAAATTGGAAGAGCTTACGTTGTCAAGGAAAAAACACAAAACATAATATTATTGTCTCCTTAAAAGGCTTTGAAAATAAAACGGAGGCTACATTTTCTTAACCAATTTTAGAGGTACAAAAAACATGCGGGACGTTTTCGAATTATCCGCGACGTCGTTCTCGCGAATCGCTCGACCGATTTTGTGCAAAACTACACATAAACTCTCAACTATTGGTCCGAAAAAAGCCTAAACACTTGATTTGGATAGGTGAGCCCTTTCTTGAGTTATAAAATTACAACAAAAAGTGGCATTATTATCCATACAGATTTGTTAGCTGGTACAGTAAATGAGAGAACCAATACACTGTGAGTCGAGATTAAAGAATGGTGACTTGGGGAGCGACCGGTCGAATAGAATACGGAACATTTAGGCTCCCCCACCCTTGCAATCAGAAACATTGATTCTGGGTAACTTTTAAAATTCCTGCTGTTACACCGTAGCCAAAATTTTTCGTCGTCTCGTAGCTATCGTAGATAGAATTAGTAATATCCTTACATAATTTTTGAGCAAGATAAAAACAGTTTTCGTTTCTTTGTGAACTCACATTGTTTCCACCCCATTTTTCAAAGAATTTTTATAACCACTTTTTGATTTTAATGTTAACTGATTTACAACAATTTCTGAATTAATTCGAAACGTAAATCCTTCAATGACGCGTGGAATTAAAATTAAATATACAATGTAACTTTAAATAGTTCACATTGTGAGCGCAATGCCAATCTATTGTCAATATTTTAATGAAGGATTTTCCGGCTTAACAGATTATTTCTGTACATTATTTAAACGATTTCCATTCTGTTCTGGGAAATTCGATTATAAATAAATCATTATTTAGTTTGAACAGAATTAATGGCATACATGATGATGTTTTTCAATCATTTTGGGGTAAACCAAACAAATTATTTACATTTGATTAAATATCGAATTTGCTATATAAATTTCGTAAATTGTGTATTTAATTGTGGCTATTACTTTCATCATTAATATTAGTTTCATGTTCATAAAACCGCGTATTTCTAACAGAATTCTTGTCTTCATTATTTCCTCTGTCGAATTATGCGCTGTGTCAACAATTTTCTCCCTATAATTTGATATAACTCCTACCAAATTAAGACCATCGCTCGTTACGGTGTAAAAGCAGCCCCCCCACTTACCCCCCACTTACTTACAATGCGTATTTCGATCGAGTGCTACCTTTCTTTGGCACCAATGAGGCCAATTTGTCGGTACCACGAGTCAAACCACTCTGATTCATTAAATCCGTCAGTGTAGCTATTTCTCCACCTTTTTACCGCTTTTTGAACCCTTAAAATGCTATTACGGGGTATTGGTAAAATATTGGGTAGCATATGGGTTTTTTACCTTATTTAAACATTTTGGAACCCATATTGTTGATCGTACTTTTGGGTATTGGGCTAATATGTCGTGTAATATGCGAACTAGGGTTAAAAAATTTTGGAACAAATACTTTGTTTGTACCAAACAAAGGTGTTTTAGTCAGTTCTGCTATTGGTTTTTGCGGTTTAGTTGGAACTGCTAAGTGCATGGTTTCTATCACGGGTGTTTCAAATGTTTTTTTTTTTTTTTATTAACTATGAAAGGTATTTTTTTAGGTCATGAAAGGAAGTTGTAGTTTGCTTATTTCACACTCAAATTCATCCCGTTATCACACCACACTTTAACAGCGTACTTAGTAATTCAAAACAGATTGTACCGCTCATAATTTGCGCAGCAGTTTGCGAACTGAAGTTAGTTTCAATTAGCTGGCGAAGTTTTCCGAGCCAATTACAAGTTTAATCATAAGTAGCAGACCAGACCACGTTATAGCTAGCTCTTTATTTACTTTGATATCTAATAGATGATGGAAAGTAAATACTTAGCTCCTGTTAAATGATGTAGCAATGTCCTATTTTTTAGGTCCGAAAAAGTTTTTTAAGTCTAAACTTCTGCCCGCGATTTCACCCGTGTCTCGAGAGAACTATATCCCGCACTTCGATTAAAATTAGCCTATATGTTATGCTGTTATACAAGCCATATTACGTCCGATATTCATCTGAATCCGTCCGATAGTTTTTTGCGTGAATGAGGAACAAACATCCAAATATATAACATTAGAATATACCAACAAACTTTATGACATTAACATGATTTCTGTTTACCTAGGCTGTTATATACTTTTGACTTTTTGCACATAAGAGTATCTATAAATTCCTTAAAGATCTTGTTACTAAAAATATTTAGTATATTTATGTTATACGAGTCTTATTCAGAAACGATAAACAACAAAAATATTTTTCCTATTTAGCTTATCCATCATGCATAAGCAGATCAAAAGATAGGCTTACATTCGCAAAACATAAGCGCTTATACAAAACATCAGTTATTTTTCTGAAATATTTCTTTGATGCATCATTAACATTCAAAGAAACAGGTGGATCTCATTAACTTCTTGTTCCAATTACGACTAAAATTCTTCCAAAGAACATTGCCTTTAGAATACCCGCAGAATGCAGACTAAACAGTCGGCCGACAATTGGTCCACCGGTTACTTACAAAATCGTGTTAGTTACAGCCTTTTTCTCCACCCACTGCTGGGCACAGGCCTCCTCTCACACGGGGAAGAATTGAGCGTTAATCACCACGCTTGTTCAATGCGGCTTGGTTTCAGACAAAATCGTGAATTCAATCAAAGTTTTTAATCAGTCTATTATTGGCCAAATATCTGATCGTTGTTATGGCGTATTACCATTCATTTTCAAACAGATTTTTGAGCCCGAATAAATTGTCGGCCGGCTAAAAGTTTGTAGTGTGAGTAGGTATTCTTAATTTTCATTCGTTTTTTTCGTAAATTCGTATGTTGGAGATCGCTATCAGATTATGTATGGTGCGTTGACTAAAGAGGATTTACTAAATAAGAAAAAAAGGCATACAATATTAAGATACAAAATTGGAACATCGAAGTTTTTATGTTTTCTCGTTCTATATTTGATTTGAACATGGTGATTAGTACGTAGTCGGCATTTAGTTTTGCTGATTTTATCTTGTAATATCTACTAGATACATAAAAAAAATAATTACTGAGACCTAGATAGTACTATAGGAGAAAGCTTAAATTTCATAATACAAGGTTTTCTGCCTCAGTTCATGAAACCACATTTGACGATATCAAAAAACTTAAGGAAAATATTTCGTCGCACCCATAAACAAATTTACCGTCACCCAAAAATAATGATTCAAAGTACTAAAAAGTGTTGTTATCTAAGGCACAATAAAACAATTGTAACCGTCATTCCTCGAAGCGAACCTCCCGTTATCTTCTCATCCATTAAAAGTTTCAGTCCGCAGAGTAATTATAACTCAATATTGCCTTTTGCGACAGCCCCAAGAATTCAAATTTGATAATAAAACTTCTGAAGTGGACTCGATCACGTAAATTTCTTTGGTAGTTCAAGAAATTGAAGGTTTGTGTGTTTTTTTTTGGAGATAAGTCAGTTTGTCAATCTGCCGAAGTAAATTTTGTACTATTTTAATTTCAAGGTTTTTATCTTGATGTTACTATTGTTTACGCTACAACAAAGATTTGTCAATATGAGTTTTGGCGTCCGCGTGGGACACTTGTTGGGCGCCAATATAAACGATAAGAATATGAATAAACAAACAAATGTTTAGCCGACTTATTAAATAGAGGCTTTTTAAATAGGAAACAATAAGACACTTTAATAATTCATTACTGATCATTTTAACCTTGGCTAAGAACACTAACTGGAAATAGACTCAAACCACAACAACAGAATCAAATTCGAAGAACACAAATTAATCCTAGCAACAATACGTTTGTTTATTATACTAGAAACCAAAGTCCCGGCTTGATTCATATCAAAATATCTAAGAGACTATCATGACATAAATAGATTACCACATGACGGCTGCTGAATTATTCACAAGCCAAGATACGCATTAATACTTAGAGTATTGAAACAACTGGAACCGCTAAGAGCACAAATCTCTATGCGAAAAAGTCTTAGTAATAGGTAGCAAGGCAACGGAACAGATAGTGACAGCTTAGTAATGCATTTTCGATCTCATCGTTATGCAAGCAGGCACATGACAAAAATGGAAAATACAAGCATAAACTTGACGCACACTCACAACTTGACGGACTTATAAGTATGAACGTTAAATGATGTTTCGGGGGTGCTGACCAATATAATTTGACATGAAAAAGCGCTAATTTAATAAGCCTGATTTCAATAAATGGACTTGACTTTAACTTTAAACGGTGCTCCCCTATTTTTCGCATTTGGGAAGGCACAGCAATGCCTTTTCCCGTTGGTTAGATGGTCTAAGAATTAGTACGAAATATTCTGAAGTATTCAATAATCCTTCTGACGGAATATCGACAGGAACGAATGAATGAGAACTTTGATGGCTATTACTAAACAGATATGATCATCTTTTAGATATTTTCAGTTTTTGTTTTGTGATTAAATATTTTGTAGAAAGATTTATTTGATGACATTTATTTTTGACAGACTTATTAAATCTTTTGATATTATTTTGCTTAGAAAATGTTAACGCAGATTGTTTATGGCTTAGTAAGAAATATAAAACCTACCTTAGAACCTAAGTAGAAACCTATATCCAATTTCTATATATTGGTTTTCACATTTATGCGCTCTCAAATATGTATTATTTACAAAACAAGACCTTAGATCATAGCTATTTCTCCAATAAATTAACTTCAACTTATCCAAGACTTACTTATATTTCAACATTTTGTGTCCTATAAAAACGGAGATATTATTTTACTTTGTAAAATAGCTTCAGAATAGGCGGTTACTTTCATCATCTTTCAATCATTTTTGACGTTAACATGACAGCTCAATAGAGTTCCTCTTTATCTATAACTTTATGCGAGTTGCATCTTTAATTAATGAAGTAGACATTTGGTAATTCGAGGTGTAACTGAGCTAGGTTCTTATTTAAATAAGTGCAGTAAAAATTAGGTTATGAAAAACCTTTCGGAATAGCATGAATAAAATGTTAAATTAATGTGGTAGATACCATTTACTTATTTATTGAAAAGGTGGTTTGATAAACCCTTTCTTCAAGTAATAATAGGTAAAAGAATATGCCTAAATATTTTCTTATTTATTTTAATGATATTCTTTGCTAAATAATTTAAGTTGGAAATAGCATTGTAAAAAATATTTTACATAAAAGTATTTGTCTTTTTATAGCGAGTTATATTTTTGAAGTAGTTTTTTTTATAACCCTGTTAAATTATGTTCATCATCCTCCGAGCCTTTTTCCCAACCATGTTGGGGTCGGCTTACGGTCTAACCGGATGCAGCTGAGTACCAGTGCTTTACAAGAAGCGACTGCCTATCTGACCTCCTCAACCCAGTTACCCGGGCAACCCGATACCCCTTGGTTAGACTGGTGTCAGACTTACTGGCTTCTAACTACCCTTAACGACTGCCAAGGATGTTCAATGACAGCCGGGATCTACAGTCTAACGTGTCATCCGAAACACATGGTGTCTAAGATTTACTTAGAAAGTACATACAAACTTAGAAAAGTTGCATTGGTACTTGCCAGACCTGGGATCGAACCTGCGCCCTCATACTTGAGAGGTTGGTCCTTTACCCACTAGGCCACCACGACAATATAACAAGGTTAAACAAGGTTAAATTATGTTATATTGTATTATTTAGTGTACTAAATACAATTATTTTGTTCCTTCAGGTGTGAACCCCAAAGAGCTTCGCGACACGAAGACTGGTGTGTTCGTGGGCGCCTGCTTCTCAGAGTCAGAGAAGACATGGTTCTACGAGAAGATGCAGGTCAACGGCTTCGGTATCACTGGGTAAGTTGTAGATGTTTTTCACGTTAGTACATACATTTCTAATTACCTGTGACTACAAAAGAATATGCCATTGCTGTGATGCTGCTGAGCAAAAGCCTTCCCCATAATTTTTCACACTTGGCTGTCGAAAGCGTCACGAAATAAATAAAACTAATGTGTTCTGGTATAAAAAAAAAAACTATTATTATAAAAAGTTTTTATATATGAAAAATAATAAATTGCTCACATACTTCGGTTTTTGTCACCATTTCGGTTTATTTCGGCAAAAAATATATTACCTAAATTGAAGTAAATGAACCTATGCTATTAAATGTGGCAATAAAATCTGGAAACGCTAAGAGTCATAATTATCAAAAACCAAATGGCCCAACGAAACATCCAAAACAGACACTAAAATTAAAACGGCCGCCCACATAATCATTAAATTCATTTGAAACAATGGCGATGCAACTACAAAATGCAACTTCGCGCCTCCAACTATATCCAACAGAAATTATTACAATTGCTGCGGTACAAAAGCGTTTAAAACTTGTCATAGTTATTTTACACAGTCATTTCGATATTTTCTTTGTTAAGTTAAACTGTAGATTTTTAGAGCTTTGAAACTTAAGCTCTGTGATAGTAATGGCATGAAAGGAGGTTACCTACTTTGTGAAGTAAAAATGGTTTCAGAATCTTCGGTTACAGTTTTGTCAAATGAAATAAATTGAAAATAAAATCATCATCATCTGCCGAGCCTTTTTCCCAATCATGTTGGGGTCGGCTTCCACTCTAACCGTATGCAGCTGAGTACGAGTGCCTTACAAGGAGCGACTGCCTATCTGACCTCCTCAACCCAGTTACCCAGTTAGTTTGTTAAATTGAAAGTAATATGATAATGTATAAATAAAACATGTTTATACGAATTATTAAAACTGTACGTCAATTGTAATTGTGTGTATTGTTTATCCAATATATTGTTGTGTTGCTTGGTAACAATGGAAGGTCAATTGAAAAAAAAAATTGTAGTCAACGTGTTTTCATCAAGTAGCCGCTTCGCGGTTTCACACGCATCACAACTATCATGAAAAGCATCATAAAACATGACTTACCTACATCCATATAGGTATCCATGCTAAAGTTCGCATTAATGAGCTTAGCCTTTTTTCTATAGGATAGCGTAACAAAACAACAAACGAACTTAATTTCGCATTCTTAATAGGGATTAGCTAAGATCTGTAAATATATTATTGGTATTACCTGACCTTTTCGTCGAGTATTAACTATAGCGAAGATATGTGGGCAATATTCTAAACTTCCGAATATCAGTCGAGAAGCGATTGACGGATAACTTGATACGCAATATCAAGTCCCAACACGTTATTGCTTTTCGTGGTTACATTGGAGCGATCATAGTTCCAATTATAATAATATTTGATGACATTTTCGAGAATTTACATTTACCAGTCATTATCACATAGATTTTAGTAGAATAACCTCAACAATAACTGCTTGAGTTGACCTGATAATAATAATTACCTACCTACCATAATTCTGAGAAAATATTTCTATAAACACGCTCAAATGTTTTTGAATACTGTCTCAAGAGGTTTCAGCTTGACAAATAGCTATTGTAAAAAAACGATTTCAAGATATTCCTGCTTAAATTCTTTGGAGCACAATAATTTAATAGAATATTGTAAGTTTTTATTGTTGTTACGTATGATTAACAAATAAATAATTCAGAATTAATTTAAGACGAGGTTAAAAGCTCATCTCTCTAGGAGTCATTTTGCTTTACAAACTATATATACTGACCATAGACTTAATAAAAAATAAGAAGAGGCATTATATTTGCAAAATTCCCGGGATCACTTGTACAAATTCTCATTTTACTTTTACTTCCAGATGTTCCCGTGCCATGTTGGCAAACCGTATCTCCTACTGGCTAGGAGTGACCGGTCCCTCATACACCGTGGACTCAGCTTGCTCCAGTTCTCTGTATGCCTTGGAGCACGCCTTCAGAGCTATCCGTGATGGTCACTGTGATGCTGCTATTGTGGGAGGATCTAACTTGTGTTTACATCCTTATGTGTCTCTGCAGTTCTCTAGGTGAGGGAATAATATGTACTTATAAATAATATATTTGTTGGTGGGAAATTGTGCCTAGGTTAAATGTATGCATCGTAAACTCTTTCTACTTTGAGGAAGACTACTTTACTACGTGAACTGTTAATGTGACTTTACGGTACCTACCAAAAAATGCTAAAACGTAGTATGCAAGAGTAAAATTTTGGTATTTGATCAATCTTGTAGTTAATTTTCTAACGTTCTGATTGACCAAACAAATGACCATAATAATCATTTAGAATGATTTCTTTTGTTGTCACGATAGAGTATGCAAACTTAAAAATGCATCTCACAATAGACACTCAAAGTCAACAAACAGAAAAGGGTACTAACCCGCTACGCCAGTTTAAAAGGTTCCATTCTCCTTTGTATGTACAGGAAAATAGGTACATTAAAAAATCACCGAGTGACCGGAAAAGTCTGAGTGGTGCAGTTCTTCCCTGACTAAGTAACGTTAATGTAGTTTCACCGTAACCTGGGAACATTATTTATTAACTGGTTTTTGCGCCGAGTTGGGTAGCGTCGCGTCGAGATAGTCTGCAGATGTTAAGAATAAGGAATTCTTTTTGTGTTTTGTTTAGGTTGAGTTTACTTAAGATTTTATATGGTGAAAAATCGTACTACCTGTTTGTCTAGTCTGGTTTCATATAATAGTTGGTATGATATCGGCTGCTTATTAGGTACCTATGTAGATGCAAGAAAAATAATTTTAATGATGGAAACTGTTCTGTTCTGTAAATTTTTATTTCTTTGAATATTATTACAACTGTTCTCGATAGCTTTAATGAAGTCATTTTGAACTACCAAATAGGCCTACTATCGTATTACACTTTCATACGTCAGAAGTCATGTTTTACATAATTTAAATATCTATTTCAATCCTAGGTTGGGAGTGTTATCCCCCGACGGTAGGTGCAAGAGTTTCGACAACAGTGCCAATGGTTACGCGCGTTCTGAAGCCATCGTCGTCGTCTTCCTGCAGAAGGCTAAGGACTCCAGGAGGTAAGCTACTCCAAAGTAATCATGAATTCACTAGGTGCACTCTTAAGTCTGATTTCTACCTATGCATATATATATTATAAGTTACCATTATAAGTAACGCATTTTAGTTGGGCCTTAAAACTTATATAATATTTTAAAATTTACTTTTTCAAGAGATAAAATCGACTGTCTTGATATGCACCTATGTATCTAAACATTCAATTAGCGTCTGTTGCATTTGATCTTCCACTGTTTCAATTTCCTAAGACATCAAACGCAATATTAAAACGAAGTTTTTGTCTCAAAATCCACTTCATCCACCAGGGTATACGCTCAACTCCTCCACGCTAAGACCAACTGCGACGGTTACAAGGAGCAGGGTATCACATACCCGGCCGGTCACATCCAGAAGCTTCTCCTCAGCGAGTTCTACGAGGAGTGCTCCATCCCTCCTCACATCTTGGAGTTCGTTGAAGCTCACGGCACAGGTAAGGAGATACTTTTTTAATTTAGGTATATCTAGGTACTGGATCTCGCCCGTGACTTTGTCCACGACTTTTAAGACTCAGGGTCTCCAGTCCCATAGAACACAGTCCTATCTTCGAAGTATCTAAATTTTATGACAATCAGTTCCGCCGTTGGCATGTAAGCATATCGAACAAATAAGAAAACTCGCAGGTACTTATAATAAGTAATAAGTAAGTTCTTATATAATTGGCCCAATCGTGATGGTTATAAGACCGGAGCTAAGGAATAAGTTAATTTTAAATGTAGTTCGGAGCCAAGATTCCATCTCATTGATTCACTATTAGACAGAACAGGTGATGAAGCTTAAGACCGTCCATTATTAAAAGCCAGAAAATTAAAACATTAATCTTTATCAGAAGCTAGATATATAAATCATTTTTTTTTACTCAAGGAACATTCAAAAACTGAAAGAAGCTTTTTAATAAATTGCAAACCAACTTCACCATCTCATCTACCATTATTTCCTACTAATTACTAATAGGTATTATGCCTTTATTAAAAGTCAGCGCCGGACTAACCACACAGCAAAAGTAGCAATTGCTACACTTATGCCCATTTTCACCAACAAATACCTAAATTAAGGGATCCCCTAAGAGCATTTACGGAACACTTAATAAGAATTTCGTTTTCACCAAAGTTTAGGTATCCCTTATCCATAGTTATTTATGTCAAAATTGGGAGAGCCCTTATTCTAAGTGGCACTTAGATTAAGAGATTGTTGGTGAAAATGGGCATTAGTTCTTAAGGGTTCGAAAACTTCTATGTTGCCAAACCGATATTTCTTTATCGTAGTTTTCGCTTGCCCTTAACAGGAAGCTATACTTATAACTAGTTTTGGCGACTTAACCCCGGGGTCAGTTTATTATTAGTACTCTCAATTCAACTGAACTAAGCACCTAAATAGTCCGCTTTAGAGCGGTTGACCGCTATAATTCCACCGGGCTAGATTGAACCCTTTGATATTTCGGGCACCGATCTAAACTCCGACCTTTATCGTTTATTAAGGACTAAATGGAATTCCATTCTAATTTATTGCCTGAATTGGAGGCGGTAGTAAAAATATTGGCGAGCATTTTGTGCCAGTTGGGAAGTTATTTAGGGCCAAATATGTTCGTGTAATTAAAGTTATATAAATGTATTTAAAGAAAAACAAATGCCAGTTTTTAGTCCGGTCTCCAATACTTCGTATAGTAGACACATTAAGGTATTGGTAATATCTAGGCTATCATTTGACCGACTTTGGCAGTCGTTGCCAGTAGACAGTAGCTCCAAGTAAAATACTGGTACTTACTTCACTGCAGCCCGTTAAACTGGAAGCCAACTTAGGACCTTGAAAAAATGCTCAGCAGATGATGAATGTCCTGGTGCTTAATCAGCACTGTAAAGAAAATACAACTTTAAAAAATATGAAAGTCCAACTTATAAAACAAACGCCCCAGCAAGGCAGTTCATCACCCTCGCACTTAACACCTTATTAGTCACAATCCAGCCATTTCACAAAACTTTCAAGCATCTGCATTTTTTTAAAAAAACCTTCACATTAACTCGGCGAGCGAAGTGAAAACTTGGAGAGAAAAATGAAAAAAAAAAACAGCCAAGTGCAAGTCGGAATCGCGCACGAAGGGTTCCGTACCATTATTTAGAAAATGAGCAAAAAAATCATGTTTGTTGTATGGGAGCCCCCCAAAATATTAATTTTATTCTAGTTTTCAGTATTTGTTGTTATAGCGGCAACAGAAATACATCATCTGTGGAAATTTCAACTCTCTAACTATCACGGTTCATGAGATACCTACAGCCTGGTGGGTGACAGACGGACGGACGGACGGACAGAGGTGCGAAAACAATAGGGTCCCGTTTTACCCTTTGGGCACGGAACCCTAAAAAAGAAACACAGATAAGAAAACTTGGAGCACAGCTAAGGGCACTTTCGCAAAGTGAAATTAAAATGAACTATTGTTTACAACACAAAGAATACTGTAAACCTTTTGTGACAAGCTTTTAATACAATACAGAGGTGAAATTGTAATTGTGAACACTGTTAGAAACAATGAGAACGGTTGTGGCCTAGTGTCGGACCGAAATTATGTAATTTGGTGTAAAGTTAAGCTTGCAAGACTTTGTTTTACCAGTTTTGTGTTACGAATCATAATTACGCAAAAACATCGAATGAAAATTGAAAGACACAATGAAAAATGCATCAAAATACTCACTTATAAAATTTAATTTGCTTAAATAGCAGTGTAACACTTATTTTAAATCATTTTCTTAAATATTCACAAAAAAGTTCACTTCACGAGATCGCTGCATTAAAAAGGTACAATAGATACAAACAGCCTCTTTATAAGCTCTTATTTACCTAAACTGATGTTTTTCTCTACAAACCAGAAATTGAATCTCAGAAAACAGCCCATTATAACATTAAAAAAATATTTCTATAAACACGAACAAACCCAAATGTTCCTTCAAAACGATTATTACCTTCAATAAAGGTTATTGTATCAACGAAAGTACTTATTTACTGAATCTTTAAACTAAAAAGGCCACAGGTACAAAGTAAATAGAAACAGTCAATTAATTTAAGTATGTTTGTTCACTCTCACTCTTGTTCATATTTACCATTATTGTTGACTATTCTGCCAGCTCATCAAATGAGCTTTAGAACGTGAAATCTCAACCGTATCGTTTTGACGTGATAACGTCTTTAAAATCGTTTTAGTCGGGTGACATGTTCAGAAACTTGTGTCACACCAAAACCACACGAGCGCGATCGCAGGTATAACGAGAGAGAGACGGACCGATCCCCCGTCTCATCTCGAGCGCTGCCAGTCATTCCGTGAAACTTGTCACGCGGAATCCTCACGAGCGGAGGCTGGCATAGCGTTCGAGTGAGTGGACCGGTCTTCCGTCTCTCTCACTCTAGCGGCATACAAACGAATGGAGATTTCTACACCCGAAATTTATCATCAAAAGTGTGAATAAAACGATAGATGTAATTTAAAATTTGAAAAAATTGTTATCTTCATTAATTCCTTACTTCCCAAAAACTTATATCACCAATAAGACGTTATCACGTAAACATCTCGATCGTAAACCTACTTTACAAACAACCAATTTTTTTTGTTTTATAAATTAGCATAGGTATTTGCGTGATGTATATAAGTAAGATTTAAAAAAATAACTACATTCAAAAGTTCGTAATTTGTTCGTAAAGTATTTTCTGTTACAATATAATTTGATGAATAAAATAAGGAAATAACTTTATTTACCTAGGTATTCTTGAAATAAATAAGTTACCTAGTAACAATACTTCAGCAACTCAATTACATTATTATTTCCCAAATATAACAATGCTGACTATTATTAACATATTCATGAACGTGTAAAACAATAAAATATACTACAACCATATAGCTATTTGAAAACCAAAAACAAAGCTAGCAGGAAATGTATAATAATAATATTTCAACGTGAAACACACCGAAATGTGAAATAAAACACTTTTACGACAAAATGTTGGCCACTCCACAACATAAAAGCAAAGTTTTACAAGCTTTTAGTATTTTTTGATTGTTAAAGCATTCTGTATACTGGAATCTTAGATGGAAATTGTTCATATTTCAAATTTTCTATATGGTTTTCTAGATAAGATAATGTAGACTATATTGCAGCATCGAAATTAGTTATTGTTACTTAACAAATCAATAAAAGCCTTAAGGAGGGTGATTTTCCTTAAAAAATACTTTTTCACGATTGCGAAAAGTACTGATTTACAAACACACTTAATTTCTTAAAAGTACACCAAAACACTTAAAACCAAACCAAATTTCAGTATCTCTTGGAAATAAGTCTAAAATGCTAGTTTGACGTTTCTACCAAATCTCAGCCTTCCTTAAAAATCTGTCAAATAATCAATGTTTGTATGTAAAACTATAACATACTAACCAGCTTATGTATACTTATCGCCTAGAACCCAAACTTTGACAAACAAATGACGATTACAACTAGAACCCAGGCGTACAAACTGACCAACCGATTTACGTGTTTTCCTACAAATGTGTGCCTTGAAAGCCAGTCCCTAAAGTTTCTGCAAAATTATACTCGTAGAAGTATTTTCTAAGTTTCAAGGGTGCGTCGATAATTCCAATTTTGACATTGAAATTCGTGTTTCCATTGTTTGAGTTTACTTAGTTCAAATATTGAAGGTCCGTCTTGAAAAATGCTGTGAAGTTATCGATAGCTATGTGAACAAAGCTAGACTATTATTTAAAACGAGTTTAAGTAGGTACTAAGAGAAGGTATCTATTTAATTGGTGAAAGCAAATAATTTTGGGATTACCTATGGTCTTAACACGCCGTGGTGTCAGAGTTTTCTCAAATCCATCTGGCATGAAACACGGTGACGTGATTATGGTGACGAAAAGTTATTTAAATTTTTATAATTACTGAAAAATCTCTTACTTAAATGAATTAAAGAAAGTTTATGATCCACTTTAGACGTCACAAATTTAATATTAGTTCATTTACCGTTTGTCGCATAAAGGGCGAGCATAAAGCCCTTTCCATTAATATTTAATTAGCTAGAGTGCTGACGTAAGGAAAAGTAACTAAGTTAATGTTTTATCGATACATTTTAAGAAATTAAGTTAGCTTAAGTATCTCACTTTTGGCAGGAAAAAAGTCATTAGAGGTAAGATAATTTGGTATTATGTTTTATCTCTAAGGTATAAAGCTAAGTATTAATTTTCTTTTAGAAACTTTGCACTAAGTTGTACTTAAGAAAATGGCATAACAGATATCTATGTAAACCCAAAAAATATCACAAAAACTTATACCTACATATTTAAAGTAAAAGTCTACAATTGAAAGTAAAAACTCTTCTACAAGCAAAATACTCTTTCGAAAAACCTCCGTAAACCCCAAAAAGTTTTGCAAAGCCATAATAGGCCGTGGCATTTGAAGTACCGACGGAAAATCCACCAGTTGGTAACATAGTTCGTTGCAAAAGGGTTAGGAGTGCATTTAGGGGGATTCGGGGACTTTTGGCAGTGATACAATCAGGGGAGCTTGCAAAGCGATGCAGTCAACCAACCTTTGCAGAGCTGGGTCGCATACGAAATAGCTTGCGTCAGAAGTCGGCTTCTTCACTTGTTCAATCAAAATGTGTGTCTACTTTTTAATGTCTTGATAGACACACAGGTTTTGGGTGTTATTTCAATTACATTACGTTAGGACAGTAATTGAGATACATAAATACTGAAGTGCGATACCATGTTTAGCATAAAACAAATTGTACCGAGGAATACGTTAATACGGATAATTGTGACTGTAAATACTTGCGCAAAATCATCCAAGTATAGGTACTCTAAATTCGATGTAAAAAGTTAACGCAGTAAAATAAGAACTATATTTTCCACTTCCACGAGAGGACCACCCATATACTGTCAAGATGAAATAACCCTTAATAGACTTCAGATACTTTGATTCTTTGTGACTTCTTCCTAACTTTAATTTTCTTGCCACCAGGTACCAGGGTAGGAGACCCTGAGGAGTTGCTGGCTATCGACGAGATCTTTTGCACTGGCCGCAAGGGACCCCTCAGGATTGGTTCCATCAAGTCCAACTTGGGACACAGTGAGCCCGCCTCTGGTCTCTGCTCCATTGCCAAGGTAAATTGCGAAGGATTTTTTTAATATTTTTAATCGTTGCTCATTGTAAGGCTAGAATTCAAAAGCCAAAAACCGGTAATTTAAAAAAAAGATGATAGAGAAAATCTTCACATTTACATTGAAATCGGTCTTTCATGCTTTCACGCTAAAACTAGTAACACGTATAGTCTAGCCAGAGCGCGACGAAAGAAAAGGAAGCATAGCATATTATCTGCATAAATGTGGAAGCTTGTAATTAGCAATTTGTACTACTTACATATATTATTTAATTGTGTTATTAGTCTGTAAGCTTTCTGTAAAATTAAATAAATGAATAAATATGTCCCGCAGGCTTCTTTTTATCCAGACATGAGAAGTATTTTCTTCAGGATGTCGCTGGCACCGCAGAGAACAGCTAATAAAAGAAATATACAACCTTAATAACATTGCGTATAGACAGCCAATAAAGTATTTCACCAAAATATGCACAAGCATACACAAACTCATATGCTCCCCGTGACGTCATTTCAAGCCAACTTAATTGGCGGAGATGACATATCTCTACTCCCAACTCCATATTGCTTGTGTTAATTAAAGCGCTAAGCAGTCAGGATGTACATTATGTACATTGTACATGTGTACCAAAACTGACACATTTGACACAGGTACTCATTAGATAGACTCAATGCAGCTCATTGATGAAGTTATGAGGAAGCTGATTTTAGTTAGAGAGATTTTGGTAATATAGTATATTTTATTCAGGTATATAGCGAAAATATCTATCTCTTTAATTCACTAATTAACTCATATTACTTTATTATAAACTTAAAAGTTTGCATGTATGGACGTTTATTCAGCTATCACGCATAAACTCACAGCATGGATGAAACTTGGCAGTATCACACATACACTTTTAGGTACACTTACATATTTCTGAGTAACAAATTATAGGCAATTTTTTACCCACGTGCAGGAATTAGTGCCCCCAAGACGTCAGTAACACCACGGGCAAAACGAATACCATAAACAACTACTATCATAACCAACCTCTTTCTTCACAAACTTACCATCCAACCTCCTTTCTAGATGTGCATAGCATACAGCACCGGCTACTTGCCCCCCAACTTGAACTACAACGTGCCTCGTGAAGGAGTAGCAGCTTTGGCTGAGAACAGGCTCCAGGTCGTGACAGACAAGACTGCTTGGGGTAGGGGCATGTCTGGAGTGAACAGCTTCGGTTTCGGAGGCGCTAATGCTCACGCTTTGTTGAAGAATGTCGCCAGGGATAAGGTAAGATAGACGGGAAAATATGAATAGAATTTATTATTACAAAATATATTATTTTATATCTTTAGTTATGAGAGAAAAGTATTGATTTGTATTCAAAATTGGAACAGCTGTCAAAATCGTAAGAATAAGGCACAAGACTGGCTAGAGACAACAACCTGCTTTTTTTAAATCAAGAATCACGGTAAAACTTTTTCGAAACAATATTCATGTTTTTTTTTTGCTTTGTGTTATTTCATGTCAAAAACACACAAAACATTAATAGACATTTCTAGTTACTTATTTAAAATCAGCAAAAACAAATTGTTCTGTCCTTCAAACCGTTCTCAATTACGCTTTGAAGCCGCAATAATTAATTCCATAAAGTAAGAATCGTTTTCATCAGCGAGTGTTAGGACTTTACCAAGTTATATCAGATTTGATTTCCAATCTATTGATTATGTCAGCCTATTGTTTTCACTGATGAAACATCAAATAAAATGAGTTTCTAAATGTTATTATTGGAATCGGCTATCAATTTGTTTGATGGACATTTTGAGGAATTAATTAAAATAGGTTTTGTTGGGTATCCTTCTATTACAGACTGTTTTGATTTCCGTTCTATACCCTGACGTTGAAATTTAAATTAATTCTATCAAAGGTTTCTTTTGAATTATTCAACTCATAAAAAAAATAAACATCAGAGGCATTTAAACTTTTTATTTTGTAAGGCTGAACGTTTTGATGCCTATGACACCATTACTTATGGCGCGCATTTTAAAAATAGAATTTGGTTGTGCAATGCGCCGCCTCGCCGAGTCCACCATTACATTACTTTGAAAAAATAAAATAATTTAACGTTTGAGTGAATAATTAATATAAAAACTGTGATAAAATATGTGTCCTAAGGCAGGTAAGTTTACTTTGCTTAATATTTCAAAAGATTTAATTAATTCCTTAGTTTACTACTACTACGCTACTTTATTATATTGAATACGAAAGTTGACCAAACGATAAGTCTATTCTAATCTTCGAAAACAAATTCTGTTGGTCACTCGAAGGCTGCCAATATACCTGCAATATTTAAATTCAAGTGAATTTAAACATTACGCGTTTACAATAAAGTTGAAAATTGAATACACAAAAGTGATGCACTGCATTGCCGCAGGTGGTGAAACATGGTAAAAGCGGGATTTTGTCATCTTTTAGACTTTATAGGGTTTTTTTTTGTACTCAAGTTACTTCTTTATGGTCAACAGTATTGAGTATTGAGGCCATAAACAAATGGTTTAGAAAAGACTTAGATTTGTTCAATTATTTCTTTTCGATAAAGTTAATGTTTTAGGTAGGAATATAAAGGTAATGTATAACAATTATTTAAATGCTTTTTTTTATAATTTATCCTTTATGTCGAATTTTTTACGAACTTTTCTTAGATTCTCTAATATTCCGTAAAACGACGCTGACCTAAGATTGATTTGAAGTAAACTAAAAGCTCGATTTTTCGACTTCTTTACGTTTGTACAAATATCACCATACTCAAGAACAATATTATTGTCTTCAATTCCTTTATTCTGGACTGTGATTTACACTTGCAACTTCACATTTATAACTTCCAATATATGACTGGAAAACTTTCTTCAAACAATTTTACCAAATAATATGCCTCCAAATCCACTCTTCACCAGGTAAACAACGGCATACCATCAGACGACCTCCCCCGTCTAGTATGTGCATCAGGGCGCACGGAGTCAGCCGTCGCCAGGATCCTGGATGACTTGGAGTCCAGGACTGTGGACGCTGAGCTGGTGCGTCTGTACCATGCTATCCATGATGATGATATTGCTGGACATGTTGTTAGGGGTTACACTTTGTTGGGTGAGTAGTGGAAACTGATATTGTTAGAAGGGTTCATTTGTGCAAATACCTTTTGTTAAGTGCTTCTCAAATGCAGAATAGAAGTTGAAATTTCAAAGTTAGGTACTAAAAGAATCTAGAAGTTCCGATTGTAAAGTCGCGATGCGGTTGAGTTTTTAACCGACCTTTGTACTAATTATAATGGAGTAGATACGTAACTAACTATACTTAAGAGAAGTTAAGCAGTTCTAATATACTTTTAAATGCATATTGATCGAATATCTTGATCGAAAATAAATTCTGCTGTTGATGACAAAAACTAGAGGCAGCAAGCATGTTGCCTATTTTTGCCTTAAGATTAGTAACCAATTACACAGACTTGGGCTAGCAATACTAGGACGATAATTATAATTGTTGACCGCTTTTGTAGCACGTCCTGATGACCGCTTTAGTAGCTACTTAAATCTTCATATGGCACATAGAGCAACATCTACATTCTGTACTCTAGAATATTCTCCTAACCACTTTCCATATTCCAGGCTCAACCCCCACCAAGAGCGTGTCCCTAGCCCGCGAGATCCAGTACTTCTCCGGCGTCCGTCGCCCAGTATGGTTCGTGTACTCCGGCATGGGCTCCCAGTGGGCCGGTATGGGCAAGGAGCTCATGAGGATCCCGGTCTTCGCTGCTGCTATTGAGAAGTAAGTTGAAGAAATCAAGACAGGTTTTCATAAAGTGTTACTGAACACATAGGACTTTGGTTAAGCGGGTTAACTGTGTTTGATACTACATATGTAAAATTATTACCTATATTGCATTTGATAGTTGTCATAGTTTTTTAACTTACATAAGAAATAGGATACGTGGTTCCGTTTATCACACACGAAAATTCGGACTACTATAGAATGAATGATTTTAAATTGTTTATTCAACTTACTATATTGTTTGAATACTGAAACACCACGCTATTTTAAATATGCCTCTATCACACGTAAATTGGTGCCTTACTTTTAAGTAAGTATTCAAGATTTAAAGTTAGGAACGTTTAAGTATTTCAAGTTAAGACCTCAAAGGTAATCTGCCTTTTGAAACACATTGAAATTGCATTCATGTTTATAAGAGGAAAATTGTGAGAACTAGCTAAATAGGTTGATGTTATAACTAAATGATAAACTTCATACATGTAACGCAATTAGCGGAGAAGTTTCAGCTCTGTGTCAATGCTAATGCAATTAAAATCTACGCGCTCATGCATTCGTTGAATATAATCAAGTAACTTACTTGGTTTGCTATGAGTTAGGAATTATTAGAATACAAATATTACTATAGTATCTACAAAGGAACTTGTTAATTTGTTACTCGCTAAACTAGCCATTGTTGCAATCTAAATCCTGAGTAATTTGTATTTAGCTTATCTTTCAATTTGGCAAAATCATATTTTTGCAATTATTAGTTTGCGGTTTCAAAATTTACTTAATAAGTAACTTTTGAAATGCATCATAAAATTAATAAATTATGACTACCCGGGTTATTATAATCCTTCCCTGTACCGCAACATAGGATAAAATATCAAAGTTATTAACTAAAAATTATCCGTGTTCATTTTTACCATTATTCTTCTGAAATTCTGATCTGAGATTACCCTCACCGCTGCTAACCCATAGCGGTAGGAGTCATTTGAAGATTTCGCCATCGTAAAAAAAAAGGTTACTCTTTCAAACACTACCACTTATTTAAACTAACTCCTCAACTTGTTACTCAGGTGCCACAAAGCCTTGGAGCCTAAAGGCGTGAACCTGACCAAGATCATCACAGACCCTGACCCTAAGATCTACGACAACATCCTGAACTCCTTCATTGGTATCGCCGCCGTACAGATCGGTCTTACCGATGTCTTGAAAACCATTGGTGTTGAACCTGATTACATCATTGGTGAGTAGAACTTCGAAAATATGGATAAAGGAGAAAGAGATGGTTTATGTGTAAATAAGTCTGTATGGAGATATGAATCCAAAATAGTTAAAATCTGCTTAGTATGTAGGTACATATCTTTAGAAGTGGTAAAAGTTTAACTTTCCTAAAAATAATAATTTTGTTAGAAATTATATCCAAGAATAGAATAGAATTTTCTTCAATGAACACCAGTAACAAATACGGAAGGACATAACAAATAAGTAGTAGAGTATTACCCCCCCTACAATACCTACAATAGGCAGTCTTATCGATAAAAAGCAATCGCTTCCAGACAACCTTTGGATGGAGTCGATATGAAAAAAGATAAATTAAGTTACATGACAGTGTCTATCCAAGAATCAACTTTCTATTAAATATCCTCACACCATCACAAAAATATCAACATGTGGTTTGTCTATAACTAAAATCTTCACATTACAAAATTCCTCATCATCATCACCAGGTCACAGTGTGGGTGAACTCGGCTGTGCTTACGCCGATGGTTGCTTCACCGCCGAGGAGATGATCCTGTCTGCCTACAGCAGAGGTCTTGCCTCCATTGAGACTCCCTTCATCAAGGGATCCATGGCCGCCGTCGGTTTGGGATACAGTCAGGTAAGAACAATTTACTAAGACATTTGTTATTGATCGTTTGAAATATTTTAGCTTTAGAAACGTGGATACTATATTTTTGGAATAGCAATAGGTATTTTGATTAGGAATAATTTACAAGTTACCACAAATTGTACCGTTATACTTTTTTATCGTCACATTTTCAGAGGCGATTCTGGTTTTAAAATCACAAAAATAATTGCGATCAATATTTTGTTAATATTTCCTTTTTTGCCTTACTTGTAAGGAAGCTCTTTCATACTATTGTTTATCTATTAAAAATAACTCAAATTATTTCCATTCCTCTAGATCAAATCCATGTGCCCACCTGAAATCGAGGTGGCCTGCCACAATGGTCCGGACTCATCCACCATCTCAGGCCCCGCTGACATCATGAAGGTCTTCGTGGCCAAGCTCAGCTCTCAGGGTATCTTCGCTAAGGAGGTCCCTTGCTCCAACATCGCCTACCACTCGCGTTACATCTCTCAGGCTGGTAAGTTTTTTATTTCTTTTTAATTGCATAAACCTGTCTTAGAAATTGATATTCGTAAGTAATGTTGAGAATTTTTCTTGTATTTATAACTACTTAAAAGGAACTTTTTGGTTTGATTTCTTTATTTTTTGTGATCTACTCCGTCCATATTCGATATCTTTTCTCAAGTAGCTTTACCCCAATAGAGCGCACCGAAAAACTGGCATTTATTTTAAAATTATTACAAACTGCCTATATCTCTTTCTCGTATTTTCAATAGCTTAATACATCTTTTGTCTTGTCATACATTTAGGGCTAGTTTAAAGCATTTCACATCAATTAATTCAGTTTAGCCATGAAAGTAACGTCAAACATAGTGACTGCCATTTAAAATATTAAGTGAAGATTTGAGACCATTTCCAAGAGCTGTGACATTACAAAGCTTTATTGTAAAGTAAGGGAAAGTTGTACCAAACAAACTTGTTTGTTAAGACTAGGATTTCCGTTGATATAAAGTTATTAACGTCTGCGAAGTTACTAAGTAAACTTTGCATTTTGAAAATAACTTTTGTTTATTATCTTTCTGTCTAATTTGTTGATCTGAAACGGTAAATTCGATTACGAATAATAAAGTTTTTGAGCTTTGATGTGCAAATATTTAATGGTTTAAATCTGGAACGCTGGTAGTTAAACAATTTTATCAGCAAAGATCGCGAATTTGAATTCCTTACGGGAAGACTAGTTCAGTCTTTTGGGTTTTGGTATCCATGCCTGTATAAAGTGACATAGTTAAATCTCTTTGGAGAAATACCTAGCGCCGAGTAGCTTATTTCTTCTTCAGTCTTTTTATTATCTGTATGTCCTCTTCTCGTACATAGCAGACATGATTGCGTTAATCACAACGCTTTTATCGAACCACCACGCACATACTCGAGAGGCTGGTGCTTTTACCACTAGGCCACCAGGACATAGGTATGAGGGAATCTTCAAAATCTTGGATTCTTTCAGGCCCAACCCTGCTGAAGTACTTGAAGCAGGTCATCAAGGACCCCAAGCCTCGCTCAGAGAAGTGGGTATCCACCTCCCTGCCTCAGGCTCAATGGAAGGATGCCAAGGCTGCTCTGTCCTCGGCTGAGTACCATACTAACAATTTGCTGGTAAGTGATCACTGCTACTGCATTATGTAAATAAAATATATAAATCATATTTATGTCTCATATCTGTTCATAGTTTAGTGTAAAAAAAGGTAAAAATAAAATCGCTTTTTTGTACTAACTACTCTTGCAGCTATGATATAATTTTTTATTTTGCTTACTTTGATTCATCAATATTTCTTCAAGATGGTCTAAATGAGAGATAAGATGGTGTAAAACCACTTTGTCTTGATAAAGGAAAATAACACTAGCTTTAACATATTTTTATCTTTGTCTATTTAGTGTACCTAAATTCTAAACATTATCTCCAAAAAACTTCCAAAGCTAGTTAGATCCTAATCCATCATTCTTCCACAGAGCCCAGTCCTCTTCGAAGAGACAGCCCGTCTGATCCATTCCAACGCCATCACCATTGAGATCGCTCCCCACGGTCTGCTGCAAGCCATCCTGCGCAGATCCCTGAAGAAGGATGTCATCAACATTGCTCTGACGCAGAGGAACCACAAGGACAATGTCCAGGTCCTGTTCACCGCTTTCGGAAAGTAAGTTATTGAATAAAATTATTGGAAATGGGGGGTCATAGTTTGGGAGTTTAAGATGAATGATATTAATGGGATGTTCAAAAAAATGTTTAATGTTTTGTTTGGGGATTTGATAAAAACCGCTACCAAAATCGATATTGAAAATCAGTTGGTAGATTATTTGATGATGCTTGATTTCGTCAATTACTGAGGAAATATTTTTTTCAAATGAGACAGGGTTTTGTTTATAATGCAATATAAACGTATATTTTCAGCAATGGATGACTTCTGATGTAGTGCTTCTAGCTTTTGAGTTTTTTTTTACAGAAGTCCCTTGACACACCTGTGATCAAAATGATTCTAATGTATGATGTATGATTTTGCACACAGACTGTACGAGTCAGGCCTGAACCCACACCTTGCCAACATCTACCCCCACGTGCCATTCCCCGTGTCACAGGGCACTCCCATGATCTCCCATCTCGTCGAGTGGGAACACAGTGAAGACTGGTAAGTTTATCAACAAATTGTAATAATAGACTTAATTAAAGAAGCAGAAGATTTATGGAAAGGATTTTATAAAGCACAATGTTTAAATAAATTGGAAAACTGAAAAAATAGAAAAAGAAAAAAAAACACGCTAGTCATGTATTGTCATCAGAACTCAGAGCGTGTGCAAAATGTCATCCTAATCGAAGACCGGGAGGTGGGTCAAATTAAAATTCTATGATTTTCTAACATACCTAGTTACAAGTAAAGCTAATAAAAGCGTGTTAATATTGGAGCTTCACCTCAGTTGGATATTTAAAATGTGACAAGAAACATTGATTTTCCGTTACATACTTATCTCACACACAGATAGGTTGGTCATCTCCGCACTATCACAGCCAAACCTTGAAACACAATAAAGAGCTATGTATATTTATTGCTGGCCATCAGTCAGTTGGCCGCAAACAAATCGGCCAGCAGTGATCTATAGCGGCCACTTTGTACCGACTTCAATATACCGGGACGTTAGCGGGACATTTTTCAAAAAGCAGTCCCATTTTTGATATGATTGATGAACTTTGAATGCTGCAATGCGGTTAGGAATTAAAAATGGTGCATGGTTGAGTACTTGCTATACATAAAGTTTTGCGTGCGTTGTATTATATTTCAAGCTATATTATTTTTATCGATATCGATAGCTGTACTTACTATATATGAATTTAGTTTTCGTATTGAAAGTCAGTGCTCTAAATAAATGTCGAAAATGTGGCTTTGAAGAATATTTATCAAAAAACCACAAAAGCAGCTAAAATACAAAAAAAAAAGTTAAGTTAAGTTCTTACTTAAGCGTACCCAACATTAAATAAGATTCGGATAATTACTGAAATAATTGTATTTTGTTTTCAATAATAAAATACGAAGGAAACTTCTGACCTATACATTTAAAACTGAAAGTTATAATCTATTATTAACCTTTATAAATGGATTTACAAACATCATATACATCAATTCTCTCTTGAAATCCTAAGATCCTTGCAATTCCTCAAGAGTGGAAACGCAATCCGCTGCAGGATATCTTAGGACTTCAAGTGATTGCAGACGGAGGAGTTTCAATCGGTTCTCTGTTGAGTTTTGATTGCATCGCTAATAGTTTCGATACTAATGCAAATGTGGGATTTAATGTAGAATTTACTGTTTCATTATTTTTGGTCAGAATTTAAACTAAAAGGGATGAATTTGATGATAATGATTATCACTCCCGTAACAACTGGTACTCATAAAGTTTTAGACTCGACGAATTATTTTGAAAATTTTAAAAAGTTTTGCATGAATAAGGCAAAAATTAATACTGTGAAATTGTATGAGTTAATATTTATGTACTTATTGTTTTTTCTATGGGCCTTAGATGCCTGATACAAATAAATAAATAAAATAAAAACCATATGTATGATCAATAACTTGTGGTTTAACAATGTTATTTTTTCTGACTAGGTATGTGACATCATACAAAGCTCAAGAGAAGATGAAGTCTGGTGAGAGGACCATCAGAATGTCCATTGTGGATGAAGACTGCGAGTACATGGCTGGTCACGTTGTCGATGGTAAGAATATATAACTCTAGATCATCAACATCAATTTTATACTGGGTCACCGGGTCACTGGGTTGTTTTAATCTTCAATATTATAGCTCTAAATCTTGGCGAAAAAATATTCAGAAAACTAAGTATTAGTCCAATGCTTCGACGAAGAGTATTCCCAAATTGCTTGCATATCTACGGTTTTCTACACTTTTCTTTACCGTCGCCGTCGAAAATTACCGTCGCTAAAAGTGAATAAATGTATTTTCTTTCTTTATTTATTTCTTTTAAAAGTCCTACAATAATTATTTCCACTTCTCAGGTCGTAACTTATACCCCGCCACCGGTTACCTGGTCCTCGTATGGGAGACCCTCGGTATGATGATGGGAGAGCTCTACACTGAGGTGTCAGTCGTGTTCGAGAACGTTCGCTTCCAGAGAGCCACCAACATTCCTAAAGAAGGCAACTTGGAGTTCATCATCATGATCCAGAAGGGCAGTGGTAACTTTGAGGTAACTATTTTAGGCTATACGTTCTTCTGATTCAAAGAAAATATCAAACTTAGTCGAAAAGATTTTCTTGCTAGTTATTCTTCCAAGAAAAGTGTAGTTTTACTTTCAAGAAAAAGTAGCTGTTTAGTACCTAGTTATTACTTTTAGCAATAAAAGAGGCATTGTACTCTTTACCTTAATAATATTTCTAGGTACTTTTAAGTAAAATACTTTTGTGAGTCTTTTGAAAGTTGTTGTGGCCTAGTGGGTAAAGGACCAACCTCTCAAGTATGAGGGCGCAGGTTCGATCCCAGGTCAGGCAAGTACCAATGCAACTTTTCTAAGTCTGTATGTACTTTCTAAGTATATCTTAGACACCATTGACTGTGTTTCGGATGGCACGTTAAACTGTAGGTCCCGGCTGTCATTGAACATCCTTGGCAGTCGTTACGGGTAGTCAGAAGCCAGTAAGTCTGACACCAGTCTAACCAAGGGGTATCGGGTTGCCCGGGTAACTGGGTTGAGGAGGTCAGATAGGCAGTTGCTTCTTGTAAAGCACTGGTACTCAGCTGAATCCGGTTAGACTGGAAGCCGAACCCAACATGATTGGGAAAAAGGCTCGGAGGATGATGATGACTTTTGTGAGTCCCTAATTGAAAATTTATGAAGATGTATCTCAAACAAAAACACAGCTACTTACTTTTTTCGTGTCTAGCTGTAATAGAAACTTATAAAAGTGCCAAATCACACTGAGAGGAGTTTAATCATAATAACCAAATAATAACCGGCCGTCTTTAAATGGTTAACGTTAAATGGTGCAGCTCATCGGTAGTAACAGCCATTAACAAAGCTAAAACATAAATTCAAATCAAACTTCTTCCCCCAGATCGTAGAAAGTGGAGCATCCATCGTCACCGGTCGTATCTACGCCAAGAAGAACGTTGGCCAGGACTACCGAGTGATCCCGAGCTTGCCCGAAGTGAGCGGCCCGAACATCAAGCACATGCTCACGAAGGACTTCTACAAGGAGTTGAGGCTCAGAGGATACCAGTACAGGTAAGAGTGGATGGAGTTTCAGATGATGAATTCGAAATTTGAAATTTTTTGAATTTGGAATTTGTAGGTTCGTTTGATGATGATGCAAAATTTGAGTCTTTAGATGCTATGAAAGTAGTGTATGAAGAAGATGGGACAGTTACCAGTTTGAGGGTAAAAATAGAATTGTTTTAATAAAAGCTAGAAGCAAGAAATTGAATATTGGAGTCATAAAAATGATGATTAATATTTATTAATATTTGAATATCAGTTCGCAGCTTGTAGATTTTTAAAAGGAGAATACAAGAATAGTTCAACAACTTTTAAACGAATTCAACGTAATAATTTCAGCAAAGTATTAATTACGATAAAACCACAAATTCTAATTATTTTAATAGAAACACGAAACATCTTTCAAGCCTTCTTGTTTTCACATCAAAGCTATAATGTTAATATATAATTGTACTTGTTAACTTTGAGATTACTTAGCATTTTACAAACAAAGCTGAGTGCTTTAAAATAAAGATTTTATACAAACTTATGTTTTATGAATTTAGACCAAAAAGTTTTACTTTAATAAATCCAAATTAGGCAGCTAAAGTGGCTGCTGGTTAGCCAAAACATTTGCAGTCTAGAGGGACAGTATCATGAAAACTACAGAATACTGGTAAAGTGGTAGTAGGTATAAGAGAGAAGTCTGGAATTATACATAATTAATCATTCCTTTTTCCTCTGGATAACGTCGTTGATACTTACACTGTTAATTAAACCAGTCGATTTCGATCTAAGCACTTTTTGAGCTCCATTCTTAGATTCTTAACAAATTGATTACAAGATAGAAACATCATCATCATCCTCCGAGCCTTTTTCCCAACTATGTTGGGGTCGGCTTCCAGTCTAACCGAATTCAGCTGAGTACCAGTGCTTTACAAGGAGCGACTGCGACAAGATAGAAACATAAATCTCTTAAATAATTACTACCGCTGTTTGATCTCTATTTGCGCAATTATGAACTTCTCCACTATCATCACCTTCACACCAAAACTCCAAACCATCATCTTCCTCACTACCTTCTACCACAAAAATCGAAAAATCAACCAGCATTCCTTTTCCAGCGGTCTCTTCCGTGGCGTCCTCGGCTGCAACGTCGAAGGTACCCGCGGCCGTCTCTCCTGGGTCAACAACTGGGTCACCTTCATGGACTGCATGCTGCAAATGAAGATCATCGGCCAGGACACCAGAGGTCTCTTCGTCCCCACCAGGATTGAGAAGCTGTCTATTGATGCTAACATGCATTATAATGCTATCTCCAAAATGAACCCTGATTCTACGAAGAATTCGTTCGAGATTAGAGTGTATCCTGATGTTGATGTTATTAGGTAAGATTTTGAATGATTTTTGACTATTATTAGTGTTTTAACAGTTTTCTTGACAGCTCACTTGACATTTTTTGGCGATACTCAAACGTAGTTTTCGAAACTAGCAAACTTATACACGAACCCGGATAAAAAGTCAGCCCGATATATAAATAAGTAAATGTTTTCATATCGGACCAGTAGTTCTTGAGATTAAACTGTGAATCATCCTGATTATTTTCAAGTAATTTTTCTCAAAGGATATATCAAAAGCAGTATATTTAGGTAAATAACAGTTTCAATGAAAAACAGTCTTAATGAACAGCCATTGAAATAAATACGTACTTTACTGAATTTAAATTAAACAAGGATATTTGTATTACTGTCCAATTAATCTTAAGATACACCAAATAACGAATAGCAGCGTTAATTCCGAATGCTTTGGAGTATGAATAAGACGACTTCCATTTTACGAACTAACATTAAATCAAAATGAAGAGAAATCGAAAGTAAATGGAACCTTGTGACCTTATATTTTCAATGTTAACTTTTGCTGACTGTCTTTTATATTGCTTGACTTAATTCTTTCGCTCGAAAGTATTCTATAAAGTAAGATTAAAAAAATACATACTAGTACAAGCATTTAATGCATCATTTGATGAATTTTCTGAGCATTAAATGTTATTAGGCGCTCTATACACTGGAGACCAAGTAATTACCTTCCCAGGTTCACGACAACCCTTTATAAATTGCGTATTTAATCAACCTTTTATTGGGTGACTGTTGAATTTATCGATATAATACATAGCAACTTGCACACAATTGTGTACATAGGGACTTAACTTTTTTTATAAAAGTAAATTATATATAAATACATTTTAATATATTATCTATGTTCTTTCTCGTACATAGTCTTGTTGTAGACTTCTCTAGTCAAGAGTGCTTCAACCAGTCTTGTTTTTCTTAAGGTATATAATTTATTTATTATTAGTCTTATTCAAGCTACTACACATTATCTATATTATATTTTGTTCATACGGTATTCAACCCTTTATGTTTTTACCAAAATTCGTAAAAGCTATTTTCCGCTCATACCTAAAAGCCTTCGAAAAACGATTCAAGCTTTTAAATATAAACAGTCAAGTTCATATAGTCTAAAAAATGTTACTCAAAAGCCACTCTCTTGGAATGAAAAATTAAATATTCAACCATGTACACACGCAGCCCAATATTTTTAATCATATTATTGGCCACGAGAAATAGTTCCTTAGCAATTCCCTAAGGACCATCTCAATTTTCTAGAACAAATATTGATAAAGTGGAATAGAAAAAAATGGTTTCTTCAAATAATAATTATTAGACATTTAATTTCCTATCGTCTTTTTAGTTTTTCTGATTAAAATATAAATAAAATATTAATATATCTTTTTCGGTATCTATTTGACTACTTAGTAACTTTTTAAGTTTGTCTTCTCTATAACTAAAAATAAGTTTACAGTTTGTTGAACATAATCAAAAAGGTTGCGGTAAACAAAAATAAAATAAACATAAAGTTTATTTTTGGCAATTAATTAAGTTTGTTGTTCCAAAGTCAAGTCTCAAGAAATAGTAGTGTTCGCAATGTTATATAAAGCTAACCTTTTAACATAGACGAGTATAATGATGATTTATACAACTGGCAACATTGAACGTTTTGAGGTTACTAGCAATAACTCTGACTTGCTATAATGCTACAAGGTAATGCTTCTGTGTAAACCTAGTCATCATGCAGGATTTTGCAGAAATGGTATTTGACCTTTGCATTGGAGAACTGGCTTGTTATAAAAAAAAGATTTAATTAACAGCTCTTTCTCGTGGTTTCACTAGCGTCTCAAGGTATCATGACCATCTTCCTGAATCATAATATCAATAAATAATATCATCCGAGGATAGTGTAACTTCCCAACACTGAAATATTTTGTCAAATCGGTTCAATTGTTTCGAGGCTTTTAGGGTACAAATGAATCACTATTTTTTCCTCTTTTTTAATCTGCTTTATTAGATAGTATTGTAGTATTTTCGATAATTGTTACTGGAATTGATATTACTAGTATGGGAATTTTAGATGTAAAATAAGTGGTACATACGTAGCGGGAAATATTATGTTCCACAGTACAAATCCTCTAAACGCTCATACAAATTCATAGCACCAATAACATGAATCTGACTATCAAAACGTGTTGACTAGACAAATGTCAACAGATTTCGTGTTGGCCAGTTTAAATGGTTTACAAATATCTACCATTTATAATTGAGTTACGATCAGTTAGGGAGCCAAAGATACTGCAATTTATTAGTATTACGTGGTAGGATTTACATATGCCATTAACTAGGTAGGGGTCGACTTTAATCCAATTTAAGTCGGCCAATATAATCCGCTTGGAAGATAATTCAAAGTTCAATTCTCACAATTAAACAACCATTTATTTGCAGATACACTTATATTCACAAGATTATATTAATGTTCATTAAATACTAGTAGTTCAATATGTAAATGGTCTTTTTTTTGTCCAGGGCTGGTGGTGTCGAAGTCCGTGGTCTCCACGCTACTCCCATCACCAAGAGGCTGCCTCTTGGAGTACCAGTACTTGAGAAGAACGAATTCATCGCCAACTTCGGAAAGAACAAGATGAAGGTAAAGGAAACTCAACCCTAATGCTTTACGTATAAGTTTGAAATTCCTTTGAAACTAAAACTTACTTTTTGTAAACAGATTGAAGACATTCTCCGTTCCAACATCCAACTGGTGCTTGAGAACATCCAGACATACAAAGTCAAGAGCATAGAGTTAGTAGACGAGGAATACAAGAAGAACGACATTCAACCCATTTTGGAAACTGTTGGAGAAATGCTGGGTGACCTGCCTTTAGTACAAGCTGAGCTGCTGATGATTTCTGAAGAGCCTATTGAAGTGTCCTCTAACATCACTGTCGAGAACAAGAAGCTGTCTGGAGAGAGCAACACTATCCTCTTCATTGGAGCTAACCTTCTTAGCAGGCCTGATGTAAGGAAACCATTATGATTTTCAAGTTTTTATATCTTTTGAGTAACCGATCTCTTCTTTGCCAAATTATACTAATTTATTTACTTTATTACCAGGTCCTCCAAAGCGCAATCGGCACACTTCGTGACAAGTGCTTCCTCATCAGTCGTGAGAAGGACCGCCCCAATCCTAAAGATTACTCCGACAAATACGACATTGTCACCATCCACGATACTGGCGTCGAATACCTGGTCCTCTTCAGGAAACGCATTGGAGCCAGACCCGCGAAGTTCGTCAGAATCCCCGCTTCAGACCTCGAATTCACATGGATCGACAAAGTCAAGGAGGAACTTAAAGAAGGCCAGAAACTGGTCCTATATACCCAAGATGAGCCTATCAACGGTCTTCTAGGGTTGGTCAACTGTTTGAGGAAGGAGCCTGGTGGTGAGGTCGTGTATGGTCTCCTGATTTCTGACCCCTCTGCACCTCCATTCAACCCTGACTTGGAGTTCTATGAAGAGCAACTGGACAAGGATTTGGCTATCAACATTTACCAAGATGTAAGTCACAACTCATTGATCTCGAAAGTTTCTGATACCGAGAAATTATTCGACTTTACTGACCAAATAAATTAAGTTATGAAAGAGAATTTCTATGAAACCCCGAACCTCATTAAGGTTCACCTCGTTCTCTCGAACGACAAAATATTCTGTCAATGGAATTATAAAGCCGGGGTTATTTCTGAGAAATTTGAATTCAGTTAAGAGATAACGAAGTAAATCCGACAACAGGCTTAATTAATATTCATCAATATGATAAATTGCTTTACAAATGTATCGGTTTTCAATCGAAATGGCAAATAATCGATATTCCGCCGTAATTTTTTTATAATTTATGCTGAGACATTCGCTTAATCCAGACAGCTTTTCAAAATATAAATTGGTTAAAATATTCTGACACATATCAACAGCAATTTTTCTATTCAAATTCAACATTAATTTCAATTTACAGACTAACCCTTTCTACTATCAAAAATATAGATTTAATTTTACCAGCTCTTAGTTAATATTTTATAATTGTTAACTAAGAGCTGGTAAAGCGAGTAAGAGCAAAGTTTTCTATTTTATAATTGTCTCCGCAGGGTCAATGGGGTACCTACCGCCATCTTCTCCTGGGTGACTTGGAGACTGTCCGTGCCAACCATGCTTACGTCAATACTCTGACCATCGGAGACTTGTCTTCACTGAGCTGGGTGGAAGGACCCATCAGGGAGAACCATGTGTTCAAGAGTAAGGAGAAAGTGCTTGTTAGCGTGAGTATCGATTTTGAGTGATGAATTTTCTTGGACATACAAATGTTACTTTTTACATTTAAAACAAAAGAAGTTACTTCAGAATCTTATTACCCTTTCTATTCTCAAAAAGAGGATCCACAGAAAATAGGATGTTTTCTACTTAGTTTCCTTGATTTCGTCCATCAAAACATTAACATTTTATTTATTTTATTTTATCTATAACTTTATTTTCAGGAATCAATGGCCCATAGATAAATACCTTAAAAACTAACATATGTTATAACTTATTACTTATTTTATTGCGACTTCTTTCTTCTTAGTACCTATCTGTAGTACCTAGTTATTCATTTTTAATTATTACTACATTTATGTTCCCTTTTTAATGTTTGTCATCTTCTTCGTCTACTACATAATATAAAGCATTATATTCGTCTTCATCAGGTATACTGTGCGGCTCTTAACTTCCGTGACGTGATGACGGCTACGGGTCGTGTGACAGTCGACGCGGTCGCTCGCGGTCGTCTTGCGCAGGAGTGCGTACAAGGGTTCGAGATTGTCGGAAAGACACCCAAGTATGTTATAGTTTCTTTAAATCTGAGTTCTCCTTAGTTAGTTCGTGACAAAATATTACCCAAATAAAAAGATAATTAATATTTTTACATACCTACCTATTTACATTACCTTACTATTGGTGAAATATAATTTAGAGATAATAAATTCTCAAAAAATCCTACCTAAGAGGCACAATATTTTTTGCCGTTGACTATCCTTACAGATCTCTTGAATATGCTTACTGTCAGCAATTTTCTTGTTGATAGCCAGGCCAAGCTTTTCTTTCAGATTTTTTTTTAAAGATAGCAATTTCATATCTAACATGCACTCATTATTATCATTCTTCAAAAGCACCATAATCTGACCAAAAATGTCTTCCACAGCGGCTCCCGTGTCATGGGTATGATCCGTAACCGTGGTATGGCCAACTTGGCTGAAGGAGACAAGGCTCTGCTGTGGGCCATCCCTGACGAATGGAGCTTCGAGGAGGCTGCTACAGTACCTGTGGCTTACGGAACTGTCTACTATTCTATGGTGAGTCTTGATTATTAGTTAGATAGTTAACATAGGACATGTAGAAACCATTGCAAACCCGCATTGTTGAGTTGCAATTTTAACTTATTACCTATAATGTAGTAATTGATTGCATATTATCTGTTAAATGATTTTTTTCTAAATTCACCGACTCCTCAGGTTTTTGTGTGTATCACATTTCTCTCTCTCCTCGCTATTTTATGTTTTTTTTTTTAATTTCACTCAAAAAGAATACAATTATTCACTTCTATGAGGAAAACATATAAATTAAGCTTAGGATAAGCGACACTTTAGCTCGTGGGTGTAAATGTAACTAGAGGTAGCGTTAGTTCCTCATTTGTTACACAAGCTAGCTTTTACAAGCTTTTATAGCCTTTATACGAGTCAAAATTTCAGTCAAAATATACATAAAGAAATTTACATAACACTGTTAAATCATTATAAAAAGTTTGATCTAACGCAATCTTCTCTGTACTCAGGTCATGGTAGGCCAAATCAAACGCGGTGAATCGATCCTGATCCACGCCGGTTCGGGAGGTGTCGGTCAGGCTGCCATCAACGTAGCCCTTCACTACGGCTGCGAAGTCTTCACCACTGTCGGAACTGCTGAAAAGAGGGCCTTCATCAAGAAGCTGTTCCCACAACTTAAAGGTTTGTAGACTTGAAGGTTATAGATGGGGAAAGACGGCAAGATAGAAGATAGTTGTAACTTAGCCACTTCATAAAATGCAAAGTAAAATACAATGTAAAGTTAATATTTTTGGGTTCACTTAACATTTTTGGGTTAAAAAGTATCCTATTTAGATTCATTTATAAAACTACCTTCTAATGTAACTTCAGCTTCATGGAAGGCCAAATTTTTCAGTTAATACGCCGTAGCTACATCTACAATTTCTAAAGTATCAACTTGATTTATCTCACCCTTTCACAGCAAAATCTAGTGATTTTAACCGACTTCCCAAAACGGAAGGGGATGTTCACAATTCGAATCTTGTTTTCGAACAATGAATAGTGTTCTGCGAACCATAATTTCGAATATTCTTCTCTTGTCTAACAGACAGCCACATCGGCAACTCTCGTGACGCTTCGTTCGAGGACATGATCAGACGCGAGACCAACGGCAGAGGTGTAGATATGGTGCTCAACTCCTTGTCTGACGAGAAACTGCAGGTTCGTTATTACATAAATGATCTTTTATTTTATGTCACAAATATTGTAACTAGCACAATTCCTCTTTTACCACTTCATTTGCTATACTATAGGTTTGGTTAAATATATTTTTATAACGAAATGTATATTTACTCTCTCTATAAACTGCTTCCGTCATCGATGTTGATTCAAACTATATAGCTTCGCTTGCAACTATGTATGTAAGAAAATCTTGGAATCTTAATTTGACCCACCGATTTGATTAAGATGAAAGCACACGCTCTGAGTTCTAATGACAATACATGACAAGCGTGTCGTCTAGTTTTTTAATTGTTTTTCCTTAAAACTATATATAGTGCTTATTTACTTACCTACTGAAATCCAGCCTACCTTTAAATATTATTTTCTTACTCCTTGTTTCCTTCACCAGGCGTCAGTCCGCTGCCTGGCTTACCGCGGCCGTTTCCTCGAGATCGGCAAGTTCGACATCAGCAACAACACTCCCATCGGCATGTACTTCTTCCTCAAGGAGACTTCCTTCCACGGCATCATGTTGGATTACATCTTCGACCAGACCTATGCTTTCAGGAAGGTTTGTATACTTAGATACTTACTCGTTATGTTATTTTGTTAGAATTTTAATGCTATTTTTTTATTAAACTATTTAAGGTTTTGTAATTTTCTCTAGTATATGAATAGCTTTGACACTGTAATTTTTATAGCATAAAGTTCCTTTAATTAAATTATGGTTTCGAAAATAGTATCTTGGACCATATAAAATGTATTTCTTAGCCTGTTTGTTTGCACATGAGATTCAACTCAAGGATATCATATCTAAAGGTTTTTAAAATCGTCGTGATGCTTTTATGTAATCTTTAATTTACCCATCTTCTATCCCGTTAATCGAAAAACTTAATAGTCCGTGACTTTTACTTATCTTCTGTATTTTTGTTTAGCGCCTGCAAGACTTGCTTCTCAGTGGTATCGAGAACGGTGCCGTCAGGCCTCTGACCTACTGCACGTTCGAAGCCAATGAAGTGGAGACTGCCTTCCGTTACATGGCTGCCGGAAAACACATTGGAAAGGTAACACTTAGCTTTAACCCGTCGTACAAAAAAAAACTTTTAAACGTCTTTTAACACTTGGGTAAAAAAAGTCAGACCATGACGTTGAAATAAGGTCCATTTTGCAGCCACACTTTTTTTAGAGTGTTCAACAGATTCAACAGTTTAAGTTTTTGTAGTAAGGCAGAACATGTTTTACTTTAACTTATAATTGAAGTAATCTTCCATTCTTACCTACTACTTTTAGAGGAATACTGTTAAGTCCGCTTTACGGTCAGTTCTTCTAGTCTTTTTTCATCGTCTTAACTTTAATTATGTCTTGGTAGGTTATCGTTAAGATCCGCGATGAGGAACGCAGCAACCGCCCAGTCAGGCCCGTCGTTACACCGATCCAGGCTGTACCTAGGTAAGCTTAACATAGAACTGATAAAATCAAGTACACCAAAAAGCTCTCAAAATAAAATCTGAAAAGTCCATTAACCTAGCCTTAAAGATAAGATGCTATATCTTATCTTTTACATGCTATTTGGTTATTTGCTTACACCAAACAGGGTTTATGTTAGTTTAATTTTAGTTTGTTTTTCGCTCGATATGTTTCTGTAAGTGCCTGTCACACTGCAAATCATATTCTTCTAGCCTGCACATATGTGAAGATTTGTTGATGGACCCAAGCAACTAATTAAAAGTAAAACCATCGAACTAAAAAACCTTAATAAAATCATAAAATATTCTAAACACTTTTTTTTTTAAAGGTGTTCTATGGAGTTTTTTGTTCTGTTCTTCTCTATAAGACACGTTTTTTTTAACCACGCAACTAGCTTGACGTTTCTTAAGCACCAGTAACAGTCTATATGAAATATAAAACCTTTCGACTTCGAGTACTTATAGACCCTTTTCATACCCCCTTAAATCCCTATTAAACCACGTTCTTCTACCAGGTACATCTGCCACGAAGACCACGTGTACATAGTAGCGGGAGGTCTGGGAGGCTTCGGTCTGGAGCTGGCTGATTGGCTCATCATGAGAGGAGGCAGGAAGATCCTCCTCACCTCACGCAGAGGAGTCACCAATGGATACCAGTCTTCTAGGCTCAGGTTTGTGAAGAGGGAATTGATTAAGGATCTTTAGGTCCATGTTCGCAGAGAGCATGCAGTCCTGGTTACTTTGAAGAATGAAGGCCAAAAACTATAGTGAATTTCAAGAAAACTGATGTCTATGTTGTCGTTGATTTTAGGCTTCATTCTGGTTGTTTATTTCCAAGTGATTTAGTATAAGTAAATAAAACAATATGAGATAAAGCTGGTTTATACATAAGTGATAAAATGTATTATTTGATGTCCCCAAAACATCACATTAATTATGGGGCATTTTGAACATTACTTTCTTTTAATGATGCTACTAAAATTTAAATAAACCTTAAATAATATTTACTTAATCTTCATTCACTTTCAAACCTAGCTTCAAAACTGAAGACTTACCTTACAATAATATTAAACCTTATAATAATCTTACTTCCTCCACCAGGGCTTGGGCCTCATACGGTGCCGACGTCCAAATCTCAACCCACGATATCACCACGGAGGAAGGTTGCGAAGACATGCTGAAGATGGCCATCAAGATGGGTCCTGTGGACGCCATCTTCAACTTGGCAGTGGTCCTGAAGGACTCCATCTTCCAGAACCAGACTCCTGAGACCTTCAAGACCTCGTACGGCCCTAAGGCCCTCGCTACCGTCCATTTGGACAAACTGTCCAGGAAACTGTGCCCGGGATTGAGGTAAGTTCTTCTTTATTTTTAATGGTCTTCGCTCTTTTTGAATGTTGTTTTTACTAGTTTCATTTATTATGTTGTTCTTACAAAATCTGATAAACTTAGCTGAAGTGGATCCTGAGGTTTTAAAATTGACAATATTTCGATCTAGATCCTTACAATGTTTCAATCAAATACATTCTGGTCTAGCACCACTAAAATTAAATGGATCCTATTTTTGCTCCTAGCGTGTTCTCCAGGTATAAAAATACTCAACAAACTACAGGTCTATAATTAAAGCAGGTACTTCATAAAATCTGTTCTCAAATTTATATCATGATACCGACACTGAAGTAGATTATTGAACAAGTTTTACGAGTGAAGTTTCACCCCGGGAGTTCAATTATAGTGTCCAGAAATTTATTTATTAATCCCCAAGTGGAGGGAAAAACAAAAGGGTGGCAAAACTTGGTACTTATGTTTTATGTGATCATGTTTTGGTGTAGTATGATGAATTGTTTTAATGTTTAGAATTATAGTTGGAGGAGTTTGAGCCTAAATTAAGTACTGGGGTTATTTGGGGCTAAAATTATGTATAGTATGTATTAGTCTTAATACTCAACTAAATTATTATACTAGGGTTATTTTGAAGGTAAAATTATGAACGTATCTTAAAGTGGGTCTATTTAAATATACATTTTCTGTCTCTTTTGAGCCTACAAATCTAAAGTACGTAACAAAACTGAAAAATATGTAGTTTAGTGGTTTAAACATTATATAGCGGTACAGGTAATAATTTTAATAAAATGTAAGCGATCTTTCACAAAAATATCCGATTTCCCTCGACATATTTCCGACAATACTTCTATAACCACCATATCTCCTTATTTTATCAACAGGGACTTCGTGATCTTCTCATCCGTATCCTGCGGTCGCGGTAACGCTGGACAGACGAACTACGGTCTCTCCAACTCCGTGATGGAGAGGATTTGTGAATGGAGGAAGAAGCTCGGACTCCCAGCCCTCGCCGTACAGTGGGGAGCCGTCGGAGATGTAAGTATAAGCTTTGTTTTTAATACCACCTCTTTCAAGTTTCCTGGTGGTTCCATGACCTTTTGGCAAGCTAAGGATATTTGAATCTCCTAATATTTTGATATTTTAAACAACCCCACTTATTATTATTGAAAGATATTTAAGATAGATAAAGATACATTATTTTATATACCAAAAATCTGAACTGAATTTCTTGGTCTTATTTACTGCTCGTCTTATTACTCAATGAGATGTAAGGATTATGTCTATATTTTTTTACGATCCAGCGACAAATAAAATGTTATACTAAGTATGAAATTATTATAAAAAAGTCTGTGCAAGATTCTCATAGTTAATAATAGGTATTGAACCTTAGTGAACAGTTACTGTAATACACAAAGCTAATATTATATCCTTTACATAGGTGGGTCTCGTAGCCGACATGCAAGACGACGATGTCCAACTAGAAATCGGAGGCACTCTCCAACAGAGGATCTCCTCATGTCTCTCTGCTCTCGACAAATTCATGAAACAGGACGCAGCCATCGTGTCCTCCATCGTCGTGGCTGAGAAGAAGGCCGGAGGGTCTGGTTGTGGCAACATTGTTGATGCTGTTGCTCAGATTATGGGTAAGTTTGGAAACTACACCGTCATCATCATTTTAAGTTAGGAGTCGGAGGCACTCTCCAACAGAGGATCTCCTCTTGTCTCTATGATCTCGACAAGTTCATGAAACAAGACGCAGCCATCGTGTCCTCCACCGTCGTGGCTGAGAAGAAGGCTGGAGGGTCTGAATGTGGCAACATTGTTGATGCTGTCGCTCAGATTATGTGTAAATTTGATCATCATTTCAGCTGTTCCACTGCTCAAAATAGGCCCCTTCTATTGATCATCAAGGGAACTGGTTGGAACTGATATTGATGATATTAGTGAAAGAAGTTGATGTTGGAGATGAGGCTAATGAAACTGCAAAAAAAGCAGGTTAAGGAATATGTATTGAAGATAAAGGTTAAAGAGATGGTTAATATGTTGCTACAAAAGTACTTTCAAGCCTTAAGACAGTGATTAAAAAAGCTTAAAATTAAATCAGGAATTTGTGAAGGTAATATAGGTAAGAGATGATGTCATAAACAGAGCATCGTTCCAAGTCCTGGCACAGAACACGTAATATAACATGTAAGTTAATTATTCCAGAAAACTAAAGAAAACGTACTTCCAAACTTTAAAAAGCATGTTGCCAACAAAATACCGTATGTTCACAGCATCCGCGTTTCTAAGAAATTATTCGTAAGTTGTTGAACATAAGTTAGTGAAGTTCAAGACACAACAGCAAGGAGTTTCTTCAACAACAATTTTAAATGTAGCTTCTTATTATTTTTTTATTACTTGGAAAGGCAGGATGAGCTATCTTACTGCTTATCCAACGTGGCAAGGCTGCTTTTGTCACTACAATAAAGTTTGCTAGTTTAGAATATTTAAATGCTTTATGCAACAATATTTTAGGACCTTTTTTTGCTACCTTCAGGAATTCGCTAAAACTAATGTCCATGAAACATTTAGTTTATAATATACCTTTAAGACTGATTTTTCAAGCGCCACATAACTTTTATCTAAAGAATGGTTGATGTTTTGACAGAAAGTAAACTGTGACATGATAATTGGAGTCGGCTCGAAGAGTAAAGTCCGTCCATTGTATTTCATATTTTCTTCTTTATTAACTAGAAGAAACATCCTACGTAGTTACTTATTATCATTATCTGTTTTTCTTTACAATATGTTCTTCCTTCCACCAGGTATCAAGGACCTGAAGACAGTTTCCCAGCAAGTCTCCCTCGCCGAGTTGGGTATGGACAGTATGATGGCCGTGGAGATCAAGCAGACGCTCGAGAGAGAGTTCGAGATCTTCCTCACGGCTCAGGACATTAGGACGCTCACTTTCGCCAGGTTTGTGGCAATATTTATGAAGAATATTCTATTCCAGCCCTAACTCGTCGTTCCAAGGGTTTTCTGGTGGAACTTCTTCCCACACTTGAATAAAATATAACTTAAATTATGTCCAGGACAGCCGAAATGGTGCGGCTTCCAAACAGAGGAAGAACTTTTCAAATAGGTGCAGTAGTTTCGGAGTCTATTCAATACAAAGAAATATAGGTCTAACAAAATAAGTACATCACCTACAATGATGATGACAGTCAGTTTTGATAGATATAACATAGGTAAAGAGAGAAACGAGGATACAAGTAAATAGTGTGTAAATTGGATAAACATTGAATAATTGAGACTGAAATATAGAGGTAGATGAAGACGAATATGCATAGAATACTTTTTCATCCTTAAAAACACAAAAATACCATGAAATTTATTCAGCTAAAATAACTGCATCAAAATAAATCGCAGCACATTGCACAACGACCATCCGCAAAATAAACACAGTCGAATCCGTCGCTAAATTAATGAAATACCGCTTCAGTAATCAAAACGATCGAAAATTCTGCATATCGCTGCACGAAATATAAAAAACAAAACGGTTATAGGGGAAAATGACTCGTTTTTTCAAACAAGCTATACCCAAAAATAATAAGACAGACTATTCTAATACAACATGCTATTTTAGGGGAAAAGAAAATCTCGAAGCTACGCACACGAAATATGTGTCGAATTATTTGGCCATTTTGTTCGTATTTTTCCGCGCGAACGTTTTCATAAAGGCCGTGAGGTAACAGACGTTTGCCGCAAATTACGCGAAATATCAGATTTCTACATTTGTATTATCAATATTCTGCTGTATAATATTTTTATTATTTGATTTTCGTTAATCTTATTATTTCTGTTTTCGTCTAATTTTGGATTTCGTATTATTATGCAATTAGCTTTAATATCGGATTCGCGTTTTGTTTTCGGTTTCGGTATTGATTTGAATTCTGTTTAGAATTTTTTAGAAATATTTTTTTATCGTACTAAAGATGATCACAACACATCTTACTCTTCTAAATCATTAAAGTGCCTACTTGATATTACCAATTTATTGATCGCTTATAATGTAGATTTCCTATAGTTTTGATATAGGCGTGTAGGTTAAATCTCATTAGGCACGTTAGGCGTCATCATCTGACGGTAATTATTACTATTAATAAACATATAAACTATCAAAAGAAACTATAAATCACATTTTCTCTTTTTAATCAATTCCTTAAAATGAGGAAGTTTTAATTCGGATGATTGAACCTTTTTTATTTACAAGTTGTCTCTTCCCAATAGACTGGTAGAACTAACAGCCCAACGCGAGGCAGCAGCATCAACCTCTGCCTCACGCCCCGTCAATGTTGAAGGAGCTGCCGGTCTCAAGGTCCTCATGAGGAACTTTGGAGAAGAGAACCTGGTCTCCGAACCCTTCATCTACATGCCTTCCATGGTCAGCGATGGCGTTGAGGTGAGATAAAAACCAAGACTTTACTTGATTCTAAAGTAAAAATATCTTTATTCAGCCTTTTAAGGGGTTTGCCATAAGGTTTTGTCAACAATTTCAAAAATTTGAAGACCAAAAGTAAATGAAGGTATTTCAAATGGGCTGATGATCAGACCGCCCAGTGAACTCACTCTTTGCCAAATTGTACATTGTAATTTTCTCTTAAGAGTTTACTTTGTCACTCAAGACGATAAAATAGTGAAACCCAGATCAAAACTTGAATTTCAAACATATTTTCTGCGATAGATTTAAAATTCTCATTTCTTTATATCGCTGATGTTCTCCAGTAAGTAGTTTCAACACTTTCCACTCAACAGCAAAGTTTTCAAATAGATCATTCAATAAAAAACTGGAAAGTGGATCGAACTTGCAAAAGTCGTGATAAATGTGAAACATCTTGGGAGTGCAAGTTCTAAACAACTTTCTGGAGTGAATATGCTGTTAAAGATTCCATTCAGTGTTTGAATTTTGCTTGCTATGAATGAAGTACACAAAGTAACATGGTTTATATCGCGTATACATTAGTGTTATAGTGTAATGTATTTATCATTCCCAATTCCGAAGAGTGAAGAATATTGCAATAATAATTTCAAAAAGTTTAATGCATTTATCCCTCTCAGAAATCCCATTTCAATGTTATAATGACATAACTAGTGTTACTATCATTATTGCAAAATGACTTTCGTTTTATTTCTACATTTATGAAATACGGAATGTGGTATATTCTACATACCAGTCCTATTTTCCCATCATGATACTCTTCTTACTTTGGGGTATTGGGTTGCCCGGGTAACTGGGTTGAGGGAGTCAGATAGGGCAGCCGCTCCTTGTAAAGCACTGGAACTCAGCTACGTCCGGTTAGACTGGAAGCCGACCCCAACATAGTTGGGTAAATGGCTCGGAGGATGAGGATGATGATACTCCTCTCACTTTGCCTAAAGCCCAAAATCTCAAACCTCATAATCTCCTCCCAGGGTGAAGAAGCAATCCACGTGATGGAGCGCGTGATGTTCATGCTGCCGGGTCTGGAGGGAGCAGCCTCAGTGCTGGAGCCGCTCTGCAAGAGGCTCAAGATCAAGGTCTGCGTGCTGCAGCTCGGAGTCGAGCACAAAGGAGAGACCTTGGACCAGATGGTGGATAGACTGCACCAGGTAAGGGGATTTTAACAGATGGTGATATAGTAAAAGTAATGGCTAGTGTTTGAGAGGTTTGAAGCTTTTATATCAAAAGCATATCCCTTCTTTTTCTTTTAGAGAGAATACAAATCTCAGAATGAGTCATTGATACGACGGAACCTACGCGAAAATATATTTTCTTTTCCAAGTTTGAAACTAACATTATCCGGTGATAAATTAACTTCAAAAGATATTATCAGACATCCTATTTAAATATGTATATAAAATCAGTCATACCTCCATAGAGACCGTTGTTTCCCACTCTATCAATACTCGATTCGTAACTAATTGTGTGTGTATTTCAGTCGGTGATCTCAAGACTGGCGCCGGGGGCTCCGTTCTGGTTGCTCGGATACAGTTTCGGTTCCCTCCTCATCTTGGAGCTCGCTTCCAGGCTGGAGAGTGAAGGTAAGCAGCATCATTTACTCTTGGGTTTTAAATATAACCGACCATAAGGCTCTAAAGACATTTGAACACAATCCTTGAAACATTCAGACCCCAGTGTCAGATGTCATAAGAATTTGATGAAAGTCATCAAAAATGCATAAATCTATTGTATTTGTAAAAAAATGAATCAAACCTTTAGTAATCAAAATTTCACTTTTCACAACTTATGACCTCTCCATCAACTGACGAATCTTTTCTTTCCAGGTTTCAAGGGAACAGTATTCTGCTTAGACGGAGCCCCAGACTTCCTCTACGCACTTCTCACAATGACCATCACCTTCAAGAACGACCTCCAACTGCAGAACAGCCTCCTCTGCCACACCGTCGACATCATCGCTCCCAACAACGACATCACCAAAACTCTTATGGAGAAACTCAACGAAATAGAATCCTACGAAGAAAGGGTCGAACTTACCATCAAAATGTCCCCCGTCCAGAGCAAATACTCCAACAAATTCATTGCCAACATCGCTAGGGCTTGCTACGAACGTCTCAAGGTCGTCCTCGACTTCAATCCTAAGAACTTCAAGAAACTACAGTCCCCTGTCGTCCTACTCAGGCCTAAGGACAACCCACCTTACGTTGTCGTTGAAGAGAACTACGGTCTCGATAAATATACTGAGAATACTGTTACTGTACACTACTTGGAAGGTAACCATATTAGTATCATTGAGAACAAGGATTGTGCCAACATTATCAACAGGGCTCTTGTTGAGAGTGAAGGACAGACTGGCAAGACTACTGAGAACACCGTCACGAGCATCGTCGAGAACGCGAGACAAGTCCAAGTCTAAAATTTCAAAATTTTCATCGAATCTTGTTATCGGATTATTTTCTTCTTCTAAAGCGTACAATTGTGAACTTAACTTATTTAAGGTAAAGGTTAATTAGATCTAATTAATGTTTTGATTGAGTTGTTGTGTGTAAAAAATATTATTAAAAAAATGGCCGTATTTTAATAAATATAATAACTAACTTAGTAACTGATAGTGTAAGTAGATAACGTCGTAGGACACCAGTACCAAACAAATATTCATTAAGTTAACTTAAGGGGTCAAGTGAAGGAGTAAGTTTAACTTTTAAGTTATTTAAACGTAACGGAGGGGAATATTTCAAACGGGGGTATTTTATTATTAGATAGGCATTCAAACTTATTTGTAAGCAATAAATTATTGTTTGTAGCTGTTAAGCTAGGTGTTTTGTACATGGGAATATTGAATATATTAATTTTAATGATATTCTGTTGTTTTATTCGACAATACATTTTCAAACTATGTTATATTTTTCCATAACTTGTGAATAATGTTTTTCTTTTCCTTGTTCAATACAGAAAAACCTACTATACTGTGCAATATTACTTTAAAATCTCAATCAATTCCATTTTTTCTGCAGTTGCACTACAGCTTAATAATCTCAGTCACTTTTCAAAGACTCATAAAAGGTAATGCGCAAAAATATTGTTGCCATGGTCCCAATCTACATATTATTTGAGATAGTAACAAATTGAAAATTGACGCCAAAATCAGGCGAAGTTTTGAGTGTTTCTGAGAATTCAATAACCAACCAATATTCCGTCGAAATATACCTACAGTCACATTCTTCTCGGAATAATTCAATTATATTAGGTACTACGCAAGTAGCTTTTAAGGTGAATATCAGGGCGAAATTTGTCGAGCCTATACCCAACATAGTTGGGGTCGGCTTCCAGTCTAACAGGATGCAGCTGAGTACCAGTGTATTACAAGAAGCGACTGCCCTGCCTGACCTCCTCAACCCAGTTATCCGGGCAACCCAATACCCCTTGGTTAGACTGGTCTCAGACTGACTAGCTTCTGACTACCCGTAACGACTGCCAAAGATGTTCAATGACAGCGGGGACCTACAGTTTAACGTGGCCTCCGCAACAGAAATCAAGGCGTATGTAAGTATGTAGGTATTTCTATATATTTTATTCAGTGTCAGATGGCAAAGCTAATTTCAATCAGTGGGCGAATGTTTAAAGATGAAACGGCATAAAATATTGGGAGCCGATCAAAGCGGGATCTGAACGTTGAGCCATGAAACTCGCGATGTAACAAACACATGGTTTATGAATAATTTACATGGGGTTAGCAATTAAATACCAATTTTAGCTAATACATCAATCTAAGAAGTCATTCGACATACATAGTCAGTAGGATCTAAAGAGAATAAATTATTATCTAATTGTTGATGGTTTAAAGCACGTAACACACATTCACTACATATTTCGACAAATAAACTTCTATTTTTTTAATATTTTTAATTTTATTTACATAGATATTTACAATACATATTTACAAAAATATCAAAAACTATCCTATTAAAACAAACAACTAAAAAGCGTCAAAAAATTTGTCCCCATCGCTGTCAACTGAGAGCGTGCCCAAGAGGCTGGCAGCATTACCTCGTTGGATCGCCATGCTGATTCTTTGTCCGAGGTAATAACCAGCCTTCTGGTCACGAGAAGCGTCAACTAGCCGCCTAGAGAGATCTTTAAATAGAATGTGGGCATTCGGACCCCAGGACCCGAGGGTTTCAACCCCAAACGGTTCGAAAATATAGTTTCCGACAAGGCCACTATATTTCCGCCGCTTGAAGTTCTCCGCAACTTCTATTAATAAAAATATAAAAACTTTAATCTCCTTCACACCACCTAAACATAGACGTAGATCAAATCACAATATATAAGCTGTATCTAAAAGCATAATTCTCTTTTACTTTGCAGTAAATTCCCGCTGCTCTTGTGGCCCCAATCCGACCGATTTTAATCTGTCATAGCGACGTATTCAGAATCGAAATCATTTATCATTAAATCGTCCGCGTGAACTTGTCGCGTTCATACATTTTTGGTTTATTTTATACATATGAATGTTTATAAAATTCCAATATTATTTGACTAAAGAAATGATAATTTTCCTGAAGTAAAGATGAATTTATAAATACCTACAGTTCGTACTAAGTATGAATAAAATCGAATATGTATATGAGCACAGTGTTTGAAAAACTTTGTACATCATGTATAGCATCTTACATACTTTTAATTTAAAGCAATGTGCTTTGTGATGGACACTAATTTAAATATGGAGTTAAAAGTTCAAAGCCAACAGTTTTTAATGTAGATACGGTAATCAAGCTTACAAAAACTTTCAGCAATCTTCCTTAATGCTACTTTCAAGCACGAAAAATATAACATTTTAGTGGACAAGCTATAACAAAATTAAATAAAAATATGTAGTCAAAGGAACGTTCATAAAGTATTTGTATTACGTACCTACACCGCATGACTGGCTTCCAAAGGATAGGGAATTCGGTATTTTATTCGCTACTATATTGGAAGTTTTAAAGCGAAATCTTTTTATTTGTATGTACCTAATCTGTATACCAAGATACTACTACATATTTGTTTTTATTATCATTGAGTAACTTTTAGTCGACCGATAGTTTGTTTGGGTTTATAAATCAGCATGAAATGGTATTACGCACATTACAAAGATTAGTTTCAGACCGACTGAAGACTTTGACTGGAATCAATATTGCTGTCGGCCGACTCTTTAGTGTGCAGTCTGCGCGTAGGTACTCTATGGGTATGATTCAATCAAAGAGATTTCATCACTTTTTGTACATATTATAAAAGCTCAGACGTTCATAATGCTATTCCGAAACAATATATTTTTTTTCGAATAGCACCTGTACCTAGAATGCCTAACTTAACTATTCAATATCACATTTGGACACTACATATAATATGTATAATTTACAATCAAAACTGTATTACAAACACGTCAAACTATAAAAGCCCTTCAAACAAATAAGTGTCACCTACACCCACAATGAACAAACAAACAAACAAACATACGTCATTATTCCCTACATATATACATACATAATGTTATATAACATAGTATCAACTGTAACACAATAAATCAACAATGTTTGACAGTGTGAACGTGCAGTAAATACGCGATCCTTTGTGATTGCGCGTGATACAAGAATCTGGCAACACCGATGTTGTTGGGGTTGTAATCTTCTATACATATAATAAATCTGTAAAAAAACTGTGTCTGTACATTGAATATATTAAAAAAATAATAATTGGGTGGGGTTTAGAAACAGTAATGGAGCACAAATCCAAAAAAAAAAAATTGTCTGTATGTCTGTATGTCTGTATGTCTGTATGTCTGTATGTCTGTATGTCTGTTTGTTTGTACACGCTAATCTTCTGAACTACTGAACGGATTTCAACGATTTTTTCTTTGTTGTATCAGTATTAAGCCTGGTCAACATATAGGCTATAATTTATCTTCGAAACTTGAAGACCTGATGCAGAACTCCAATAGACCAATAAAACTATAAGAGATACAAATATGGTGCCGTGGCAAAAATTGTTTCATTTGATGAGCATTTTCAGCTGAGATAATAAATTTTAAGATCTGGAACACCTGATGTGGAACCCCAAGAGCCCAGCTTCTCTGTACCATATACAGGTATGACGTTTTAGCAAAAGTTGTTCAATTTGATAAGCACTTTCTATTGACTTATACAAATTGAAGATCTAAAACATCTGATGTGGAACTCCAGGGGCCCAGCTAGACTATAGCATATAGAGGTATGACGTTTTAGCAAAAGTTGTTCAATCTGATAAGCACTCTCTATTGACGCATTTTTCTTTTCTCTTTCACACAAACAAATAATAACGAAGATACAACAACGCTTGAATTTCGTGTTAAGTTACTGCTTAGTACAAATTTTACATAATTGTCCTTCTGAGACAACTTTAATGAAATGGTGACACAAAACCGACGATTATCCCTTTATACACTATAGAAATGAATCCAAGGACAATCCTCGGTGGACGTCGTTAAAAAAAAGACAATCCCCGGTTCTGTGCTAACTATGGAGGAAAACTACTTGGGCTATTGTGATGGGATGTTAGTGGATGACAATGTATTAGGTACATGTAAAAACGGCAGGTGGAGACTCGCCACCTCACTTACTGGGCCCCCGGGAACCAGTCACTGAATACCCAGCAACAAGAGGGCAACAGGGATATGAGCGGCTGAAGGGTGAGGATACCTCGGCGGACTTTAAACGTAGATTACGCGCTCCCTGTGCTTACCATGAGGCACCTACCCTCCGAGCAAGGCTACTAATCCTGCTCTAGCGACGGCTCCACTCTGGACGGCCAAGCCAAGCCAGAGGCATGAGATCTACCCCCGTCATGGTTCACTCCGACCGGCCGGAGATGGGGGACAGTATACACTCCCTGGAGAACTCAGTATATATAGCCCCGCGGGGTCGCTACTCCCCGTCATCAGCCTCAGATGTCCTGCGGTGCCTATATCTCATTATTATTGTCGTTATTATCTCAACAGCCTTTGTCCCAATTATGTTAGGGTCGACTTCCAGTCACGATGCAACTGAGTACCAGTATTTTACAAGGAGCGACTGCCTATCTGACCTCCACAACCCGGTTACCCGCTCAAACCAACACCCCTTGGTAAGACTTACTGGCTTCTGACTACCCATAACGACTGCCAAGAATGTTCAATGACAGCCGGAACCTACAGTTTAACATCCCCTCCAAATAACGGTCATTGGTATCCAAAATATACGTAGAAAGTACATACGAACTTAGAAAAGTTGCATTGGCAGGCACTTACCAGACCTGGAATCAAAGACGCACGCTCATACTTAAGAGATTGGTTCTCTACCCACTAAACCACCACGAATTATACTAAGTCACCACGACTTGTCATCTATTTAATGTTTATTTACGTAATATTTTTGCCACACACAACTTAAACGCGGACTAATTAGAATCACTACTTTTATCCCTATGTTCACGTCTATTGCGACTATTCAGATCTTTGATTTTGCTGACCCCGTAGTCGCTGGCATAAGGGACAGGATCCGCGTACGAAGTCGCGGGCAGAAGCTAGTATGCAATAAATTGTGTTGTGAATGGAAATAGGAATTAAGGCAGGTAGGAGCTTTTTGTAAAATTAGTAACTGTTTTCAGCTTTACTTACGACTTCGTCGAGTGAGAAATACCTAACTTAGCCACTGATTAACTATTTAGTAATTTGTGCTGTAGTTTTCCTTGATTTTATAAGCTATTTACAACCGAAAGAAGAAAATTTAAATGGAATAAAAAAACTTCTGGGTAAGAAATGAACAAGAGCAGAAACAGTTTACCTAGTAGGTAATTATTATCCAATGTGTACTTAATACATATTTTAGTGGGTTTTCACGAAGTTCGTCTTGCATTGATTGTAATTATTGATGAATACATCAAACTAGGATAATCGTCGTTATGTAACTGCCTGCTTATCTATCACAATATAGTAGGTAGCTAAAGCCACTATTGTCCGTCTCATACTGTCGGTTTAACTAAGTGTAGCTTAGCGAGGGATGGAGAGATGCTCAATTGTCATATTAGTAGTTACAAGATTCAGTGTATGGCAACTATTTATTAGTAGGTACTTTATAAATATGTTCAAATAGGCTACATCAATATAATTTACCTTTAAAAGATTCAAAAACTTTTGGGTACCATTTTGGGTCTTGAGAAAATTCGTCAACTAATTTACAATCGCTGCTGACAACACCTACCTGTGCTTTATAATACAGTAATTCATCACTCAAAAACACATACGAACATACATAAATAATCTTCCTTTGTCCTCCTCACATGTAACAGTAGTTTCACAACTTGAGGAACTCCCTGTTAAGTCGTAAATTATACTTAGCTTGACATTACTAACTATCCTAAGCTTTCGTGGACAAGTTTCTGAAGAAAGCTTGTAACATTTTTTTTCAAGGATTCAGGTTTTGTTTTGATTATAATGATGACAAGGAAAAGTTTGTAATGTGTGGGTAAATAACGTGTGAAGTTTACAACCATACGAGCATATTTTAAATTAGAATACCACAGTAGGTATTAGATGCAGCTAATAATACCTACTAATTATTTAATATTAATTGTTATCTATATTGTACATAATTTGGTGTTGCAATGTTCAAAAACCACTGTTTTGCAGCCAAATTTCGTTCTTTTCACTTATTAGTCACGATGTCTCATCATTTTATTCCCTTCGCTAACTTCCCATAGCCCCGTACAATTAAATCAGAGCAGTTTAAAGGCTTCAGGAGAATTCACTAGCATTCATTTGCAGCAGTTTATAATAAAGTTTTCGCCGAAAATTAAAAAGAACGACTGCCATTTTAGTCGGGTGCTATATTTCCTACAATTTACTTTGAGCAAAGTTTCAGTAGTTTCTGAAATAATTGCCTTGTCACCGCTTCGAGCTACCGTTGAGGACAAAATGTGCACCAGCTCAAATTAATGAAATATTATTATCATTGAGGGAGCGGTTAATTGAAGTTTTAACCAAAAATGCATTCGTATTTTGTACCTATGTGTATTGTTGTTTATGAAATAAAGTTATGAAAGCCATTCATTAGTTTATACGTTACGTATTTTGCCATAATGGTTACACATAAGTAATTAGTTGTGTCATTTCTTTAAGATCACTTATTCAGGTAGGTACGTATTATAGATAACAAAAACAGTTATAAATCGTGAAAAAGTTCAAAGATCAGTTACAGGAAACCAAAACAAGCTGAAATAAAAACATACACGGCATAATAAGCTTTATTTTCAAATCAAACGCAGTTCCGCATAAATTAAACAGAAACTTTTTAACCCTCGGGAAATATTGTTTTAAAAGAGAAACTCAAATTGTTTGTTCTTGGAGAAATAAAAAACTTACTCGGTTTGATATGAGAGAGCCAGATTCAGAATAGAGAAATCTTTCTTATAAAATGCATACTATCTTTAGAACGTAGGTATTGTAAAAGACCGATATCAAAACCAAAATCGATTTAAAGGATTCGATTTGAGAACATGGACACAATTACCAAGCTCAATACCAATTTCTCAGCTATTTCTAAGCATATCTAAAATATTGCTTCAATCAGTATATAATATTTTTACTGACAAATATTTTTACCAAAATGTCCACCCGGCTTTTGTTTCACTACCTAAAACATGTCCCCTCATTTTTTGTCACCACATACTATTTCAAAGAGTAATCTCAAGCTCTTTGCATACAATAAATACCCTTATAATTTCCATAAATATTTATATAGGTATTTCAGTAAGCTATGTAAACACTAAATTCCTGCAACGACCGCCTTTGACCGCGTATCCAGGGGACGGACTCCAAATTATGGGAGGTACGAAACGTCCCCACATTATTAAAATTAAGGCAATATTACTTACTTTGAAAATGTAAGCAATTTGCTCGTAATTTCTATGTTAGATTTTTGTGTTGAAACTAAGGTTTTTTAGGGTCTTGATTGAGATGAAAACGGCTCTGACTAAAAGATCAAAATTTTCTACACAAAAACCCATTTACCTTTTTTTTTCTTTATAAATTGTGCATTAACATCTTATTATTTGGATTAACTTAAAAGCCAAAGCTGTCCTTTGTGGTCACCGAAGAAGGAGTTAAAAAATAAGAACTGTTTATTTCAATCTAGCAAATCCTTTATTATTCGTGTAAGAGGTTACTCATATTTAGATAAATAAGGTAGGTAAGTTAAACATTCGCTAAAGGTTTACCGTCTTACCACAAAAACTTTTAAACGTCAATTTAGCACTTGTCTCAAAAAATAACAAATTATGACGTTGAAATAAGGTCCATTTTGCAGTCACACTTTTTTTAGACAAATGTTTGACACATGTTTAAGTTTTTGTAGTAAGACCATTAGTAGCGTCAACATAATGATTACTTTGCAAAAATGCAAAATCTAATGTGAGAAGCATCAACATTACCTGTTTAGTTTACTTCTCTAAACCACGTTCAACAACAACAGAGACAACGTCATAGTCAGTTTTGTACGTTAGAGCAGGGAATTTCGCTATTGTTTCGCCGCCCAACAACTCACAACTCACAGCGAAACTATGGCGGTTTCGCCCTTTGGGTTTCGCAGCGGAGGTGTGCTACAGGCATCAAAAGTGGACAAAACGTAAATCCCAAAATAGTCGAACAAACACAAATTGACGCACAACCAATTCTACAGTAATTAGTTTGAGTCACTCGTACATCCATTGTGCCACTGTGGACCGCGTCTAAACTTCCCCGCCATTACCAGACCGCCTGATTATTGTCATTATGCTCTTAATAGGCTCGTTATAGCCCAGCCTGGATTATAAAGAGTTTATTTGGTTATTTAACGCTGTTTTCTCTAATTTGGGTAAGAGTTGGACGGATAAAGGTGGTAGGTAAACGCTTGTTTTAAGAGTGACGACTGGTATGGAGTACAAATTACCTACTTCAAAATTGTAGTCAGAGGTCTAGCAGTACATCGCTCTTTAAATCTAGTCTTAAACCTGGATAAGATACGTTATTTAGATACAGGTATAATTTAAATTAACAAAGATGTATGTGACTACAAAAATTTCATTGTAACCAAAATAGCTCCTATTAAAGTCTGAGTACGACCAAAACTTTATCTACGACAGTAAATCTACCCGAACGAATACCAGATAAACTTTTAGGACTAACAAAATCTTGCATCCATAAAATCATCCCGAATCAAACGACTAAAATCTTTAAACAATCTAAGCATTTAACTACGCCAAAAAGTCGTCGAAAGGTACTTTCCAAAAATTTCTAAAAACATTACAAAAGGCGAATTTTAGCCACCCTTATCAGACTGATATAAATGGAAGGTACGACCAATATACATGCAAATTCGGTAGAGAGCTACAAATTGTGTTAGGGGGGACTGAGAGAATCCGGGTTGGTCGACAATCTAGTTTGAGACTCGGACAACTGTTTACGAAGAAAGATACGTTGACTTTGTTTACAAGTCTGTTAGGAATAGCGAGTGTGTGATGTTAAGCTCAAAGATAGCGTGTGTCTGCATATATTTTGAAGGATAAAGGTACGTAGATGCAGAGGTACGGCAAAATGTCGAGTCAGCATATACTTACTTGTGTGAATTTGCTGCTCTGCATAAGTTTGTTTGTAGGTAGGCATTATTTTAATTTATAGGTAATACCTATTTGTTGGTTTGTTTAGGTTTAATCTTGGTATCTGCATTGGACATACTTCCTATACCAATTTTATGGTATACCTTCAGTAAGGCTTCACACTGTGTTTGTTGGAGATAAGGTAGGTACACACAACTTATTCATCATTCAAGAGTTTTCTAGCCTATCGTCTTATCGATAACATAAAGAAACCCTACAATGTACCTTTATTTCGTGATGCATGTTTAGAAAAGATCTATCTATCTAGATAGATTATTTTTTATTGTATAGCAGAAAAAAAAACTACACAGGAAATCACAACACACATAGAAATTATAATAGGCGGTCTTATTGCTAAACAGCGATTTCTTCCATTTTAGTATTAACAATTAAGATTAATTTATCTACTTCTATTAAAAAAAATGCTTCAAATAAACTATGTAATATTAACTACAACTACATACATATATTGCATTAACTGTAAAGCGCAGTTAGAAGCCGGGAGCTCCGCCACAGAGTAACAAAACCGCAGTATGTCAATTAACTCGCAGTTAAATCTGTTACGCGACAGATTGCCTCTCGTTACTTTATTAGCTGTTTAATCTTACCTACATAATAATGTTACAAGTTAAGTTTCTATGTTATAGATGAGGATAGTAAAATCTCGCTAGTTAGGAGTACATTTTGTTAGTATAAAAATTGGGTTTTATATCGGAAATAGTGCCTTTAAATATAATTAAATATTGTATGCAAATAATATAACTAGACATTCAATTAACGCTTGCGTAAAAACTCGTAAGAATTTTTTGACAATGTATATTACGTTAATCTTACTACTATTTACTCTAGAGAACAGCAAAACTGAGTTGCTGTCACATTGTACCATAAAAAATGTTGACAAAATAGAGGACATTGTGACAAAACGACCTAAAAATCAGCCAATCTGGCAAAAATATTTCAACCGGAAACCTCTATCAAAGATGAAAGGATAGTATAAATGAAAACGTTCTTAGAAAAGTGTCCGAGCCATCTGTGCACAGAATCCAATTATATTTGAAGAAGCTATCAGTCTATTATTTATCAATCGGTTCTATGCTCCTATTGTGGGCAACACATATCAGTTTTGCGAAAATACTCTATTTGTTCAAGCTATATTGCGCCGCTTGGTTCAGAGCGATATTGCTCACCGAGCGGTCAACAGCAAGCAACTTTGTTTATGAAATTTGTTGGATATGTCATGTTTACTTTGATTTCAGTCTAGTTATGAATTTTGCTTAACTGACGGATATATTGGTTTATAAATAAGCTAAACGTTCACTTCACGCTACTGGCCAAAAAATTGCCTATGTTCATGTTTGGGACACCTCTAGGTGGGTACTATAATTTACGACTACTTTTTCCGGTCCCATCAATTTCTTTGGTATTCAGTAATAGTTATACTACAGATCATTTAAATTTTGATCGTGAAAGTTATTTTGTCGTAAATTTTTGTTTGTAAACATGATTTAATACTATATCAGAATTATTCAGACATAATAATACCTATAACTAGATCCAAGATTAATAGACGCAGCTACACAAGTTCCGTGGTTTGTAACTAATTTAGCGTAATACATCAGCGTCCCATGTGCAGTGATCCATTAATAATCATTTAAGATAATCATAGTACTGTTCCTACCGTCTTTGTATCATCTATCATGATCCTTGGATGCTAATCTTTACTTTGTATAATTGGAAAGTAAATTTTCTTTATTGAAATTATTTTCAATCTCATGATGGCCATTATACTTAACTAAATCAATAGAAGCGACCTCAAAAGAGTTCCAAAGAGATTTGGCAGTCTTAAGTCAAACAAGGTCTGGTCTGGTCTGGTCTGAAATAAGGTAATGAAACTAGAAGTAGAAACAGAAACATACCTCTTCTGTAACCTGCACCCAGGCATCGGATAATTCACTTAAATAGTTATAGAGATGAAAACATAGGGTGATAAACGATGTTTCCCAGGTTGGCCTAAATGAAATTAGATTTTCTATATGGAATTTCAGACATATGGCGTGTTCTTGGAAAAGCAATTTCCCTTTATCGAGAGACTTCAAAACATAGCTTGAATAAAGGGGGCACTCAGAATTCATCTCTGTTGAATGTTTCGTGGAAGACCACCTTCCCTTTTGAGGTTTAAATTACAGGCCTAAATGTGTAATCACAAATATTAGACTTGATTTGTAGTTTACTGAACAAACTCCTGCATAATTTAATATGATTTGTATTTATAATAACAATATGATAATAGGAGATATTTCAATACTTCATTTATCTTCATTATATTTCTTTGTTTGTATAATAGTACTGTAAAGGTGAACTACTGAATCAATTTTAATTATTATGTCACTGTTAGAGAGGTACACTATACTCGAGTAACATAGGCTATATTTTATCGGAGTATGGGCAGAAGTTTCTATTGGTCGCGGGTGGAACCGCGAGAATTCAGTCGTAAAAGTCTTCATATTAAATCAAGTTCCCAGATATTTGAACAAGAAAAAGCCAGTTATTTCAAGACATCTGAAGTAGTGAAATTCAATATCAATATAGCATCGAAGAGATAATCTATTTGATCAATTTGTTCATATAGAAATAAGTATTTGGCATCGTAATACAATAGTTGAGTGGTGCGTGAACACAAGTGCCCACTCAAAGTAATTGCTTTCTATTCAGGAAACGAGAAAGTTATTGGCCTTTTGTTCTGATAATATTATAGTAGAAGAGAAATTATTCTTCAACTCTCTTCTGTTCGCGGTTTCAGCCGCGTTTGCGTACCAAGGAATCTTCTCGTGCATTGATGAAAATTATCGTACCGTGAGCGTACCTGTATGTTATTCTGATATAAACTATACTACTGCTAAGTTTAATTAGACTCCATTCGGTCGTTTTGCGTGAAAGAGGAACAAACTTCCATACAAAGAAACTTTCACGTTTGTAATGTACCTAAGTCGAATATGCTGTATTTGAGATTATGTAAGTAAAAGCGGTTAACTTAGAGTTAAAAACAAATCTTATGGGTAGGTTTGCTGATAAATCTTTGCTTTCTCTAATAAGTCTTGAAGGAACAACCGTAGTGCAAATATTACGTGCGTCGTATTTTAATATTAACATATACTGACCGCAGATTATTTCAGGAAACATTTAAAAATACCATACTTGCTTGAACCCATCAACACCATCTAGAAATCGAAGTCCCACCCTTCAACTCAGCATCACCCTTCTAACCCCTACACCAAAGGAAAAATTTCCTTTTAAAACCGAAAACAGGAAAAATATTACTAAAATCTGAGTAGATATTTTTCAACATTTTCAGAACCCGAAAATCCTTTACTTACCGTGATCCATTTACTGAACAAATCTGCCAGTCTTAAGAGGTTCTATTGAGAGAACCCTTTTTTATTGTTTTCGGCTCAATATTATTACCAACTTGTTCTTGCTTGGATTTAAAATGCCGAAGGATAGTGGGGCAAATTGTAAATAATGGGGAACTATAGTATTTTTTGTTTTGGAAGCAGAAAGTAGTTGTAGGGTTGCTTTTCATGTTGTTATTATTATTATCTCATCGTTATCTGGTAGATTGATTACATTTCAACAACTATAACATTTAAGAAAATGTCAGTTGTTTTTTTCTAATTCCATTTTAATGATACTATAAACCTATTTAAGGTTACTTATAAATATATACGATGAGTATACCTATACATTTTCTTACGGCATGATTTCAAGAAACTAAGTTTGCATGGTAACACTTCTTAAATAATAAGTTTCTCTGTACCGACGTCAGTCTACACTTCTATCTAAATATCTACCTATTCTAACAGTCTTAAGGGGTAAACTTGTTAAAGACATGCAAAGCACGTCATTATACACATAAAACGTGCTCTCACATACAGACACCACAAAAAATATTCAAATAAAACAAAATATCACTTCATAATGAGTTTATTTAACATTATTATGTACATAAGTCGTTAAGATATGTATTCACAAACTATTTTTATTTATTAAGTAGTATTATTATCAAAACTATTAGTTATTACCTACTAGAAGTTATAAAATCATTGGAGACTAACTCTTAAATATCATGAACTTCAAAAAAAAAACTTGCTTGAATAAAATTGCAAAAACGCAAATTAAAAAATTATACGTTTCGGTTCAAGCATTATCGAACATAGACGAACCCGGGACTTTCGTCACCCCGCCTTTTCACTTGTAACTTATACTCACATAAGTAGCTTATGTAATTAACTTACGATACATTTACAAATGTAAAACTCCTTTGTAAGCCGTTTACAGTAATTTCTTAGAATTTCTTACAACTTATCTTCGGAAGTTACTTACGTAATTTTTACGGAAGCGACTTATAAGTGTAAAGGCGGGGTAACTTTGGGACAGAAGTTCAAAAAGTAATGTACTAGAACCTAGAAGTTATTTTATTTACATATTATTGAGCTTACAAGTCTTATTAAATGCGATTGTGTTTGTTTCCATTAGAATACCCGCACAATGCAAACTAAAAAGTCGGCCGATAGTTGACACTATGGTTGGCAATTTTTTTTTAATGAATATCTTGATTCCAATCAAAGTTTTCAATCGGTCTGATACCGGCTAAATACCTGATCTTTGTAATGTGCGTACTACCATTCATCTTCTTACTTATTTAAGAGCTTAAACAACCTATCGGCCGACTAAAAGTTTGCAGTGTACGGATACTCTTAACATCTGTCATATTACTTAAAATTAATAAATGCAATTCAATACATTATTATTCGAGGTTGTTCCACTTATTGATAAAACAGTATTAAACAGCGCTATTTTTTAAAAACAATCATACAAACTTAATCCGAAAAAAAAAAACAAAAAAAAACAAATTCGAGCTATAAAAAAGATTTACGAACAATCTGCTAACCAATGGAGTGTTGATTTGTTTTAAAAAAATATACGAATTGAATGCCGTGAAAAACGTAAAATTGGATTTTAATTGTAGAGTATAGTTGACCAGCTAACATTGTGTACGTACCTATTGTTGTTAGTATATATTGTGTATGATTATATTTATTTCTTAAAAAGTTCTTTAAAAGAGAAATACATGCTTAAACTTAAGTATTAATTCTTTCCATTGGTTATCAGATCAACTCATATTATCAACACTCTTTAACTTGCAAAATTCAAAATCAGTTTAGTTTAGAGCGCTTTTACACTAGAGCTTTCATGCTTAGTTTTTCAAAAGTTCTGTAGGTACTTAGTTCCCAGTTATTTAGTCTCGCGGGCTTCTTAAACAGTAGGGCGAAAGCGCTCTTATTCCTTACATCAGCAAATAAACAATACTTACCTAAACAAAAATAAAATTAGGGTTCACGCAGCAGTCGCTCCTCTTATCCGGGTTCTGTGCCGCTTTCACCCATTTGCCGTGACAATGAGGAGCCACGAGGGCATAGAACCGGGTCGCATGCCCGGGTACACCGTGACCACTGCACCGCCATTTTAAGTCCCGTCGCAAAGCTGCAGTTTCGCAAAGAACGCAGACCGTCGCACCTGACAATGAAAATAGGTGATTAAACTACATATTAGGCTGGCTATCTACGTCCGATAAATCGGTGACCGATTTTTTGTAGGAAAAAAATAGAACACACTGATATCAATAGTGCAACGAACACGGTTTATAAAGTTGGTCAGAAAATCCTAGTCAGTTGTCGTCCTACAATAAATCCGCCCGATTTTCTGTCCTACAAAAAGTTTGACGTGGAAGGGCAGCCTTATGTGTATTTGCGTGAGTGTGTGTGACAGATTGACAGGTGAAGTTGATGCAATATAGGGAGCCTGGTATAATATGGCTGTGTTTGGTTCCGGCTTTCCCCTTGTGATGCTATGGGAGTCCAAAATATATTGCATCAACGTCAATTCCCTTTTTCATATGAGCTCAGCCCCCTCAATCTCAAGGTGTGATTTTGTTTCCTTTAGATAACTCATGTTTACGGATAGTAAATAGAAAACTTATTTTTAAAAGCGTAAAAGCAAAGACACTTTTATTTTAATAGGACTGTACCACAGCAATTTCCTTCTTTACAAGGACCAACAAACCGGGCCGCTTATTAATTCAATAGTTGAAGACAAAATTGCACTCGAGAGAAACTTTTACAACCGCTATACAACACAGCAGGAAATTTCAGATTGGTTTCGTACTTTGAAATTTTATATTTAACTTGTCACAAAGAAATACATACCTTCTCTCAAGGCCTTATAGTCGGAATCCGTGTGGCAAGCCTTCGACACCTTGGTGACCTCGAACTGGGCACAGTATCTGTACAAAAGAATGAAAATGAAACATAAGGGTAGAAAATAACAAATTTATTGGACTTAACGGAAAAATATCGGTCCGATTCCGCACAGGAAATTAGCCTGTGGATCGCTTTGTGAAGATTATTCTCGACTCAAAGTGTTAATGCCGACGCTTAACGTTTCGGAAATTGATTCGGATATTTTTGAGATTGTATCCGATATTTTGATATTTGGAAGTACCTACTCGGATAAGTTCAATTTTCGTAAATGTTTCCTGAAAAAATAATCTATTTATAAATCACCCAAACAGTAGTAAAATAATAACAGTTTACTACAATTTGTTTACTGGTATTTTAATAAAACTTTTCTTTGTATCGTTATTCGTTCACAGTCGAGTTAGTTGGAAGAATAAGCACCACGTCGAATACTAGTTTGAATAAAAATATCCTACGAAACTGTAACAAACTTATTGAAAGATAGAAATCTCTTTTTACCTATAGAAAGTTAATATCTAAAATAATTTTAATTTTAGTGTTTGTCACACTTTACATGACCGGATTTTAATTAAAAACCGTTTCCAAATCGGTCCATTCTCTTAAGAACTACGGATCCACAGACAGCGGCCATCACCTCTCTTTTTGCATCAGATTAAAAATGTAATTAAAATCTATCTAACCAAGATAAATTAAACACATCTAAATACAATCAGATCTATTCAATATTTGATGTGTAACACCGAGCTCTCATTTCCTGTCATGTCAACAGTGCAGATATATCGACCGCCAGTGTCTGGAAGTGACCGACACTGCCCCGGTATTGTTGCACGACAGTGTAATCGTCTTATACTGAGGAGATATTGACACACCGATGGATTGAAATTGTCTGGTATACGTTAAAGTGTTCAAAATTAGAGAGTAGTATGTAGGTACCTACATGTTGTGCTTGCCGTTTTCAGGAATTTCACTTGTGTATTCAATGACGAAACTACCAACTAGTATGAACAAAAAAAAAACGTGACTTTTGTGTTTTTTTAATAACTTAACTTTGCGATGCAAATAAAATAGTAATATCGTAAAAAAAATATTAAACATTTGCGTGCACATAGGCGTACAAATATAGCTTCGTTTTTACGATTCAAATTCCAAAATAAACAACTGTTAGTTAAAAAAATATAAAACATTGGATTTAATTTGCTGTAAAAGTACCTACATAGAAATTGAATGGAAATAATGGCTCACAGAACCGATTCCGAACCAAAAGCTTATATAATTATATATAGAATAGGAAATAATTTCCCTAACATTTAAAAACAATGTTTTGCTTACAAGTTACCCTTTTAATTTATTTTATCTGGTCGTTTTCATGATAGGAATTATTCGCTCTAGTAATGGCCAAAGGCTGTAAATATAGATAAATTCTAAAAACCGTAATATGTTGTTTAACTTTGACCTTTGATTGATCTTTGATCTGCCATTGATCCTTTTGCTATTTGACAAATATTTGAGTTGTATTCATCGGGTCACAAAGCCATTTATTTGTGTAATGAAAAAGTAGATAAGATAGATTCAATGAGAAATGTTTGTTTTATTCATGTTATTGTTTTGTGTAAGTATTTCTTTCGCGGTGATCAATCCATGTATCAATCATCCACAATATTTGGTTTAGACAAAAAGTCTGTTACATGTTACTTTGTATCTAAATGCATGAAATACCTATATACTTAGTTCTCTCAGGATACTCATGTACAAGAAACAACCTGCTAGTCTTCTATTATGCATTTGGTTTGCTGATAAAATAAAATGATATATGGTGATTGACAGGATTGTAAAAAAAAAGTTACAAGAATTTGTTTCCTCAGCACTTCAAGAAGAACTCATAATGTTCTACTGATAGTAATGTTTATATACATGTATGCTTTATATGTACTTACTCTCTATGCGAGTTGGACTCGGGGTCGTCAGGGTTGCGCAGTCGCAGGTTCTTGCGAATGTCCACCGTGTCGTTGGAGTGGCGACTCACTGAGAGACCACCCGGGAGGAGCATGGCTGTCTCATCTAGAAGGAAAAGACTTGATTAATAAATGATAGTTTGGCAATACGTCTTCTAAAGAAAATGTGGTGTTTTTAGGTAATTATTCTTAGGTTTTATCCTAGTTTTATTTGAAATCGAGCGAAAAGGGCAACGTTTATCGAGACAAAATGGTTTCAAATTATCGTACCTACCTATACATTGGGACATGAAGTTCTAGAATCTTATTTAAATTCCGTACACTGGGAATTATTACCAAAGGCAGTGTAAATATGTATTAAAAACTTTAACAAAACTGTCATGAACTGTCGATGAAAAGGATCATGAGACTAAAGACTTTCCAAGAACCTAAGATTAATTAGCCAGAAAACAAACTTATAACTAAATTCCTACCTCGTAACGGAACATCACTGTCAGCCGAACACCCTCTATGTTCCTGACAGGCTCGTCTCTGCACTAACGAGGGGCAGTGCTTCCCGCCATGCGCGGGCGCCTGCGCGACACGACGGCTGCGCACCATGCTGCCGGAGCCACACGTCGTGTCGCACTCCGACCACGGACCCCAGCCGGAGACCACGCAGTCTATTACTGTGGACAAGGAAGATGTAGATTAAATAAATTGCAAAAAAATATATATGTTCGAAGTTCGAAAAGAATCCAATTAATAAAAAAAATATTTTTTTTAAATTGGGCATTTTAGAAACTTTTAGTCGGCCGACAGTGGATTTGGTATGAACATGAATGAAAGTACACAAGTAACTACGATCAAGTATTTATCCAGATTAAGATCAGGTATTTACCGAATAAAAACTTTGATTTAATGAACTACTAAAAAAAACTATTTAGTCTGCAGTGTGCGCGCTGGTTAAATTATAGTACAAAAATAAGTATAGGTATCCTCCATTTGATTAGACACTTGACTAGAGAATGTATTTATTTTTTAGGGTTCCGTACCTCGAAAGGAAAAAACGGAACCCTTATAGGATCACTTTGTTGTCCGTCTGTCTGTCTGTCTGTCTGTCTGTCTGTCTGTCAAGACCCTTTATCTCAAGAACGCGTGGACGTATCAAGCTGAAATTCACATGAAATACTCAGGTCTATTGTCCCTTTAAGCTGTGAAAATATCAATCTTCTAAACCAAGCCAATCACAAGATACATCCGATTATGTCGATATTTTCAACAAATTTTCGACACTCGCAAAGGAATCAAAACCTACAGGATACTTCCCGTAAACTCAGAGTCTTGAAATTTGGCACGAAGCATTGTCATATAATGCAAATATAGGAAAAATTTCGAAAATCTCATTTTTTTAGTTATATAATATAAAAAAAATATTTTAATAAAATGAAACTTACTACCTTATTTCTCACGAACGAATAAAGGTATCAAATTGAAATTTAAATCAAATACCAAGGTTTATTGTCCCTTTAGGCAGTCAAAAAATCAAACTTCTAAGTTAACGCGATCAAAAGATACAGCAGTTTTACCGACACCTTAGACGAATTTCCGTCACACGCTAGGGAATCAAAACCTACAAGGTACTTCCCGTGAACTCAGAATCTTAAAATTCGGCACGAAGCAACGTTATATAGTACAGATAAAGGAAAAATTGCGAAAATGATAAATTTGAAGTTACATAAAATATTAAAATATTATTTTTGCTTACATGACATAAAATATTTTTTTAATAATTATAAACTTACTACCTACCCTTTTTCACATGAACGCGTTGAGATATTAAAGTTTTGAATAAAACGTGAAATTCATATCAAACACTTCTTATATAATGGCCTCTAAACTGTGAAAAATTTTAAATCATTCAAAGGTCATTGGGCACCTTAGTATGAAAACCATACCCACGGCGGATACGAACGAAATATAGCACAGTATAATGATAAAGGCTCTGATTTACTATGGCATTAGTCGCATCAATGTGAACCATGGGAATCTAGAGAAAATCAGGTGTAAACATCAAATATTTTCCTCATTTCAATGGGGAATTTAAACGACCAAGTTTGACGGATTTGAGAAATCATTTCTTTGTAGTGAAAGAGTATACTCGCCGTTTATTTCCATTGTCATCAGGTCAGGATCTGATGATGGAAATCCTGAGAAATCGAGGGCAACTATCAGAAATTGTAGGCATGCATAGGATTAAAACTTGATTCTCAGATGTATGTCTGGTGATACTATCAAACAGTGAAGGTTAAGAGCTTATCTGATGATGGAGACGTGAGAAAGTCGAGAGAACTCGGTATGTTTTAGTTACGTCGTGTTTGGGCTTATATTATTCGTATTGACGAGAACTTTTCACAAAAGTTAAAAATAAAAACTTTTTACAAAAAAAAAACAACTTCTCAACAAAACTGTTTATATGCATCGGTCTAGATCTCGGTGGTTAAATAAATATAGATGCATCCTCTAGCTAGACACCGACTTCTAGACCGATGCACCTAACATCTTTTTAATTTCTTTCTTGTTTTTGTTTTCTTGTTGCTTTTTTATATAACTTCAAAAGTTGGATTTGTTTGTAAAATGCTACAAAATAAAATAATGCCGACTTTATAAAACAAAGAAAGGGACAGAATTACACTTTTGTCAAGGCTCTAGAAACGTAAAGCCAGCAGCCCCGAATCCTACTCTCTAGAAGTCGTTGTTACAATTCGAAAGCTACAAGTCGTCCGGCGGTTTCGAAAAAACCTGAAACTGGGGCTCTTTAGGTGATTAATCCCTCAAAAATAAAAGATCCCATTCCTGCAATGGCTGCTTTAACCCAAGTTAGTAGTGAATTCTCATCACCTAAAATAAAATAAGCTCCAACACAAGGTTACGTTATAAATTGTAAAGGAGTTCCCATAACTATATCTGATCTTAGCTGTCGATCCCACAATGGCAGTCAAACCTATCTTTGTGGAAAGTCTTCGCCAATACGAATAAAATATCCCCAAACACGTGGTAGTTGCAACATACCGTTCGGGAGTTCCCTTGACTCTCTGTAGTCTCAATAATCAAATCAGCTCCAAACCTTCACTGTTTACCAGTACCCTCAAAAATACACTCACATGTCTGGTTATGACTCGATGCGTGCCTACAATATTCAAGAGTTGCCCTCGATTTCTCAGGGTTTTCAGATCCTCATCAGATCCTGGTCATCCGGATTGGCACCTTCCTTCTTTATGAAATGTCTTTAACAATAAAAACTAGCATTGCAACCTGTACAATCCTCTGAAACTGCTTGTCTTTTATATTTTTCAAACGATCCTGGACATTCGTCTCCATGGAATTTTAATAAAATATTTATATTCAAAGAAACGTCATACCATTCTCCACGATTTAAAACTACTTTGATTCATGTCCGCCACTTTTTACAAAGCGGGTCAGATATGCCCCATGACCTTTAAGACACGTAAGACAGTTATTTTCAATCAGATTTCTGAATGATGACTATAAAATGTTGTATATAAATAACTTCAATAAAATAACTTTTACAAGGTACTGGCCTACTATTTTAGTTATATTATAAAATAAAAAATATTAACTATTTTGACTCTCACGAAATTACCATAACTATGATTGTTCTAAACTGAACGGTTGGCGCGAAACTCACTTTTTATCTGTACAGCATTTGTACGGAACCCTCGGTGCGCGAGTCCGACTCGCACTTGGCCGGTTTATTTTTACGCAAATTCATTTTAAACAAATAAAATATACCTACTGCTTAAAATAATAATTCAGTTGATTAAGCAACTGTTATTTTATTTATCTTCAGCATTTTACCACCAACCTATTGCTCATCGGAAACCGTTAATTGCATTGGAATTCCAATTAATACATAATTTAAATCCTTAATTATGTTTACAACACTCCAACATAATAGGTATTTTGACCATTGAGCTTTGCGACCAATCGATAAGAGTCAATAGATTTTCACCCAGTAATTAAAACGAAAATACTGCTAACTTAAAATGAAAGTTCAACTTCACTAAAACGCACCTGAGCTCAATACTAACTTTCAAACTATGTACTTACCGATCGACTACCTGCTTTTTACGAAAATTTTCATACCTATTCAACATAGGGTATATAATAAGTGCACATATTAACTATGATAATGTAAACATTTAAATTAATTGAACCCAATTTTTACAGTTCTAGCGATGTTATAAATGGAAACCATCCAACATTCATTAAGATGTTATTAGTGTAAAATAATTCAAACATTCAATTACCTACAAAACTATTCACCAAACTACATAGAAGTAGTCCCACCCACATAAGTATTAAGTTACTACTTACAGCCAGTTTCTTCATCAAAAGTTAAAGCCAAAGTAAAAGTCAAAGTAATGTCTAAAGTAAAAGTAACGGTCAAATTCAATTTTTCTATTAGTTTTGCTGTCACTTTAGCCTTGAAAAAACGTATTTGACCGTTACTTTTACTTTAGACATTACTTTAACTTTTGATGAAGAAACTGGCCGTAAAACAATCTCCATACAAAGTCTAGTAGGTATCCGTAGTAACGCTAGAAGATATATTTATACCGACTACGTTAATTTGCACGCGTCGACACCTTCACGGGTCGATGACCTCGGCACTAGGCCACTAGAGCTTACGTTATTTATAAGCTTTAAGCTTATTAAGTTGCCTTCATTTATCACTAACGGTAAATAATGTTTTGCTTTGTTCATTAACTACAGGATTTGAATTAAGTAGAATTGGAATTTAGTAAAGGAGAGGAATAATATAGATGAGTTTTCCTTGAGAGATACTGAAATTATAATAATATCACAGATTGCTTAATACTACTTATAATAAACTTAATGATACTATGATGGTTTTTATTTGTGTTAGTTATAATAATAATAATAAAACTAAAATTACCTACTTGATGTTGAGATAAACAAAAGCAAACTTTTCATTAAAAATAAAACATAAAAATCAAAGCTAATCAAATCAAAGTGTAACTCGAAAAAATAACTTTTTAAACCAATATATCAAACTCAAATAATATTATTTTCAGTGTACAAATAAAACCACATTTATAAAAGCCAAATATTTTCGTTTGACATATTAGTATCGAAATATCAAAGTAGCTATCGAAAGTGCTCTACAAATGCGCAGTGGTGAAACATTTAGCTTATGCCTGAAAAAAATGCTATTCAACCGATTTCAGCTGTGGAAACTTTTGGTACATATTATAAGAAGTAAATGTTTGATATCTGCTTTTTTCTTAGTTTTGAACTTGGAAATCAATCTGATAGGAATAAAAAAAGATCCCGACGAATTGAGCACCTCCTCCTTTTTGGGAAGTCGGTTGAAAAGGATTAAGTATAGAGGTATTTATTTATTCTGAACATAAGGGTAGGCCAGAAAATGGTTTCCTCATAACCACGAAAACAGGTCCTATTTAAATGAAAGAATCCGTAAAAACAGTGCTAACAATCGAACACCATTTTTCTGAAAAATCCCGCCTAGGGCTGACGGTGGCGCTGCAAAAGACCGAAGCCGTGTTTTTCCATGGGCCTCGGCAGCACCAACCGCCCGACGCTCATATACATGTGGAGGGTGTCCGCATTGGGGTACAGCCCCAGATGAAATATCTGGGCATAGTCCTCGATAGCAAGTGGCGCTTCAGCGCACACTTCAGTGGCTTGTCGACGCGCTTGATGAGGACCGCGGGCGCCCTCTCATGGCTCCTCCCAAACATCGGGAGGCCCGGCGACCATTGCCGGCGTCTATACGCCGGCATACTCAAGAGTATGGCCCTGTATGGGGCCCCAATCTGGGCAGACTCACTGTGCGGTCGGAGGAACGCCGCTGCCATCCGAAGGCCACAAAGGGCCATTGCACAGCGGGTGGCGAGGGCATACCGCACAGTGAGCTTCGCGGCGGCGTGCGTTCTGGCGGGAGCCCCTCCTTGGGAGCTCGAGGCTTGGGTGCTCGCTAGAGTGTACGACTGGACGGCGGCGCAAAGGGCGCTAGACCGGCACCCGGACCCGATCGAACGGGAAGAAGTGCGTGAGGAGGCGAGGGAAGCAATCACTCGACACCGGGCCGAGGACCTTGCCTCGTCAACGTTCGGTCGCCGGACGCTGGATGCCATCGGGCCTGTCCTGGATGGATGGCTCGATCGGCGGCATGGCTGCCTCTCGATGCATCTGGTGCAGGTGCTGTCCGGGCATGCAGGCCCGCCGCTAGCTGTTTGTTCGCCCGCGTGCAAAACTGATTATGCCGCCCTACGACTACATACGTTTTGACAAAAAATATATAAGGGGGGGGGGGGGATCCAGGGGGTCCGGACCCCCCCGCCCATTCATATCCATTTTACTTGTCCAACAGAAAAAAATATGTACATGCACCGCTCTGGTTGCAGAAAACCCACCTACTTTTGGATAAATAACTATTGCAATACATAACATACATTACACATAACTTTTTATTTACTTGAAATGTTCAGAGTAACCTAAGCAGTCCTAGGTTAGCCCATAAAAACTAAGCAATTGCTTAGGGCATCAATGCAGTGCAATCATTACCCAAGTGGCCCCTATGTATTGAAGGATTGTGATTAACTTAAACTAACGCACTTAAATATCTATAACAATGTTTAAAGTCAGTAAAATATGTTATTTGGTGGGTTTCCCGTTGAAAACTTATAAGGTACATGTCATATGTAAGGAAACGCGAGCGGAGCGAGCGCGAAAATTTTTTAGTCTAAGGACACAAAACAAATAAAAACCACTGTAAATTAACAAAGCAAAGTCAAAAAGTAAGATATGCACGGAAGTGAAGTGCAAAAGCCGCGAGCGAAACGAGCGCGATTTTTTTTCCTTAGAGTTTTCATGAAGTAAACATATAATACACATATCAACAATAACACATATCATAAAAAGCCATAACGGACGTGCGCGAAAAATGTTTTTTCCGGAATTGAATGCCTCAACAATTAAACAAAGATAAAATGCGACATCTGACATGGAGCCGCGAGCGCAGCGAGCGCGAATTTTTTTGGGGATGCAAAGGGTGAAACAGTCAAAATTAATAGGAGACGACCAAAGCTAGGGCGGCTTTTTCTGAAATTTTATTGGTTTAATTTTGCCGCCCCCTAAATAGCATTTGCCCCACGCTACGCCACTGGTTGATCTTAAATCGTTTTTAAGAACCTTTAATTTTGAAAATGTCCTTTCAACAGATGTACCTAACTGAAACCGGCAGTGTAAGTAATATTCTTACCGCTATTGCTGTGTTCGGAAATATTGAAATCAAACCATTAGTAAAAAGATATTGTATTTTTTAAATATTACGTGATAACTCGCCAGATTTGCCGCCCCCTAGGACGTGCCGCCCGCGTGCTGTGCACGCGCTGCACGCCCGCTTACGGCGGGCCTGCGGGCATGGCTGCTTTGGAGCGTACCTGCACCGGATTGGGAGGGAGGAGACCCCAAAGTGCCACCATTGTGAAGCCGAGGTGGATACAGCAGAGCACACACTACAGGTGTGCCCATCGTGGACTGAACCCCGCCGCACCCTGGTGGCAGTGGTCGGGGATGACCTCTCGCTCCCCAGTGTGATTGGTGCCATGCTGGGAAGTGAGGAGGCATGGGACGCGGTAGCCTCCTTCTGTGAGGACGTCATGTCACAGAAGGAGGCGGCAGAGCGCTTGCGGGAGAACGACCCTCTTGCAGCGCGGCTCCGCAGACGAAGAAGGGGTGGAAGACGGCGAACACAACGTCCGTCCCCATCCGCCCCGGGGGGTGATCAGCGGGCGACAGGCGCGGGGGTGCCACCGCCTGCATTACAAGGATCGCCCCTTGTGCTCCGGCCATCATAGGGACCCCTCCCCACTGGGGGGAGGCATGAGGGGCCTGCCGTGAGGCGGGCAATCGCCGGTGGGGGACTGGATGCACTAGATTCCCAGACCCCCTCCACTCAGGCGAGGTCGGAGTGCCGCTGGGCCTTTTTAGTGGGTATACCGGGAACGTCGTTACCGGGGAGTCCCACATACCCCTCTCCCGTCCCCCGACGGGAAGGGCATGCGTAATAGCATTTTTTACCCAGCGACAACAAAAAAAAAAAAAAAGTAGAACCACCATTTAGCTGAATATTTCCCATACAATATACCACGTTTTATTTATGGTGGCCAAAAATCATTGGGACGGGCAATTTGACAAAGAGCCCGGGGCTATTGAGTGAAACCCATGGGTTGGAAATAGTCGGTATATTTGCCTCGAGGGTTTGTGGTAGCTGTGCACAATTGATTATGGTGGTTTGTCATGCTGTATCGGATATTTTGGCGTTATTGGAAGTAATAGATTAAGTATTAGTTACATTGTTGGAAGAAATACCGAAGTAGATGTAGCTGTGTTTAATTCAGTAGATGTTTTAAAACAAAGTCTGTGATCACCCGTTGTATTTCCGTCTTTCTGTCAGTCTACACTCGTCATTGTGATCTAAGTACTGCACAATAGTATAAAGGAACAGTAGCCAAGTCTCAGGTCCCACCAATGAATTTTAGCACTAAACAACTGTAGTACAAATACCAGTAACAAAAAACAATTTGACAACTCCACCAAACGAAATAACAACAAACCTAAGACACGAACAGCATTAGAACGAAATAACAATTAGAAAGAAAGAAAGAAAGAAAGAAAGAAAAATATTTTTATTGGCACAATACATACACAGTATATAACATAAATTAACAGTAAAATAAAAGTATCACCGAAAACAATTCAGATAAAAAATAAATAAAAAATAATAATAAAATAGGCTCAACATTTAAAAATATAATAATAAAAATTGTGCCAACAAGGTCACAGCTCAGCATATTGTCAAGTGACCACACTGTACAACAGTACTGGCCACCCGACGCTGGTTTTCAGCTGCAACCCACGAGTGTCGTACGCTCGAAATTATTAAAATCTACTGCTACCGATACCGTCTTAAAATTCACTCCTTATTCCAAGATTAATAATAGTTAGTAAATACATATTATAGATATTATTATATAATGATTAGTGTGTGTGTCAGTGAGTGTGAGTGTACCTAGTGTTTTATAGTTTTACACGTGCAGAAAGGACAAAAATAAGACAATATAAGCCACAACAAACAGCAGCCATACGAAGCCTGTAAAGGTTATATGGGAGAAGAGGTTATACAGACATTTTCATATCGTTTTTGATGCAGTAGTAGAAATTCTTTTAATTTCACCTTAAAAGTCACACTGCTTTTTGCTTTTTTAATGGGGGGTGGAATATTATTCCAACACTTTGTTGCTGCATAGCGAAAACTCCCCCTGAATGCTGCGGTCCTGTGTCTCGGGATAGAAAGTTGTGGAACACAATTCCTTCGTACTCTGCCAGTGTAACCATGTGTCCATTCAAGCTTATCATACAGATATAGGGGTGTGCGTGAATGTATGACACTAAACATTAAGCTGGCTAAGTGCAGTTTTCGTCGTGCATTCATTTTTAACAAGTTGCGTTTATTAAAAAATGGAGTAACGTGACTTCTAAATGGTATGTTGAAACAAAATCGCGCACATGCATTTTGAAGTCTCTGTATCATACGTTCCGTTTTGGATAGTAAGCGCGGGCCATACACAGAATCAACATAATTGAGCTTAGATAAAATCAAAGACTCAACAAGTAAAATACGCAAATCTTCAGACAGATAGGGACGCGCTTTGTAAATCACTTTTAGCCTGTAGAAACAATTTTGGATTGCCTCAGTGACATGTTTCTCAAAACGAAGGTCCGCGTCCATAATCAGACCCAGATTACGTGCCTCATAAACACGATCTATAGGTTCTCCCATTACTCTTATGCAGAAAGTGGCGGCGTTAATTGCGCTTAGCTGGGTATTAGTACCAAAAAGCATGTACTTAGTTTTTTGTGGGTTTAAGACCAAGGAATTGCGCTTGGACCAATTTACAATTCGCTCCAGGTCATCATGCAGGTCTTTCAGTGCTCTTTCGTACTCATGGGGTTTAAAGGAGATGTAAATTTGAGTATCATCCGCGTAAATGTGGTAACTACATTTTTTTATATTCGTCGTTATGTCAGCGCAATACAAATTAAATAATATAGGTCCGAGTACGGAACCTTGCGGCACGCCTCTACTAACCGAACGATAAGAAGAAACATCTATGGAACCGTCTGTATGTCGTATTTCTACGAACTGAGTGCGTCTGTTAAGGTAGCTATCGAACCATTTTACTGTGTCCACGTCAAAGCCATAAAAAGTCATTTTAGATAGTAAAAGAGGAATATTAATACAGTCAAAAGCACGGGAAAAGTCCAACAAAACCAACAGTGTGCACATCCCGTTGTCTTGTGCTGATAGAATATTATCTGTTACATCCAGAAGCGCAGTGGTAGTGCTACGGGCTTTCCTAAATCCGGATTGCATATCGGGCAGGATATTATTTTTCTCTAGGTAATCAACCAGTTGCGAAGAAACCACTTTTTCCATAACCTTGGAGAGCACAGGCAAAATGCTAATCGGTCGTAGATCCTTAATATCTGCGGCATTAGGTATTTTAGGTAGTGGACGAATTTTTGCCAATTTCCACACCTCGGGAAAAGTTGCTATTTCAATAGATCTATTAATTATAGATGTTATACATTCTAATGTTGCAGGCAATGTCAAAATTACCATGTTTATATTAATATTATCACATCCCTCTGCGTTAGACTTAACACTATTCAGAATTCTCGCGATATTTGACTGCGTTGTAGGTTTTAAAGTAAAACTTGAGGAGTTGTGTCGCGAAAATTCGAAATAGGTCAGTTCAGAAAGACTGACTTCATCATTACCTGGCACATTTAAAAAGTGGTCACATATAGCATCTGGATTATTAAGATGCAACGGTAATTCAATGTCATTTTTAGGTGGAAGCAAAGTATTCTTTAAGTTTTTCCATAGCAATTTGGGGTCCCGTGCCTGATGGTTGATATTGTGCGTGAAATAAGCAGATTTCTCCCGATATAATGACACATTAACCAGAGACTTAAGCTCACTGTAGCAAGCTTTCTTGCCTTCAGTTTTATATTCCCGGTATTCGTCATTAGCCTCGTTCCTCAAGCGAATCATTAATTTAATGGTGTCAGTTATCCAAGGATAAGAACGCTCTCTTATAGTACATGTTTTCTTTGGTGCGTGAACATCAAATAACGCAACTAGAAATGAATTAAACGTATTAACCATTTCATTAACGTCACGTAATTCAGTTATAGCCTGCCAGTTGAAAAGATTCAAGTCTTGTTCAATTTCTTCCTTTGAAACTTGATTTAAAGGTCTATAACAGATTGTCTTAGGAAGTATTTTTGGTCTTTTGAAATTCATCTCACACGTCACGAGTGCGTGCGCACCCAAATCAGGTATAGCTTCCACAGCCACAGAGCGGGCCTTAACATTTGTGCAAATAACATCAATCAGTGTGTCTCCATGTACCGTGGTATGTGTCGGTGTAGTCACTAATTGTTTTAGGTTCATGCAATCTAGAAAGGACTGTAACTTGCCTGTTTTTGGGTCAGAGTCATTTGTCAAGTTAATATTAAAATCGCCCATCAATATTATAAAGTCACACTGAGTTACACTATTTAATGAGCAAGATATGGCATCCAAAAATAAATCAACATCCTGCCAAGGCGGGCGGTATGCTGTGCCTATTGCGAGTTTAGCCCCACAAACGCTGAGCGTGAGCCACATTTGTTCCACAGAGGCATATAATGGATCAGTAGGATGCGTATGTCTACGCACAGTGAGACCGCGTTTGATATAGAAACCAACGCCTCCACCCCTGCCCCCCCTTACCGACAATGGTCGTGGTATATGGCGTAGTCTATATCCAGGAATCACGGGTGCACGCCCCTCTTCACCGACCCGCAACCAGGTCTCATTAATGGCCATGATGTCTACATCGCGCTGTAGCACAGCCACCGTAAGCTCATCGTGTTTAGTTCCCAAGGAGCCAGCATTCCAAAGCCCAACTTTGAGTAATTTTATTGTCATTTTATTTTTGCCCTTAAGACTGTAAATGTGTTATATAAATATATACAGATTTTGTGACGTGTAACTCTTAACATAAATATATTATAAATTAAATCAGAACAAAGAAAGCGATCAACACCGTGGGCTACATACAGTAATGGAAATACACAATAGTTAGAACAGACAGCAACAGCAAACATAATAATGCAACAGTACCTATAAGCAAATATGCGTGTACACACTAGGCAAATACAAAAATAAGTTATTTTGTGCACATACAATATCATAAAAATATCATTTAAAAACCTAAAAGTAGCAAAATTCACGAAACATATTGCAAAGCATTTAAACAAAGTTATAATTCTAATACACTGACAATATTCGAGAAGTACCACATAACTATAAATTCCGGTAATTATGTTAGAAGATGATAGCCAACTTATTTGACGGGGAAAAAACGTTCAATGTCGGATTGCATTCTAACTTGCACCACCGATTTGCCCTCTTCCTTGCGAGCAAGTATACGCCCATCTCTTGTCCACGAATATTTCCATCCGCAACGAGTCGCAGCCTGACGCGTCATGTAGAACAATTGCCTGTTAGATTTTGTCAGGCGCTCGTTCACATAGATCCGTTGTGATGCCCCGGGCAACTCAATGTCAGCAGTGCATAGATTCCGACGAACACGCGCAGCGTTCAGGATACTGTCACGAGTAGTGCGCCTTGCCAACCTGGCAACAATAATGCGATGGCGAGAAGCATCCTCTCCCTCGACGCGGTCTCGCAGCACATTACCCACGCGCCTTACAAATACCACGTCACGCTCATCAAGCGACACGCCTAATTTAATGGCCAGGACGTTCAGTAGCTGGGTTGTGTTCTCCCCCTTAGTCTCCGGCACACCGGAAACTTGCACGTCATTGAGTAGCGACTCCTGCTCACGCTCATTGAGCTGCAGCTTAAGTTCACCAACAGTCGTTTCTAACTCTGCAAGACGAGGAGAGACCGTTTGCTCGATTTTTTCCTCCACCGTAGTAACTCGGACTTCCAGTGCGTCGACTCTGCCCATCAACTCCTCGCGGAACTCACGGACCTCAGTCCTTAACGCATTAACTTCGTTCCGAAGACAACGTATCTCTAAGGCAATTGAGAGTGAGTCTTCCAGGTTATCACGGCCTGGTGAATCACTCGCCATGCGTTTGTAAGCGCGAGATTGGGTATTTACATGCGTAACGTCAATCGCTGCTGGTGTAAAAGATGGGCAGACAGGTGTGTTGGTGTTATGGAGTGGTGTTTTAGCCCAACAAGAAGGACAAACCCAGTTTTCATTTGATTTAGCGGAGTCTGGTGTTACATATACGCAGACCGGGTGATAGTTTTTCTCACACCGTTTACATTTAATTGATCTGTTCGAAGATATATCTTCACTACAAACATCACAAATCATATTCATTTTGAATTATCGCAAAACAACGTTAGCGTTCGTGAACAAAGGCAGTGACTCAGCTAGCAAGCAGCACGGCGAGTACATGCGCCGAGTGAGTGGCGGTGCGTGATATGTGAGCAAGCAGCGCAGCAATAGGCCGTACGTATGGAAGCGGCGGCGACAGCGATAGTGTGACCGGTAGACTGGACGGCGCGCGCGATGACTCACCTGTCACAAGCAGCTGATCACTGTTTATTAGATTTCGGTATCACTAAAAACAGCGATATCTTCGTAATCCGCTTTCGATTTAATTGAACAATATCACAGAGCACAGAACTTTGATCGAGCTTTAAACTTATGTAACTTTTGTCCATATAAGTACACTATAGACTTCTTCTATGAATTTTAAAGACGGAGAGCGTAAGTAGTAATGCACACACGAACGAGTCGAGCGAACGAATCGACGAATCGAAATTGAACAGGATTCCTGTCGGACACCTGTTTCCGACAACTTTAACACCACACACTGTGGTTAATAGTGTACTATATACCGTACTATATTGTGTACGGTACGGTACCTACAGTGGCTTACGGTAAGTCACTTGCAGTCGTTACCGAATCGAGTCCACGCGTCGAGTTGCAAAGTTGGAACTTAGCACTCGGGTTTCTCAACGACTTCGTCTAGACTGGGGTTTTAGTTTACTTTTAAGGAACTGGAACCTGCGAAATATTTTTCCTTTTTTATTTTACTTTGAACCGCAAAACAGTGTTCTATTAAAGAAATAGTATTAGTACTGAAGCATATTCATGGTGTTCATAATAATTTTCTTTCAATTCAACATTCAGCAATCAAGTCATTGAAATGGTACGAATCACCCACTTAGACAGACCATCAAATAACTCCTTTAAATCGAGTGATTGCACGGTAAAAGGCTTTACCAATACAGCCAAGCAATAAATTAGGAGCTATATAACAAGCTTTAAGGCTCCCATTTGATACTCAGGCCACGTAAAGCACCAATTTGCTGCGCCATTGAGTAGGCCCTTGACTTGAACTCACAAATCACAACAAAGATTTATCGTCATAAAACAATTTTACATTATTAAATAAGCAATATATTCAAAAATGTCGTTACGAGGCTCTAGAATGTTCGAACACGAGTACGGAGCGGGGTAATGGCCTATAAAATGGCCTTAAGAGGCTATTTATCATGAACGAGTGGGACTACGTCGGCGGGTGTCTATTGCGAATTTATTGACATTGGTAGACGACGGAATACCTGAGTCGGTCGTTTGGACTGCATTTTCGATTACTCAATTTCGTGGCCTAGCCTTCAGGAGCGATTTATTGCTTCAATGCGATGTAAATTGGAAGTAACGTTTAGAGCGTCGTGTTTGGCTTCGGGTGGAACATTTTACTTCGTGTCTTTACTTGTTGTATATTTTTGTTTACAGATCTTTAACTCGGCGGTTTTGATATCTAGATTTACATGTTAACTTTGTTTAAATTGTCAACACCAACGATATCTTTTATATGAAAGTTAAAAGATCAGATTAGACCCCAATTCTTTGCATCTGTACAGGACAAGACATCTGTAATTTTCGACTGCTAATTTTCTATTGATAATTTGATTTGATTGATTAACCACAGTTCAACAGTAAAAATGTAAGATTAACATCAAACTAAATAGCCTTTGCCGTTAAAGCTAATGGTAACTAATCACTAAACACCATCTATTCCATAATGTAGCTTGTCTTGTCTTGTTCGTAATTTTATCATCTCACTCCATCAGCAGGGGACAAAGGACCCATTCGGCAGACAATGCTACAATGCTATCCGATCCTGTTACTATTATTGGCTCTAGATTCAGTCGGCTATCGGATATTACCTATCAGTATTAGTTTATTATTCCTAAGATATATATATGTCTTTGTTTGCTTCGATTTATTTGGAACATATTGTTAGTTGATAAGTCAGATTTGGGCTAGAAACTCTAAGTTGTTTTTTTTTTATTATTTTTGCTCTTAGGGAATAGAGTTGTTCAAAATAGAAGATAGAAGAGTAAATAGAAGAGCGTAGGCAACACGATACATGAAAACAGTAAAAAATAATTGTGATTTTTCCTATTATATCCTATATGAAACTTCGATAATGACAGCCATTATAGAAGTACCTACCTACTGTAATGACTTAATTAGTACTGTTTTTTTTCACAATTCTGTAAGGATTTTTAATAACAATAAATAGGTACATAAATTAGCATAATAAACAACAAACTAACTCAAGTACAACTTACATTAATTATTCGGATATCTATCAATAATCAAGTGTTTGATCTCTAAGACTTAGTGTTTGCAACCTATGCTCTTCAGAGTCTATTAACGTAGTAATGGCAAGGTGTTTGCTTAGCAAATTAATTGATATAATATTACTAATGATACATGAGGTTATGCTAACAATAGGATTAATGAACACGAATACAGTAATAATTAATTATGAGGATAGTAATGATGTTTTCAATATTTACAGTGTAAATCAACGTATAGAAGTGGGAAATTGGATTTTCTGCTTCTTTTTACGGAAACTTTGACTATTTTTAAGACTATTGTGGTGCAGTGATATGTTTGATGAGCAGGTCTGTTTTATAAAATTTATTTCAAATTATGAAGAAAAAGTTCAATAAACCATTCGATTTCCCATAAAAGAGGAGAACCTATCCATAGAAATCTTAATAGCTGTTAAACAAGTACATAATTATATTTTGTATATCCTATAAATAGATCACCTCCAGACTTAGTTAATTCGTCGAGCTTTACCGCAAGTTAAATTGTACTTTAGTTACACAATAATTTGTAGCTTTCTGAGGACTTGCCAAATTCCGTGTCCGAAATTAGGTGCCTTCTCAGAAGCTGTGTAACACGTCGGTCTAAAGGTCTTTCGTATCGAACGTAACTTTGCGTTGAAGCTTACTGCTCTAATTTAAGCAGAAGGCGAGATTCCACCGATGTCGACGATGTGTGTGAATTGCGTGCGAATATACAGGGTGTTTGGCGCATGGACCGACACAATTTTTTGGGGGATTCGTGAGGCCATGTACTAGTTTTCACTCATAGACCCAATGTCCTATATGTCACTGTATTCGAGATACGATTTTTTTTGTTTGTTTTTAAAAATTACCGGAACTATCACCTTTAAAACGCTATAACTTTTCAGTCTGTTGTCGAATTTACACCAAATCACTTTCATTGCGTTCTCTGATGTATTATTATTCCAAATAAAACATAAATTCATAGCACTAGATGGAAAAAAAATACTTGTTGAGCTTCCAAAGTCTTAAAAATGAAAAAACGTATGAAAAATGTCAAATTCAAAATTAATTATAAAAAAAAGTAAAAGCTTTTATGAACTTCATTTAATAAAAAAAAAATGCCTACTTAATACCCTTTCCAACGATATGCCACATGGGTGTGAAATCATTAATAATGTCGTCACAAACCTAAAGGTACACATTAACCAGTGCCAGGGTAATGAAAACACAAAAATGTTTTAATTAAATTTAAGTTATAAATTATGTTCAAAATGACTGCCTCTGTTGCGAATGCATGCACGGCATCTTTTTCTAATTTCTACAGTCGTCGTCCTCAGTCGCATTTCTGCTTTCATAATTTCAAAGGCGCAATTTATTCTTTCGATTAAAATTTCTCTTGTGGGTACTTCAGTCGCATACACAATTTCTTTTGCACGGCCCCAGACATAAAAATCCAAGGGCGTCAGGTCTGGTGAACGTGCAGGCCAAGGAATTGGGCCGCCTCTTCCGATCCATGAATTTGGAAAACAGTTGTCCAAATGTTCTCGCACGTCTCGCTGGTAATGTGCTGGACAGCCATCATTTTGGAAAATAATTGGTTCTCCATCTAATACTGGTAATACCAATTCAGGTAAATCTTCGAGTAAAAAATTCAAATAATTTTCTCCGGTCAGGCGCTCTGGTAAGAAATGTGGACCGATCAGGTGTCTTCCAATAAACCCCGCCCAAACGTTTACACTAAACTTAGTTTGAAAGGAACTTTGTCTTTTCTTGCGGGGATTTTGTCTTTTTTGCGCCCAATGGTGAAGGTTGTGGAGATTCACAATTCCCTCGTGATTAAAATTGGATTCATCAGTCCACAAAATTCTTTTTAAAAAATTTGTATCATCTACGTCCGTATGCATCATAAATCGGCAAAAATCGAGCCGTCTCCTGTGATCATCATCTATGAGACCTAGAACAATCCATTAAAGACTGGTAAAAATTCACTTTTTGAATGGCAAAAACTAACATAAATTTAAAAGATAAAATTAGAAAAAATAAAAGTTACTAGGTATTTATTTGAAAAACGAACCAGTAAAGCTACAAGGATATTTGTAAACGTTTAAAATAAGTGTATGGTTAAAACCATTTTAAAATACAAGTTTTTTGGGTGCAAAATTTCAGCACAATAAGGTCGAAGATAACTGGTTCAAAATTTAGTTTTACGATTTCGCCTGATAAAATAAATAAAGTACTTAACGTACCTTGAACAGAAGTGTAGTGATACGCATGCTTTCCATTTTCCCGAAGAACTGACCAAACTTTCCAAACCGACAAGTGAAGTCTTTCAGCTACAACTCGAATACTTGTCGTTGGATCCTCATCAAAAGCTTGCAAAATGCTTTCATCAATTACAACATTATGTTGCCTCACATTAACGCGAGGCTCTTGGAAATTTATGTTTCCAGTCTCCCTCAGACGTCGATAGGTTGTAGCAAACGTCTCGTGGTGTGGTATACGCCGGTTAGGATAACGCTGCTGGTAAATTCTACGCGCTTCACGAGCGTTACAATTAGCGCTGCCATATGCCAACAACATGTCAGCATACTCTTCGTTGCTGAAGTTAGGCATTGTAACAAGCACGGTGAATACACCAACAGTTTAACAGAAAAGTTCAACAAACAAAACTTAACAAAAACAAACTTTAACAAAAAACAACGAAATAGGAAAACGTGAAATACACGGACACTTCCGATAGCAGAGATAGTCAAATCTCGACTAAACAAGGATCACATAACAAACTCCAACCCAATGATAGACAAAGACAAGAGATATTTTTCATGCGTAAGAAAGAGACAGGCAGTTTACCTGCCAATTACCTGCTTACCATTGTTCTATCAAACGGGTTCGTTGTTAGAGACGTTAGAGTGCGTGTTCGTTCCTGCTCTGATTTTGACGACATTATTAATGATTTCACACCCATGTGGCATATCGTTGGAAAGGGTATTAAGTAGGCAATTTTTTTTTATTAAACGAAGTTCATAAAAGCTTTTACTTTTTTTTATAATTAATTTTGAATTTGACATTTTTCATACGTTTTTTCATTTTTAAGAGTTTGGAAGCTCAACAAGTATTTTTTTTCCATCTAGTGCTATGAATTTATGTTTTATTTGGAATAATAATACATCAGAGAACGCAATGAAAGTGATTTGGTGTAAATTCGACAACAGACTGAAAAGTTATAGCGTTTTAAAGGTGATAGTTCCGGTAATTTTTAAAAACAAACAAAAAAAATCGTATCTCGAATACAGTGACATATAGGACATTGGGTCTATGAGTGAAAACTAGTACATGGCCTCACGAATCCCCCAAAAATTTTTGTCGGTCCATGCGCCAAACACCCTGTATAAGTGTCCGCAAAATTACAACCTTTGTGAGCGAACATTAGAGCGTTGTTCTCTAGCTGTGAACTCACGTAAAAAAATTCTGTTCGCGAAAAATGTTTGTAGTATGTCGCCTTAATATAAAATGATATGTATGTTTTATAGTGGATTCAGTTTTGACTCTAGATTGATTTGACTCAAGATTTTTGATGCAAAACATCCCATAATTTAACTTGGTACATCAATTGTGCAGAGAAATATCATTACCTCGTTGAAAGTTAACAAAGTCAGAATCACGTATTAAATTACGCGTAGGCAGCTGTAATTGTGTGAGTAAACTGTGCAAGTCCGCCTAAAAAAGTTTGAATCCCCTTAATCTAAATGTTCAAATTACTCCCTACTTTGCCATCAATCCACGTACTTCATTAGCTTTCCCATTTATCTAACGGAACAGACAAGGATTTGAATAAGAGATTGCATTAAAACGACACTCGACAATTAGCAATGTAAATAAGGTCCAAAGTTGCATGCGGGCAATTGTACACAGAGATTTTGTACGACAACTGTTGAAAGAGATAACGGTCTGTTTTCAAAGAATGGTTCATGCGATTTTTATTCTTATCTTTAACTTAATATACTTTGTGCATGTCTCCGTTTAAAAATTCAGCTTATCGTATATTATTCTTGAGGTGTTTTAGTCTACCTGTCACTAACACGCTGTTAGAATTATTTTGCATAACAGAATAAAAAGTTGCCTTATAGCTGACCTAACACTGAAATATTGTCTTCAAATCAGATAAGTTTGTTTGTCTGGATGTTCAACGATATAATCACCTTTATAAGTTAGTAAATGCAAGAAACTACAAATTGGCAACCAGTTAATATGTTCCACAAAATCGCAAGTCGCAGCGATTAGTCGTTCGTCTGTGCGCCTAAGTGATGTCTTTGGGCATGTTCCGTTTCGGGCCTCAAGATTAAAGCCTTTTAATTAGAAGAGAATGTTTCGACTTAATGGGGAGAATGTTTGTCTTGTTGTCGGAATGTTTTGTTGAAACTAAACGAGCTACACTTAATGCTTATGAAGAGAGCTTTTGTTAAAGAAAGGCGAAATGATGTCTTACTGAGAGGGTTGTAACATTGGTATTGTTATAATGAGATGCGTTCTTCCCGAATCCACGAGACGAATAAAAACAATGGAACTTGGAATAAAAATGAACTGTAGTAAAAGTATGAATAAGTATTAGGAAATAATTTATCTAAATATACATCAACCGTTGCAGAGTTTATCCTAAATGAGGTGAGCCTATACAAAAACAATATACTTCACAAAAAAGCCTGGAAGCCGAGCCCAAGATAGTTGGGAAAAGGCTCGGGAAATGGATACTTCACAAAAAAACTAATTTAATATTTTTGCTCCTTTACATTGTAGTTACGTAGACTAGGAAGACAATGATGCGGTCATGACCTGTAATATAATACCTACCTATGTAATATGAGTAGGAAGGTACATAGGTATATACAGCCGCCCCTAGTGTAACAAAGCATGTTGCTACGGTGAGCAAAGTAAATCATTTCCGCATGAAACTACATGACACATAACGTGCTAACGGTAGGCAACCTTTAAGCCTTCACTATTTTATGATGATAACACTTAACTATGGCTCCATGTTTGAAAATATTATCAGATTTACAGACTCAAAATATAGTAAAAAAATCTAAAAAACACGCTTCGTTTCTTAGCTAGTCATGCAATGTCATTAGAACTCAGAGCGTTTGTAAAATTTTATCCTATTCGAAGACCGGGAAGTGGGTCAAATTAAGATTCCAAAATTTTCTTACATACATAGTTAGTTACAAGTGAAGCTAATATTCGAAACAGGTGCAAAATGTGTGCAAAAAATCAACAAATACCTAATTACCAAATACATAATTCACCTAACATACATGTGATATAAATTAACCTAACATACAAGCTCATCCCATTTTTCATTCCAGACGATATCCCCAACATTAAACCGTACACGTCCAGCAATTAACCAAAAAAAAATATTCAATCACATACGTGTAATCATATAAACATGGAACATGCACCATCAATCAAAATAATGTCCCCAAAAAAATTACACGAAAAGCAAAAACATCATAAAATAAAACATGTAGCCACATTTTGTACTAACGCCATGTTTTGTAATGACATCAACAAATATACCTGCCATACAAAACAGGGTTTAATTTCCCAAGTATTTTTTAATTTAGAAACGAATTAGGGTCCGAAAGGGCGTATAACTCTTCGAGCGAGATTGGGGTCCCGACGAAACTTCAATTAACTTGAATAATTAGGAGCCGGGCTTTGAGAAAGGAAGTTTAAACCGTAGTTGAGTAAATAAAGGATACGTTTTTAGGTAAACAACACCAAAGAATTGGTGATTAATTGAGGAATTTAAAAGTTTCAGGACCGTTCAGGATTCAATTTTTAAGATTTTATTTTAAGCCAAATAAAACCGATTACAACATGCCCCAAAAAACCTTAATAAAATAATCATGATAAATTATAACTGTCAGTCAAAATTGGCATAGCAAAGACCTTATTTCTAAGAATATACCTACATTGGATTAAAATTCAAAACTATTGGGTACTGAAAAGGTTGGGAATATAATAAAAAGGTTATTTTTTCTAGGAACGAATTTTAGTCAGACATCGTTTTATAAATCAGGTTCTTGTTATAACCTTGTCTATGAAGACCCTGTATGAATATGGATATTTGAAAAGTAATAAAATAACAAAAACATTTGGTTGTTTAAAATAACATTATTTAACTACTCGGGAATAGATAGAATTGGATTTAAAAAATCCGGTCTTCTGTGAAGGGTACCTACAAAATACATTGTGATGATCGATATCAATACTTTTCAAATATTACGAACCATACCCATAGGTTAAATTAAGTGTGAATATAGCCAGTTTGTTCTTTTACGATACAGATAACGGTGATACTTAATACACCGTTAGTTGGCTCGTGAAATTTTAATATGCAGATATGGTAGGAAAACGAGGCGAGGACGTGGTAGGAACTAGATTCACAGTAGAGAAACATCACAGAAGAAAATGTAGTTAGAAAAAACTTTCAAGGTGATGATAGTTTTTTTCCGACTCCCGATAGGAGTCGATGATACAATAAATGTAGCATAGAATTCAAAACATCGACTCCTAAAGCTAAGATGTAAGAGATTAAAGTTTCGCTTTTCTGTGATTTCAGAAGTCAATTTATTTTGGTTATTTTTGTTCTTACATAGTTTTATTTTAATCATTAATTCATTATCACAACAAAGAATCAACTGAAGCAACAAAATTCGTAGTTTGAGAAACTTCAAGCAAACATTATCTTTTCAAACACTACGAACTGACACTTGAACCGTCCTTTTCCCCACTTCAAGTCTTTACAAAGAATCAGTCGTTCTATATGAACAACACTCGGAAAAGCTTTGGTCCATTATTTGCTTTTCTCTCATATTCTATTTACTCTATCACTCCTGGTTTATTCAATATTAATTTTTGCAACTTGAAAAGTAGGATTTATAAAACCAAATCTTAAAAAGGCTTTCATCGATTATTCGCAATTTTTATTCATATTTTCATCTATAGATACTAATATTATCAAGCTGAAGAGTTTGTTTGTTTGCTTCAACGCGCTTATCCCAGGAACCACTAAACCGATTCGAAAAACTATCTCAGTATTAGATATTTATCTACCGAGATTAGACCAAGTTACTTTTTATCTGGTCGTGTGAAGTATTTCCATGGGAAGCGGATGGAACTGCTGGTTGAAATACGCCAACGTTTAAGCAACAATAACATTTTTATAACACACTTATTAACAACTAGCTTTTGCCCGCGACTTCTTTCGCGTGGAATAGTAACTTCCGGTAGATTTTTGGTTTGACCAATAGGTGGCGCTATATGTCCGGAATAAATTTTATTTTTATATTTTTTTTTGTAATAAAAACTATCCTATGTCCTTTCTCAAGTTTAAAACTATATCTGTACCAAATTTCACACAAATCGATTCAGTAGTTTAGGCGTGAAGAAAAGACAGACAGACAGACAGACAGACAGAAAGACAGACAGACAGAGTTACTTTCTCATTTATAATATTAGTTAGGATTACAATATCCTTCTACAAACTTAACTATACCTAACTATAATACGAAATCTAACTCCACTAATGGCTCAGTTTCTAAAAACTCGTCTCACATATCAAGTCGACCATTACCCGGATTAGTTCGCAGAAAGGGCATGAAAACAAACGACGAACATTGCATTGCATGAGCCCAAATACCCAGCTATAAAGCGAAAATATCACCCTTAATGAAACTGTATAAAATACCCATATAGTTTGGGATGCATCTCTTGTCTACTGAAACTAAAATCTTCTTCACTTTAGACCGCCCGAATAAGATTACGTTTAAGATGTGATGAATAATGTCTGTAATTTAGTTTTATTTGGAAATATTTTCGTAATTCAAATAGATAATTCACTTCTATACCTACTAAGGTTATGAACATTTTCACTGGAAAAATAATAAAAAGCCATAATATCAATGCGGGAACAGAACATCTACATAATATAAATAAACTTACACATTTTCCTACGAAGTTAACATTTAGAAAGAATGGTACACCGCATACTTTGATCTCCAACATAAAGTCAGTTAACAACATCGTTAAAACATAATGAGATTATTTGCTTGTAAACGACCGCAGTGTTAGCACACAAGAATGCTTTTGTCATCACATTACTAAACGCCATTTAAGGTTCAAGTAAGAAAAATTTGCACTTGACTGGTTTTTGTTCTTATCCTACAAACGTTCTTAAAAAACGCCGACAACTCAAAGGAACAATATCAATGGGATCAAAGAAAAAAATAGAAAAAAAAAAACAAAGCATTTTATCTCGTAAGTACGTCAACAAAAGATTTATTTGAATTGTAAATGCGACAATGGCTTTTAAAAATTTAATTTTCGTATTGTCGTGTTTTACCCTTAAGTATTAAGGGGGAGTTTTGTGGGCGTAGACATGTAAATGCTGTGGGCCAAAATATTCTTTTTCTTTCAATGAATATGATAATTCTTGGAAATGATGGGACACTGAGATCGTAATGGCTACAATAGACTCTTTATGGACACCCAAACGAAGTAATTTAATATTTAGCTCTAATACAATTTAATATTTTTAAACTACGCCTACTAATATTATAATCCTACTAATATTATAAATGTGAAAGTTTGTGAGAATGTATGGATGTATGTTTGCCATTCTTTCACGCAAAAACGGCTGGACGGATTGGTTGAAATTTGGTGTGGTATATAGGTATGTGATACCTTGGATTAACACATAGGTTGCTTTAAATCGGTACACCACGCGGGCGAAGCCGTGGGCGGTATTAGTATATGTAAATAAATAATATTTTCTCCAACTAAAACAACGTAACCAAAATTGTATCTTAAAATAAATGCAGATTTTACAACCCATGCACTTTCAACCGTACATCTATTCTCTCACGTCTAAAACTTCCTTTTGCTACGTGCTACGGGCTACGAGCCTACGACGGCTACGAGGCTCGTCCATATTCATGCGCTACGCCTGTTGAATACTGAAAGGTTTAACTTTGGAAGAACGTCACCGATATTGTGGGTATCTTGTTTGTCTTGGATCTGAGTTTTTGTCACGTTTTGTATTTTTGCAAGAATGTCTTTACCTATGTATGTTTATAGCGTATTTGGATTATTGAAGATGATATTGTAAAAACAGTAATGTTGTAAATAGGTATTATTCTCTGTAAGTCATTGTAAATGGTGTGCAAAGCTGTTAGTGAGATATTTACGCTGTAAACACGTACGTATGAAACTAAACAACTATACTTGTTTTGTAAAAATATGCTGTTGGTTTGCCTGAATAAATAAATAAAATAAAGTACAATCACATAAAATAGTTAAATAATTTAAGTGTGATTAGACTATTCAGTTTCTAATTATTATGTTCCGTAGTTTATTGTCAAAGTTTCATTAACAAACTCATCCTTTACAATTCACACAGCAATTTATATTTATCATCTTACCAAAGTTAACAAAACGACCAAAGTTAAAAAAAAAGTATCAAAACACTTTATTGAATGAAACTATAGTGCTAAGTATTAAAAACCCGGATAATTCCTGCAAACAATAAAATCCTTTCACATGAACCCAAAGCCAGGTGAAATAAAATCAGATGAACGCATATAAACCTCATTCACGCAGACAATGAAATTTTCCAATACATTACATTCGGTAACGATTATCTGCGAAATAATAACATTATTAAAACCCTTGTGAAATGGTTCAACTGATAGTTTTGTTCAATTCAATATGTTTTTGCCGTATTTTGGGAGGATTTGGGACGCATACTGATTATTTTGGATTAAAAGGGTGTTGCTAAGCCAATGGATCGATTACGGATTGGTAGATGATATATTTATTTATCGTTAGTTTAGTCTTAATATCGATCTACCTACCAAGAAATAATTTTTATTTAATCAATTTAATAAAAAAGTAATTTATAAGGATTCCGTATTATTTCTTTTGCAAACGGAATCCTAAAAAGTACCTACTCAATTATATGTGAATTATTATTAAAAGCATTCATGTAATATCGATTACAAGATACCGTCACTCTCAAAATCTAATGACCATCATATTTTTCTATAGATTTCCCCACTTGTAAGGGATTAACTTCCACTCAATTTATATTCACGAGTACTTTTACACAACAGCTACCAAATTAAGAAAAACTTTTTCAAACATCTGGACACGAAAGTTAATCAATCATTAAAGTTGATTCCCATTCACCCTTCCGATTCATCAGACCCACAGCGAAGGGATCCGAAGTGACTTTGAGTAGAACTCGGAACGGATTTGGCAACTCAATTGGTTGATTTACAAGGGTCGTTCCGTGTTCTACTGTGGTACCCCTACCTTTGAGTCAGGGCCGGATTAAACATGTAATCAGAGCAGCCATTGCTATGGGTCCCGTGAAGCCATGACACCTCATGTACGTATGTGGAATATAGAGGTAGGTATATCTATATAAATGTCCTTGAGTGTACTAAGTATACTCAAAATGACAGGATGCTTTAACCTTGAGTAACGTAGTTTTTATTTTATCCGAGTATGGGTCATCATAGGCGTGGGTGTGTTACGTGTATGTTCGTAGCTTAGTTTTATACTATAGATCTGACCTTATTACCTTCCGTAAAGCATGTTTGAGAGTCGCATCCTTATTTTCCTGACTTCTTTTCTACTACTCAGGGGTCTGCTATATTTCCCACAGGGTGCATGGTTAAATCCGGCCCTGCTCTCAACATGAGATCATTTCACCCTTTGATGCTAATTAAAGGTGGTGAGAGCCTGCCCCATACAGCCATTTTTGGTCGCAGATATGATAAAGATGTAACAAGTCGCAACAGTTTCGTAACAGGTACGACACAACGTGACTGTGTTAGCTTTTATGTGTTGTAACGGTTCAGTAAAAATGTGACGGAAACTAGATTCAGTAACTTTGTGTGGTCGCTGTTTCGATACTTTACAGCTTAAGTTGTAACCACAGATTTTAGAAACTTTGCGTTTGGTTTGTAACCAGTGTGCAATGTTGACACAATTGTGTTGTAACTGGGTAGTAACATGGTGTAGTCGATGTTCCAGAACACTTTAACACTAACTGGCATATATAAAAACATGACGAGAGCCAGTTATTCTCAAACTGTCTATGTTTTCTGCCGTTATCAACCATTTAATGAAATTTAAAATGAGTAAACAACCAAAAACCTTACGTAAACTCCGATGGACTTCAACTTTTTACAGAAGAGTTAAAGAAATAAGTAGGTCCCAAAATATCTCAAGTACCTAATTGTACTCGCACACAAGTTTTTTTTTTATTATAATAATATTTTTTTCATAATGTTGCATTGTTGGTGATACCCATTTTATTGAACTTAAAACTTATTCTTTTCTAGGCCATTTACAGGAAAACAGTACGGAATTTCGTACCGAGGAGCTTAGTGGTATCGTCCCTAGTGCCAAAGTTTCAACTTTCGAGCTCCAAATCGCAGTTTTTTCTTTTTCTCGGCCAAAACAAGACGTCTTCGTCTTTAACCCAAGTACTCGGCACAAGCGATATTAATTCTGATGAACAATGCAAAAAGGCATCTTGACTTGATAAAAACTTTGGAAAACACTGTAACCAAATATTAAGAGAAACCATCTTAAAAATCTAGTAATTTTGTAACAATTTACCGTAACATGTCGACACGTGTCGACACATTATCGTAACTTTGTGACTAGTTGCGACGAGCTTATTTTTCAAAACAAACATCAAAAATGTTTTTTCATAGTTCATTATTTATCAATTCTATGAGTAAATCTTGCTAAAATAATTTGTATTAGGATTAAAATATTTGATATTGTATTTAAATGGAAGCTTTTGAGCACTCGATGTGCATCATTTTATATTTTTATTTTATTTAACAAAAGTTTTTCTTTCGCCAGAATTATTAAAACATGATATTACGGTGGCGCGTTGGAAATATCAACATATTCAAAGAAATTACACAGTAAACTTTTTTTCCCAATAAGATTTGAGCATTATAAACCATATTAATTTATGAAAACTAAAACTTTGTTTACTTGCCTTGAGTTCATCAACTCAAGGTAAGTAAACCATCATTATGGGATTTCTTGTATTTTGTATTATTTCGTCGTGTCACTCACGCACGAGCCAACGAAATTAATCGAACGAATGAATGATTGAATGATTAGTGCGAACTCTGGTTAAAATATGGTAACAATGCTACGACACGGCGACGTAAATTAGAAACCAAATGTTACTTGTTTATTGTGTCGAGATCTTCCCCATTTTTAGTTGCAGCGACGGCGCTAACACGGAACGTCGACGAGATTATGTTTCGAGATAGATCAGTGTCGACGCTAAGTGTCGAAACGGTTACGTTATGTTCGCAAAAATGGTTATATGGGTGTCATCTTGACGAGACGAGAGGCAGTATAAGCAGCTATGGCAATTGGAAACAACACTTTGGATTCTAGTGAAACGGATTGCGGTGTGAAATCTGAGGGTATGAAATATTATAGACCTTTGAACAGTAAGAATAATTGTCGAATTTTTAAGTTTAGGCAATACACAAAATGCTACAAATTGGCAGTTTATAGATGTTTTAACACCATTTTTAGCCTCTTTAGGTAATGTAGTAATAGATTATGGTCGCATAACAATTCTAAATTAAAAAGAGCTAAACCGTGTTTGTAACATTTCTGCATCTGCAAGTTTAATTTAACTTCGAAAGAAGAAAACTGCACCTTTTATAAATAAATTCTTCTTGAAGATATTTTAGTACTCTTTCTTACTTTTTCAACATTGTGAATGTTTCTAGTATTCACTTTAATGTGTATTATATCTAGAAAGTAACGTAACTTTGTACTACAAAGCGAAAACTGCACTCGATTTTTTGTGAGAACACTAATATTTCTTAGAAATATTCCGAGGAAGTTCTTAACAACAATTCAGGTCAATATCACATTTACTCAAGAGGTTGGAAATTATACGGTCAAAAGAATGAGTTATTATTATTATACGAAATGATTAATAGATTGGCAACTAAGATTTTTTGAGAACGTAAAATAATTTATATACCTTGCCTACTTAGCTTTAGCTTATCTAGATAAATTATTATACTATTATACACGAACATTATAAAATTATTTTTTTAATTGATAAAATAATACATATTTCCCCTTCCATGGTAATTATGGTCCGCATAACTATAAAAAAATACCTACACTAAAAAATGGTTTAGATTATTATAGATACCTAATTCTTGTTAATAAATTCAAATTTCATAGAGCCCTATATAATAAAATCAAGTCCAATAAATATCACGCTATTTAAAAACTCCTTTCAATCCAATAGACAGCGCCTGAACTAGTTTTTCAAGTAGCATCGATAGAGCAGCTTCAGAACTCAAATGAATGCAATATTTAGAAGAAGTTCCTTTTAATGTTCAGGCAAATACGAGTGAACCGGGCTTGCAGTCTGTAAAGTTTGCAAGCTCTTTGGACACGTTATTTGATTTCTAAGGCTCTCCAATATTTTGTAGTCCATTTTTATCTACTTTGTAGTGATGTTTGGCGTTTTATTTTGAAGCAGGAAGAATAAAATGTATTGGCTTATTTGATTTTTTTTGTACTTTATGCAACTGTGTAAAATAGTCAAAAATATACCCATATGAGTTTTGATTGTGCAGCAATCACGCTTTGAACAGACGTAGAAATACCTGTATGAATAAATACGGACACCTAAAAAATATAAACAATTTCTGATAACAGAAACTACGCATTTACAAATTATCCTCTTTATCTTCAAGTTACTAAACATACCTACTAGTAATATTTGTTCTCATTCACGAAGATTTGAGATACCTTAGCAAAATATCTCCAACGCCTAAATATATTGTCACAGCAATAACTCGCATGAAATGACTCTCTTAAAATAATGGTATTTCTTAACACAGCGGAACGCGAACATACTTTAGAGACATAATTCCACAACACAACTCTTTGTGGCATTATTTAGCTCATATAAATTCTGTATAATGTACCTACATTTTAAATATTTACTTTGTTCCTAAAGAAAATTCTTTCGTCAATAAAATGTTGTATGAGTAACCGCACACTGGAGACTTTTAGTCGGCTGATAGTTTGTTTGGGCTCATAAATCAATATGAAGATAAATGGTAGGACGTACATTATAAAGATTAGATATGTAGCAGATATCTAAAACGTTGATTGGAATCAAGATAGGTACTCTTTACAATTATTTTTTTGTCAATCAACGTGTCAACTGTCGGCCGACTGTTGAGTCTCCACTGTGCGGATATTCTAAGGCGCCGCATACAAGACTTTCACAACGTAAAATAGGGAAGGGCTTTGTAACAACAAATTAAGGGGAGGGAAGGGAAGAGAATAGAGGGGAAAAAATTCTGCAAATTGTTTTATATTTAAAACTTAAGCTAGCTGCGCTTGTGGTATATTTATAATCGTGTAGTGGAGAAAATAAATGAGAAATGCGAGCATCTACATACTAACGACTATATAGCCACTATTTTTTATAAGCGCCTGAACAATTTGTAAGGAAGGCGGGGATTTAAGCTTGCGCTTTTTGCCTATAATTTTCTGTCAGGCGCATGTGGGATGTAAATTGCTAAAGCATGTGGAGCCATTTTTCTGATAGGATAGCAATTTTCTTATTAAATTGCATGGCAAGAAACATGTTTTTTTTCTTTAGGGACCTTACTAGATACTTTTTTTACAACTTATGTAGGTAAGTATTTATGCATTCCTATTTAAGCATCTAGAATGATTATTAGGTACTTTATCGTCAATACAATGAATGATTTGGTAATTACAATCCAAACAATACACATCCAGATGTCTGTTAGCAATATCATGATAGATGATTACAACCTATCAACCGGCTACTGCAAACTATTGTGGTCTACTTGTATTATGCCCGACTAATCCAAGACTAACAGCCACATAATGTCTTAGAGCATTGAACTGACAGAAGGATCCTTGGCTTACAATCTACTAAAGTTATGAGACCGCTGGTCGTACTCGTACCTATATGTGTACACGCCATCATATCATGCTACTCGAATCTGTCAAACTTTAAAAGATTTGCAACTTATCTGCAAAGTATAAGGTCAAATATTTATTGGGATATTTTACATATCGGGGGAGCTTATTGTGCTTTACCTATCTGCACATGTGTGCGTCTAGTTTATGTTTTTGTTTTCTAATATTTTCGTGTGAATGTGTGTGTTAGTAAAAATGCATTCAATGAGTGAGCTATCACTATTTGTTACCTCGCCCCACGAGTTTAATCTCGCAGTATTTTTCGCAAAGACATTTGTGCTCATAGCGGCTCCAGTTGGTTACTTGATCTAAGATATATTCTCAACGCTGGACCATATCTCTCGGACATTTAATTAACAAACTAGTGACTTGCGTGTGCCGACAGTGTTGTGTTCAACACTGGTCTTGTTGATGTATTAGACCAACAATGTTGGACTGAATTATTAGTGCAGAAGCTCGTTAAATAAGGTGGGATCACTTGATATGTGGTGATGAAGAAATATGCTTCAAGGGATCTTAATTATCGTACAATGATTTTGTAATCAACAACATTACACCGACACCTATAGTATAAGTACTAGCTGTTTTCCGGGAAAGCTCCTTCCTGTATTAGGACAAAATATAGCCTATGTTACTCGGGGATAGTCGAAGCTAGCTTCTCAACATTAAAATAAATGATCAAATCGGTCAGTAGTTTCGGAGCCTTTAGAGTTTAGAGTGTAAACGGAAAAGCAAACAAAACAACTTTGCTCTTAATTATCTAATAGATATAATTATCGATAGAATATATATTGATATGTATATTTAAATAAGTATAATATAATCTTCAATAGTTCTAATGAACTTATGTATTATATTACAATAAGTATCACAATATAACCAAAAAAACTGGTATTTCAAAATAAGCGGTAGCACATGACACAATGCATATGGAGATCAGTTGCAGTTGGTGCAGAAAAAACCTTTCCATACGTTATTTCCCAAGAGCCTTAGTACTACATGTCATAGTGGATTTTTGGAGCATATGGGAATAACACTGATGAACAGACATCGCACGTACATCTCGTGTAACGTTATAGATTAAAACTACAACAAAGTTTTTTGGCAAATTTTCTCATTTCTAGTTTTTTTTGGAAATATTCTTGCTAGTCACATAATTTATGATCCTACATAATACCAGTAGATACTGTAGTGCGTGGCGCGCTAGGGACCGGGGATCTCAGGATATTTAATTAAAAGATTGCAAATAACTTCAACTTTGCGTTTATTGACTGTTTGGGGGTGAAGTGACAACTTCATATAAAAACTATTCTATTCTAATATCTTTAAATAATTGTCCGGCCAGGAATTAAAATATAATGAATTAAACCTTACGACAAAAGAGTTTCTACCTACACTACAATACCAACTCTCTTTCACTACATATTACAAAACAAAGAAGTTATGTGTCAGTTCGTGATAAACTTCGAAACTACTGCACTGTTCACGAGTTTTTCATCAATAGATTGAGACTATATACACGCGGCCAGTATAGACGTCAACATTATTTTCAATTAAACCTACATTTTCTCTTATAAAGTATACCTACTTAAGTGCTAGCCTGGTTGATCATTTATTACCTTAAAACCCTAAGACAAATGTTCAAAATGACGGCTCAGCATAATTCGCATTCCCTTCGGAAATTAAAGAAGAATTAGCGGGAATTAAGGGCGGCTTACGCGCAGAATTAATAATTCAAGAAAATGTTTTCAACCGGACTTCCGAAGTACCTTTCCGGTCCTGTATGCATGGCTGGCTAGCAAAGTTTGCAGTTTGTATTTATAAGATTAAAGTGCTAGTCAGACGGACGTTTCGGACGGTCATATGGGAATTATTAATGGGACTGTATGAGAAGTTCTGTACAGGTAACGTTTCTCTAGTTTTTGTGGGTAATAGAAATACGAGCAAAACAATTCTTAATCTAGAAAAAAAGATCTAAGTAGCTAGTAAGCTAACACAGTTTGCTAGATGGTATTGAATAGGCTACAAGCTGCCATCTGTTTAATAAAAAATAAAACTAGAAAGAAGGAAAAATATTATCAATTTCATAGAACGTAACATAAATCCCCGTTTCCTTAGTCAAGCTACTTAATAAAGGTAGGAAAGCCAAGCCTGGGACAACACTGACCTATTTTCGCCATTCACTTACAAAGTGACGGGCGTTCGCTGGCTCATTCAGTATAGAAGCATAGATTACCTGGCAAACAGAGATAGCTGCACAGATTAGGCAGCACACAGAGAATTCAGCATTAAGCGCTGTAGATCTTAGTATGGTGACGCCTTTGAATCTCATATACCTAGATAGGTACAAGAATTATCGTTTTCACTGTCAGTTTTCAGTCAGCAGTAAGTTAAACCTAGTCTGCAGGAAGCAAAAATTACTTTATTTTATACAATATAAATGGTTTTTTTAGTCGCTTTTACATAGATCCGCAATCCGCAAGACAACCTAACGTGTGATAGCTGGAGATACCACAATGCCCTTGTCTAGAAAGGCACGATAAGCCACGTCCTCCCACGGTCTAAGAAAACATCTGACTGACATAAGCCTTCTTAGGTTTTTAAACCTAGCCCACGCGATAAAAAAAGAAGATCACAGAAATAAGGTCATTGACACCTCACAAAAGTAGGATTGTGTAGGCGGATTCATATGCAGAGTGGTTTATGCTGACACATGTCCTGATGAATAAGGGATCTGAAGACGACCCTGTTTATAGGTCATTCGCTCACGTAAATAAAATTGGGTGGAGTCGCGTGGCAGCCTTGTATTGTGGGTAAGGTAGGGTGGCACTTTCGTGTGTGGGAATTGAAAAATGTGTTCCTTTGTTATTTTATTTTTCTTTTGTAAATATTGATTTGTCTGTGCTACTTAAATATTAACACAGTGTAAACAACCCTTCTTGAAGAAAACTCCGCTGGGGATTTTACTGATGCATTAAAGACAGCCCAATTACACTAGTGCCCAATATTAAACAAGAGAATCAATTCATGCCTTGTTGGCAGACACCAGTTTAAAGCCGCAGAAAGCAAACTCTGTAAAAACGTTTTTCCTTCGCACCAATGCAAGTACATGGGTAAGTCACATTAGTATTTTTATATACCAATCTACGTATGATGTATGAACAAAATCCATAAAATAATGCTGTCAAATCAATTCTACTCTTCCAAAAATATCATTTCAACATCGCAATACAGTCGATCAACGAAAATATCTGAACGTCGTCGAAAAATGACAATACTTTCCGATCCGGTTGAAACAAGGATCGTACCGCAGACAGGCTTATACCGGCTTAAGTTGATCCTACACCACTTCACTGTTTACAAAGAAAAATAACAACAACATGAGAGATATAGGTGATTTCAAGGGCGATATGCAACCCTTTTTATCGAGAAATGATAAAGAAAGGGTGGTTTGTGTCAGTTCAAAAATTATACAGTTTGGGCCAAAGTGTTGACAAACGAAAGTACTAAGAAAAGGGCATTTTCGTGTGCCCAAAGGTATGAGGAATCTAGATTTTTAGAATGACCTTTGGTAAAATAAAGAGAGACTATTAAAATAAATATTCAAATAATGGGTTGACGTTTGGAACTCAAATCTGGATTAGGTAAAGCCGGACTTTGCAGGCCTTCCTTGTAAATGTGTTACAAGATGGGTGACCATTTTTATAACACGTCGTGCTCACTGTTGCACGAAGGGATTCTGGCAACGGTTATTATTTAGTCTTATCCGGATAAACAGGCCTAGCGTTACTATGGCAACTGTGAGGATTTAAAATCACCACTACAAAATTGTTGAGAATCACATGTTCGTATACTACCACGTATACTACTAACTTTTTTAACTGAAAAAAAACCTCAATCGTGTTTTCAATCTTTTGGCTGATGAAGATTGACAGAATGGATACAAAAAAATTGATATGTATGTTAATACGGTCAATTTGATTGAAAGAATTCAGAACGCAACTTCCAATCCACTGAACATAAAAAGGGTAGAACAAAGGATTGTGTCATTTCGTTTTGACCGACTATTCCCATATTTTTAAACATAAGGCAGCGTACCAAAATTCTGAGCACTTTAATATTGACATTTTGCGACATTTCAATATCTTAGAATAAATTAAAAATTCTCAAGATTCAAATGTAAATAAAATTCCTCTATAAGATGTAATCTGACGACATCTCAAAGGGAGAGCAGAGCACTGACTGACGTGAGTCTGACAGATTGCAATTACACGGTCAATCCGGTGTCAATGTGATCGAGATTGATGCTGCACATCAAAAGCTTGGTTTACAACCCTTTACATGTAATATCCGTAGATTATAAGGTATGGCTATGATATCTAGAGCGTATAAAGATCATCATCTGCCTAGAATTTTCACAACTATGTTGGGGTCGGCTTTCTGTCTAAACAGATGCAGCTGAGTACCAGTGTTTTACAAGAAACAACTGCCTATCTGACCCCTCGAACCAGCTGCCTGGACAACCCGAAACCTCTTGATAAGACTGGTTGTTAGGGTGCGTCCACATCTGGCGAATGTGCCGCGAATGCGCAGCACGCGAGCCGATTGCGAGCTGTCTGCGAGCTGCGCGCGTGCAGTCACTGCGATAGTTTGGTGTGCCTCTTTAGCGCAACTCATGCAAGGCTCGTATAGAGCGGCCGAGCGGCGCGCGATCTGCGCGCACTCAGTTCTCGCCCTTACAGTTCCGTATACTGGCTCAGTACTATCGAAGATGTCAGACGTCGCGCGCCGCCTGCGCGCTGATCGCGTACGGCGCTTAGGTCGCGCGCGAACTGCGCGCGGGCGGCGCAGAAGCGGCGCACGAACAAAAATGCACGCGCGCAGCTCGCGGGCAGGTCGCAAACGGCTCGCGAGCTGCACATTCGCGGCACATTCGCCAGATGTGGACGCACCCTTAGAATTTCTGAGTTCTGACTAATAAACCCGTAACGACTGCCAAAGATGTTCAAATGACGTCCGGGATCCACACGTGTAAAGAAAATTACTTAAAATAATACTCTTCGAAGAAAAAGATTTGAATCGAATAAGGATAAAGTTTTCCCAAAAAGAAACCCTTGTGGTAATTTAGTATCTGATACAAATAAATAGGACATTATGTAATGGAACGTAGAATATACATTGAATATGTTATTCAAACACGGAGATAAAGATACGAATACAAGACATTATTATACAATACATAATAGTTAGGTACCATTAGACCTTTACGTAAATGCGTAAGCAACGATATAAAGGGTACTGGGATTGAATACAATATGGACGAATGTATGAATGAACAAGGGACAAAATAACTAGATATCTAAGGTTCGTAGCAGGTGTTCAGATATGAGTGGGTTTATGTATTTATGAATACAATACCTCTTGTAAGTAACGAAACATTATACTATTCCTAGGTATTCTCAGGTATGTTGTGGTTCTGCTTCTTAAAAAACTATCCAATTCAATTCATAGTCACACATGGTCCTTTGCTCTTATGTGAAATTTACCCACAGTTGAAAAACTTCATGGACTCTTTCAAAATTACTTAATGAAGACCTCTTAGAAAGGAATTAAAGGCCCTTGTAATGTACAAACATTCATTGGATCACTTTCTTTATCATTGAATTACATAAGCTTTTGTATACTACACAGCTACACAAGTACCTACACAACAAACAACATTTATTTTTTCCGGCATTGTCCTTTCTATTCGGTCAACAGAAACTGGGCACTTCAGGCCATTTTTTCGCCACATACTCCATATTTCGGTAAATCCAAGGAGTGTTGATTTAGGTGGATTTATTTATGCTGCCCCCAAGCTAGGATGGGCAGCGATGGTTGCCGGGGGTCGGGGGAGATATCCATTAAAGTGTCCCCCGCATTATTTTGATGGAATTGGGGATGTGACATCCACAAGAAATGACAATGTAGGCACTAGATAAGCTTTATGTGGGCTTTATTTCATGAGTATTATGTAGATATGATAGTGTACTTTAAAGGTTTTGTGAAGTGTTTCACACCTCGTGGGTTTAAAGATTATGGGAGTGAAAGAGGGCATATATAGCTACATATCATCTTGACTTATTTACCTACCCACAATAATATGTTTCAGAAATCCCTGACTAGATATTTATCTATGTATTTGTATCGCTTCATCATTTAACCACACAAGTGAGATATGAGCCTATATTTTTTCCAACCAAACTTTCAGACGGAAACAAGATATATCACAACATACTTATTATATCTATAACATCCTCATCCACTATTTGTATGGAGGCAAGTAAACAAGAACTTTGCGTTGTACTCAATTAATCTTAGACTCCTGACGTATTGTGATAAATGGACCTCCGAATACTTGCTCAAACCAGTCGGATGAGCTCAAGGCACAACTATTCCACTGACCCCTGTTCATGTTTTATTTTTCTTTTTCTATCCAGTTTTATTATACCTAGTGATTCATGGTTGATTCTTTGTTGCGTGTCTGAGAATTGGGCTAGACCGGTCTTAATAGGAAGGTTGGAGAAGGATTATTTTTCTTTTTTTGGACCTTGAACTTTATTCGCATTAGGAGTAAAGGCGTTTTTTTTGTAGATTATACCGTGGTAAAAACTATTCAACAGTAATACAAAATAACGGAGAGGTTAGGGCAATAGAGATCTAATAGCCGTTGTTTTAATAAAAGTTATAAGAACCCACTTTCTGCCAATCCTCACTATTAAAATAAGCAGATTCATGTTCAAATATAGAAATATTGTATGTATAATTATGATAATAAAAAAATCTACAAACAGACAACTACCATTAAAAACCGCCATGTTGTATATTTTTCGTTCACCAACCAAAAAAACTCCTAATTAAATTAAAAAGCAAACTTACTCCATTAACATAATAAATCAATTAAGTGCTTAAAACATACAACAAACATAAAAAGAAGATAAAGGGGACTATATTTCATGTCCAGTTAACAAAATAGGAGTAATTTCTCATTTCAAGTGAACTAACAATGAAATAATAGGTGAATAGGGGTTCAACAAAGCAGAAAGGTATTTTTCATGTTGTCACTGGAAATGCTTAAACAATAGCTGAATCTACAGTTTTTAATACAATACCTGACATAACATTTATTGTGGGAATAGGCAGAAGAGTACTTATGTATGGTATTTATGCCTTTTTATGGTTCCAGGACCATATTGTAGCGTTACACATGTAATTCTCATTCATACTACTTAAGGCACGAGACCGGACCCCTATAGTGGAACAATAAAAAGGCTGATGGTATAGGAATTGATGACTGATTGTACACTTGAGCCGGGTCTACTGCTGTATTGGGATATAATAGAAACAAATTGGGCATGTTTTCAATTCGTCTTAAGCATGTGTTCAAAAATGTTAACCAGGTAAATATGTAAAGGAAAGCTAAACAAATATAATTGTACTTATCAAAAAGATGTTGCCAGAAAGGAAGCTAATATACCTAAGAAGACGTCAGACGGAAGAGAAGAATTATTAAGCCATGTTGTGCTGATCTGATAAAGGGTCACGAAAGGCCATTTGTTTTTGTTGATCCATTGGAACCAATGATAATTGAGTAGAGATTAATGATTAGCTTGAGAAAAATCTACAAAATAAAAATGTAAATTAAACCTATTGTTCTTAATACTACATTACATTACAAACGAAGTGACTAATCGCAAGTAATAAAGTAACCACGGCCAGTCATTAGTCATGGTTCCAAGTGTTAGTGACTAGGGTCTATTACTCTTTGGTTTCTCAGCCTCATTTCAAACGGTCCCTTGAGACCCTAATAAATGGCGCCAAATATGTTCCATGTATTTGTTTTCTATGTCTAGGTTTTCGAATCTTTAGAAGTTCAAAAATCTAATTTGACTCAAGTGCGTTGTGTTTTTCGTAAAAATTGGGTCGATATAGCTAGAAAGAGTGACTTGTGAGATGATGGCAGATATAAGAGTAAGTATGGAAAGAGAAAACATGCTGCACTGACCCCAAAAAGACAGGAAGATGATGTTGATGATTTTTGTCAAGATAAGTTTCAGTTCAAAATAAAAGATTTTTAAATCTGAGAAGCAGATTTTTTTCACATTTAAGGAACATCAAAGCATATTTCGTCTTAACAGGGTGCCTATCTTTCTTAAACGCTATAAATTCCCAAAACATCGTATTATCCTTAAAGCATCTTTTAAAAATAAACAAACTCTAATCCCTACTTCATTAGATATGCGCAGCCACGCAAATGCGATGTACAGTCAATCCCTCAAATTTGAGATTACTCATCATATTCTGAGCACGAACATCGTAGTACAGTCGAGTACACTAATATTAAACACATTCATCTCCCGAGCCTTTCCCCAACTAAGTTGGAGTCGGCTTCCAGGCTAACCGAATGCATCTGAGTACCAGTGTTTTACAAGGTGCGACGGAATATCTGACCTCCTCAACCCAGTTAACCAGGAAACCCCTTGATTAAACTGGTGTCAGAGTTACTAACTTCTTACTGCCAAGGATGTTCAATGACAACCGGGACCTACAATTTAACGTGCCCTCCGAAACACAGTCACTGGTGTCCAAGGTATACTTAGAAAGTACATACAAACTTAGAAAAGTTGCATCGTTACTTGCCTGACCTGGAATCGAACCCACATACTCATACTTGAGAGGTTGGTTCTTCACCCATTAGGCCACCGAGACTTCGTACAGTCGAGTACAGTGATATTAAAAACATTATTAAAATGTAATCTCGTGTTCTCGCGCCCGTGCTCTATTTGTTGTTGGTACAATGGCGCGGTAAAGTGTTTTGTGGTCAATGAGATTAAAATGTAGTGAGAATTTTGTTTTGTTTTGCTTTTGCGAGAAAATATAGACGGAGCTTGCTGTGTTATTATTTTACTGAGAAATTCTTGAAGTTTGAATTGTTTTAATTGGATGCTATTAGTTTTATTACAATTGTATATTTTTTGTTTTTATTTACACAAATGGAGACGGTATCCTATTTTAGTTTACTTTATTAATACCTACTCGAGAATCTAATGCGAAACCATTTTGATCGTAGCTTCGATGAATAGACACAATGAGTATTTACAAAAATAAATAAACGACGATCAAAAGTACGAAGAATGAAATCCACGGAGAATCTTGTTCTCGACATAAAAAAAAAATCTTTTAACCGTACCCAATTCCTAGGTTCTAAAATTCCAAATTTTATCACACCTCTAAACACGTGCTTCCGACTGTACCGCCATTTTTTCAGCGAAACTGAACACAGGCGTAACCCCTGTGTATGCAAACGAATAGGATTTATATAAGGGAGCCCTCCACAGAGAACAAATGACTAGCGGAGGTGCCATGACGAAAAATCTTCTAAGAAAGAAGCGCGCCAAAATGCAGGCGAGCGGGGGACGAGGAACGTTACTGTTTTCGCCTTTATATAGGCCTTCTTTGGACCTGACCATTCTTAATAAGACCATAAATCGTTGATAGATATTACTTAGATATCTTTACTTCACTCGTAACTGGTCGTTTTGGTCATGCCCGCCATACGAATGTTACCTAGAAGAAGGCGCTTGACCTGCCTGCATTAAGACATCTCCGCTCACCTTTCCTTACTCCGTGGATCCCTGTATATGGAGCCAGTGCCCTCCTAGGGAGGTCGGAGGGCTCAGACTGTATTACACAAGGATTAGTCCGTTATTACCTCCACAAAATATTAAATGTACATTTTTTTTAACACATTTGTGGCTTGTCTGCTCCAAGACTTTATTTATTAAAAGCGAGAAAATATGTACGGTAATGTGTTGATGTATCATGTAGATACGTACGTAATGCTGTGAGAATGTGCGTATTGCGAGTAGGGGATTTATTTTATTCATGGTAAGGAAATAAGCTCTCGGTTGTAACCGAAATGTTGATTTGTGTATGTTGAAGATACCTTTATATATTTATATATATTTATATATTTGTTTGAATGTAGCAAAGGAAAATTCTTCTTAAATATAAAAAAAAAAACAACAAGGTTAATCAATCATAGAGGGATCAATCCTAATTATAATATATAGTTAGATGTCTGTTTCTCTTTCACGCAAAACCTACTGGATGGATTTGGATGCAGTAATGAAGATTTATATCAGAATAACATATAAGCTACCATATGTCCATGTTTGGGAAGAAGTTCCCTCAGGACGCGTGAAACCGTGGGCAGAAGTTCGTTAAGTAAGTTTTTTTAATGAAACAGTCTACAAATTCGTGTCTAAGCTTCGCAAAAGGACGAAAATCAATACAATACCTACGGAGCAACAACAGGAAAATCAGGACAATTCACACAATGAAGATAATTCGTCAGCTGTTCAGTAGTTCCGTTTGCTTTGCTTATTACTCGGGAATCTAATCCCATTCCCCGGGATGTCAGCGACTGCAATGAGGCGACAGGCTTAATGAAGCAAACCTTGTTACGTATGATCTTACTGACTAAAACCCATCATCATGTTCCTTCTTAAGCCTTTTATATACCAAGGCCGCGGTAACTCTTTCAAACAACCCCGCAGCCCCGGCAGGCTTTGGCCCTGGTGGGTTTGCCGACTCTCCTTGAGACCTCTTTCACGTACCTAAACCTACTCAATGATTTTTGATGAAACTTGGCCGTATTAGAGTTTAGAATAACATGTAGGCTACTTTTTCTCCAAGTCTGGGAAATAGTTATCTCGGGACGCAGGTAATAACAAGCTAGTCAAGCTTTTTTACAAAACTGGAAACTTAAGCTCATAAGTCCATTTCAATACGACGAAAATAAGTATATACAGGAAAATCAGGACACCCAATTGATCAGCTGTTCAGTAGTTCCGTTTGCTCTGCTTATTACTCGGGAATCTAATCCCAGTCCCCCGGGATGTCAGCGACTGCAATGAGGCGACAAGCTCAATGAAGCAAACCTTGTTATGTATGATCGATACTGATCCTGTTATTGAGGACTGATGTACTGACACTTCCGTGTGAAGGAAACGTGTGATTGTTCTCTTTGGGTACGAAAAATAACCTTATGGTTCAAGTTATTTTACAGTATAACTAACTGGGTTCTACCGGTTTTATGTTCCGTGAGAATTACTGCGCCCGTCTAGGTAATACGTGAGAATTATATCGCGAAACCGAATAAAAATATCATATAGCCTTTCTCGATAAATGGGCTATCTAACAATGCAAGATTTTTTGGAATCAGCCCATTAGTGTCTCAGATCAAACGAAGACATTCTTCAGATTTATAATATTAGTAAAAGTAGCTACATGTTTAATAGTACAGTGCACAAAATGGGCAAAATGGAAAAATATAGGCTACTGCGACATCTCCTTGAAAGAAGTCTCAATATAACGTAAAATGCAGTCTAACTACAAAAGAAAACTGACTACATTTCTAAACATCCATTCCACAGGTAATTCACCCTAACACACGTAAGTAATTACATTACCGATGGTCGATTTTAATTACATTTTATGGCCCATATTTGGAATATTTGCTATTATGAACACCTGTTCGCAAATTACATGTATTACGATTTTCTGTTCAATCGTATTTTGAGCATCGTAATGGCTAAACACGATTATAAGGCAGTAAAAACACGCGAAGTTTTTATAGTTCAATGTCTAGATAATAAATTATTAAGTGCTATGGAAACTTTTTGTATCTGTTGTGGTGGTACTATGTGATGATACAATATTGGACCTTATTGTGAAGTGTTTAAGGGTCTACTTGAAGGCAGAATTGGCCTGTAGCATTGTTCATATTATAATTAGATAGTTAGATATAGGTACTTTGCTTCTAACTGAGTACCTACAAACTTAAAAAAAATTTCAAAAAAATATAAGTAGGTATAAAAAAATTGTGGATAGTCAATGAACTCGAATAATAAAATTGAATGTTTTTCAATAAATTCCATACATTTGTTTTAAGGTTATACCTACTCATTTAAATCGGGTAAATCCGGTTAGACTGGAAGCCGACCCCAACATAGTTGGGAAAAGGCTCGGAGGATGATGATATACTCATTGTTGAAAGGTTCTTAAGAACAAGAAATCAATCAAGCAAGATAAGTAAACGAGTAAGTAGCAAAGTTCAAATAAGAAAAAATAATCTACATAAAATTACATCGTCATCATCTATTTACTTCCTAAACGTTTTTCCAAAACCTATTTCATTTATAAATTGCAATATCATAATCTGAAAGAATATTAATAAAGTTCGTTTTCTTTGTAACAGACAGATTTATTATTTTTAACTCCGCGTAGGTATCAGACTAGAGATTAGAAATTAATCATTCGGGAAATTTCGCGTAATTGAAACCGAATAAGGGAATGGAAGGGATCAAAAGTGGATTTAAAGGGCTCGTTGGGATTTTCGAGTTATTTTTGTATTCCGATTTTGGAACTTATGTATACCTGTCTGATTGTGTTTGTCTGTTTCAACCACAGATTTGAAGTACGCGGTCCGAATAAGAGTACCCATAAACTGTAAACTAAACAGTCGGCCGACTGTCGCCCCGTTGGTAGGATTTTTGTTTTTAGAACATCGTGAATTCAATCAAAGTTTTTAGTTGGTATTATTATTTATACCAGCCAAATACCCGACCGTTGTTATGCACGCCCTCCCATCTCTGTACTTATCAAGCGTTCATTCAAAATTTCGGCCGACTAAAAGTTTGCCGTGTGTAGGTGTTGAAGTGGATTTAAAAGGCTCGCTGGGATTTTCGAGTTATTTTTGTATTCCAATTTTGGAACACTAAGTACATATGTAAACCTGTCTGATTGTATTTGCTTGTTTCAGCCACATATTCGAGGTCTGTGGTTCGAATTAAGTACAGTTTGCATTATGAAAATGGGTTCGTTACTGTTTTGTTTATTTATTTGATTTCAGTGGACGCGGTCCCATTCGAGGTTGGGACCTCACCTTTTTTGTTTTGATTTGTTTTAACCCTTCTCTCGTTTGAATCAATAGGATTATGGTGGTAAAGCCATATAATATAGTGGTCAAAACAAAATAAGTAATATTGTTTTGAAATAAAAATATACCTCATCATCCTCCGAGCCTTTTTCCCAACTATGTTGGGGTCGACTTGCAGTCTAACCGGATGTAGCTGAGTACCAGTGCTTTACAAGGAGCGACTGCCCTATCTGACCCCCTCAACCCAGTTACCCGGGCAACCCAATACCCCTTGGTTAGACTGGTGTCAGACTTACTGGCTTCTGACTACCCGTAACGTCTGCCAAGGATGTTCAATGACAGCCGGAACCTACAGTTTAACGTGCCATCCGAAACACAGTCAATGGTGTCTAAGATATACTTACTAATAAAAATATCCCACCAAAAACATTAAATGTAAAAAAAAGCCAATCCTCTACGCAGTTCCTCCACCGTAAAAAGTTTTGAGATCGCATAGAAGCCAAGTCCTGTTCTACTTTATTTGTAATAATAAATCAATATTTTGTGACTATATCAATAGTTTCGTTCACTTTACAATAATATTGACTTGGCCATGAGCACAATAAACTACAAATATAATACAGCATATCTTGGAGAGGTGAAAGTCAAACATGAAGTTTAATATCACAGAATTAAATACTTTTAGTTTATTCAATTGTTACTAAATGACCGACAGTCAGTTTCATCCAACATCAATGAACTGCACATGTACTATGGCGCATGTTTAGTCCATGGTGATCTCAAATTCCAATCAGTCCATAATCAGTCCAATCGTAAAATCATGTCCATATAGAATTTATCAATTCAATGGTATTTACACATTATTACAAGGAGCGACTTTTAACTTGTGCTCATGGCCAAGACAGTATTATTGTATAGTGAACAAAACTATTGATATAGTCACAAAATATTGATTTATTATTACAAATAAAGTAGAACAGGACTTGGCTTCTATGCGATCTCAAAACTTTTTACGGTGGAGGAACTGCGTAGAGGATTGGCTTTTTTTTACATTTAATGTTTTTGGTGGGATCTAATTTATTTTTTGTAGGTCTCTTTCTTCTCTAAGTATATAACAAATTAAATTAACTTACATGCAACTAACTAAATATATAACAAACTAAATATGTACACGTAAAGTAGCACGTAAACAATATTTTTTTTAACCTAAAAAAATTCGAAATTGTCGAATTTTTTAATCGAATAGCTTTTAGAATAAAAGAGATTTTTTTCAGAGGTAATGACGCTATCACATGAAATTATTTGATTTTTTTTAAGTACTACTTATACTAAGCTATGTAACGAAACCATAGCGCGATTTAGACCAGGACAACGCCATCTATCGAGCGAGCATGTAGTGTTTATCGTACTGCATCACTGCATTAATATGAAAGATTTTATCATTATTCATTTCATTTAAACCTAGCTTTTTTATTCATATGTTGTATATTTAATACATATAACAATATACCACTACGTAACAATAAAACAAATAGTAACATTTTGTACATAAATAAATAACAAAGTTATCAATGCAGTCAAAATTCATACACAATGTTCTTGAAAAACCGCAAATATAAATTTGTTTCCTATTTTTTTATTAAGTTTTAAGGTTTTTATAATTTTCCCTTTATATGTAGCTAATAACCTATCTTGGTGCCAAATTTGAAGGTTCTAAGTTTGCTAGAAGTACCTTAGACTTTTGATGATCGGTCAGTGAGTCAGTGACAAAATGGTGTAACTTTGATCGCTCATAACTGGTAAACTATTTATTCAAATGTCTTGTAATTTTGAGACTGGGCTTGTTCTAATACTTACTCTTGGTCATCGAAAACCTAAAATCCTAACTTTGTTCACATGGAAGATACAGGGGACTGAAATAGCCGCGAAACGCTTCGAGAAAAGATGGTACGGCCGTGCCCGCTTTGCTCGAGTCTTGGCTGGGGCACTGCCGTGCCCTCAGATACCTAACTACACATATATAAACTTATACGTATGTACTGTGCCTACACTGAGTTAAACTCAAAAAATCGGTAATCAAATTGTTTAGCAAAAGTTTCTGACTATACTATTATAATTTGCCATTCTTATTTAATAAAACAAAAAACTTACCTCCACAAGTCTCTCGGAAGTCCGGACAGCAGTCTCCCAGCTTCAAGCAAGCATGGTCACAGTAGCACGGCTTGTCCGTCAAGTCTTCTATAATCGCGTTCTGATGCGCCTTCTGTATGACACAGGAACTATCCCGTCCAGGACAGCAGAGATTGGCGTCCCTACAGTAATTGGCGCCACAGTGACCCGCCAAACACACTGCACTCGCGAAACACAACCAATAACGAAGCATTTTGACAAAAAATACTACTTTTACTTTAAATAATCAGCTCCAAATTAACTTAAGAACTTTTTTTTGACTTTTAAATGTCACTGTCAGATTTACGCGCGCGTTTCTATTTTCAAATTGAGCGTTCTGTCATTCCGTATTTGAATTCCAGCCAGTTCTGTAACAAACAAAAAATATGTTAAGGTTGCGTTCATGAAGAACAAAATGACTAGCGGAGGTGCCATAACGGGAAATCTCACGAGGAACGTTACTGTTTTCGCCCTTACACTCCTTCTTTGGACCCGATCCTCTTTTGCAATACCAAAAATCGTTGACAGATATCCCAAAGAACCCGAACACCTCGTTACTTTGCTCGTAACTGATCGTTTTGATCATGCCCACCGTGCCTATTTGACCTAGAAAAAGGCGCCTGACCTACCTGCCCTATAGTATCTCCGCTCATCTTTCCTTACTCCGTGTTTGCGTTCAAGCGTAACTTCCTCTATCTTCTTTCTAAACTTTTTCCTTTTGTTCAACTTTCATCGCGAGCGTATTTTTTATTTCTTTGTTTGTTGTTTATTAGTTGTTATTTATTCAAGTGATTCTATTACGTTACAAGGAAACCCTTGTAAAGTATTAAACTTTTTGTTGGCAAAGAATTCTTTTATTTTTGGAAATATTAAGTTTTAACAACAATGCTTTGATAAGTCGATTGGAACTCCCATCATGTTTGAAACTTTTAGGTTGTTAGAATTTAGTATTTTTAGTTGATTGACTAGAATGAAAAGTGGTAATATTTATAAAAGTTTAAAAAATTACTAAAATCTTGAAATAATTTTACAAAAACATTACTTTGACTAGTGCCTCCTGTGAGGTTTGAACTCACGACCCCTGGTTTACGAGACCAGTGCTCTACCACTGAGCTAAAGAGGCTTGCGATGAAGCGACGAAATAGCCGTTAAGTATCCACGAGCGTGTGAATCAGCGATAAGGGACCATAATAAGTAGGCAGCTGATTAAATACTATAGTTCGGCCATTCAGAGAATGCGTTCCTGACACGTCGCGATTGAACTGACGACGTAACTTTGCAATGGCGTTGCAGTTACGATAAAAATATTTTTGCTGGTTGTTTACCGTTTTAACAATTGAGGAGCATTAAAACAACATTATTATATCAATAATCAATGAATGTAGTTACGTCGTCAGTTCAATCGCGACGTGTCAGGAACGCATTCTCTGAATGGCCGAACTATAGATATGAAAAACTAAATAAATTATGTCTGTGTAAACAGCAATATTATAATTGATTATCTTATTATAAGAAATTCACACAATCTATCTACTCCGCAGTTTTAAAAAAATGCATTTTAGGAACTTATACTGGGATGCCTAATAGATAGTAAGCACTATGCATACGATTAATTGTAGCTTATACGTTATTCTGCTATATTATTGCCAAGTTTCATTAAGGTCTATTCACTAAAGAGTAACAATTAGTAACAAACATACCAACATTATTACATCCGTACTATTTTAATGTAACATTCTTAACTTTGAAATATAAACGGGTACCTATTTTATCCTTCTTCTTACAAAATAATCCTTAAGATGACAAATAAAGAACCAAAGCTACTCAGAATCGGGGTGGTTGACCCCAGTGAACTTAACCGACCAGTTCAAGTTAACTGATAACTCTACAAGGGGATGCGGTTAACTATTAACTTAGTTTTTATAAACAACTACAGTTTGTTAGCACGCTCGTAGTTCGGTGTTGTGTTGGTTTATTTATGTAAATATGTAAGTTAGGTAAAAGTAGCAACTTTGTCTGGTTACTAAAAGCTAGTTTATTTTTTAAGTATAAATACAGTAAATCGCCGTTCTTTTCCTTGACTAAATTATTTGGTAAAATACAAAAACATCAGGTTCTTAAAAAAATGGTAGGTACAGCTTCGAGATATACCTAAATAATTCCAAAAAAATAAATAAAATTAGTTTAAATAAAATTTGGACTTCTATGACAAACGATTTTAGATTTGTGCGTGCTAACGTTATGGGTTCTAATGTGTTTTAAAATTGTCCCAACCTTCCTTATCTCATAGTACAGTAGTTTATCGTCACTAATTTAGGTTTATGTGGTTATAAAAATATTAATTTCTCTTTTAATAGCAAAACCAGGTTAACATTTAAGTATCAATCTCAAAGTAAAAACAGTTTATCCCTAAAACTATATCTTTCACCAAAATTATATAAAGCCACCAAAATAATAATAACATTATCAACAGACCAAAATTAAATATTTCCTAACTCTGTATTTTTAAACGACTCGAAACCGAAAACATATCGCTCAGATACGAAACAATACGCTATAAAATCCCAAATGAATTTACCATCTTGACCTGACCTGCAAAGCTATCTATCTATATCCATATAGGATATATACACCATAGCTATTGTGCCGATACTGGTTATAGCTAATGGCTTAATAGCCGAGTAGGTTAGCTAACACCTGAGAACTCTTCAATCAGTAAGGGGGTACTTCTATAGAAGCTTGATTTTGTTAGCTCTTCCTTACGTGCGATTCTTTGTAATTGGTCTTTAGGAAGGCGATTCTTTGCAATTATTCCTCGTTTAAGAAGGCTTATGGTTAACTAACAATATAGATACCTATTAAAAAAAATACTTTAAGTACTGACAAATTCTACGCTGAAAACTGCGTCAGAATCAGTTCAACCAAATCTGAGAAAGAAACTGAGAATCTCCTTTTTTTAATTTGGTTAACTAAAGTTAAAGCGGCATTTGTCCCATTGGTTTGCATATGTTTTGCTTGCAATTAATATAAACAAATAATTAGCTTTTTATAACTCTTATAAACCATCGAGCATCAAAATAAAACAAAGACCAAAAAGGTCACAACAGTAACTTAATTTTAGGCGCACATAAAAACTTTTTAGAAACAAAAAAAAAGATGGCTACCAGGCTACGGCATTCCGTTAACGAGTGGGGCAAACAATTGATGCGAGGCAAACAATGAGAGAATTTGTTAGTCAAATAGGCAACGATCCTATCGAGGTCCAGACGAAAATAGTTCAAATATTCTGCAGTGCGTGGCACTTTTGGCGGGAATTCTGACGATTTTTGTTACCATATTGAGCTTTTGTGGCATCACTGTTGTTCTGTTAGCTAGCTTGCAAATTGGGGGGAAATTTTAGATTGTTTTGATTCCAGCATTTTTCCAAATATTGTGCAATGCGTGGCACTTTTTGGTGTTTTCTTTTATTGCTTTATTGGGCTTTTGTAGTGCTTGCAAATTGAATTGAATATGGTGTTATGATACGAGCATTTGTTATTGTGAGGTGTAATTGCAATAACTAGGTACCTACTAGATAGTTTTACTCTTAAATAATATCAATCATTAGACCACAATTGTAATTTTCATTTGAATGAGTAGATAAGTACTTTCCTAGATAGGTAGGTAATATATAAGATTCTACCATGCTACACGTGTCTTGATGTATGTATGCATATATATATCTACATTTTAATTTTCTTCCTAAATATAAAACCCACGGAAACCCCGCTACCCAAAAAAGAAACAACGAAAAATATTTAATTAAATACCGAACAAAAGTTCAAGTTGAACGCACAAGTTAATAATGAAAATACTTAGTGAAACCGCCAAGTTAGAACTTAACATGTTATGCTGCGATAACAAATAACTTCAAGCACAAGTTTATTTCGTTATGTGAGATTAAGATAGGTATGGTCCCGTCCCTTCTGAATTATTAATCATAACAACCAAGTTTCCTGTGGTTTGGAGTCTACTGTGAGAAACAAGAGGATTCTGTGCGGATTTTTATGAATTTTGTATAATTTGCACGAAGCTACCTCTGATTCCCTTAAAGGATTTAACAACGGTTTACTGTATTTTGCTCACTTTATGCCAGTTTTAATTAAGCCACCTAAATAATTAGGTAAACCATATAAGTAAGGTGCGTTTTGAATGCTGGCTGCCGACCGCAGTTACAGCGACTGTAGGAACTCGGTCGATATCTGAGAGCGACTGCACATGTTGCTGTATGATTTAATGCAGTCGCGGTACGTGCGGTTGGCAGTTGCAGTCAGCAGCTAGATTTCAAAACGTAACTTAAGGAGGCGAATTAGGTAACCTATTTCTACCATCACTTACTAGTACAAAGTACTTTTTTTTTTGCATTTACAATTTCAATGATACTTATTTACAGTTTACTTTGTATATGGTACCAATATTACAAGCAAAACAGATACAGAAGCCATCGAAGTTATGATTAATTTTGACAATATCGCTAATCGCTTCCAACTTGTACCCCGTTCACCGACGCGTGCTTAAATCTCGGCGTTAAGTTGAGTAACTTTCAAGTTAAGACACAGGCACAACTTGATATGATAACTCATTACACTTCATTAAGCAATAATCAACTTATAAGCATGTTACTGACTTGTTACTTGGTTTTAACTTGGCACGCGCCATTTGTTCTAAAATTACTTATTTGGAAGTTTAAATGTGTGGATCTGATTCTGACGATTTGTGAATTTCGTATGAATTTGGAGTAAATTAATTAGGAGGAAATGTTACTTTGACTTTCAAAATTGTATTTTACATTGGTGTGAACTTGTGAAAACAGGTACTTTCGATAAATAGGTATAAACTTTTCTGAAAGTTCATCGCTTTTAAAGTAGCTACTTATGTTGCTTTGTAATTTTTATATCTTGGATGCTCAATTATGACTTACTGAATAACGCCTGTTTTGGAATGCATAGAATGGACCAAAATATTTAATAAGTGTTATATCCTACTCTGAAGTATGTATTTCGAATTTAATAAATTACTGCATGTAGCAACCAAACATTGAGCCAAAGAACCGCAGAAATAACTCTGCAACCAACGGCTTTCATTAGTGACAGCTACATTTATACCTAGTCCCCTTAATTGCCGTTCCCGCGAGAACTCAATACAGGTAAATTAACAAAACGCCAGCAATCTATTCCCTTCCGAAGTTCTCGAACACGAATTTCAATGCAGCAATATGAATCGATTCAATCGAATAGTCTGACTAGATTAATTTAATCGACAACTATTTGAGTTCCGAACTAGTCGATCCGACTTATTTAGGTGACAGCTACGAATGGCGGGAATTTGATGCTCATTTGACAACGTCAAAATTGGTATTTAAAATTAGAACACCATCATCTGCCTAGCCTTTTACCAACTGTTGGGGTCGGCTTCCAGTCTGACCAGATGCAGCTGAGTATCAGTGTTTTACAAGGAGCGACTGCCTATCTGATCACCTCAACCCAGTTATCCGGGCAACCCAATACCCCTAGGTAAGACTGGTAGTCTAACTTACAGGTGTCTGACTACCTGTAACCACTGCTAAAGATATTCAGATGTTGAGAACTTTTATTTATAATTTAACAGGTACGAGACCTTATTTGAAATAAGTAACACAAGTTACTGGCAAATAAGAAAGCTACATAAAACCAAACTAAAATAACATATTTATGTTTAATATCACGTACAATATTATCGTGTAACCTATATCCAGCGGCTAGCATAAATAGCAGGTCCCCATCCTCCCATACGTTACGAAGATTGTGTTTCTAGCCTGACCGCAAATCTCGGGGGTAGATATTATAAGCGCATCGTACGTGTACCTACGTGTTCTGCTATGTAATATTAATAAATTGCTGGACTTAATAAGTGCGGATTACGTGGTAATGGGTGGAGCTTTACTGTTTTTGATGACTCTTCTAAATCAATCTTTTTTTATATGTAAATGGGATATTGTCAACTTTACAACTTTATCTTATATCAGCCGTTTTCCCGCGGTTTCACCCGCGTCCCGTGGGAGCTGCTGCCCGCACCGGGATAAAATATAGCCTATGTTACTCGCAGATAAAATAACTTTCTAATGGTGAAAGAATATTTAAAATCGGTCCAGTAGTTTTTGAGTTTATCCATTACAACCAAACAAACAAACAAAGTTTTCGTCTTTATAATATTAGTATAGACATAGAATTAATTGTATTTTTTCCATTTTTTTTATATTAATATTGCCAGAGATTTTTGGATGTAATTTTTGCAGTAGATTCTCTAGTATTTTGCAGTAGAGTTTAATTTAACGAAGTCACCGTGCAAAATATTTGGAAAAAATAAACTTGATATTGAAACACAAAATGGCAAATAAATCCCGCCTTATAAATAAAACAAAACATAAACCTACCTTAACTAAAAGCTAGACAAGAAAATTAAAAGCAGCCACCCAAACTAATTCACGTGGGTTAGAAGGAACGTTCCGTTCCACTACTCTCGAGTGTCCTTCAAACGAAACCCGACTCAGGTCTAACAAATTAATACTCCCAAACTCCAAAAAGCGAAGTACAATTCATTAATTATAACTTTTAAAAGTAATTACAGAGTATGTGCATACGATTTGTATGTAAATCGTCTCGTCCAAGGTGCTTCACAAAGGGTTGTGAAGTTTGAATAAAGTTATTTATGAATTTGTATTGCGTATTCTGTTTTGACAGGACGGTGCGTAGAACGGAATTAGTGTAGTAGGTAGTTATCGCGGTTTAGGGTTAAGAGTTATTGACCTCCTGGCTTTATCCCAGTTTTTAGGGTCGGCGCAGTATAAAATAATTGGGAAATAATGTAATAAAATATGATGACTGTATTTATTATATTATTTAAAGACCTTCTTTAAAATATTGGGAGATGTAAAAAAAACTAAATGATCCCAGTCTGTAAAGAGACTGCATTAAATATAGCTTTACTTCATCAAAAGAAATTACGTCAAAATAAAATGAAAGAAAGTCAGAAGAACATAATAATTAAATATTCCCATTTTCAACTTGTGCCGGTTACTCCATTTAGTTGTTAACGTAACTGAATATTTTAAGAGGTTGCTACGGAAAGCATTTCACAATATTTTACTGAACAGCAAAATAAATAACGTGGCAGGTGAAACAAGGTAAAATATTAAAAATATTTTATCTAAAAGCTACCCTGTGTACTTGCTAGAGCATTTTATAAATTGTATTTTACTTTAAAACCCCGTTTTCTGTGTACTTCGTATAAAATTACTGTGTGAAGCTTCACTTAAATTACAAAATTGATCTACTTTGTTATTTTGAGTACTTTCTATAAAACCTTATACATCCCACATTAAAATAAAATCCTTTATTTCATGTTTCCTGTATCACAATGTTGTTTATGTGAACTACTTTGTTTAAAAAAAAAACAGCAATGGATAATTTTATGTTTTTGATTCTTTACTCTTGTAAGTATTTTGATCCGAATTCAGAACCTCCTGTTTGGGAAGTCGAATAAAAAATAGCTTTAACCATAAACCGATACTTAAGATTCTATGCCCGCTAAACCACTCACCACCAACATTTTTTCTTCTACCTAACCTAAAGACTAAAACATACGTCAGAACTAACCAACAATCCTTTTTAATTACGCACACTATCGTAATGTAGGAACTGGATAGCCTGGCTATAAAACAGGATCCTTTGAGCCAATGGCTCATAAAGGTGTCGCCATTAACTGAGCTCAGAGGACCCGCTAATGGAGACCAGCCTTTAAAACGAGCGACGAGAAATAGCGGCTCTCGACTTGACTTTGAACTTAGAACACTAAAATGTAGTTTGGGATTTTTAATGTATGCGAAGCTAATTGGGTGTTGAAAACACTATAGAATATACACAAATGGACAACGATGAATAGATTGTGTGGAAGTCGAAAGAAATAATGTGATTTGTGAGATGACCGCAAATAGAACCTACCTACCTACCTAGTTATAAGATCCTTTTATACCACTTAGTTCGCAATAAAGACTTTGAATTTGAATTTGAATTTGAATTTGAATTTAGAATAGCATGGAAAGAGAAGATATGCTGTGCCAACCCCAAATAAAATTGGGACAAGGGCAGGAGGATGATGATAAACAAGAAGACATAATTTCTTATAGAATAGGCAAGCTAGGTTTTTGGCTACGGTACAGAAATAAAAACAGTCAAAACAAAGATAGATAAAAACCTCGGTACGAATCTTCAACCACATGTACCGTATTAACATACTTAACAGAACAGATTAATGAGCTATGCAATATTAATTCCAATAAAACGCACTGGACAGTAACTATTAAAATATATACTTATTCCGTGTTATGAACCGTACAATTGGAATGCCAAATAAATATGCAGTTACCATGTTTTACCAGCAATGTCGATACGATGTTTTAAATATCACAACTGTACTTTTTTAATTGAATTTTCAACGTTGATAGCATGTTTTGTTACGGCCAAGTGTAAATGAAATTCTTTATCGAGGAGTAAGTTATTTTAATACAACACAATTTACAGGGAAGCTTGCGTATCAGGTTTATTTTGGTTTGATCGGCGAATAATTGTCAGCTTTTTTAATGTAATTTTTGTTCGCAACAAAATGACGAACTTTTTTGTACTCTTTCTTACATGCAAAACATATTCGTTTTAGAGCCGGCCGATAGATTTTTCGAGCTTCTAATCAGTATCGAAGTGCTCAAATTACATCGACCAACGACTTGGCCGGTATAAATTGAACTTAAAACTTTAATAAGATTAAAAATTTTCTAAAAAAAAAAAAACTTTCAACCGTCTCGCGTCAATTATTTGCTGATTGTTCAGTCTGAAAGTACCCTACTCGTACCTAATCGCAAAAATAGGTAAGTACAGTCATCACCACAAATATCTTCACAACTTTAACATTACAAATAAATCAAGCTATCTTCCTTTTAAATATAGCTACTCGATCAAAAGGCCGCTATTCCTGTGCGCGTACTATAAATGTCAAGATACCAGTATCAGAGTCAGAGGTTGAGCGTTGACACTCAATCTGACACGTTCTGTTGTTTTTATTATTATTGGTACTTAGTTGGATGTAGTTTGATGAACTGTGACCTCTATGGTACTTAGTTATAGTAGGGTTTAGAGTGAGCATGGTTTGATTGCCGAATGTTGGACCGATCATTATAAAAAAGTGTTTTCAAAATGTTTTTTGTGTGTAATGATTATGTTAAAACTGTCAATGTATTTTGATCTTCAAAGGTTATATACACCAGCTCAAGATTAACAGCTTAGAATTCTATTTCATCATTTATTTTACAAGAGATCGCTAAGTTACTGCGTTAATCTTTTTTTTTTAAGTTTGGTATGAACAACCTTTGGTAAGATGTCCCTAAGCTTTGTTATCGTTCAGCAGATAGCTGACTATAACATATGACGCATTTCTTCATCACCTTAGCTGTAAGAAAGAAAGATAGATTACTTCTCCTTAGGCAATTGATAAGCTAACATGAATTAGGTAGCTTAACGTTCATGTTATATGAGTCACAAATTATTAATAATGTAAGCAACGACACATTTATCACACGTCTTCCGATATGCAAGTTTGACTCGTTCTAGGAAAACACGATAGGCTTAAATAGAGGCGTACCTTGAATCATTTTATCATTGAATTGAATAAAAAAAAGTGTCAATCAGCGTTTCAATTCGACCAACAACACAAAGAAATAAAGAAAATGATGACGAATGAGAAAAACACGGTAATAGAATCGAATCGAAAATACTGCTCATAACTCAAACGAGTAACAATGAAAATGTTGCCTAAATTATTCACGAAATATCGGCAAAACGACACTTAAACCAACGATAATTCCGATATATCGATACTGTATTCGATTATCGAGATTACACATCAAATATTCGATTGAATCGCATAACTGGTGCAAATGCTGCAATATGGCTTTCGGATTCAATGAATGGATGTTTTGTTGCGATGACATTTCAAACAGGCGTAATTTTCAGCTTTTGTTAGCGGGTTATTTATTTTGGGGGTGCCGCCATTAATAATATATGGAGTCAAACGTATTTTATCGTTAACTGATCTATTTTCATCAGTGAAAACTTTACAATTAAATGATGAGTACTTCAGTAAATATAACATTTATTTACTGAAGGTGGTCCGACATGCCTACATAAGTACCTAAGTACTAAAATAGGCATGTACAAGTTTATATAAAAGTCTACATAAACGTACCTTTCCGTAAAACCTTTTTTATTTCTCCCCCTAAAAAACTTATCATAACCTATTGACACAAATAAAAACCCGGTAACTACAAAAAAGTAGAAGCCGAACTATGTATTTTCTTTTACGAATTTTATTTTCGTATGAATGGTGGTCCGCCTACATATTTCCTTAATCCGAGCACAAATACAGCTGTGGACCTCATTTAAGAAGCTTAAGTATAAGTGTATATGTATTAGAGATACCACGAATATTCGGCAACTATTCGGTATTCGGCCTATTCGGCCCTTTTTTTTGATATTCGGTATTCGGCCGAATAGTACGTATTATTCGGCCAAATACCGAATATCAAAACATGAAAAAAAAGACGACATATTACAAAAAAAAAAAATTGTGATGAATAAAAACCAGCTTTTCAGCATTTGTTGGTAACAAACGATTACGTTTTTTGTCGTAAATGATACCAGCTTCTGAAAATAACCTCTCACTATACACGCTACTCCCTGGAGAAGAAAGATAAACTTTAGCGAATTTCGACAGGTTTGGGTACTGTTTTTCGTTTGCTGACCACCACTAAGGATCAGCCTTCCGATCTAAGCGGGAATAAGGAAGACAGGTTGCGACTTGTCTCTTTATTGTTTACCTACGCACGGCGCGGCACGTGCTCAACAACATGTACCTATTTTGCGCCGAATATTCGGGGGCCGAATATTCGGCGCTTCGGCCGACAGTGCTGCCGAATATTCGGTATTCGGTATTCGGCCAAATCACTATTCGTGGCAACTCTAACGTGTGTAGAAGAAGCGGTCAACCTTACATTCAATGGGTTGCGTATTTTTATCACGTAACGAGGTTTTCTTAAGAAGTTCACTTATGTGTGGTTAAATATAGGTACGCCATAGGGTCAAATGCTCGTAACTTACATAGTTTAAGTAAGGTGTGTGTCTCTTTAAAGTAATAGTCACACTCTTAAATTATTGCTATCGTTCTATATCTCTAGGGTAATGCATCAAGTGGTCGATCCCGAGCCATATCTTCTAGTTTGAAGCCAGTTTAAATTCTTCTAGATTCAGAAAATAGGAAATGCAACGGTACGGTGTCGTCGCCAACTTTTGTAAGTATCCTTTTAGATATACGTATATCTAGTAGTACAGCATAAGGCACGTAAGCTATTAACGCTTGAAATAAACAACCATGTCCAAGATTTGATCTTATGAATATCATTTACCTATCTGCTACATTGCTAGGGAGTTTGTTGCGCCACTTCTTCTCAACAAAAACACATAGGAAGTGGTGAAGGGTGGGCGTTTTGGGGGCTGTCTATTGTAAATTCCTGACGTTCAAAAAGTGCTGTCTTGCAGCCAAGTTTGAATAAATCAATTTTGATTTATCGTACGAATTTTCCTTCTACAAGGCCTCAATAGGAGGTAGAGAACTTTCTACCATACTAACCAGACAACAAAAAATATGTTATTCTTTTCCTATTTATCACGAAAACCAATTTTAATAAAGCTTAATCAGTACTTAACCGGATATTTCGGAATATTCTGTACTACGTCCTATGCAGGTAAACCCACAGAAAACAGCTTGTTATAACGTAACTTGTGATTTAGTAGGGGTAAGCGAGCCCTCGTAAAGTTCTCAGATTTATAGCCGGATTCCAACCTGGAGGTATGATAAGGAGATTTTAACTCAAGGGTTAAAACCCAATCCTCCATCAAAATGTATTAAAATAAGTTTTGGTTTTTGAAAATTTCTTAGATTTTTCAAAGGTGAGCATAAAAAGAAGAAGGTGTATATTTATATACTTACACCCTTGCTGATTATAATATCGATTTCAATTTTTTTTTTTACAGAAAATGACAAGAAATATTAAGCAAGAAAATGTTCAAAAAGCTGTTTTACTGTTTAAGTCTTTAAATCACTGTTTTGTTTACAAATCCTTATTAGAAAAACAATAACAATCTTCACAACAAAACCGTCTACTCAAAAACAAAGTAACAAAAAAGCAGTAATCATTATAAACCCCGGAACACATCACCAATACCATAAAAGGTCCCCACTCGACGCTCAAAGGGTTAAGAAAAAACCCGTCAATAAGCACAGTTAGCGTAATTGCTTCACCACTCTCGCACACTGCAAACTTTTAGTCGGCCGATAGTTTATTGATTTCTAACACTTACGCGAATATTAGACATTTCAATAAATCTACTTTTACTGATTTTATCGCGGTTTTATTAATATTATTTAATCCCGACCTTTTTGGGATTAAAATATCAAGATGACCAACACCTTAGTCTGCCCGTGACCGTAGATGCTGTAAAAGATCCGAAACGTCGGGATTAAATAATATTAATATAACCGCGGTAAAATCCGTAAAAGTAGTTTTATTTAAACGGCCGATAGTTTGTTTGGTGATGGTAGTAGGTACGCACATTACTAAGATCAAGAACTTAGGTGGTATCGGACCGACTGAAAAATGTCACTGGAATCAAGATTTTCTTTATAATATAATATCGGAACACCTTTTCACATGCGGTCAGTAAGCCCCTTAATGTATTACTAATTAACTTGTGTTATGGGTGCTTATACAACTGATTAACTACATATAATTAAATGTACATAAATTTAAAAATACATAATACCCAGACCACGGCCCACAACCGTACCGGGAATCGAACCCTAAACCTCAGGTTCGGCTGTCCGGCCATAGCCGATAGTTACCATTGCGCAATGGAGGTGAAAAAAAATCACAACCGTCGAGCAACTGTCGGCTGACTATTTAGTCTGCAGAGTACGAGTACTCTTAACGTAATTGCTTTAGTTTTCGTCGAACCGTGTGCTCTCAGCTTTATATAAATACCTATGTATTTATTGGGGAACATAACGGGCCTGCTTATGTGTTGGCAGTTATTTTCATTACATCGTTATTAAGTGTGTACTTGGGTGTATTTTTGGATGATGAAATGTAATAAAAATTGGGCTTTGGTTGAGAGGTGTCAATGATCTCGTGTTTTTTTTTATTTCGCGGAAGTTATACCAGTTATGATAACTCACGTTTGAATGAGGTAATCAAAAAGTTGGACGTGCTGCTGTAAAATGAGAACACCCAGGATTCTGAAAGCCTTTTGATGAAAAACGTTAATATTTATTTTTTCTCAGACTGCTTACGATGTAAAAACCAGCAATCTTACCTACAATATAAAAAAATATTGTACTACCGAAAAGGTGCGACGTGGCAGTCTATGAATAGGTATGCAAATCTGTTCCTATTATAGCATAGTTGCATCGATACCAAAGAGACACACATATATTGTAAAAATACCGAATAAAACCTTTTTTACCATGCATAAAAAACGGGCAAACCCAGTGAACAGAATATAAACTCAATTACAATCCTCATCAGTAATGTTTAGGCACGTGAAAAAGTAACGAAGCAATTTTGTCGTTCAAATATTTTGCAAGCGAGTTCTTTAGCTACACTGCACGCCAAAATAAATGACGCACAACGAACGTACATATTGAAACAGTGTTGGTTTAAAATGTTTATTTCCGTGAAATATTTTTGGAAATGAAATACAATATTTATCATTGGAAACGGTTTATTTTTGAGCTTTGGAAGGATTAATTTCTGATTTTTAAGCGTTTTGTTCGTTTTTAACTATGTTTAAAATAGAGTATAAAATTAATCTTTTGTACTCACATATTGGATATGAATTTAACGCAAAAAAATTGGAAGGTAAAGTCACCAAGAAATAGCTTATTGTGTTTATATGCCAGATGAATAGGTATATATCGCAAAATAGCTGACAAAAATATACGACAAATAAGGGTATTGACTCCTAAACGCTCCATATTTCACAGTAACAAGCCCATTCAACTATCAGGCAACAAACTGTCGCAACACAGTTGCCTCACTTCAATCAAGGCCTATCGAGTCACCCTTGCCCTCAGATAGACAACCCACTTTGTTTCACGAACATTTATCTATTAATACTGGGTCATTTTTCTTGGTTTCAAGTGTAATGAACTCTTGATTACTAATAATTAATTTTTGGTCGGACTATTTAGATAGTTAATTTGATGTGCCGTGTTGGTTAGGTTGGTATTATGTTTAATTAGTTCTAGATTGAATTTAGAATTAGGTAGGGACCTACTATTTAATTGTATATAGATTAATTTTGTTTGCTTATGATGACAAAGAAAAGATTGACCTAAATCAATTTAGAAATTAAAATTAGCATAATATTGATTTAGGATCGTACCTAGAATTAGAATTATTAGTCAATTTAAGTGTCTAAAGTACTGGTACTCTGGTAGACTGGAAGCCGACCCCAACGTAGTTGGGCAAAAGCTCGGCAGATGTGATGATGATGAAGTAAGACTGCCTACTATATATTGTAACAAACAAACAATATTGTTACAAATATAACCACCATATTAAAAAAAATCTAAAAAAAATCACGCAAAAATGATCTAAAAAATATCCGATAAGCGAGTGTTTATTGAACTAAATGTATTCTACGAAAAGAACCATGTTTGACACGAGCAGAATTTAAATATTCTTCATAAATATTCTGTAGCAGATCGGCGAATATTTTTTCTCCACTCCAATAAACTTCAGTCTACTTAAAATAGTAAAGAGCTCAGAGATTCAAACTAACCCATTATCTAAAAAAAATTACACTCTTTGCACTAAAAAAGACTTGGTGTACCTACCCGCATACTGTAAACTTTTAGTCAGCCTATAATTTGTTTGGGTTTATATATCAGTATGAAGATAAATGGTAGTACGCACATTACAAAGACCAGGTAATTTAGCCGGTATTAAACCGACTGAAAACTTTGATTGGATTCACGACTTTCTTTAAAAAGAAATTGCCACCCATCGGGTCAACTGGCAGACGACTGTTTAGTCTTCAGTGTGCGGTTACTCTTAGTCTGGGTTACCCGAAAAATATAAGTTTACAATTGACGGAGTTCAGACAGACTAAAATAACATTTATTTAAATTGAAATTAGGTTTTAATGAAACCTATTTTTTGTGGGAATAGAGGTCTATTCGATTTTATTTCCCTTTGAAGGTGAACGTTTCGTTTTATTTAAATGTAAGAGATAAAAGAATACTTACTGACTACTATTTAATAATTGATCAAATTTTTTTCTACTTAGGTATGTATTTATTTCAAGAAGAAATGGGGTTACAAATTATTTTGCTACTTTGAAATAGACGCTATCTTCCGCCAGCGGTTTGACTTATGTGAACTACTTCTCCCACCCTGATAAAAAAGTGAGCCTGTAGAATACACCCCTCGATAAATGGACCATTTAAACCACTGAAATATTTTTTTGAAACGATCCTGTTTTTCAAGCAAACAAAACAAACGAACACTTCAGTTTTATAATTTTAGTATATTTAGACTTGAGGCTATTTGGTCCATATAATATCAGTTTATTTTGTTTTCAATATCTTTCAAAATATTTTTATTTCCTTAGTAGGTATGTTTCTTATTCCAAACCAACGATCAAAAAGTCATTTATGCAGATGGTCATCATCACTTTTTGAAGGTCAAATTTACAAAAGACAGCCCCCAAAATGCGCGCCCTTCACCACTTCCCACGTACAGCAACAGCTGGGAAGAATAAATGGTGGAACAAACTCCCCAGCATATTTACTCTTAATTATCACCAAACTAATTTTGAAGCTACCTCTTACCAAGTAACTTAACATTTACATAAACTAAGTCTACCTTCATTAGTAATCTTGTTCCAGCCAAACTAAGTTAAGCCTAATCTACAGCTTCTCATGTTAATCCTTAATAACTTGAAACAGGCCCTAGCTGAAGAGTTACCACGTCGAGCTTACCATCATAACACTAACTATGTAATTTACTTAAACTTAACTGATGATATTACGAGGGAAATTTAATTTTCACCGTAATAATTCTTGAAGTAAAATGGAAATTTCATTAGTTAGGTACAACAATGCTCTGGGAGAAAATGTTAGAAAAAATTAAACTAAGAATTTTTAGGTCTAAGTTCAGCATACATGATTTACAATGTATTTTGAGAGCATTTATGAAAGCATCTCGTTAAGAAAAGTCTCATCTGAAAAAAGTCTACAAGAAGTTCTGATTACAATAGCATAATATTTTGTTATACTTTAAAATATTGTCGAAAACCACTACGTTAAAAACCAATAAAAACTAAAAACAAACTATTAAAACACACTAAAATATTAAACACGATATAAACATTTATTACATTAATTTCAAACTAAAAAAAAACACTCGGACCAAGATAAAAAAAAACCGCCCACCAGCCAGAACTTGACGCAACTATCAAGTAAGTGCCCACAGAAAAAAAAAAACAAAACTAATCCAACGAGGAATGACAAACAAAACCAATACTCAGTAACAATACCCACTAATTTAAGCCAACAAAAACTTTGGTAACCAAACAATTATTTAGAAAGGCGACAACGGTTACAATTGAGAATGAAAACTGTCTAGTCACGGCTAAAGAAAAGGGCGTATCTACAGAACATAGAAAGGGCTGTAAAAACCCTACGTTGACACCTTTTGTCTGGTCGCTTGTCTATTGTTCTGGTACCGGCCGTATTGTGCTTGCGTTTTAGAAAAATGAGCCTCCTTGTTGTTTTGAATTTGGAATTAGAATTGGAATTGGAATTGTCAATGAGGAACGTAATTTTTTTTTTTTGGGAAATACTTGACCACAGACTGATACAACATTTCTGTAGGAAGCTAAACCATCTTCATCTCCCGAGCTTTTTCCCAACTATGTTAGGGTCGTCTTCCAGTGTAACTGGATGCCAGTACCAGTGTTTTACAAGTACCTAGTGACTGTCTATCTGACCTCCTCAACCCAGTAAACCAGGCAACCCAATACCCCTTGGTCAGACTCGTGTCATTGTCATGTCGTGGCTTCTGACTACTCTTGACGACTGCCAACGATGGTAAATGACATACGAAGCTAGACCATTCCTGTCAGGAATTTTCTGACTATATAACTTATACAAAATCATCATGAAAATGTAATTCAATAATTTAACCACGAGCCAAAATCGAAGTATGTATTGTGTAACCAAATCAACTGAACGAACCATTGTAACAAAACTGAATTTAATTTAACAATAGAACTTCCTAAATTTTGAACCAATTTGTAACGACAAAGAAAGGGCTCCCTAATTGAAAACATTTACCAAATATATTGTTTTACGAGGTAGGGGATTACAATTTAAAGAATCAATTATGGAACTGAGTAAGAACAATTGAACGCTTTAAGCATTGGAACCTATTGAATTTCAGGTTGGATCGAACAGTCATTTATATTGGGGAACATAGCGGCTTTTATTTGTGGTTTATTTTTTGAATTTTGTTCACAGCATTTTATTTTGGGCCACGGGCGGTGGTATGAAGTAGAATATAGATTCTCATTGCTTGATCACGTTCATCAACTGCCTAACCTTTTTCCAAATACATATGTTAGGGTAGCTTCCGGTGGCACTGGATGCACATTAGTACCTACCAGTGTTTTACATGTGTCTGACGTTAACTGATATCGCTAACGCTATCGTTAAAAAACTAAGCCCGACACTAAAGCCTTGTAAACTAAAAAAGAAACAAGAAATATATTTTTGTTTTAATTTAAACGTCAGAACCGTCTTTTACAGAACATTTTTTGGATATTCCAACTGAAAACTTTTCAACAGAAAACAAGGCCTAGGTGTCATGTTCCACTATACCTCACCTTTTATTTTTAGAGGAAAAACGGGGAAACGTAGGTACTCTAAAAACTACAGAGAGCCATCCGAAAAAACAGCTAAGTAAATATTCACTAGACTTTCAAAAAAGTTCGGTTTACCAACTAAAAGATTTGAATATTGAAATTTAAATACATTATAACAAAGCCACAATTCAAAGAAACTCTAAACAGAACAGAATAATCAGACTGAAAATATTAGAAAAAAAATCTAGACTGAAATCAATTCAGGGTAAAGTCTATATAAAAGCTTGTCAAACGGTACGCGTTCGCTTTAACTTTCATACTAACAAGCGTTTAGCCTTTAGATTGAAAGTTCTAGACCCAACATGCTGGCTGAAAGAACGGAATAATGATGCCGACTTCACTACATATACATACTCTATGGTACAGCATTTTTCATTCACTACTACCTACGTAAATTGAAACGGTTGGATCGCAGTGCTTTTTTTTTGTATTTAGAACGTAGACTCTGAATTGGTATTGAGACTCGATAAAAGCGTAATAGAGACACAATTTTGTTGATGAGGAATCCTTAAACGACAGTGTATGCAGCGTGAGGAATTGTCTTACTGACTAAAACCCATTATATTCCTTCTTAAGCTCTATATGTACCATAATAATATAAGCCCAAAATAGAGACACCTAATAGCGACTTGCCAATAAAAAAATGGATTAGAAGATGTATTAAGTGAGGTTGTAGAAATATCACATATTCGTAAAATATAAAAAGTTAAATCATCCGCATGATGTGATATAGATAATACCTACAACATAATAATAATCCAACATAAATTCAATTTAGTTGAGTAAATTAACCGTATTTGAAAAGCTTCTGATTACAATAGATTTATTTAAATATGATTACAGAGGTAATATTGATACGGTTAATTTAACTCATAAATATTCATGTTAAATATTCAAACTAGATATACCTAGTTGTTTTATTTTGTAAGTATTAATAAAAATGGTGTTTAATCCTGTGAATTAAAATTGATTGAAATATTTTATATTTTTAAAGGCTTAAAAATATAACTCGTAACAACTTTTTGAAAAGTCAAAAAGGTAAATATAAAACGCGTACGTTGCGAAGCCTCTTCAAATAAAAATATATAAAAATTGAGAATTTAATTTCATAAACATGTTCTTTTAAGGTAAATCTTTCAAAAACTCAGTACGGTAATTAAATCCAGTTTTGATGAACCAATAAAGTGTTTTATTTGAAAAGTGGGGCAGCCTATTTAGGTATATTAATATTTCATACACATATAAATAATTTTAATTAAGACATATTTTTAATATAAGTACCTACTTTTCACAAAATTAATGTAAATAATAGCTCACGTTTTAATATAAGTAGGTGAATGATATTCCGTTATCATCAATGTTTAAAATGAATTGTAAACAAAAAGTTTTTAATAACAGCTATTTGATAGTAACTTCAATTATTCTCTCTCCAATAAAAACTGTGATATTATGCGTTACCTATCTTCTTTACATACTGTTACATATGGTTTTTATATTTCCTACAGTAAACACAATTTTACATCACCTCATCATCTGCCCAGCCTATTTCTCAAATATGTTGGGGTCTGTCCAGTCTAACTGGATGTAGTTGAGTACCACTGTGTTTCAAAATTACAAATTTCAATGTTACAGTACCTAACAGACATCGTTTCATGAAGTCACAAATATTGTCCCTTCCTAAACATAGCTACTAATATCTCAAAAAAAATCAACAATAATAAAACAAAATTTCAATTTTACAGACAAACATTATTTCATTGAATCACGAATTGTCCCTTGGTAAACTTGATTGTCCCTTAGTTGAACTTAGTTACTAAAAAAAACCTTTATCATAAAAAAAAAACTTCACGCTAACAAAAAAAAATGCATTTTTACAGTATCTATCAGATAACAGAGATTATTTCTTTAAGTCACAAATATTGCCCCTCTGCAAACTTAACTACTAAAAAAATAACTGCCATAAAAAAAAATTCAACACAAATAAATAAATAAAAACTCCCAAAAAAATACCTTTTTTAATTTAAATTATAATATGAAAGTCGTAACTTACATGTCACGCTAACACTCTCACAGTAACACTACTCGCTTTCGTCTCGCGACTCGACACGTCCTCCCGGTTCGGCACACGGGGGAGGTATGCCATACAGCCGGCGAGCTGTACCACCGAATTTGTGGACAAGTTATGGCGTTTCAGACGGGTGAAGACGTGCGATGGAAATTGAAAGTAACATACCTAATTATTTATGTTATTGATGGGAGATTTTGTAAATGGTATTGTTGAAACTTAATATCTAAATAGTTTAGTAGGATAAAAAAACTAGTTTTGACAAAAATAGTTTCTATGTGATACTTGTTAAAATTGTTATAAGTTAGGTACCTAATTAATAAAAATAGAACTTTAAATTAAGCTACATGTTAAAGTTTTTCAAAGCAAATAATACTAACGATAAAGAAATTACATATTACATATTTCAGATACAGTCGATAGTGCCAAATCTTTTAACACCTTCTTCAATCTTTAGCTCCCTTGAGCTAATAATTTACCCCTCTGAACGTACTACTAACAGAACATTCTGTCAATCTCTCCAATATAAATTCACACCTACATAGCTCATTAAGCACTACTAAACAGCCCCACAGACATCAACAAAAAAACGGAACACCGCAATCGCGCGACTTATCTCATCTGAAACCACCCCAGCATAGAGTGTTGAGCCTGGGGTGAACGACTCCTGATAAGATTGTGGCTGCCGGATGAGCATCATTTGACAACAGGATTGATCACCTAATTAGTTTTGTTGTATTACTCCCGAGCTGGCTATTAATTTTATTATGTACGAAACCCTCTGTTAGGAACTCGAGCTTTTGATGAAACTAACTCCGAGTATGGTCGTTGAAAAGTTTGTAAGTGAGCAGTTAATAAATAAGATTTCCTGCTTTAAAATCTTTCTCCGGTTTGTATGTCTTGGAACCAATCGAAGGACAATGGGCACGTTCTTGAAGCAATATTGTTGCTATAAGTTTGTGGCTAAACTCCATATAAAAAAACCATTGTTCTTAGATGGCTAAGTATCAGATAGTATCCATAAGTCCTCCGTCCGTAGCAGTAGTATCCATATTTACATAGTTTTTATCAAACGAGTTTTTTCATAAAGGGAAACGCCATAAGTAAAAAAACTTTCTGTAAAAGAAAAATTACTGGAAAACTATTCAAAAATCATGAAAAGAAGCAAGTCTCCTTACAATATGAAAAAGGCCTTAGAGAACCTATCCGGACATTACAAACTATTAGTCGGCCGATAGTTAGTCATCCTCCGAGCCTTTTTCCCTACTATGATGGGGTCGGCTTTCAGTCTAACCGGATTCAGCTGGGTACCAGTGCTTTACAAGAAGCGACTGCCTATCTGACCTCGGCCGATAGTTAGTTTGGGCTCATAAATCAGTATGGAAATGAAAAGTATACTATTACTTTATACTATTTGAATTCACAAGTTTTTAAAATGTTCTTAACATTTTTTTTCTGATTTATCAGACCAACTGTATACTGACTATTTAGTCTACAGTCTGCGGGTACGAACCAGCCATTGAACGCAGCCGTGGAACTAAGATGGTCAGGACGCGACAAGAATGCCAGAAATTCTGCTGACTGCCGCCCGCTACCACTGCGAACCATTTCGCTTATGTCGCAAAAATGTTGCCCTGTACTCTGTACTTAGGTAAGGCTTCGGCTGCCGGCCAAAATTCGGCTCGACATTCGAAAGGTTGAAACTAAGGTGTAGAAAAGAGAAACCGGAAAAATAAATTGAGGTAAAAAAATCTTTAAAAACAAGCTTTTATTTAAATGCGCTAAAAATAAAAAAATAATCTTTTACTGTAACTTTACTGATTTATGTTTTAAAAGCTTGCGATTTTACTAAGAAAGTAAGTACGAGTACTTAAATGTCGCGACAAGCTTTTAAAACATAAATCAGTAAAGTTACAGTAAAAGATTATTTTTTTATTTTTAGCGCATTTAAATAAAAGCTTGTTTTTAAAGATTTTTTTACCTCAATTTATTTTATACTTTTTAGTTTAGATTTGGTAAAGTGCACTTTATTTTACTTGCCTGTCATTGGATACCCATATGGATGGGATTGAAAAAAATAGGTTATTCACCATTTTGTAGCGGCGGTCATCTTGGATTTTTATTTCGTAAAGTGCAATGTGTTCTACTAGTCAATCCCTTTCATTTGATACACATATTGTATAGGTACTTTAAAAACAACTAGTCCGCCATCTTGTATATTTAGCCATGTTGGATTTAGGATGACGTCACATAGCTTAACATGCATTGTCATCCAAACTAAACATGTATGCAAAATTGCAGCTCAATCGGTTGAGGGCAAGTGCCTTAAAATTGAGTTGTAAAATTCCACCCGAACACACATAGTTACATACATACATTGCAAGTTAAATAAAAGCTTGTAATAAGTTCACTTAAGGTACTTTCTTAACTTATGTGCTATGATTAGGTATCTAGGTATAGATTATACCTAGGTACTTATATTAAACAGAGCGGTTCGATTAAAATAAAATATTTCAGCGTATTATCAGAAAGCATAGTTTGGCATTCACACTATCATTATTGAAACCACTGGAAAGAGCTCGTATTTTTGGAGTGTTTTATCTAAGTATAGGGCTAAAACTTTTTTCGTTATTCTTTATTACCCGGGAATAACGAATGTAGTACCTACCTTGGGATTTGTAAAACATTTTCTGTGGTTGATATTTAGCAAAAAAAGATAAAGAAATAGACCAGAATCTATTAAGACTTGCGTGTTTTAGACCTAAATAACAAAAGAGAATAACGCCAGTATTTCACAATAAAACCTTACAATACGTTGTCCGTAATGGAGGCACGCCACTTGTCTATGAAATGTTTCTATGTACCTCGTGCTAATTTAATTCTGTTGAATTGATCGAGTAGCTATAGATTACTCCTTTTTAGGTTTGTTGGGAATTTTAACTATTTACTTAATTATGAGTACTAATGAGCAGGTATTACAAAAGTATAATAAAATAAATCCTTGTTCTGAATTTAGTTTCGTTTTCGTTGTTGACATCTATCTATCTTGACAATCAATCCAAATCAATCAATTCCAAACTTTGAATTCTAGTTTCATTCCCTTTTTGTGTTTCTTTTATTCTGAAATCTTGATATAAACACCTTTAGTTGAAACCCGGTACTATTCACCCAGTTGCTACAAGACCGCAATAATATTAAAACGACTACCACTCAACACACAACAATTGTTACTACCATTTTCACGCAATTCCCATAACACAAACAACAACATTAAAGCCATACTAACTTACAAAGTACAAAGAAACCAGTTCAAACATGCTACATAAAGCTATTTATACACTAGCTGTAAAAATGCGCATCTTACATGTGCACTACCCCCTACAGAGAGTCGCGTGGCAAGAAATGAGCGGAGATGACATAAAGCAGGTGGCAACTAGGTCAGGCACCTTCTAGGGCAAATTCGTACGGTGGACATGACTAAAATGATCGGTTACGAGTGACATAACGTGGCTTTCGGGTGCTTTAAGAAGTCTTGACAACGATTTGTCGAATTAAAAAAAATTACGGGTCCAAAAAAGGCGTATGAGGGCGAAAACGGCGAGAAACGTTACTTCTCGTCCCCCGCTCCTCCGCAATTTGGCGCGCAACTTTCTTAGGCGATTTTCCCCTATGGCACCTCCGCTAGTCATTTTGTTATCCATGGTCTGCGTCGCTTTGACTGCATTCACACCGTAGCGTAACAAGGAGGAAAGCGTGAGCAATCTTCAAAGGCACAAAGGTAATTTTGACGACGTTCCACGAAGTAATTTCACAAATAAATTAGAGAATGTTGCGTTCATTTTAAAGGAAATGTGTTTTCTCGGTTTTCATGTTAATGAAGGAAAAGTAGATGTCTCAGTGCTAGATGAGAATAAGCAGGGTACAGAATTTCCAATTACGATTAGAAGCCCAGTTTTTATTCTCTTAAATACGTACCTTCTGGATGCTAATGTCAATTGCCATTCCAAGTACGGATTACGCAACGGTACAAGCAACGGTCAATATTTTTAAATTTAGAATACGACCATTACACGTGAATGCGAAGCGAACAATAAATATTAAGAATGTTGCCAGTAAACAACAACACATGTTCAAAATGTTACTTATAAAACAAAAAGGTCTCCTAAAATATATATCTCGATAATAAAAGCTTAAAATTAAAGTATATAAATATTTATTCAAATTTTATCTTCTGCAAATAAGTTCCTAAAAACAGATAATACTGACGCCTACATACGGGTGAGATTTGTACTGGAGAGGTTCTCTAAATACTTTGCAGTAAAATACTGGTTGAATTGGCAGAAAAAAAAATTAAAAACCATTCAGTACAATAAAAAGTTATAAATTAAAAATAAACTCTAATGGCATTGTAAAATTATTTTCACCAAATACAGCCAGAACTTCAATTTTTTAAATATGGAATACCAAGGAGGTCGCATATATGTAAATGTCATTGACCTTCCTAAATTATTTTATCGAATTTCGTTGTTGTAGGGAATTTCTTTTAATTAAAATTAAATAAACAAATGCTTATTTTATTTTGATTAATTAAAAATATTTCTAAAATCTATTCAGAAATAAAAAAGTAAATATAAAAAGGTAAACTGTATAATGTTGACAGCATAAGCAACAAAAAAAGTGGACAAAGAATATTACGTCTATGGTTAAAGCATTTCGCGCTTAAATTATTTTACGGCGTCGCGTCGGTCAGTTTGATATTAGTGTGAAATCGAAATGTTTTACAATTAAGACGTTATGAACAGTAAAAAGTTTGCGAACGTGTGGAAATTAGCCCACGGGCTCAACGTTTCAGATGAAAACCTCGAAAAAGAAAGTCTACCTGATATTTGGTAACTATTTTGTAAATAATTTTATTTAGTTCTTTTTTCAAAATGGATAATAGAACTTTTGTCATAAAACTAGATTTGTCCGGGTACGAAACACCTTTTTATTAAAATACTAACTGTTTCCCGTAGTTACACCAGTGTCCAGAGGGTACTACCTACTTACCGCGGAAGAATAAATAGTATCCTATATTCTTTCTCAGGCTCTAGGCTTACCTACGTATATCAAATAACATTGAAATCAGTTCAATATTTTAGTCGTTAAAGAAAGACAGAGTTACTTTCACATTTGTAAGATTATTAGGTACTTAAGTACCTTTTTTGTGAGAAATTACTGACTCTTACTGACTTATACCCACCATGTTCCTTCTTGGGCCTTTATGTACCTACCAGGGCCGCGGTAGCTCTTTCGAACAATCCCGCAGTCCAGGACTAAGGTACTTATGTATTATTTTTAGTGATGAGCTGGACTCAGGGATAACTAGTGAATCGAATAATCCTCATAGAAGACTGTCATTGAGAACGTCAGCCCATCTCCTCGCAGGGAGCGCTAATATGTACAAACGTAAAGTTGATGAGCTGTTTGAAGGTAAGTTTAACATATTTTTTCATTCTTTTAACTAATAAGTATTATTGATAGTTTGTGCATCGGAGAGCACGTTAGTGTCGGTCCTGCACCTGATCTCTCTCCGGTCGTGTCGGATTGCCGTTCCTTTGGGCTATGAGAGCGAAGGAATAGTGAGTCCACCTGTGTCTGCGCAAATGCTTGTGCACTGTAGTATGTCTTGAGCAGCTGGCTGATCTCCTTGTATGAGAACAGCCGCCGCGGCTGGCGGTCGTCTAGAACGCCATAATCGTAAGGTTAAGCAACGCTTTGGCGCGGTCGGTCCGTGGTCTGGTGACCATCTATGTCATGACACGACCCTTCGTGTTTCAGAATACACGTCTTTGAGCGTGTCGCCTGCCACATTGCTAGCTAACTATTTACAGGAGTTTCTAGTTATTTATTTATCATCATGTCAGCCATAGGACGTCCACTGCTGAACATAGGCCTCCCCCTTAGATCTCCACAGATACCTGTTGGAGGCGACCTGCATCCATTTATTCACTCAGTTATTTTTAATAGGTAACAGCTAACTTATACTCTTTATTGTGACTTTAAGTTTGTTTATGACGTAAATCAAATAGATTGGACATTGTGTTTTGTCAGTGGGTGCACGTTGCAAAAAAAATCTACCAAATAATGCGGGAATGGTTACGATAACAAAACTTAAGTACCTATATTTACACTATAGATTATTATTTATATATCTTTTTTGCTTTTCCCACAGATATGAACAAACTGAATGAAGATCTCACATGGCGTCGTAAGAGAACTTACAATTCGAGTAAGTTAAAAAAAACAGATGCTCTTTCTTCTTTCTACAGAATCTTTGAAAATGTTGACACTACATAAATGGCATAGATGTAAAAAATCTTATATCTGTTTGTAAATAAAATACTTCTTGTTTAAAGGTAGCTCGGAAAGCACCAGTTCTTCAAAATCGGTAACAGTGCCTGAACAAATGAAACGAGCAAATACCATCAGTTTTGGTAAGTACCCACATAATATTCCAAGTATATGTACTTTATTATCATTTGTAGTTGAAGAATATATTTATTGGGATAGGGCTAATAATGTGAATCTCAAGAACTCATCATCATCTCCCGAGTCTCTCCCAACTATGTTGGGGTCGGCTTCCAGTCTAACCGGATGCAGCTGAGTACCAGTGTTTTACAAAGAGCAACTGCCTATATGACCTCCTCAAATCAGTTACCCGGGCAACACAACATCCTTTTTTATGGGAATTCATCACATGACCCCTCCCGCTGTTGGTTAGCAGACTGATTGAGTGTCAGACTCTTACCGACTAACACCCGCCATGTTCCTTCTTAAGCTCCTTATGTACCAGGGCCGCGGTAACTCTTTCGAATAACCCCGCAACCCCGGCAGGCCTTGGCCTTGGCCCGCGGTAAGACTAGTTGTCAGACCGACTGCCAAAGACGTTCAATAACACTGCTAATGTACGGTAGACTGCACATCAGTGGTAACTGTTATGCACCTTAATTCAATAGTAATAAGTTCGATTTTACTATAAAACTGTTACCACCATGTTACCACTGACCTGAAGTTGACTGTACTTTCAGCCTTATTTAAATAAATTGTATTTTATCCAGGCAGCTTGGAAGGTTCTTCAGAATCTGTAGCTGTTCCTGAAGAAATGAGACGAGCTAAGACTATGGAATTTGGTAAGTAACATTTTCAAACACAAAACACACAACTAACCACAATTTTTAAGCCAAATCGGTTCAGCCGTTGTAGAGTTATAAAAGGAAGAAATTCTAACAGGACTTTTTATACTTGTAATGTAGATTTACTATCAATTTCAGACACCTCATTTTCACCAGCAAAGAAAAATAAATTTGATATGTTAAATAAGCGTAATACACCAGAAAATATTACTAGAAGCAAAACTTCAACTGAAATTTCATCAACTGATAGAGAAACCGGTGAAGAATTCCAACAAACTAGTGAAGCTTCTAGCTCCAATGATATTCATCGTTTGGAACCTGAAAATGTTGAAAGACCTTCTGAAAGGAGACGCGAAGTTAATGTTGATAATATCGTGGTAAGTTTTAATTTTATCATGTAAGCTATTTTTCACAATTTCAGCCCAGGTAAGCTTTTGTCCTCCAGTCCTGTATTTTGTCGTATTATACATAACTAGCTTCTAGTTAGTGTTGATAAAAAGTATGTGCCTATGTGTTAATCCAGGGTATTACCTATCTACTTGCCAAATTTCAATCAAATCGGTTCAGCCGTTTTTGCATAAAAGAATAACAAACATACATCCATACATTCTCACAAACTTTCACCTTTTTAATATTAGTAGGATTGTTTTTTTTACAATCGTGCCTCGGAGAGTACGTTAACTTTTTGGAGAGTGAGGGTAAAGAGTGCACCTTTGCTGCGCATACACTTGTACACTACAATAATGTCCTGAGTCCTGCGCAGCTAGCCGATCTCCTTCGAAATTAGCCGATGAGGAAGAATATCGTATACTATATTATTTTACAGGTATTTTAGTATGTGTTTGGGTGAACACTACCCACTCTAGTTGTGTCTCATTTATTGTAGTGAATAATGTGGCGACTCCAACATATACATTATTTAATCCGTGCTTATGACTTTGACAAAATATGTGCAGTCAACAACAAAAGTCCTTTCACACCTTTTTATCGTATATGTAGTTCTAATATTGCACTTTTCAGGAAGAATCAACACCAATGCGAAATCCTACGATGCTTGACAAGGGGACTCAAACTACTACCACATTAGTCCCTGGAAGAACCTCAAATAGAACTAATTTGTCAGCTGAAGGGTTTAGACAGAACCTACCTTTTGCTTACATCATAATCCATGATAATATAGCGGACAGAGTTCCTAGTAAAATCATTATTTCTTCCATTAATTACAATTTGAACTCTAATCAATAATTCATCTATAAAAAAAAGGTTAAAAAAAGCTTGTAAAAATCAGTTTTATGATCAGATTTGCAGAATTATATGCATTTTGTTTTGGAATAATTCCTCCTTATTTTCAAAAATGTTTTTGATATATTTTTTGGTATTATAATATAATCTTTGTTTTTGTTTGTATAAATGACACATACGCATAATCAGTCAACATATACATTGTTTTCACATACCAAATATTGTTTGTTCTTTTTTGTTAAATTATAATTCAACTGTTTCCAAACTTGGCTTTGTCAAGACTAAAAAGGTTGTCAGCATAATCATTTATTTATATTTTAAAATTGATTTTCTAATAAATCATTCTATTTATTAATTAATTTGCACATCCCTATCTTATTCATACAAAATATAAAGTAAGAAGATAATAATTCAAAATCGAGTGAGCATCTCGATATCTCGAATAATGATTTCGATGCATGAATGCCGATTCGATTTTATTGAGCAGTGGGTTTACACTGCCCCGGGTAATACACAATGTTCAGGAAAAAGTCAAATAAAACCCGTGAACAGAGCTGCAAAGTTCTCGCGAAGATCCTAGAAAAATCTGGAAGAGAATTTAAAAAAGATAAAAAAAAGATAATGTCGGGACACCTTTTAACACACGGTTGGTTAGCCCCATGGTAAGTTATTAATTAACTTGTGTTATGGGTGCTAACACAACTGATTACATATAGCTACACATATACATATTTATAAATATGACGGCGCCACCGTCGATGTGTCAACCGTCGATCTGTCAACGGTGGACCTTATATAAAGCGGCGCGCGCGCACGACTCGGGTCATTCGTTCGCCGACCGTTGCCGAGTGCACACCTCCCACAAATTAGTGATAAATAATTGTAGTGACTAATACTGTGTTAATTGGAATAAACCAAGTGATTGTGTGAGAACCCCTTTGTTTTATTTAACGATGTCGGATCCTGACGCCGACATCAGAAGTGGGATACAATCCGAATGCCCACATCTGTTAAGGATTGCCCTGCATCGCCCACGTGTTCAAAATGTGAAGATTCTAGTGGCAAAAGTTGATACGCCTGATGCAACACTGCTATCGCATTGAATCAAGCCAGGCAAGCACAAGCAAGAATCCTGGGTGGTGAATCTCGTACTGCAACATGATGTTGGTTGGTTGGTGAATGACCAGACTGATTTCGGGAGAACTCGCCACGTGAAGATAAATTGCCTACCCACTTAAAAGAAAAAAAATGGAAGTCGATAATTTAAAATGGAGTTTGTAGTAGAAGATTTATTAAGAATTTCAGCGAAGGTACAAGTATGGTAACCACGGTTATGGTAATGGTATCGGTTTCCATTGTTACATGTCAAGCTAGTTATTGAAGGTATGCTAGAAAATTGACCGAATTTGTCTTTTTTTTTTTCTTCATGTTTCAACAATGACGGTGATCATTGTGCAATATGGCGAGAAAATTACGACGCTGCCTGCCATTAGCCCAACGTGTCTTTGTGAGGTCGGAGTGTTGGTGCTTGTGCATCTCCGTGGCTACACGTCCGCGAAAGCTTTGCTGTACTGCGCGCCATAGCGATGTGCGATCGTCACGCACGTTGAGTGGAAAACCCGGTGAGACCAATCCATTGTTCAATCCATAGTTTTATGTTGAGGTTATTTTTTACACGAGGTTATTAAACGTGGAACTGCCTCGTTGACTAGTGGTATTGGTAGATATGAACTGTGTCGTTGGTTTAGTTGTCACGTAGGGCGACTGTTGTGCGCGGGATCTCGGGTCGGGACGAGTTCGCTTTGTTGGTTTTGTAAATTTTCAAAAGGCAGCCCGGAGCCTGGAAGATGCTGATTGACGCACCCTTCATTGGAGAGCGCATTGATGTCGGTCCTCCTTGTGGTTTCTCTCTGGTTGTGTTGGGCTGTCGCTATGAGATTGAAGGAATAGGGTACGTCTGTGTCTGCGCAGATGCCTGCGCACTATAATATGTGTGCGGCTGGCTGATCTCGTAATAAGGGCTAATTATACGATTGCCGTGGTCAACAATCAGCTGGCACACAATTATTGTCAGTGGTAGTTAACTAGTGGAATCACCGACGCTGAGAAGTAGTTCCACGGGTTCTGATTAATGTCTTTCAGTTACATAGAATAATTCAATTATACGTTAGACTATAGATTTGTTGGCAAGGTGTTGTTACTTCTTACGCCTACTTAGTGATTTTATTGTGTTATGCTGTACTTATGATGGGTATCGGGGTGACTTGGAAAAGACCCGTTGGCCTGTGCGATAGCAGCGTGGTGATCAGGAAGAGACTCGTGTAAATATGTGTGAGTACAGTTAGTGTCGCGTTACTGTGGTTCCTAGAAAACCAGGATGGGCTGATAAGTCGGCTAAGGGACACAAAGGTCATGTAAAGCCTGTCGAATGGAAGGCGTTCGTGTGAGTGACAATCGTAGTTGTAATTTACAATTTGAAAGTTGGATCTTTATTTTATTTCATGCTTGGCAGCTGATGTGACCGGTTTCTTCGTTTGAAAGGTGATTGCTGTTCTTGAAATTCGTAACTGGTGGTAGTGCAGCTCGTGATGCGTAGGAGAAATGTGTCAGGGGTGTAGTGCCGTTGAGTCGTTCTGGCTAGTCTTGGTACTTATGGCTGTGATTTCTGGAGTGTAGGTCTGGTGGGTGGTGCCTGTCTTATTCTGAGCGTGTCGGTGTGAAGGACTTGCCTCTTGTTTAGGTTAGATTTTCCGGAGGAGGACTGTTGCTGTTCCCAGAATATTGCCTCATCGGCGCGGATGGCTATTGTTGCACCACACATTTGGGACTTGACGGCTGGGGGGGCCACTGCTGACCCAAATGTTTTCAAAGTTTAGTCAGTTGCCTAAGCACTTTCCTTTTCTGACTTCACGGATGCCGTCTGAGATGAAGTTTGCCGGGGGAGCAGAAATTGTCGGGTTTGTGGCTGAGTTGACGGGGTACCTGGCTCTGCGCCACGATCGGTCGATCTGTTTGGTTAATCAGGTAGTATGTAAACGCGAACAGAGAGAGTTCATTGTAAGGGAGGCTGACATAGTTGGTTTGACTTTAATGTCTACTAGATATAGTTAGTTGCTTATTGAATGTGAGGATAACGATACCGAGAGAGTTTTGCAATGTACGTTAGCTGCCGTTCTAGCTGTTGATAAGTCGAGAAATTATCCCTATAGTCAACGTGACTCAGTGTTTACCGGTTGTGCGCGGCGACGTCGACTGTCCCGGACTGGGCGGAGATATCCCAAATCGTTGTAGTGCTAGGTCTGACTTCGGTCTGAAAGTTCGACTCACACAATAGCAGACTAGTAGAATTGGCTGTGTGGTTATAGTAGGAGGTTTGGTGGTTGAGTCTTTTGTATTGTAATTACCTAGAAACGGCTATATTAATAGCTGACCTCTCTTTACGAATTCATAGATCTTGATCATAGAGTTGGGCCTTTTGGTAGTCTGACTTCAGGGATCGAATACAACCTTTCAACTAGAAATCCCTTATTTGAATCTGTACTTAGGCCTTGAACAGTAGCTGTTGTCTTCCGGCTAGTCTTTCCAATCAGATAATCGTATACCAGTCGGAGTATTCGAGAAATCCTGTAAAAATTCTACTACTCTTATAACAATAGTAGAATTTTTGGCCAACAGTCAGATAGGGCGAGCAATGCGAAATTTTTAGTGCCTATTTGCGATTGTAGAGAATGATTCGAACGTTGCGCGACGGGCTCGTAGAAGTTCATTATAATCATCATATACCCGTCAGTCATCATCATACTCTTCAGATCGTTGTTGTTGATGTTGATTGAGTAGCAAATAGTACCAGGTTCAGTGCAATATACCGTATACCAATCGAGCTTATATTTTATTTCTACGAGAACGATGTCTTCAGATCTAGCGAGCTTCTTAGTCGACTCTGCTTAGTCGTAGATAGAAATTCGAGATACAGCAAACGGAATGATTTAGGAGGAAAATAGCTTCGAAAAAAAACAGAGCGTTTTAATCTTTTAGTGACAACAGTGAGATTCCTCTTGAAGATGATTTTGTTCGTCTAATTTGAGCGGAAGAAACCGAAACTCAATTGCATAGGAATTTCTAGGGCTTTTGCTTTCATTGTAATAGACGTAGATAATGATGAGTACGAACAATATGATAGGTATCTTCTATGGGGTTTCTTGCCGAATATTCTCCATGGGAACAACTGTATGGTCCCGTGCAACTAGTGTCGTGAAACTTTATAGGAAATCGCGAAGGTTCATTTGAGACCATCTTATATTGAATTCGAGTACTAGTAAGACCACTCGAAAAGTGCTGTGGTAACATACCTGGAGCCCGTGTAGGCTTACTTGAAGTAGCTTGTATTCCAACTAAGGACTGAGGAGGCCGAGACGGCGGCTCACGATCATGGAAGGTATAAGGTGTCATCTGATAATGACGGTGACAGTGACGAATTTCAATTAATGTTCTTTGACCTGTACTTATATGACACGACTTCAGAAATGATCATGATGTTCGACTGACATGACTTCAGAAAGTGATGATTGGTGGCTAACTTAACGTAACTAGCTTAACTGAACTGGCTCGCAGGGCCGATATTCCATGACATGTGACAAGTGTGACAAATCTTGGGGACTGCCCTGACACGTGACTGGTGTGACTGATTTTAGGAAATGGCTCTCTGGGTCAATGTTCTGCGACTTATGACAAACCGAATCATGTTAAGAACTGGCCTTAATGGGTCGTAGGTTCTGGTGACTAACCAACTATTTTGTGTAGACTATGTGAGATTTTATAAAAAAAAAAAGAAAAGAAAAAGGGGAAAAAAGGTCACAAAAAAAAAGTAAGCTAAAAAAAAGAGAAAAAGATGAGAGAAAAAGGTAATTTAAAAAAATGGTTTAACAGTCTCCGGTTGTAATACCGATGAGAATAGTTTAACAGTCTCCGGTTGTAATACCGATGAGAATGGTTTAACAGTCTCCGGTTGTAATACCGATGAGAATGGTTTAACAGTCTCCGGTTGTAATACCGATGAGAATGGTTTAACAGTCTCCGGTTGTAATACCGATGAGAATGGTTTAACAGTCTCCGGTTGTAATACCGATGAGAATGGTTTAACGGTCTCCGGTTGTAATACCGATGAGAATGGTTTAACGGTCTCCGGTTGTAATACCGATGAGAATGGTTTAACAGTCTCCGGTTGTAATACCGATGAGAATGGTTTAACGGTCTCCGGTTGTAATACCGATGAGAATGGTTTAACGGTCTCCGGTTGTAATACCGATGAGAATGGTTTAACGGTCTCCGGTTGTAATACCAATGAGAATGGTTTAACGGTCTCCGGTTGTAATACCGATGAGAATGGTTTAACGGTCTCCGGTTGTAATACCGATGAGAATGGATTAACGGTCTCCGGTTGTAATACCAATGAGAATGGTTTAACAGTCTCCGGTTGTAATACCGATGAGAATGGTTTAACAGTCTCTGGTTGTAAAAAAAGGCTCGCAACTTAAAGATTTGACTGACTGATTTGACTTGATTTGATGTGACTGAGTATGTCAGGATGATCGAGCAGTTTGCTGTCTTGTTTTCAGAAGACGCTCGAGGACGAGCGTATGTCAGCATGGCCGTGACGGCGCCACCGTCGATGTGTCAACCGTCGATCTGTCAACGGTGGACCTTATATAAAGCGGCGCGCGCGCACGACTCGGGTCATTCGTTCGCCGACCGTTGCCGAGTGCACACCTCCCACAAATTAGTGATAAATAATTGTAGTGACTAATACTGTGTTAATTGGAATAAACCAAGTGATTGTGTGAGAACCCCTTTGTTTTATTTAACGATGTCGGATCCTGACGCCGACAAATACATATTGTAACACCCAGACCACGGCCAACAAGCACGCTCATCACACAAATGTCGACCGAACTGGGAATCGAACCCGGGACCTCAGATTCGGCAGTCCGGCTTGGTGACCATTGCGCCATAGAGGTCGTCATTTTGTGTATGTAAATTGTAATTTTATACTCAAATCCTTATAAAAATTGGTTTATTACCATTTTTGTGAACTTCTCAATGATTTTATTTATCAGTAACTGTTACCATACCCAGATAAAATTATAGATAGGCTATGTCACATGGAGCCTTGCCAACAGTGGAAGAATTTTTCAAATAAGTTAGCCGTTTCGGAGCATTTACGGCGCGCACAATCAATCGAAAGAAGGTTTCGTCGTTATTGTTAATATAGATTAATGTTTTTATGCAGAACACAGGTCTCTTTTCATACAGAGAAGACATACGCATCAATGCGGCTTACTGAATCTAGATTGGCGATTTCTAACTTTTAAACTAGGTTTTCCTCAATACCAATACTGCATATCTCAATGAGAATTTATTATCTGCCACTTCCAGTAGCTTCTAATACATATTTTAGACACTAGTTCTTATTCTCAAAGCAATAAAGTCTCAAATCGGTTAGCAATACAAGTCGATGCCGTATTTCGCCTTTACTTTTTTGCGTTCTGTTTCACAGGTCACTTGCAAGTTGGCGTGCAGTTTTATTTGGTAACTAATAGACTCATCGCATTCGAATTGATAATGGAAATATTGGCAGCAACTGTTTTTCGTTTATTTTGCTTTTTTTAATATTGATTTTGTAGTGTAAGGCGAGGCTACGGAAAACGGGTGTTTTTATTACAAGGAAAGGACCTTCATCTATAGAAGTTGAGCAAAGAGAGTCACACATGTTTCAGTTTACACATCATAAATCATTATCTACTATTCTATACAAATCAATAGAAGTAGGTACTGTAGCAAAACTGCAGATAAATAAATACTTAGGTATGTACCTACCTAAAAGTTCCCGTCTGCTTTAGAAAATAAAGTGGTAAGTATAATTTTGTTAACGTTACATGAAAACCTGTCTTAAACACGACTTCTAGTAACTTACATGCTAAAGAAACTTACAATATTTTAATTAGGCGCTAACTTAACCATATTCCACAAAAGGAAGCTTCACATTTAAGCCTTACAACATCAAAACATCAAAAAACCCCACTCAGACGCCTTTCGTATTTCCTTTTGAGATCGTTCGTACATTTCTTTGAGCCCACTTAGATCATTCGTTAGAGCTGAGAACTTCACGAAATCCTAGGTATCAGGCTTGTTCCCACCTGCTCCACAAATTCCTTGGCGTCCAGAGCGAAAAAAACAATTCTTTAAAAATAATAAAATCCTTTGCCCGAGCTCCAAATGATTTTAAATACAGACATAATTTTGATATTTTGCAGACGATACACAACATTTTTTGGAGCCATGTCGAAGGAATTTGAAGGTATATATTAATTTCTTTATTTTATTCTCCAAAATTTTGGATTCGAGTGGAAGAAATGTATAAAAACTTTGCTAACAGAAAACAATGGGGTTTAGAGGAATTGGGAACAAGCCGGTATCGTAGGAGAAGGCTAGGCTAGCGTTCCAGTGGTTACCTGATAGTAATGGCTGGTTAGATGTAGCTTGAGCGTCGTTACGATAAGTCAGCGAGAAGCCTCCAATTTACGTGTTATAGTGTGATGTGGTAGCAAATAAATAAACCTATACTGTGTAAAGGAAAATCGTGTTAGATATACCATTTGTAAACTACAGATGGCTGAACAGAGACTGAAAACCGAGAGATTGATATAGGATTTTTATCCTCATTTAAGTTAGTGTTCAAGTTTCAACGGGATGTGGGTGAAACCACAGGTGGGAACTAGTATATATTACATTAATATAAAAATCAGCTTTTCAACGAAGCAGCATTTTAATTAGACCTAAAAAAGATCTTGGCAAAACAAAAATAGATTTACCTATACAAACATTTAATTAGTTCTTACATTTTATAAATTTGTCTCTAATTTCAGCAAATGGCCAAAAGAAGTAATTTGAAACAAATTATTACCTAAAATAAAATCGCCCACTCTATGTAAACCTAATCATTCTACAATCAAAATAATAAAACTAGCTTCCGCCAGTGGTTTTACCCGCGTCCAGTGGGAATTACATCGAACCCCGTATAAAAAGTAGCCGACAATGCTTTCTTGGCCTTTCCAAGTATTTTCTATACCTACCTATATCTGATATTTTGCTTGCTGGAGATAAAATTTAGACATTAGTCATATAATGTCTAATAAGAACGTTTCTAATAAGAACAAGAATAGAATGAATATTTAAAACAACCATAACTTGATACCATGTGCTATTTAACACTGAAAGAATTCCCAAATCGTTTCCTGCGATTACCGGGTTCAGACAAACTGACAAACTCTTCAGCTATACAATATTAGCTTAGAAATACAAATTAATCACTCGTTAGGTCAATCCTCGCCAATCGAGCTATATAACAAAGACTAGAATAAATGATGGCCGCCCACGTTTGACATTTCAGTGACAGCTGTCACTCTCGTAATCTTTTTAAAGGCCAGAGGCCAGTGTTTATGACCTATGATATTTTAGAGCCTATCTAAAATACGATCCTTGTGTGTATGAATTTTATAAGAACGGCCGTAACTTTTATGGTGAATTGGTGACGAACTTAGGTTACTGAAATGTTACGTTAGTTGTATTTTTCTGAACTACATACCTACTTATCCGTTTGAACAAGAAATAAAGTGCGTAGGTATAAGATAGAAGTTTTGATTATATTTACCTATTATTACCGTTTCCTCGTAGGAGTACTTATCATGTTTCTTTTTTTTTTTTCAAAAAAATAATTGGTTCACAGCTTCCCTTTACGGATATAATATCACCTTTCCAACTATTATTATGCCTATACGTAAGTTTTATTACCTACCTATATAGAAACTATATTTGTCATACTTCAGCAAACCTGACCTGAACTTTACAACCGCTATCTTCACACATTCATATGAAAACTTTTGCAACTGTTAAGTACCTGTAAATAGCCACATAACATTGTATTGCAAGATTTACAATGCGTTTCAAAATGGCGTGAAATGGCTTAGAAGTCATATTTTAACGCTGCCTCATTTCACATCATTATTTTGTATGATGATGACAGCAGTTACTGAAAGGATTGCAACAAGAGGAACAGAATGACAAAAGGGTGATAGAGCCTTTTCTAAAAAAACATTTTTGTTGAGAAAAAATAGCAATTTAAACAAAAATAACCAGCAAGGATAGGTCAGTTAGCTGTAACGTGAGAAATAAGTTTAACTTAGCCACCGGTGTCCGGCTGCACCCAGGTGTAGTCGCTATGACAAAGAGTACACTTCAAGGATACCACTAGAGATACTAGATATAGCCGCGTTTTAGCCGTAACATGTCCACAAAATACACCAAAATCATTAAAATACACCCCTAGCAATATTCGCTTAATAATAAGGCCGACCTCATTAGTCACATTTCACAAGGCAACATCGATTTAAACCACCTATAAAGAAACCATAATAGAAACATACTTAAGAATACATACCATCAGTTTTATCAACTAATTTGACGGTATTGTCAGGCCGGTTGGAACCGGGGCGAACCGGATGGGAGACGGTATCATTACGCCCCAATACGCCCGGGTACGTCCGTCCGACGTGGAAAAATGCCCGCCTTTTTATAGAAATGCATGTTATTTACTGAGGATACGGTACGTGGCTCGCTGTCACACCGTACAGCCTCTGGTGACAGGGAAATGAAAAAAAAGGTGGATTTTTGTGATATAAAAACCGCAGCTTCAAAGCTGGCCGAACGTTGCCTTTTATTTAGTAACTAGCCATTTTCCCGCGGTTATACTCGCTTTCCGATGTACTTAGCTACTTTCCGTTCAAAGTAGCCTGTGTTATTCCAAAGTCTTATTAATATTTACTTTAAAAAATAAAATAAATAGTATCAAAATAAATAATACAAAATAATAATCCAAAAAACGTTATCCAGACAAGTACATTGTAGCTAAAACTTCCAGCCATAACATTGGTATCGAAGATTCGCTTCGGTGTAACAGTCGTCCGGAAAACACAAGTACATGTCCTGAAAATGCATTGTTGTTGAAATACGAATAAAAATACATCATCCGAGCGTATGTAGAAGATATTGTACGAAACATGGAGAACAAGATGACTGGAGATATTGTCATGACGGAAAATCTACTAAGAAAGTAGCGGGACAAAATGCGGGTGCCCGGAGCGACGAGGAACGTTACTAGCTCCGCCCTTACAAGCCTTCCAAGGAATCCGGTCATTATTTTCAAAATATTTTCAAGTCACCTATCAATCAAGATCTTTGAAAGATTGCTTTTTATTTGACCTGAACGCCTCGTTAGCTCTAGTAACCGATCACACCTGCTGTACGTTACTTGACTTACAAGAAGGCGCTTGACCTACCTTCCTTATGACATCTCCGCTATCTTTCCCTCCTCCATGGTATGAGAGGACAACTTTGTCACTCTGGCCGACTATTGTGGCACATTTTAATATTTCAAACAAACTATGATGAAGCGAAAGGGGTATTTCTTTGTCAACTTATTTTTTGTGTCGTAAAATCTGGGTTAAGGGAAATAATGATACCGTATTTCTTTTCATGGAACGTGGGGGTAGGAAAAGGTGGTTTGATAAAGGCATGAAAAGTGACTATCGTCTATAATGGCTAACTGGTGAATTCAACACCGTAGATATTACAGTTCCTGCGGGATTGTTCGAAAGAGTTACCGCGGCCGTGGTACATAAAGGGCTTAAGAATGAACATGATGGGTTTTAGTCAGTAAGAGTCTGACACTCCCTCACGCTGCACCCACAGCGCGACGGGTCAGTTGATGACTTCCCATAGTAAAAGGTATTAAACATTAACATTTATTTTAAAAAAACATATACTTTTCTGAAGCTCGTCATTTGATTCCTTGCACACTTGTTCGTTACGAATAGTTACACTATTTCCCAATAGCAATTCGACCTGACCGGAGAGTGATTCAGACGCAGGATTGACGGCTTTACCTCACAAACCTAACTATAGTCTAGGCCATTAATTACCCAGTCTGCTAATGCTTTTAGGTAACAACTGGTTTAGGCTTAACATTGTATTTTAGTAAGCTTTTGTTAGACCTGAACGCGAGAACTAATATACAGTTTTGTATATTTCATCATCATCATCTACATAATCTTTTCCCAACCATGTCGGGATCAGATTCCAGTCTAACTGGATGAAGCTGAGGACCAATGTTTTACAAGGAGCGACTGCCTATCTAACCTCCTCAACCCAGTTACCCGGGCAACCCAATACCCCTTGGTTAGACTGGTGTCAGACTTACTAACTTCTGACTACATAATATGTTCAAACGACAACCGATGAAGTTTTATTTATGTATTTCAACAGGAACGATTTTAACACAATTTAGGTAGACACATTTAAAACAGTTGAAAACAAATACGTTGTCACGTTATTCTATTGTCCAAAAACCTAAATAAACAAAACAGAAAACAAATCCTACTGAAAACATTAAGTATTTTAACATTGTGTTGCAAACAATTTGTAAAGTTGTGTACAACAGTGTTAATAGTTAGTGAATACATTTAACGTTTCGCTCAGAGGGACATTTACGAACAATTTAGAGACAATGGGACAATACTGAAGTTTTAATAAACCAATGTTTGTGGTTTTAAAACTTGTCAATTCGTTTAATTCGCACTAAGAATGGTAATGGACCTTTGTACCTATACCTACTAATGGTGGGTTGGACCATGTATCTATAACGATAAACAAACCATAACCAGTCGTTAAATCGTCCATGGATTTGACCAATGACCGACAATTTGGCTGGTTATTGTCATTCCATACATAGTTAAATACCTACTGCAACCAACACTAACGCTCGAAAAACGTAGCGTTCGAAAAATTGAGGGCCAATCCTAACGATCTTCTGTCATATTAATGTATCAATATTATTTCCTTACCCAACCCCACAAATAATTGTTCTTTCAATCGTGAAACTTTTCAACTGCTTTTGGTCTAGTGGAAGTAACTAAATCTACTGAACTAGAATTCCTGGTATTGGCATTATTTATAATTACGCTCTATTATACTTAAAGCAACGAAGCCCAAAATTTTAGAAAACTATCATGGCCTTACTACAAAAACTTTAACCACTGTTTTACACTTGTCTAAAAAAAATGTGGCTCCAAAATGAGCCGTATGTCAACGTCATAATTTGTCATTTTTTTAGACAAGTCTTAAACTGACGTTAAAAAGTTTTTGTGGTAACACGGTCAGCATCTATTTGTCAATAATGAATACCTACCTAGAAAATCACCAATATCTACCTATATGTATAAAATAAAATAATAATGCGATATTGCAAATATAATTTCTCGGAATCAATTTGGGATTTGTGTAATGCAAACCTACATAGCTAATACATGAAAATTAGAACCTTATAGTCAATGATTCAATTACCTATTAATACCTACTAATATTAACTATTTGGTCAAATCAGTAACCACCAAAATGACAGTGATATTCGGTGAACTGACCTTCTCTGGCTTGACCACATAATTTTTTAAGTAATTTCGAATCTTTACCTACTTTATAATTAAAAATAATTGCGAAAATATTTTTGTCCGTAGGGTTGTTACCCAATCACGCTAAAGTACCTGGCACACTGAAAAAAATCCACTTTTTATCCTGGTGAAGGGAGAAGTTTTGCTCAGGACACAGACGAAACCACGGCCAGAAGCTCGTAAATATGTTACTAATTTGCTACATGAAATAAAGAGATGCGTTACCACATAAGTAATCCTAAGTTTATGTCTTGTATAATTTGTATAGCAATAATCACCGTATTCTTTTCAAATAGGCAGATAATTAGCAAATACGTTAGGGTCTGCAGTTTTATCAGTCATAAGCAATCAACAAACTCATCACGTTTTGTACGAGCCCAGAATATTGATAAGAACATATTTTGTGTACCAAAATATTATCAGTGTCTATCCTTAGGGTGAAAACAGATGGAATTATGTTAGACCCTACTTATTGGGTAGTTATTTAGAATATTTTATGTACATTTTGGTAATCACTCTAGATACGTTAAATATTTATATAGAAGGACTTTAATGCTTCAATATGTACATAGATACATGTCTTGTAAAATAAAAGGGTTAAAATTAAAAAAGAAGAACATTAAAATAATAATCATGTAAGTTATTTATTTGTCGGAATAGGCGAAACATCAGGATGGCACTATTGTCCGACACCAGCTAGGGTAATCGCACAAAGAGATAACTAAAAACACTCTAAACTCAAAAACGTTTATTCAAATTAGTCAGAACAAAAGACAGCCCCCAAAACGCCCGCCCTTCGCCACTTCCTATGTGTTTTGGCTGGGGAGAAGAAGTGGCGGAACAAACTCCCCAGCAACACATGTCTGTCTGTTAGGTTAGAAGAACCTTTACACTTTAATTTCAAAAGACACTTTACACACTTTACAATATGGATCTACAACGGTACTACAACACTAGGCAATAACACTAGGTACACTAGACGTGACGTAGGGCAGTTTCGAGATGTGTGCAACACGACGACTCAACGAAGACTGAGCTCCGTCGACGCCACGCTGACCACCACGACTCTGCCAAGCGCGCCAAAATGTTGTTTCACTAAAAGCGCCACCAGATGGCGCGCTTGCGTCTCGTTTAGTGTCCGTACTATTGACCGTCTCCGACATATTTATATTTTCGTTATATATGAAGGTTCTCGTTCAAAGAGTAACGTTTTGCCCAACTAATATATCTGTTTTCGATACCTACTGTAACGTACTCGCATTACAGTTATTCACTATTCGGTTATAGCACGTAAATAACTTCAGGATTAATTTATAGATAAACAGGTAGTAAACTATTGGACTATACTGGATGTGTCGTTCATAATCACATTAAATCAAATCGCATATACTTTATGATATTCTATGGCGAATTGTAAAAAAAATAACCTGATCCATTCAGTGGTTTAACCACAGGAGTAATTTTTCGTTTTTATAATTTACAACATCATGTGTAAAGCAGAGATAAAGTTAGGAGTATCGAATATTTTGATCAGTTGACAGATGTCAGTTTTCAAGGGAGAATTTCAGTTGTTTGTAATGACTGACTTTTATATGGTGTTCTAATTTTATCGCATTTTTATTCTATTTACTTTGTTTGAAAAATTCATTTTTTTATTTTTACGTATTTTTCTTTTACCTTTGTGTTAAACGACATATAATAACCAATATATTAACGCATTTCATTTAATGTGATTATGTACTCTCTTATGTACTCTCTAATGTACTCTCTTATGTACTCTCTTATGTACTTCCCTTATGTACTCTCTAATGTACTCTCTTATGTATTCTCTTATGTACTCTCTAATGTACTCCCCTTATGTACTCTCTTATGTACTTCCCTTATGTATTCTCTAATGTACCCTCTTATGTACTGTCTTATGTACTTTTTTATGTACTCTCTTATGTATTTTTTTATGTACTCTGTTATATTAAGTACTTCAACTTTACTGTCTCTAACGAAGCATATTAATACTTGAATGTTATATACAGGAATAATTGGACTTCAGATTTATGTACTGTATGCTAACTATTGTTTTTCTTGATTGTCTTAACCTGTAGTCTGTCACTGTACTTATTAAATAAATAAATAAATAAATAAATAAATATACTCCCCTTATGTACTCTCTAATATACTCTCTAATGTACTCTCTTATGTACTTTTTTATGTACTGTTATATACTCCCCTTATGTACCCTCTTATGTACTCTCTTATGTACTCTCTTATGTACTCTCTTATGTAGTGTCTTAGTAGATACTCTCTTATGTACTCTCTTACATACTCTCCTATGTACTCTATTATGTACTCTCCTATGTACTCTCCTATGTACTGTCTTATGTACTCCCTTATGTACTCTCTTATGTACTCTCCTATGTACTCTCTTATGTACTCTCCTTTGAACTCTGTTATGTACTCTCTTATGTATTCTCTTATGTACTCTCCTATGTACTCTCTTATGTACTCTCATATGTACTCTCTTATATACTCTCCTATGTACTCTATTATGTACTCTCCTTTGAACTCTCTTATGTACTCTCTTATGTACTCTCTTATATACTCTCCTATGTACTCTATTATGTACTCTCCTTTGAACTCTCTTATGTACTCTCTTATGTATTCTCTTATGTACTCTCCTATGTACTCTCTTATGTACTGTCTTATGTACTCCCTTATGTACTCTCTTATGTACTCTCCTATGTACTCTCTTATGTACTCTCCTTTGAACTCTGTTATGTACTCTCTTATGTATTCTCTTATGTACTCTCCTATGTACTCTCTTATGTACTCTCATATGTACTCTCTTATATACTCTCCTATGTACTCTATTATGTACTCTCCTTTGAACTCTCTTATGTACTCTCTTATGTATTCTCTTATGTACTCTCCTATGTACTCTCTTATGTACTGTCTTATGTACTCCCTTATGTACTCTCTTATGTACTCTCCTATGTACTCTCTTATGTACTCTCTTTTGTACTCTCTTATGTACACTCTTATGTACTCTCTTATGTACTCTCCTATGTACTCTCTTATACAGGAATGAATTTTATCCAGTGCGCAAACTTTGTCAACTTATAGTTAAATAAGTTTTATAGATACGTATATTTTTATTTTGTCGTGTTTTAGTACAAAAAAGAAAATTTATTGATATCGAAAGATGTTTATTTTGTAACCGATTGCACGGTCACAGTCGTCATAGTAGGCACGGCGGCAACGCGAAACCGGTTTTCTGACGCGAGCGCTGCTCCAAGAGCGTAAGAATAGTTGGTATCCATATTTTGCTGATTTTAGGGCGGACAAAAGAATGAAAAAAAAATTTTACTGTTGATGCAGATATGTTCTGTTAATGATTCTGGACCACCAGTTTTTTTTTGTGCACTGCTTAAAATTCATTCCTGTATACTCTCTTATGTACTCTCCTATGTACTCTCTTATATGCTCTCTTATGTACTCCCTTATGTACCTTCTTATGTACTCTCTTATATACTCTCCTATGTACTCTTATATATTCTCTTATGTACTCTCTTATGTACTCTCTTATGTACTCTCTTATGTACTCCCTTATGTACTCTCCTATGTACTGTCTTATGTACTCTCTTTTGTACTCTTTTATGTACTCTCTTATGTACTCTCTTATGTACTCTCCTATGTACTCTCTTATATACTCTATTATGTATTCTCTTATGTACTCTCCTATGTACTCTATTATGTACTCTATTATGTACTCTCCTATATACTCTCTTATGTACTCTCTTATATATTCTCTTATGTACTCTCCTATGTACTCTCTTATGTACTCTCTTTTGTACTCTCTTATGTACACTCTTATGTACTCTCTTATGTACCCTCCTATGTACTCTCTTATATACTATCTTATGTACTCTCCTATGTACTCTCTTATATACTCTCTTATGTACTCTCTTATGTACTCTCCTATGTACTCTCTTATATACTCTCTTATGTACTCTCCTATGTACTCTCTTATATGCTCTCTTATGTACTCTCTTATGTACTCTCCTATGTACTGTCTTATGTACTCTCTTATATACTCTCCTATATACTCTCTTATATATTCTCTTATGTACTCTCTTATATACCTTCTTATGTACTCTCTTATATATTCTCTTATGTACTCTCTTATGTACTCTCTTATGTATTCTCTTATGTACTCTCCTATGTACTCTCTTATGTACTGTCTTATGTACTCTCTTTTGTACTCTCTTATGTACTCTCTTATATACTCTCCTATGTACTCTCTTATGTACTCTCCTTTGAACTCTCTTATGTACTCTCTTATGTATTCTCTTATGTACTCTCCTATGTACTCTCTTATGTACTGTCTTATGTACTCCCTTATGTACTCTCTTATGTACTCTCCTATGTACTCTCTTATGTACTCTCTTTTGTACTCTCTTATGTACTCTCTTATATACTCTCCTATGTACTCTCTTATGTACTCTCCTTTGAACTCTCTTATGTACTCTCTTATGTATTCTCTTATGTACTCTCCTTTGTACTCTCTTATGTACTCTCTTTTGTACTCTCTTTTGTACTCTCTTATGTACTCTCTTATGTATTCTCTTATGTACTCTCCTATGTACTCTCTTATGTACTGTCTTATGTACTCCCTTATGTACTCTCTTATGTACTCTCCTATGTACTCTCTTATATGCTCTCTTATGTACTCTCTTATGTACCTTCTTATGTACTCTCTTATATACTCTCCTATGTACTCTCTCATATATACTCTTATGTACTCTCCTATGTACTGTCTTATGTACTCTCTTTTGTACTCTTTTATGTACTCTCTTATATACTCTCTTATGTACTCTATTATGTATTCTCCTATGTACTCTCCTATGTACTGGCTTATGTACTCTCTTATGTACTCTCCTATGTACTCTCTTATATACTCTATTATGTATTCTCTTATGTACTCTCCTATGTACTGTCTTATGTACTCTCTTATATACTCTCCTATGTACTCTCTTATATATTCTCTTATGTACTCTCTTATTAACTCTCCTATGTACTCTCTTATATGCTCTCTTATGTACTCTCTTATGTACTCTCCTATGTACTCTCTTATATACTCTCTTATGTACTCTCCTATGTACTCTCTTATATGCTCTCTTATGTACTCTCTTATGTACTCTCCTATGTACTCTCTTATATACTCTCTTATGTACTCTATTATGTATTCTCTTATGTACTCTCCTATGTACTCTCTTATATGCTCTCTTATGTACTCTCTTATGTACTCTCCTATGTACTCTCTTATATACTCTCTTATGTACTCTATTATGTATTCTCTTATGTACTCTCTTATGTACTCTCCTATGTACTCTCTTATATGCTCTCTTATGTACTCCCTTATGTACCTTCTTATGTACTCTCTTATATACTCTCCTATATACTCTCTTATATATTCTCTTATGTACTCTCTTATATACCTTCTTATGTACTCTCTTATATATTCTCTTATGTACTCTCTTATGTACTCTCCTATGTACTCTCTTATATACTCTATTATGTATTCTCTTATGTACTCTCCTATGTACTCTCTTATGTACTCTCTTATTTACTCTCCTATGTACTCTCATATATACTCCCTTATGTACTCTCTTATATACTCTCTTATGTACTCTCCTATGTACTCTCTTATGTACACTCTTATGTACTCTCTTATGTACTCTCCTATGTACTCTCTTATATACTCTCTTATGTAATCTCCTATGTACTCTCTTATATGCTCTCTTATATACTCTCTTATGTACTCTATTATGTATTCTCTTATGTACTCTCCTATGTACTGTCTTATATATTCTCTTATGTACTCTCTTATGTACTCTCCTATGTACTCTCTTATATATTCTCTTATGTACTCTCTTATGTACTCTCCTATATACTCTCTTATGTACCGTCTTATGTACTCTATTATGTACTCTCCTATATACTCTCTTATGTACTCTCTTATATATTTATTTATTTATTTATTTATTAAAAATAAGCACACCAACAATACAATCACTCAATGTTATACAAAACAACAAAAATCAAACAATTGAAAGCACAAGCAATTGTACAAATTACAGGAGTGCATGACATTAAACATGAAACTCATTTGAGACTTACACAAAAATAACTAAGCTAATAAAATTAAGACACACATTAAAGTAATAACGAATGGGCACTATTCACACTGTTTAAGAAGGGAGCGTTTGTATGATGCGAACTTCATAAAAAATATATCGATGGGATAATCTGTCACAATGGTCCTCTCATTATATAACCTTGCCATACGTGTTAGAGGGCTATTAAATGTGGTATTTAGAGTAGATATAGGAATTTCAAAAACTCGATGATGTCGCTTACTACGTCGGTCAAACCGGAACTTTAAACCTTCTATCAACTGGGCATCAAGAAGGCCATTAACAATTTTGTAAAGAGTCAGTAAATCAGAATGAATTCGCCTTTCTTTTAAGCTTAACAACCCAAAGTGTCTTATTCTGTCACCATAATCAGGAATAGATCTTCGAATGCCTTTCTTTGAACACAAATACCTAACAAAACGAGCCTGAATAGATTCAACCTTGTCAGCATAAGTAGAGTAATATGGAGACCAGATTGTGGAACAGTATTCCAGTGAGCTTCTTACTAGTGCATTAAACAGTAAAATAATACTGGTGCTTTTACGGAATGGTTTGGACATTCGGAAAATAAATCCAAGCATCTTCTTAGCCTTGGTCACTAGGTTGTCTATATGATGGCGGAAAGTTAATGCAGTATCGAAAAGTACTCCTAGGTCACGTATGACAGATACTCGGTTAAGAACAGTTCCCTCTATATGGTAATCAAATTTATCATAACTTGACTTATTGGTGAATGTTATTGTCTGACATTTGTTAACATTTAGCGTCATTCTATTGTTCAAACACCAATTTTGAAGGACATTTAAATCATTCTGAAGTTTCAGACAATCATTAAGGTCCGATATTCTGTAATATAATTTTAAGTCATCGGCATAAGCTAGACAATTACATTGCATTTTATCTAATAGGTCATTTATAAACACTAAAAAGAGTAGGGGGCCCAGTTTTGAACCCTGAGGCACACCGGAACTAGGAATAAATGGTACAGAGTCATAACCCGCTAATGCCACAAGCTGAGAACGATTAACTAAATAGCTATCGAACCATCGCAACAAAGAACCATGAATACCAGCATGTTCCAATTTTAAACTAAGAATTGAATGATCTACGCGATCAAATGCCTTTGCAAAATCTGTGTAAATAGCATCCACACGACCCCTGGCCTCAAAAGTGTCGGCAATAAAAGAAGTATAGATAAGTAAATTAGTCATAGTGGAACGGTTGGACATGAAACCATGTTGTCTATCACTAAGCACATGACGTAGGTGGGAGTAAAGTGCAGTATATATGAGACCCTCAAATATCTTCGCAAACTGTGATATAATAGATATTGGTCTATAATTAGTCACGTCATTCAAATTACCAGATTTGTGTATGGGGATGATATGTGCAATCTTCCATAAATCTGGAAAGGTGCCTTCTTTAAGGGATTTATTATATATTAGTTGTAGTGGCTTAGTAAGGGCATCAATACAGAGACGGATAAATACAGGAGATATTCTCTTATGTACTCTCCTATGTACTCTCTTATGTACTCTCTTTTGTACTCTCTTATGTACTCCCTTATGTACTCTCTTATATACTCTCTTATGTACTCTCCTATGTTCTCTATTATATACTCTCTTATGTACTCTCCTATGTACTCTCTTTTGTACTCTCCTATGTACTCTATTATGTACTCTCTTATGTACTCTATTATGTACTCTCCTATGTACTCTCTTATATACTCTCTTATGTACTCTCTTATGTACTCTCCTATATACTGTCTTATGTACTCTCTTATGCACTCTCTTATGTACCTTCTTATGTACTCTCTTATATACTCTCTTATGTACTCTCCTATATACTCTCTTATGTACTCTCTTTTGTACTCTCTTATGTACTGTCTTATGTACTCTCCTATGTACTCTCTTATGTACTGTCTTATGTACTCTTTTATGTACTGTCTTATGTACTCTCTTTTGTACTCTCTTATGTACTTTACTTTTATGTACCGTTACTCGGATCGAACAACTATTTGAAGCAAGCCCCATCGTTTTTGAGGCTCCGTACCCAAAGGGTAAAACGGGACCCTATCGTTTTCGCTCCTCTGACCGTCCGTCCGTCCGTGCGTCTGTCACCAGGCTGTATCTCACGAACCGTGATATTAAGAGAGCTGAAATTTTCACAGATGATATATTATTGTTGCCGCTATAACAACAAAATACTGAAAACTGGAATTCAATAAGTATTTTGGGGGGCTCCCATACAACAAACGTGAGTTTTTGTCCGTTTTATAAATCGGTACGGAGCCCTTCGTGCGCGAGTCCGACTCGCACTTGACCGGTTTTTATTATTCTACACAAAATTACGTTTCTAATGATATTATATCATACGTTACTGTTGGAGCGGGTACCAAATCCCATACAACTTGCCCATTGTCCTTTTAAATCCAAATTCGCTTAAATCAGCTCTCAGCGTTTATAAATCACGGTGACATGGGCCCAACAGCCGGGCGGCCGCGGGGCCCAGGGGCCCGATAATGTCAGTGTGTCTCCCGACACAAACGGGACAACTTTAGTTAGGCATGTCAATGTACCACGGAACTAACTACGAGTAAATGGGAAAATAAACATCGTCTTGTGTTCCCTGAAGCCCAGAGGTGTGCGCTACTTTTTCGTCGGTTTTGGTTAAAGTCCCCTAATAATGGCAGGGTCTATTAAGCCCTTAAGCCCTAAGGTTTTCTAGTAACAGTTGTTTTATGAAAACTGGTGGATTGAGCTGACTAGAAACTAACTAGTATGCGCTAACGTGAAAAACTGTGACAGAATTTCAATCTACGCGGAATCCACCCTTAAAACAATTGATAACAAACCAATAAAACTTTACTGCGAAAATGTTTTCCAAACTCCATACAGCTCTATACGAAATATGCATAAAAACTTTCCCGTGAACAGATTACTCTTTGACCATACCACCTCTATGATCAACATAGCCACTACACGAGACATAAGCTAGTTACCCCACTCGAAAACACGGGACCACAGTCCCACAAAAAGCAGAAACTTCCCCGAATCGTTGGAAAAAAGATTATATTTCGAGAACTGAACTCGAAACTGCCAGTGACGGTGAAATGTGAACGGGAAACTTTCTCTGCGCTTTTATTTTTCACAAAAGTCCAAAGCAAAAAGTGTTCAGGGCTGTTTTGTGAACATTTTGTTTCTGAACTGCGGAAATTTGTTCAGCACAAATCTAAGTTGTGTTGTTGCTTACATAATGGGATGTCCGATGTATATTTTATATGGTTTTTTATTCGTATTTCGAGCGAAAATACAATGGTGCTGTTTACGTGTTCGCATGCAATGTGAATGCACCGTACGAATTTTAAACGTTCCTCAATTGTTTTGAAGCCTTTTCGGTGCTCGCCGGCGAATTATCATGTAACAAAACTTTTTGTTACTAAATATTATAAATGTTACTAAAACTAATATTTTAATTAGTCAAATCAAACGACGAAAATGTCAAAATAAAATTAGGTTTAAAAAAAAACAAACATATTTTTCAACAGCTGACCACGTAAAAATATATCCTTCTAAAAAACGTGACGGCCAAAAAACAATATTGTACTGTATTTACAATCTAATTCACCCGCGGACGTTGACGAAGGATTTTATTGGAACAAACAACGCTGAACAAAAATATAATTGGATACAAATTTATTGTTGCTCACTATATTTCAGCGGTATGTGACAATGCAGGCATGGATTACGTTGATGCGTTGAAACTGCATTTCAGGGAACTCGAATTTTAAAGCTAAAGTAGCTTATAAGTAATAAGTATACATTAAAATTAATCCTTATAGGTACCTACAATGATTCATTTTTCAAACATCAATCTCTTTAAATTACACAGCTGCCAATGCATTCTCTCCACCTAAAGGTAGACTGGTAGAGAACGCCCAAGGTAGAGAAACTGGTACAGAGCAGCCAGTGTAATTTGTGTGAAAGAACAGAGAACAGAGAGTAGGTATATACAATAAATAAATAGTACCTAAGCCTACCTAGCCATAGATATAATATTACTAAACAAGATTGCGCACGCTCAAAATATATATTTACGAAAATGAACTCTATTCTAACGCAATAAGGTACTAAATTGGTTGCATAATACACAGAGGCAAATCCGAGCCGAGAGGGATAGTTCTAACGGAGGCTGTTTGTCTCTTTCTAACACCTTGCCAGCATAAAAAAATGTTGTGATCAAAAGTTTTGTCTTCCCAAAAACAATTGAATCACTTATATTTTTATCTTATTTTAACAATTGTAAGTCAACAAATTAATAACAATCGCATTAATTTATTCGTATTTATTATTAATAAATATGAAAAAAACGTAAACAACATAAATTTGTATTTTGCTTTTTATATTTTCTAGCGGTAACCCTGAACATTCTTGGCGCGTAATCAGCATTTAAAATTTTGTTTATATTTTTTTGTATAAAATCAATTTAAACTATTAAAATGGTGAAAAAGTGTTGCGTTTCTACTTGCAAAAGTGAATCCTATGGTGGTTGCAATATATCGTTCCACAGGTTAGCTAATAATAACATTTTCGTAAACCAAACAACTAGGGTGCCCATGAATTCTTGTAACGAGTCAAAATATGGGTGATGGATTTTAAAACTGTTGTACTATTGTTATAGCTTCCCAAAAAATGAAGAAAGGCGACATAAATGGCTCAGCAGTCTATATATGAAGTAGAAATACAAAAAAAACAGTCTTCACTTCGAATCTTCCTGCTTTTATACTGCTAATTTCCGCTAATTATTAAAAGCCTTTATTAGTATCTTAAGGTCACAAACTGCGTAAGTTAAAACTTCAATACTAATCTGATTTTAATAATCTTAGCAAATTCGGATTTGTCTCACATAGCTTAATCTCATAGTCACCCTATTAGAAAGGGACAGACAGCCGCCGTACTAACTGTTTCACTCGGCTCGTTTTTTGGGTTTATATGCACAGTCCTGTTTACTAATATTATGTCTATGTACCTAGCAAAGATTTCGTTGATTTTGACACCTACAATTTTTTAAAATTAAGTCAAAGTTCTTTATTGTAATCATAAGTAATAGCACATTAATTCAGCCGTCCTAATAAAAATGTAACACCAAAAAACTTACAGATATTTAAGGAAGGCTCAGTAGACTCCCCAATCCATCCCTGGCACAATTTTATACCATCCCGTCGGTGCCAGCATCCACGCAGTGTATATTTGTCATCCGTTTGGAAATTCGCGAACGCATCCATTCGTGGCGCGCAGCTGTCAGTAGGCGGGCGTCACAAAATGGCTGCCAATCAGTTAAATTGAACAGAATTTAAAATATGCGCGTTGCTTGCTGAATTACCATAAATCTTAGTTTTATGTGTGATTGGTATGTTGCTGTGGAAATTACGGGACCTAAATTATTCGTACAGTCAACTTCATGTCAGTGGTAACAGTTTTATAGGAAAATCGTACTTATTACTATTGAGTTAAGGTGCATGACCGTTACCACTGATGTGCTGTCTACCGTACGAGCGGGTTCCTCTATTGCAAAAATATTATTATTTATGAGTCCTGTTTTATTTTTGTGAGTAGCTAAATCATGATTTCAGCTATTCGCTTAATTTTAGAGATAACTTTTTCTTTACTTTAGATGTAGAATCTCTAGCTTAATATGGAAATGGAAATCCTTATTTAATTTCTTATATTGTAGATGCCAAAGTACCTAACTTTTTCTGGCTACACGGCTTTCACGCCTATATTGCTGAACCGATTTAAATCTCATTTGGTACAAAACAGCTAGCGTACCTCGGGAGACAGAAAAAGAATAGAGAGTACTTTTTATCCGGGTGCGGGAACTAGGTCCCTCGGAAGGCGGATGAGTTCGCGTGGATCAGCCAATATACCTACAGGGGCCCGATTCTCCTAAGTTAATAATGTCAAAATCGAATAGAAATCGAATCGCAATATGATCGTAATATCAGTTTTAACCATATCGGGCATTCTGCTACTAATAAAAGACCAATCGTATTCGATTGACATTTGATTGGTGTGCGATTGGTCTGCTATTTTGGTGATTTTGGTCTGGTAGTTTGCTGTACAATCATTTTGCAATCGTAAATCATTTGCAGACAAAATTATTCATTATTGAATGACAAAAAAGGATAAAAACCGTTTATTTCAAAGAAAAAATAGCGGAATGCCACATACGCTTCAATCGTAATCGAGTCGGGATTGGATATCAGTCGAATCGAGTCGAACGTGAATCGTATGACGCTTAAGTAAAATTAGGAGAATCGGGAATCAACTTTCTTTCTTTCTTTTTCGTTGTTCTTATAATAACTAACTTAGCTAATAGCTAACTTTAGCCAATGCACTGCACCACTTGACAGTGATTCATAATCTTTTTTATCTCATCAGTCACCAGAATCCACCACAACTCATTTCTTTCTCGTTGCATCAGCGACACAAATGTGTCATTGGCGTAAATGCGAACGCATCGGACCGTGGTCACAGCTGTCATTCGCGTGCCGCGCCAAAATGGCGGCCCGTCACTGTTGCCCAACAAATTGATATTGGATTATATCCATGAATGCCAATACTGCATCATTTGGGAATTTATCTCTCATGTGGAATCGTTTGAACGCGAATGGATAAACAGGCTTACTAAATTGTTTTGTTATGCGTTGATTTTGTTTATGTTTTCATTCAGGAGGATTTCAGGATGTTTCACAGTAGTGACAAGCGTGGTTGCTCATTGACGATATCTTGATGTGGTCCGGTATTCGATTCCAGGGTTGCGCAAAATACCAACAGTACATAAAACACGTAGGAAATGGGATGTTTTGGGGACTGTATTTTGAATTTTTTACGTTCAAAAGAACAGTTTTACAGCCAAGTTTAAATACATAAATGATTTTTGAGCTTGAAAATTTGAGTTTTGATTATAACCTTAGCTGCCCCGAAATGAATTTCACGTAGATTTTTAGAATTTTAGTGGAACATTATGTACGTACTACATATGAAACTAGGAAAAAACAATCTCCAAAAGCGTCAAAGCCACCAATAAATCAGACGACAGTCGCTCCTCATATCGATAAATGGCCGCCATTTTAAACCCACTTTCAAATCTGGAACTCTATTGAAACTTCAAAATGGCGTCTGCGGTCATCCGGATTTCGCAGTGATGAATGAACTCGTTGGCAAAATAGATGGTTCCAGGAGAAGCGTCGAATGGAAAATACATGTCAGCCGCTAGACCAGAGCTTTGCATGTTTATTTTTGCCCCAAAAAAGTAAATTGAATTTCAGTTTACATGTCTATGGCAACACAGTTACATTGGTGTTGTTTTGGCAAACGGTTTAAAAGTTTAAGCTTTTACCGTTTTGCGTTAGAACTGACACAGTTCTAAATCCTTCATATTCAAATCGAGTCTTGTATGTGCCGAATAACATAACAGCTATAAAAAAAAAACCTGGTCAAATCGTAGCGAGAATCGGAAAACAACACGAGTTATTTTAAACTGTTGTATTGCCTGCTGAAGGATGTGCAGGTTATATCAATTCCAATACCAACTGTATTAATTCGTCAATATTAATCTTACATACTGAGCCTAAGAGACCCCAACATAGACTTATAATTTAATCGGGTGTGTCTGCGGATATCTCTGGAGGAAACATTAAGTCAGGTTAAAGGCAACTTAAGCACAAAGAAAATGACAGGATCTCAAATAAGTATAAATCACTCCATCTATCATATTCTATATTATAAGCTCTATACATAAAAAACGATCAGTATCTACCCTATGCATTCAACGCAAAAAGTCAGTGATTAAAACAAATAAACATCATTAGGCTTTATCCGAAAATGACATACACGATTCTCCTGATTTTACGTAAGCGACACACGATTCACATTCGACTGAGATCCAATCACGACTCAATTACGATTGAAGCGTATGTAGCATTCCGCTATTTATTCTTTGAAATAAACGTTTTTATCATTTTCTGTCATTCAATAATGAATCATTTTGTTGTAGAGCGAACTACCGTATAGACCAAAATCACCAAAATAGTAGATCAATCGCAAACCAATCCAATGTCTTTGGAATACGATTGGTCTTAATTATATTAGTAGCAGAATGCCCGATATGGTTAAAACTGCTATTGCGATCATATTGCAATTCAATTTCTATTCAATTTTGACATTATGAACTTAGGAGAATCTGGCCCCTGGTTAAACGAATCGTCAAACTTTATTACTCGCCACAAAGTGTTGCTAGTTCAAAATTAACGTTATCCACATGTTTCAGTGTGTCAAAAATGGGTTATTTAACTTTTTCATAAACTTTATTTTACGGTTTGCTGAGTTTCATTTTTTCAGTGTGGTCAGTGGTGCGGTTAGAGTAATTTGCTGAATATTTCAGTTGAAATTAGTGCAGATGAAATTTCAGCGGTCATTTTTTAGCAGATTTTTTTACATTATTATGTTAGACTAACTTCAACAGTGATAAGTTTAAATGGACGCTACCTATTTACATTATTAATAAACGAGATTAACGGATAGCTTAAAACATACTTTTTTAATTTGTGGAAATGAATGACGGTCGACAGAATAAGCCTAAATTGATTTTACTTTCGTTGCAAAAACAAAAACTTTACATAAAACGTTCTAAGATAGGTATACTTATGCTATCAATTTTATCATATAGGTAGAGCTTATTATAACACTATTCATCGATATACCTAAGTTATTATTCATGACACTCTCTAAAAAGCATATCGCACCTCTAGTAGGCAGCGGCGGAGGGTTAAGCCTAATCTTTATGATCTACTCGCGACACAAGTGGGTTAGCACCACTCTATAGTGCCCGATCGTGTCATAACAGCTGTACAGGGTTAACTCACTTTTTTATTTTATAACGAGTGTAAAAAATATAGATATACGAAATACTAGATTCTGAACACGACTTCATCTGCGTGTAATACTCACTTTGAACAACATGGAAATATCTTTAGATTATGTCTACGCTGGCCGTTTTCTGTTCTTTTTTATATTCCGGGAGTAGGTTCCTACTCGATAGTTACAGACAGCTAACCTAGTAACTAGTTATGTCATAATATGTCTTAAGTTTATGCTGTCAAAAGTATTTACTACTACTATTATAGCTGTCGTCCCTATAACTCACTAAACCAACTCATTCTCCTTACCAATTCTCCCTTAAAAAGGAGGCACATGTGAACCAAGAACTTCTTTTCTCCAAATCGGTTCAAAACTTACTTCAACCTCAAACGACAACCCTGAATGATATAGGGCGCAGTAATCTAGCGCCATCTATCATAATTTACACTTTCGATATTTTTGCAGCGTACATTGATAACGGGGTTACGGTGTGACGGGACCCTTTGATAAGAGAATATGACCCTTATCGTATAGCTTTTGGATGTAAAGTGAAGGAAATTTTGGATATAAATAGTTTTGGAGATGTGGAAAGGCTGAATATGTTAAAAAATGAATAGATTATATGATGAGATAACTTTAATATGTCTTTTAGTATTCAAATTAGTTTTTAGTTTTTGCCGGTGTTTCACGATTAACCTACGATTACCTACGATTTAGCGTCTCTCAAGACCGTCTTTAAATAAGATTAAAATTATTTCGTCATCAATACCTTGCCTAGTTGTTACAAACCCTTGTAATACCTAGACAGTCAGGGCGATTTAAGAAACTGATGGACTGGAGTTTGTTAGTAGTAGCTACAAGTTAGGTTAGTTAGTCAAACTATAAACATATTAGATAGACATCAAGAACAGACTTCAGATTTCCAAAAATAGAATACTTACCTTTTAATAGATACTTCATTATTACTCAAAGATGTTTAAGTAAAGGTACGCCGCAATCTCTAATTAATATACCTACGTCTTACAAAGCACAGAACAATATTATTATATTTTATACCACACTAGAGCAAATTGCGTTTTTATTTAACTGGAGTTTTTTCAAGCCTTTGTCAAGTAATTGCTCTCAAATGGAAGGAGCGCTTAGAAAACTTCTCTTTGAGCATCTTTTAAAATATTATAAAAGGAAATAGTTGCAGAATTGAATAAAGTTTAATTATAACACTGGAACAGTAGTTTTAAAGTACTTTCTTTAATAGTTTAAAGAAGGAAGTACTTTCCTAGACTTTCTTGCGACAAAGAATATGATTCTTCTTGAATCGCTATCGCTCCTTGTAAAATACTGGTACTCAGCTGCATCCGCTTAGACTGGAAGCCGACCCCAAAATAGTTGAGAAAAGGCTTGGCTGATGATGAGTTTCAAATATTCATTAGATATGTCTTGTGAATTCATTTAATGTTATGTAGGTACCTACAAGCAAACATGTCTATCTCCTTGTAGCTGTAGCAAGAAAGTTAAGAGTATGATGCGCCCCTAAATACGCCTCTTATAATATCATATAATATCATGACTTCAGGGCTCAAAAGTTTGCAGTGTTTGAGTCTACGAGACTCCCAAAATCTACTAAAGATTCCTAAGTATTTGATATCCGTGTCGTTGTCACGGCTTCGCTCACTTCACTCGTTTACCTAGATCATATTACTTTTCCAATCGAATCTCCTCCTTTCCTGTTCATTGATCACTTGTATTGTGTTCTAAACTTATTTCTTCATTTTTTTCTTAATATATTTCCCGTGAAACGTGTCGTGCGAAGTGATTTACGGGTATTTTTGGATAGACAATAACCTTACGAAATTGATCATGTTGTCTGAATTCAAGCTTGCGTTCGTTTTGGTAACCTTTCTTTTAAAATATTGATATGTTGACATCAATAATTTAATTTTGGTGTTAACTTAAAAAACATAAAGTAATAACCACAAAAAAATAGATTGGCGTTAGTCACGTATTTAACGAAAATTTTCCATACAACATTTTCTATAACACGCGTTGAACGTCTACGTAACTTTTATGTACTATGACCATAATAATCTATCTTTTGAGAATAGCAAACTGGCGAACAAAATTATAAGTAACTCGCCTTTCATAATCATAACCCCAAAACGCTATACTTAAACACCTTCCTAAAAACCTGACAAAATTAACCCTCACTAAAAAATACACCCGCGAAAATTACTTTACACAAGATTGCACGTTTAGCGACAATTTTTCAGCAATTTCCAGCTCATTCATCGGCCGGGCGGCCATCTTACCTGATTTGGTATAATGCTACCAATTTCCCGCCACTTCGGGCCCAGATTCGGGATAAGAAAAGCACCGTTTAGTTTGAAATATCGCTGGCTCTAACCTGTAAATGCTGTCGAAATGGGAATTGTCAAAAGCGTCGCGGGTGAAATATGGCTTATATGGTGTATGCGCACCCTTGTTGCAGGGTTGGTAACAGAAACTATTGTCGTGAAAAATTAGTTTTGAGAAATGACGTAAGTACTGTTGGGAACAGATTGTTATACCGATTTGTTCTAGAAGAGTCCTAGGTGTGTATTTCTTTGTAAAAAATTATCTCGCTTAATCTTAAACATTGGTAGGTACTCAGCTGCATCTGGTAGACTAGAAGCCGACCCCAACATAGTTTAGAAAAAGTCTAGACAGATGCCCAGATTTTTGCAAAGCACGCTTAACCCTTAAGTAGGTACTTAGCTAATTTTATCAGTCTCTATGAAACCCGTCTCACACCTGTGTGAATGACAATTCAGTCAATGATTTCATCATTTTCATTCACGACGATTATCTATTATCTCGATCTATACTGCAGGTGGTGGATATCAATGAACGCTGGTTCCTTTGACTCAAACTGAAAACAAAAAACAATCACTGCCTTATCTAAACAGGTGTTTGACAATGTTGCAATCGATATCCTTGTTGTTAAATAAATCAGTTTTAGATTTTAGACACCTGTAATTCATAATGTGTTATAATTATAGATATGGACTGATAATGATAACGGAACTATCTGTCATCTGTTGTGTTACTACCCTAAGCAGCGTTAACTGTAAAGTAAAAACTTTGATAAAAAAAGGAAGAATTGAAAATATCTCATCTTTTGGCCTCGTCTCCACACATAGGTATTAAAGACATAGATATAGTGTGGTGAGATCGAAGGGGTCGTGGATAACTCAAAGCCGCGCGGATCTTTCGATCAGAAGGTCAAGCAAGGCTTGGCGCCAAAAATTGACAGCTGTATGTGGAACTGTCAAACTAATCTGACAATGAAGCCAGAAGATATGAACTAGAACTTATTGATTTTTAGGTGCATAAAAGCATGTACCTACCTAATGTTTTTTTTTATTTATTGTTTTTAATGCAATCGATAGTTGATGACCTACTGCAAAATAAAGAGATGTTTTGCTATACGTTACAGACTATGCCCATTTACGATCGCTGTTACCTCCTAGGTAGATCCTAGACCAAGTGTTCTAGATATAACAGGTCCCCAGCATCTATTGTGCATCTTTTTCTATGTTTTCAGTAATTTGAGATTTCATGCAGGCTGTTTTTTAACATATTTTGTCAGCAACTATATTTTCGAACCGTTTGGGGTTGAAACCCTCGGGTCGTCGGGTGCTAATGCCCACTCCCTATTTAAAGATCTCTCTAGGCGGCTGGTTGACGCTTCTCGTGACCAAAAGGCTGGCTATTACCTCGGACAAAGGATCAGCATGGCCACCCAACGAGGTAATGCTGCCAGCCTCTTGGGTACGCTCCCAATTGACAGCGATGGGGATGAATTTTTTGACGCGTTTTAGATATAATATTTTTTTTTTATTGTTTTACTAGGACAGTTTCTTTTTTGTGTTGTAAATATTTATGTAAATAACTATATTAATAAAAAAAAACATATTTTGTAAGATTATTTGATTAGTTTTTTTTTTTTAAGATTAGCTTGACGATTTAAAATAGTTAATCACCCATAACATAGGAATGGCGTAAGATAAACAGTTTATGAATCATTAAGCACACACAGTAACCGTTTATCAATATTTTTCTTAATTATTTAGTCACAGGTGCAGTATCGCGATTAATTGATAATGTTTTTGTATATAAACAGGCGAATTAAATTATTTATTCAGTGTAAAGTAAAAATTACTTAAGACATAATGTACCGTTTTGTAGTATTCTGCGCTTTGGTCGCTCTTGTGAGCGCGAACACTCAAGTTAGCCGATGTAAGTAAAAAATATTTGTTTTTTGAAATTATTATACTTTCTTTTAAAAAAATATATAAAACAGAACCCCTTTAGAATGTAAATACTGTAAAATACAATAGTGTATCTAAGTAATTTTGATGTTTTCACAATGTAACAGCGAATTTCCATAAAAAATTTAATATAAAATCCAGCCTGTAGTGTTTGCGTGAAATAGAAACTTTCACACATCCAAACTGTCACATTTAAATATTAGTGTGATACGATAGCTAATTGTTGTATGTTCGGTTAGTGTTAATAGGTACCTACTTATTTTATAACATACATCAGAAGGTACTTCTTCGAAATCGATCTTCGATCTTCTTTCGGTTTCTTTTACGAAGGGTGCAAGGGCTAGAGAGATAGGCGAAGGATATAAGTTTTTCTATTGTGGAAGTGACGGCAAGAGAAATGGTGTGGGTATAGTTTTGGACAACAGGCTGAAAGAATGTGTAGTAGATGTTAAAAGAATGAATGATAGATTAATAGCGGTTAAATTAATTGTGGACGGCAAGGCCATAAACGTGATAAGTGTTTATGCGCCGCAGTCAGGCTGCGAGGAGAGTGTAAAGGAGAAGTTTTGGGAGGACTTTGACTGCTTGATGATGAATGTACAGGGTAGTGAGGAAGTCTATGTGGGTGGGGATTTTAATGGTCACGTAGGAAGAGAGAGCGATGGATATGAGAGAGTGCATGGTGGTAGGGGTTTTGGAACCCGGAATGCAAGCGGCGAGACATTACTTCAAGCTGCCTGTGCCTTCGACCTGGCCATAACAAATACGTGGTTCAATAAACGAGAGGAGCACCTCGTGACATATAAGAGCGGCCACCACGCGACACAGATAGATTACTTCCTGATGAAGCGGAGTAGTCTATGCTGTGTCAAAAACTGCAAAGTGCTGCCAGGCGAAGCATTAGTCACTCAGCACCGACTTGTGATTCTGGATGTCAAAGTAACTGTCTCGCCCAAAAGCAACAAAGATCGGCCCCCTCCAAGGATTAGGTGGCGTATGCTAGAGAAGGAAGAATGTGCTGATGTATTTAGGAGTCAGGTTGTGGAAAAAATGACAGAAATGAAGGAGATGGAAGGTAGATGTGTGAATGAATGTTGGAGTGAAATGGCAAGCCATATAAGGGAAGTCGCAAAAGACGTGTGCGGAGAGTCGAGAGGAAAAGGTTTGATAGATAGAGATACATGGTGGTGGAATGATGAAGTACAAAAGGTTTTGAAAGAAAAGAAAGTAGCATTCAAAGAATGGCAGAATGTTGAAATAGCGAATGCAAGTCTGAAGGATGACAGAAAGAGAATATACATGGAATGGAAGAGAAAAGCAAAGAAGGCGGTAGCAGTTGCCAGAGCTAAGGCGCAGGAGAGGTTGTACAACTCCCTGGACAGTCCAAGAGGCCAAAAAGAGCTCTACCGAATTACGAAAGAGAGAGAGAGACGATCGAGGGACATAACCCACATAAAATGCATAAAAGATGAGTCTGGCAAGGTTTTGTGTAATGATGAAGAAATAAAAGAGAGATGGAAGGTTTATTTTGAAAAGCTTATGAATGAAGAGAATGTTTGGAATGGAATACTCCAAGAGGCACAAGTAAATAAGGGATTGGTAAGAGAAATTAGCATGGATGAGGTAGAAAGAGCACTTGGAAGTATGAAGAATGGAAAGGCCTTGGGCCCTGATGATATACCAGCTGAGGTGTGGAAGGTGTTAAAGAAGAACGGATGTATGTGGCTGACTTTATTCTTCAATAAGTTGCTGCATGAAGAAGTCATCCCGCAAGAATGGTGCAGTAGTTCGCTAGTGCCCATCTTCAAGAATAAAGGGGATGTGCAAGATTGCGGCAACTATAGGGGGATAAAGCTCATGTCGCATACTATGAAGGTATGGGAGAAAGTGATAGAGAAAAGAGTGCGAGAAGAGAGTGAAATTACCCAAAACCAATTTGGGTTTATGCCAGGTCGAGGAACAATGGACGCCATCTTCGCACTTCGCCAATTGTGCGAGAAGTACAGACGTGTGCACAGGAATCTGCACATGGTGTTCATTGACCTTGAGAAAGCGTATGATAGGGTGCCTCGGGAAGTGTTATGGTGGGCCATGAAAGAGAAAGGTGTGCCTGGGAAGTATGTGGAGTTAGTTCGTGCGATGTACAGGCAGTCCTGTACGTATGTCCGATCGTCGGCCGGCAATACTGACCAGTTCAGTGTGGCTGTGGGCCTGCACCAAGGGTCTGCTTTAAGTCCTTACCTCTTCCTGCTTATTATGGACGCCTTGACGGCGGACATACAGGAGGAGGCACCCTGGTGCATGCTGTTTGCCGACGACATCGTCCTGGTTAGTGAAGACGGACCTGAGATCCAGAGCAGATTGGGGAGTTGGCAACAGAGACTGGAGAATGTTGGCTTAAAAATCAGCAGAACCAAGACCGAATATATGTTCTGCGATTTCGGCGGTCTCTCCAGTCCTGAAGCCATAGCGCTGGATAACGCACTTCTTCCAGTCTGCTCCGATTTCCGGTATCTCGGTTCGCTTATTCAGGGCGATGGCGAAATAGATCGGACAGTTACGCACAGAATTAACGCAGGATGGATGAAATGGCGGCAGGTAACGGGAACAACTTGTGACCCTCGTATTCCCCTTAAAGTTAAGGGGAAAATTTACAAGAGTATGGTCAGGCCTGCTGTCTTGTATGGATCAGAGTGCTGGCCCACAAAAGCGACGAATGAAAGACAATTGCATGCGGCAGAGATGAGAATGTTAAGAGGTATGTGTGGAGTTACGCGAATGGATAGAGTGAGGAATGAGTATATAAGAGGAAGTTTGAAAGTAGCGCCGGTATCAGAAAAACTGCGTGGAAACCGGCTGTCGTGGTATGGGCATGTGATGCGGAGGGATGAGAGTCATGTTGTGAGGAAGGTGATGAGTATGAACGTGGACGGATATAGTGGAAGAGGAAGACCAAAGAAACGATGGATGGATTGTGTGAAAGTAGATATGGTAAGAAAGAATGTTACTTGTGAGATGACGGCAGATAGAAGAGTATGGAAGAAGAAAACATGCTGCGCCGACCCCAAATAAAATTGGGATAAGGGCAGGAGGATGACATCAGAAGGTACTTGCTCAAATATTTTCTCAGAGTCAACCCATAAAATATTGCAAACACTTTTTTTTAAAAGAGTGTCCATAGAGTTTCTTGTCAGTTCTCCTCCATAGGACCCACTTTTTGGAACTGCAGAACTAGCTTGACGTTTCCTAAGCACCTGTAATAGTTTTGTTTGAAATAAAAACCTTTGACTTTTAGTCTGAAAAATAAAGGTTTATCATTCCTTCAATACTGCTATTATTATGTTATTTCTCAGGCGTGAACCACAGCGGCGCTCTCCCCGACAGCACGAACATCGAGGGATGCACCAGACCACCATGCGTGCTGCCGCAGCTGCAGGATGCCGTCATACACCTTAACTTCAGAGCACGTTAGTATACATACTTACGAATAATTAATATAAAGTAGTGTTATAGGAATTATGGGAAATAATATCTTACAAAGGGGTGAAGAAAAACACCTTGAAACCTGGACTGTCTGAAATCACCAACCCGCATTGAGCAAGCGTAGTGATTAACGCCCAATCCTTCTCCGTGTGAGAGGAGGCCTGTGCCCAGCAGTGGGACGATAGAAAGGCTTTAACGAATACCTTATATATTTTCCGTTTAATTGTAAAACAAAACCATAGAAAGATTTCTACGTATAAAAATAATTGTCCGAACTCAGAGCTCAAAACGGTACGATATTTCCCAAATAACTGATCTCATTAAAATGGTACCTACATTAATATTTTTGTGTTAATTACTCCCTCTCACATAAAATCCTTCTCATACACGAAGAAAGAAAGGAATGAGCATTATTTCCTTAATTGCTCAATGCAGATTGGTGACACCACACCACAACTTCTTCAAGATCCAATCATTCAAGTGCTTCTCTTTGACAGCTCGTGCCATCCGCAGCATGAGGACTCTGGCGACCGCGTACCTCGGCGTCATCCCTATCCCGTACGACTTGGGGCAGAACTCCGTCACCTGCAACTTCTTGACCAACGCCAACTGTCCCGTGTCTGCCAACCAGTCTCTGCGGTACACTCTGAGGATGCCCATTGAGCCTTTCTTCCCTGTGGTGAGTTGAATGTTTCTTGTTGATACTTTGAGCTTTGATTTTTATGTTTTGTAGATCAACCGCACACTACTATTACTTCTAGGCTATCTAATGCTGAAAGAATTGTCCGAATTGGTCCTGTAGTTCCTGAGATTTAGCGCGTTCACACAAATTCTTCAGCTTTATAATATTAGCATACTAATGTCCTGATCTCTCCGGTCGTGTCCGATTGCCGTCACATCGGGCTATGAGAGTGAAGGAATAGTGAGTGCATCTGTGTCTGCGCGAATGCTTGTGCACTATAATATGTCCTCCGCAGCTGGCTGATCTCCTTATATAAGAACAGCTGCCGTGGCTGACAATCGGCTAAGAGGCCATATTATTATTATAGGTTAAATTGATGTTTAATCTTCTATTTTCAGGGTACACAAGTGACAGTTGAGTTCCGTGTGGTGGACCAAGACAACAGCGCCGTGGTGTGCCTGCGAGTACCCATCCGCATCGCACCTCCGCGCGCCTAGACTTCTATTGCAATTAATACATTTTTATTGACGAGCAAATAGTTAAGTAAATATCATTAAATAAAATTACTTTATCATAAACTCTGGCTTTTTGGTTCCCAACTAACTACCGTCTTCCCGTGCCGGGATAAAATGCTCATAACCTTCCTCAATGAATGAGCTATACAACAGTCACACAACAGTGAAGTAATGTTTCAAACAAGTCCGGTGTTTCTCGAGATAACAGTTCAAACACTCTTCGATTTTATCTTGGTATCTCCGTGTATAAATTGATAAGATGCGGATTGCATAAGACACCCGTTTGTAAATGTTTATATACTTACTTACACAGTACCTACCTACATTACATTAATTACTAAAGTAAAGCGAATTGAATCCATCTACAAAGATGGTTTGCAGATACTCAGTGTAGATGTTATACCTACCTTTATTTTTGGTAGGAAATCATCAAATGACACGTTGTGAATGGAGAAAATACACCATGTTCCTTCTGGAGCCCTCTATGTACAAGGGCCGCTTTAACTCTTTCGAACAATCCGCAAATTTCATGTATGACATGACTTGATATGACTCATCGACTCCGGGATACCTTCCTACTACACAGCCGCCATATGTAGGATGGTCTAGTCTGATAGGTATACCTATAGGTAGGTATCTTTAATTTCAATAAATTATACCGAAATGTATCATACCGAATCATAATGACACGGGCTAAAAATCCCGGATGGTTCTATCTTTGATAAGAAAACGCGTGATTCCGTAGTTTCTAGATACGAAGTCTAGACGGTCTATAAATGAACTAAAGGTAGATAAAGATTCTTGATAGTATGTATGTACGCCATTTTCTATAAAAATATTTTTGATATTCAGTAATTAATTTCTGACTTTTATGTACAATTTCTGTCAATATTTGATCATTTTTTGCACATTGTGATGCAGTTGTGAAAATTAAGGAAATTTTCACAACTGCATATTAAATTAAAATGATTCTACGAAATTCGATACACCGTAATACACGGTAAGGTATTTACCTACATTATTCCATGTAGGTAGCTTCTTGAGTGTAAAAAAATAGACTCCGAAGAATTGCGAACATCCTCTTTTCTGGGAAGTCGGTTTAAAAGAGTATGTATATAAAACAGATGCCCATAGCCCTAGAAACAGACAATATTTGCACTATGGGTACCTACATACTATACTGACTTATAATAAGCAAACGACGCTGCGTACTTTGACTAGCCTATCAATAAACGAAGTAGGTAAGTAATAAATAACTACATATATCTTAAGTGTATTGACCAGGCATTTAGTTATCTTGCTACTAGGTATAACTAAGATAAAGATTTTTTATATAATAGATAATAACACTATTTCACTCAGTTGTACTCGTGCACTGCCCATGGTTAAGATTAAAATAGTGTTATTAAATTATAATAGCCAATATGGAGGAGTTTAGTTACAGAAATGAAATAATTGATAATTATTTTAATGAGTTCACGTCTCGAATTGTGTCTGAGACCGGTATTGCTAGTGATAAGTACCATATCGGGAAAATTGTGCTGCAGAGTTTAAAAGATGATCCTGAGTTTATTATGCAGGTGGGTTTTATTTAAGTAATCTTTTATCACAATGTATCCCGAATATGCGGGAACAATATTTCTTCCTATAAAAAAATCTTTCGTATGATATGGGACCACTGGACGGTCCAGTGGTCCCAGTGGTAACTCTTTATCAGAATCAACTGTCGGCACATAGACCGATAGTTGGCTGAATATTAATTTTGAAGGTGAATGCTAGCTACCAAGGTTTTAAGTAGGTCTGAAATCGGTCAAGCGCTTCGACTTATAATTAAAAGTTAATCGAACTATCGTCCAAAAACATTTGCACTGTGTGAGGGCTCTTGGAGGATCAGCAAAGGCTTTTTAAACTAAGTCCTGTTCCATAAAACCCACAGATCGATGGAGCAACAGGAGAATCAGAAACCAACGGCTCAATATTAAGAAGAAGCATCAAGTGCGCGACTGCCTTCAAGAACTTAGGGCTGAAGACTGGTGACGTCATAGTTATCATGGCTCCTAACCACTTGGATCAAGCCGTTCCATTCTACGCTGCTATGTTCCTTGGGATTGCTACTTCTCCCATTGACAGAACTTTAGGAGTTTGTAAGTAGTTTAATAAAATTAGAAGCCATTTGTTTATTTTATGGAATGACTAGCTGCCAAACTGCATTTTCATCCTTTTCTTTGGGAACTGCTTCTCCTGCCTAGATAAAAAGGAGATTATAGGTCATTCCGATGTTTAAGCTATATAATTGCCCTTCATCAAAATTCAAACATAACACGCTCAAAAACTTTCGCGGTTATAATATTAAAACTATACTTAACCAATTTTTTCAGATGAATTGAAACACACTTTAAGCATCAGCAAGCCCAAAATGATATTCTGTCAAAGTCAAAAAGTGCAAGATGTCCAAAAAGCTGTTGAACTCTTGGGTCTCGACGCTAAAGTCGTCAGCTTTGATAGCAGTCCTGACACCATCACTTTGGCTGAAATGATGGAGAAGCATGGAGAATGTATAGCCGTTGAGGATTTTAGGTAAGAACTTATAAACAAGTGAGAACCTGCAATTTTGTCGATGCTATGATATGGTGGACTATTGGTAACAAATCTTAGGTTCGAAGGGACAGCATAGAGCTTGAATTTTGGCGTCATTTCTCACAGGCTAGAGTATCTTAAAAATATGAATAATAATTTCAGAGCTACAGACTTCGATCCTGAGGAAACAATAGGATACCTGATATCTACGAGCGGAACCACTGGGCTGCCAAAATCCGCCATTGTTACACATAAGAACATAGCGACCAGCGGAATTTATATATGGCAAGTAGAAATGTAACCCTGTAAAATACACCGAAAAAACACTATTCTTCGGGTCTTAAATAAATCGCGGATTATTATTCCCTAATTTATTTTTTCCACAGTTCTTTCGCCAAGAAGTTCCCTCCTACACGTTCTGCGCTTCTGGTGGCTCCTCTGCAATGGCTGTCTTCTCTCCTCAGTTACATTTTATCACCGTATTATAAATATACGAGGATACAGACTTCCAACGAGGTCACTAGCGACCACACACTTGAGTTGATTGAAAAATATAAGGTAAGTTCTGTAGTGTTCATTACCATTGTCATAGGTATAAACCGAAGTCCTGATAATTTTATTGGGTTTTCACAAACACACGAACATACAAAAATAGCATTATCTATTGAACTAACAACATCAGCTAAGCTATTTCCACATTGCTTGCCGCATCCAATTTAATATATTCTACCTTTTAAAAAAAGCCAAAAAGCACAATAGGATTTGAAGAAAAGATTTAAGAGTCCTTAAAACCTCTTTTCAGCCAACTTTCATGATCATCAGTCCAACAATGATGACTACTTTAGTGAAGGCAGCTAAAAAGGCAAACGCAGATCTAACCAGCTTCGAAGTGTTATACCTTGGAGGAAGTGCCGTGCCCAGGAACCTTGTAGAAGAATTAAGGGTATGTACTTATGTTTCTAAATATCAGATATTCGCGGGATTGTTTGAAAACTGAAACACACGAGTGCAAAGTCTAGTTCTGTTTCACAAACTCTACGCTGTGAGAGTGAGGGAAATAGAGGGTAAACCTGTGTCTGCGCAAATGCTTGTCACTACAATACTTCCTGCAGCTGGCTGATCTCCTTAGAGAGAACAGCTACCGTGCCCGACAGTCAGTCTGGACCCCATATATTGCTGTAAAACCTACAAGTGTACTTCATTTTTTACTCGTTTTCAGAAAATGGTATCTCCAACGGCAACAGTAGTGGATGTCTACGGAATGAGCGAGATTGGCTCCTTGACATTTGAAAGCGCTTGTTCTCCTATTGGGTCCTCTGGGAGACCGCTCGCACACTTGCAATATAAGGTACGTACGAATTGCTTGGAAATTGCAAGAAATAGGAATCATACAAGTCAATCATTCATAGCCAAGCTCGAGAAGACCACAAAGGGTGAAAAAATAACAAATTACTTCGGTTACATTACAGAGGTACAAAGTAGATCACACTGTCCGCATTTACTCCAGCCCGCATCGGGATAAAATATAGCCTGCTACTCGGGAAGTCTAGATTTCCAAAAGTGAAAGGTTTCAAATTGGTTCCCTTCAAGCTACAAACAAACAAAAAATATATTTATAAATTCGTCTTCAATAAATTAGTATAGAAGTAAAGATTATTATATTAGTATAGAGAGGTTATTACTCAGTTCTGAGCAATAAACATAAATAAATAATCTACTGATTATCATTATACAACTTGAACTACATAACTAAGCCCACAATAAACCCTATCTTCCTTAGACTTATCCGATAACCTGCATAGCAACATTTTCTATTTTTAATATTCTAAGCTATAATTTAATTATTTTCAGCTGGTCGATATAGATTCTGGCGAGGAAATAACAGAACCATTCAAGCGTGGAGAATTGTGGCTTAAAGGACCCGGTGGTATCAAGGTATCACGAACTTTAACATACACACGTATACACGGTTTTACCCATCCAATAGTTATCTAATTACTTATTAACACGATATCATCATAAGTACAAAAAAATAAAGCTACTACTACAAGTTGCAGTCAGTAAAACCCGACCGCCATGTTTTGTTTTCCTCAATCCAAAACTAGAAAACACTCTTCCTGTGGAAATAGTTAAGGAATTTGCCGATGCCATCTAGCATAATTTTAAAAAGAACCTATAGAAGAACTTCAGCCCAATTTACGGCAAAAAGTCGTAATATAAAATGAATGAACCTTTCAGGGATATTACAACAACCCCGAAGCTACGGCAGAGGTTTTATCCGAAGACAAGTGGTTCAAGACCGGCGACATGATGTACAGGGACGAAAGATGGAACTTCTACTTCGTGGAGCGCATCAAACTCCTGCTTAAGTATAGGAATTATCAGGTGAGTGGAGGGATCATCAGGTCGTTGCTGAAAATGGGGTTCTTAAATTACCGAGACATACTTTAAATATTCTTTACAAGTGCGTAAGGAGTTACGCTTTCTGGACCCTAGAACCAGAGAATAGGATGAAAATAGTGCAAGAACACTAGTAGATTGCACAGAAGGCCAATGTGAAATGTGAAATGTTGCGTTTCGACATAAGATTTTTATGAAGATGCATTTACTCCCTATCTTCTCCTATCAAAAATTAAAACACATTATAACTCCTATTCTAGATATCGCCAGTGGAAGTAGAAAACGTGATTCTGAAGCACCCTAGCGTCCAAGATGTGGCGGTGACCAGTATACTCCCTATCTTCTCCTATCAAAAATTAAAACACATTATAACTCCTATTCTAGATATCGCCAGTGGAAGTAGAAAACGTGATTCTGAAGCACCCTAGCGTCCAAGATGTGGCGGTGACCAGTATACCTGACGAGGAGTGTGGAGACCTGCCCGTGGCGTGTGTCATAGTACGCCCAGGGGCTCAGGTTACGGCTCAAGAGATCAAGGACTTGGTTAAAGGTAAATATTCGAACTTTTCACACCCATTTCATAAGTATTCTTATTTATAACATTCATCAATTTTATTTGAAAAGGATGGAAGTCAGCCAAATTATGGCCTAACCCACCCCCTAAAAAGTTTTCTAGTCTCCTAGTAAAGTATGTTTGATTTCAGAAAAACTGACAGACACAAAACAACTAAGGGGCGGAGTGATATTCTTGAATGAGCTACCACTCACCACCTCCACCAAGTTGCACAGAAGGAAGCTCAAGGAAATTGCTTTCGAAAGACTGAAAAATCAAGTGACAGCATAGAATACATATACCTACAAATAAAAAATACCTAATAATTATGCTTTTATGTTTAAAACCCACTCCCTGAAAAAACATTAACTACTCATGTGTGTACATAGTGTGTAGTCTATGACGATAAAAATGCTGTATTAATTCATCTGAAATATTCAGAGACAAATCCCGGCAAAGAATATAGGTCATTTTTGAAACGGGTGGGAGAGGTCCATCAAGAAATGAGTCTCGGCGGACCTGGAACCATGAAAATCTGCCTACATTAATACAAAAATATTACATAAATATAAATTTTATTAATAATAATTAAAAATGGGGCGCAACCCTCATAAAAATTCTGGGATTCAACGTCAATCCGCAACAATGATACTTTACTAATTAAAACATTTCATTTGGTCAAATTTAACACTAAACAATTACTAAAATACGTCAAATCTTTATAACTGTGCTATAATTGGACAGAGATACTGCTCCACGTAACGCTTGCTTTTGGAGATTCTGAAAGGAAATACATATTATTATAATCAACAGCTTGGAAAGTTTCTTTAAAAATGCAATATTCACTTCAAAAGCCTAGCTAAAGTATGCACAATTATGTAACAAAAATATGCACAGTAAAAAGTATGCACTAACTTCCAAAAACAAACTACGAAAGCAAGAGTAGCGAAATTGTGAAATAGAACGACGCCCTTTGGCGTCTTCTAGCATAGACAAAGTTGCCTTACCTTTTTAAACATATTGGCCATCAACAAATTGGTCTTCTTGATATTTTCCTTTTTCTTCTCCTCTTTCTTTTGAACTACTTCTGGCAACGTTTTGTATATCCTTTCAGAGTGCTTCTTCATTTCGCGTTCACTTAAAAATTTTGGGGCAGCTGTAACACATGTAAAAGGAGGATGAGAACCTAGATAAAAAATACACTTAACTACACACTTATTGAGGTTTTAATAACTGCCTAATAGTGCAATATTCACTGACTAAACTGTGGCAATTTCCAAAGAAAACTTAATAAGGCATGACCTTATAGACTGGTGCTTATGAATGATCAATATTTTATCAGCAAATCACCTCAGCATCATTTTTAGACGTCTCCTATCGTATTTTGGGAGACTAGGTGCCCCTTTTCCTCGCAAACACTTAACTACCTCTGCTCGTTACGTCACCCCCTGAGACCATGGGAGTGTCACCAAGTAAAAATATGAAGATAACATACAATTTACAATTACTTACGTTTTTTCTTTCGCAAGTCTAGTCCAATCTTTTGTGCCAGTTGTCGCAGTTCATCGGAGTTGAGACTGGTTAAGTCGGGCTGTTGTTCCACGTGCAATGATAGCAAGTTCCGTTTGGAAGCACGCTCGTCGGCTCTGTAAATATTCATATAGTATTTATAAAAGACTTTGGTGCCTAATAGTTATATACGAAGCACCTAAGCGGGTACTAGGTAGCACTATAGTTCGGCCATTCAGAGAATGCGTTCCTGACACGTCGCGATTGAACTGACGACGTAACTTTGCAATGGCGTTGCAGTTACGATAAAAATATTTTTGCTGGTTGTTTACCGTTTTAACAATTGAGGAGCATTAAAACAACATTATTATATCAATAATCAATGAATGTTATAATTTTGTGCCAAACTGAGTGTCAAATAACTTGGTAAACAATATTTTTCTAAATCTATACTGCGCTATTACAAGGTTATGTCAGCGGTTTATATTTTGTAGTGCTGTGCTAAAAATAACAGGCAAGTATCGTAATCTGTTCTTATACAGTTATAATATAAAATAATACGTTTTGATTTTCTTTTTAAGAATTGGAAAATAATGGACTATAAGACTTAATTATAACGTTTATGAAATATAAAAATAAAACTATGACCAAACCGCATTTTTATACTTAGATTAAAAATGGTAACCCCAAATGGCGTTATGGGCCGCCATTTTGTGACGCTAAAACAGTCGTCCGTTGTCGTTTCGTGCGCATAGACCACGTTTTTCAAGTGTTTTCGATCTGTTTTTATTTGATTACCCGGCTTTTGTTAGACCGAGATATCAGGATTGATTCTGTTATTGATAATAATATAATTATACATGTAGGCGAAGATGATGATGAAGACACCACCTCCTCAAGCAAATCGGAGTCTGATTAATATTCTGTTCGCACATTCAATTCAATGTACTTGTAACAAAGAATAAATAAAACAATTTTATTACATGAATATTACCTTTTTTTGGTTTCCACTTAAATAACTAAAATATAAAATTGAGGTAAAAAAATCTTTAAAAACAAGCTTTTATTTAAATGCGCTAAAAATAAAAAAATAATCTTTTACTGTAACTTTACTGATTTATGTTTTAAAAGCTTGTCGCGACATTTAAGTACTCGTATTTACTTTCTTAGTAAAATCGCGACAAGCTTTTAAAACATAAATCAGTAAAGTTACAGTAAAAGATTATTTTTTTATTTTTAGCGCATTTAAATAAAAGCTTGTTTTTAAAGATTTTTTTACCTCAATTTATTTTATACTTTTTAGTTTTGATTTGATAAAGTGCACTTTATTTTACTTGCCTGTCATTGGATACCCATATGGATGGGATTGAAAAAAATAGGTTATTCACCATTTTGTAGCGGCGGCCATCTTGGATTTTTATTTCGTAAAGTGCAATGTGTTCTACTAGTCAATCCCTTTCATTTGATACCCATATTGTATAGGTACTTTAAAAATAACTAGTCCGCCATCTTGTATATTTAGCCATGTTGGATTTAGGATGACGTCACATAACTTAACATGCATTGTCATCCAAACTAAACATGTATGCAAAATTGCAGCTCAATCGGTTGAGGGCAAGTGCCTTAAAATTGAGTTGTAAAATTCCACCCGAACACACATAGTTACATACATACATACATACATACATACATACATTGCAAGTTAAATAAAAGCTTGTAAATTTAGTTTTGATTTGATAAAGTGCACTTTATTTTACTTGCCTGTCATTGGATACCCATATGGATGGGATTGAAAAAAATAGGTTATTCACCATTTTGTAGCGGCGGCCATCTTGGATTTTTATTTCGTAAAGTGCAATGTGTTCTACTAGTCAATCCCTTTCATTTGATACCCATATTGTATAGGTACTTTAAAAATAACTAGTCCGCCATCTTGTATATTTAGCCATGTTGGATTTAGGATGACGTCACATAACTTAACATGCATTGTCATCCAAACTAAACATGTATGCAAAATTGCAGCTCAATCGGTTGAGGGCAAGTGCCTTAAAATTGAGTTGTAAAATTCCACCCGAACACACATAGTTACATACATACATACATACATACATACATACATTGCAAGTTAAATAAAAGCTTGTAAAAACAAATGATTCCGCCAATTTAAAACGAAAATAATCTTAAAATAATGCGGCGGTTCATTTTGAAGGAACGGTAACGAACTCAGTGTTATGTTGTGCCCATCACTAGTCGTGACTAACTGATAGGTGTCAGGAACGCATTCTCTGAACGGCCGAAGTATAATTCTAGGTAGATCATCGGCACGAATCTTGAGCGCTGACCTTCACCTGCGCAGAAGTGATTTATTAGCAAAGAACCAATCCCGAATGACGGTTATGACGTGATGCGCTGCGGGCCAATCACCGCTTTAGCCCGCCCCCGCGCCTCACTTCACCACTACAAAAGGGACCCAATAAATTACTTCTGCGCAGGTGAAGGTCAGCGCTCAAGATTCGTGCCGATGATTATACGAAGATTTAAAAAGAAGTTTTATGGTGAACGCAAACCTATCAGAACCGAATAGTGTTTCGAAAGGCGCAATTAAATTGATGGGTCTCGGCTGTCATTTGAACGGGAGGTGTAATAAATTGGTGATTTTGATAGGTGTGCGTTCACCATAAGCTCCCAATAATTTTGAAGAATTTTAAGGTATATGCGAAATAAAAGAAAAATAAATTTACAAGAAATAAAATACTGATTTTAAAATATTTAAGAACTCACCAAATTTATTTACCGAACACATGTTACAAGGATCGAGACAGCCATTGCAAGGGTCGGAATCAATGTTGCAAATATTTTGATCGTAAGGTTTGCAAGGCGTGCAAGGATTGCAAGCATTGCAAGGATCTAAGCGCGGACTGCAAGGGGGGCATGACTCCCGTTCATAGGGAATACAAGGTTCGACCGAATCGCAACTTTTGTAGCACAAACCTAGAAAAGGTGGTACTTATAGCTGATGTTTATTTTAAAAAAAGCGGATTTTATCAGCTTCGGAGATATATTTAGCAAAACAATCTACTCAAGAATAACTAAGGTGTATCGATTTTGTGCCCACATACACAAATGTAAATGTAACAAAAATAATAACCAAATCTACACCTATCTAAAGTTGACATACGGTTCAATTTACAATGACTACGTTAAAATACCTCCACAATATACTGGGCTGGTGGCCACATTTCCCATGCACCTAGGTTTGTGTACAACAACCATTTTCAAACTTGGAGCGAATTGATCTTGAGTTCTGAAGCGAGAAAACTTGGTGAGTTCTTACTATCTTTTCAGGGGAAGACTACGAATATTAAAAAAAAAGAAAGGATAGGTAAAAAATAAAATATAACTATATAAGAAAAAGAACATTATCTATCCGGGGTCTTAAACAGTACATAAGACAAAACAGCTACGTAGTTGGGTTGCCGACGCAATCATGATGCAATTTTGCACACATTCATAAATCACTTACCATCAGATTGTATTCGTGGATTTCCAACTCATGAGAGACTGATGCAATATTTTTCGTGCAAAGTACCAAAAACGAATATTTATTATTTAGAAGTGGAAGACTATAATATTACTGTGTGCAAATGCAAATACACAGTTACTGCGAATAGAAAGTTCACCGGTCTAAATCAACACCCGCATTCTTGATACACGACGACAACGCACTGAATGTCATCGCACTTTAAAATTTTATTCCGTATGCATCGAAAATAAAGTTAAAATAGAACAGTTCCTTACCTCTTTGCACTAATAAACTTCAAGCAATGCCGTCTCTCCTCTGTGTTCTGCACGAAATCTGGACGATTCTGCTCCAAGTACTCCCGAACAGTGGCCAGCTCAACTCTTCTAGCATACTCTTCAGAAGTCTCACTCTCAATGGGACCACTTTTTGACTTATTACAACCACGTGGACTACGTTTTGGGCTACAGGGAAGCGATATAAACTCCGTTTTATAAGGACACTCGTTCTTTCCTTTACGTTTCGGGACTTTCACAATGATATTTTTAAGAGCACGACTCTTGTTCTCGCAAACTGTCTCCTCACTCAACATACTCTCTGATGTCTGAATAATCAGGTTGTAAGCAATGCATTTCTTCTGCAACTTCTCAAACGTCTTTGATCGCTTACACTTGTGGTATCTGCAAGCACAATGATGCACTTTCTTGCATTTTTCGCAGTTGACTGATGTACTACTAGAAACTTCGCATTTTCTGCCCTTGCATTTGACCTTCTGGTGGTATTTCTCACATTCCTTCTTAATTTTATTGAGCACTCTACAAGCGGCAGAATCCGAGGATGTCGTAGGCCGATCTGAGGAGCAAGGCAAGTCGGACGACTCGGTGCCAACGTTATTGTCCTTACAAGCTTTCTTACAAGAAAGTTGGACACTTTTATCGACAAATCTGTCTGAAACACATTCGCCCACAGACAGTTTGGTCGCTTTGGACTTTTCCGAACTCGATTTAGTAGTCGTAGTTGTGCTGCAACATGTCTTTGGTTCTGGATCTGTACTGTCTTCTGTCTCAAGAAGGTAATTCAGAACAGTCATTATTTCTGAGACACATTTCTTCTTTTTAACCTTGCCTAAATCGGTTTTTGAGTAGCGTCGAGTGATATCTTGTATCATTTCAATGACTGGACCTTTGACATTATTTTTTGGACAATGAACTTGGTAGCAGCATGGTTCTTGTCGTACTATATTATTATTACTATTTTCTCGTGAGTCTATTTTAATTTCAGAATTTCCAAACTGCTTTTCTGGGGAATCATTTATTGTTGGGGCATCTGTTTGACATGCTATGCTACTACCATCGACTTTTTTCTCATCGATAGTCACTACACCGATACTCTTCGTACTAACGTTAGACGTTTTAATATCAATATCCTTTAAATTTCCTCTAACGTCTTTAGCTCTATCTTCTGCACGTTCAAGTGTTAAATCTTTTTGGCTTCCAATGTTTTTAGAGTCAGTTTGGATTGCATCAAAATTTCCTCTAACTTCTTTAGCTCTATCATCTGCACGTTCAAATGTTAAATCTTTTCGGCTTCCAATGTTTTTAGAGTCAGTTTGTATTGCATCAAAATTTCTTCTAGCGTCTTTAGCTCTAACTTCTGCACGTTCAAGTGTTGAATCTTTTCGGCTTCCAATGTTTTTAGAGTCAGTTTTGATTGCATCAAAATTTCCTCTAACTTCTTTAGCTCTCACTTCTGCACGTTCAAGTGTTGAATCTTTTCGGCTTCCAATGTTTTTAGAGTCAGTTTGTATTGCATCAAAATTTCTTCTAGCGTCTTTAGCTCTAACTTCTGCACGTTCAAGTGTTGAATCTTTTCGGCTTCCAATGTTTTTTGAGTCAGTTTTGATTGCATCAAAATTTCCTCTAACTTCTGCACGTTCAAGTGTTAAATCTTTTCGGTTTCCAATGTTTTTTGAGTCAGGTTTGATTGCATCAAAACTTCCTCTTAAGTCTTTAGCTCTAACTTCTGCACGTTCAAATGTTAAATCTTTTCGGCTTCCAATGTTTTGTGAGTCAGATTTGATTGCATCATCTATTTTGTCACTTTTGATGTTGAACACGATAACATTTTCATGTTGATGTTGGCTGTTGGCAGGTGTTGCCTTATCTGATTGTTCGCTGATTTTAGTTGAAACACTTTCGTTGATCGGGTCTGCTTGGCAACCATTTTCGGCAGTAGAGACTTGAGTCTCTAACGTATAATTGCTATCATCAGGTTGATTATTATACGTTTGGGCGTCCCTCATCGGTACCGTTACAGTTTGAATGCATGAACATATTGATAGTTTACCTTCATCTGTGTTCGATCTTTTAAATGGTGTTTTTTCTTTAGGTACTGCTTCCTTTTTCGGAAATGTATTGAAATTAATGTTCTTCTTTGCTAACATACAACTTTTAATAGAAACAGATGCATCTTTCACACAGACGACTCTCTTATTACTTTGATTGGGGCAGTACTCGCATGTACATTGTGTAGATTTGCATTCCTCATTAACCGATATAGCTTCATCTATATTCGATACCTTTTCTGTGCCGATGCCTTGGTTCACATACTCAGGATCTTTAAAATGATTAGCTTCCTCCAAGTTGAGAGTGAGAGTCATATTCGTGTCTAGAATAGGTAGATGATATTTTCTTCCAGCTACCGTACATTGTAAGTGCGACTCTTTATCGTCTATTGAGTTAAAAGTCTTCACTTCTTGTGCAGACCCACTCCCTTCAGATGTAATAAGAAGCTTTTCTGAGACGCTATTGGTGCACACGTCGGTAAAAGTTTTTGCGGAATCCGACTTGTGGATCTTTTTACGTATCTCTGATATCAATTGCGCGCAATCGCAGTCATTTATTATATTGATATCAGATAACGTGGGATCAGAAATTTGAGGGTTAATACTGATCTCAGTTTGTAGGCATCTGGTAGCCTCGTGGACGGTGGCATATTCTTTCGGACTATTTACCGACACAATACATTTAGTTGAAGTTCCACAGAGGTTCTTAGCATCAGAGCTAGAAGAGGAATTACAGTATCTGCCATAACCCATACACATGTTAACAACCATGTTAGTTTGGGATGACTTTGAATGTCTCCTAGCTTTCGAAGTGTTATCAGAACTACTGCTTTCTGTGTTTATATGGCAGGGTGATTGTATGAGCTCAATTTTATCGTCAATCTTTTTTTGCTTCACACTTCCACATTGGACACCTGTATTGTACAGCCTTGATGGGTCCTCGAGCTGCACTCCACGGTTGGTCAACTTAGAGCACTTGTAAATCATGAAACTATCACCAACATCTGAACAAGAGACCTGCCTCCCATTACAAAGACAAACGTATTTAATTTCACCCGTCACGCTGTCCGGAACCACTCGAGCGCTTCTTGGAGACTCAGCTTTTTTCCTGTTCTCAATTACCGTTATTGGCTTGGGTTTCGTTTGACAAGGCTTTTCGTTCGTAGTATCCTCACACGATTTTATGTTCACCTGCACAGAGCTGTCACTGTAAGCCACCTTAGAGTTTAAATAATGGTGGGGGCAGCAACAGTAATGATGTTTACTTGGACCGGCTTCATCTACCTCTCTTTCGGTCTGCATCTTTTTCTTCAAATTCGGCCGTTTCTGGCATTCCGAATGACTTGAGGAAAGAGTAAATACAGAGTGACTTCTTTGATTTCTGATTGCATTTAACGTCTCAAAGTTCATGTTAGAGGAACCTCCCTCTAATTTGCTAGCGTCACCTGACCCATCATCATAATTATTCCTAGTCAAGTCTTTCATCAAATCTTTCAGTCTGCTGCTAATTTTGGACTCTGTACGTATAGGTACTTTGAATGCAGTTTCCGAACTTACCAACTTCTGCTTCAAGAACAATTCTTTATCTTTTAAATGTCTTTTGTACGCCTCTTCGCGCCTTAGAGCCTCCAGATATTTGAGATACAATTCTTCAGATGAGGTTTTAGGGAATGCGTTTTCCGAAGATGTCTTTCCTCTACTAGACACATCCGAGTCAGTAGAGTGCATTGTCTTCATTAAATTAGTACTCACTTTCTCACTTCTACCACTGAACAAGTTTGGTGCACTTTGCGATGTAGAAGCAACTGCATTAGGATTAAATTTATCGTTCCTCAAAATAGACTTCTTTGGCTTTTTGTTGGAATAATTTTCAGTACCATTGGCATCTGATGTACTTGTTGTAGTGACATTTTCCTGTACACCTATTATCTTACTGTTAAAACTGATTCCAGATAAAAATTCGGTGGGAGTATCGTCATCTCTATACTTTGCATTAACTAATCTGTGCACTATGTCTTTGATTAACCTTTTCTTTGTAGTGCCGTCGTTATCGGGGTTTTGCAAAGTAACCTTCAATAAATCAACACACTTTTCTAAATCTTTTGTAAGAGAGTGCTTTGATCCCTTGCTGGACTCTGTAGTAGACGGACCAGTGGATTCTAAACTGGACTTATTACCAGCTGTGCTGTTGTCAGGTCTTCGTCCACTGTCCTTCATTTGATTCTGATTCTGATTATACATATGTCCAGGCATATATTCAAAACTTTCTGCTTCCGATACCTGCTCGCCACTCTTCTCTAAAGATGGAAGTTCTATATTTGATACAGTCGATTTTTTGGTTCTTAATTTTCGTCTCAAATTCTTTGATTTCTTCCTTCTCAATCTCTTGCGCAATGTGTTCAAACAGATCATTATAGGGATCTTTTGACTGTATGGATTAACAGCCTTAGGTATTTCATCCACACTGGGTGATTTTTCTTTGGTCAATGAAGTTTGCATTTGTTTATCTGAACCCAAACTTGGAGCGGGATCATTGTCTAAGGGCACTTTTTCAGGAGATACGCTAATGTCGTTTTTAACATTATCAACTGTAACCCCACCATCCCGTTCCACATTAAAGGATATATGTTTAGTAAGATTAACATTGATAGACGGAGCATGACTTGTGTCTGAAGTGTGTGGTACATTAACTTCAACAAAATCAACATCTTTCTTGTATATCTTTGTTGTTTTCTTTCCTATACCTTTTTTTCCTTTAGATTTGTTGTCATTTTCATCCAAAGGTGTGGAATGTGCAGTTGGAGGTCCTATATCTTGTTTAGTGTCATTGTTTGTGTATTGTTGTTTTAAAGCAAGTCTTTCTAAAGTGCTTAGACTTGAAGCTGATGTTTTACGGTCACTTTCGTTAGCATACCCAACATCTGCGAGGGAGTCCCATTCTAGTTTCCTTTGAGAAGTGATACTACTGGTAGGGGAATGTGGTTTGTGTGCCGATAGGTCTAACAACACATCTAATGCTGAAATTTTAAATACAATTAATTAGTACTAATAAAACTTACTACATGTAAAATATCACTTAAATAAAAATAATTGCCCTGAATAAACTAATACACCATTAGTGCCTTACCTATTTGAAAGTAAGTATGAAATAGCTGAACTGAATTGGATGAATTTTGGTGGAGTTAATTTGAGTTATTACAGTGAGATACCTCATACCTAAGAATACTAAAGCCTGTGTGAATATGACAGCAAGAATAACAATACCAAGATTGCAATATTAAATTACAGAATCAGGTGCTACTTTGAGAAAATCTAGAACATAACAAAAGAATATGTAGCCTTAATTTGGTGAATTAAAATTAGCCAACATCTCTTGAATAAACCCTGTAGACGGGCAAAAGCAAGTTGAAACCCTTGATTAATTGTCTCGCAGAAAGGAGATCATTCAAGTGTCGAACATTTTGTACCCAAAAATGAAAGTGCCGGCCAGAAGAAAAAAAATGTAGATTCTTATAGAGAATAATGCCCTGAAGATTTTTTACTATTACAAGAATTGTCTACAATTAACCCCCAGGCTGCTATTTGACTTTGAAAATACCACAATGTTTGGTGCATTACATTACGGCCATTAACTGGAGAAGCCAGCCGCTGCCTTCAAACGACTCCTGCCCGACCTGGGAAGTCATCAAATGACCCCCCTCTCGTTATGGGGAAGTCTGACTCTTACTGACTAAAACCCATCATGGGGAAACCAGGGCCGCGATAATCCTTTCGAAGAATCCTGCAGCCTCGATAGGCCTTGTCCCCGTAAAAATATCGTAGGATTCTTGTCGAGGATGCCTTGAAGATTTTTTACTATTATAAGGAACGTCTTCCGTTAACCCTAAGGCCTCTGCCTCGAATTTTGCGGGCAGCGGGGCGGCGGCGGCGGCGGCGCGGGAGCGGCAGGATCTTACGCGTATAATCAAATGGACCGGCCCTCGAATACAGCGGCGCGGGAGCGGCGCGGCGGCGGGCAACGAGCGGTGCGCTCCAGTCAAGCGGTGACCGCCTGCGTTGGGCGTCTGCATTGTAGGCATAGTGTTATACATTTTTTTTGTGACGTATCAAAATGTCTTCGGACGTGCAAGAGCTAATTATTTCGGCTATGTTTGAGAGGACACCCATATGGAACAGCAAACACAACAGAAGACAACACTACACTGCTATATTGCCGCGCGATCTGCCCGCTAGTTTCGAGAACAGGTATGCGTTGCCCGCCCCGCTCCCGCGCCGCCGCCGCTGCCGCCCCGCTGCCCGCAAAATTCGAGGCAGAGGCCTCAGACTGCTATTCGAGTTTAAAGTGTGAGAACCGTGAATAAAAAATCTATACTTGAATGTTACGGCAAATAACGTCCACAGTATTTTTTAACTAATCGAACCTCTACCATATACCCCCCCCCCCCTCCCCTCCTGCTACACCGAGGAGACTTACTGATTTAAATCCATCATGTTTCTTCTGATAATGTATCAGGGCCGCGGTAACTCTTGCGAACAATCTCGCAGCCCTGGCAGGTTCTGACCCTGGTGGGTCCCACTTTCACGAGGGGGGACGCTGTGTCTCGGGGGGATGTCGTCTTGGCGGTGTCTCTTGACATCTCTTGCCTATCTGTCGGATAGGTCCGGTCTCAGGTCGGTGTTTCGCAGGGATCGGTTCTGGGGCCGCTCCTGTGGAACATCGGCTACGACTGGGTGCTGCGCGCCGACCTCCCTAGCGGCGTCAGCGTGGTGTACTACGCTGACGACGCGCTGGTACTGGCACAGGGGAGATCGCACCAGGAGGCGGCCGACCGGCCGACTCACATACCGCATGACGCAGGTCCTCACCGGACACGGTTGTTTCGGGAGGTACCTGCATCGAATCGGTCGTGAGGAGGCGCCCGGGTGTCACCACTGTGCGGATAGCCCCGAGGACACGGTGGACCACATAGTCCAGGAGTGCCCTGCACCGCCGGATCCTCGTAGAGGCTTTAGGCGGCGGCGACCTCTCGCGTCCGGCCCTGGTTCAGGCCATGGTCCGGGGCGAGAGGGAATGGAATGCCGTCGCCTCCTTCTGCGAAGCGGTCATGCTCGAGAAGGAGGGGGCGAAACGCCAGAGAGTTCGCACCTCTCATTCCGACCGCCACGCCAGGTAGACACCACAGGCGCCGGGTGTCGCGAGATGACTCCCGGCCACCGTAGGCGTGGGTCTGTGGGCGGTGAGTTCGGGTGGCTCATCGTCCCTCTGCTTAGACGACAGACCCGTGTCGACGGCGCGCGTTGTTCCACGCGCTCCTCAAAGAGATGTCAGCAACCCCAGCGGGGCCCAGTAGGGCCAAGGCCTGCCGGGGCTGCGGGTTGTTCGAAAGAGATGCCGCGGCCCTGGCACATAAAAGGCCTACGACGGAACACGATGGTTTTTAGTCAGTAAGAGTCTGACATTCCCTCGCCGCTGCTAACCCACAGCGGGAGGGGTCATTTGATGATTCTTGACGTCGTTAAAAAAAGTCATCCCATTCCCCCTCGCCAATATAGAATTTCGAGTGGCTCAGCGTCCCTCCGTCTCTCTCTTGGAGACAACAGGTATCGGCGGCGTGCATTGTTCATCCGCCCCCCTCCCATCGACCCCTCAGAGAGTCAGCAAACCCCAGGTGGCCAAAACCTACCGGGGATGCGAGATTGTTCGAAGGAGTTACCGCGGCTCTGGTACATTATCAGAAGGAACATGATGGGTTTAAATCAGTAAGTCTCCTCGGTGTAGCAGGAGGGGGGGTATATGGTAGAGGTTCGATTAGTTATAAAAACACTGTGGACGTTATTTGCCGTAACATTCAAGTATAGAAGTAAGTGCTGCGTCCTGCAGTACCAACGACGCAGTTGTACGTGTCCCGACTACATCACACCACGACGGTGGAGCAGATCGTGGAGTATGTCCGATCCAAGACCAACTGGACCTTGAGGGTGGCGAAGTTGGAGTCGCGCCACAATACGAACTTCAATTCGTTCATGGTGCGAGTTCCAACTCATCACATCGAGACATTCCTCAAGGAAGAGTTTTGGCCGAAGGGTGTCGTATATCGGAGGTTCAGAGGATGGCTACGCGACACCTCGCAGCGTAACACGACGCCGACACTTCGTGTGCATTAGTTTTAAGTTATCTATGAAACATATGTATTAGTTTATTATTTAATGTTATGATATATTTACGTATTGTATTCCCTATGGGCCTCAGATGCCTGACTTAAATAAATAAATAAAATAAATAGATTTTTTATTCACGGTTCTCACACTTTTAATCAAATAGCAGTCTGAGGGTTAACCGAAGACGTTCCTTATAACAGAAAATATCTTCAGGGCATCCTCGACAAGAATCCTACGATATTTTTGCGGGGACAAGGCCTATTGGGGCTGCGGGATTCTTCGAAAGGATTATCGCGGCCTTGGTTTCCCCATGATGGGTTTGAGTCAGTAAGAGTCAGACTTACCCATAACGAGAGGGGGGTCATTTGATGACTTCCCAGGTCGGGCAGGAGTCGTTTGAAGGCAGCGGCTGGCTTCTCCAGTTAATGGCCGTAATGTAATGCACCAAACATTGTGGGATTTTTTGGTATTTTCAAAGTCAAATAGCTGCCTGGGGGTTAATTGTAGACAATTCTTGTAATAGTAAAAAATCTTCAGGGCATTATTCTCTACAAGAATCCACTATTTTTTTCTTCTGGCCGGCACTTTCAGTTTTGGGTACGAAATGAATGTTGTCCTTTATGCTACATACTCTTTCAAACATTTCATTGAAATATTGCAGCAGTGAAGGGTAAATAAACTTACATTTATGAGAGTTATTATCGTCAAAGTTGAAGGAGTCATCGTCAGTGTGACGGGACACATTGGCGGGCATTTCTTCGATGATTATCGGTGGAGATTGAGTTTGGGGAGAGTCACTTTTTGGTGGTGGTTCATCTTCCTGAAATAATTTAAGGATTTTTGTTTAATTGGGTTTTGCATGAAATAAATTCAATTTGGAGCCATTTTTCAGTCACCAGATTACTTATATCTGAACAATATATTATGTGACAGTTTAAAAGACTATCTAGAGAAAATATATTATGTAAAAGTTAACTGGTTATTGCAAAATCAGCCCTTAGATTAACTTCTGCAGTCTGTTGGTGACTTGCACGCACCCCTAAGATGACCCGCTGACCAATTTTATGCTGAAAATCGCATAATTTACATGTCTTCATTGAACGGATAATAATTTCCGCTGGGGGCTCTAGTTATTTCTAGTAAAAAGTGTTACTGAAGCTTACAGAAAGAAGAACCTTTCAGAGTAATAATCAACCGACATTACTTGTTATAACTATTATTTTAAATACAAATGTTTATTTGTTTGGCATTGCTGCATAAAGTTTAAAGACTCTTGGAAGTTTTTGAGGTTCTGGAGATGTACATCTTTTTTTCATTTTATTAAAACCTTACCTGTGAACTAGATTGTTCAGGCACCGCACATCTTATGGAGATTCGACAAACTTCATGCGAAGAATCACTCTTCCTGCCACCAGAATCAGACGAATCGTTTTCACTTTTCATTTTACGCCAAAACACGCCACTAGTGTCTTTAATATCACTTTGAGCAGTTGAAAGTGAGAAATACTGCTCCAGATCCCTTTTTCTGCCGAACTTTTTGTAATAATCGAGAATTAGAGCGTTTACTGCGCCACGGGAGTCAGCATCGTCAGAAGTCCCCACATCACTTGTTTTGTTATTCCCATCTCTTTCCATAATTCATTAAAGTAACAAAGTAAAGTTTCTGCCTGCTATAACACTGAAAACATCGCAATTTATTGTAAGTATTTACGTTGAGTAACGGCTTTGATAAATGTACATTTTAAAAATTGTTTGACGTTTTCAAAACAAAAGATTAAAAGATGACATTTTTAAATTGTCTTCGATTACTTTGGAATAGTTTGGAATCTAGGTTTTTGGGTTAAGTTCATGAACATACTTTTTCGTTGAATTTGCGTTTAAATCGTGTTTAACCATGCATGTCAATGATGATTTTTTTAAATGGCCCTTGAGTAAGACAAAATGCCTTTGTGTTATAGCAAGAGAAATAAGAAACAATATCACCGTCATTTAAATGAATTGAGTTATGGAAGAAGCGAGAAGGTCTGACAATCAATGTTTGTCCGGGTTGCTCGGATAACTGCACAGAACATATAACTGAGTCGAGCTTGTATAACACTGACTTTTAGCTGCATCCGTTAAGACTGGAAGCCAACCACACCACAGTTGGTGCAAGGCCTGGGACGAGGATAAAATGATTCAAGTCGAAATCATCGAAATTGATAATTAAACGCATTTGACTCCGACAGTGACACTAGATTTATGGATTTTAAGATTTGCCTGCGATTTGTGATTTTGTAATTTGTGTTGAGTCGGCAAAGGGGAGTTTCGTGTTGATAATTTCAAACATTAATATTACTGCATTGAACTTACTCAAAAACCAACAAAATGTCTCGACAAGTATCACGGCTCGACGCCAAGAAAGTTGTAAGTTCACAAATATCCCAATTTACCTTAATAATTTTACAAATATTTACACGTTAATGGACAAAATATCAACATTTTTATAGAATTCCGAACTTCTAACGCTTACATACGGCGCTCTGGTGTCTCAAATGCTGAAAGAGACTGAGAATCCTGAAGATGTGAACAAGCAACTGGAAAGAATCGGCTATAATATGGGCGTGAGGCTGATTGAAGACTTCCTGGCTAGGACTACGTCGACTAGGTGCTTGGAAATGAGGGAAACTGCTGATAAGATACAGCAAGCTTTTAGGTATGTGGGTATTATTTCAGATTACTGCAGTGCTAATCAAATAACCATTTTTTTATCTGTCAGTAAATAAATAAATAAATCATCAAAAATGACCCCTCTCACTGTGGGAGTGTCAGACTCTTACTAAAATCCACGATGTTCTTTTTGAAGCCTATTTGCACCTGAGCAAGGTGCTCTCAAGCCCTGCAAAAGCTTGTAGCCCTTAGGGCATGCAATTTCGGTAAAACAAAAATTACCGGTAAAAAATCGGTAATAAAAATATTTTTACCGGTAAACTGGTAAAACGGTAATTTTTGTAATTTTTTTAAAATGTGATATTATAACAATAAGATTGGGTAGTTTTAAAGCAAAAACTAAATAATTATGCAAAGTATAAGGTGGTAAACGTTTTTTGTGTCGTGGGCCGTAACAAAAAACATGTCATTACCATTCGTACGCGATGTCGCCGACAAAATGCAAGAGAAACGGCTGCGATGGTACGGACATGTAAAAAGGAGTGACACCTGAGGACATCGGCAGTGTGAATGTGATACTCAATCTCAATATACCCGGTCAAAGGCGCAAAGGCAGGCCGAAACCGTGGTGGTTGTGTGTCGTAATGAATGACATGAAAATCTGCGAACTCGAAGAGGAAGATGTCTATTCAGGAGGATAGAGCGAAGTGGTAGAAGGAAGATACGGAAAGCCGACCCCGTCACAAGACGGGATAAACGCTAAGAATTACCGTAAAAAATATATTTTTCATTGAAGGGAAAGCCCTTTTTTATGGTAAATCATCAAATGACAGACTCTTTCTGTCTAAAACCCATGTTTTTTAGTAAGTGTTTTATGGACCAGGGTAGCGGTAATTCTTTCGAACAATCCCGCGGCCCCGGCAGGCCTTGGCCCTGCTGGGCCCCACTGGGTTTGCTGACATCTCCCTGAGGATCCCGTGGAACAACGCGCGCCACTGACACGGGTCTGTTGTCTATGCAGACGGTGGAACGATGAGCCACCCGAACTCACCGCCCACAGACCGACGCCTACGGTGGCCGGGAGTCGTCTCTCGACCCTTGGCGCCTGTGGTGTCTTCCTGGTCCACTACAGCGGCTGGGATGAGAGGTGCTACTCGCAGTCGCTCCGCCGTCTCCTTCTCGAGCATGACTGCTTCGCAGAAGGGGCGACGGCTTCCCATTCCCTCTAGCTCCGGACCATGGCTTGAACCAGGGAAGGACGCGAAAGGTCGCCGCTGCCTATTGCCTCGACGACAATACGGCGGTACCCTTCCCAGGCAGTGCACACCTGGACTGTGTGCTCCACCGTGTCCTCAGAGCTGTCTGCATGGTGGTGAAGTAAAAGCCCTTGCTCAGTAAGGTCATAGAGTAGGTAAAATAAGCATTAGCTACATTTGTACCTAGTATGAGCTGACGGCTATGAGGAAAAAAACAGAATAACCGAATGAATACAATTTGTTTAGATTTTATAAATTAAGATGAGGAAGAAGATTTGTATCTAACTTAGAGATAGTTAAGGACACACAAGTTTACTTTTCTAAAAAACAGCAACTTTAACACTCTTACAATACGTAATGTATGCAACATTACATTATATTCAGCTACATAACAAAGATTTGACGTTAAATGAACAATTGCTATATTTTATCAGAAAAACGTAAAAACCGGTAAATTACCGGTTTCATATTATTTTTACCGGTAATTTAAAACTCGCAAAAATCGGCGATTTACCGGTAAAAACGAAACCGGTTAACCGGTATTGCATGCCCTAGTAGCCCTATCAAAGAATTCCCCAGCTGTGGTAGAATTCAATTATTAAACTTAACTCAATTATATTTCTTTTTTTTTTATAAAACTCCCAAAAGGTGTTTTAGCAACTTTTCTGAATTTAGTTTGCCTAAATTAATTAATATTGTTAATATTCAATGTAAACTAGAAATGTTAGTTAAAAACACCCAAAAGGTTACCTATTTAAAATATTAATCTCCGGCAACAAAACAATGTTTTCACAAGTCCTGTAACCAATTTCAGGCTATACCTCAACATGCAACCCACAGTCACAAGCTGGAGCAGTTCCGGAGATGAGTTCTCTCTGGTCTGGGACCAGTGTTCCCTCAGCGAGTGGGTGGAGATGCCCAATAACGGCTTGAAGTACTGCGCCCTGATACCCGGAGCCATCCGAGGGGCGCTTCAGATGGTGCAGCTTGAAGTTCAGTGCTGGTTTGTGCAGGTAAAAACCTATTTTTTAATTGCTCTAGTATTCAATTGTAACCAGTTACACTGAAATCTGACCCACATATTGTTAGGTAAAGGCAAGGTAGATGGTTATTGCGCTAAGATAGTTTATTGACCTAGATTCTATTGGTCTTACTACAAAAACTTAACCATGTGTCAAACACTTGTCTAAAAAAAGTTTGGTTCCAAAATGAACCTTATTTCAACGTCATAATTTGACATTTTTTTAGAGAAGTCTTAAATTGACGTTTAAAAGTTTTTGTGGTAAGACGGTTAGTATTTAAATGCTATACTTTTGATCATAGATCGGTTTAGTAAACTATAAATTGCTTGCAGTCTCCCCTGTGCCTTTTCTGTATGATAAACATTGTTGCAAAGGTGGTAAAGGCTACCTCTTTATTTTGTATTTTTCTCTTTGCAATTTTTATGTAGGTATGTCTTTATTAAATTAATCAATGTTTTTGTTTCGGGGATGTTTTCAAAAAGATTTGTGCTGAGCTTTACATAATAAGCAAGAAGTACACATTATTTTGCAAAAACTAAACTTACGCGTTATAATGAAACGCGCCATCTAGCGGTAAATAGTTAAACTGAAATGGATAGTCCATCTAGTTCTAGCATAGACACATAGATGTCGCTGATCTTAAAAATTGAAACGGTCATTGGTAAATAGAAATTGGCAGTATTAAAAATATTATTATGTTTAGATAACAGGTTCCTAAAATCACTAATAATTATGTTTTATTTCAGGACCAGCTGAAAGGCGATCCAGTAACAGAACTTCGCGTCAAATACATCAAAAGACTGGAAGACGCAGTGCCCGCCGGCGAAGATTAGACTTATTCCAATGATAATTATTATTGTTTAAATATATTTCTATTATTATTTATAGATACCCTAAAAATATAAGTATATTAATCTATGCAAAAAACCTGCTCATTTCAAAAACCTATCTCAGAATTTAATGTAAAATAATTTGATTTTACGTTATTTTTAAATAATGTGCTATTTCATTCTGCCTTGGGGTTTTAAACACAGAGACTTATCTCAGAAATAGTTGCTGAGTTTTTGAGTAATCATTAAAACTTACCTACCGGTGTTTTTAAGTACATACACTGAGGTGTTAAGAATTGAATGAACCTCTTTACATAATACTCTTCCATACTTTACTTTCGCTGTAGAAGCTACCATCAGTCATTGAAATCATCAAATGACCCCTCCAGCTGTGGGTTAGCAGCGTGAGAGAGCGTTAGACTTCCTGACTAAAACCCACCATATTCCTTCTTAAGCCCCTTATGTGCCAGGGTCGCGTAACTCTCTCGAACAATCCCGTAGGCCCGGCAGGCATTATTCGTTTTTAGATTTAAAACCATCCTGAAGTAGACAACTGTATTTTTGTTTTCTTTTTATGACATAAGAAGAAGTAAATGCTCTTATTATTTTTTACAAATTAGGTATTGTATGAAGTAGGAATCGATTATAATTTATGTCATAGTCAGTTTATTATTTTATGATGCTGTTTTCAATAGAAAGTTTTATAATCGTAAGTGTAAGATGAATGTGAAACATAGTTGTTGTTAAAGAAAAATGTTTGCTCGAAGTATGGTTTAAATTGAATGGGTTTGAATAATAATAATAAAAAATAAAAAAAAAAACAGAATTTGGGTGATATAAAAAAAAAGAAATTATGATCAATTTTACTTTTAAAGCAAGAAAAATACAGTTAGGCGCTTGTTTCTTGTGAAAAGACTGGGAGTTGATCTCAACCTGTCTAAACGTAGTTTGTGAATGTCTGAAGGCACCTGAGATAAATAATCACCAGTATGGAGAAAATTACCTTCGTATCTGAAACGTGGAGAAATCCATGGACATTGTCTATTTTCTCTAAAGTTTTAAGATACAGTCCAGACCTAAACTACTCGTTGTTTCATTTAGGGTATTTCTGAGTATATTTCTGCATTTAGTTTAATATAAATAATTATGTAGGTACTTTTATTGTAAGTAAACAAAATTGTTTCATATAATTTTGTATTATTACCTGTAAACTATGAAAAGAAACGGAATAAAATTGATATTCTATAACTACGTCTTTTTTCTTGTCCTGGTTTTACGAAATGACTTGAACCTGAGGGCGAGTTCCGCAACTCTCTCGATGCGTACCTAAGTTATCACAAAACTTACCTAATTATTTACCATTATTTTTAGAAAACAGGCTCAATTTAAGCACGGTGCAGGAAGAATTTATCTCGGGATGCGTCTGAAATCGCGGAGAAACAGCTGTGGGCTGTAAGTATTTTATCCTGTTTTGGTAAGATCCATACCTTAGAATTTCTATGTCCCCCAGATCGAATTCATATTTCAATCGAACCAGATCGAATTTCAATTTAGGTTGTCATTATTTTGTTATTTAGGTATGACTGTTTTTAGTCAGGTTTTTGAATAGGACCTACAGTCAGACTGTAGGTCCTATCCAAAAACACCTACCTACATAATCAAATTATAGAACAACATAGGTAGGTAGGTATATGCTCCTGCATTGCCTATTGACTGAAAATATGGAACGGTTCAAACCAAACGACTTCCAACTTTAAATCTAGGCAATTAGAGTGGACAATCAAACAACCATCCCATAACGAGCAATCCTAGAACCTCAAGTGATGCAGATTGCATATATAGGTATGTATTTTTATGTACAAAGTGACAATTGAGAGACATCGATGGGTTTCGAATCACGGATTCTCTTGTAAACAATTGACTGACAGTTACACCGAAGTCTGTCCCTATGTAACCAATTTTCACTACAGATAGGCCGTCTGAGTAGGTTCTTTCTTTCCGTTAAGCTTTGGTTTCCTAGGAAAGCGGTGCCGTCATATAGCGGCCGTAATACAGCGGTGAATGACGTCACTAGAACGTTGTCTATGTAAACGAAATGGGGCGGTTTCCTAGAGAGCGGTAACGTACACCGTAACTTCAAAAAGCGGTGCCGCCATTTGCATGACGGCCGTCTTGACAGTGTCAGATGGTTTGGTGAACGTTTTATTGAAAGCGGTGAAGCTTTTTTAATCCGTATTTATGTTTGTTTTTTCGGAACATGGTAAAAAATGAGTTCCAACTCTTGGAGCAGCGAGGACGACGAAATTTTAATAGATTTCGTTCGTAACCACGAAGCAATAAATAATGTAAAAAGTAAAGATTATAGAAAAAGTCAACTAAAACAAAATCGGTGTCGTGAAATTTGAGAAATATTAAATAAATCAGGTTAGTAAGTATAATACAACTAAAAAAAAGTTTATGACGGTGTGTTAAAACGGCCGTGGAACTTTCCACATGTCATCACCGTAAAGACGACCGTCTATTTGCGTCCGTAATATTACGGCCGCTATATGACGGCACCGCTTTCCTAGGTGTTGGATATGGGTGCAGGTGAGACAAAGAAAACACATGTATCCTGAACGACTGTTATATTTCGAATGTAAGAACGTAGGTACGATTAAAGTGAACATTGAATGATTGAATGTTTGACGAATGATTGAAGTAGGTATGCTTTATATAATCTTGGATATTTGTAAAGGAGGTATTATACGTACATCGTGCGTATATTCCAACAGCCCCCCTCAAATGTACAAGCATTTTATACAATCATAAGTCAAAATCGTTTACCCAAACTTGGCTGCAAAACAGCACCTTTTGAACGTCAGGAATTTATAAAAGACAGTCCCCAAAACGCCCACCTTTCACCACTTCCTATGTGTTTTTACTGGGAAGAAGAAGTGGCGCAACAAACTCCCCAGCAACACATGTCTGTCTGTAGGTTAGAAGAACCTTAAACATTGTTTGATATATAAAGTATACAATACAATTTGTACATTGCAGTATAGGACAATATGCAATATTTACATACACTTTATACAGTCATAAATAGTACCTGCTGCATATCAAATTACAATAACTTTGATCAACAGCTTAGATTATAAACATAATAGCATTCTAAATAAAATCATTGAACTGAAATTATTCAAAAATTTACATTAAGTTCAACTTAATTCTAAAAACTTTGCATCATAAGTCAAAGTCAAAACATTTACTTCATTTAGACCATAACAAGCACTTATGAAAGTCAAAAACATAAATAAGTTTGATTCTAGTTGCTCATTCCAACAGTAGCTTCCTATGGAGAAGAACAGGCAAGTAACTCCATGGTTACTTTTTTTTTTTTAAATACATAGTATGGTATTACAGTTTATATGTATTGATACATACAATAACAGCATGCAAAGGTCATGTAGAATCACAAACAAAAACATATGAGAATTAAATTACCATTAAAATGCTTCATGCTTCAAATTTTCATGTTTCACGAAAATGCATGAGTCAAATACCATTTATAAGAATAATTATTAAACATGATATGAATCTTTTAATGTACTTTGTAACTTATCTTGTAATAAGTATAAACATTCACATATTTTACATTAATTAATACTTTTATATGTACATATTTTGTCACCAGACAAATAGTCAAAGGAAAAATACAATTTTACTAGCTGGTAAAATTTTAATTTGGTTATTAATTAGATATTGTTATGTCCTATGGAGCAGGACCACCACATTTCTAAGCATTTTTATCTTGAACTTAATGTTCTAACTTATAATATGCTTTCTTAAAAAGTGTGGCTTTTTTATATATGAGTTTTAAACCTCATGTCATTCAGTTCCAGACTGTTGCCTGGTTGTCTGGTATTTTGTTATTACATTTACTTATTTATTTACATATACAACCTTACATCTACCCTTACAGGACGTGCCTAATGCGGCAGATGGGTTCTTATTAATTCTAAACTAAACTAAAAACACATAAATAACACATCACATCACATCACACAAATCAACACATAAAAACTTAACTAAATTCGTCACAATATCGTTTGTGATTTGTAGGATTATTAGCGATGCTAATACAACTGTTATTAACTTCATATATCATCATTGTCTGTTTTATCAGAATAGAACTATGTTATAATGATTTTATCCAAATAGCTTCTCTTATAGCTTCAAATAAGCATATATTCAGCTTCTGTTGAGGAACCGGCGACTATTTTGTTTCCGTGTATTCCACGAATTTGTACAATTATCAAACACTTCAATTATGTGATCTGTTGTACTTTTGCGGTCAATAACGTCGCCTCAACCGATCAGAATCTGCATACCCTGCCATCAGTTGTTTGTAATCACAAACAACTGATTATTTTACATAGGTCAGCTTTAATTTAAGAGTTCCTTTTATGTATCTCAAAAGATGTTTTAACCACTTCCATAACTTCATTAATTTTACTTTGATACTGACTTATAATACCTATAGCAGCACAAATATTTGGTCATGTACTAAGCATTGCATGCGCATTGCGTACATAAGGCACTTCCATATAGATATCTTCCTTGAGAATGCCTTTCTAAACGGCGGTTTTTACATCCATAAGATGGGCATGTAAATCAAACTGATTTGCAAGAGTTAAAATAAATTGGAAAGATTATATTTGAGCTACTGGAGTCAACGTTTCGTTATAATCTTGTAAGCATTGTTGAGTGACACCACGAGCTACTAATCGGGCTTTATACCATGTAGGTTTACCCAACTCGTTATTTTTAATTGTACATACCCAATTTGAGCATTTTATGTTAAAATTTTTAGGTCTTGCTATGAGAGTCCAAGTATTATTTCTATGATTAGACTCTATTTCACTTTTTGTGGTTTTCAACATATGTATACTAGAATCATCCCCACTAAAAATGTCACAATAGGTGCATGGTAGTGATTGAACAGTTGTGAGCGATAAGCAAAAATGGGTCATCAATCCTTTTATAATCTATTGGGGTACTTTGAGAATTATTTGTATTACGTCTCAGTTTGCTAGATGAAGGTCCAGCTTCTGAGCTATTATCAGGGGAATGATTATGTTTGTGTTTGTTGCCTTTGCCGATTTATCGTCGTTATCGTGCTTGTTAATTTAGGCGGGAATTTGAACAGGTATTATAGAAATACAACTCATCAAATCATCATCATCATTGGCCACAGAGCATCTTGGACAGATGATTGTGGCAGTGCTTGTCTACGCGGTTATTAGTGCCGCAAGCACTTTCTTTCATCAAATCAACATCCCTCGCAATAGGGAATTGGTTATTTTCTGTATTAGGTAAATAGTTTGTAACCATTTTGGTCGTAACCAACTAATATGGCTTTAAATGACTTTTCGTCAAATTTCGAGGCTTTAGTTTTATCATGAACATGTTGAACCGAATCATCATCATTATTTTAAATGTCTTGAATGACTTATTTTCGGTTTCGTATTTTCGGTATTGATTGTGTCATGTTTCGTATGGTGTTTTATTATTGGCGAGCGCTTTTGTGGGTAGTCTATTTGTTAAATATGTATATTAATATAGCTTCATCCCAGAATATTTTATATAATTTCGCACTTGTAACCAATGGTCGAGCCATTTCGGTTAACGTACGATTCATACGCTCCTCGACACCATTTTGTTGTGGCTATTCGATACTGTTAAACAGTACCTAAGTAATTCCTTACAAACACAATAATAATCTTTAAATTCATTAGAAAGATATTCTCGCCCACTATCGCAATATAAATTAGTTTACTTTATGGTTAAATAAGTTTTCACTTTTAGCAACAAAATCTTGAAAACATTTCAGCACTTCTGACTTAGCATACATCAAATATATATAACAGTGTAATATTACACTGTAATGTATAAAATTGTCTATAAAAGTAACAAAATAGTTCTTATTATCTACAGTACATGGTTTTTACCAAGTATGCAAGGTTCAAATAATTCATCAGCATTACCAAATTATCAAATAAAAACATTATTTTCATCAACTACATATTTGAACATAAAATTTTTCTGTTTATTTAAGTGAGTACTATGCCGTATTATTTATACTCTTTTACACAGTCTTGGTTATTCTCTTCAACTAAATTTAAATTACTCAGAGAATTATTACTGTTTAAAAGTAATACTAAAAACATTATTGATTGATGTTCTCACCTGTCATAAAACATTTATTATTTTTAACATAAATGTTGAAAAATTTACCGACATACCAGTCTTTTGGCATATTATAACGTACCTCCGGTGAATATAAAACGTCATCAATTGATCCTTGAATTTATGTTGTTACCTCGATTTACCCTTTACCAAAATCCAGGATTGAAACTCCTTTCCTAGCAACACCGATCTTCAATGGTGTGGATAATTCGACGTACGAGGTTAAAACCTTTTTACATTGTCAATCTTTTAATTTAATTTTATTTTATTTTTTGATTTGTCAATATGATATGTCATCATGATCTGTCACACCAGAATCTAAAAGAAAATAAACAGTATTAGCTATTTTCTACATAATTAGCAGACAATTAACATTATGAAATCATAAAAACGAAACCGCCCTGGTCATTGTTGCAGTATTCAATGTTATTGGCAGACTTTTGAAGTTCACCCATTGATTTATTTTGCTGCATTCCCTTTAAGTAACGGCAGTCCTTTTTGAAATTATTCCGACGTCCGCAATGATCACAATACATTTTTGATATTATATGCATTGAATTTCCTGGTTGATAATTATTTTTATTCTTCTTCTTTCGTGTCGATGACATGTCTTATAGTGAGACTACACTTTGTCAGCCCAATATGCCGCCACAGCGAGAGCTCTAATTATTTTTATTTTGAGTGTGGGTCTCATTATTATTATACAATTCATGTTCGAGTAGGCGTAGTCTTCACAGAAACCATATTGAGTTGCTCATCACCTAGCAACGCAGAAATAACACCGTCATAAGATGTGATATTTTGTTCATTGTTAATGCAATTTTAATTTACACTCTTTCACTGAATTTAAAATTTTGTTGTATTACTTTTAACTACAGAAAACGGCCTGGGCCCATAACCTATTGGATATGGGTGCAGGTGAGACAAAGAAAACACATGTATCCTGAACGACTGTTATATTTCGAATGTAAGAACGTACGATTAAAGTGAACATTGAATGATTGAATGTTTGACGAATGATTGAAGTAGGTATGCTTTATATAATCTTGGATATTTGTAAAGGAGGTATTATACGTACATCGTGCGTATATTCCAACACTAGGAAACCCAAGCTTTACAGTCTTTGCCAAAGTTGATGGTGCACAACCGAGTAGCTACCTACAAGCCGCCACATTTAGTCCATTCCAAGTTGGCTATTGTTTTTCAAAGCGCTCCATTAACAAAGTACATTACCTGGTTCCTGAGATTACAGCGTTCAATAATATTTACATAATATTAGGTTCTTATGAAGTTATAGGTACATACCTATAGATTAGAATACCTATATAGTCTTTTCTAAGAATTGCAGTCACAAGGTTAGTATTTACCTCGCCTAGAAAAACTGAAGATGTTACAATACGGTGTAATAGACGCTCGGGCACGTATCGTTAATTACGAATGTTGACGGAAAACAATAGCCAATAAGTGCTATCGTTGCACACAATGAATTGACATGTTCGATGGGATATCTACATCGGATAGGTAACGAGTCTACGATTTTACATAGGTGTAGGTATCTATCCACTTACCTACTTGTTTAAATCGTAAGTGAAAAATATAATGGTGGTAAATATAGGTACCTAGTTATTTACCTGCTTACAAACCAAGTCTCTCCTGCAAAGTGGGTAATACTGCTTCCATGCATCATCATCATCCTCCTGCCCCTACCTATCCCAATTTTATTTGGGGTCGGCGCAGCATGTTTTCTCCTTCCATACTCTTCTATCTGCCGTCATCTCACAAGTAACATTCTTTCTTACCATATCTACTTTCACACAATCCATCCATCGTTTCTTTGGTCTTCCTCTTCCACTATATCCGTCCACGCAGTTTTTCTGATACCGGCGCTACTTTCAAACTTCCTCTTGTATACTCATTCCTCACTCTATCCATTCGCGAACGTCTTATTTCCGTACTTCACGATTGATAATTCTCTCCCAACTGACCAAGGTGCATCATTCCAGAAAACGAGACAACGGTGATTCACTTCATCCGCGAAGTAGGCATATCACTATTTACTGTACATACATCTATGTACCAGGCTATCAGAATGCACGAAGAGCTAGTTGAAACAGACAATGAGTTCGTTAGGAGTGAGTGCCCTCCTTTGGAGGGTGTCACTCCAAGTTTGTTGCAAAAACCACAACAAATACATCTTACTATCCTTTCAATACACAATCACCTCTATCACTTATATAATAAAGTTCATATTCCATCGAAATTGAGTTGGAGAACGTTAATTTATACTCGGAGAAAAAGTAAAGTGCATCTCCAGATGAAAGTGGCTTGCATCTATGCTTAGATTTTACTTTTAAATATGAAATTCTTGAAAGTAAAAAGGAAGTAGCTTGTATGTTTGAGCGAGGGGGAGGAACTCATACCTTTGTAGAAAGTAAGTATTACGTTAGATGTAGGTAATGCGTCATTATAATATTACAAACAAAGCATAGCTACCCAGACTCTTTAATAATAATACATAGGTATTTGAAAACAATAACGAACTATTTGTTCATTGTACATACTAGTTTCATTGATTTCCTTTCAATTAAGTCGGTTACGAGGAAAAATTCTATCAAAAATAAAATAATCGTGAAGACCATACTGGCCATAAAACTATTAATTTTCCTGCACTTCAATTTTATTACTGTAGGAATGTTTCACAACACATTAAAGTTTTCAAGAACAATGCAAACGTCCTCGTACCAGAACATCAGATGATATTTGCAGCGGCTTTTTAATTAAAATCTGTTTATTATGAAAAAAATATAATACTTGATAAATTATTAATACGATTTACAATCAAAATTATCTATAAAACTATTCCACTGTGTATGAAACACACTGATTGCCCGAGCCTTGTTCACAGGGTCCAAGGCACTGTACTTCAAAGAATTCAGTGCTAAAGTCTTCAACATCCTCAAATCTGCAAGCCTGCTGGCTACACCGACGAAAGCTACATAAAAATCATCAGAAAGAGGATCAGCCTCCCACGCTCCTGGGTCATCACTGGATAAAACGACTGGTAAATTCATACTGAGGAAAATATTCAAAGGATGATTGCGCACATCCTTAACTAAAGACAGAATAGCATTTGAAAGCACATTCACTTCTATACCAATGTCCTTTTGAATTACTTCACGAATCAACACTGGGTGTTTCGCTAGCGCGTACCCATGGCCTATTCTCTTAGCTCCTAATAACACAGCGTCTATTAGGTTTTCGTCAGTCAGTGTTCCATACCAGTTAGTTTCGCCTGCGTGGAAGAAAAAGTTCAGGTCTTGTGCTTGGAGTAGTTGCGGCACAAATTCTATTAATGGATTCCCCGCATCTTCCGGCCCAACTAAGTCGAATCCAGCTAAGAAATCGGGCATTTCCCGCTTTAGTTTCCTCGCCAATTGTATATAAGTATCCAAAACACTTCGATCTACTTTTCTTGATGGAGCAAAAATAAGTTTAGCTCCGATGAAATCTGGGTAGTCTCGGACGAACTTTTTTATAACCTTCCTATAAGCTTTTGCAGTCACCGTCTTGTCGTACACGGTACCATCCAATTCGTACAAATCAGGCAATATACTTCTTACTTCTACATACATAACCTTATCATCTCGGAAAAATTTCAGGGCATCGTAGAAGTACCTCTCCCAGTTCGGTCGATAGGCCAACAGTGGGTACACAGAGCCAAAATACTGCATGAATCTTGTCCAACTCTCTTTGATAGTGGGGTAGACTACGTCAGGGTTGTCACACACCAACGTGAACTGCTTTCTTAGTTGTGCATCGAATTCTGTAACGTTGGCTGCAGCACGTCTTACTGAACTCATCAGCTGCCACGCGACATCACAAGTCATGTTGGGAGTCTTATTGGAAAACCAAAACCGCATTGGTTTGTCTAGACATACATACAGATTGTCCATGTAAGTGAGGTTCACAAAGTAATCCGGGCCAATGATTGCCATATCATGCACATGAAGAATCGCTCCTTTTGGCATACTCTTGATGATCTTATAAACTTTGGAATTCTGAATCTGGTTCTTGAATGTGAAGAAGTGATGCGACAGGTTAAAGCGATCGGGGTGATCGAACCCATAGTTAATTTCGTCAAACTTATGGTTCATCAAACAATAATTCACAGCATTTTCTTTGTCACTTAGTGTCGTGTTTCCACCGAGAGATAATTTTAATTCGAGATCTATTAACTGTTTTCTTTTCTCGTTATAGTTATCGTCACATGTTGCGTAAACAAATAGTGTTGCTACTATAATAATGGAGCGCATTTTGTTACACATTCGTTGTGGTTCAGTGTCAACTCGGTACTGACTTGTGGCTTGGGGCGTCGACCTGTGACATGACATACGAATTACGATAAACCAGCTGTGCTCAGTCGCGAACAATATCGTCATAATTGATATCAATTTATGTTTGTATTGTACGTGAGAGTCAGTTATTGAAATGAATAGTGTATTGATAGATGATCTCTGGAATGCATTAGGTATGAGATAGCTATAGGTACCTATTGTTGTAACTCAAGGCCAAATAAATATAAGATTACAATGTCTGTCATTGTCCATGACTGCGCTTGAAATTGGAGCCGTTTGTTTTTTGCAATTCGATGTGATTAAAACAACGGGATAGATGATACCTATATCAAGGACATCTCTGCTATTTTAGAAAATTGGGCGTGATAAAAAAACAATACAATACCTAACAGTATCAATATAATAGTCGTGTGCAAAATGTTTTACCACCTGCCTACCTTTACGTAATACGTTGTAAAATTGTGAAACGTACGGAACATACCATAATATGTAGTTACTGAAATACATAGATATAACAACAATTCAGTACAAAAAAAAAGTCGTGGTGGCCTAGTGGGTAAAGGACCAACCTCTCAAGTATGAGGGCGCGGGTTCGATCCCAGGTCAGGCAAGTACCAATGCAACTTTTCTAAGTTTGTATGTACTTTCTAAGTATATCTTAGACACCATTGGCTGTGTTTCGGATGGCACGTTAAACTGTAGGTCCCGGCTGTCATTGAACATCCTTGGCAGTCGTTACGGGTAGTCAGAAGCCAGTAAGTCTGACACCAGTCTAACCAAGGGGTATCAGGTTGCCCGGGTAACTGGGTTGAGGAGGTCAGATAGGCAGTCGCTTCTTGTAAAGCACTGGTACTTAGCTGAATCCGGTTAGACTGGAAGCCGACCCCAACATGATTGGGAAAAGGCTCGGAGGATGATGGAACAACAATTCAGTACATACCTATGAATGTTCTGAAAAAGACTACTAGGATTAGGATTTTAATGCAATTAAGGATCTCTTAATTGAACTCGGTGATTAAGTACTCGTTTTCAGTATTAGGAACCAAGTTCTTCTGGGTAGGTAGCTACTTACAAAACTTTTTTCAACTTACCTTTAAATGCACACAAAGCCACTAAGACATCACTTTAATTCCAAAATCACTTTTCAAACATCTAACGAGGCACCGCAATTTAGAAGATTAAAGGGATAGGTGACACCCTGTCTTACATGTGTGCCTGACGTGGCAGCCATGTTTTTTTTCAACGGCAGGGCGGTACTCTAAAGTGCCACTTAATCCCTGCAACCCTTTGCTTGGAAATCAGAACAGAAATGGCGGCTTTTGCATTTTCCCCCCCACTTTGAAACCGAACCCTTTGCAAAACCGATGTTTGTAATATACACCGGTTTTTAAGACTTTTTTTTTCTTTAGTATTTATTATCGTCTCGCGTATTTTGAATAAGTAATTGCCTGACGGTTTTGTGAGAAAGTTCGTCAAAAGAGTTTGCCCTTTTAGTTTTTAAGGCGTGTGGAATGTTTCCGAAATTGTGGAGTGGGAACATGGAGAACATAATGACTAGCGGAGATGGCATAACACAAAATCTCTTTAGAAAGTAGAGTCCCAAAATGTGAGTGTTAGGGGGAAGCAGAACCTACCCATCACCAGTCCAGCAATCTTTGACAAATTAGTCTTGAATTGACAAGAAACCCGAACACCTGATTATTTCTAGTAACTGACCACGCCTACCGTACATGACTTGACCTACAAGAAGGCACCTGACCTACCTTCCTTATGACATCTCCGCTATCTTTCCTTCCTCCGTGGTGATGTCTACGACTGCCTTTGTTTCTGTGAAGTTGGCTTGCTTTAAGTTTATTAAATGCTTCTATTTATCTGAGTTTATTTTATTCATCTCGACATCACATATATTTTTAGTTAATGTAGGCAACTGCTATGTATGAAAAACCTCTGAAAAGCTCAATCTCCTTTTTAAGGGTTCCGTAACCAAAGGGTAAAATGGGACCCTCATACTAAGATTGCATTGTCCGTCTGTCAGATCAAGCTGTATTTCATGAACTGACATAGTTAGACAGTGGTTTTCACATGAACTTAAAACTTAGGTACCTAAAGCCGAAATCTACTTATTTAAATGCCTTGTTGAAATCCTACTGAACTAAACCTATTCGGCACAAACATCTATTGTTTTTGTATTCTTAAATTATTTCTATTAAAGTGCATTACTGTGTTAATAATTTATTTTCTTCATTCGTTCACAGTTTATCAAAAGGCGTGAATCACGGATTAGACATCAGCCTAGTGTAAATGAATGCAAAAGAACCTTAATGTCGTATTTATCAATTAGTTATTAATACGCAAATAATACTCTTATTTAGATAAGTGTAACAAATACCTTGTTTCCTTAATAATATTTGGTTGGAAAATATGTCTGTGTGGTGCCTTTTATTTAAATTGTTAATTTTATATTTACATTTTCTAATTTTTCATTGTTAGCAAGAAAGATCGACTAAGAATAAGAATAAGAATAAGAATAAGAATCTTTATTTGCAGAGACACGGTATTAGGTACAGGTGTTTTGGTAAATTACATAACGTACATGCATATCTCACCGCTCAATCGGTATGCAAATTTCGAGTAGACACTGGTACATACTACATTGACATAAATAAAAATAAATATTACAGTGTCATACACATACAAAAGTGTTATTTCAGACAATTCAATAAAAATTCAACAATCGAGATTATACAATCACAATCTATTTAATTACACATAACACAAAATATTAAATTAAACATTATTTAATTACACACAACATAAAATATTAAATTAAACATTATTAATTTGACGACATAAATCATAAGTTATAGAATCTGTGATAAATATGGCATTGACTAATATTGCCTATAAACACTTTCTAAGTATGTTTGTCACTCAATCCCGGAAAATAAATCATTCCAATTAAGAACTAGGTACAACTTCTACTTTATTGGTAACTTGATTAAAACCAGTTGAAACTTGGCAGTAATACCTATACCATATGTATCTAATGAGTAGCTACAGCTTAACCTATCTATACCTACTAGAATAATATGTAGGCACCTAAGCTACTTTTTACACTGCGGGAAGTAGGTAAGTAGTTCCCTTTCGGAAATGGCTGAAACACCAGCTAAAAGCAGAAAGTTCCTATATAAATATTTCGTTAAATAACATGCAAAAATTTGTGAAGCTTCCTTTCAAACATTATTACAACTGTCAACAACCTGTTTAATAATTCTGCGATTAACTAAACGGTTTAATTAGGTAGTTTTATAAAGATTCCAAGAAAGACTTCTTAAAAGAGGGTATTTAAACAAAAGTTTAAGTTAAACCTGCACGTTTCTTGTGATTAGAGGTTGCAAATAATATCGGATTGGATACAGTGTTAATACAATAGATCGATTTGTTTTATTCATAATAATTGTAATTTATTACTACTAAAATATAAAGTAAGTAGCTGTTTTTCTGTTTGTCAATCATTAATTACATAAAATACGTATGTACTTACATAATTTATGAAGAACTAACTGGGGCTCGATTCTCCTAATTTTACTTAAGCGACATACGATTCACGTTCGACTCGATTCGACTGATATCCGATCCCGACTCGATTACGATTGAAGCGTATGTGGCATTCCGCTATTTTTTCTTTGAAATAAACGTTTTTATCCTTTTCTGTCATTCAATAATGAATCATTTTGTCTGCAAATGATTTACGATTGCAAAATGATTGTACAGCAAACTACCGTATGGACCAAAATTACCAAAATAGCAGACCAATCGCACACCAATCAAATGTCAATCGAATACGATTGGTCTTTTATTAGTAGCAAAATGCCCGATATGGTTAAAACTGCTATTGCGATCATATTGCGATTCGATTTCTATTCGATTTTGACATTATTAACTTAGGAGAATCGGGCCCCTGATTTCTGGAGTTTTACCTGTATCCCGAGAGAACTAATGTACCTACTTAGAACTGTTCGAAACACTTACGGTGAGTTGCACCATTTAACTATGTAGAACGATAACCGAACCATTTTCAGTTAAGTGTCAAAGTGCCGATTTGACCAATGGGCATCTATATCTCGGCTGGTTATGGTTTAGTTATCGCCAACTAATATTACCTACCTATAGTGACAAAGTCATTTGACATGAGCCTACTTGTATTTAGGTCAATGAACTTTATTTTGTAGGAACCTTATTATCAACGGTAAAATTGACAATTACGATCGAAACCAACCAAGCGTGTCATTAGTTCTTGACATAATAAACAACTATAAGTTAACTTGATAAGTTATAAAAAACTCTCTCTTCTGACCACCAAAAATATATATTAAAAATACAGTAAAGATCTGTCTGTCAAGTATGACAGAATAGGCATGATGACAAATTTTTAAATTCCTTTGTATGATGTAGGTATACGTCTATTTTATATGAAAAATCATTAATTTTAAGAAAATGCGAAGTTTTTTTATCAAATAATTGCATTTTTCTCTGTCCACTTTGAATCCGGCGCGAAAACGCTTGTCAGTGTCATGTCGTCACTTGTGACGTCACAACTGAAATTACAAGACGCAAGTAAACAACGCTCGTGCAATAATTAAGTTTTTTGTGTTATTAAATATGAATTCGAAAGGGCATAGGTGTTGTGGGGTCCCCCAGTGTAAGAACACATCCAAAACAACTCCTGATGAGTTATTTGTGTACGTTCCTCACAATAAAAAAATACGAAACAATTGGCTTAAACTTGCAAGGCGAGATTCAAAAGCAATATTGCCCAGGGTACAACTTTATTTTTGTGAAGATCACTTTGATGTAAGTTATTACATAGTTCTCTAGATTCTAGCATAGTTTATAATGTAAATAACTATTTCGAGGTTAGGTTTCATCTCTCATTGTTTTATAATTAAACTAGTATACTTACATGGAAGTTTTAACATTTCTAAATTCAGCTGAACAAAAATCTTTATTTGATGCCAAAAACTTTCCCAGCATTATGATATCAATTCTAGGCAAATTAGCGCTGTTTGCCTTGATAAATCCAGGCTCCATAACTCGTGTTATAAACAATTAATTAATTAAAAACAAAGATCGCAGTGGAAGTTCACAATAACGAAATGTGACGTTCGCGCGCATTCGCGCGAGTTGTTTTGAGAAATGACGTCACGAGCTCTGATTGGTGTTCAGGATATCATGGCGGATTGCCTTATTTCGTAATTTTATTTTATAAAAATACATATTAATCACATTATTAATAAAGAAAACAATGCGCGTTTTATATTCCAAGCTTCAAGTTTAATATAATAAATATATTATTTTAATGATTTTTGATTACTGTCATCATGCCTATTCTACTTAAATCGATGTTCTAGCCGTTGATACGGTCGTGTGTCTAATCGCAAATCACAATACAAATTCGTTTTATAAATTACACGTACACTTTACGTACTAAGATGACATAAACCACGGTGCAATAACTACGAAACATTGTTGTAGATTTTGCTGACTTGGAGCTGAGAGCTGAGAAATGCTAAGCGGAGCAATAGAACAAAATACTGCCTACACAAGCACGGCCAAGCTATGTAAGTAACACCAGTGGCACTCATTGATTGTTACGTCATATCTCACCTACAAATAAATTTTATCTACGGAGGTATCAGTTTCGCCATACCAATCTTGCTAGATAGTCTAGTCCGGTGTTTGATCGCAAACCGTCATAATGTGGTTGCTACCAATATTTATACTTTCCAGTGTCGTACTAAGTGGTGCCCAAAATGTAGAAAAAGTGCTCAAAGAAAGACAATATCTTATGGAAAAAGAACTATCAATGATGTTGGGTAGCTCCATAGAACTCAGTGACAGTGAATTAAAAGCCAATGAAATCATAATGGACCTTAAAATGAATGAAATCGAGAATGGGTTTTTGCATCCGAACAATTTTAACCTATCGAAGCATTTTTTCGAGTACAAGGACCTAGTGAAGAAAAAGAAGTTGTACAAAGTGCTAAAGGATATGCCGAAAGGTGCAATACTTCATGCTCATGACACAGGTATTTTGAGTCCAGATTATATGGTGGAATTGACGTACTGGGATAACCTGTGGGTATGTTTTTTTAAAGGCAACAATGATATACAGTTTCAGTTCAGTAAAAGAACACCAACAAGTTCTTGTGGCTCTAAGTGGAAACTTATGAAAGATGCAAGAAAAAGTGCTCCTAGTTTAACAAAATTTGACGCAAATTTAAGAACACACTTTACTTTGGTAATTGATAAACCAAATGAAGTTTACACTGATGTTAATACGGTATGGCAGAAATTCCAGCGATACTTTATTAGCTCTGGTCCACTGTTGACGTTTAAACCTGTATGGGAAAAATATTATTACGATACATTGTTGGCCTTGAGAGAAGATAATATAATGTACCTTGAAATTAGAAGCGTTTTACCATCCCTGTATGATTTAGAAGGGAATACTTACGACCCTGTTGCTACGGCTGAAAGTTACAGGCGCGTAACAGAAAAGTTTATGAATGATTATCCTGATTTCTTCGGCGCTAAATTGATATATGCACCACTAAAACTAGTAAATAAAAGAACTTTGCAGGAATACATAAAAACAGCTATGGAAATTAAAGCTTTAATGCCAGATTTTTTGGTCGGTTTTGATTTAGTCGGGCAAGAAGACTTAGGAGTACCATTAAAAGAGTTTATGCCTGAGCTGTCGCGCCTCTCTGATGACATAGACTTATATCTTCACGCTGGAGAAACTAACTGGTATGGTACAACGTCAGATGAGAATTTGTTCGACGCCATAGCTTTGGGAGCTAAAAGGATAGGCCATGCATTCGCTTTGATAAAACATCCTTTGCTGATGGAAGAGGTAAAGAAACGGGAAATAGCTTTGGAGATCAACGTGGTGTCAAATTCTGTGTTGAAATTAGTTGAAGATGTGAGGAACCATCCTTTAGCTGCTTTCTTAAGTTTGAACATGCCTGTAGTTTTATCGAGTGACGATCCCGGCGTTTGGGAAGCAGAGCCTTTGACCCATGATTTTTATGTCACATTTGTTGGTGTGGCCAGTCGTCACGCAGACCTTAGGTTACTGAAACAGTTAGCACTAAATTCCCTGTTTTACAGTTCGTACCCTGAAAAAGATAAGCTGGTGCATGAGTTTGATATCCGTTGGACGAAGTTTATACATTCGATAGTGAAAGATCACTGGCACGGTAAGAATCTCAACGATCGAACGTTTCTGTCTTAATAAGTGTCTCTAAATATTTATTTCTAGGTATGTTGATCATATTGTATTTTTTAGCATTAAAGATTCAGTTTTAGCTTCGTGTTTTATTTCCTTGTGTTAACTTTTTCCGACTTTTCTACCTCGTGCCTCAAATCTTTTGTTTATTGAGTTTTTGTATTATCAAGCCATTCTCTTTATATTATCAAATCATTGTTGATAGAGGATTTACTCAAAATATGGAGTAATTATGTGCCAAATTGAATGTTAATCTTTTTCAAGTATTATTATAGCGTGATTGATTCTTACCTCGCCAACTTTTAAAATTCAGACGGACAGACAGAGTGATTTCTTATTACCTAGGTCTATGATACAACTTTGCTAATAATTTAGTCTGTCAACAAGACCTAGATCGACCACATTCCACAAGTCAGTATGCTCGGATTACGTGTTTTATTATTATCTCACTACCTATACTTAGGTAGCTTATTTTAGATTTATATCATTTCCGATTCATAAGAATTGACGAACATTAAATATATACCTAGAGGATTTACTATCTAAATCGATCATCTGTACCTACTTATAAGGTTGAAGTTTCTTACCCACCAGTTAAGCAAGTTACACAACCAGTTACACCAGTTAAACAAGTTAAGCATTTTTTTTTCGGGACGGTTAGTTGGTGAGAACTATTTAGTTCTTGCCGAAAATCTTGATTCCAATCTTTTCAGTTGGTCTGAAACCGACTGTATACTTGGGCTCAATTCTGCTAATTTAAAACAAAATAATATTTCATATTCGCCGAATGCCCCATATAATATTATACTTCAATCGTAATGGAGTCGTAATCTCAGTTGGATATCAATTGTATATCGCTTAAGTAAAATTTTCAGAATCAACCCCTGATCGTTGTAATGTGCTCAATCGCATACATACCCATACTTATCAAGCGCCCGATCAAACTATTGGCCGACCAAAAGTCTGCGGTATCCGAGATAGCAATAGAATTAAAAAGAACTTCTACACCTTCCGTTAAAACATAGATAATACGGTATAAATCTTTCAGTGACGATAAGAGAGGCCAGGTGACAATCAAAAAATTATAGAGGAGGAGCAGGTATTAGGAAAACTCAAAATGTTAAATACTCTACTAAGAATATCGTAATTAATTGATTACTTGGTAACAGTATTATCAATGTGTAATCTCTTTATCGATTTATTTTACACAATAAAGATAAGAAATATTTTACATGGTAATAAGATAAAAGGTAACACCCGAGCCCTTTGAAGATACTAAATATTTTTTTCAATCATCATCATCGCCTAAAGTTTTTCCAACTATGTTGGGGTCGGCTTCCATTCTAATCGTATGAATCTGAGTACCAGTGTTTTACGTGGAGCGACTGCCTATTTGAAGTACTCAGTCCAGTTACCTGGGTGACCTCATATTCCTTCATAAGACTAGAGTGCCAGCGTTTTAAGCTCATACCTTACCACTGTGTTACCAACCAGTTAGCTTCGGAGTCCTCTCAATCGGTTCAGTATTGCCCGAAATTAGCACGCTCAAACTCTTCAACTTTGTAATATTTGAAACTACAATATTTTCACCTAACTTTCCACTTACACAAACAAACTAACAGAACCTGTGTGGTCTAAATAACGTCATCACATAAATCTTAGTGTGCACTGTTGACACCAATTAGTGTGAACTGCTAACGATTATGAACACAAACCGCCCGTGACAGAATGTGTGAACACAGCTTAATTAGACCAACGCCGATGCGCACAAGTGGCGTAACTTGGAATTATTGAATTTCTGGAGGAACACCAATTTTTGTGGTTACAAAAGTAGCAGGTAGGTGGCAGTTATCAAAAAAGAGATTATAGGCTATAGAAAAAAATACCTTACTTAAATTAAAATAATAATTCAAATCCTTTCCTTCATTATTTTAAGATTGAAATTTTCTCTGTTTTCTGGATTATTTTGCATTAATTTGTAAAGTTACTTAAATATTTATCAGGGTGCACGGGGGAAAATAAGAACATAAAACCGAATCAATTGACTATTGAGGATAAGTAAAGCTTCTTGACATGCTCTGCAGGAACAAAGGTTACCTTCAGAAATGCTAAGTTAATTAGTGCTTAGGTACTAAAGGTAGGTGTGAAATGGTGAATGAAACTAACAAAATGTTAGGAAACGTATAATATTTACGGTGCAGCTAGGGCTGCCATCTCGAATTTCGCCAAACCCGGACAAACATTAAAAAACCCGGACATTTGGCGTAAATCGCATTTTTCCCCGAACGAGTACGATTTTTTTAAAACAAAATAATACCTAATTTGTAATCCATTTACTATACTTAAATTCAATGAGGTGCTTCCTTACATGAAAAGTGTCCGGGTTTTCCCCGGACACTTCTTGAAACCCCGCCCGGACGGCCCCCGGACGGCCTCCAAACGAGGACAAATCCGGGGAAACCCGGACGGATGGCAGCCCTAGGTGCAGCACATATGCAGTTGCGAATGCGTTGCAAGTGCAACTAATTAGGGGGTCGACAGAGATGTAATGATGCACAACTGTGAACATTCACGCTGCGATGACGCGCCGACACTGACGCTCGGAGTTTGTTCAGCAAAAATTGTGACAGAAGGATAATATCCTTTTTTATGCAAAGGTTTTACAGTAATTATAGAATGAATGGCTATAGAATGATTGCCTCGTTGGTCTAGTGGTCGCAAGCGCGGCTGCTGTGCCAGAGGTCTCGGGTTCGATTCCCGGGTCGGGCCGAAATCGCTTTGTGGGTTTTCTTAAAACTGTAAGCAGCCCGTAGTCTGGAAGTTGGTGATTGATCTGATGCTGATCTCCTTAGATGAGAACAGCCGCCGTGGCCGAAATCGGCCGTGGACGCCATTACCATTAGAATGAATGGCTAATAATGTAAGTGTGAATAAATTGATTGTTTGCGTCTATTTTTTGAAGGGATCTCTCAAAACGCCATCCGCAATATCGCAATAGTCGTCGGTTGTCAGAGATATTTTCAAATGCAAACTTAATTTGAGTTCATTAAACGTTTTGTTCAGGATAAAAGACATACTAGATGATATCAAATTTATATTATTCCTCCATTTGAACAAATGTCTCTCTCTTCAATAAACAGTTTATAATTGTTGAAGAGTAAAAGTCCAGGACGATGTATTGCATTCCAAGGCAATGGTAATAAAATCGGTAAGTTGATTAGGTCAAAATAAATCCCTTCTCATATTATTTTGGTGGTCGTTTGGATAGTTGTATTTTAATATTTATTTACTGATTATTATTATGTATTATGAGATTCATACAGCTTAATTATTATTTTTGCTATCTTGGCTAGCATAGATGGATGTTACCATAGCAACACTATACAAAAATGTACCAAGTTAGCCTTCTGTAGTTTTCTGCACATTTCTAAAATAGTGCTCATCCGTGAATAGAACTAATTGTGTTATTTATAAGTGACTATTAGTGACTTTAAATTCAGTTTCTCAGATTTATATGCGTATTAAGTTTCGTGTGTGTTCGAGATATCGTCTTTATCGTTGCTCGATAATCTTTTCAGTAAAAGATATGAAAAGGTCAAACTTGTTATTGTAATACTTAAGTGTAAGGAGAAACGGTAAGAAAATATATTATGTAAGGACTTAATAAGTTGCTGAGGGTCGTAACTCGTCTAAGGATCGATTTTTCAATCATCAGTTTAATACTACTAACGACATTTTCTTATTTTCGAAACAAAAACCTAAATGGTTTGATAATTTCTAGGGCTTAGGGAGATTCTTATATCTCAATAAAGACTACTTTTTTACCTAGCTACGTAAGAAGCCATTCTCGAACTCGAATCTTTCGTACTTTACAACTGCAACTGTCATTTGCTACTGATGCTATTAGTATTTTTACAGGCGTTACAAACTGCAGTACCTACCTGCTGAAAAACTTTCGGAGTTATATAAAAACATGAAAAATGGCTTTCAGGTATAATTTAGGGTGAATGATAACATTGTCACATCTGAAATTAACTTCGGATAAAGTGTTTTCTTGGAGAGTCGATGGCAAGGGTCATTAATATCATCATCATCATCATCTCAGCCATAGGACGTCCACTGCTGAACATAGGCCTCCCCCTTAAATCTCCACAGATAACTGTTGGAGGCGACCTCATCATCCTCCGAGCCTTTTTTCTCAACTACGTTGGGGTCGGCTTCCAGTCTAACCGGATTCAGCTGAGTATCAGTGCTTTACAAGAAGCGACTGCCTATCTGACCTCCTCAACCCAGTTACCCGGGCAACCCAATACCCCTTGGTTAGACTGGTTTCAGACTTACTGGCTTCTGACTACCCGTAACCTGCATCATTAATATAGTAGGAGTAAATTATTCGTTACAGATTTAAGAAGGTACCTAAAATATCAAAAACTAGTTTGTAAATATATTTTACCATAAACTGTCTACGTCATCACTATCAAACGCAGGTTAGTTCACGTGCCTTATGTAAGTGTAATTACCGTAAAAAAATACGTAATTACTCATTACACACTGTACTCAGTACTAAACTGATTAAATTAGGAAAATACTAAAATTACTTACGTACTTACATTGTCCAGTCGTGCATAACCTACATACTTACTGACTTTGAAAAATTGTACTTGATCCTTAGAGCACCCGGGTCTGCGGAATCGTTCGAAAGAGTTACCGCGGCCCTGGTAAATAAAGGGCTTTAGAAGGAACATCATCATCTCCCGAGCCTTTTTCTCAACCATGTTTGTTGGGGTCGGCTTCCAGCCTAACCGGATGCAGCTGAGTGCCAGTATTTTACATGGAGTGAATGCCTATCCGACCTCCTCGACCTACTTACCCAGGCAACCCGGTACTCCTTGGTTAGACTGGTGTCAGACAGACTTACTGGCTTCTGACTACCCGTAACGACTGCCAAGGATTGGCCTTTTTACTACTCTTTTTACGCCTCTTTACCCAGTAGGTCACCACGACTTTGAGAGACCTTAGAGCACACTGAAAACTTATAATCGGTTGATAATTTGTTTGGGCTCGTTAATCAGTAGATATGAAGATGAATCACATGTTTGGGACGCATACAAAAGTTTTTTTTTCTGGTGTATGCAAACAACAACAAATTGCGTACGTACATTTCTTAATTGTGCCATAAGATTGGGACAAACATGATGCTTAGTAGTTTCACACTTGTAAATTTTCGTTCTCGATGAAGACATTAGTTCACAAAAAAAAAAAAACAAAGTTACACACTACCTACAAACTTTTAGTCGGTCGATAGTTTGTTTGGGCTCATAAATCGGTATGAAGATGAATGATAGTACGCACATTACAAAGATCAGGTACTTAGCCGGTATCAGTCCGAATGAAAATTTTGAACGGATATAAGATTTTCTTTAAAAAAAAATTACAACTATCGGCCGACTCTTTTGTCTGGAGTAGCTGGTACTCTTTAGTTTAGTAATTAAACATTGAGTCATTGCCCGAATTTCAATCCTCTAGGTATACAATTATGTTTTCTTGATCTTGTTTTGTTTTTCATTCAAGTTCCCATAATAACGTAGGTATACATATTTCTCATGATAGATAAAATGTCCCAATTTCTAATACTTACTTACCTATTGTTAGAAATTGATAGGTACATATATTTTTATCTGTGACATACTGAGATAAACTTAACAATTCGTTGACCTCGTGACCTTTTAAGAAAGAACAGATAAGTAATATAAAATATATTTATTTAATCTACTTCCTTACTTTTATTTACTTACTTTAATTTATATATTTATTTAGTCGTGGTGGCTTAGTGGGTAAAGGACCAACCTCAAGTACGAGGGCACGGGTTCGATCCCAGGTCAGGCAAGTACCAATGCAACTTTTCTAAGTTTGTATGTACTTTCTAAGTATATCTTAGACACCATTGACTGTGTTTCGGATGGCACGTTAAACTGTAGGTCCCGGCTGTCAGTGAACATCCTTGGCAGTCGTTACGGGTAGTCAGAAGCCAGAAAGTCTGACACCAGTCTAATAAAGGGGTATCGGGTTGCCCGGGTTACTGGGTTGAGGAGGTCCGATAGGCAGTCGCTTCTTGTAAAGCACTGGTACTCAGCTGAATCCGGTTAGACTGGAAGCCGACCCCAACATGATTGGGAAAAGGCTCGGAGGATGATGATTTAATCTACTTACTTTTATACTAAGTATAGTGAAAAGGGTAAAGTTTGTGAGCTTATAGGGGACAATCTACGAACCGAATTAGGTAGAACCTCTTACGTATCAATAGAGCAATTACCTAAGCCATATTAATAGGCTAACTTCTAACACATGAACACATAGTTAATTGGCACAAACTGTATCTCGTAAGTTTTTTCCCAAAAACGATACAAAAGATAACCGAAAGACGAACCTATTGCATATTTTTTACTTCACGATTCCTACTACAAAACAATTTCTTGCACAATACATTAAGTAATGAAGAACTGAAGCTTCCAGAACATTCTTCAATTAAATTTTAAATCTTAATAGTTAATAGTACCTAACTTGAACCGTTTTTTGTTAACACCCATGAATAAAGTAATCAGTTTCTTCTATAGAGCACGTAGAATTTTGTCACAAACTTACGCTTAGGTATGCGGCTGTTTCACTTATAAAGAAAAACTTCTCAGTATCATTGATTAAAACATTTTAAAAAATCCATATGATAAATACCTACCCATTATATTTCACCGTTGTACTCATGAAATAAAAAATCTTTTCAAAAGCGCCAAAACTAATGAACCAATTTAGATAAATGTTGGTTGGTACTAGTAGCGCGTGGTGCGCTAGGGACCGGGGATCTTCAGGATATTCAATTAAAACATTAAAAGGAACTTTAACTTTGGTTTATTTTCTGACTCGGAGGTGAAGTGACATACTTCAATATATAAAAACTATTCTATTTCTATTTATATCATTGTCCGGCCAGTATCAATTACAATTAATAAAACCTACTTCTAATCTACTTCAGTACTACATCTCTACAGTACCTATCTGTTTTTTTTCATCTAGAGAGGACTATAAGTATTTTAGCAGAAAACTTGCTGAGGAAAACCATGAAAAACACCTCAAACATTAACAGAAAAATATTTACTAAGATATAACGCAAAAAGTAAAGTTGGGGCTTAACGTCGTGATTAAATAAATAAGGTACCTAAAAGTGACATACCACAAAATTCATACATGTTCAATTTTCCTTGTAATTTGCATGTGGGAGAAAAGAAACAATACGTGTCCATTATTTTAGGGTTATCTAAAAGTCGGACTAATTACTTTTTTTCATACACATGCCTATTGTCCATGTCTGCAAAGAGAGATAAGTAAGAAGCTTCCAGTTGTTACGGGATACCTATCTAGAAAGATTAAATTATTATTATTAAAACACTGTATGAAGTCGTCTTGTGGGTAAAGAACCAACCTCTCAAATATGAATGTGGTTTCGATTCCAGGTCAGGCAAGCCATGGCGCCCTCACGTACCGCATGACGCAGGTCCTCACCGGACACGGTTGTTTCGGGGGGTACCTGCACCGCATCGGTCGTGAGGAGGCGCCCGGGTGTCACCATCGTGCGGACAGCCCCGAGGACACGGTGGACCACACAGTCCAGGCGTGCCCCGCATGGGAAGGGCACCGCCGGGTCCTCGTCGAGGCTTTGGGCGGCGGCGACCTCTCGCGTCCGGCCCTGGTTCAGGCCATGGTCCGGGGCGAGAAGGAATGGGATGCCGTCGCCTCCTTTTGCGAAGCGGTCATGCTCGAGAAGGAGGAGGCGGAACGCCAGAGAGTACGCACCTCTCATCCCGGCCGCCGCGCTGGACCAGGTAGACACCATGGGCGCCGGGTGTCGCGTGATGACTCCCGGCCACCGCAGGCGTGGGTCTGTGGGCGGTGAGTTCGGGTGGCTCATCGTCCCTCCGTCTGCTTAGACGACAGACCCGTGTCGACGGCGCGCGTTGTTCAAACGCGCTCCTCAAAGAAAGAAAAAAAAAAAAAAGGTCAGGCAAGCCAGTGCAACTCTTCTAACTTTGTATGTCACCTTCTAAGTATATCTTGGACAACAAAGACTGATTAAAGGTGAAGGAAATCATCTCGAGGTAACCTGGACTATAACGTCAAAAGTCAACCCTCATTTAGGGCTGCCATCAGTCCGGGTTTCCCCGGATTTGTCCTCGTTTGGAGGCCGTCCGGGGGCCGTACGGGCGGGGTTTCAAGTAGTGCCCGGGGAAAACCCGGACACTTTTCATATAAGGAAGCACCTCATTGAATTTAAGTATATGTTAATAGTAAATGGATTACAAATTAGGTATTATTTCGTTTAAAAATAATCGTACTCGTTCGGGGAAAAAATGCGATTTACGTAAAATGTCCGGGTTTTTTTTTTATATTTGTCCGGGTTTGGCGAAATTCGAGATGGCAGCCCTACCCTCATTGAGCAAGTGTGGTGATTAACGCTCAATCTTTCTCCGTGTGAGAGGAGGCCTGTGCCCAGCAGTGGGACGATAAAAACCGGATAATTGTTTAAAGGAAAAATAATAATGACAATTACTTTACTTGAAGAGATTTAATTAAATTAATTCGCATTCTTACGAGGTCAACGAACGTGACATGGATCATCCATTTGAATTAAATTGGAGATCTTGACTTGATCTTATTAAAACCTTCTACAAGTAAATTAAATACTTATATTTTCCTACAAAACTGGGGCCCGATTCTCCTAAGTTAATAATGTCAAAATTGAATAGAAATCGAATCGAAATCGAATCGCAATAGCAGTTTTAACCATATCGGGCATTCTGCTACTAATAAAAGACCAATCGTATTCGATTGACATTTGATTGGAGTGCGATTGGTCTGCTAATTTGGTAATTTTGGTCTATACGGTAGTTTGCTGTACAATCATTTTGCAATCGTAAATCATTTGCAGACAAAATGATTCATTATTGAATGACAGAAAAGGTTTATTTCAAAGAAAAAATAGCGGAATGCCACATACGCTTCAATCGTAATCGAGTCGAACATGAATCGTATGTCGCTTAAGTAAAATTAGGAGAATCGGGCCCCTGATAAGTAGATAAGCTACTTATAATAAATATTATGTGACAGCATCTCATTTATTATAAAATAAACTGGGTGATAAATAATTATATTTTGCATTATAGGTCATTGCATTGCGTCGTCTTTTTCCTTATAGGCATAATCTATAATATAAAAATGAATCGCAAAATGTGTTGGTAAGAGCATAACTCAACAACGCCTAGACCAATTTGGCTAATTCTTTTTTTGTTGTGTTTGTTATTGTCAGGAGAAGGTTCTTATGAAAGGAAAAGAATAGGGTAAAGTAGAGAAGTCAGTTGACGGGAGCGAAGCCGCGGGCAAAAGCTAGTACCTAATAAATTATAATTAAAATAATTACATTAGACATACTTACGTGTTTTAACTTAAACTATCTTATATCTTATAAACATTAAAAATAAAATCTGCCTTAAACTAAAACAGTCGGAGTTTAGCGATATTCATTCAAGCACTTTGAATTTCTAAAGAAAATAGTTCTAGCTCAAACGATTTTCGACACCTTCTCCACGGAGAAATCTGTTTACAATCTTAAGCTGACACTAATAAAGTCTATAATTAAGCAAACAATAGTACGTATTAAGAAACTAAAGGCAACACTTTTAGCCTAACATCACAAAATACACAACTCTTTACCTATATAATTTTCTAACTTCACGTTACACGAATCGAAGGCTTCTTGAAAGTCTTTCTATGAGACAATTATTTGCCTATCATTTTCAAAAGATCTACAACTTATTATTTCAAAATATTATCGATAATCTTTCACACTCGCAATAGGTACACTCAATCAACATTACGGTCAAAATCTATCTCTGACAAAGATTTATCAGAAATGATATCCTTTACAAACGTATCCCATCTCTTACTAAAAACTTTGAAAAGTCTCTCTTTACCTTCATCTTCCAAAGCACTATAAGTTATGGAATTTAAAGCAAGTTGTTTAAGCATCCTCAAGTCTGCACGTTGACTTGCGATTCCCATGAAAGCTACGAAGAAGTCATCAGTTAAAGGTCTTGCGCTCCAAGCTCCTGGATCATCACTGCTCAGCACCACAGGGAGTCCCATAGCTAGGTATGAAGCCAAGGGATGATTTCTCACATCGTGCACTAACGATAACACCACATTTGATATCACATTCACTTCCAAAGCAATGTCTTTTTTGATCACAGCAGACATCAGACTCGGGTGCTTTGTTAAAGCGTACCCGTGTCCTATTCTCTTTGAGCCTAGAAGAATAGCATCCACTAAGTTCTCGTCAGCTGATGTTCCTAACCAGGCAGTTTCTCCAGCATGTAGATAGAAGTTTATGTCGTTTCTAGCCTCCGACAGTACAGGAAGGAAATCTGTCAATGGCCTTCCTATGTCTTCCTGACCGACAAGATCAAACCCTGCTATCATATCAGGCATTTCAGCTTTAACTGCTCTCGTCAGATTTAGAGCATCAAACACTTGATTGATGCTAAGAGCCCTATGTTTTGTTACAATCAGTTTCACTCCAATAAAGTCAGGATGATCTTCGATAAACTTGTTAGTTACATTCTTGAAGAGTTCCACTAAATATTTCTTGTCGTGCTGTGTGCCATCCAACTCGTATAGGCCGTGTAAGCCTGTACGAACTTCTATATACATAACGTTATCGTTGTAGAACTGTTCCAGTGTTGCATACCAGTATTTCTCTCTAACCGGTCTATAAGAGATCAAAGATTTTATGACGTAATAAACTTTGTTGAATCTTTGCCAAACTGTGTTGATGTCAACAAAATTAAAGTCCTCTCCATCTTCGCGATACAGTGTGAAATACTTCTTCAATTGTGAATCAAAAGCGGCTGGATCTCCGGAAGAATTCCTCATATCACTAACAAGAGTCCACTTAGATTGACAAGGTCGCTCTGGGGTCGTCTCCGAGAATTGTAATTTTAAATCATCGTAAGTGTGACAGGCGTACAAGTGATCTTCATACGTCAATTTCACTAACATATCCGCGTGTAACATAAGAGAACTATGTACGTGTAACACTGCACCCTTCGGCATGCGCCTGATTATTTGATACACCTTCGAGTCTTCTATATCTTTCTTGTAGGAAAAGTAGTGTTTGGAGAAATTGAAATGCTGTGGATTGATGTAGGAATCGTTGAGTTCTCTCATCTTCCATCTCATTAGTACATCATTTGCTTTGTTTTCATCTTCGTTTAAATTTATTCTTCCTCCTACTGCTGTTATCGTCTCTTCGTCTAATAAAGCTCTTCTTTCTTCATTGTAATTGTCTGGAACGGATCGTGCGTCGAGCGAGATAAGGAGACACGCGATAGTGTAAGCGGTCAGTTTGTACATGTCTGCGGGTTCGTGGCCACTTGGTCGGTAAGTGTTCGCGCCTCGGCCGCCACTACGGAACTGTATGTAGCCGGCGTTTATATATGTATGTCGTAAAACGTTTATTGTTGAGTGGACAAGTACAAGTACAGAGTTAATGAACGCTTGATTTTACAGCGAAATATCTACTGTGCCTACCTAGAATTGTTTTTAGTTGACCAAACAATATTTAGAAGTAGGTTTCTATCGGAAATATTGTGCTGTGCATACTTTTCGCGCATTTTGCAAATGGCTAATTGTCAACTATTTAATCCAAAGTTAACTGATATTTGGCCATGTACTAACCTTGGCAGAAGGTGTAATTTTAAGAATCAATTATTATCTAGATAAGATGAGATATTATCAATTATAGTTAATTAACGATAAAACAAACATAGATTACCTATCATGCTATCTTGATTGTTTTACGTGTTTCTTATATCAATGAGCTGCTATATCATTTTGTACCTGTATGTGGTATAGAAGATAAGTAGTTCTTGCCAATACGATAATTAATGACATAGCCGCAATTTGTATAAATGTATGTTTGTTATTCTTTCTTCTTTCAAAGAAGGCTTATTATAGCATTAATGATTATTTAAATGATAGGAATAGTTGGTCGCTAAGTTGAACGCAAGGCAGCTCATTCTTGTTATCGCTATAACTAAATCTTAAACTTATTATGATTATTTTTTACATTGATTGACATTACTTCAGACATTAATTCTGTTTTTTTCTTTTTTTAATTACTTTGGGAACTTCTGTTAAATTTTACTTAGCGTTGTTGCTTTATGGCTTGCTAGTACTGCAGTACTTCTTACATGTTCTACTTTTGTTGAATAGCTGCAAGCACGTCATGCTCCCTTAGACGGTATGGCCAGCGGTAGCGTTGGGGGTCGGGTTGTCCCCTTCCCTCAAAAATGTGCGAAGGGGGCGATGGCTGATCCTCGCGTTATACTCGTGAACGGGTGCTGCTGGCGGTACCAGGTCGTGTTGGTAGCTGTTGACACTATTAATAATAGTATAATTTTCTATTAGCTTTTTTTGGAGAAAATAATAATACTGTAGTCCTAGCAGGTACACCTTGTTTGTGTTGTACAGCTACAACATAACCATCTGCGCATGTAGGTGGGCACGCCGATTTTATGCTTATGTTAAAAATACATTTTTATTTCAGTAACAGGAGGCTTTAGATACAGTTAATAGACTATAAGTAATGCTTGAGTGCTTAGTATTTATGGGTATAAATCTGTGTGCTAGCCTACTTGTGTTAAGTTTGTATTGTTTTTTCTTTCCTAATTTTATATAATGGTTATCATGTGATAATGATATTTTTATTTGACTTGTTTTGTATACATTCTGGTTCTTCAAACCTTACAGACAGACATGTGTTGCTGGGGAGTTTGTTGCGCCACTTCTTCTTCCCAGCAAAAACACATAGGAAGTGGTGAAGGGCGGGCGTTTTGGGGGCTGTCTTTTGTTTTTGACGTTCGAAAAGTGCTGATTTATCAGCCTAATTTGAATAAACGATTTTGAGTTTGAGTTTGAGTTTGAGCTTTCACTCAAAAACTACGTACCTAGATAGGTAATGGATTATGATGATTCTAGGCAATAATACAGTATCTGAATTTCAAATACTTATGCTACTTTTTATCGATGAGCGGGAGAAGTTCTCTCGGGAGTTGGGATGCTGGTGTACATAATTACCATGGACAGAAGATCGACCCATTCTAATGGACTATAGCATTTATTATATTTTGTAGGTTGACTTTAGGTTCTTGCCACATACTTTTGACCTTACACTTGACATTCATTTTCCAATTTTTATAATAAAACATTGTTATTGTAATGTCACAAAAACTAACAAAATATGATTCACTTACGTATTTACTTAAACACTATAATGTACTGCATCCGTTTATTCAAAGCTATGAGAAACTTCTCAAAGCGTTTACCTAAATTAATTTTATTCTACTTAGGTACTAAAACCTAGCTGCATATTGTTTTCCTGGTTGCCCTGTAACTAGCACTATAAATAGTGCTAAAATATAAATATAAAATATAAATAAATATTTAGATTCGTATGGTAAGCCATACTAATATTTATTTATATTTTTAGGGAATGCCGAGTCTTTTTGGCAACCTCATCATCCTCCGAGCCTTTTTCCCAACTATGTTGGGGTCGGCTTCCAGTCTAACCGGATCCAGCTGAGTACCAGTGCTTTACAAGAAACGACTGCCTATCTGACCTCCTCAACCCACTGTTACCCGGGCAACCCAATACCTCTTGATTAGACTGGTGTCAAACTTACTGGCTTCTGACTACCCGTAACGACTGCCAAGATATTCAATGACAGCCGGGACCTACAGTTTAACGTGCCATCCGAAACACAGCCAATGGTGTCTAAGATATACTTAGAAAGTACATACAAACTTAGAAAAGTTGCATTGGTACTGGCTTGACCTGGAATCAAACCCGCGCCCTCATACTTGAGAGGTTGGTTCTTTGCCCAATAGGCCACCACGACACTTCTTTTTGGCAACCTGTTGGGTATTTATAACTTTTAACATGTGTGTGGCACGGTTACAGAGTACCTTTGTACTTTTTATCTGGATGTGAAAAGTAGTCCTCTAGTGACATAGGTAAAACTGAGGGGACCGCATGTACCTACCTATAGAAACTAAACGCCATTCAAGGGTTTAGTCAATCGTAGTGAAATTCAAGGTGAATGCTTTGCGTAAGGAGGTGTGATATTATTTACTGAGCTCGTTTCTAACTCTGGAACATTCTACTATTTAAAACTTTTTTGTGGTAAGTACGCATGTTTAGGGTTCCTTTGATAATGGTGTTATTTATTTATTGTTTTTTGGTCTTTATATCTTTGAAAGTATGTGGGAAACAGAAAGTGGAAACATGATTAATATCTTTGTTGCCTTAGAAGTACCTATCTTTAATAATAATTAGTATGAGTTACCTACATTACCATCTTACATAGCCAATGTGTAATAAATGATATTCTTGATGAGACTCTCATAAGTCAAGTTCATATTTATTTATTTTTGTGTATTTAAATACTCTGAAATAAGTTTATTGTTCTAAACATAAAACACTAATATTTAGTTTAGGTAGGGACAGTCAGCTACATACAAATAACAAAAGGAAATTCTGAACTAAGATTAATTTTAAATCTCGGAACCATTTTTTTATGGCTGTAACTGTAACAGACACCCAGCGTTCCATTATCTACTTATTCTACTCTTTTTAAATACTTCAAAAAAGTGACTCCTTCGATTTATTTTAAAAAGTCAAACGAAAAAATAACGCTATCATCACCCACTGCCCTAAAATGTATGCCTCCGACTGTAGGTACTTCTAACATGACTCAGTTTAGATATTAGATAAACAGCAGTTTAAAAACAATAAACACTCATAACATGTAGTTCCTCTATGAAAACTGATAACACAGAACTTTGCCTATAAGCGGAATAATTACGATCGTCACTATTTCATAGAAATGTTTGCAGTTTGTCAGGCTAAGTATGTAATAGCAAGCAAAGTACTTGGATGCTATTGCTCATGGAATTAGAGCCGTAGGTCAAAGGTTACTGACATCGCTCGATTGAGATGTCATAATCATGATAAATGTAATTTCCCTTATTCATAACTAGTTACTCACACATTGTCATACTCACACATATTTACAGGATTTTTATGTTTATTTAAAACACATGTTAATTTGCCATAAAATAAAATCTACTAAAAAAATGCACTGGCTAATTGTTAACAAGAAATGTAAAGCTATTTTAACGCGACCCGGGATTCAAACTTAAGACCCCACACTCGAGCTTCCAACTACTAGCCAGACCGAAGTAGTCTACTGGTCAGTTCAACTTTACTTAGAACAGCGCCATCTATCAATCTTTATAAGTACTGTTTGAAATGTAACATAATTGTGTTTCTAGTGGTCACTCAAGTTCCTTTGTATTCTACTTGAGGTACCGAAAGTGGCGCCACCTGCTGGAAGTGTAAGAAATGGTAAGAAGTAGGTGCATTCGTACAGCAATGAGGGGTCGTCAGTAATTGATCAGTTTTTCTTCATACAGATATGGTTTACTAAGACATTTTAAATTGTGTAATAGGTAGAGTTTTTAGAGCCCTACTATTCCCACTTTTTCCTATTGGAAACTAGACCATTTTAAACTCAACAACCTCAAAAGAAAGCGAAGTCTCTAGGTTTGTTAAAAAAATAAAACATAAGGAAAAACATAATGTAAATATATCACAAAAAAAAACTTACTTGACATTTGTGAAGGTCTTAGAGAGCTAACCAATAATAATGCTACTTAATAGGTACAAAAATTAAAAATAGGATTACTTTTAAAATCAGTCCAACAAACACTGATAGGTTCACTGCACTTAGAGAAAACTAAAATAACTGGCGCGGCCTGAAGCGCCAATACATTTTTTCATAGCAACGCGCATCTCAACGGGTCACGGTTCATCGTTCTAGGCGTCAAGAAATGACGTACATTTTTTATGGAGATACCTACGTTACAAATTATTTTTTATTATATTCATTCACCGTCACTTTTATGCTGTTCACATCAGATCCATGTATTTTCAAGTTTTTGCAAGTATACACACGTAAAATCAAGTTCCCGGGTTTTATTTACATCCAGAATAGGACCCTCTTATGTCTAACAAGCAGACATAAATTGGCGACCGTGACAGGACACGGATTTCATCAAAGTTAATATCGACGAGTCACTACTCCCTATAGTCAGGAGGACGTGCTTCATTCGAGGTTGAAGATCGTCAGGAGCGGCGGCTAAGCTACATCACGACTTAGTCACGACCACGGCAGCAACCTTCAAAAGAGATAAGTGTCCTAATCCTTTGTTCCTTCGTTTATTTACATTTCCACAATCGCAATTATATTGCCTCCACAGTCTAAATCTTGTAAAGTACAAAGGTCACTCATTGTGTTATGGTTGGAAAAACTGTTTAAACATTATTTTCTACACAGATTAGCGTATTTTATACATAGATTGCCCATTAACGATTAAAGTATATACTATAATTCGTTATAAGACATAAGTTAGTTCCGCAACATTTGATTATTTGCTCGTATAGTTATATCCCGAATCCATTAGCATTTCATTTAATAATTTGAAGGTGTTTTGTCCATTCAATAGCCCACAATTTTAGCGCATTAGTGTTTCTTGGTTTTCATCCGCTTTGCCGACAATTCCAGGATTGGCGTTGGAACACGACCCTGCCTGCAGTTCGAGCTATCTGCTGTGTGGAACCGGTTTCTTCGCCGCGGATGTCGCCGAGCTGACGGGAGTGGTGTAACGATAACAGCTAATTACTTATTGTAAACAAAGTGCAGCTAAGTGGACAAGTTTTTATTTATTTGTTTTACATTAAAACACAACAATGACGACTGAGTCGGACAAAGTTAGTATGAAGTTTAGAGAATTAAGTTTGAAACGTAGTTCTATTAAAGGTCAAATAACAAAGTTTAAAAACTACTTATCATCTTTAGAATCGGTGCAACTGTCTAGTATACAAATAGTCGAGTTATCGTTAAAGTTAAGTAAGTTTGAAGGTTTGTCTAGCAAGTTCGATGATCTTCAAACTGAAATTGAAGTTTTAAATCATAAAAATTTAGATTCAGAGATCGATGAGCGTGATAGCATTGAGCAAGACATTATTTCATGTATAGCCACGGCAAAGAATGTTATTGAAGACGCAAATAATCAAGCTGAAGCGCGACGAAAGTCTTCAGACTTCTCATGCCATCACCCTCATAACCATAACCCTGAGCCAGCTGGTTTTAAGTTACCACGTATTGAGATTTCTAAGTTTAACGGAGCATATTTTCGCTGGCTTGAATTTCGAGACACTTTTCAGGCGTTAGTGCATAATAATGAACGTATTTCCGATATTCATAAATTTCATTATTTGATTTCATATCTGGAAGGAGATGCGGCTCGTATCATTTCGAACCTTGAAGTTTCATCATCAAATTATAAAGAGGCCTGGTCATTATTATGTGCGCGGTATGACAACAAGAGGTTACTCATTAATTATCATTTGTCTGAATTAATTAACATGAAACCGATCACCAATGAATCCGAAAGATCATTACGATTTTTAGCGGACCACGTAACAAAGAACTTACGAGCACTTGCTAACCTGGGTCGACCCACTGATAAGTGGGATGATATCATCATATTCTTGATGACATCCAAGTTAGATAGTCATAGTTTAATGAAGTGGGAAGAGCTACAAAATACATTTGATTCTGCCGATGATCTGCCAACTTTAATTCAATTCCATAAATTCTTGACGGACCGTGCTGGTGTATTGGAAGCAATTAACCGAGGTAAAACCGACGGTACCAACAGAGTGCCTAGAGAGATATCGCGTCCTAGCCAGAGTTCTCAAAATCAATCTCATTCAAATAATAAGCAACAAAATAATAACTTCATTAACAAAAACAATAAGTCATACGTTAAATCTTTTATTAGTAAACAACAGAGTCAAAATAGAATTAATTGCGTCGTTTGTAATGAGTCACACAAATTGTATTCATGTCCTACATTTAAAAACAAAAGTGTTAGTGAAAGATTGGCTGATGTTCAGAAATATAATCTGTGTCATAATTGTTTGAGAGAGGGCCATCAAGCAGCAGACTGCACATTGGGGCCTTGTGTTTTTAAAGAATGTAATGAGCGACATAATTCTCTTCTGCATCAATCGCGTGCAGTTCTATCGACGAACTCCGCTGAAGTTCTTTCATCATTTTCAGAGCCATACACAGATCATGTATTTCTGTCCACTGTCGTCATCGAAGTGTCAAACCCGCTGACCAGCGTCACAGAGAAGGTACGCGCTCTCTTGGACTGCGGCAGTCAATCTTCACTCATCACTAAAGCCCTGAAACAGAAATTACAGTTAGATACAAATCAAACAAATGAAATAAACATTATAGGTATAGGCAATAACTTATGTCATAAGGTTACAGAATCATGTAAAATCACACTTAATTCAATGAACAAGCCATATAGTGTTACCTTGACCTGTTTAGTGCTTGATGAGCTAACAGGAGAGCTACCTAGGGCTCCTATTAACATTAAAAATTTTACATTACCTGACTATATCAAGTTGGCCGACCCTAGCTTTAACGTACCAGCAAAGGCAGACGTTATTCTCGGGGCGGATATATTTTGGGATGTTGTAGGTTCGGAACAATACTCCCTGGGTCCCAAGAACCCAAAATTAATAAGCTCAAAATTTGGCTGGCTTGTAGCTGGTCCCATGTTTTCAAGCTATTCTAAATACATTCAATGTAACCTTTCCAGTAGTTCAAAGGGGTCATACAAATCTGACTCAATTGCAAATATTGATCAGAATTTGACTAAATTTTGGGAAGTCGAAGAACTTCCCCAAAAAACTAGCCTTTCCCCAATTGAAAGGTTGTGTGAAGAACACTTCATAGCAAATACCACACGCTTAAGTTCAGGTAGGTTTTGCGTTAAGTTACCGTTGCTTGACGATCCCAATACTCTCGGTGATTCATATGACTTGGCTAAAATACGGTTACTGAACTTGGAAAAACGATTTCGTAAAAATCCAGAACTCAAGACACAATACACAGAATTTATTAATGAATATGCTAAATTAGGCCATTTATCAGAATCACATATTGCAAAGCCTAAACCAAGTTATTTCTTGTGTCATCACGCAGTGTTTAAGGAAGAAAGTGAGTCTACCAAAATTCGAGTAGTGTTTGACGGTTCCGCCCCCACTTCCTCTGGCCGCTCACTTAATGATATGCTAATGGTAGGCCCTAATAAGCAAAATTCTCTTTTCTCCATTCTGATCAGGGCGAGACAATACAAGTTTCTGCTCACGGGCGATGTTGAAAAGATGTTCCGCCAAGTGATGTGTCACCCTGATGATCAAAATCTACAACTGATCTTATGGAGAGAGGATGAGTCGCAGCCAATTAAAACCCTTAAATTGAATACCGTCACTTACGGTACAGCAAGTGCGAGTTATTTAAGTACACGGTGCTTGTGGCAAGTCGGAGAGGAATGTGGGGACAAATTCATCAAATCTATAATACAAAACGACTTTTATGTGGATGACCTCATCACCGGATCTAATAATGAAGAGGAGCTGCACCACATAAAAGAGTCAGTATCAAAGGCATTAAGTTCAGCATGTTTTCCTTTGCGGAAATATAAAAGCAACTTGACAAGCATTTTGCATGATAGCACTCACATTCAGCAGGATAAATTAATTATAAGTGAATCGTCGAGTACCCTCGGATTAGGATGGAATCCTTCTACTGATAACCTACACTTTCAAACAAAACCCTTGACAGTTAGTGGTAAATTAACAAAGCGAATTATAATGTCAAATTCGTTAAAAATATTTGATCCGCTAGGATTATTAAGTCCATCGATAATAATACCTAAAATTATGCTGCAAAAACTGTGGCTTCTTAAATTAGATTGGGACGATCCTGTTCCCCAAGACATACAAGAATCTTGGGACGTCTTCGTAAATAATTTACATTATCTAGCCACCTTACAAGTTCCTAGATACGTTAATTGCGACAACGCAAAATTTATTGAAATACACGCATTCAGTGATGCATCACAATGCGCCTACGGTGCTTGTGTTTACGTCAAAACTGTAAACCAAAATAATGAGGTTAGCATTAAATTGTTATGTGCAAAATCCAAGGTTGCACCTTTGAAACCGGTAACGATTCCTCGTTTGGAACTCTGCGCTGCGTTGCTCGCTGCTAGATTGACTAGGGCAGTTTGTAGTGCTATAAGACATCAATATTCTCGCGTAGTCCATTGGTGTGACAGCAGCGTAGTCCTTGCCTGGATTCACAGTGTACCTAGAAATTTAAAAACATTTGTAGCAAATCGTATAGGAGAAATCACAGAAATTACACAGCCATCATCATGGAGATACGTACCCACTTCAGAGAATCCAGCTGATCATATTTCAAGGGGTGTTAATCCAAGTCAGCTGGGAACGTTAAGCTTATGGTGGGATGGTCCAAGTTTTTTGTATCAAGATGAATCAGGCTGGCCTTCATTAAATTTAAATATGGCAAATAAAGAAAACTTACCTGAAGTGAAGATTAATTTACACACTACTGTTGAGCAGTTAATTAACTTTGAAAATTATTCATCATTTACTAAACTTCAACGCGTAATAGCATTTGTCAAAAGATTTATTAATAACTCTAAGAACCCACATGTAAAACGTACGGGCTTTTTAACAAAGGAAGAATTAAATCAGTCTTTCCATAGTCTCTGTTTTATAGCTCAACAACAAACATTTTCAGTAGAGTACAAACTTTTAAAACAAAACAAATCATTAAGCGCTAAGTCCAAAATTTTACCGTTATCACCATTTATTGATGACAATGATTTGATTAGGGTTGGTGGCAGAATTCAAGCTTCTGATTTTCCATATGATAGGAAGCATCAAATACTTCTTGACTCTTCTCACCATTTAACCAAGTTATTCTTTCGGAAAGAACATGTGCGTCAGATGCACGCTGGGCCACAACTTTTACTAGCTACCGTTCGAGATACCATTTGGCCTATCAACGGTCGTCATCTGGCTCGCCGCACAGTACACAACTGTACAACATGTAGAAGAGTGCAAGGAAAGACCCTGCAACCTAAAATGGGGAATCTTCCTGCACAGCGTATTACCGTGAACTTTCCCTTTGTTTCAGTAGGGGTAGATTTCGCTGGCCCGTTCTTTATCGTTAACCGAAGAGGACGAGGAGCGAGACTGACAAAATCTTACTTGTGCTTATTCATTTGCATGCGCTACAAGTGCATACATTTAGAGGCAGTAGGTGGCCTATCCAAGGATGACTTTTTAATGACCTTAAAACGATTTATCGCACGACGAGGCAAGCCAGCGGAAATATTCTCCGATAACGGTCGTAATTTTGTCGCAGCTGATAAGGAGTTAGGATCATTTTTAAAAATAAATAACCACTTGTTTTCCGACTTCGCTGCACAAGAGGGTATAAAATTTAATTTCATCCCTGCTTACTCCCCTCATTTCGGCGGCATTTGGGAATCAGGCATCAAATCCGCAAAACACCACGTCAAACGCGTTATAGGCAATCTTCACCTGACCTTTGAAGAATTGCAGACATTATTTGCGCAAGTGGAGGCAATATTAAATAGCCGACCCTTATGTCCCATGACTTCAAATCCCAATGACTTCCTTCCCCTCTCTCCTGGACACTTTCTCATAGGGAGAGCGCTAACTACGTTTCCGTATCCACAAATAGAAGAGGTGGACCCCAACAAGCTGAAGCGGTTTCAGAGATTAGAACAAATTAGACAGCACTTTTGGCGGCGTTGGCAAAATGAATACATAAATGAATTACAGAGAAGACAGAAATGGTTAAAGGATACGCCACAACTCAAAGTGGACGACTTAGTCCTGATCAAGGAAGAAAACTTGCCACCGCTGTGTTGGAGACTAGGAAGAGTCACGAAATTGTTTCCGGGTCCCGATGGGGTAATACGAGTGGCAGATGTGAGGACTTCAACCAACTGCCTTCGACGAGCTTTGGTACGCTTGTGTCCCCTTCCTGGTCCAGAAGAAGAGATCTCTATTGAAAGAGAAGCCTTTCAAAGGGGGGAGCATGGCGCGGCCTGAAGCGCCAATACATTTTTTCATAGCAACGCGCATCTCAACGGGTCACGGTTCATCGTTCTAGGCGTCAAGAAATGACGTACATTTTTTATGGAGATACCTACGTTACAAATTATTTTTTATTATATTCATTCACCGTCACTTTTATGCTGTTCACATCAGATCCATGTATTTTCAAGTTTTTGCAAGTATACACACGTAAAATCAAGTTCCCGGGTTTTATTTACATCCAGAATAGGACCCTCTTATGTCTAACAAGCAGACAAATAACATAACCAACAAATTGAACTCTTAACCACATCATGACGAATGTTTATCATAAAGATGAATCTGAAATCACATCAATCACAAACTTGTCCCAACGTGCATTAAAAACACTTAAAAGTCTATCTTTTCTTTCACATTCTAATGAGCTATAGGTTATAGAATTAAGAGCCAATTGTTTCAACAATCTTAAATCTGCATGCCGACTGGCGATTCCCATGAAAGCTACAAAGAAGTCATCAGTCAAAGGTTTCGCACTCCAAGCTCCTGGATCGTCACTGGATAAAACTACAGGTAGTCCCAAAGCTAAGTATGAAGCTAAGGGATGATTTCTCACATCTTGCACTAATGCTAACACTGCATTTGATATCACATTCACTTCTAAAGCAATGTCTTTTTTTAACACAGCTGTCATCAAACTCGGGTGTTTCGTCAATGCATAGCCATGACCAATCCTCTTTGATCCTAAGAGAATCGCATCAACCAAGTTTTCGTCGGCAGAGGTTCCCAGCCAACCAGTCTCTCCAGCATGTAGATAGAAGTTTATCTCATCTTTAGCTTCAGATAATACAGGAAGAAATTCTTTTAATGGCTTGCCTGCATCTTCTTGTCCAACAAGATCAAATCCTGCAATAAAATCTGGCATTTCGGCTTTCAATCTCCTTGTCATATTTAAAACTTCTAATACTTGATCGACACTTCTAGCCCGACTCTGAGAAATAATAACTTTCACACCAATAAAATCTGGATGGTCCGCAATAAACTCATTAGTAACGTTCTTGACAAGGTCCATTAAATACTTCTTATCGTGTAGTGTGCCATTCAATTCGTATAAGCTGTATATTCCTGAACGAATTTCTATGTACATAACGTTATCATTGTAGAACTGCCTCAGTGTTTCGTACCAGTATTTTTCTCGTACCGGTCTGTAAGCAATCAATGATCCAATTGCTCTGCCGACTTTTCGAAATCTCTTCCAAACTGTATTGATATCCACAGATTTATAATCTTCTCCATTTTCTCTATACATTGTGAAATAGTTTCTCAATTGTGCATCAAAAGCTGTTGTGTTCCCGGAGGAATTTCTGAGATGGCTTACTTGAGACCATTCAGTTAGGCAAGGCATATCAGGGGTTGTCTCCGAGAAATGAAACAGCATAGTACCGTCTTCTTGACAAGCGTACAAGTGATCTTCATAAGTGAACTGCACCAAGACATCTGCGTGCAACAGTAGGGTGTTATGCAAGTGTAAAGCTGCACCTTTTGGCATCATTTGAATAATTTGATACACCTTGGAGTATTCCAAATCTTTTTTGTATGAAAAGTAATGTTTGGAGTAGTTGAAATACTGTGGATTATTGTGCGAAGCGTTGTGCTCCTTCATTTTCCATTTCATCAGAATATCGTTGGCAATTGTTTCATTTGCATTTAAATGCACTTTTCCACCAACAGCTATCAGAATTTCTTCATCCAATAATGCTCGTCTTTCTTCATTGTATTTGTTTGGTATGATCCGTGCGTCAAGGGTGATAAGACTCGCGATAATGTATGTCAATATATACATGTCTAGCCTATCTTAATCGGCACTAACTTCGAGTGTTCTCGTAACAACCGTCAGAACTGAACTGTTTTAATAAATGCTAAATATAGTGATAGTAATTTTAATATATTTATTTAATGAGTTTTTTACCAGTGTGATAATTGTTGTTGATTCGGAGATAAACGAACAATTGGTCTGATACTAAATATTTCGGTCTGAACTTGATGATAGAGGTAACTTATTACACAGGTCAACAAAAGAAAAAAAAATTTTTGGTGCCGAGATGTCATTTACGGTTTTGTATTAGGTATGCATTGACAACACTAAAAATATATTATTTTTTTTTTCCTACGTGTAGTTTTTTGTCTACCCTCTATTTTTTAACTTTGCAGTAAATAGTACTTTCGTGAGCACGGTTTCAAGTCTTATTTGTCTCTTTCAATAAATAAATCGATTTTGATACAATGTCTTCATCGCGTAGAAGTTGTGTCAATGATCCAAATATGTTTTGTTACATTTGTGGGGAATATACAGTCAAAAAGTTTAGGAAACCTATTACAGATTTTATAAAAAGTGCCTATTTTTCGTACTTTAACTCGCAAATTGAAGATAAAAACAAGCCATGGATACCGCAAATTGTTTGTAAAATGTGCTATGAACACTTGAGACAATGGGTCAGTGGTAAAAGAAGCCGTATGAGGTTCGGGGTGCCTATGCAATGGAGAGAACCAAAAAATCACTTCGATGACTGTTACTTCTGCTGTGTCAATTTGCATGGTGTTAACGTTAAAAAAATGATTTATCCAGACTTACAATCGGCTAGAAGACCTTTACCACATTCAGAGGAAGTACCTGTTCCAACGTTTTGTTTTACCTATGAATCATCATGTGAAGAAACCGATAGTAACGCGTCAAGCGATAGTGACATTGAAGAAACAGCGTCTTCAGAGCCAAAACCTTTTACCCAAGTCGAATTAAACGATTTAATAAGGGATCTCGAACTACCTAAAGAATCTGCAGAGTTGTTGGCTTCTAGATTAAAAGAAAAAAACTTGTTGGCGTCAGGTACGAAAGTGACATTCTATCGTACAAGAGAGCAAGATTTGCTACCATTTTTTAATTCGGAAAATGATCTTGTTTTTTGTTCGGATGTGCAAGGCCTACTTCTCAAAATGGGTCTTTCAAAATACCAACCAAGTGAATGGCGTCTCTTCATAGACAGTTCTAAACGAAGCCTTAAGTGTGTTCTTTTACACAATGGCAACCAATTTGGTTCAGTTCCCATTGCTCATTCAACCAAATTAAAGGAAGAATATCAAAATATTGCACTTGTTCTAGGAAAAATCAAATATAATGAACACAAATGGAGCATTTGTGTAGATCTAAAAATGGTTAACTTCTTATTAGGACAGCAAAGTGGATACACCAAATACCCATGTTTTTATTGTCTGTGGGATAGTCGTGCTAAACAGCAACACTGGAGAAATAGAGATTGGCCTGTACGTGAGATGTTGGAAGTGGGAAAGCAGAATGTAATAAACCCATCTTTGGTTCCAAGAGATAAAATTATATTGCCCCCCTTGCACATTAAACTAGGACTAATGAAACAATTTGTGAAGGCGTTAGATAAAAATGGGCAATGTTTTTCTTATATAACGAGAAAATTTCGTAGTCTAAGCATAGAAAAGATAAAAGCGGGTATTTTTGATGGACCACAGATAAGAATATTAATAAATGATACTAATTTCTCAAGTTCAATGACCAGTTTGGAGCTACTTGCGTGGAATTCGTTTGTTGAAGTTACAAAAAATTTTCTGGGAAATCACAAGTCTAGTAACTACTCTGAAATTGTTAACAACATGCTGGAGAATTTCAAAAACTTAGGATGTAACATGTCCATCAAAGTGCATTATCTCCACAGTTACCTTGACCAGTTTCCAGAGAATCTTGGTTCCTATAGCGAAGAACAAGGGGAGCGGTTTCATCAGGACCTAAAAACTATGGAAGAGAGGTACCAAGGCCGATGGGATCAGCATATGATGGCTGACTACTGCTGGGGGATGCAGCGTGATTGTCCTGCTACTCCTCATTCACGAAAATCGCGTAAAAAGAAGTTTTTGTGTACATAAGAATTTAATATATGTTGTTTTTGGTGTAATTATGGTTTTTTCTGTTTAATAAAAAAATCTAGAAAACTACACGTAGAAAATCAAAATTTTTGCTATTTATGTAATTACTATAGGGTCCTAAATTAAAAAAATAATACAGCTTTTCGGCACCAAAACCACTGTTGACCAGTGTTATAGATACTATTCATGTTGCAATAATTAAAATCACACAAACTTATACGAGAAAAAGGAAAAAGCTACTGAGCAAAATCCCCGACTGCGAGAAATATGTCAGCAAGTGAACTGAAAAGATAGAAGCAAGATTATTTATAGATTACAGGTCATTTATTGAGCTTTGAGACTTCGTACCTTAACAGTTTAACTATGACAACGTGATAAACATTCCATCTATAGCATGTACATATAATACTTATTAGCTAGAAAAGAAAAACAAGAGCTGCTATTTACAAAATATAGTAATCCAACATTTATTACGTGTATAGGTCTCATTTCTAAGTAGTAATATAATTTATTTCTAGGGTTAAAGTTTATCGCGATATGATAGTGATGTCACAACGCTTATAATTAGCAACAATATAATAAATGCTATCCTGGTTTGATAATTTTCTGATTTATGCAAAGGTTCAGTGCAAAAGAGTGAGATAAAAATATATATCTTTTTACACGCGACTGGATATTCTGATAAACTCAACAAACTTTTTTTTTGTCATAGTATCAACGAAAATTGTATCAAAAAAATAAAAACTGGATTGCAGCAAAATCTGGCAAGTTAATAAAAATACGTCTGTAATATATAGGTACTTTAATAATTACAATCAAGTATATTGTAATTATATATTGTATTTTTATTTACTTGCCAGATTTTAATGCAAACCAGTTTTTTTTTTAATATAAAGCAAATAATATTCTCAATGACTGTTTCTACTTGGTACTAGATGTCGCTACTGTGACAAAGTAAGAACGTCGACGCGTAGATAACGCCATCTATGAGTGAGTAGTCTGCACTAGTATATCGAAAAATAAAAAATACTGTGGAAAGCAAACACATCTGAGTATCATTGAAGCATTTTCATGTTTAGTGATTATTATGTTGCTCAATGGATTGTAAAATAAAAACTTCACACGTACTTATAAAGGATATTTAAATTTTAGGTAAGGTTCTTCTTACGGATGGCCCTATGAATTCAGTACTCCTCTTTAATTTGTCTAACTCACTTCTTTTATATTCTTCACAAAATTTTGAAGGTTTTATTTAGATTAAGCTCAATTTATTTAGCGTAGTTCTTGAGTAGATCAAATGAGTATTCATTATTATGAGAGAAAGTCCAAGAAATAATCTGCTAGAAAAAAATAGCTTTGGTGTTACAACGATTGGTACCAAACATGTTCGTGCTATAATTGGAATACTTTATGAAAACTATAGGCAATCTACTTACCTACACAATAGTAAAAACCCATCTTTTACAATTCACCCAACTACAAAACTTATCAGCGAAGAAAAATCAGAGATTTCGTCGTCCGTCTCCCAAAAAGTGCGTCACGACGCAGTAATTCTTTTGCCCAATTATAGGTCTTACACCGTCGTAATAAGGGCGATATCTGAGCGGGTCATCTTGGGTCAAAGTCGTGACAATGACGTGACAGTGTACGATGCGTTGAGGCTTGAAAGTCTGCTTACCACGAATCTGTGTGATTTACGATATAGAAATGGTAAGATTGTCAGTTTAAGGTTGGAATATTAAGATTTGTGTTTCTCTGTTTTTGCGGCCACTTTTAACTGGGTTTACTTGCATCTATTAAAATATTGCAATAGTCATCTACTTCTCCCATCATAGGTTTTTAAACATGTTTGAAGATATTGGACTACAAAAGCCGTATAGTGCCCGATACATAAAATGTTTTACATACCACAAGCTTTCTTGTCTTTTCAGGATTAACGACTACAACAAATTCATTGATAGTTAACCAAATATGAAGATCCGAATAGCTGTGAATCTGTGCTTAAGATAACACTTGACTATCATTGTTTAATTCTGACCGTATTAGGTACTTACCTACATACAACCAACCAAGGTTCAAGACCACTCTAACAGGATAAATCCATTTCAGAATTTAAAATAATCGTCGCAGGAAATATTATTCAATTCATATCATTTTGGTAGCGACCACTTAAATCAAATTGTTTGGTCCGCGGGCAAATATTTTCAAAACAGGGGTCTAGCCGCCATTGTCAAATTGACCGAATGATTGTAGGGGGAACGAATGAATGAATGGAAGTATTGTTGGATTAAAGTATTTTGGGGGAAACTGCACGGTTGACATTCGTTTTGGTAAGTGATATTTTGTAAGCCCTTGATTTTTGTTTTGTCGTGTTTTTGTGGGAAATATTTTGAGAGGGACATGTATGAAACGCAAGAATATGGTCAGTAAAACCTAAAAAAATAACCTTTCGTGATGCTCTAACGGCTCTAAGCAAATATAAAAAAGTTATTTGACACACGATCAATTTCCACTAATGCACCAGACATCATACTTTACAATACTCTTTGTCATCTCATTCTCTTACTACACCTTCATAACCTACCAAAGTCCCAAACATTAACATGCACTAAAAACCAGAAAAAAAAAAACAAACGAAGATCACAAACAGCAGTCGTCGAAATTCAAACACAACAAATACTTAAGTACTTCGAAATTGATAGACAGGCAAAATGTGAACCTACAGACTGCTTACCCGAAAAGCCATTCATCAGAGTTTTTGCTCGCAATGAAGACGGTTGTCTCCACACAATAAGTTCGAACAAGACGCCAGTTATAAATCTTACGACCACAGGTGATAGCGGCAAGATTAAAGAGCGCGGTACCCTTTGTAACGCCCCCCTCCCCACTGTCAATATTTGCATACTAAGTAAATAAAGTTAAAAGATCCTAAATTGTGTTGATTGAGATGTTCAGAACTTGCCTACCAGTTGTTAGGAAGAGTGGTTTTATGTTTTTCTAAAAACAGTAAAGCAATTTGAAGTAGGTAATTACTAAGTGCATGGTTTGAGAGATGAAGGATAATTAAGGGAACTATGGTGAACGAACGGTCGCTGTGAAAGGCAAGAATGCTGTTAAACTAAATCTGAAAATACTTAAATCTTTAATAAAACAGTATTTATTTTCAGGTTTTCCGATGATAAAAGTTTAAAACAAATATAATAACAAACTAAGGTAAACATTTTCCTAGTTCCTACTACTCTGTGGCTTAATGGCAAACAATCCAATATCCAGACTCTAAGGTGATCTTCACACTGCCCCGCATCACGCTGCATCTTGCGTGTCGACGCACCTACGCGCGTTCCTGCGGAAGTGCAGATCTGCATCATCGTGCGGGTTTTTCACGCACTCACGCGCGTAGGTGCGTTTTGTAAATTCACGCACAGCGAGTTCCATTTTCAAATATACACGTTACGCCCATTCAAAATCACGCGCGGCATTGCGGGATTCAGTGTGCCATACCTTGCGTCTCGCCCCGCACCTACGCGCGGGGGTGCGTGTTTCTCCGCATGTATGTGCGTGATCCGCATGAACGCGCGTGGATGCATTTTCAGTGTGTTGGACTATGCGTGTTTTCCATACAAACGGAGATATTTCCATACAACGGAAAAAAACGCATCCACGCACTACGCTGCATCATGCGGGGCAGTGTGATAATCGCCTAACCTACACACTTTATATCTTGGTTTGATAAGACATACATTCCTATATTTTATTATGATGCATGAGAATCACGATAATTTGAACATTAGCTCAACTAACAAAAACAGAAGCTGATATCAATTTTGAATCCTTATTATAATTATTGACCGGATGATGACGCTCTATTTCGGGTTACAAAATCATAGCCCTCCTTTTTTGATCTCCTGTCAAACACCTGACATTATCCGAAGTCAGGTCACCTTCAACATCGCGTGCTCCTCAAACGAACCGCTCAAGTGACGAGACAATGAACGGATCATCACTAAACCACGTCCTTTCAAATTGTACCCTAATGAGCCGCATAATTGACGAAAAACCAGCCTTTTAAGACGTTTTCGTACGATTTGTTACTTCGGGATCAACCGATCCTTCATCACTACCATCATTAGCATCATCAACCTTAACTTTAACGTCATAAGGTCCATTTTTGTTTGCTGTTTCTTCGTGAGTTGGTGATTGGTAAGGAATTAATCCGTGGCTCCCGTTTGCAACATGTCGTCATTGTGTTGTTCCATGATGTGAAGAGACTGTGGTTTTCCTTAGTTCTTGTGTATGCTCTTGTAATTGTTGGTTTTTGAGTAAGGAAGTGGATTTTGACAACTGAGTACCAGTACCTGATGAGATTAAGAATATATTTCAGTTCTAGCATCTGCAGAATAGTCTTCAGCGTTTAACGATCATGAAGTTCCACCTCCATCTCGTGGCAGCTTCTCGAACCTTTGTCGATAAATAGGCTAACACTAAAAGATTTTCAAATCAGAATAGTAGTTCCTGAGATTAGCGAGAGTTTCTGAGATATTATTCAAGCAATCCACCTCTTCAGCTTTATAATATTATATGTAGTGTAGAATATATAAAGTCGTGGTGGCCTAGTGGGTAAAGAACCAACCTCTCGAGTATGAGGGTGTGGGTTCGATTCCAGGTGAGGCAAGTACCAATGCAACTTTTCTAAGTTTGTATGTACTTTCTAAGTAATCTTAGACACCAATGGCTGACAAAAAAAAAAGGTGAAGGAAAACATCTTGAGGAAACCTGGACTATAAAGTCTGAAATCACCAACCCGCATTGAGCAAGCGTGGTGATTAATGCTCAATCCTTCTCCGTGTGAGAGGAGGCCTGTGCCCAGCAGTGGGACGATAAAAAGGCTGTAACAGTAACAGCGTAAAATATATCAGATGTCAGATGCTATTTCGATGCCCTAGTCACTTTAATTGAATTTAACATTTTGAACTTTTTATTTAAATTTGGCTACATTTTATATTGCAATTTACAATACCTATAATAGCACTATCAAAAACAATGCCATCTTATAAAAAAACCGCGACATTTGTCATCCATGTTCTTGATGACCTATTAATTTCTATAACTATGGGGTCTTTTCATGGTGGTCCTTTGTTAGTCATGATAATTGTCAGCAACTGTCTTCTGTTTCGAGGACAATGGTTTTCGTTGTTCTGGTTTAAATATAAACAATTGAAAGTTGTTGTTGTTATAGAAGTAGGGCCAACTGTCGTTTGAAGGTTTGCGAGGGTATGTTTCGTCCGTTGGAGAACTAGCCACAATTTATTTTCATATACTAAGAAATTTATGTCCGTTAAATGTTTATAATTTGTCTAGGAGGAAACTACTCCCAGATAAAAGTAAACTATGTCCTTTCTTAGAATCTACATAATTTGTATCACGTACTATATTAGTTTAATTTAAATTGGTTTTGGCGTGAAAGCTCAATCGACACACAGGCATCGACAGACATGCACAGAGCACACATACTATTGCATTTTTAATATAGGATATTGACTAACCTGGTTCTTGATCTACAAATCTTAAATTTACCTGACAAAGTCTTCAATTGAAAAAAAAAAACATCATCACTCATAGGAAACCACTTATCCTACCCACAAAATCCACCCCCAAACGAATCCATAATCAATTTCTATCCAAAAAAGTAACCAAAAATTACACTGCCAGCAAAAAAATGTAGCACGCGATCTAATTATCGTTGAAAAAACATCCTACTTTTGGGGTCCCATTTTTTGTGGCCGTAATTAGTAATTGGCACGTTATATGTATCGTGTGGTCGCAGGTTCGAGCTTGTGCAAGGCAAATTGCGGTTGTTCATCATTTGCGGGAACATATGGCGAGTAACGGATGGGTCGTATTGTCTGTCTGTAGTGTGCTTTCTTGGTGTTTAAGTTAACGGGGAATTTAGAAGCTTATAGTGAGAAGGTATCAATGAACGTGGATGAAGACTATGTTGCAGTCTGTAGATGGGTAAACATCTCTTCATGAAGAGTTCCGCCGTTTTCCGGAAGGCACATTACAGTGGCTGTCATTTGAACATCTTTCACAGTCGATATGGGTGCTCTGAAGCCAGAAGACAACCAGTCTTACCAAGTAATACCAAGTGTAAGATATCGGCAATCGCTCAATGTGAAACACTGTTACTCAGGTGCATCTGGCTAGGCAGATGATGAAACAAGCTGTGCTAACAACGAGGCTGTAAAAACATTATAAAAATAAAATTAGCAAAACTCCTAGAACTTAAAGAATTACCTTATTAAAACAGGAAGTAGGAAAACCTACAAACCCAAACTTAATTCACCCCTTGATTCATAGTAAATCACATTTTTCGCGTAATGAGACCAAAATCAGTAACCCCAGTAATCGGGTCTTTCAATACCAGACTCATCCATGCACCTTATGTTCTACGTCATAAGGTTGAAAATTGAACAGATAAAGAGGAAAATTTCCGATTTCCCATCGGAGTTCATTTGATAGGCGCTGATTTACAAAAGTGAATTACGATCTGGCAGTCTGTTCGTTACAGTAATTTGATTTCATGCAATTTGTGTGGGTATCATAATATTGAGTCAATACGATTGTATGCAGGTGTATGCTTCGAGATTGGTAATGAATGTATGGCACATGAAGATTTGATACGTATAGAGCTTTTACAATAGTTGATTTTCCACTCGCTTTTTCCGTGTAGCTTCTTCTTCTTCGGGTGATTCTCCACTACTGGAGGTTAGCCGTCAGCTCAGCAAATTTTTTCCTATCTTGTGCCAAGCGAAACAGGTCTTCAACGCTGGCAATACTCGTCCACTCTCGGATGTTCCGCAGCCAAGATTTCTTGCGCCTTCCAACGCGCCTTTTACCCTTTATTTTGCCCATCATTATTAGTTGCAACAGTTGGTATTTATCGTTTCTCAGTACATGACCAAGATAGGCAACTTTTTTGCGTTTGATGGTCTGCAACAATGCCCTGGTTTCACCGACGCGTTGAAGTACCTTCTCGTTGGAAATTTTCTGCATCCAGCTTATGCGTAGCATCCTGCGGTAACACCACATCTCGAAGGCTTCAAGCCGCTTTTGGGTGTTCACTTTAAGCGTCCATGCCTCGCTTCCGTATAATACTACTGGCCAGATATAACAGTGAAGCATTCTGACTCTCAGTTTAATTCCAAGATTGCGATTGCACAGAACGTTCCGCATTTTTTGGAATGTTGCTCGGGCAATTTCGATACGGGTACAAATTTCTTCGTCACTTTCCCATTTTTCATTCACCCAAGCACCGAGATACTTGTAATGCTGAACCTGTTCGAGATCTGAGCCTGCAATACTTAATTGAGGGGCCGAGATGTGGGTACCAGATGCAACCAGGTACTTAGTTTTGGTAACATTCATATTCAAACCTGCTCTTAGACTGCACTCGTGAACTCTGTTCAATATATACTGCAGGTCTTGTTGCGTTGAGGCCAGAAGTACTGTATCATCGGCGTATCTCAAGTTATTGACTATCTTGCCATTTATCGTGATTCCGACTTCGAGACCTTCCAGAGCTTCTGTTATAATTGCTTCAGAGTACAGATTGAATAATAACGGTGACAGAATGCAACCTTGGCGGACTCCCCGGCAGATATCAATTTGGTCAGTCTCCGAATTTTCCACCCTTATATTCGCTGTTTGGTTCCAGTACAAATTCTTTATAATTCTAAGATCTTTCCCATCTAAGCCAATATCTGTTAAACGTTGCATTCCGTGTAGCAGTTTTCAATAAACTATTATGACACCTGAAACCATGCGATAGGTCTTTTGGCCGCGAGGATTGTTTGCACGTAGAGAAACTTAGAGCGCGAAAAAGCCCGTTAGCGTGAAAATGGTGTATTTAATACCTAAAAGTTCTAGCTTGCATGTAAAATTTGCATCGTGTAACAATGTTATGTAAACAGGAGGAGGACGAAAATTATGACGAATCTCCAAAAGATTCATTTTTGATAATTTCACGGTGTGCAAACGAAATCATATTCTGTAGGTAATTAGATATAGTGTCAGGTAAAATCATGCTATGAGGCAGTTATTACATTTGTCAACAATCTTTTGACAAAAAATCAGCCTTATGTATATCAAATCATAGAAATTGTAACGCTGTGGCTTACCACTAAATAAAACCTGATAAATTATCTGATAAGGATAATTTAGCCTCGTCATATGAAATGAGAAGAACTGGATGTGACATTGTTCAATGTACTTACTAATTTTAATTTTACAGGTTTCTTCCTTGCATCCTGGGGTCAATTCGTAACGTTAATTAGCTCAATCGGTACAATGCAATGCGGTTCAAGTCGCGTAAATGTAGTGTGACAATCCATCTGTAGTTAAAATAACCTCTTCTGCCGCGATTACCGAAAAGAGCCCTTTACCGTGTTTAATCAGTGGATTTGTTTTGGTAGAAATTCATAATAAACATTTGTTGTAAGACAAACTGACGTTTATTAAAAGTTATCGGTCAACTTGGGCCTTACCTAGTATTTAAACGATTACCACATCTAGTATTTCCTCTAAATCAACGTCTGGATAATACCAAACAAATAGCGCGAACAAACAAGCGTTGTGTCCCGCTCGAATCGACGCAATTCAATAAGGGTGGTTAACGACTGATTGCAATCAACCCCCGGACGTGAGCCGAAAGTATTGATAACATACTCGGTTTGTTTGGTTATTGTTTAGTCAAACCTGGATGATAATAAATGTGTACTTATTGATCTGTCTAATTTTAATCATTTCAGTTCATGATCTCAAAATGACTTCACTATTAATTAAGTCACTAATGTTACTATAAATTAGAAGTTCACCTTCGTATACTACACATACTACATGCATATTTGTGTATGTAATTGCTCCCACAGAAAAGTGACTCTTAATATTAAGTTAATAAATGTGTGTTATTATTATTTATTCTTTGATAATGCGTATTTTTAAGTGGAAGAGACAATTATATGTTAAGTTTTGGGTTATATATCTAAATGTTTATGTGCAATAATAAGTGCAGAGACTTATTTTTGTTAGCTTTTTCCTATTTTATTTTAAATTATTTGTGATACAGGCATTATGATAATAGACATACTTAGTTGTATTTAGGATTTTTATTTGCCTCTCTCCTTACAAAATGTGCTGTATAACATTCAAAAGGATAAACGGTGATCTGTAACACAGGGGTACACTGTAATTGAAGAGAAAATAAAGATTTTTATTTATTTATTATTATTATTTATTAGTTTCTTTCGCACTATGTCTTTGTCTTATCTACACGTCACACTAATGTTATAAAAGAAAAGTTTGGATGGATTTGAAGATGGATGGATGTCTGTAACATCTCCACGCAAAAACTACTAAACAAATGATAAAACTTTAAAGTTTATCTTAGTTTCACAATAACACTTTTTTGGCGGGTGAAGAACTTACCTTTGTCTCTCAAGACAGGCGAACCGAATCTTCCCACAGCCATGGGACCGAAGAATCTGTAATTTTTATACCAACTTTACTCGTTATAGACAGAAAAAAAAAACTGGCGTCCACGGCCGATTTCGGCCACGGCGGCTGTTCTCATTTAAGGAAATCAGCCAGCTGCGCAGGTCATATTATAGTGCTCGAGCATTTGCGCAGACACAGGTGCACTCACTATTCCTTCACTCTCAAAACCCGATAGGACGGCAATCCGACACGACCGGAAAGAGATCAGGCGCAGGACCGACATTAACGTGCTCTCCGATGCACGGGTGAATCAATCACCAACTTCCAGACTACGGGCTGCTTTTGTGAAAGTTTAAGAAAACCCACAAAGCGATTTCGGCCCGACCCGGGAATCGAACCCGAGACCTCGATCACAGCAGCCACGCTTGCGACCACTAGACCATCGAGGCAGACAATATAGAGATCCTAAAACGACCGAATTTCTCAATGAAGATTACAAATCATACATATCTATATGTATGATTAAAGAACTTCAGTGGCTGCAGCAGAATAGACACATAGCGGTCAAACTCATAACACCCCTCTTTGCATCAGAGTTAAAAAATACGACCCATTCTTCAAGCCGACTCAAGACATGAAAAGGCCGTATAAAACTAGTACATAGGCACAATAATATTCATAAGTACCTACACAAAGAGCACCTACATACTGGAGACTAAACAGTCGGCCGACAGTAGACGAAAGAATGATTTTAAAGAAAATATCGATTCTAAGCAAACTTTTCAGTCTGTCTGTTCTGTTCTGATCTGCTACAGCCTTTTTATCGTCCCACTGCTGGGCACAGGCCTCCTCTCAGGCGGAGAAGGATTGAGCATCAATCACCACGCTTGCTCAATGCGGGTTGATGATTTCAGACTTTATAGTTCAGGTTTCCTCAGTCTGTCTGATACCGGCTAAATACCTGATCTTCCTAATGTGCGTGCTACCACTCATCTTTAAACCGACTCATGAGCCCAAATAAACTATCGGCTGACTTAAAGTTTGCAGTGCAGTGTGCTGGTTTTCTATAGGCTAGAGGTTTATATTCAAGCTACCATTCAGCTAGTGCACAATTAATGGTGGCTAGGAATATAATAAACTTCATAACTGCGAGGTTTACAGTCGACATCGGATGTTAATATGGCGTCCATGCTTGGCTTGTCCAACATGGCGGTGTGAGTTCAAGAAACTGTGCACGCTATTTTTTTTTTCTTTTATTTGATTTGAATTTCGAATGGCTGTGTAAGGAGTTTTCTAGGTAATAAAATTAGGAAATTGTGTGCGGCGGACCAATCGAAAAGGTTGCTAAAAATGGTTCTGGGATTTTATATGGCTAGAAACACGATAAAAGTGTCAAAAAAGGGGTGAGTCCTTCTAAACATCTCTAGCAACAGATAATCAAAACCATATCATATCGATGCTCATAACCATACCATATGATATCACGTAAACTAAGCTTTAAGTAAAGTAGAATTAATGAGGCACCTACTCAAAAACAAAGAAATGCTTTTTAGAGTTTTCGTACGTAGGTAAGCATACGAGCTCTAATTCAGGCTCTTAAATTAAAGTGTCCAGAGCTTCCCAGTCATTCAGTGTATTTGTAGATGATACCGTAGATTTATAAGAAATTTTCCCCAATTTTTCCGATGTCCTAAAGACAATCACAATCACACACCAGAGACCAAATTAAAATTCGAATTTAAAAAAAGAATATCGCACCAGCTTCACAAAATTCCGGCCAGACACCAACGCATTCAAAAGAGTTCATAACATTTATAAGGAAACTCTTTATTTATAGCATACTTAAATGCAAATAAGGGAAGGTTTCTCCCCCCATTAGTTTTCACCATGAAACACCATCGTCGAGCAAAAACTGGTGGCACAGCCATCATTATCAAGTGGGCGGGCCGAGAAAACTTATTCATATTAAGAAAATATACTCTATTGTTATGCATTTAAAGTTGGTATTTGATAGACAGTTGTGGGTGTGTATATGTGTATTGTATTGTATGTATATATATGAGAAAACGTGTTAACGAACATATAAGGTGATAAGATCGTGTCAAGAATACCATTTTATACCATAAGGTACTCATGTTTTGAGTTAAATTGGTATCAATGTAGTTTTTTTTTTATCGAAAAATATATAATATGTGTAGCATATAAGATCTTGCAGTAGTATTATAATAATAACAGGCTCCCAGTTATTAATCAAGCATTCATTTCATAATTTGAAACGGGAACTGTAAGAATGTACCAAAAGTAGGAGTATCGTAAAATCCTACAATTATTTTATTCCTGTATCATATAAAAAGCAAATAAAACACTAATTTTATTGTAACAACTCGAAATTAATATACAAAATTGTAGCATAAAAATAATTGGAGTATAAAAAAAAGTTCCAATTTTAATTATTACAAAATTTAAATACAGAATTAAGAGTCCACCATTCTGGTTCATCATCATTACCTCTAGGCGGCCATGAAACTGCGTAATTTTACAAAAAATCTGCATTACAGGATGATAAATAAGGCTCGAAAGTATTTTTAAATAATTATTGTACCTTATAAGACGCGTTTTGGGGTCAAACTTAATTTCAATTAGGTAGCATACTTAAGCCAGGTCGATCACCTACTGAGTAAAGTTTAATTATAGGTATCTGCCAAAATAACTTTTCATATGGGAAACAAGCACAGAGAAATCTTTTGTGACAGTCTCTATTTTTTGGGAATTCTTAATTGAGGTAAAATTACCACATTTTGAGGATTTTCTTCATTTTTATGATTCAAAGAGTACTTATTAGGCAAGTTCTATCCGTATGTTCAATGAATTGATCATTGAACACGAGAAAAAAAAAGGAACCCTAAAGTTTTTAGAAAAAAGGAGATTCATCTCGACCGGGTCTACATCCTTGGCAGTCGTTACGGATAGTTAGAAGCCAGTAAATCTGATACCAGTCTAACCAAGGGGTATCGGGTTGCCCGGGTAACTGGGTTGAGGAGGTCAGGCAGGCAGTCGCTTCTTTTAAAACACTGGTACTCAGCTACATCCGTTTAGACTGGAAGCCGACCCCAACATAGTTGAAAAAAAGGCTCGGAGGATGATGATCTCGACCAGTCTAGCCGTTTCAGAGTAAACATAAAACAACCACTTTTTAAAAACAGAACTCTAAAACGTACGCATAAAAATCTAGGTCTTACTAAAAAGGACATAAACTCGTGCGAACGCAGCCACTTTAGCAATTAATACAAATGAGTTCCTAATTAAAAATACCTAATAAATGACGGCCATTACAGGTACCTAGATGTTGCAAAAAGTGTTCTAATTAATTAATAATTAAGGCCTAGGTAGTATAATGATTTAAGAGCTGTCATGATTGTGGGGCAGGTGATTTTAATGTACCTACATACATTCTTGTATGTACATAATTAGTTCTCGTACAAGTTAGACTGGTCGAGCAATTTAAGTTGGTTTTTGGGGTTCAGTATTCTAAAGGTCCAATGTATGTAATGTTAAAGGCATTAAAAGAACGTAGCCCAGCAGTACTGTAACTAGGATTTGATGCTAATGAATTCAGAAAAGAAAAACACTTCGTGAACATAAATCTTTCCTTTTATATGCTCAATAAAAGGTCGGCTGATGGTCGACTGACATACTAACTGCCATTTTCCTAAATCCATAATGTTTGCGTAGTAACTATTAAGTAATCTGTGATAATTCTATTATCATCATCATAATCAATGCGGATTGACTATTCCAGACTTTATATTCTACATTTTTTCAAGATGTTTTCTGATCCACAACAACTCGACAGGCTTGGCCATTTTGCCCTAGAATCTTAAAACAAACAATTTCAGAATCGCAATTTATCAAGTACTTATTCGTAAAGTTCCGATTACAGTACCTATTTTATTAGGTAAACAAAGAACGTAGGTACAAAAACATCGGTCTAGACATCACCCCTGTTGGGCCAAGTGTCTCGTCTACTGAATTATTCATTGGCACCCCGTGTTTGTGCTGCGGTTATATTATTGTTTGGCCTATGTTCTTGTCTTGTATATAAACTACGTGTATATAAACAAACAAAACTGTATTATTACGGAGTGTTATAAATAGGTGTTTCGTATTAGCATTCAACTGTCTGCTGGAAGTAGGCCCAATGGTGTGCTGTCAGTTTATTTTGGTAGTTGGTAATGTGTGCATTATCATTCATCTCTACACTTTATGTGCCCTGTCAAACTATCGCTCGACTAAAATTTTGCAGTGTGCTCTGCTTTAAGTAACTTCAGTGTAGGTAGGTACACTGATCAGGACACCTGGATCAGCAAATGTCTAGCCGATTTCATCAAAAAATAAACGTAAATAGTGCAATGAATAAAAATAATACCTTGGCAATACATTTTAGAGTTTTCAATTACAATTAAGTATCTAATTAAATCTCTGATAGTACCATTTGTTACCTACGTCAAATTAACATACAAGACTTTCTTTCAAACACACAAGAAACATTCCACATCTCTAGAGATATACTTCTTTCTTCCAATTTCACCTCAAATCGTACCGAAACACATCACCTTCGAGCCTCAAGCCACTTGCAACCCTCGTGCATGAATATTGAAAGCTCATCACCACTCTCGCACCCCTGGTGAGATGAGTCAACTGCACTCAAGATATGTATGTATCCGTGTTTGTTTGTCTGTGGGTAAGAGGTGGAATAACAAAGAAATTGGCTATGGGTAGATGGTGTTTGTAAATTGTGTGGCTAACGGCTGTTCCTAATATTCTATCTATCTTTTGTTTTACTTACTAGAGATAGGAATGCGACATGTAAATGTTTGAGTTAAAATATGGGGAGTGGCATCTGCATCTGTCTTGACATCTCAACTATTTTTCCTAGGTGCACAAATTAAATAGGTACTTAGATGCGTCCGCTTTCGTTCAATTTCAAGTCAGATTATTGTAACCCAATCAATTTCATCATGGTACATGAATATAACCGTCGAAAAAGACGTCACATAGTTAATTCCAACTCTTCAAAACTCTTATTTTACAGAAAAATTATCAGTAGACAAACAAAAATCAGGCAAAACTTTAACTCTGTCATTAACACCTCGACCAAAACAATTTCACCTCCATTCCCATACCTCCCATACATCCTCCCATGGCACGTTTATCAGGGTATCTTCTACCCACAAATTGCGGCGCTATACCATCCTCGCCGATATAAATCTACTATTGAAAGAAGTCCCGGCGTCCATTCACGGGCTCTTTTCAACGCGAACAGACAAACAGACAGACAGCCGAGCGCAAACACTCCTGTGAACCGAGATCAAAGCGCGATACCATAGAGAACCCAGTTTAATTTGGCGCCAACGCACGGAACGCCATTTTTTCCGTTTTCGCGGCATTCTGTGCTGTCGTTTTTTTTTTTTGTTTTTTTTTTTCGAGTTCCATTGATTGGTTCTAGGTTTTGTTTTGATGAGGTTTGTGAAGAATTTTTGGACCTCTGTATTGTATTGGGTCTCAAAATGTATCAAAAATAGATATACTTAGGTAAGAACGTGTGCCTATGTACCGCATACTGAACAACTCACGATCAAACTGAAACGGTTTTGTGGGCAAATGTGTATGCAATATCATGTCATAACAAATAAGTTATCGAGTATGTTTTCAAACTTTTTTTTGTTGATCAGTGAACAATGGTAAGGGTTTCATATTTGTTATTTAGATTTAAGATTTTTAGTGATAAGTCTAGTTTTGTACCTACCTTACTGTTTTTTGTCGCTAACCAATAAATGAATGTATTTTTGTCCTAAGTATTGTTAAAAACATTTTCTTTGATTTAATCCTACTTATATTATAAATGTGAAAGTTTGTGAGAATGTATGGATGTACAAGGTGTTGATTTGCATTTGTGCCATAGCTCAGGAGGAGGACATACAATACCTAAATAATCCATTGGAATTACAGTAGATGGGAAATAACTAATATGCACTGCTTTTTTTGTCATTGTAATGTCGTGGTATTTCCGAAGTAATCCAATTTTATGAATGAAATTTATGAGTGATCGTTGCGCATGCTTTGTGTTTGCGTTTGTGTGAGGGTGCAGCACGGTTTTAACGCCAGTAACATACGCGTCAAGTTTAAATAAGGCTAGATGACATTTACGGAATTCCGAAAAAAAATGAAGAAAAAAAATTACGTACCAATTTTTTTATTGATTTGGGTCGAGAATCATTAGCATAATTACCTCCTTGAATATGGCACGGATGCAAATCAACAGCTTGAATGTTTGTTATTCAATCACGCAAAAACGGCTGGATCGATTTAATTGAAATTTGGTATGTAGGTAGGTGATACCCTGGATTAACACATAGGCTACTTATTATCAACACACTACGCGGGCGAAGCCGCTGGCGGAAGCTAGTCTAAATATAAACTAAATAAAACCGTTTAAAAATAGAATCAAATGAAAATGGATCAGATGTTCTATTTTCATTTTTTATTGAGAGTGTATTTCGGAAAGTTAACGCTTCCCCATAATATGATGGCAAAGGTTACGGCATTATATCCACAAAGTGTCCGAGTCTGACTTTTATGGCGTTTTACTTAGATTACATGTTTTATGGGTATTGGACACTATGGTATCGTAATGGCGGTCACACACGGCAGGCGTGACCGACGCTTTTAGGTAAACAGAATGAAATGAAAATGATTTTGTAGACGGAACTACGGCTCATTTGATTGACACTGAAAACTTGAAACAGTAGCTGATGGGCCTGCAATTGTAGTAATAATAGAATATTTAGAAAGAAGGATGTCAGTTATTTACGAGCCCATGACGCAAAGACAACAAAGACGATGATCATGAACAGAAAAACAATATTTAGACGTAAAAGAAATAATGGAAAACAACTACTTACGCGTCACACTCACGCTAAATAATTTAACTTAAAACCATATTCTTTCTCTTACCACCCCACTCAGAGACATTTAATGATTACTTAAGTCACTCCTTAGTGACGGAATTTCATACAAATGCTTCACTAAGGAATGGCTTAAGTAACCATTAAATGTCTCTGAGTGGGGAGGTTAATCTTAGATATGTAGTAGTCGTAGTCTTAAATGTTAGATGATCACAGTTAACAAATAAGTAAATACTAAACGTAAAGCATTCCTATGTTACGTAAACGTGTTTTTTTTAGGATATAGATGAAACGAGCAGGCAGTTCCCCGGATGAAAAACGATAGTAGGTATAGTTACTTACTTAAATCGCTTTTTGTATTAAGAATCTTCTTCTTCATTCTCCTGCCCTGTTCCCAATTTTATTTGGGGTTGGCGCAGTATGTCACCCTCTTCGAATTTCCCCTGTCACTCGTCATACTGACACTCGCTCTCTTCCTATTCATGTCATCTTTCAGGCAAACCATCCATCTTTTCTTAGGTCTTCCTCTTCCTCTCCATTCATCTACATTCATACTTAGCACACACTGTTGCATGCGTATCATCCCTCCTCATTACATGCCCATACCATGACAATCTTCTACTTCTCATCTTTTCTTTAACTGGCCCTACTTTGTATTACGAATAGGTTTTTCAATTAATCTCAAGACACAGTATTTACATCATCAATATTAATAAACTAGGCATGATACACGGGCCGTCATTGGCTATGATCACAATTGCGCACGAGTGTCGCCCAGTCGCTTGTAAGGGCCACTTCAACCAATTGTCTATGCCATTGACATAAGTGCCTACAGTTAGGCATAGTTAAAGTTTTATTTATACTTAGTGTTTTAGGACCGATTTTTCAATCTTAAATTAACTTTTATCTCAATACCTTAAATATGGCGGTTAAAAGCGGTCAAATCGTTAAATATAGGTATTCTTAAGATTAAATTAAAGTCATCTGGCGGTTGAAAAATCGGCTATTAGAAAACTATCCTTGCAAGCAAGTATGAAAAAGTGATTATTTTATCAATTGATAAATATTTTGTCATAGTTTGATGCAAGTAAATACCTTTTACTTATATTGAAGTCTATAAGTAAGTTTATATTTACGTAGAGTTAGAAAAAACTGCTGATCACACATCGGACGCAAGCAATAGATATTTATTTCCATACGTAATATAAAAACTCAATTTGTGATGTAATTCTATATACCACCATGAGTTATCTCTGCTGGTTAGGGCAGCCATCGTATTATAAAACTGCGGATAAAATGTGGGACTAAACAAAACACGTTGCCCTATTTCACAAACAGGGCATTTCCCAAAATCAAGACCAAGAACATTTTTGTAGTAGATACCTGTCAGACAATCCTTTCGTGCCTAAATTCTGCTAAAACAGTATACAATAGTGACGTTTTTACAAAAGGTGTTATTATGTTCACAATTATTTTATCCCCGTTTACATACTAGAGAGTCCAATTATTAACTTACAAAGGTACCTGTATAGTTATGCAAAACCCTTTACTCTACCTATTAGGTAATTTACCATTTTTGCTGTTACAAGCCCAAAAATACTATTCTTATATTCCCAAAAACTAAAAAGCCGAACATGTATCCGTACACAAAGTACCAAGACTGTCCTCTCAAACCCCATTCTCCTACCCACCCTAGCCGGTCAGAATTGATGAGCTACCACAGTGCGCCGGACGTCAATCTTCATAATGACCTAACGTTATTCGCTATCAATTGATACTGATTCAGTTATTCTGGTAAATCACCACCATTGAATGATTGCTTTCTAATTATGATGGCGATGCGAGCCAACATGAGTACGCAGTTATTATAATAAATAACTATTCATGCATGGTTATTCGGATATGTATTTGGCGATTGGTGAAAGCGCATGAAAGGAAATTAAGATGGTAGATTGTGCAGTGGTTGAGTACCTAGTTGGCAGTAGATACATACGAGTAATTGTTTCACATGGACACATACCTATATAATTTTTCCCCGTATATTGGTATGTGTCGTCCTAGTCTACGCAAATACACTAAAATCTTGTAAGTACACTAGAACACGTTATGTAATACGTAGGTGATTGATCTGCTTAGAGAGAACAGCAGCCTTAGTCGTCAATCGATTTGGACGTCATTATACACAATTTATACTTGTATTTAGGAAATAATGAACGCACCCAAAATACTGGAAACACCCACTTAATTTAGATTTTCTCACAAGACTTTCTTAGAATGCTGCTTACTTAGAATTCCGCAGTTAACTTTGTAAATCTAGCAGAACGCTTTAAACTATTACAAACTTTACACAGATATTATCACTTAATTTCCCTGAAAAGATTCTGAGAAGCTTTCCTAGTTTTTAGTACCAGTAAAAAGTTAAATACGCCCTAGTAACACGAGTAACTTCACCTGTAAGGCCTTTGTCCAATGTTAACCAATGTCAAGTCCAATTAAAGGATATTCTTGAAAGCACATAAAAGGCGTCGAATAAAAATATGGCGTCTAAGCTTTAACTGATTTTATTACTGATCACGTTTTATGTCAAATAAGGGAAACGAGTTAATTACTAAGTAGTCGCCATGGAGAACAAAATGACTAGCGGAGCTTATGGCACATAACGGAAAATCTCTTAGGGTGCGTCCACATCTGGCGAATGTGCCGCGAATGTGCAGCTCGCGAGCCGTTTGCGACCTGCCCGCGAGCTGCGCGCGTGCATTTTTGTTCGTGCGCCGCTTCTGCGCCGCCCGCGCGCAGTTCGCGCGCGACCTAAGCGCCGTACGCGATCAGCGCGCAGGCGGCGCGCGACGCGCTCTTTATTAAATAACTAGCTTCTGCCCGCGACTTCGTACGCGGATCCTGTCCCTTATGCCAGCGACTACGGGGTCAGCAAAATCAAAGATCTGAATTGAATTTTAAGGGCCCGTTGACTTGAAAACAACGGAATACGCATAACCATTAGAAACGTTCCATATATTTCATTTTTGTACTTTAACGGCAAAAGCACAGCAGACTAAACAAAACGCTGAGAACTGAACCGCAATAGACGTGACCATAGGGATAAAATGTAGTGATTCTAATTAGTCCGCATTTAAGTTGTGTGTGGCAAAAATATTACACGTATTATTACGCAAAAAAACATTAAATAGATGACAAAGTCGTGGTGACTCGTGGTGGTTTAGTGGGTAGAGAACCAATCTCTCAAATATGAGCGTGCGTCTTTGATTCCAGGTCTGGCAAGTGCCTGCCAATGCAAGTTTTCTAAGTTCGTATGTACTTTCTACGTATATTTTGGATACCAATGACCGTTATTTGGAGGGGATGTTAAACTGTAGGTTCCGGCTGTCATTGAACATTCTTGGCAGTCGTTATGGATAGTCAGAAGCCGGTAAGTCTTACCAAGGGGTGTTGGGTTGAGCGGGTAACCGGGTTGTGGAGGTCAGATAGGCAGTCGCTCCTTGTAAAACACTGGTACTCAGTTGCATTGTGACTGGAAGTCGACCCTAACATAATTGGGACAAAGGCTCTTGAGATAATAATGAGATATAGGCACCGCAGGACATCTGAGGCTGGTGACGGGGAGTAGCGACCCCGCGGGGCTATATATACTGAGTTCTCCAGGGAGAGTATACTGCCCCCATCTCCGGCCGGTCGGAGTGAACCATGACGGGGGTAGGTCTCACGCCTCTGGTTTGGCTTGGCCGTCCAGAGTGGAGACGCTAGAGCACTATTAGTAGCCCTGCTCGGAGGGTGGGTGCCTCATGGTAAGCACAGGGAGCGCGTAATCTGCGTTTAAAGTCCGCCGAGGTATCCTCACCCTTCAGCCGCTCATGTCCCTGTTGCCCTCTTGTTGCTATTCAGTGACTGGTTCCCGGGGGCCCAGTAAGTGAGGTGGCGAGTCTCCACCTGCCATTTTTACATGTACCTAATACATTGTCATCCACTAACATCCCATCACAATAGCCCAAGTAGTTTCCTCCATAGTTAGCAATAGTTTAGCAGATTTGCTCTTGAAGTTCCACATCAGGTGTTCCAGATCTTCGATGTTTATACGTCAATAGAGAGTGCTTATCAGATTGAACCACTTTTGCTAAAACGTCATGTCTTCATATGCTATAGTCTAGCTGGGCTCCTGGAGTTCCACATCAGGTGTTTTAGAGAGTGCTTATCAGATTGAATAACTTTTGCTAAAACGTCATAGTTCTATATTCTATAGTCTAGCTGGGCCCCTGGAGTTCCACATCAGGTGTTTTAGATCTTCAATTTGTATAAGTCAATAGAAAGTGCTTATCAAATTGAACAACTTTTGCTAAAACGCCATACCTGTATATGGTACAGAGAAGCTGGGCTCTTGGGGTTCCACATCAGGTGTTCCAGATCTTAAAATTTATTATCTCAGCTGAAAATGCTCATCACATGAAACAATTTTTGCCATGGCATCATTTTTGTATCTCTTATAGTTTTGTTGGTCTGTTGGTGTTCTGCATCAGGTCTTCAAGTTTCGAAGATACATTATAGCCTATATGTTGACCAGGCTTAATACTGATACAACAAAGAAAAAAACATTGAAATCCATCCAGTAGTTCCGAAGATTAGCGTGTACAAACAAACAGACATACAGACATACAGACATACAGACATACAGACATACAGACAGAATTTTTTTTTTGGATTTGTGCTCCATTACTGTTTCTAAACCCCACCCAATTATTATTTTTTTAATATATTCAATGTACAGACACAGTTTTTTTACAGATTTATTATATGTATAGATAAACGGAACTGTAAGGGCGAGAACTGAGTGCGCGCAGATCGCGCGCCGCTCGCGCGCTCTATACGAGCCTTGCATGAGTTGCGCTAAAGAGGCGCACCAAGCTATTGCAGTGACTGCACGCGCGCAGCTCGCGGGCAGGTCGCAAACGGCTCGCGAGCTGCGCATTCGCGGCACATTCGCCAGATGTGGACGCACCCTTAAGAAAGCAGTGCTTCAAAATTCGGTCATGTGGGGGACTAGGAACGTTTTATCTTCACCTTTATACGCCTTCTTTACACCCGATCATTTCTGTAATACCAAAAATCGTTGACAGATGTCTCAAAGAACCCGAACGCCTCGTTAGTTCACTCGTAACTAATCGTTTTGGTCATGCCCACCGCACAAATTTGACCTAGAAGAAGGCTCCTGTATTATGGCATCTCCGCTCATCTTTACTTACTCTATGATAGTCACAGACCATGAAGCTTGTCACTTGTCCATATATGACGTTTGTGTTAACGTGAGGGAAATAAATAGGATCCTACACCTCTGGGTGAAAAAAGTCTTGGTTTCCACGTACTTACTTGCTTAGTAGCTGTTTGGTATTTATTTATACTTGGATGTTTATGGTGAGAACAAAATCTACACTATTCATTTCTGCCAGTTAAATAGATTTTAAATGACTTTGTGTAAAATAAGATTAAATTGTAAAAGTGTGGAATAAAGTATGGTTCATTACGTTCTTTTTCTTTCAGAACTTACAGAAAATAGTCGATCGTTATGAAAAAAAATGAATGATGCAGGTCGCCTCCAACAGGTATCTGCGGAGATCTAAGGGGGAGGCCTATGTTCAGCAGTGGACGTCCTATATGATGATGACGAAAAAAAAACTTAAATTAAGCTACTTTTACGGATTTTATCGCGGTTTTATTAATATTATTTAAACCCGACGTTTCGGATCCTTTACAGCATCCATGGTCTCGGGCAGACTAAGGTGTTGGTCGTCTTGATATTATACATAGTTACACACAGTTACCCAACATTTTTTTGATTATTATTGACAGTCCGATTCACGCAAAACGAGCTCACTGTATCCTTAGGTCTTATCAAATGTCTTATATTCGCATAAGTGTCAGATATCAATAAAAAAAACTTAACATGACGATCTGATAGAGAAACAAATCTCTTACTGAAGTTAAAGTTCTAGAACTATTTAAATAGGTACTATTTGAGTGCAAAAATATAACTTACCCCAATATAAGTAGTGGTCGTAAATGGCCATAATTCAAACCAATCACTCTAACTGGACACAACAAAATTTTCAAAATATTTTCTCTAAAATCCTAAAGTCATAGACAAAACGGAAGTGACGACGGCGTTGCGCGTGCGCCTGCTTCCTGCCGCGTGCTCGCCAAAATGGCGGCTGTCTGCTTCCGGTTAGAACAGGAAATGACGCTAGAGGGTGCCGGGACTTCGCTAGAGAATAATTTATGGTAAGGGATGCTGTGATTGTGAGATTATTTAGATTTGCACAATCATTGTCGTGTGGGTCGAGATGGGTGCATCAAAGTAGATGTCATTTATTACGTCACACGATTTTGAACACAAAAGTTGGTTTAAATATATTATGTGGCTGTATTTCGTCTGAATCGATTAGGATCCAAATTGATCTGGAAATAGGTAGGTTATAGATACTTACATTACTTACCAGCCTTCAAGGTTTCAGGCTACTCTTTATCTTAATACGTTTTTAATTCTAGAGCATAGCTCTTGCCAACTATTGACCGAGAAGGTGAAGTTAAACTAATTTGTCTGACATATAACTACACTTTGGACGACCCCTCGAAGATCTCAGGACGCGGGTGAAAATGCGGAGAACTGCAAGACACACTAAAAATGAAAATATAATAAACTAGCCGTTTTCCCGCGGTTCTACTCGCGTCCCGTGGTAACTACTGCCCGTACCGGGATAAAATATAGCCTATGTTACTCGTGGATAATGTAGATTTCGAATGGTGAAAGAATTTTTAAAAACGGTCCAGTTGTTTTTGAGCCTATTCATTACAACCAAACAAACAAACAAAGTTTTCCTCTTTATAATATTAGTATAGATAAGTAATATTATTTTACTGAAAGAATACAAAAAAACGATAGAAAAATCACAGCCCTCACACACACAATCAAAACCATATTTTTATATTCCACGCACACACAAACAATGTGTGTCCATAGGGTTGCCCCCGGCTTGTTTGCCCACGAAACAGATCTGTTGGCACAGTTGATTGCTGATCGAAACTTTACAGAACTGACCACTCCGAATCGGATTACCAGTTCGTTATGCGCATTGAGTAAAGAAAGATAAGCGGAGATGACATAATGCAGGAGCTCAATTCAGCTAATTCAATAATCCTCCTGTGGCCTTTGCATATCAATAAATCTCAATAGCAGTTTTAACCTTAGCGGGCATTCTACTACTAATATAAGACCAATGACATTCCATTGGATTGCTATTGGTCTACAGGGTAACCTTGGTAGGGTGCTTTACAATCGTATGGCAATCGTAAATCAGTCGTGATTGAATGTGAGTTGGATATCAATAGTATGTCGCTTAAGTAAAATTAGCAGAATTGAGCGCCACGTAGGTCTGGGGCCTTCTTCTACGTCAAATTCGTACGGTGTACATGACCAAAGCGATCAGTTACAAGTGAACTTACGAAGTGTTCGGGTTCTTTGAGACATCTGTCAACATAATATATGTATTTGAAGAAGGCGCATAAAGGCGAAAAGTAACTTTTTCTGGCCCTCAAACACCCGCATATTGGCGCGCTACTTTCTTAGTACATTTTCCGTGTCACCTCCGCTAGTAATTTTATTCTCCACGGTTACGCGGTATATTTTTGCTATTTGACCACTAACAATGTCAACAAAACTGTTGGGTTTGTTACACTTTTGTTTGTCTGGCAGCCCTGGTTTGTGTCGTGTATTAGCGCCAATTGAATTTGGAGTTTATGTGTGTCAATAGTTGGGGGCAGAATTGTTTTTGGTTTGGATGGTTTATCATTTATTTTGCAGAGAGAGTATAAGGTCTAGTTAGAAAGGGCTAGCTAATGCCTCGTTCTCGTGCCCTTACCTATCCCAATTTCATTTGGGTTCAACGCAGCATATTCTTTTTCGTCGCTTTTCTGTCGAACGTCATCTCGCAAGTGACATTATTTCCAAAATCCATTGTTTCTTTGGTCGTACCCTTTCTCTACCAATCCAGATTTTTGCTCAATCCCACGGTATGATCCTCATTCCTCAAGTAAATGTAATCGGATTCGGAGAAAATTTTCAACACAAAAAGTTGAATATACTTAAAGCAACTTTTCTCCTTTCCATAAGTCAGACCTCCTAATAAGACAAATATAATATTGAACTTAACAAAGCATATCCTGAAATGTTTTTGCGAGGCCTAAATACTTTACTACCAACTTAACCCATATTAAAAAGCGATTCCCGCACCGCTCTAAAAACCAAGAATTTACATAACAAAACACACCGGCTTATCGTTCGAAACGTGCAATTAATTCCAGAACAAAATGGCTACCGAAAAACTGACATGAGCATCCCGAAAATAAATAATCGAGTAAGGAATATATTACTATTCATCGGTTTCATCAAAAACCTTAATCACACAAAAAACTTTGTAAGGTAGATGGATATATCCGTCTAATTTGACTACGCATTGGGGCTTACAGTAAATCTGTCATATCATATGGCCCTTTGTGGCTTTGTGCTGCCAACCTAATAAAAACAATCTTTAGGCTGAATGGTTTATTTCCTGTGCATAAAATTAAGCACTAAGATCCTGCCAATTAAATATCTCGAGTGATGTGGGTATATAGAGCTCGTAAATCAGTTTAGTCGATTTTAATTATGAAAATAAGGATGTCCTTTTCATTGGGTTTTTTCGAGTATTGTTGTATTCGAATGGACTGCAATCGAGATTATTAATTGAGATTTGTTTTAATTGGACTGCTCGTGTGTTATTATGAACGCTGCGGTTTCTTTTGAGTGGTGTAAAATAGTTAGGTATGAGATATTTTTATTATTGTTGCTGTTCTTTTATTTGCGTGGTTTATTGGTTACAATATTTACCCTTCGGTTTGATTGCTCTGATGGTTTACCTAAGTGGGTAGTCTGAAAGTAAATGCCTTGTTTTTATTCCGTGTCTTATTATTTGTGCTGGTCTTATTTTTTGGGTGAATTTTGCCTTCTAGAATATAATACAGTAAAGAATAAAATGCCCAGGTAAGCATAACCTCATCTTAATTTAACTTGCATGTACATTATAAAATTACCGCATAGCAACAACGTAGGTTATTATGCAGTATGCATACCTGGAGCCACAAGAACGCGTCCGAATGACATTTGCTACAGCTTTCTAACAATAAAACGGCAAAAAAGTTTAAACGCCTTAATAACATCATATCAACGGTATTGTAAGACCAGTGTAAGGTGAGCTCTCGGATACTCTGCTTTGTATACAGTTGCTAGATGTGTCTACGGAACTTGAGTTAGGTTAATAGTTTTCTATGAAATTCACTTTAATGTTGTTCCCTTTTTACCAGCGTTGTTACGAAATCAAAAACAAAATGACAGTGCCTCTTCCCAG